>NC_047092.1:125598219-126798219 GCF_902459505.1 Geotrypetes seraphini
CCACTGCTGAGTCAGACCAGTGGTCCATCATGCCCAGCAGTCCGCTCATGCGGCGGCCCTCTGGTCTAAGACCAGCACCCTAACTGAGACTAGCCCTACCAGCACACGTTCTTGTTCAGCAGAAACTTGTCTAACTTTGTCTTGAATCCTTGGAGGGTGTTTTCCCCTATAACAGCCTCTGGAAGAGCGTTCCAGCTTTCTACCACTCTCTGGTTGAAGAAGAACTTCCTTACGTTTGTACGGAATCTATCCCCTTTCAACTTTAGAGAGTGCCCTCTTGTTCTCCCTACCTTGGAGAGGGTGAACAACCTGTCCTTATCTACTAAGTCTATCCCCTTCAGTATCTTGAATGTTTCAATCATGTCCCCTCTCAATCTCCTCTGTTCGAGGGAGAAGAGGCCCAGTTTCTCTAATCTTTCGCTGTACAGCAGCTCCTCCAGCCCCTTAACCATCTTAGTCGCTCTTCTCTGGACCCTTTCGAGTAGTACTGTGTCCTTCTTCATGTACGACGACCAGTGTTGGACGCAGTACTCCAGGTGAGGGCGTACCATGGCCCGGTAACCTTCTCTGATCTGTTCGTGATCCTCTTTATCATTCCTAGCATTCTGTTTGCCCTTTTTGCTACCGCCGCACATTGTGTGGACGCTTCATCGACTTGTCGTTCAGAACTCCCAAGTCCCTTTCCTGGGAAGTCTCTCCAAGTACTGCCCCGGACATCCTGTATTCGTGCATGAGATTTTTGTTACCGACATGCATCACTATAAATAAAAAAAAAATTAAAAAAAAAAAAAACTAATTCAAGAATTATTAAAGAGATATGTAATTGGAAATTTTAATATTTTATTGATTTTTAGATTGATATTAATAACATAGGATATTTTTAATGTATACTTTTATCTATGGAATTGAATTAATGTAGTTTATATGTAAAGGGATAGGGAAATAATTAAATAATATATAGTGAAGAGAAATAGTAAAGAGGATGTTTGGGGGAGGAGTGGGATAGCTGGTCTGATCTCATGTCTTTAAGTTATCGTATTATAAAGAGGGGAGGAATATGGGAGGGGGAAGGGAAGGGATTTTGTAATCTTATATATATAAATTTTAATGAATCAAGGGTAAGAGGGGATGTTTATTATTGTAATTTAAGGGAAAATAATTTTATACAGGGAAATTATAAAATGAAGTTCAAATGTCATAGGAATAAATATTTAAATGTCGCTAAATTATTCTCATTAAACGTTAATGGTCTACTCACCCAATAAAAAGGAAGAAAACATTATTGTTTTTAAAACAGCAAAACATAGATATATGTTTTATCCAAGAGACCCATTTATCAGATTTAGAGTCTAAAAAGCTAGAACGGGATTGGATAAAACATTGTTTCTTTGCCCCGGCTGTGAAAAAAAGCAGGTGTAGCAATATTAGTTCATAAATAATATAATGCTATATTTAAATTGATTGCTGCTGATCCTGCAGGGAGATGGATACATGTAGAAATGACTATGGGAAATACTACAATGGCGCTATTCAATTCGAATATAAACGAATGGGTAATAATAAAAAACGAAGAAAAATGTTCTTAAAAGGCACTGGCAACTAACAAACTGGTAGAGGAACAATAAAGCTGCTTCAAATAACTTTTAACCTTGAACGGTGCTCAGAATCCAAGATGGAATTTAAGACCTCAATGTGGGGACTAAACCCCTAAAGAGCCTCTTATGGTATCTATCATTGCACCATGTATACTGTAAAAGGTTTTTTGAAGTGCTTAATAGATAAACTCATAGTATTCAATCGTCTATGAAATGCAAAATATTGTCCAACTCTTAAGTAATTTCCAACTGATGAACTTCAAAAATAGTAACTTAGCTGAAAAATGCAGATAACGTTGATTTAGCTGGGTCCTGACGCGTTTCGCCGCTCTGGCTTCCTCAGAGAACCCGCTTGCAATCTTGAATTTAATACTTGTCCTAATAAAACAAAAGGACATGATGCGAGTAAGTGTAAAACTGCAATTGTGCTATAAAGTATCCAAAGTCATACCAAACTCACGACGCTGTCGGCGAGGTACCTACTCCAAACCTGTGGTTTTTCTGTTTCCTGTGACGTAAGCGCTCAGTTGAGCACCTAATATTTATACATAGGGAGAAGTGTCAATCACCTAGTGGAGAAACGCCCACCACTCCACCTCTTTGTTCAATCCAGAAGGAGTCACCATCTCCCAGTGGAAAATCCAGCTCTGCTCATGTTTCCATAACCAAGCTTGAGAATTTCCCCCTCTTTTACAATGGGCCACCTCAAGAACCACAAACTGTAAGTCCTGTAACTGGTGCGGAATAGCCTGCCAGTGTTGTATTAAAGGGGCACTGATGTCTCCCCTTCTGATTTTACTCATATGTTCAATAATGCGTGTCTTGATGCTTCTGGTGGTGTGTCCTATGTAGAGCAGTTTACATGGGCACAAGATCATGTAGATGACCCCTTGGGTATCGCAATCCGAATACTGTTGTAAAACATGTTTCTTAGGTAACCTGGGATGTTGAATACAAGTGGTTTCCAACACTTGTGCACATATAGTGCAATGTCCACATTTAAAATGTCCTTTAGGTTGCTGAATCGTAATGTCTGCTGGTATACTAACAAAGTGTGAAGTGGACATACTATCCCGTAAATTTTTTCCTCTGGAGTAAGCAAAGAGAGGAGGTTATACGAAGCTCTGGTGTACCTGAAGAATATGCCAATGCGTATTAATAATTTTTTTGATGTTAAACGCTTTATACGAATAAGGAATTTTTATGGATTTTGGGGACAAAGTAAATCACAGGGATAATAGGATGGTTTTGATGAAGGAAACGATAAAACAGGGGACAATAACAGACAGAGAGTATCGTTTCCTTCATCAAAACCATCCTATTATCCCTGTGATTTACTTTGTCCCCAAAATCCATAAAAATTCTACCACACCTCCAGGGCGCCCAATTGTTTCAGGCATTGGCTCTGTTCTAGAGCCATTGTCTGATTTCGTGGATTTCTATCTGAAACCTTTAGTCTCTGGTACTAAGTCATACATAAAGGATACGTCCATGCTTGCTTGGCTTCAGGAATCCCATCATATTCCTCAGGGGGCATTGATGGCCACTCTTGATATTCAGGCTTTAGATACCATAAGAGGCTCTTTAGGGGTTTAGTCCCCACATTGAGGTCTTAAATTCCATCTTGGATTCTGAGCACCGTTCAAGGTTAAAAGTTATTTGAAGCAGCTTTATTGTTCCTCTACCAGTTTGTTAGTTGCTATTCAATTCGAATCAGATTGAATTTTTTAAATCTCTACATCCATTGTTGTTACCACTAGCTGCTTCTAATTTAGTTGTGGCAAGGGATTTTAATGCTGTTATGGATCCTTTAATGAACAAAAAGCCTAGAATTATAAAATCATTAGGATTGGATAATTTGGTACAAAATTGTGATTTGAAAGATATATGGCGAATATTTCATTTTAATGAACGAGAATTTTCATTTTGTTCCCATGTACACAAATCATTTTCAAGAATAGACTATATATTTGTTTCAAATACATTAATTCAGCAAGTAACACAAGCCTCCATTGATCCAATGGAGGCTTGTGGGGTGTGGATTAAAATGAAAATAACTGACCAAGAAGATAATAGATTGGTATGGAGATTTGATAATACATTGCTGACGGAACCAAATTTTATAGAGGAAATACAGTTGAAAATAAATGATTATTTTCAAATTAATAATGTAGAAGATATCTCTATAGAAACGCTGTGGGATGCTTTTAAGGCACCATGAGAGGTCAAATTATTTCTTTTTTTGGCATACATTAAAAAGCAAATTAAAAAACAATTTTATAATTTGGAACAAGATATAAAGATATTAGAATCAAAATTGGCTGATAAATGGGAATATTCCACATTACAAGATCTCTTGAAAGCTAAAGGGAAATATAATGAGATTTCTTCTAAAATGATAAGGAAAGATTTATTTTCCCAACAGGCATTGTATTATGCAAATTCAAATAAGGTAGGAAGACTACTGGCAAATTATTTAAAAGCAAAAAACCGAAAAACAAAAGTAGTGGTGATAAAAGATGTAAAAGGGAATTCTTTTACACAAATTGGTGCTATTTTAAAACAATTTTTACATTTTTATAAAGATTTGTATTCTTCTGAGCTTTATTTAGATAAAGAAAAAGGATGGATTGGAAATTTTAAAATTAATTAAGGGACCGAAAATTCCTGAGCATATAAAAGAAAGCTTAGAAAAGCTAATATCAATAAAAGAATTGCAAACAGTATTGAAGTCCCTTAGAGTTGGATCCGCTCCAGGTGGGGATGGTTTTACAGTAGAGTTTTATAAATCATTTCAAATTACTCTATTACCATATTTGTTAAATTTATATCAGAATCAACTAACTAAAAGTTGTATTACAGGTACCATGGCAAAATCGTTAACTATAATTTTGCCAAAGCCAAATAAAGATCCCACACTGGTTTCAAATTACAGGCCTATTTCTTTAATCAATGTGGATGGAAAACTTTTAGCTAAAACATTGGCTATACGTTTGGCTAAAGCTCTCCCTTTTATTATTGGAATGCACCAAACAGGATTCGTTGCTCAAAGATATTCTTCTAATAATACTAGGCTGGCTTTACATATGTTAAATCTGTCAAAAGCCTTAAATGATCTGGCTTTTTCTGTATCCCTAGATGCAGAGAAGGCCTTTGATCGAGTTGAATGGACCTTCATGTATCAAGTATTGGAGTGGTTTGGCATAGGTTCAGGATTTATACAAATGGTTTAAACATTGTATAGCTCCCCTTATCTTCTCTGCTTTTTGATATTGCATTGGAACCCTTGTTATTAGTTATTCAGCAAACAGAGGAGATACAGGGTATTCCTCGTAGAGATTGGAAATATTAGGTCTCTGCTTATGCGGACGATATATTGCTCTATTTGAGAAATCCTGTGACAACCATTCCTTATTTACTTGAACTGATTGAGAAATTTGGAAAATTTTCAGGTTACAAAATAAATTGGAGTAAATCAGAAATTATTCCACTTAATGTCCACTATACAAAAGGTTTATTTGATTCATTTCTCTTTCTTTGGAGGGAAGATGGAATAAAGTATTTAGGTATTTGGATTAAAAATACGCTGGAAGAAACAATGAAAATAAATGAAAAATCTTTATTACAGAAGGTAACAGAAATGTGTGAGCAATGGAATCCTTTATATCTTTCATGGTGGGGAAGAGTCCAAACTATTAAGATGATGATCTTGCCTGTGGTTTGTTATCAGATGGGTATGTTGCTGGTTTATTTTCAAGGGTCCTTTTATAAAAAATTAAATAGCATTCTTATAAAATTTATTTGGCTGGATAAAACTCCTAGAGTTGCTTTGGTATCTTTACAAAGGCCTATTTCAGAGGGAGGGGTAAATTTTCCCAATTTTTATAGGTATCATCAAGCCTATATATTGCGCCAGGGTATGTATTGGGTCCTCCCAGAGCTCATGGAAAAACTCCCAGATTGGTTGTGGTTAGAATGGCAACTCATGTCTCCATTGTGCCTTTGCCATGTGCTCAGTATCAAAATGCCTAGTTACAGTAAAGATAATAGAATATTAGCTGATACATGGAAAACATTGTGCTATGTAAGTAATTTAACAACTATTCCAATTTACAAATCTACAAATCAATCTATATGGCTGAACTCCAACATTCAAAAAGGCGGAGAAAGGATCGTCTGGAAGCATTGGATGATTGCAGGTATACAATTTATTAAAGGTTTATTAAATTATATTAAATTTATTACAGGTTTATTAAATGATGTTATCTCCAATGGTAAACTGCTTGAGTTTTCACAATTGCAATACAAATATGGCCTTAATAAATCAGAAAGTTTTAGATGGTTGCAATTGAAGCAAGCCATTCAGGCTGGGTTTCCTGAATGGAAAAATCTTAGCGAGCAATATAGTATTGAGTTCTTATGCTTTCAGGCGGACTTCCTGGGTCAGCAGTCTGCCCAATGGTATAAATTATTAACTGGACTTATTAAAAAGAAACCAAACTCTTGTCTGAGAGACATTTGGGGCATAGAGATTAAACATCAAATTTCTGTGTCTAAATGGACACAAATTTGGACTTGGAGGTTGAGATGTACAATGTCAGCATCTATGAGACACCAATGTTTAATTCAGCTGGAAGAAGTTATCCAACAGCCTTAGTTGACTTCATTCAATAAGTTTTTTTGTTATATATACCCAATCCAGACCTCACTCAGAATCTTGGGAGTGCTGATAGACAGATGCTGCACTATGCAGACCCAAATCAACAAAACTACCCAAAAAGCATTCTTCACAATGCGCAACTTAAGAAAAATAAGGAAATTCTTTGACAAAGAACACTACAGGATAATTGTACAATCCCTGATACTAGGTCTCGTGGACTACTGCAATATCCTTTATCTACCATGCCCCACAAACATGATCAAAAAACTTCAAACTGTTCAGAACACAGCCCTTAGACTAATTTACTCACTCGGAAAATTTGACCACATCACCAATGCCTACCTAGACTCACACTGGCTACCGATTCGAGCCAGAATTCAATTCAAACTATACTGTCTACTCTTCAAAGTAATTAACGGTACTGCACCCACCTACCTAAATGACCGCCTAAACCGTAACCTTCCAACCAGAACAAGAAGAACACTGACATCATTCACATACCCACCACTCAAGGGTACTCACCGCAAAAAGCTTTATGATAGCCTCCTGGCAACACATGCTGCAAAACTCGAACCTTCCATCACCAGATTGTTAACCACAACATCAGACCTCAAGACATTCCGTAAAGAAATCAAAACACTGCTGTTCAAAAAGCATATACAATCTACCTAACCTCCCTCACCCCATCCCCCAAGAAACCAAAACACTGCCGTCCAAAACATCTTCCGATGTTATTAAGTCTTTACTATCATTCTGTTATTAAGTCTCTATCCTCAAACTGTATTCTCTATTGTCATGTACCATCCTGGAAATGTCCAGTTCTCTTCTTATGTAATCCGCTTTGAACCGCAAGGTACAAGCGGAATAAAAATCACTAATGTAATGTAATGTAATGTAATGTAATATATTCACTGGTCCTCAGCGGGCCACCACACACTCAATACACTCATAGTGAATGGTTTTACGCTCCCACTCGTCATTGGAACCAGCCCGACCTTATATTAAATTTTAACTATTGAATTTTGACTTGCATTAATGATGGTGAATATATAAATACTAAAAGTACTTAGCTTCTAGTAGAATGCTGTGCAGGGAGAATGCGTTCACGTTTGTGCAATGGTGGCTGCAAGTTTATTTAAAGGGAGTATATATCTTGATGAAGCCCAATGAGTTTAACGGGCGAAACATGTTGATGTTTAGAACGCATTCTCCCTGCACAGCATTCTACTAGAAGCTAAGTACTTTTAGTATTTATATATTCACCATCATTAATGCAAGTCAAAATTCAATAGTTAAAATTTAATATAAGGTCGGGCTGGTTCCAATGACGAGTGGGAGCGTAAAGCCATTCACTATGAGTGTATTGAGTGTGTGGTGGCCCGCTGAGGACCAGTGAATATATAACAAAAAAACTTATTGAATGAAGTCAACTAAGGCTGTTGGATAACTTCTTCCAGCTGAATTAGACATTGGTGTACATCTTCATTTGCAAATTGAATTAATTGAGTGCTAGAGTTTACATAGCATCTATGAGACAAACATGTTTTTTCTGTTACATAGAGCATTATGGACCCCTGTTCGGTTACAAAAATTGGATAGCTCTAAGTCTAATAGATGTTGGCATTGTCATCTCGAAGCAGGGACTTTAGAGCATTTATTGTTCTATTGTCCATTTATTATGACCTTATGTAAATCAATTTGGGATCAAATTAATTGTTTATTAGACAATCCAGTGGCATTGTTTGGTATGGCAATGAGAGCAAAAAGTCAAATTTCTTCAAATAATAACAAATTATTACTTACTAATCTTTAAGCCTGTTACATTAACGGGTGCTAGAATAGATGTGTCTGTCTGTGTTTCTTTATCTCTCTCTCCTTGGCCGCTGTCTGTATCTTTCTGTCTCCCTCTCCCCTCCGAGCAAAGCAATCTGCCCCCAGCACCCACCTCCCCCCCAAATGTCTCTGCATGGCCCTCTTCTGTCTTCCCCCCCAGAGCAAAGCACCCCCCAGCACCCACCTCCCCCCAAAGCAGCCCCTTTTCCCTATCTCTCCATGGCCCCTTCTGTCTCCCCCGAGCACACCCCTCCCCCCCAAAGCAGCCCCCTATCCCTCTCCCTGTCTCTCCATGGCCCCTTCTGTCTTCCCCCCAGAGCAAAGCTGTTTGCCCCAAGCACACCCCTCCCCCCAAAGCAGCCCCCTTTCCTTCTCCCGCTGACTCTCTCTGGCCCCCTTTCTCTGTCTGTCTTTCTGTCCCTCTCCCTGCCCCTGTGACTTTCTTTCTTTCTGTCTCCCTCCCTCCCGCTGTCTGTCTGTAATTTTTCCCCATTTCCCTGTGCAGCAGCATAAGGGGTTAGGGAGTTTCTCAGGCTGGCAAACTGTCCTCTCCTCTCCCTAATGCTCCTCCTATGCTTTCCTTTTCTTTTCTCTTCCTCCTTCACCATCCCCTCCTCTTTGTCCTCTCTCTCTCTTTCTCTGCTTTTCTCCTCCTCTCCGATTTTCTTCTTCTACCTTGCCTCTCCTCCACCCTTACGGGTGCTAGAATATATGTGTGTGTGTGTGTGTGTGTCTGTCTTTATTTCTTTCTCTCTCTCTCCTTAGCCGCTTTCTTTCTTTCTTTTTCCTTGGCTGCCCATCACCACCCCTTGCCTGCTCCCCCTGTCCATTCTCCCTTCCTTTTACCTCCCCTATGTCCACTACTACCCCTTCACTGCTCTCCTTATGCAGCAGCAGCCCTTCTCCCTTTGTTTTACCTCCCCCCTGTCCAGCAGCACCTCTTTCCTTCTCCCCCCTATCCAGCAGTAGGCATCCCTTCCTTTTTCTCCCTCCTCCTCCTTCTTATCCCTATGATACACTTACCTTGCTCTGCCCCTGATCAGAGGGTCCCGACAGCCGCCCAGTTGCACCCATTGGAAAAGTTCCCTCTGCCACATCCCGCACCCCCCCCCTGACTTTCTTTCTGTCTCTGGCCCCTTTTGTCTGTCTGTCTTTCTATGTATCTCCCTGCCCGTGTCTTTCTTCTTTTCTTTCTGTCTCCCTTCCTCCCTCTGTCTGTCTGTCTGTCCAAAGCAGCATTCCCTCCCCCTCCTTTTCCCTCCCTCCACACCAGTTCCCTGTGCAACAGCATTAGCGTTTCCTCTACCCCACTTTCCCTTCCCGCGGGGCCAACTACAAACCTGGTGATTCCAACAGAGTGTGCAACAGTCTTCACACACTGCTTCGGGTCCTTCTACTGCCCTTATTTGCTCTGCCGCGTCTCTGATGACATCAGAGCTACAGCTAGCTAGCTACAGCTCAAGGAAAACGGACGCACGCTTAGGAAGTGCGCATGCGTGGCATACCGTTTTATTATATTATAGATAGATAGATAATGACCGGGGTTGCCATTCAACAAATTACGTACAATTGGAAAAACTGGAGTAGACTAAACTATAATTTTTGGTGGAATTCCCTAAGTCATATATATAAAATGGAAAGATATATTGCAATACAGCGAGGGTGTTTTAGAAAATTTCAAGATGTGTGGGAGCCATTAACAAAATATTGCAATGATTAAATGATTCTTTCCTCTTGATTTACAGGTTCAATTATGAGGGGGGAGGGGGGATAATTTTATTATTTTATTAATAATAATAATAACTTTATTCTTGTATACCGCCATACCCAGGGAGTTCTAGGTGGTTCACATCAATTAAACAAAGTTTAATAAGAAATTACAATAAACTAGAATTACAAGTAATGTAGATATTCAGGTGAGTACCGTACTCTGCCCTATAACGTCCTCTGGAATTGCATTCCAGGTGTCCACTTTACACAACGTGTGGTGGACACCTGGAATGCAATTCCAGAGGACGTTATAGGGCAGAGTACGGAACTGGGGTTTAAGAAAGGATTGGACAAATTCCTGCTGGAAAAGGGGATAGAGGAGTATAGATAGAAATTTACTGCACAGGTCCTGGACCTGTTGGGCCGCCACGTGAGCGGACTGCTGGGCGCGATGGACCTCAGGTCTGACCCAGCGGAGGCATTTCTTATGTTCTTAGGTGAGCATGAGGAGGGGAGTTTTTACAACAGATAAACAAAATTTAACAAGAACTTACAATTGATCATAATTACAAACAATGAGGTGGTTAAGGTGAGCATGAGAGGGGGGGTTGTACAGGTCATTGGAGGTAGTGAGATGGGGGGGAATAAAAAAAAAGGGGGGGGGGGGACCGGGAGAGTTGGGTCGTTTGAGGGAGGGGTGAGAGAAGTGGAAGAGAGGGGATTAGGGATTTTGAGCGTGGAATAAATGAGTTTTGAGTATTTTTTGGAAATCCAGGTAGGAGTGGGCCTTGAGCAGAATTTGGGCTAGCCAAGGGTTCTGTTTGGCTGCCTGGAAGGCGAAGGTTTTGTCGAAGAACCTTTTGAGGTGGCATAGTTTTAGGGAGGGGAAGGCGAAAAGAGTGATTCTGTGGGAGTTCTTTTTGTTGCAGTTCAGGTTGAAATGTGGGGTGAGGTAGCTCGGAGATAGACCAAAAACAGTTTTGTAGCAGAAGCAAGCAAACTTGAATAGGATTCTAGATTCAAGGGGTAGCCAATGTAGTTTGTGGTAAAAAGGGATGATGTGTTCCCATTTGTTTAAGCCAAATATAAGGCGAACGGCGGTGTTCTGGATCAGTTTCAGTCTCCTGATGGTTTTCTTCGTGGAGGCCAGATAAATGATGTTGCAGTAGTCTAGGATGCTGAGAATGGAGGATTGTATCAACAGGCGGAATGAGGTGTCGTTTAAGTATTTTTTTATGGTGCGTAGTTTCCAAAGTACTGCAATGCATTTCCTGACAGTAATATCAGTATGTTTTTCCAGGGATAGATGTTTGTCTAGGGTGACTCCCAATACTTTTAAGGTTTGTTCGAGGGGGAAGGCCATACCTTTCACTTGGATTGTGGTGTCTTTGATTTGTCGTTGGGGGTAGCTAGGAAGAATTTGGTTTTGTCAGGATTTAATTTTAGTCTGCGGGATAGCATCCAGAGTTCTATCTGAGTAAGTGAGTTTGAAAAAGAGGTGAGCAACTGGTTAGTGGGATGACTATTGTAATGTCATCTGCATAGATGAAGAATTTGAACTTGAGGTTTTGCAGGAGGTTTCCCAGGGAGGCGAGGTAGATGTTAAACAGGGTGGGGGAGAGGGGGGAGCCCTGTGGAACCCCACAGGCATTATTCCAGCTGTATGAGAGAGAGTCATTCTTGAATACCCTGTATGATCTATTTTTAAAAAAAACACGGAACCAATTGAGGACCTGGCCAGAGATGCCGATGTAGGCAAGGCAGTCTAGGAGGATGGAGTGGTCGCCAAGGTTGAATGCACTGCTAAGGTCAAGTTGTACGATCAGGGCACTGGTGAGCGCAGGTGGTCGAGTAGAGCGGCTATGATGGTCTCGGTGCTGTGGTCCGGGCGGAAGCCTGATTGGTTGTCATTTAAGATACTGAATTTTTCTAGGTATTTGGTGATTTCGGCATTTACTAGCCCTTCTGCTATTTTGCTGAACAGCGGGATGCTCGCGATAAGTCTGTAGTTAGACGGGGTGTTGAGTGGCTCTTTTGTGTTTTTTATAATAGGAGTTATTATATGGCCTTGTTCTGCCGGGAAATTTCCTGTGGATAGTGACAGGTTTACCCATGCCAACATATTGGCTTTGAAATGAGTTGGTGCGGTTTTCATGATGTTTGGGGGAAAGGTGTCCAGTCTGCAGAAGGCTTTGGTATATTTATTGTAATATTTGTTGAAGGTTTGCCAGTCGATGGTAGTAAAGTGGTTCCAGCTTAGGTTCGTTCTGGATCCAGAGTCGGGTTTAGATGTGTCGGAGTCTGCGAGAATAGGATAGTTTCCGTGGGGATTGGCTGAGGTTGTTATCGATGATCTTAGTTTTTGTATTTTGGAGTTAAAGAAATCTGCTAGGGTGTCGGCGGATAAAGTGGGTTCTTCATGGTTGTCGATGAGTGTCTCGAGGTTGTAGAGGTCATTGACCAGTTTTAAAAGGTTTTTACTGTTGGTGGAGACATTGCCAATTTTGTGGGCATAAAAGTCTTTTCGTTTCTCCTTGGTGAGGTTTTTGTAAATTTTGAGTTTTAGTCTCCAGGCAGCTCTGTGTTCCTGGGTACCGGACTTAATCCATCGTCTTTCGGATTTTCTTAGGTCCTTTTTTATTAGTAGCAACTCTGTGTCAAACCAGCCTTCCAGGTTTGAAGATCTGATTCTGCGGGATTTTAAGGGGGCTATTTCATCTAGGATGTTAGTGCTGTCTTTGATCCAGGAGGTCATGAATAGTTCTGTTTCTTCGTTTTGATTTTTGATAGTCTCATAGTGGGACCAGAATTCTTCGGGGTTGATCTTCCCTCTAGTAGTGTGAGTTTTTTTTGGTTCTTGTTTTGTTATTTTTGTAAGGGGATTGTTGGTAATCAATGGAGAAGTTACAAAGTCTATGATTGGACCATAGGGAGTCTGTCCAGTTATCCTGTTTCCAATAGAATTTGGGGTGGGTTGGCGTATTGGTGGAGAATGTCGCCAGGTCCAGCTGATGGCCTCTTAGGTGAGTTCTGACTGGAGGGGGTATGAAGTATCCGAGTTGGGAGATGAGTGACAAAAAGTCAGATGTTTTTGGTTGGTCTGTTAGCTCTAAGTGAATGTTGATGTCACCACATAATAGGTTGTAAGGATTTGCTAATGAGCTCATCAGTAGGAATTCAGCAAAGTCTTCTTTGGCTAGGTTCCATTTTTTTGGTGGGACGTAGACTAGAGTGATGGTCAGGGGGAGGCTAAGGACTTTGAAGTTAGTGAGATAGATAGTAATTCTAGGTTTGGGGAGGATTTGGAGCTCATAACAGTGCAATTTAAGTGGTCTCTAAATATTATTGCTAATCCTCCTCCTCTTCCCCAGGTTCTGGCAAGGGATAGAATCTTGAAGCCTGGGGGAAGGCAGTCTTTGATAATTATATCGTTGTCTGATAACAACCAGGTTTCTGTGAGTAGAACAAGGTCTGGGTTAGATTCATTCAGCCAATCTTTGATCAGTAAGGATTTGTTCCTCATTGATCTTATGTTCAGGTAGTAGCCTTGTAGGTTCTGGTAGTTGGTGTGGTCAGTAGGGAAGTGATGGGAATAGGTTAGATTTTTTAGAGGTCGTTGTTTGTTATTGTGAGTCTTAGTAGATCTGTGGTGGGGAGGGGGAGGGATTAGGAGTGGGCCTATAGCTGGATGATCATATGAAGTATGGTGTCTGAATGTGGAGTGTTTGGGGTTTGCTACGCGGTATGTGGTATAGTGAACTGGGATAGGGGCCGCGTAAAGAGGGTCGGCTGTGCAGATTCTGATACTGATTAGGTAGAGTAAGAGCAATGCAGTGCATTGTTGAAAGTTAGGTCGGGCCATGGTAGGGCCTGTCTAGCTAAACAACACGTAGCTGGCTGTACAAAGAATGTCCAGGCTATCAATTTTCTCAGGTGACAGGATGACTGGCTAGTTATTAGTCACACAATGCTGAAGTTACAGGTTGCAATAACAAGTTTCTAGGCTAAGATTGCTGCAGTAGATGTGCGAGGTTACAATGATTTCGCCAGGCTACAGGGTGCTAGCTTGTTGCAAGGCTAAAATTTAAGGGCTACCGTTTGCTACGAAGGTTTTACAAGGTTATAGAAGTGATGCAAGGCTGCAGATTGCTACAATGTTACAAGCTACAGAATGCTACATTGATTTTGAGAGGCTACAGAGTTATTTCTAGGCTACATATTGCTACAATGAGTAAGCTAGAGTGAAGATAGCTACAGTGTT
Organism: Geotrypetes seraphini; assembly: GCF_902459505.1. NCBI lineage: Eukaryota > Metazoa > Chordata > Amphibia > Gymnophiona > Dermophiidae > Geotrypetes > Geotrypetes seraphini. The sequence goes on from NC_047092.1 coordinate 125,612,279, forward strand.
GCAAGGGCTGCAGACTGCTAGAGTGGATTATAAGACTATAGACTGTTTGGATTATTTAACAGCTATTTTAATGTTATGCAAAGGTTATACAGAGTTAGCTATAGTCATTTTTGAGATACTTACCAATCTAGATTGTCGTGAATTGTATCGCAGTAACAGGTTGACCAGTTTGTAGTCAGACTGGGTAGAGCCGTCAGGTCATGCTGTGGAGATCAATTATTGTCGCTGTTAAAGGGGAACAGTGAGTTTGGTTTAGAGGCTTCTGAGTCGGGGCTCAAGCGCTTCAGCACAGCCGCCTCACAGAGGCGCTTCCCATAGGCTTGAATCCTACAGAGCTGGTCTCTTGCAGGCTCGTAGGGGGGCGGAGCAGTGCTCCCACGCTCCTCTCCGCTTGTGGCTGGGGTGAAAAAAGTCTCCCATCAGTGGGGGAGGCTTGAATCCTACGGAGCTGGTCTCTTGCAGGCTCGGAGGGGGGCGGAGCAGTGCTCCCACGCTCCTCTCCGCTTGTGGCTGGGGTGAAAAAAGTCTCCCGTCGGTGGGGGAGGCTTGAATCCTACGGAGCTGATCTCTTGCAGGCTCGGAGGGGGGCGGAGCAGGGCTCCCACGCTCCTCTCCGCTTGTGGCTGGGGTGAAAAAAGTCTCCCGTCGGTGGGGGAGGCTTGAATCCTATAGAGCTGGTCTCTTGCAGGCTCGGAGGAGGGCGGAGCAGTGCTCCCATGCTCCTCTCCGCTTGTGGCAGTTACTGATATCTGCCACGAGAGCCCATGACAGAAATCAGCTACTGAACTTCTTAAACAACCCCACTCTTTAAATAAACCTCCACTTTAAATCCCTTTACAAATAAACTATCTTTTACCAGACATCTCCTACCCTTGGAAGTATTATTTTCTGGTTTTTCCCTTTCTTGTCAAAAGCCTGGTGTGAGGCACAGGATCCTGCACGCGACCGCAGAACGGCTTTGCCTCGAGCCGTTTTTAGGCAAACCGGGCTGCTTTTTCAGCTCCCGGGCCTTCCTTCTTTCCTGGAGTGCTGCCGCGTATATTGTACATTGTATTTGATTATATAATAGGAAGGGTTGGGGAGGTGGGGGTTAATAGCATTTTATGTGTACTCTTGATGACTATTAAGTGATATATTTATGATCTACTTGTTATATTATATTGATGCACTTATTGTACGTTTAAAAATGAATAAAGAATTAAATAACAAAAGAAAATAATTAAATAAAAAAAATAATTTAAGCACATCCTGGGGGTCACTCAAAGCTACTGATTACATAAAGCTCCATTTTTCTTAAAATTGGCTATTCTTGCTTAATGGAGCAAATTTCTTGGTATTATAGTGATAACTGTTTTCACACTCAGCAATGATGCATTAATAAAAAGACATTTTATGCAAAACATCTAGCAGTATTTTATTAAATGAACCTTCAATATTACATTACATTACATTAATGACTTCTATTCCGCCTGTACCTTGCAGTTCTAAGCGGATTACAACAAAAAGATAACTGGACATTTCCAGGAAGAGGAATACAATTAAAGACGTTGGGCCTAATACATCAAAACGATAGCTGGACGTTTTCAGGAAGAGGAATACAGTTAAAGGTGTTAGGTCTAAATCACATTTTGAAGGGAGGATCCTAAGAGGGGGAGAGAGTGGAGAAGAGTGGGGTTAGGAAATTAGGATGAATTTCTTGAATAGTATGGTTTTGATTTCTTTTCGAAAAGCTTTGAGGTCAGTTGAAGCTGTCAGTAGGTTGGTGATGGAGGGGTCCAATTTAGCTGCATGTGTTGCTAGTAGGTTGTCGTACATCTTTTTGCGCTTAGTTCCTTTATAAGGGGGGTAGGAGAAAGGGGACTGGGTTCTCCTTTGTCTGGAAGAGAGGTTCCTATTTAGGCGGTTGTTTAAGTGGGAGGGTGCCGTTCCGTTTAATGTTTTCAATATCTGCACTTTATTGTGGAAATAATGAAAATTTTACAGATTTTGCTAATAGCTAAACATGTATACTTTGGTAGTTATCTACCCATGGCATTCCAAACACTCAAGCATTCAATTTCGCCTTGAGAGGGTTAGGATAAAGCCTGTGATGCTGTTCAACTCCTTGCCAACAAGGACTCACGCAGTTTTTCAACTTTAGTTTTTTCTGAACAACCTTAGCAATATAGTTTTAAAAAGTTACTTTTACTGATGCATTCAGGATCCTACTAATCAGATCAGAAAATAAGAGGCTCTAGCGCTTTCCTAGTGATACCAGTTAGCTGGGTTTTTAGGTTATCCATACTGAATATGCCCGAGATGATTTTATATACTGGCTCTCCATTTATGCACACATATATATGTGGCCCACTAAGTGAAAAGGTATCAAATACAAATAAAAACTATAAAAGTTTGAAGGGGCAACTTTCATTTTTGAAAGTTTATGCAATATAGGGACAGTAAAATGGGACTATGTAATATTTTTCAAGTTCCATAGCCTAAAAAAATGCAGATTCCTAAAATGGGGTAGGTGATTTCTAGGGTTAAATTCTTTATCGTTGATAAACATTTCTAATTTTTTAAAAGATATAGTCCATATAGGAGGCTGAAATTTTGCAGGATTGTGTAGTTGATAGCCATCTATCTATCTTGTGGTATAAATAAGTCACATACCTTGTGTTTGGTACCTTTTCACTCAATGGGCCATATATATAGTGAAAATGCAACTAGCTGCAGGATCATGAGAACAGTTTTGGACGCACAGGTTTAGATAAATGAAAGTACAGTGGTGCCTCACACAACGAACTTAATTGGTTCCAGGAGCAAGTTTGTTATGTGAAACGTTCGTTATGTGAAACGCGTTTTCCCATAGGAATACATGTAAAAAAAAATAATTCGTTCTGCAGCATAAAATATGCTAAGATGACATAAAAAAAGATACATTTTTGGTTATTATTTTTATTTAGATACATCTAAAAACATAATTGTTTTTTAAAACAACACACATTTTTTAAATTTAAAGACAGACTAAGTAGAGTCTAATTTTACAGTGAGAGAGGGCAGAGTCTCAGCGGCAAAAACTGGGACTTAACTGTTCATTTTTTTTTTTCTACCGTGTTTCCCCGATGATAAGGCAGGGCCATCAAATAAGACAGCCCCCCCTTTTTAGAAAAAAATGTAAAATAAGGCACCCCCCCCGCAAATAAGCCACCCACCGATACCTGCGCTTACCCGAATCGGGTGGTACGGTGGGTGACTCCGTGTGGTCCCTGGCACCCCCGACACGATCGGGGCAAGAGGGAGCTCAAGCCCTCTTGCCCCCCCGACTCCCCGACACGATCGGGGCAAGAGGGAGCCCAAGCCCTCTTGCCCCCCGACTCCCCGACACGATCGGGGCAAGAGGGAGCCCAAGCCCTCTTGCCCCCCGACTCCCCGACACGATCGGGGCAAGAGGGAGCCCAAGCCCTCTTGCCCCCCCGACTCCCCGACACGATCGGGGCAAGAGGGAGCCCAAGCCCTCTTGCCCCGCCGATTCCCCAACTCCCCGACAATATCGGGCCAGGAGGGAGCCCAAGTCCTCCTGGCCACGGCGACCCCCTAACCCCACCCTGCACTACATTACGGGCAGGAGGGATCCCAGGCCCTCCTGCCCTCGACGCAAACCCCCCCTCCCCCCAACGAACGCCCCCCCCCAAGAACCTCCGACCGCCCCCCCCAGCCGACCCGCGACCCCCCTGGCCGACCCCCACGACACCCCCAACCCCTTCCCCGTACCTTTCTGTAGTTGGCCGGACAGACGGGAGCCAAACCCGCCTGTCCGGCAGGCAGCCAACGACGGAATGAGGCCGGATTGGCCCATCCGTCCCAAAGCTCCGCCTACTGGTGGGGCCTAAGGCGCCTGGGCCAATCAGAATAGGCCCGGGAGCCTTAGGTCCCTCCTGGGGGCAGGGCCTGAGGCACATGGTCGGGTTGGGCCCATGTGCCTCAGGCCCCGCCCCCAGGAGGGACCTAAGGCTCCCGGGCCTATTCTGATTGGCCCAGGCGCCTTAGGCCCCACCAGTAGGCGGAGCTTTGGGACGGATGGGCCAATCCGGCCTCATTCCGTCGTTGGCTGCCTGCCGGACAGGCGGGTTTGGCTCCCGTCTGTCCGGCCAACTACAGAAAGGTACGGGGAAGGGGGTTGGGGGTGTCGTGGGGGTCGGCCAGGGGGGTCGCGGGTCGGCTGGGGGGCGGTCGGAGGTTCTTGGGGGGGGCGGTCGTTGGGGGGAGGGGGGGTTTGCGTCGAGGGCAGGAGGGCCTGGGATCCCTCCTGCCCGTAATGTAGTGCAGGGTGGGGTTAGGGGGTCGCCGTGGCCAGGAGGACTTGGGCTCCCTCCTGGCCCGATCGTGTCGGGGAGTCGGGGGGGCAAGAGGGCTTGGGCTCCCTCTTGCCCCGATCGTGTCGGGGAGTCGGGGGGGCAAGAGGGCTTGAGCTCCCTCTTGCCCCGATCGTGTCGGGGAGTCGGGGGGGCAAGAGGGCTTGAGCTCCCTCTTGCCCCGATCGTGTCGGGGAGTCGGGGGGGCAAGAGGGCTTGGGCTCCCTCTTGCCCCGATCGTGTCGGGGAGTCGGGGGGGCAAGAGGGCTTGGGCTCCCTCTTGCCCCGATCGTGTCGGGGAGTCGGGGGGGGGGCAAGAGGGAGCCAGGCGGAGAGAGGGCAGTTAAGCGCAGTGCCTGCGCGGAAGGATGCAGCTCGGGCGACTTCGTTGTGTGAAACGAAGTTCGTTGTACGAATCAAGACATAAAGTTCGTTGTGCGCAGCGTTCGCTGTGCGAGGCGTCCGTTATGCGAGGCACCACTGTAAATGGAAAAAATAAATGAGGGTCAAGCCCACAATTTTAAGGGCACAGCCAACTCCCCATAACAGCTTTATCCATGGGACAGGGAAGGAAGGCTGGCTACAGATTTAATTCCTCTATCATTACTGACTAAAGGAAACTCCCATACTAATTGGAGCAAGACATATATTCCCATCAGGACACATAATAGGGTCTAAAATTCCATGATTTTACAAAATAAAAGGATTGCAAACCAAACAAAAGAAAAACAGAACAAGATTTTATTGTCTAAAGTCAGCAGAACAATGAGCAATTCATCTGTACAAAGTACACAACAGCACAACTTTTAAATACAATCTGAGAACAAACTTCCCAGAATTCACAGTCCCCAAGACGACAGGAGATACCAGAAGAATGATGAACCAATGTCCAGGTAACCAAAAAAAAAAATCTGGTTAAAAAATGGAGCAGGCTCCAAAGAGAGTCCAGAGTAAAATTGTAGGGTACGAGGCAATATTTTTCCAATAAGTCACAATGGCATTTTGTTGCCCTCAATGCTTATTTTAACAGCATGAGCAGATTTGCACTTTTTGCGGATATCAGTGAACTTGCGCATCTGTTTGTCTAGTCTGCTCACTCCTTTCTTGGCACTCCCTTGGAACTGTAGCCAAAAAAAAAAAATACCAGTCAGCTAGGATTTCAGAATACTCACAACAAATATACATTCAAATAAATCTGCATAGTGGGTATCCAATTTATGCAACTATCTCTTATGCATTTTCACTGTAGACAGCATAACGGGTGCTGAGGACAGATTTGGGAACCACTAAAAATAACCTATTTATGCTAAAAGACACTGCTAAAATAACTGCAACAGTACCATGACAAGAGACAGGGTGATTTGCGAATTCACTTCAATTCCCTTCCTCATGTTACAAAGCTACTTACCTGTACAAGGTATTCTCCAAGGGCAGCAGAACTTGAATGATCATACATGGGTTTGCATCAATGCCAAAGCCATATGCAGAAAAACAGCACCCCCAACAACTCTTTGTAGAAGCCTTTCAGCTATCTAACCAGGCATTCCCACCTGCCACAGTCATACAGTACCTCTTCAGTTTATTACTAGCTAAGTAAATGGATCTCTTTGGGGAAGTGGGAGAGTTAAAAGGATTCAAGTCCAGTGTTCTCCCCAGGGCCTTACAGCCGGGCGCTGCACCCGGCCGATTTAGATGACCGCCCAGCTAATCCTGCTGCTGCTGCCGCCGATGCTCCTTCCCGGGCTGACTCGCCGCTGAAAATTTTGTTTGATGCCTGCCTTTTTTTTTTTTTTTTTGCCAGCATGCTTTTACTTGCTTCGGGCCTTCCTGTTGCCGGGTCCTGCCTAATTTCTGTTTCTGTGAAGGCAGGACCCGGCAGCGAGGAAGGCCCGAAGCAAGTAAAAGCAGTAAGTTGTAAGCTTCCCTCCGGAGCTCTGTGTGCATGCCGGCTTCCCTTCTCTTCCGTCCCCCCCACGGGACGCAACTTCCGGTTTCGGAGAGAAGGGAAGCCAGCACGCACACAGAGCCCCGGAGGGAAGCTTACAACTTACTGCTTTTACTTGCTTCGGGCCTTCCTCGCTGCCGGGTTCTGCCTTCACAGAAACAGAAAGTAGGCAGGACCCGGCAAAGAGGAAGGCCCGAAGCAAGTAAAAGCAGCAAGTTGTAAGCTTCCCTCCATCACTGATCTATGAAAGATAGGTCAGCGATGGAGGGAAGCTTACAACTTGCCTAGCGACTACCGAGTTTGTGAACTTGGAAGAGAAATGCTGTTGCTAAACCAAATAGGGGAGGGGAGGGGGAAGAAAAATATTCTGCTGCTGCACCCATTTTGGGGGGAAGGGAAGAGAAATGTTGCTGCTGACCCAATTTTTTTTTGGGGGGGGAGGGGGAAGAGAAAAGCTGGTGCACCCAATTTGGGGAGGAAGAGAAAAGCTGCTGCTGCACCCAATTGGGGAGGGAAAGAAAAGTGCAGCAGCAGCACCCAATTGGGGAGGGGGAGGGGAAGAGAAGTGTTGCAGCTGCACCCAATTGGGGAGGGGGAGGGGAAGAGAAGTGCTGCTGCAGCAGCACCTAATTGGGGAGAGAGAGGGGAGAAGGAAGATTAGGGAAGGGAGAGGAGAGGCAAGAGATGCCAAGACCATGGGAGGGAGGGAAAGGAAAGGAGCTACCAGACCCTGGGGGGGGGGAAAGATGTCAGCGCATATGGGGGAGGAGGGAGATGCTAGGGCATGGGGAAGAGAAGGGAAGGAGATAGAGATGCCAGACCATGGGGTAGAGTGAGAAGAAAGGAAGGAAAGAAGAGAGAGATGCCAGAGCAAAGGGGAGGGGTGAAACTGAAATGAATCATGTACAAAGGAGAGAAAGGGCACAGGATATACAGTTTATTGAAGGGACATAGAAAGAGGGAAGATGCCATATAGAACAGAAAAAGGGCGGACACTGGATGGAAAGGGCAGAGAGGGTGGACAGAGAATGCAAGGGGCAGAGAGAGGGTGGATAGTAGATGGAAAGGGTAGAGAGAGAGAGAGAGGGCAGAGGCTGGGTGGAAGAGGCAAAGAGAGGACAGATGTTGCATGGAAGGGAGCGAGGATAAACGCTGAAGAGAAGATAATTAAAGCAGAAACGACAAAAGGCAGAAAAAAATTTTTTGTTGTTGCTTTACGTAGAATCAAGTAGTATTGTAACTGTATTAATTAAAGTTTATAAATAGGAAATTGAAATAAGGCAGTTTTTTTGGGACTAAACTCCTTTCCTCAGGTCAGGACAGGATACCATAACAGCAGGGGTGCCCAAATGGTCGATCGCAATCAACCAGTAGATCACAAAGGCAATGTGAGTCGATTGCTTTGCCTTTGCAATCTTTTTCTTCCTGCCTCACCGAGCCAGGCCAGGCGCCAGACTCACAAGACTTCACCTCTGACGTCAATTCTGACGTCAGTGAGGTAGTTCTGGGCCTGCCAATCGCTGCCTGGCTGGCCTGGAACTTCCTCTCTGACGTTAGAATTGACGTCAGAGGTAAAGTCTTGTGAGTCCGGCGCTTGTCCTAGCATCTCCCTCCTGGCCTAGCTCAGGGAAGCAGCAGGGAGAAATCGGTGTGGTGGCTTAGGGGGTAGGGAAAGAATGGGGGAAGTGGATAAATCGGCGTGATGGCTTGGGGGGGACAGGGGGAGAGAGAAAGAAAGGCAGAAATAAAGAGGGGGAAGGGGGAGAGAGAAACAGGCAGTCAGGGGGGAGAGAGAAAGAAAGAGAGACAGAAAGAAAAGGGAAGTGGCAGAAAGAAATAAATATTGGATTTACAGTCAGAAGAAGGAAGTGCAACCAGAGACTCATGAAATCACCAGACAAAAAGGTAGGAAAAATGATTTTATTTTCAATTTAGTGATCAAAATGTGTCCATTTTGAGAATTTATATCTGCTGTCTATATTTTGCACTATGGCCCACTTATACTAAACGCAATAGCGATTTTTAGCGCAGGGAGTCTATGAGCATCGAGAGCAGTGCAGGGCATTCAATTCCCTGCGCTAAAAAACACTATTGTGGTTTAGTAAAAAGGGAGGGGGTATATTTGTTTATTTTTGTACAGTTGTTCCTGAGGTGACATTGCATAAAGTCATCTGCCTTGACCTCTTTGAAAACTCACGGAATATAAATGATAATTGATATTTTCTCTGCGTTCAATGTGCTTTGTGTTTTTTTAAATTTTATTGTTGGTAGATCATTTTGACTTGGTTATTTTAAAAGTAGCTCACAAGCCCAAAAAGTGTGGGCACTCCTGCTGTAGAGCCATTCTTGTATGACTGGATGAGCTATATTTATCTTTTTTTTTTAGTTGTTTAAATTCATGCAGAAATAAATGGCTAAATTAAACCTAATGACTTCATTAACGCCTTTCTCTTTTTTAAACCTCTATATCAGGGGTCTCAAAGTCCCTCCTTGAGGGCTGCAATCCAGTCAGGTTTTCAGGATTTCCCCAATGAATATGCATGAGATCTATGTGCATGCACTGCTTTCAATGCATATTCATTGGGGAAATCCTGAAAACCCAACTGGATTGCGGCCCTCAAGGAGGGACTTTGAGATCCCTGCTCTATACCATTTGAAAGAGGGCAAATAACTAATTATTCCCTTCTAGCACTGTATGCTTCTTAAATTAAGTAAAAATATTCTGGCACAAGTGTCAAACCTTAAAAAAGGCAGTCATATTGAGCATTGGAAAATAATAATAATTAACTAATAAAAATAGTACACATTTAGGGCTTCTTTTACTAAGTTGCGAAAATAGTTTTAGCGTGTGCTTAGCACACACAGAATTACCACACGCGCTAGACGCTAATGCCAGCATTGAGCTGGCATTAGTTTTCCTGTGTAGCGCAGGAGTTTGCGCGTGCTAAAAATGTTAGCGCACCTTAGTAAAAGAGGGGGTTAATTTTCCCCACCGCCAAATTTTCCCATCGCGCCCCACCCAGCTACTTTTTCATGCCACCCGGCTGGAAAAAATGTCTGGGGAGAACACTGAAGTCAGAGAACACTTGCTACAAGCAACTTGGTTTTCTCCAAAACATGCAGGACTATAAATGTTCATGCACAGGATTCCCTAGCTACAGGCTGCCTTCAACAGAAAAAGAGAAAAGAATATAGAAGTAGCATCGAAAGAGACAAACACCAATTTGTTTTGGTGGCATCAGGCTGCTTTTCGGTTTCTTTCTTGGTTTTATTATTATTATTATTTTTTTTGAAAAGCAGCCTGGAGGGATGGGAAGGGATTCTATTCTCCAAGCAGACTCTAGAGCAGTGTTTCTCAACTCAGTCCTGGAGTACCTCCCTTACCAGTCAGGTTTTCAAGATATCCACAACGAAAATGCATGAAAGACATTTGCATATAATGGAGGCAGTGTATGCAAATCAAGTTTATGTAAAGCCAATGTGGATATCCTGAAAACCTGACTGAGTCGAGAAACACTGCTCTAGAGCAGTGGTTCCCAACCCTGTCCTGGAGGACCACCAGGCCAATCGGGTTTTCAGGCTAGCCCTAATGAATATGCATGAGAGAGATTTGCATAGAATGGAAGTGAAAGGCATGCAAATCTGCTCCATGCATATTCATTAGGGCTAGCCTGAAAACCCGATTGGCCTGGTGTTCCTCCAGGACAGGGTTGGGAACCACTGCTCTAGAGGACTGTCTGTCTGTTACTGTTGCATCAACAGTCCTGCTTTAGACATTAATGAGATGTAAATGCATAGCAGATGTCCAAGTCACAGCTCTGCAAATCTCTTCTACAGAGGCTCATTTCAAGTGGGCTACAAATGCAGACATAACTCAACATCATCAGCTGACCCTCCAAAGCCAACTCTGTGTGGGTATAACTGAAGGAAATGCAGTTTGCTAGCCAACTGGGAAGTATGCATCTGCCAAAAGCAGTCTCTATCCTGTTTTGAGTCAAAAGAAACAAAACACTGGGTGGACTTTCTCTGGGCTTTTATCTGCTCCAGATAGAAGGCTAAAGTTCTCTTGCAATCCAATATATGCAGAATCCTTTCACCTTCAGGGGCATGTAGTTTTAAAAAAAGGACTATTGACTAATTAAGATGGAATACTGACACAACTTTAGGAGGAAACTTTGATCAGTGTACAAAACCACTATGCATTTAAAAACTTGATATAAGGCAGATCAGTTACTAAGGCCTGGAGCTAATTTTACATGTTAAAGAAACTGTCACCAAAAATACAACCTTCGGGGTCATGCACTTCATGCGAGTATCTAGTGCAGACACGGGCAAACTAAGGCCTGCGGGCCACATCCTGCCCGTTTAGTTTTTTAATCTGGCCCGCTGTCCATCCGAACCCCGCCGACCGCGTTGGGCCAGCAGCTGCTTCGCAGCCTTCTCTTGTCGGGGAATTCCCTCTGCCGCATCACTGATGATGTTATCAGTAACGGGGCACACAGAAGGCCCTGACGAGAGAAGGCAGCTAATCAGCTTGTTTAAAGTGCTGCAGGCCTGACGCTGCTCTGGAGGGAGGTATGTAGGGCTCGCAGTTGGCGGGGTTTGGATGGGAGGGAAGGATGGAGGGTCAGCGGGGGCGGGTGCTCAAGGGTTCTGCTGCACAAGGGATGGGAGGGAGGGAAGGATGGAAGCTGGGCAAGGGTTCTGCTGCACGAGGTATGGGAGGGAGGGAAGGATAGAAGCTGGGCAAGGGTTCTGCTACACAGAGGGATAGAAAGATGCTCTTGGTCCGACCCCTCTGTCAAATTTAAGAACCCATTGTGGCCCACGAGTCAAAGAGTTTGCCCACTCCTGATCTAGTGGCTCAAAGGGAACTTTCAAAAGCTTGGTAAGAACACTGAGGGTCAATGAGAAGTTTTAAAAATAAACAACACAAAAGGGGAAAACAACAAACAATCTGCTGTAGGTTGAATCAGAGAAGTGCAGTACTAAAAATATAGATAACTTTAACTGATAAGGAGAAATTAAGTTCTTATCTGCTAATTTTCTTTCTGTTAGCCTGTAGACCGGTATAGTCCTTACAAATGGTTTATATTTCACTGTGACCAGCAGGTGGAGACTGAGACCAAAACTTGTATATGAGGATAGGCTCCACCCTACCCCTTAAGTCTGCTGAATAGCCAAGCAGAACCTAGGAAATACTAAACTGAGAACAGTAAACATACTCCAAACAGGAGTGTAAAACAACAAACATGGAAACAACTGTTGGAACACGTATAGAAACTAAAAACCAGGCATATAAAAAGTCCCCACATTTCACCAGCTAAGCCATTGCCACTGTTCTTATATCTTCCCGGCCCTAGAAAAATACTAGAACCCGCAGAAAAAACTCAAAATCTGCACGGGAGCAAAACCCCACAATCACCGCATAAAGACAGATAGGGTGGGTGACCTTACCGGTCTACAGGCTAATAGAAAGAAAATTAGCTGGTAAGAACCTAATTTCTCCTTCTGTACTGCCTGGTAGACCGGTATAGTCCTTATGAATGGGACGTACCAAAGCAGTATCCATCAAGGTTGGAACCCTCCGAAGGGCCGACACCAGAACACGCTCACCAAATACCGACGTACCTGAACATCCACACGATAGTGTCTGACAAAGGAATGCAGAGAAGACCGAACTGCAACCTTGCAAATATCCACTGGAGGAACTAAAGAAGACTCAGCCCAAGAAACTACCTGACCCCGAGTGGATTGAACCTTGAGAAATTTAGGAATAGGCTTTTTCTGAAGAAGGTATACGGAAGCAATAGTCTTCTTAATCAAGTGCGCAATGGTAGCTTTGGAAGCGCCATCCCCCTTACAAGGACCCGCTAGAAGGATGGTGTTGAGATATGAACTTCGGATTTGGATCATAGAGAGGCGCTGCAGGGACTACAGGGACCAGACGGACTCCATTTGACCAGCAGAGGTAAGAACATCTTCGGACACCGACTAGCCCGCCTGCTTCGCAGGGCTTTAAACTAGGTAAGTTGGGGGAGGGGACCTACTCATATACTGGTGTGGAAAGGAACTATCCTGATGGGACGAGTCGACACTCTGTTTCCGAGGTAAGGACCCAATTTGCAAACAGTTCTCTAGGAGCCACACAGACTCAGTCAGGAATAGCCTTACAAGAACTCAGCAAATACTAAGTGTGGAGGGCCATGTATGTTAATGCACACAGTTTAGGCAATAAAATTCTAGAACTGGAAACTGAAATAAGAGATGCCAATCTGGACGTGGTGGCAATATCCAAGATTTGGTTCACGGATGCACATGGGTGGGATATGGCTATACCGGGATACAATCTACTTCGTCAGGACAGAGAAGGCAGGTTAGGTGGAGGGGTAGCACTATACATTAAAGAGGACATCAAAACCACCAGGATCACTGATGTCAAGTATACCGGGGAGTCCCTCTGGGTAAACCTGGCAAGAGGTGGCAAAAAATGCCTATATCTTGGTGTGGTATACAGACCTCCAAGACAACCGGAAGACATGGACGCAGAATTAATTGAAGACATAGAGAATATAACTCTACGGGGCGACACTGTACTGCTAGGGGACTTCAACATGCCTGATGCAGACTGGAACACATTTTCAGCAATCACCAGCAGCAACAGGAGGCTTTTGACCTCCATAAAAGGAGTACATCTCAGACAGATGGTAACGGAGCCCACTAGGGCCCAGGCAATCCTAGACCTGGTACTCACCAACGGGGAAAGCGTCTCAGAGGTCTCGGTAGGAGATACACTAGCCTCCAGTGACCATAATATGGTATGGTTCAACCTTGGGAAAGGATCCCCTAAATCAATTACAAAAACAAAGGTGCTCAAATTCCGGGGCACCGACTTCGCACGCATGGGAGATTTCGTTCATCAGACGCTGCAGGACCAAGCAGAGACCAGCAATGTTGAAACTATGTGGTCGTACCTGAAATCATCCATACACGAAGCAACTAATCACTACATAAAATCAGTAGATAAACGGCAAAGAAACAACAAACCCCAATGGTTCACTGAAGAGATCTCGCACCTCATTAAGGAGAAGAAAAAAGCATTTCTTTCCTACAAACGTACGCAGAGAAGAGAAACTAAAGTAGAATATAAGACCAGATCTGCAGCGGTCAAAACAGCAGTTAGGGAGGCCAAACTTCGAGTGGAAGAAACTCTGGCAAAAAAACATTAAAAAAGGGGACAAATCCTTCTTTAGGTATATCAGTGATAGGAAAAGGAACACAGACGGTATAGTACGCCTTAGACAACCGGACGGAAACTACACGGTGGCGGATTCAGAAAAAGCAGAACTACTAAATGAATATTTCTGCTCAGTCTTCACCTGCGAAGCACCGGGACACGGACCACAGTTGAAGGTAAAACAAGACGTGGATGACCCGTTTCAGAATTTTGAGTTCACACCTGGGGACGTCTACAACGAACTGGCAAGGCTAAAGGTAAACAAGGCCATGGGACCGGACAATTTACACCCAAGAGTGCTCAGAGAATTGAGAGATGTTCTGGCGGAACCGTTGGCAGTGCTCTTCAATCTCTCACTAAGTACGGGGAAAGTTCCGTTAGACTGGAAAACAGCCAATGTCGTTCCTCTACATAAAAAGGGTTGCAAGGCTGAGGCTGCAAACTATAGACCGGTAAGCCTCACCTCAATAGTGTGTAAACTCATGGAAACACTAATTAAGTATAAATTAGATACGATCCTGAACGAGGGAAATCTCCGGGATCCCAGTCAACATGGATTCACCAAGGGTAGGTCATGCCAGTCCAATTTTATCAGCTTCTTTGACTGGGTAACAAGAAGACTGGACTCAGGAGAGTCCTTGGACGTCGTGTACCTGGACTTCAGCAAAGCGTTTGACAGCGTCCCACACCGCAGGCTGCTGAACAAGATGAAATCGATGGGATTAGGAGAGACTCTAACTGCATGGGTTAAAGATTGGCTTAGTGGCAGACTTCAGAGGGTGGTGGTTAACGGTACCCTCTCTAAAATGTCGGACGTGACTAGCGGAGTGCCACAGGGTTCAGTCCTGGGCCCACTCCTCTTCAACATATTCATTGGGGATCTGACTCAAGGGCTTCAAGGCAAGGTAACCTTATTCGCTGATGACGCCAAATTATGCAATATAGTAAACGGCTATAATCTACAGGATGCTATGGAGCAAGACCTGCGTACTTTAGAAAATTGGTCCTCGATCTGGCAGCTGGGCTTCAACGCCAAGAAATGTAAGGTCATGCATCTCGGTAACGGAAATCCTTGCAGAACTTACACCCTGAATGGAGAAACTTTAACCAGGACTACGGCAGAACGAGACTTAGGAGTAATCATCAGTGCTGACATGAAAGCAGCCACTCGAGTGGAGAAGGCTTCATCTAAAGCACGGCAGATGATAGGTTGTATCAAGAGAAGCTTCGTCAACAGGAAGCCTGAAGTCATAATGCCATTGTACAGAGCCATGGTGAGACCTGATCTGGAATACTGTGTGCAATTCTGGAGGCCACATTACCGTAAGGATGTGCTCAGAATTGAATCAGTTCAGCGGATGGCCACCAGGATGGTCTCGGGGCTAAAGGGTCTCCCGTACGAAGAAAGACTGAGCAAATTGCAGCTCTACACTCTCGAAGAGCGTAGGGAGAGGGGAGACATGATTGAGACATTTAAATACATCACAGGACGGGTCGAGGTGGAAGATGATGTCTTTCTTCTCAAGGGACCCTCGACCACAAGAGGACATCCGCTCAAACTCAGGGGAGGGAAGTTTCGTGGAGACGCCAGGAAGTACTTCTTCACAGAGAGAGTGATTGAGCATTGGAACAAGCTTCCAGTGCAGGTAGTCGAGGCATGCAGCGTCCCAGACTTCAAGAACAAATGGGATACCTATGTGGGATCCCTACGAGGGTCATGCCAAGGGATAGAGTCACTAGGGTATGGACTTGAATGAGCAGGTCAGTAGAGTGACAGTATAATTACAATTATACTTTAGGGGGTCAGTAGACTTAAGAGGGTGGGTAAATGGTGTGGGCAGACTTGATGGGCTGTAGCCCTTATCTGCCGTCATCTTTCTATGTTTCTATGTTTCTATAAGAACAAATCCTGATTTCCTGATCTCCTGGGTCCTCTGCACATAAGAGCAAAGAACCCGACTGACATCCAACTTGCACAACTGTTTCTGCTCAGAAGATCCCTCCCGACTACTCAACACCAGGAGGACCACTACCTGATTGACATGAAAAGGAGAAACTACTTTTGGCAGAAAGGAAGGAACAGGCCACAACACGACCCACCTCTTAGAAAACTCCAGGAAGGGAGACCGAAAAGAGAAAGCCTGCAGCTCAGAACACGTCTAGCATATGTAATAGCCACCAAGAAGACCACTTTGAGGGTAATGTCCTTCAATGAGCAGGCACCCAAAGGTTCAAAAGGAGGGCACACCAGCATGGAAAGGACCAGATTTAGATCCCAAGATGGCACAGAAGGCCGCACGGGAGGCTTGAGTAATTTGGCCGCCCACAAGTAGTAAATGGTATCAGGAATGGCAGTCAAACGCTAACCATGCAGCAACCCACGAAAAGTTGACAAGGTCACAAGCTGAACTCGGAGAGAAGACCAAGCAAGACCCCCTGCATGAGAGAGATTTGCATACCAAGAAGGCAGTGCAGGAAAATCTTTCTCATGCATGTTCATTGTGGATATCCTGAAAACCTGGCCTGCCAGTAGATCTCGAGGACCGGACTTGGGCAGCCCTGATCTATACCTTCCCAGCCATTGAAGCACTCCCCAGCCCATCTTCCACCAAACGGCCATGTACAGACACAGATCGTGCAAGTCTGCCCTGTACTGGACTTAGTTATTCAATATTTACTATTATTTTCTGATTCTAGATCAGACATGAGCAACTCCTGTCCTTGCGGGCTGGAATCCAATCGGGTTTTCAGGATTTCCCCAATGAATATGCCTGAGATCTATTTGCTTGTACTGCTTTCAATGCATATTCATTGGGAAAAACCTGAAAACCCAATTGGATTCCGGCCCTCAAGGACCAGAGTTGTTCTTAGTCCTCTATGCTCATCCCATGCTTTTTTGAACTCCATCACCGTTTTCTTCTCCACCACCTCTCTCAGGAGCACATTCCAGGCATCCACCACCCTCTCCATAAAGAAGAATTTCATTACATTGCGCTTGAGTCTACCAACCCTCAACCTCAAATTATGGTTTTACCATGTTCCTTTCTCTGGAAAAGATTTTCTTCTATGTTAATACCTTTCAAGTATTTGAACATCTGAATCATATCTCCCCTGTAACTCCTTTCCACTAAGGTATACATATTCAGGGCTTCCAGTCTCTCCTCGTACGTCTTTTGGTGCAAACCTCCTATCATTTTTGTCACCCTCCTCTGGATCCCTTCAAGCCTTTTTGTGTCCTTCACCAGATACGGTCTACAAAACTGAATACAATACTCCAAGTGGGGTCTCACCAACGACCTGTACAGGGGCATCAACACCTTCGTTCTTCTACTGGTTATGCCTATCTTTATACAGCCCTGCATCCTTCTGGCAGCAGCCACCGCCTTGTCGCACTGTTTTTTCGCCTTTAGATCTTCGGACACTACCACCCAAGGTCCCTCTCCCCATCCATGCATATCAGCCTCTCACCTCCCAGCATATACAGCTACTTGCGATTATTAATCCCCAAATGCATTACTCTGCATTTCTTTACATTGAATTTTAGTTGTCAGATATTAGACCATTCCTCTAACTTTTGTAGATCTTTCTTCAAGTTTTCCACTTCCTCCTCGGTGTCTACTGTATTACAAATCTTGGTATCATCAGCAAAAAGGCAAACCTTTCCTTCTAACCCTTCAGCAATGCCACAACCATATTGAACAAGATCGGCCCCAGCACCGAACCCAGAGGGACTCCACTACTCACCCTTCTTTCCTCCGAGCATCTTCCATTAACCACAACCCTCTGGCGTATGTCAACCAGTTTCTAATCCAGTTCTCCACTTTGGGTCCTAACTTCAGCCCTTCAAGTTTGTTCAAGAGCCTCCTATGAGGAACCGTATCAAAGGCTTTGCTGAAATCTAAGTAAACTACATCTAGCATATGTCCTCGATCCAGCTCTCTGGTCACCCAATCAGGTTCGTTTGACAAGATTTATCTTTAGTAAAGTCATGTTGCCTCAGATCCTGTAACCCATTAGATTCTAGGAAGTTCACTCTCCATTTGAGAGTTCCAGATCCATGAATCAATCAGATAAGGGTGAAGTAGAATGCCCTCTTGTCGCAAAGCTGCTGTGACGACAACCTTGGTGAACGTCCGCGGCACTGTGGCCAGGCCAAAGGGAAGCGCACAGAACTGAAAGTGCTGACCCAAGATCGCAAAGCGAAGGAAATGCTGATTCGGGGCCCGAATCGGTACATGCAAGTAGGCCTCCATCAGATCGAGAGAAGTCAGATACTCCCCTGACTGAACCACCAGAATGATTGATCTCAGAGTTTCCATCCAGAAAGAAGGAACCTTGAGAGCCTTGTTGACCCCTTTCAAATCTAAGATGCGCCGAAAGGTCCCCTCTTACTTGGGCACCACAAAGTAAATCGAGTACCTGCCGGTGCAACACTCCTGAGGGGGCACAGGAACAACTGATTTGAGATCCAACAATCTCTGGAGGGTCTGGCAAAAGGCCTGCTGCTTGTACACCACCTGAGAAGTAAGAAAATGTTCTGGTAAGGTCTGGGCAAACTGCAGAGCATACCCGTCCCGAATCACCTCTAGATTTCTTCTATGTTAATACCTTTCAAGTATTTGAACATCTGAATCATATCTCCCCTGATCTGACATGATCTCTGCCCACTTTGGGTAAAATACGCACAGCTGAGTGCCCACCGGAACCAAAGTGGGTGCTGGCAAGGAGTAATTGTGCAGGATGTGCTGCTTGGGACCCGATGGGGGCATTTTCAGCCCCTCCGCGGGCCCCTCGAAGGGACTGTATGCGCCGAAAGTACCGGCCTCGGGCATGCCCAGGCGACGGAAAAGAAGGGGCCCTTTGACCAGGGTGGAAATCATGCCCCCGAGCAACACCCCCCGCCCCCGAGCTAGAGGCCGAGGCCTATCCTCAGGCAAATGAGGCACTTTAGAATCAGTTAAGGACTGAACCAGCTTGTCCAAATCCTCACCAAACAAGAAAGATCCCTTAAAGGGAAATATCGTCAACTTAGCTTTGGACACCGCGTCTGCAGACCATGCACAAAGCCAAAGGGTACGGTGGGCCACCACTTCAAAAGCCATAGACTTGGCAGAATCTCACAAGAGGTCATACATGGCATCTGAAAGATAAGAAGTACCCTTCTCAATTTTGACAACTTCCTCTTCTAGTAGTTCCTAACTTGGACCCGCTCGGCCCAGCGAAAACACACCTGAGCCACCAGCCCGCCTGGATGGCCAGAGCTGCCACATCAAAACTCTGCTTAAGGAGGGACTCCAACTTATGCTCCTCCGGGTCCTTCAAGGCAGCACCACCTTCAACAGGCACAATATGGCACTTTGAGATGGCCGAGACTATCGTGACCACCACTGTAGACTTCAGAGTGTCCCAATCCCCTTCTGGGATGGGATACAGGCGGGCCATGGAATGAGAAAAGCGAAAGGGTGCCTCTGGCACCTGCATATCCCAAATATCCTGATGCATAGGGAAAGAGCGGGAAGCAGAGCTGATCTCCCACAGCAAGGGGTCCACGTTACGCGGGTGCTCTGATACGGTATCCTCAAACTTCAACAGAGGAGACCTGAATAATCAGCTCATGAAGCTCGTCCCACTGAAAAATGCACACTACAGACAAATCCTTGCCAGTATTCGGGAGGTCAAACCCACAGCTGGCAGAATCCAGCCCCCCAAGAAGATCCTGGAGATCTCCCCAAAGATCCAGGTCCTCATCCACCTCATCGTGCTCCTCAGCATAAAAATCCTCGCCCACCCGGGGCAGCTTGGACGAGAGGCGTAGAGGGGGGGGGTCAAAACCGACGCTGTCTGGGGCCGCACCGCAGAAAACGTCGAGTGCAACCCCCCCACCTCCCGGAGTGCCACATAAATTCATGGGGGGGGGGGAACCCCCGGCGGCCCCAAGGGACACCATGCCACAGAAGGGGACCCCACCTTGCCCCTGTTTCTCTAATACAGGGGGAAGGTCACCTGAGGTAACTGAAATGAAAGAGGTGTTTCCTGCCGAAATCGGAGTTTCAGAGGCCTGTAGCATCTGAAAAGCCTGGGCTTTTCCTGCTGCTAGGCTAAGGAGCCAACCAACGCGGTAAGGGAATCCCCAGCTGCATCAGTGGTAAGTGAATTCTTTGTACCCTGACAGTTAGGGAACCTCTCACATGGGCTTTGTGGGAAGCCCGGGCTTCCCTGCAATATGAAGCCGACTCGCAAGGCACTTGCGGCGGGGTTCCCTGGCAACCGGCACCCAATAATGAAGAGGATTCCCCACCGCACAGGCCTGTACAATGCTTGCACAGGCCGGCCGCGAGTGCCTTGTGTCTGGAGCACAATGAGCACTTTTTCCCTTGCAATTTTTCCCTTTCCATTCTGAAAGCATCTGAAAACCTGGCTTTTCTCCAAAACGTAAAGCTAGCTATCCTCTTCATAACCTCTAATTTCTTATTATGACCTTCCCTCATTTATTGAATTACCTGTAAGCCGTGCTGAGCTCTATCTTTATGGAGATGATGCGGTATACAAACTTAAGTTTTAGTTTAGTTTAGTTTAGACTGGCTGCCAATCAGAAGCAGGGTCCAATTCAAAGTTGCAAGCATGGTACACAAGGCCATATATGGCAAAAACTCAGCTGGACTCACATCCGCTATCCAAATCACACAATCCTTCCACAACTTGAGGACAATCCAACGCTGGAAACTACCACCCCCCTCCGCCCGCCATGTTTGAAGGAAGGCTTTATTTAAGACCACCTTTGAGTTCCAGGGCCCCAGAATCTGGAATAGCCTCTCGGGCAGCCTTTGACAAACACCCACAAACTTTCAAATTCAGGAAAGCACTGATAATACACCTTTTCTCCTCACTGCTCTGAACCATTCCTATTCAGTCACCGCATGATATCTCCCATACAATTTCTTGCATGATGTCTATGTTTCTGTAGCATTTCTAATATTATGTAAGTCACAATGATTCCAAGCTGACATTTGCGGGATACAAGAGTTGGAATGGTATGAAAAACTTGCTGTTATTGAAGTTTCAAGTTTATTAAAATTTTTAATTAATTACCTATCGTGATTTCTAGGTAATGTACAGTAAGAAAAGCACAGTTAATTACCGTAACAGGTATTATCCAGGGACAACAGGCAGCTATTCTCACATATGGATGACGTCACCGACGGAGCCTCGATGCGGAAGCCTCGCAAGCAGACTTGCTTGAAGAAACTAGAAGTTTCGAGTCAGCCACACTGCGCATGCCTTCCCACCCAGCACAGGGCGCGTCTCCTCAGTTCAGATAGCTAGCAGAGAAGCCAACCAGGGGAGGTGGGCGGGTTGCGAGAATAGCTGCCTGCTGTCCCTGGATAACACCTGTTACGGTAACTGTGCTTTATCCCAGGACAAGCAGGCAGCCTATTCTCACTATGGGTGACCTCCAAGCTAACCAGAATGGGATGGTGGGAGTGTTGGCAATTTAGAAGAATAAATTTTGTAATACTGTCCGGCCAAACTGGCCATCCTGTCTGGAGAAAACATTCAGACAATAGTGAGAAGTGAAAGTATAAACCGAGGACCATGTAGCAGCTTTGCTAATTTCCTCAATAGATGTAGATCTGAGGAAAGCTACTGAAGCTGCCATTGCTCTGACTTTATGGGCTGTGACTCTACCCTGTAGTTGTAATCCAGCCTGGGCATAGAAGGAAATACAAGCAGCCATCCAGTTGAAGATGGTACGCTTAGAGATAGGATGTCCCAACTTGTTTGGATCGAAGGAAACAAAAAGTTGAGGAACAGTTCTGTGAGGTTTGTTGCGTTCCAAATAAAAGGCCAAAGCACGTTTACAGTCCACAGTATGAAGAGCTGATTCTCCAGGATGAGAATGAGGCTTTGGAAAAAACACTGGAAAAGTAATGGATTGGTTGAGATGAAATTCCGATACCACCTTAGGAAGGAATTTAGGATGAGTATGGAGGACCACCTTGGAAGACAGTAAAAGGTGGATCAGCAACTAAAGCTTGCAGTTCACTGACTCTTCGAGCAGAAGTGAGGGCAATGAGAAACACCACTTTCCAAGTGAGATACTTCAGATGAGCCATAGACATTGGTTCAAATGGAGGCTTCATTAATTGAGCAAGAACATTGAGGTCCCAAACCACAGGAGGCAGTTTGAGAGGAGGTTTGAGATTGAAAAGTCCTTTCATGAATCTGGAAACCACCGGATGAGCAGAGAGGGGTTTGCCTTCAATAGGCTGATGGAAAGCCGCAATTGCATTGAGATGGACTCGGATCGATGTAGATTTGAGACCAGAAGTGGATAAGTGCAAAAGGTAATCCAAAACAGAAGATAAGGAGGAATGTTGAGGCTCCTTATCATGAGAAAAACACCACGTAGAAAACCTAGTCAATTTTTGTTGATAGCATTGTCTAGTGGTAGGCTTCCTAGAAGCCTCTAAAATGTCTCTTACAGGTTGAGAAAACTGAAGAGGAGTCATGTTGAGAGGTACCAAGCTGTCAGGTGTAGAGACTGCAGGTTGGGATGAAGCAGAGTTCCCTGACCCTGTGTAAGCAGAGATGGAAAAACTGGTAGAAGGTATGGTTCCCTGCTGCTGAGTTGAAGTAGAAGGAAGTACCAAGGTTGTCTCGGCCACCGGAGGAGCAATCAGAATCATGGTGACATGATCGTTCTTCAACTTGACCAGTCTTGAGAATGAGAGAGAATGAGAGTGAATGGAGGAAATGTATACAGGAAGAGATTTGTCCATTCCAGAAGAAAAGCATCTGCCTCGAGGTGACGAGGAAAATATATTCTGGAGCAGAACTGAGGCAGTTTGTGGTTGTGGGGAGCTGCAAAGAGATCTATCTGAGGCATTCCCCACTGTGAAAAAATGTGATGAAGAGGCGAGGAATGGAGTGTCCATTCGTGAGGTTGCAGAAGACAACTCAAGTTGTCCGCCAAGGAATTTATCGCCCCTTGGATATAGACAGCTTTGAGGAAGGTGTTGTGGCGGATTGCCCAGTCCCAAATCTTCAGAGCTTCTTGACAAAGGGAGGAAGATCCTGTCCCTCCCTGTTTGTTGACATAATACATGGCGACTTGGTTGTCTGTCCGAATGAGGACTACCTGATTGTGAAGATGTTGAAAAGCGTTAAGAGCCTTGAAAATCGCTCTGAGTTCCAACAGATTGATGTGACACTGACGATCCGTACTGGTCCAGTGGCCTTGTGTACTGAGACCATCGAGATGAGCGCCCCAAGCGTAGGTTGAAGAATTTGTCGTGAGGACTTTCTGATGGGGGGCATTTGAAAAAGGAAGCCTCTGGAGAGATTGGAAGAGAGCATTCACCAACAGAGAGACTGCTTCAATGAAGGAGTGACTGTTATGTGTCCAGAAAGTGGGTCGCAAACCTGCGTCCACTGAGATGCCAGGGTCCACTGAGGAATTCTGAGGTGAAGTCCATCTAGACTATTGGGGTGGGTCAGTGGAGTGGGCAGGCTTGATGGGCTATGGCCCTTTTCTGCCGTCATCTTTCTATGTTTCTATGTTTCTATGTAAGTCTGGCAAAAGGAGTCACATGTACTATGGAGGCCATGTGACCCAGAAGTACCATCATGTGTCTCGCTGATATGAAGGAGCGGAAAGACACTGTATGACAGAGTTGAAGGAGAGCTTCCAGACGTTGTTGTGGAAGGAATGCTCTGAGTTGGATAGTGTCCAGGACAACTCTGATGAATTGTAGATTCTGAGAGGGCTGAAGTTGGGATTTGGGAAAGTTGATTTCGAATCCCAAACTCTGTAGGAACCACGTAGTCCGTTGGGTCGCTACAATAAGCCCTTGAGATGTTGAATCTTTGATGAGCCAGTCATCTAGGTAGGGAAATAGCTGAAGACCATGGGGTCTGAGAGCTGCAGCTACCACTTCCAGGCACTTGGTCAATACTCTGGGAGATGAAGCCAGGCCAAAGGGCAGCACTCTGTATTGATAATGCAGATTCCCCACCCGAAATCTGAGATATTGGCAGGAGGCCGTATGAATGGGAATATGAGTATAAGCCTCCTTGAGATCCAGAGAGCATAACCAGTCGTTCTGATCTAGGAGGGGATAAAGGGATGCCAGGGATAACATGCAAAATTTTTCTTTGACTAAATATTTGTTCAGAGCCCTGAGATCCAGAATGGGTCGCAGATCGCCCGTCTTCTTCGGAACAAGGAAATAACAGGAGTAGAACCCCCTGTTCTGCTATTCCAAAGGAACTGGTTCGATGGCATGGAGATGAAGCAGAGCTTGAGCTTCCTGAAGAAGAAGGGCGGTCTGGGATGGACTGGAAGGATACTCTCTTGGAGGGAGCTCTGGTGGAACCTGAGTGAAATGAAGAGAGTATTATCCTTCCCTGATGATTGACAGCACCCAGAGGTCGGATGTTATTGTCTCCCATCGGTGGTAAAAATGATAGAGATGACCTCCAATAGGGGGAAGATAATTCAGAGACAGAACGGTGGAGGTTATGCTCAGTTTTAAACAGTCAAAAAGGCTGAGTAGCCTTAGGTGCAGCAGACAGTTGAGATTTATGTTGCTTTTGATTCTGCTGTTTCTTAGGAGGAGGGCGAGTGTAAGGAGCCATCCTCGGAGCAAAACGCCTCTGGTAAATAGGAGGAGGGCGTGTAGGCTTGGCAGGAGCTGGCTTTGGCTTAGGTCTGACAATAGAAGCAAAGGATTTTTCATGCTCAGACAATTTCTTGGTGGCTGCCTCAACAGATACATCGAAGAGGTCATTGCCTGCACAAGGAATATTAGCCAAGGGGTCCTAAAGATTAGGATCCATGTCAATGGTACGAAGCCAGGCAAGGCGACGCATCGCTACAGAACAAGCAGCTGCCCGGGCAGACAACTCAAAGGCATCATAAGAAGTCTGAAGTAGATGTAATCTGAGTTGTGATAGAGAAGCGATGACTTCTTGAAATTCAAAGTTCTTTTGAGTATCTAAATAACTAAGAAATTTAGGCAAAAGAGCAATGAGGAACTCAAAATAAGTGACAAAATGGAAATTGTAATTGAGGACTTTAGAGGACATCATGGCATTTTGATAAATGCGACGTCCAAATTTGTCCATAGTTTTCCCTTCCCTTCCAGAAGGAACGGTAGCATAAACCTTGGAAGTATGGGACCTTTTCAAGGATGACTCCACAAGTAGGGATTGGTGAAATAACTGTAAATTCTCAAATCAATGGAGAGCTTTATATCTGGAGTCTAATTTGCCTGGAACAGCTGGAATTGCATGAGTATCCAGGCATCCGGTAAAAGTTTGAGACAAAAGCTTGTGAAGAGGAAGTTTAAGTGACTCTGCCGGAAGTTGAGGAAGATGCATGATTTCGAGATACTCCTTAGAGTATTTGGAACCAGCATCCAATTGAAGGTCCAGGTCAACAGCCATTTGACGAAGAAAAGAGGAGAAAGATAGCTGATCTGGTAGTGCCTTCCCTCGAGAAGGACTCGAGGTTGTCGAGGCAGCCTGGGTCGAAGATGAAGCTTCGGCTGGAATAAGGCATCAAAAGAATAGGGCGACTTGGATGAAGCAATCTAAACCGATGAGTCCTCAAGGTTTGGAAGTGGAGACCTCGATCGAGGAGTCGGTGGTCTAGTAGAAATAGGTGTATATAGAGGCTTAGTTGAAGAAGGATGCTCTTTAGAAGAAGAGCTATGCCTAGATGGATGCCTCGATGAAGGTCTCGATCATCAGTGAGAACGGTGCTTGGAAGCAGATCTCAAAGATCGAGGAGACAGCCTCGGAGAGAGAAGCAGCCGATGCCACCAAGGAATGGATAGGACTGGAGGCTGTGGATCGAAGCTCCAAAGGCTTGATGGAGGAACCTCGATGCACTCCCAAAGAGTCTGCTCCTTGTATGGAGTGAGGATTCCTGCCGAGGCACTTGCAAAGAATCTGCTCTTTGCTTCACATGCTTAGATGCCAGACCAGACACTAGCAGAGACTCTGCTCCTTGCATAGAGTGTGTAGACTCAGACACAGAATTGAGCTTCTGTGGTGCAAAAATAAATAGGAGGCATAGGAAGAGGCTCGACCTAGCGGGAGTCTGCAGAATGCCCAGGCTGGATTAGAGTAGCTAGCTTCAGTCCCATTTTGGTGAGGAACTGAACAATTGCTGCTCTAACATGGTCTGGAAAGAAGCCGGCAAGGATGGATCTGCGTCTGAAACTGGACCACCTGCCTTGGCTGGAGGTTCCACCGAGGCAGTGGAAATGTGCTTCGACTTAGAAGTCTTAGACACCTTAAGCACCACCGGTGGAACTGTCTGCTGAGCTATCTGACCTGAGGATACAGGGGAAGATACAGCAGACATCGAAGAAAGAACCGCTGCAAACGAGGAAGGTCCGATGAGACTCGAGGTCGAAGCAGTGGAGGCAGGAGGAACCTCGGTCGAAGGCGAGACCGAGGTCAGCCTCGGAGTCGAGGAAGTGGTCGAAATCATCTGGAAGAGCTTCTCCACTGAAAGTAGACGACGTTTAAGGGCTCGAGGTTGCAGAGTAGCACAGTGCTCACATGACTTCGGGTGATGTTGTGGCCCAAGGCACTTGAGGCAGCTGCTATGTGGGTCCATGAGAGAAATTGCACGCTGGCACTGGCTACACTTCTTGAAACCTGTAGCTGGCTGGGACATAGAAGGAAAAACAGCTGCTGCAAGGTCAAGGCCCCTGGGCTGAGGCCGAGCGGACTGCCACGGCAGCCGAACGGAGGAAATAAAACTAGAAATAAAATAAAGTACAGCGATTCGTGAAGAAAAATAACAAACCGCGGTGAGAGAAGGAACGAAGTAAGTTAAACGCAGAGAGTCAAAGACGGACTTCTCGGCTCCACGGAAAACTGAGAACTGAGGAGACGCGCCCTGTGCTGGGCAGGAAGGCACTCGCGCATGTGCGGTGCAGCTGACTCACAACTTCTAGTTTCTTCAAGCAAGTCTGTTTGTGAGGCTTCCGCATCGAGGCTCTGTCGGTGACGTCACCCATATGTGACAATAGGCTGCCTTCTTGTCCTGGGACAAAAAGGGGTTACATGTAATCAACAATAAAACATAACATTAATTGTCATGGACATTAACAGACACAACTTGACCCTCATTCCCCCGCAATAAACCAACATCCTCCCCACCCCACCCTTTTCTCTCCCCCTCCCCGCCTTTGGCCCTCTTCTCCCTCCCCCTTTTCCTTCCAATCCAACTCTGATAAATTCCTACTATAACTCAAACATTTCCTTCCCCGTTGCTTGTGATTCCGACAAAATGTTGTAAATCCGTGTTCAGATCGGATACTAATTTAATTGATGTGAACCGCCTAGAACTCTTTGGGTATGGCGGTATACAAGAACATAATAATAATAAACAAAGTGGGATGAGGCAGAACTACAATAATTCAAGAAAAGCAGAGATAAAAGGTAAAAAAAACAATAGGAAGAGGAGGGAAGTTTCATTTGTTAGCCAAGAATAAAAAAGAGCTGGAAAACTGGAGAAGCTAAAAAAAGCCTAGGACTCGAAAGCTTCTTTAAAAAGAAAACATTTCAAAACCCCTTTGAATTTGTCTAGGTTTTTTCCAATCTTAAGTGGATGGGTAAAGAATTCCATATAAGAGGAGCTGTTATAAAAAAAAAAAATGGTTGTACGACGGGTGTAAATGATCTTTAGGGAGGGTACGAATAGTAGGCTTTGTCTAGTGGATCTAAGTGATCCGTATGGTAAATGAGGAATGAGAATATTGTAAAAAAAAACCAAAAACACCCACAAAACTAGGGGCCTTGTAATCTGTGTTTTGAAAGTTAACAATGCAATTTAATAAGTTATTCTATATGGGATAGACAACTAGTGGACTTTTTTCAATAATGGTGTGACATGATCATACTTCTTGGATTTGGTAATGATTTTAATCTCAGTGTTTTGTATCATCTGAAGTCGTCTAATTTCTCTCTGCAGAATACTATTATATAGACATTTGCAGTAATCAAGCTTGGATATCATGAGGGAGTGAACCAATGTAGTCAAAGATAGTGCATCAAGAAAATTTGCTAATGATCTTATCATTCGTAGTCTGTAGAAACAGTTTTTTTACTATGGTACTAACTTGTTCATGATAGTTTAATTTAATGTCGAAGATTACGCCTAGAATTTTGACTGAAGAAACCATAGTAATTGGGGTGTTAATACATATCGGAGATGAGAAATGGATTCCATCCTTCCATGGACAGAGTAGGGAGTTAGTCTTTGGAATGCTCAAAGATAGCATGTTATTTATTAGTCATTTGCTGATAGTCCCTAATTTTAGGTTAATGTCATCTATTTCATTGGAGTTTGTAGGTAGAGAATGGCATGGGGAAAAATTTTGTCCCAGTCACCGCCCCTGTCACCCCACCGTCCCTGCGACCACTGTCCCCTCCCACATCCCCGCTGCATCCATACAAGCCTCAGTACTGTAATATTTAGTTTATGCCTTCCCTTCCTTATAAATCAAAATGCTGGCTTCTGAACTAGAAAAAGAGATGTTTAGCTGGCAGGGCTTTGTTTATAACATTTTTATCAACATAACTAATATACTACTTTATCCTAAAACAAAAAAAAGAATAGAATTTTTTTTTCTACCTTTGTTGTCTGGTTTCTGCTTTCCTCATCTTCTCATTCAATTCCTTCCATCCACTGTCTGCCTTCTCTCTGCATTTTCCATTTGTTCTATTATTATGCCTCTCCCTTCCATCTCTCCCTCCACCCCCCCCAATTGGTCTGGCATCCATCTTCTTCCCTCCGCTCCCACCATCTCTGTCTTCTTCCCTTTCAGCGTCTTCTCCCCACTCTCTGTTCCCTATTATTTCCTATGGGAACTTCGGGGGCGGCTTGTAAAACAATTTTAAAGTTGTTTTTCACAGTTTCTGAGGGTAGGGTTCAGGTCTCCCACCTCCCCAGACCCCAAATCGCTATTTTTTTATTTTCGGGTTTTGTTTATTTTTTGCGCACATTCAGCAGATATCTTGGATTTTTAAAACAATTTTTTTTCTAACTTTAATTTCTGCCTCAAAAACCCCTTGATTTAATTGCTGCCTCAAAAACCCCTCGATTTGATTCAATATCTTTTGGGATGGATTCCTCAGCCCCTAATCTGTTGAATGTCAACATTGATTGCGCCGGATTGGCACCAGATCAGCAATTGTGTACCACGTGCAGTAGCGTGCTGGGGGAGGGGATGGGAGTTTCGGACTTCACTTCTGAGTAATCCCAACCTGAGTCTGTGTCTTACGAAGAAAATCTCACCCAGAGGCCGTTCTGCAGTCTGCAAACGCCTGCGTTCCGAATCTGGGGACTCTTGGTGCAGCGCATGTACCTCAACCCTGCCATGGTTGCGGGGTGGACCTTTTCACCGGATTTTATTCAGCTCCTCTGAAAGGCATATTCTTCAGACCCCGCTCGTTTGATGCAGTCGGTGGGCGCATCGTTTTTTTTGGTCTGTTGCACCTGTGGCGAAGCTTCATGTTTGGGAGCCCTCTCGTTTGCCTCTTGCAGACCTCAATTGCAGAAGTTGCCATGCAGATATTATGACTTTTCGGTCTCCTGCCACTGTTTTTATTTTGGATCCAGCTGATGCCTTTGTTGGGACTGGTTACCTTGGCCGCCCCGAGTGTCTGGATTTGGGTGCTGACCCTTCTTCGCATATTTTAAAGCAGGATTATGTCCGCCTCTTTACTATTGATGTTCTGAAAGAGCTCCATTTGTTTTCTCCATTTTTCACTTCTCAGGCTTCAGTCCTGGACTGTTTTCCTGTGGCAAGGGGTCCATTCAGTCCACAGCTCCTTGGTCTGATTTCAGGACAATGCGATACCCTAGAAAGCTCTTTCTGGCCTTCTAAAGCTATGATTAAGCTTTACCACCTGGATTCTGATTTTTGGCAGGCATGAACAGCCTGAGGTAGATTTCACCATGGTGCAGGTTATCCAGCGCGCAGCCTTCCTTTCTGACTAGTGATGTAAATCGATTTGATTTAAATCAAATCCACCCTGATTTTTATAGACTGTACTTATACAGAAAATGCAAAGTACAGCAAGAGAGGAAACAGCAGGGCTGACAAGTATAGTCCTATGCATGAAAGCAAGGTATACAGACTAAGCAATGATGGAAATAGTATGCAAGTGCAACTGAAGATCAATGCATTGTACAAGTAGGGCGGGTGAGTGTAAAGTAGACTCTAAGTTAACTGGCACCCACGGGGCTTGGTAGATGCAAGATAACGTAGTTTCTGTTTGCTTGAGAGTTATTAAAAATAGGCCTAACTAACGTAAATACTAACGTAAATATAAAACAAGATTTTTGGCCTAAAAAAGGGATATCAGTTTATATTTGATCCGATCCCCCCCCACAAAGACCACTGTCACTGCTGTCCTCCCACTTTGAACTAACTCCCCCCTCCCGAAGCCACCGCCGTCACTATCCTTCACTGGAAACCTCCTCCCCCCCCCAAGGTCACTGCCGCTGTTCTCTTCCCTTCGTGCCCAAGATGATCAGTGCTGCTGTCCACCTCCTCCCCTTCCAGCACTGTACTTACCACACGCGCTCTGGTGCTGAAAGAGTCTGATGCCTATGTTTTATGCTGGGCCGCTGCAGGGCCTTGAGCATCTGCGCATGTTCAAAGCCTTCTGGCTCACACCCTCTTCCTGCTCTTTCTATGCTCCCTTACCCAAGAAACATTCAAAAAAATTTCCATCATTCAGAAAAAACAGCATCAATTTTGCATTAGAATGTAGATGTGAAGAATTATTGTGAAAGGGTAGATTTACTGAGCTTAGTCATGGTATCTTCGGCAAGGATCGGCAATAGTGAATGTCCTAAGTTCTGTCAGTGCAGAGATTGTGGATTTAGCATTTTTTTGTTAAAACTAAACATGACCATGCTTTTTTTTTTGTTAAACTAAGCATGATCTTGCTGTTTTTTATAGCCAGCTCTTCAATGTGTTGTGGTGCAGAAATTTCTAGCTTCCAGAACATTCTGTTCTACGAGAGTATACTACATGAATGCAAATCTTAAGCACATGCACTAATCACACAACCCCCTGGGGGATACCTCTCAGACTTCAGCTGACCAGTGCAGTGGTCACAAGGGCATCCTGTTGCCTTCAATGCTGAATTTGATGGCTCGTTGTGTTTTACTAAGCCTTTTCTGTTCAGCATATCGTCTCTTGTGTTTTTCCAAGCGACTTATAGCTTTCCTAACAGCTCCAAGCTATGGACATTATAGTGAATGAAAGAAATAAAAAGACAGAAGAAAAAAAAGTAGAGAAAGCTTTTAACTAACCAGGTCAGTCCTTCTCATGATGGTAGCCTAACAGAGAGAGAGAGAGAGAGAGAGAGCGCGAGAGAGCATGCAGAACTGGAATCCAAAGACAAGAGGCAGGAACCATAAATATGCCATCGTCACATCTCATACTGCCTAAAATTAGCAATTATGTCAAAATATTAAATCCACTGCTTACCCGGGAGGATTCCATTTCCACATTCCATTTTGGCCTAACCACATAGTCCTTATTCGATGGCATTGGCACTCTGGCACGAGCACAAAAACCTGGGTCACCAGGTCGCAGAGCTCTGAGAAAGGAGAATGCGTAAGTTCACAGGTTATCTCACAACTTGCAATGTCTACAATGAAGTTTTAAAGATCAGCACTTACTTTTCCTCCCCAGTCAGCACTTTCTCCAGGTCCCTGCGAGGTGTCTGACCACCAGAGCTGCAAAAAAGTTAGAAAGATCTGTAAACATACAGAGATGCTGCTGCTCCTTCCTTAAGACATTCTCTGAAAGCCAAAGTTTTTTTTGACAGCCCTGTAAAATGTCATCAGCATTATCCACTGTAAATATGGTTTGATAAACTTTCAACTAAATGAGGAGAAATTAGGTCTTACCTACTAATTTGCTTTCCTTTGGTCCCTCTAGACTGGCACAGATCAGTATTATGCACTCCTACCAGCAGATGAAGACTGAGAACTAGAGAATGACACACGGACAAATTTTTCCCTGTCCTTACGGGAACTTATTTTCTTGTCCCATCCCTGCAAGTTCTTGTCCTGTCCCTGCCCCATTCCTGGAAGCTCCATTCTCATATGCACAAGCCTCAAACACTTTAAAATCAAAAGTTAAGAACATAAGAAGTTGCCTCCACTGGGTCAGACCAGAGGTCCATCCTGCCCAGCGGTCCGCTCCTGCGGCGGCCCATCAGGTCCGCGACCTGTGAAGTGGTTACTGACCACTTCTATAACCTACCTCAAGTTCTATCTGTACCCCTCTATCCCCTTATCCTCCAGGAACCTATCCAAACCTTCCTTGAACCCCTGTACAGAGTTCTGGCTTATCACCTCCTCCGGAAGCTTGTTCCATGTGTCCACCACCCTCTGGGTAAAAAAGAACTTCCTAGCATTTGTTCTAAACCTGTCCCCTTTCAATTTCTCCGAGTGACCCCTAGTGCTTGTGGCTCCCCACAGTTTGAAGAATCTGTTCTTATTCACTTTCTCTATACCCTTTAGGATTTTGAAGGTTTCTATCATGTCCCCTCTAAGTCTCCTCTTCTCCAGAGAGAACAGCCCCAGCGTTTTTAACCTGTCAGCGTATGAAAAATTTTCCATACCTTTTATCGGTTTAGTCGCCCTCCTCTGCACTCCCTCGAGTACCGCCATGTCCTTTTTTAGGTACGGCGACCAGTATTGAACACAGTACTCCAGGTGCGGGCGCACCATTGCGCGATACAGCGGCATGATGACTTCCTTTGTCCTGGTTGTGATACCCTTTTTGATGATGCCCAGCATTCTGTTTGCTTTCTTTGAGGCTGTCGCACATTGCGCCGATGGTTTCAGTGATGTGTCAACCATCACCCCCAGATCCCTTTCAAGGTTACTCACCCCTAGCCGTGTTCCCCCCATTTTGTAGCTGAACATCGGGTTCTTTTTCCCTACATGCATGACTTTGCATTTCTCTACGTTAAAACTCATTTGCCACTTATTTGCCCAGTCTTCCAGTCTCGTTAGGACCCTTTGCAGGTTTTCACAGTCTTCCGTGTTCCTAACCCTGCTGCAGAGTTTGGTGTCATCAGCAAATTTGATAACCTCACATTTTGTCCCCGTCTCCAGATCGTCAATAAATATATTGAACAATAGAGGTCCCAGCACCGACCCCTGTGGAACTCCGCTCGTGACCCATTGCCAGTCTGAGTATTGGCCCTTTACTCCAACCCTCTGTTTCCTGCCTGCCAACCAGTGTTTGATCCATCGGTAGATATCCCCTTGTACCCCGTGGTTCCACAGCTTTTTTAGTAGCCGTTCGTGAGGTACCTTGTCGAAGGCTTTTTGGAAGTCAAGGTAAATGATGTCTATGGATTCCCCCTTATCCATCTGGCTGTTTATTCCCTCGAAGAAGTACAGAAAGTTTGTGAGGCACGACCTTCCCTTGCAGAAGCCATGCTGGCTCGCCTTCAGTTGTCCATTTTTTTTTAATGTGTTCGCAGATTGTGTCCTTTACCATTGCTTCCATCATCTTTCCCGGAACTGAGGTGAAGCTCACAGGCCTGTAGTTTCCCGGGTCACCCCTTGATCCCTTCTTAAAGATGGGCGTGACATTTGCTATTTTCCAGTCCTCTGGGATCTCCCCAGTTTTTAGGGAGAGGTTACATATTTGGCGAAGTGTCTCTGCTATTTCGTTTCTCAGTTCTTTTAGTACCCTTGGGTGGATGCCGTCCGGGCCTGGTGATTTGTCGCTCTTCAGTCTATCTATCTGTCTGAGGACATCCTCTTTGCTTACCTCTAGTTGTACCAGCTTTTCGTCGTGTTCCCCGTTTATAATCACCTCGGGTTCTGGGATATTGGATGTGTCCTCTCTGGTGAAGACTGACGAGAAGAATTTGTTTAACCTGTCAGCTATCTCTTTTTCCTCCTTTATCGCTCCTTTCCTGTCTCCGTCGTCCAGTGGTCCCACTTCCTCTCTGGCTGGTTGTTTCCCTTTCACATACCTGAAGAAGGGTTTGAAGTTTCTTGCTTCTCCTGCCAGTCTTTCCTCATATTCTCTCTTTGCTTTCCTGACCTCTCGATGGCATTCTTTCTGGTGCCTTTTGTGCTCTTCCTGGTTCTCCTTTGTTGGTTCCTTTTTCCATTTCTTGAAGGATGATTTCTTGTCGCTTATCGCCTTATTAACTGCAGTTGTTATCCATGCTGGGTTTCTAGTTCGATTTTTTTTGCACCCTTTCCTGAACCTTGGGACGCACAGGTCTTGTGCCTCGAGCACTGTGCCTTTAAGCAGTGTCCAGGCTTCCTTTACGGTCTTCATCTTCCCTGAGTTGTTGCTGAGCTTTTTTCCTACCATTTTCCTCATGTCTTTGTAGTTTCCTTTTCTGAAGTTGAGTGCTGTCGTTGTGGTTCTTTTCACCTTTGATGTTCCCATGTTTAATTTGTACTGGATCATGTTGTGATCGCTGTTCCCTAACGGTGCTAGTACCACCACTTCCTTTGCGGGTCCTTCTAGCCCGTTGAGGATTAGGTCCAGAGTGGCATCCCCTCGCGTTGGTTCTGTGACCAGCTGCTCCATGAAACAGTCTCTTATCACCTCTATGAATTTAGTTTCTCTCGTGCAATTTGAGTGCCCAATGTCCCAATCTATTCCCGGATAGTTGAAATCCCCCATAACCACCACCCTTCCACTTTTGCACACCTGCCTCAGTTCGGCCTCCAGGTCCAGGTCGTTTACTTCTGGCTGTCCTGGTGGGCGATAGTAAAGTCCCAATTTGATGTCAGCTCCTTCCCCTCCTGTTAGTTTAACCCATAGTGACTCCAGACTGTCTGCCCTTATTGTTGTTTCTGATCTGGATGAAGGAATGTAGTCCTTTATATACAGTGCTATTCCTCCCCCCTTCTTGTGCGCCCTGTCCCTCCTGTAGAGTTTGTACCCTGGCAGGGCCACATCCCATTTGTTGTCCTCTGACCACCATGTCTCTGTGATTCCTATTATGTCTAGGTCCTTATTTCTGGCTATAACTTCTAGCTCCCCCATTTTAGTCCTTAGGCTCCTAGCATTTGTATATAGGCAATTTAAGTCCCGGTTAGTTACCTTTTCTTTTGGGTCTACTCTTGATTTGATGCTCCTGCTGGTCTCCTCACGGGCTGCCTCCTGTGGTGTGTCTATCCCGTCCTCCACCCGCTTCTTTGATAACCCTCTGGTTCCGGCTGTGTCCTCCCTGTCTTGCTCTTTAGCTCTACTTGCCTCTCGGGTCCTGTACTGTATCCTTGGGTTTATGTCCATAAAGTGTCCATTTTGCCTCTAGTCCACTATCTTCCTTTCCTGTTTCAGTATCCTTGCTCGATACTGTGGTCCGATGTGTCGAGGTCAGATCGACTCTCGGCTTTCCCCTTGTTATCAGTTTAAAGTCATGTCTATGCAGGTCTGGATGTTACGTGCCAGCATCCTCGTCCCAGCCGTGCTCAAATGCATCAGTCTCTCCTGTAGAGCTTGTTTTTCCCCAGGAAGGTTGACCAGTTCCGTACAAAGAGGAAACCTTCCTCGTCACATCATCGCCTCAGCCATCCATTTGTTGCTTGCAGCTCGGTCTGTCTCCTCGCATCTGCCCTTGGCACTGGCAGGATCTCTGAAAAGGCTATCTTCCCTGTCCTCAGCTTCAGCTTCCTCCCCAGGATCTTAAACTGCTCGGTCAGTGTAGTCATGTTGAAATTTCTTCTGCTGATGTCATTGGTTCCGACGTGGATTATCACTGCTGTTTCCTCTGTCTCAGCTCCCTCCATGATTCTCTCAATTCTGTCGGAGATGTCCTTTGTCCTCGCCCCTGGGAGACATGTCACTAGGCGATCCGCTCTGCCTCCTGCTATGTGACTGTCCACCTCTCTCAGGATTGAGTCTCCCACCACGATAGCAGATTTTCCTCTCCTCAGCTTCCTCCTGGGTCTCAGGTCTGTGTCGATGATTGGGTCCTCCAATCCTTCCTTCTCCTGATTTGTTTCTCCGCTAGGTTCCTCTCCCTCGGCTCCTGGTGGGTCCTGGTGGGTCCCGGTGGCTCCTGGTGGGTCCTGTCCTCCATCAGTTTGTTCCCTTCTGAAGAGCGGGTGTTCCTGTGTTTCTACCATCTTGCAGGCCTCCTCTATGAATCTTTCGAGCTCCCTGACCTGTTCGTTGAAGTGGTTCTCTCTGGTGGTGTCCTCAGTTGGTTCAAGCTCCCTTGGTTCCTCTATGGAGCGGAGTCCTTCTAGCTCCTTTACTTTGATCTGCAGTCTCCCGACCTCCTTCTTCAGGCTAGCCAGTTCCTGACATCGACTGCATATGTAGGCCTGCCTCCCGGAAGGGAGGTAGTCATACATGTGACAATCAATGCAGTATACTGGGAAGCTTTGCTGGCCTTCTGCTGCCTCCATTGTTCCTTCCTTGTGATTTAAGTCCCTTGGTGTGCTGGAGTTTGTGTGACGTGTAGCTAGGTGTAGAAATAGAGAGAAAAAAATAATGAGAATAGAAGAAAGAAAATTTTTTTTTTTTTTTTTTTAATAAGAAGTTATTTAAGAAGATTGAAATTGAAATTGCTGCTGAGCAGCCTAGACTCCTGGCTCCTTCGCAAAGGCGCCCTCGCTAAGGCGAGCGCCTTTGCCGCTCGCCTTCGCTGCGCGCCGAACGGCCGCACGCCGTTGCCGCGCCCCCTTTTAAGGGGGAGCCTGGGCACTGAAGCGACCTCTGATGCGGTGGGGGTGGGCGGAGCTTTCTCTCGCCGCTACCCCGATCAGCTTTTCACCCCTCCTGGCTGCCCTTGTGCCTCTCCTCCAGCCCTCTCAGTCCTGGCTTTCTCCCTGCTGCCTCCCGATCCTGCCCTGTAAGTACAGAAACTGTAAAAGAGCAAGTTAGAACGCCGCCGCGGTCTGCCTCGTGCTCAGGCTTCCTGCCTTTTAAGGGGGAGCCTGGGCACTGAAGCGACCTCTGACGCGGTGGGGGTGGGCGGAGCTTTCTCTCGCCGCTACCCCGATCAGCTTTTCACCCCTCCTGGCTGCCCTTGTGCCTCTCCTCCAGCCCTCTCAGTCCTGGCTTTCTCCCTGCTGCCTCCCGATCCTGCCCTGTAAGTACAGAAACTGTAAAAGAGCAAGTTAGAACGCCGCCGCGGTCTGCCTCGTGCTCAGGCTTCCTGCCTTTTAAGGGGGAGCCTGGGCACTGAAGCGACCTCTGACGCGGTGGGGGTGGGCGGAGCTTTCTCTCGCCGCTACCCCGATCAGCTTTTCACCCCTCCTGGCTGCCCTTGTGCCTCTCCTCCAGCCCTCTCAGTCCTGGCTTTCTCCCTGCTGCCTCCCGATCCTGCCCTGTAAGTACAGAAACTGTAAAAGAGCAAGTTAGAACGCCGCCGCGGTTGTAAGGTTAAGGCAGAGCTTACAGGAATGGGACAGGGGCAGCGACAAAACTCATGGGGACGGGACGGGAAAATTGAGTTCCTGCGGGGAAAAATTTGTCCCTATGTCACTATCTACTGAGAACCACTGAGCTTTGACTTAACCTATAAGTGGGCTAGACAGTCCCCTGGGAAGCCAGTACCGAACAGCCATGAAGATGTCCCTCCAAGGAAAGAACAGCTGAACATTTCTCAAACTCAATTCAACTGAGCTGCTGCTGCCTGACCTCTTTAATTCTAGAACAGACCAGATAGCCTTCCATAGGGCATTCATGACTACAGAAGTGACCACTTGATGTGCTCTATACAGAAATAATTTGCAAAATAACATCCTTGGTGAATATGCCAAAGAGCTGCATCGTAACTCATACAGCCAAATTAACATTCAATTTCTCTCTTTGTTTTTTTGTTTTGCTTGGTGGGGTTTTTGGTGGTGGTCATGATGGTGTTTATCTTTTTTTTAACTCTGGCCTAACAACCAACCCCTTGCAGTTCAGAGCAAACTTAGGTACAGACAAGAAACATATGCAGTTGTAGGCTCTGTACCAGTCTAGAGGGACTATAGTAAAGCCAATTAGCAGGTAAGACCTAATTTCTCATCCCATAGTGTCCCTCTAGGCTGGCATAGAAAGGCAATACCAAAGCAGTGTCCACCAAAGGTGAGAACCCCACAAATCTGCCTCCAAAACCTGGGCCCCAAAAGCGGCATCCTGACAGGTGTAAATATCCAACCAGTAATAATTTTGGTTAACCAGTAATAAGTGTTTTGGTTAACACTCCCTTCATTAGGGGTCCCTAATTTGTAAAGGTCACAAAACAAACCGCAACAAAAATAAACATGAGCCTGTATAATACCAAAAAAAGCAGAGAAAATCTCTCTGTAGAAAAACCTCTGTAGAGCAATGAATTAGTATTGAGACCAGAATCCGAAAGAAGAATTAATTCAGAATTGATGGGAGAGGAGTTATTGAATCTAAAGTGTTGAGGTTACACCAAATTGTGAAGTGAGTCCACTTAAAGTGATAACAGCATTGTGTGGAAGGTTTTCTGGAAGCCTCTATGATTAATCCAGTAATGACAAGCAAAGGAATGACGTGAAGACCAAACTGCCACCTTGCAGATGTCCTGAGTTGAAACCAAGGAGTGCTCGGCCCCAAGAAGGTACTTGAGCTTTGGTAGAATGGAAGATTAGGTTTTCACCTTCGATAATCTTTTCTACAAGCCCACATCATGATAGAGAGAACTACTTCTAGAAAATTCTATAAACCATAGAAATATGATAGCAGATAAAGGCCAAATGGCCCATCTAGTCTGCCCATCCGCAGTAACCATTATTTCTCTCTCTCTCTCTGAGAGATCTCACCTGCCTATCCCACACCTTCTTGAATTCAGAAACAGTCTCTGTCTTCACCACTTCTTCCAGGGAGACTGTTCCATGCATCTACCACCCTTTCTGTAAAAAAGTATTTCCTTAGATTACTCTGGAGCTTATCACTCTTAACTTCAATCTATGCCCTCTCGTTCCAGTGATTCCTTTCAATTGAAAGAGACTTGACTCATGCACATTTACAGTATGCCATGTAGGTATTTAAACATCTCTATCATATATCTATCTCCCCTCTCCGGCCTTTCCTCTAAAGTATACATATTGGAATTTTAAGTCTATCCCCATATGCCTTATTACGAAGACCACACACCATTTTAGTAGCCTTCCTCTGAACAGACTCCATCCTTTTTATATCTTTTTGAAGATATCTCCAGAATTGTACACAATATTCTAAATGAGGTCTCACCAGATTCTTATACAGGGGCATCAATATCTCCTTTTACCGTCACCTTTTCAACCTGTTTGGCCACCTTAAGATAATTACATACAATCACACCCAAGTTCCGCTCTTCTGTCATGCACATAAGCTCTTCACCCTCTAACTGTATCGTTCCTTCAGGTTTTTGCAGCCCAAAAGCATGACCTTGCATTTCTTAGCATAAAATATTAGCTGCCAAATTTCAGACCATTCTTCAAGTTTCGCTAGGTCTTTCTTCATGTTATTCACACCATCCGAGATATCTACTCTATTGCAGATTTTGGTATTATCCGCAAAGAGGCAAATCTTACCTGACAGCCCTTCAGTTATAAAAATGTTAAAAAGAACAGAACCTTGAGGTACACCGCTGGTAACATCCCTTTCCTCAGAGCAATTTCCATTGACCACTACCCTCTGTTGTCTTCCACTTAACCAGTTCCTGACCCAGCCCATCACTTTGGGGCCCATCCCAAGAGAACTCAGTTTATTCATTAGACATCTGTGTGGAACACTGTCAAAGGCTTTGCTAAAATCTAAATACACCACATCTAGTGCACTCCCTCGACCCAATTCTCTGGTCACCCAGTCAAAGAAATTGATCAGATTTGTCTGACAAGGCCTACCTCTAGTGAATCCATGTTGCCTCTGGTCCTGTAATCCACAGGATTCCAGAAACTTCACCATTCTCGGTTTTAGAAGTGTTTTTATTAATTTGCTTACTACATAAGTCAGACTTACTGGCCTGTAATTCCCTACTTCTTCCTTACTTCCACTTTTGTGTAGAGCAGGGATCTCAAAGTCCCTCCTTGAGGGCCGCAATCCAGTCGGGTTTTCAGGATTTCTCCATTGAAAGCAGTGCATACACATAGATCTCATGCATATTCATTAGGGAAATCCTGAAAACCTGACTGGATTGCGGCCCTCAAGGAGGGACTTTGAGACCCCTGGTGTAGAGGGACCACATTTACCCTTCACCAGTCCTCCGGTACCACTCCCGAATCTAGAGAAGCATTGAAAAGGTCAGTGAGTGGAGCCACCAGAACTTCCCTAAGTTCCTTCAGCACCCTCGGATGTACACCTATCCGGCCCCATCGTTTTATCTACCTTTAGCTAGCTTTTCATGAGCGCAATCCTCTGAAAATTGATCAGGGTCTACCACTCCCATCCCCTATTTGCATTTGTCTTCTACAGTCCCGTCCCAGATCTTCAGCTGTGAACACAGAACAGAAATATTTGTTAAGCAATTCAGCCTTTACTTCAGTTTCTACATATTCCTCCCCTTCACTTTTGAATCTCACAATGCCACTTTTATAATGCCACTGATATAATAATAGGTAATACTTTCTACAAGTGGCTAAATAATCAAACTCCTAAGCACCTATTTCTCATGACCTTTAAGAAAATCGTCAAACTATAATGGTTCCCCAAAAGAAAATTCCTTCACCTAATAACTAACAAGACATTTGCAAGGGTATTTAAGGAAATATGTTGCACCCAGAGCCACAATTCAAGACTTCAAGGCCCAAAAAGTCTTACATCTGAGCTGAGTGGCCCTGGATACATCAGAAAAGATATTTATTTTTGCACCACAGAAGCTCAATTCTTTTCCCCAAAGTATGCTTTTCATTACTAGTAACATGTCACTTTCAAAAAGAAAAGTAACTAGAAGAGTGGATCTAGTAGTAATATCTTGCGAATCCTCCAAGAAAGTTGTTAAATCCACTTCAGGAGTGATCAAGAGGTCTGTTCCCTGTTGATTACTTTGAATCTTCCTTTTAGAAGGTACATAATAGTAATTACTCAACTGTATAGTTTCAGAACTGGTTAGACATTTCCTTCAGATGCTTTCTAAAAAAGTATCTTGGTGCTAACAAATAAGTTGAAGGAAAATTAAGGAGGTGAAGGTTGCAAGAATGTCCATCTGACATTTGGACACCCAGTCTTCCAATTTCCTAAAGTATGCATGCGTTTAACAACTTTGAACAGTTTAGTGTTATCTGCAAATTTAATCACCTTATTCGTCGTTCCAATTTCCAGATCACTTATAAATAAGTTAAATAGTACCTTTTCCATGTATAGAACCCTGCGGCACTCCACCATTTACCCTCCTCCACAGTTACTTACCTGTAACAGGTGTTATCCGAGGACAGCATGTGGGCAAGTCATCCACGGAGCCCAGTACGTTCAGTGTTAAAATGTACTGTCACTTTAAAAAGATTTCAGTCTCATGACTACCTATACTGTGCATGTGTTGGTGGCTTCCCGCCCACCATCAGCTTGCAGGACCATCAGTTCAGTAAAAAAGCCAACTAGAAGAAGAGAGAAGGATATGAGAATATCTGCTAGGAAGTTGTGTCAGATGAAACGTTTCAAGGCAGTCACACATGACTTGAGAAAAGGCTAGGGCCGCTCGGAGACAGAAAAATAAAACTTGCCAGTGAAGGTGAGGGGAAGGAGGGAGGGGGCTGTTGGATCGTGCGATCGCGAGGGGTGATGCGAGGTAACACGTGCATGGAAGTGGGTAGGAGAGAGAGAGAGAGAGAGAGAGAGGGGAACACACGGAAGGAAGTGGAGAAGGGAGGGAGGAGCAGATGCTGCATGTTAGTGGGGAGGGGAGAAAACGCTGAAGGATAGTGGGGAAGGGAGAGAATGGAACAGACGCTGAAGGGAAGTGGGGAGGAGAGAGAGGAGGGGAGCATATCCTAGATGGAAGGAGGGGATAAAAAAAAAAAAAAAGAGCACATGCTGAAGATTGGGGAGACAGATACCAGATCTGATGGGAGGAATGGAGGAGAAAGATGCTAAAAACAACTTGGGGGAGGGAAGGAAAGATGGAAGAGAAGAAGACAGAGATGCCAGACTATGGGGGGAGTGGAGGGGAAAAGATGGGTGCCAGACTATTGGGGAGGGGGGAAGATTTGGAAGGGAGAGACAAAACAGTTTCTGATAGAGACATAGAAACGGAGCAGATGCCATATGGAAGAGGCAGAGAGAAGGTTGACAGTGGATGGCAGGAATTGAATGACAAGAACTAAACTAAAGCTTAACTTTGTATAGAAGATAATAGCAAAATTTCAAAAGATGAGGAAAGCAGAAACCAGACAACAAAAGTAGAAAAAAAATTTCTATTTCTTTTTTTTTCTTTAGGATAAAGTAGTATTGTAGTTGTGTTGATAAACATTTATAAACAAAGCCTTGCCAGTTGAAGATCTCTTCCTCTAGTTTGGCAGCCAGAGCTTTGATTTATAAAATGGCAATTGTACAGAATACTGTTTCTTTTTATACTTTAATAAAATAAGTTCAGTTAAAAATATTCGAGGCTTGTGCATATGGAATCAGATGGTTTGCAGGGATGGGGCGGAGACGAGGACCAAGCTCGCAGGGATAGGGACAAATTTTTCCCTTGTGTCATTCTCTAGCTCAGATTCCATCTTTATAAATTTGCTAAAAGACAAGACTTTCTGGTGGTGACCTTCTGCAAGGAGAAGGGACTGAAGGGGTGCCGTAGGATTCCTCAGCAGATAGTTCCTGGTGGTCTGAAGAAAATTGCCAAGACAGATCAGAGTCATAGTGTTTGATGCCATACTTCTGGGATGAAGAACGTCGAGATTGACACCAGGCAATGGCTTGTATGAAAGACGACATAGAGGAGAATGTCAAGGGGTGTACCGTGAAGTACTTCAAGATGTTTTCCATGAAGGGTGTCGATATCAAGATTTGGAATGCCTGTAGTGTGAAAAACTCTGCTCCTTAGATGATCTCGACACCAAATCGATGACTATGCAGAGTCCAAGACTGAGCTCTGGATGGTAACTGAGAGCATTGCTCGGACTGGGCTAGTACCTGCACCGTATGCTTCTGTAGCACTCCAGCCAACTCCCTTTGTATCAATTCTTGAATCTGGACTTGTAAAGAGAGCGTTGGTTCTGGTGTAATGAGTGGTACTGAGGGTGTGGGCTGTACTGGGTGTCAAGGCGTTGGTGACCTTGATATTGAGACAAGCCTCAAGGGAGACACCAACTGAAGGGATGACGATTGGGTCTCAATGTGTCAATGCTTCAAATGTGTTCATGGTGCAGAGGAAGAAGGATGTTTATGCTTCTTAGCTTTTTTATGTACTTCTCCCAATAGAGGCACTGCTGGTGAAGACATCGAGCAAGGAGTAAATGTCAGTACCTGAGTCGAAACCGAATTTTACATGCTGGTGTAAAATTCAGCAGGCATAGCAGGCACTCTCGATGCCAATACAAAAAGTTTTTCAAATTGGAGCTGACGAGTTTTAAGTGACCATTTTTGTAATTTGGAACAGCCTGTGCAAGAATTGCGATGGTGTTGTGGACTAAGACACTGAACACACCAGTTGTGTGGGTCAGTGATGGAAATAGTACAGTAACATCAAGTGCACCGCTTAAAGCCACTAGAAGGTTTTGACATGGAAGGACATGAGATTGGAAGATTCAATGGTTTGGGAAGGTTGAGTAGTTGTTAACTCCCCAAAAGTTTCAAGTTTTATTTTGATTTGATAAATCACTTATTCAAATTTACTAAGCGAGATACAATACAATAAAAATGAACATACATTTAGACATACTGTTTAAAATTTAAAAATAATGGGTTAGACCGACAAACTTACAGACTAATTGCTACACAAGGGATGGAGGAATAAAGTTACAA
This sequence comes from Geotrypetes seraphini, assembly GCF_902459505.1. Taxonomy (NCBI): domain Eukaryota; kingdom Metazoa; phylum Chordata; class Amphibia; order Gymnophiona; family Dermophiidae; genus Geotrypetes; species Geotrypetes seraphini. Next base: position 125,655,734 of record NC_047092.1, read on the forward strand.
ATCAGTGCTTTAAAGTAGAAAAAAGAACCATATATGGAAAAAAACTTTAGGGAGGGGGTAGTATAATCCTGGAAGGTAACTACTTTACAATTTGAGTATAATTTAAAGATTAAAAGCATCTTTAAAAAAAAAACTAAGTTATTTTTAAAACAGCTGAGATCATTTTCCTCTCTTATATATTGAGGCAAAGTGTTCCAAAGTTGTGGGGCCATCACCGAAAACATATCATGGCGTCTGGTTCCGATAACTTTCAAGGAAGGGACTACTATGAGCTTTTGGATTGTAGATCGGAGGGAGCGCGGTGTATTTTAAGGAATAAGCATTCTATTAATAAATTGCGGTTCATTGGTGGACAGAGTTTTAAATACTAAGAGTAATATTTTAAAGGTGATATGATGGTTGATTGGAAGCCCGTGTGAATTGATCAGGAAAGGAGTAACGTGATCATATTTTTTACCGTTATGAATAAGTTTAACGGCTGTGTTTTGTATTATTTGAAGACGCTTCTTTTCTTTTTGTGTGATGTTTTTTAATAATTGAATTGCAATAATAAAGTTTAGCGATAATTAAGGAGTGGATTAAAATGTTTAGTGATTTTGGCTCGAGAAACTTAGAAATCGAGCGAATCATGCGTAATCTATAGAAGCAGAATTTAACAGTATTACTTATATGTTCATGATAGGAGAACTTATCGTCAATAATGACACCCAATATTTTTAAAAATGTTACTAAATCCAGATGAATGTTATTAAGAGTGAAAGGAATACTCAAGCTTATTTTGAAAATGGACAAAAAAGAACTCGAAGGACCTAAAATGAAAAATCAAAGATGAAATTTCTTTCAACAAAGATAAATTAAAAAGAAACAAAATGATAGTTTGACAAAAAGAGAATGGTAAGGAAAAAAAAAAATTACACAAGTACATTACATTAGTGATTTCTATTCCGCCGTTACCTTACGGTTCAAGGCGGATTACAAAAAGGATCTATCTGGCCATTTCCAGAGGAATTATAGAATAGTTAGGGAGTAGTCAACTTGATTCATAGAGATGAGGTGGTTCTTGTGGCGTTAGGTTGTTTTAGAGAGTGGGGAGGCGTTAGGTTGGTTTCGATTGTTGGGTATCGGGGATTTTTTAAATAGCATGGTTGCTATTTCTTTTCTAAATGTTCTGTAGTCAGGGGTCGTTATCAGCAAAGTGGAGAATTGGCGGTCTAATCTCGCTGCTTGTGTAGCCAGGAAGCCATTATACAGTTTTTTCCGTTTGACTTCTCTGATTGGGGGATATGTGAATGGAGCGTGGGTTCTCCTTTGTCTGGATGAGGTGGTTCGGATTAGACGGTTGTTTAGGTATATTGGGCTGTTTCCGTTCATGGTTTTAAATAGAAGACAGTAGAACTTGAATTGTATTCTTGCTTGAATTGGTAGCCAGTGTGAGTTGGCGGTACGCCTCGGTGATGTGGTCATGTTTTCTCAGAGAGTAGATGAGTCTCAGGGCTGTGTTCTGGATTGTTTGCAGTTGTTTAATCATGGTCACGGGGCAGGGTTGATAGAGAATGTTACAATAGTCTAGTAGACCCAGCATTAGGGCTTGAACTAGGATCCGGAATTGAGTTTTGTCGAAGAATTTTCGCACTTGTCTTAGGTTTCTCATGATTGCAAAGGATTTCTGTATTATTTTGTTGATTTGTGGTTGCATGGTACAGCACCTGTCAATCGTCACTCCCAGTAGTTTTAGAGTGGTTTGCATGGGGAATGTGGTTGAGTTGATTACTAGGTTTGTAATGGATGGTGTCCTTATCATTTTCTAGGAGAATGAATTTTGTTTTTTCTGAGTTTAGTTTCAGTTTGTGGTCTTTCATCCAAGATGTTATTGTTTCTAATGTTTTATGTATAGTGTCTATCATGGAGGGTTTTAGTTGATCAAAAGGGAGAAGAATGGTGATGTCGTCTGCATAGCTGTAGGAGATTATGTTTGATTTATCTAGACAGGTGCAGAGGGACGTGATGTAGAGGTTGAAGAGTGTGGGGGATAAAGGGGATCCCTGAGGTACATCACATGGTCTTTAAGAATCCTTGGAACCATGTGTGCACTTTATCTGTGATACCAATTGCATCCAGAATTTGTAGAAGAATGTTATGGTCAACCAGATCAAACGCCGCGGATAGATCTAGTTGTATGAGGAATATTTTTTTTCTTGTACTGAGATGTTGTCTAGCTGTGTCCAGGAGGGATCCTAATAGTGTTTCAGTGCTATAATTGGTTCTGAAGCCAGATTGTGTATGGTGGAGTATGTTGTGGTCTTCTAGATAGTCAGTGAGGAATTTGGCTACTAGGCCTTCCATTATTTTGACGTAAAGTGGTATTGATGCTATGGGTCTGTAGTTGGAAGGTTGATCCGTTACTCCTTTAGGGTCTTTTAGGATAGGGGTGACAATGATTTCGTTGAGGTCTTGTGGGAAAAGGCCGTCAGTGAGCAGTGTTTGCATCCACTGTAGGAGGAGAGAGCGGAATTTGATACTGGCATTTTTTAGTAGATATTGTGACCAGTCAGACGCTAGGTCTGCCGAGGTCTCGGTGAGAGCAGGCAAGGGGGGGGGGGTAGAAAGCCCAGGGGAGGTACACCCAAAGCCCGTCCTGGACACTATATTGATTCCCCGGAGCCTACTAATCCTCCAGAATTAGAGACTGTAAAATCAGGCTATCCACTAGGGGGAGCCAGTAGGCCCAAGAACTTGCCTGCTGGCAGATATCCAGGTCACCACTGGGGGAGCCCAAGAGCTGTGCAAGCACCTGCTGACTCAGCTAGATCAGGGCGGGGCCCTGCTCTAGAAAAGGCAGCAATTTTGGAAAAACAGTTAGGCAGGCTAGGGAGAAGGATAAGATTCCTCTCCCACAATGACCCCCCTAGTCCAGGCAGAGGCAAGACTAGTACATCCATGGAGGTAATTGAGGCTGGTGACTCATTGGATCTACAACTTCCGGATGAAGAAACTGCTATGGAGTTGCAAGAGAGTCTGCCTATAGAATTTGGTGAAGATCCTGTACCGATGGAGGTTGGGTTTACTACCAGGTGCCAGTAATGATTTTCTACACTGGCAGTTTGTTTGGACTGTTTTGAACTCTGCATTTTGTGTTTGAATATTTGAAGTTAAGAATGTTTATTTTGGGTGAGGTTTGCTAACACCCTGGGAGGGAATTTTTGATAGCTGTTTGAAAAGCTGTTGTTGTAAGGCAAACCTAGGACACTCTTTATTTCCCAGCAGTGCTCCAAAGGCTGCTGGAGGCTTTTGTTTTGGGAACTGTACACATAACAGAGCAGAGAACTTTATTGCTGGTATTGCTGCTTGGGACCAGGCTGAGAGCTCACCAAGCCAATAAGCTCCGAGGAGAGCAAAAGCTCAGGAACATTATTATTCTTTATTGGAAAGGAAGAAACCTGAGCTACTATTTTGTTTTGGTATTTTGTTTTTGCCTTATGATTCTTTTTGCAAAGATCATTATCCATTTTGCTTGTGCCATTCTTGACTTTATTTTGGGAGTAAAACTTACATTATTATACAACTGGAGTTGTGTTTTTTTCTAAGTTCCTCTTAATACTCCAATCCTGCAGGGTGACTCCAGTCCGGGTCACACGTCAGTGCACTTCTTATGTTTAACCGCTAGGGGTGCTGCTGAGTCCTGTTCTCGGGCTGCACAGTGGTTTCAATATGGAGGGCAATGGTTTAGGTCACAGGCTGCATGACTGTATTTTTTGTAGTTTGTTGAAAAGAAAACTAGACTTCCATGATGACATTTTTAAATAACATCCAAGCCTGGTTTACAGTCCTAATCTTTGCCACTGATCCTTTTGGTTGGTTTTTTTTTTTGTTTTGCTTTTTTAACTATTTCCTCATTTTATTGTACTGCTAATGGGAGCCTTACTCTAAAACCAGCTTTTGAAGTCTATTGCATCGGGAGATGCCCCTGAGTTTGCCCCTGACGAAGGTTACGAAACGTGGCTATCTAATCATACCTCCACCCCCGTGGACCACCGACTGCGCACCAGGACGGGCGGAGGCACGAAATGCAGCCTGCACGCTGCGGAACACTGCTGAGCCCCCTAAATGTGCTAAACGGTCTGTGGCCGAACCCCCCGCTTAACAGGGAGTGAGGCCAGGGAAGGCCCTGAGTTCCAAAGAAAACTAGCAGACCAGCTAGCAGGTACCCCGAAAGGATCGGCCTGCCAGCTACAGACCAAAGTCTGCAAATTCTCAAGCAGGCAGCTTTTAAAAGTGCTTGAATCGCGAAAGGTAACAAAACTACATTGAATTAAAAATAATAAATATGGGAGAGCAGTACTCTAACACCTGCAGCCATACAGAAGAGACAGACTGAGGGGAGGAGCTAAGCTAGCTTGTGAAATACCCTAGAGACAGAGTGGAAAACCTGGTATGGTTCTTTTCTGCAGTCCATGCGAGTAAAGGGAAATAACCTGTGGTCTAGAATGTCTCACCTATTACACTGGCAAATCTTTTTATTCTTTGGGACCTTTGGCCAATGTTGGAAACAGCATACTGGGTTTGATGAACCTTTAGTCTGCCCTAGTATGTAAGCTGCAGAGAGAATCGAACCCTATTCCCCCAGATCTCAGCCCACTGCACTAACCATCAGGCTACTCCTCCCCATAGCCAGTGCAATGAGCTGCAATCCAATTGGCACTGCCAAAAGAAGACAAGGTACTTCAGAAATGCAGACCACAGTGTGAACCTGTATTGCAAGAACTAAAAGTCAAACCTAGAAGGGCAGGAATGTTTATGCTTCTTAGCTTTCTTATATGAAGCGTCCCCAAAGTATGAGATATGTACAAAGATGATGTTGAGTCTTGTCTCTTAAGAGAGCCCGTTGTTTGATGCTCTCTATGTGGGGCCAGAGCACATGCTGGCAATACTGATGCCAACGTTGATGCAGGTTGAGTGTTGGGCCCTGAATCTCCCACCATGCTTGATGGTGGTTGCTGAACCGCAAAGTTTATCGCACTGAACCTGTCAGGATTTGAGTGGCCTCTTTTGCATACACAGACAGAGTTCAAAATGAATATCCCAATGTTCAGGACCTAAACATTGAACACACCAATTATGGGGGTCAGAGCCTGAAATGGTCCAATTACATCGAGTACATTTCTTGAGGCTACTCAGCACCCTCTTTGACATGGAGAGAAAAATGGCCGAAGCGAACTCAAAAGGCTTGATGGCCTAGGGAGCTCAAGTGAAAAATATACCGAAGCATGCTGAAAAAGGACCTCAAAGTGGCCCAAAGGCCAAAAATAAAAAAAAAATTGACAGAAATGAATCAAACTCAAATAAAATATTGAAAATTATAAAAATGAACAATTATAAAGGAAAGAATATCAGGAAGGCACAAAAAAAAAAAAAGACTTCAAAATTTGACATGTTGAGAAGATACCAAAGACACAGCTTTTCTGCTCGTGGACAACTTAATGTAAGCAAACGTTGGGTCAGAAGGCATCAGCAAGTACATGGTATGGGCCTTACCTAAAGTTTTAAGGTAACAGTGTATTTAGTGTCCATACTGGGTTCCAAGGATGATTTCACTCACATGTGAGAATATATGCCTGCTGTCCTTGGGGAATCAACACAAATGTATAGCAAACCAAATCAACAGTGAGATGTCCTTCAGATAAAGGATATCTGGAGGCAAGGAGAGTAGAAGCCAAGACTTTATTTGAAAACACATGGGCTGTATTTTCGCTTATTCACCTGTGTCAGGGGACTGGGAAGTCTTTTGTCCATGTCTCATTAATTCCTGAAGAAGACTGCCCAGACCCCTGATGCATGCAAGCAAGTCAAAACAAAGGCCATGTTGGTTCTTCAAATAGTCTTGGCTTCTACTATCCTTGCCTTCAGCCGCTGTTTCATCTGAGAGCCATTTCACTGTTGATTTGATTCATTTCTTTATATCAGTGCTTTATTATTTAATCCATAAAAACCACAAAAAATACAGTTATCTCTAAAGTGGCTGGCCTAAAAGAACATTCCTGGCTAACAGACTATACAGAATTTTGTGGTTATTCAATTATAGTGGAGTAAACAATGACCAATGCAAGGTAACAAGTTAAACAATGGCAGTGGGGGTTGCTCTAAACACGTTCAATAATAAAAAGTCACAAGGATTTGTGTATCTGCAATGCGAGCATGTATAGAACCTTATAGTGTTCAGCATAAAAACTACCTGCTCATTCGCCTTCGCTGAGGCATCTGCTCCAGGTCTCTCTGTTCCCTCTCTTCACGTGTCATTCCTTTATAGTTTGAAGTTAAGCCAAATATGGGACGTGACCACTCGTCTGTGGAAAGAGAATTTGCTATGCTGACAATATGCATTTCACTATGCAAGACATTAAGACAATTCTATAAAATAGGTGCTGTTATGCACCTATTATGAGAATAAATTTTTAGAACAATGGCATTTACATGTGTAGGTACAAAAATGCCAAAATTCCAACTAAACATTATTTCATAATTACACACAACTTACATAGCATGTTTTGTTAGGTTGGTGTACTCTTAGAAGGAGCTTGGGCAGGGCACGGCATGGACAGGACTCATACTTATAAACATAACTTATAGAATACTATAAGATATCTCCATCATTTTGGCATGAACCTTTACACCAGATTTATGATTGGCCTTAGTGGTTCTGCCTAAATTTTATGCACGCACACACCCAGTTACACTAATATTCTATCTTTTAAATAGGCTCCTACCAAATGTCCTAATATATACTGCCCTATATAGTGGGCAAGCTTCAGCCTCTATGGGCAGCTTACTAATCTATGAATAGACTGTAAGCTTATTGTTTTTTAAATAAGTTTTAAAAAAAAATATTACATATTTACCAAATTTCCAAAGGAAACAAGAAGAATCAAATAAAATGTAAGCTTATTTTCAAATATAAACACGCTACTCAAAAAATTTATCATTGAAAATTTAGGATGATGGGACTAGACAAAGAGTAGAAAAAAATTCTCCATTTTTTCCCCCTAGGAAAACCCCAAAATTTTGGAAGGGAATAACTAGGTCAGGTAAAATGGGAAATCTCAATGCTTATGTTTAAAACTATTTGTACCTGAACAAAATACTTGGCACATACACTATTTTGTCAATTTCTTAGAATTAATTGTACAGTTTCAGAAGACTACTACAGTAGTTCTGAATATTCTTCACTTTTTCATATTCTGGTGTTGGCGTCTGTTATGCTAATATCTAGCATTTATATGCAGATATGTATATTATGTATTGTAGTTGTCACCAATAAAGTTTTAAACATGTTTTTGTAAGTTTAAGCCCATGAAGAGCTGATAGGATGCTATGTAGGTCGAGCGCATAGCATTCTGAAGCAATCTCTTTCCAAAAGATTTCCAAGTCTGAGCCTCCCTCCTAGGGTGCACTGAGGAGTGAAGTCTTGTATTTCTGGGTTCTTTTGAGGGCAGATTCAACCAACACTTCCAAGTCTGAATCCAAGTCTTTTGGACTCTCTATACATGGAATTGACCTTCTTATTAATAGGAGATACAGACAGGGGTTTCCCACATTCTCATCCATATATCTCTCAGGATTCTAACACAGCTTCTATGCCACTTGTATTAGTGGCCAAACTTTAGATTTTCAAAGACTCTTATAATTCCCCAAATCTGTTTGAGGGGATTGCTTGGAAGGTGGCATATCAGCAGCACAGTTTTCCTGATCCTAGCATCATGGCCCGATGAGGACTGATGCAAATGCTTTCTCATTGTTCTTCAATATCGGAGTCCTTTGATGCCAGTACCAACGCCATAGAATCGTTCACATTGTTTGGAGAGGACATTTGATGACGGTCTGTTTCTGACAGCCTTTATAGAAGTCTGTCCTGTTTCTTTGATTTTTATATATTCTCCACATCTGGTGCAGGTTCTGGGTCCTTGGGATTGATGCCACTAGTGCCAATGTCCTTGGGTCATAAATATGGGACCTGAAGACATGACACAACTAAAAATATCTTTGGGTCCAAGACATGATAAGACACAAATCACAAATGTTGGTGCTCAATACTGTCCTGCCACACCAGCCACAATTCTTGAAACCAATGTCTTGATTGTGGGACATTAGAAGACAAATAGTCAACATAAAATGAGCACTCACTGATAAAAATTTTCACAAGGTAATGAGAGAGAATATTTTTTTTTTAAATAAACACAATCACAACATTTCTGGATGGCTTATAGAAAATATAAATGTCTAACTCAACATATCACACAGTGTAAATAAAACAAAAGCACAATTTCATTTAAAAGCTTGAGAAAATAAAAATGTCTTGGCTGTGAAAAGCATCAAGATCATCAAGTATTCTAATTTCAAAGCATAAAGAATTCCATACTGCTGAAGCTAATAATGAAAAAGCTCTTTGTTGTGTAGGCTGCTTCTTGGCCATTTAAGAAAGACGACAAAACAAGTTTGAAGGCAAGCCCAAACAAGCTTAGTGGACATTGTCCCCCTGCAACTCAGACAAAACAACAAAAACCACAACTGGAAACCTAACTAACTTCAAATCTGTCTCCTGCAACGACATCACTGAGATGCTAGACACAATTCGCCCTTCCAGATCCAACCTGGACCCCTGTACACAACACCTCCTAGTGGTGGTGAAAGATGCCTTTGTAGACTCCATCCTTTCTCTCATCAACACCTCTCTACAAATGGGCATAGTGCCCGCAAACTGGAAGTCGGCAATCAGACCAATTTTGAGAAAAACATACGCTCGACCCTAACGTGCATGGCAAATTTAGACCTGTCTCCAAGATCCTGGAAAAAACAATTGCACTCCATTAATGACTGATGGAAATTCATGGACAAGGATAATGATGTCCTTCTGGTGCTGACGGGTTCTCAGCGTGGCCTTTGACACTATTGACCACCCTCTCTCCATTGAGCGGCTCTCTGAAATCGGGATCAGAGACTACGATGGTTCTCATCTTTCCTGAATAAAAGATCCCGAAGCATTGTGCTCAATGACGTGCTATCGAAACTGATCAAATACGGTGTTCTGAAGGGGGCTCTGCTATCCCCACCCCCTATTATTCAAATCTCTATGTTAGACCTGTCTTAGACATAGCCCCAAAATATCAAACACAGATTCACTCCCTTGCAGATGACATCTAACTACACCTACTGCTAGAAGAAAATCGTGACGCTCAGATTGCGAAACTCCTAATCTGTCTCTTAGAAATCAAAAACTGGATGTCCGTAAACAAATTACAACTAAACGCCTCCAAGATGGATAAAGACTGGAACCGCAAAGAACGCTGTGTCCTTGCCCGTCCCTTGCTGGGCTGGGACTCGACTACTATAACTGCAAAAGACCAAGTGTGCAGCTTAGGAATATTCCTTGATTGCAATTTGTCACTTTCCGACTGTCTCTCTCAGGTGGTATCTTCTTCATTTTACTACCTGCAACAACTCTGGAAAATAAGGAACTACTTTTCAGAGTCCAACTTTGGTCAACTAATCTATGCCTTAGTACTCTCCCACATTGATTACTGCAATGTGCTATTCAACGGTCTCACAGTGAAGAATGTACGATGTCTCCAGCGTGTTCAAAACTCGGTGATCAGACTTCTAAAAAACCTCTGTGCCCACGACCTTGTCTCCCAGGCTCTAGTGTCGTCTCACTGGCTGCCCGTAGACAAACGTGTCTTCAAATGCCTGATGCTTGCATTCAAATCCTTATACGACATGGCGCCGGAAAATGTGACAGCTAAGCTTCCGCTGTACGTGCCGAACCGGTCTCTCTGCTCCCAGGATGAAATATGCCTCAAAACACACCCTAGTCGTGCCCTTCGACTGCAAACCAACAACGGTCCTACTCCCACTTCATACCAAACCACTGGAATCGACTACCCTCACAGATCAGATCCCTTGCTGAACTCTTCAGCTTTAACCATAAAAGAAAAAAAATATTTGGCATAAAAGATAGTGTTTCTGTTCTCTCTTGTATATTCTATTAATATGTTGTTAACCGAGTTCAGCCCTAATCTTCTTTCTTGTAAATCTCCTTTGGAGGCTGAACACTAGGGTCTTGCATCCTTTCCAGCCTTGGCTGCAGGGCTCACAATCAAATTTTGCCTCCTTCCTCTGAGGCTACCTCCCTGGATACTTCCCATGAGTCTCAGTTGGTAGCAAAGTCAAGTAGATCTAGCACAAACAGGAAACACAAGAAAGAGAGAGGGGGTGTGTGGGGACTCCCCATTACAAGTCAATTCTGCTCATGATAAACCATTACATAACCAACAAATGCCAACAAGGCCAAAAATTTGACGAACAAGAAATTGGAACATTTAAAAACTGCAAAACAGCATAACTGCGCACTAAAGGAGACACAGTCTGAGTATCAGAAAGGGCACCAACCAGGGACTCTTCTAATCCCTTAACTGTACATCAACTGACACTTCCGTGATTCTTAGAGGTCAAAGACAAAAAAGAGCTTACCTGTTACTGAATAGGCAACCAATGAATCGGACAGAATAGACGGGTGGGTGTTCATCCTCCAGAGATTTACAAGAAAGAAGATTAGAAGTAAGAAATCTAATATTTCGTTCTTGTACAATCCCTTTTGGAGGCTGAACACTAGGGATGTATCAAAGCAGTCCCAACTCTCAGGGGGGCCCAATGAGCCCGCCACCAGAACAGAAGCCCCAAAAGCTGTATCACACTTAGTCACCACATCAAGTCGATAAAACTTGGTAAAGGTATGAAGAGAAGCCCAAGTGGCCACCCTACCAATCTCCTCAGGTGAGACTGCATGAGATTCTGCCCACGAGAAAGCCTTCACCCCTGCAGACACATAGGCAGCAGAAATGGCTGCACGTATCCATCTCGAGATGGCAGCCTTGGATGCAGGCCGACCCCGGTGCGCAAGGCCGCAAAGACAATGCGCGGCGAAGGCGAGCAGCAAAGGCGCTCACCTTAGTGAGAGTGCCTTTGCGAAGGGCCGAGTTAGTACACCCAAGGATACCAGGGAATACCAGCAAGGTAAGGACGACAACAAAGAACAGCTAAATAATCAAACTAGCACAAAAGAAAAAAACATAGTACATGCAGAGGGGGCACACATACATACGAAACAACAGGAATAGGGAAGTAGCAAGCGGAGAAGAGAACACACACACAAAAGAAACAGGAACAGGGAAGTAGCAAGGAGAGAAAACACACACACACAAGCAAAAGGGTACCAGCGATATAATAAAGAGTACTCCAAAAAGGCAGACAGCAATGGAAGCAGAGGGAATCCAGAAGAGGAGCTTTCTAGTGTACTGCACAGACTGCCATATGTATGACTACCTCCCCACGGGAAGGCAGTCGTATGTATGCGGTTGGTGTCAGGAACTGAAAAGCTTGAAGGCGGAAGTTAGTCGATTGAAGTACAAGATTCAGGAACTGGAGGGACTTTACATCACAGAAGACCCAATTGGGATGACTAAAGGCCCTATGAGAGAGAGGCACATCGAGGAACAAGTCCGGGAGCTCGAGAAGTTCATTGAGGAGGCATACAGGAGGGTGGAAGAAAACAAACAGCACAGTGAAGATGAAGTTACATACACATGGAATGGAGAACAGGAGCAATCTGACTCCAAGGAAGAAGACGCCCATAGAAGTATCCCGCAGGAAGAGGAGGCAAGGTCTTGTCGATGCCTAGAAGAGGAAGCTGTGAAGCACATCGAGGACACGAACCTACGACCAGAGCGAAAACTGAAAAAAGGAAAGTCTGCGATCCTAGTGGGAGACTCAATCCTACGGCAAGTAGATAGCCACATAGCAGGAGGGAGAGAGGATCGACTAGTGACCTGCCTCCCAGGAGCAAGAACAAAGGACATCGTCGACAGAATTAAAAGGATCCTAGAAGGAGCAGATACGGAAGAGACTGCAATGATGATCCACATTGGGACAAATGATGTCAGCAGGAGAGACTACAGTAGGAATGCACTGATCAAACAGTTCAAGACTCTGGGAAGGAAGCTGAAGATGAGGACTCAGAAGATGGTGTTTTCAGAGATCCTACCAGTACCGAGGGCAGATGTGAAGAAGCAGACGGAACTACAATCAATAAATGCATGGATGAGATGGTGCGAGGAAGAGGGGTTCCATTTCGAGAGGAACTGGATGTTTGGGGGGCAAAAACAAGCTCTTCAGGAGAGATGGACTACACCTGAATGTGTCGGGAACAAGACTTCTAGCAAACAACGTCAGAAGAGTAATAGAGCAGGCTTTAAACTAAGAAGAAGGAGAAAGCCGACAGTCGACCAAGTGTCGATGATTCGGAAAAAGGTATCCCGAGAAGATACTGAGAGGGAAAAATGCTGGGAAGAATCAACGGGCAAAAGACAAGACTTGACAGACCAAGAGGAGGATAAGAAGGACATAGCACAGGGGGAAAACACAATGGGCAAAAAACAAAAGCTGACAGCTCTAGATGAGGATGATAAGACGAACGTAACACAGAAAAAGAAAACGAAGACAAAAAAAAACACCAGGATTAAACTCCATGTATACTAATGCAAGAAGCCTAAGGAACAAAATGGGAGAACTAGAAGTCATGGCCAAAAATGAGAACCTGGACATCATTGGAGTCTCTGAAACATAGTGGAATGAAGAAAACAAATGTGACATAGTACTACCGGGGTACAAACTTTATCGCGAGGACAGGTCAGGTCAGAAAGGAGGAGGAATAGCCCTATACATAAAGGATAACACAGCGGCGACGACCGACAAATTGGAATCACTATGGGTTAAAATACCAGGAAGAAATGGGCCCAAGATAAAGATGGGCCTGTACTATCGCTCACCTGGGCAATCCAAAGCAAGCAACGAAAAAATGAAAGTCGAGATGAGGTGAGAATGCAAAAGCGGTAACATGATTGTTATGGGAGACTTCAACTATCCCGGGATAGACTGGAGTCTTGGAAACTCAAAATGTGCTAGGGAGACCGGATTCCTGGAGGCTATACAGGACTCCTTCATGGAGCAGCTTGTCAGAGAACCAACTAGAGGAAATGCCACTCTGGACCTCATCCTCAATGAGCTAAGAGGACCTGCAAAGGAAGTGTAAGTAGTGGGACCATTGAGAAACATCGATCACAACGTGATCAAGTTCAAAGTTGAAGTTAGAATATCGAAAGGGAAGAGAACCGCAGCGACAACTTTAAACTTCAAGAAAGGAAACTACGAAGCGATGAGAGTAATGGTAAGAAAGAAACTTAGGAGCAACTCAAAGAAATCCCAGACTGTAGAGCAAGCCTGGTCACTATTCAAAGACACGATGAATGAAGCGCAAAATCTGTACGTCCCCAGATTTAGAAAAGGATGCAAAAAGAACCGAACCAGAGACCCGGCGTGGATAACCAAAGAAGTGAGGAAAGCGATAGGAGACAAGAAACATTCATTCCGGGAATGGAAAAAGGACAAAACCGGGGAGAACTGGAAAGAGCACAGGAAGCATCAAAAAGAATGTCACCGCATGATTAGAAGAACAAAAAGAGAATATGAAGAGAGGCTAGCCAGGGAAGCAGGAAATTTCAAACTGTTTTTCAGATATGTTAAAGGGAAGCAGCCTGCTAGGGAGGAGGTGGGACCGCTGGATGACGGAGATAGAAAAGGAGTGGTGAAGGAGGAAAAAGAGGTGGCGGATAGACTAAATATGTTCTTTTCATCAGTATTTACAAAGGAGGTCACATCCAAGGTGCCAAACTGAAAAAATCTTCACAGGTGACCAGGTAGAAAAATTAACATCAATGGAGGTAAGCCTCGAAGACATACAGGCAGATAGATTAAAAAGTGACAAATCTCCGGGCCCGGATGGAATCCATCCCAGGGTTTTGAAGGAACTAAAGGAGGAAATAGCGGAACTACTACAGCAGGTTTGTAACCTATCCCTGAGCACAGGTGTGATCCCGGAGGATTGGAAGATAGCAAATGTTACGCCCATCTTCAAAAAGGGATCAAGAGGTGACCCGGGGAACTAAAGACTGGTAAGTCTGACTTTGGTTCCGGGGAAGATGGCGGAAGCACTGATAAGACAGCATCGATGAGCATCTAGAAAGAAATAAACTGATGAAAATAAGCCAGCATGGCTTCTGCAAGGGAAGATCATGCCTAACGAACTTATTACACTTCTTCGAAGGAATTAACAAACGAATGGACAAAAGGGACCCCATAGACATTGTATACTTGGATTGCCAAAAAGCCTTTGACAAGGTACCCCATGAACGCCTACTACGGAAACTGAAGAGCCATGGGGTGGAAGGAGACGTACATAGATGGATCAAAAATTAGTTGGCGGGTAGGAAGCAGAGGGTAGGAGTGAAGTGCCACTACTCAGAGGGTAGGAGGAGGGTCACGAGTGGTGTTCCGCAGGGATCGGTGCTCAGACCTCTGCTGTTCAATGTTTTTATAAACGATCTAGAAACAGGGACGAAGTGCGAGGTAATAAAATTTGCAGACGACACCAAACTATTTAATGGAGTTGGGACAAAAGAGGACAGTGAAGCTTTACAAAGGGACCTGAACAAACTAGAAGAGTTGGTGGCGAGATGGCAAATTAAATTTAATGTGGAGAAATGCAGTCTTACATGTGGGAAACAGAAACCCAAAGTACAGCTATACGATGGGAGGGCTGGAATTGGGTGAAAGTACCCTAGAAAAGGACTTAGGGGTAATGGTGGACAAGACAATGAAGCCATCAGCATAGTGCGCAGCGGCCTCAAAGAAGGCGAATAGAATGCTGGGTATTATCAAGAAAGGTATTACAGCCAGAATGAAAGAAGTTATTCCTGCCATTTATCGGGTGATGGTGCGCCCGCATCTGGAGTACTGCATCCAAAACTGGTCGCCATTCCTAAAGAAGGATATGGCGATACTCGAGAGGGTCCAGAAAAAAGCGACACGATTGATAAAAGGTATGTAAAACCTTTCATATGCTGAAAGACTTTTTCACTGGAAAAGCAAAGACTTAGAGGGGACATGATAGAGACTTACAAGATCATGAAGGGCATAGAAAAAATGGAGAGGGACAGAATCTTCAAACTTTCAAAAACTACAAGAACGAGAGAGCACTCGGAAAATTAAAAGGGATTCAGAACCATCGCTAGGAAATTCTTCTTCACCCAAAAGGTGGTGGACACCTGGAATGCGCTTCCAGAGGGTGTGATAGGACAGACCACGATATCGGGGTTCAAGAAAGGATTAGATAAATTCCTGAAGGAAAAAGGGATGGAAGGGTATAGATAGAAGAATACTATACAGGTCCTGGACCTACTGGGCATGATGGACCTCTGGTCTGACCCAGCAGAGGCAATGCTTATGTTCTTATTTGTGGTCTCCAGGTATCTCAAAAGGAGATGCCTAACATCTAGAGACTGCAAAATACGGTCCTTAGACTTGGAGCCAGAGGGAACAAAGGCGGGAAACCACTTTCAGGAGAAAGGTAGACACTGTCCTTAAAACCATCGCAGATTTCGGGATGCGAAGAAAAGGATCTCTGCACGACAGAGATTGAAGCTCCGTCACTCTCCGTGCAGAAGTGACAGCAATGAGGAAGACGATCTTGATAGTAAGATCTTTCAGAGAAATCTCCTCCAGAGGTTCATAAGGCGGACGAGCCAGAGAGCGGAGAACCAGATTCGGGTTCCACGAGGGACAAGGCAGTCGCAAGGGTGGTCTCATCCTCCCCGCCCCCTGCAAGAAGCGGACAACGTTCGGGTGAGACACCAGAGAACCCCCTAGAGAAGAGGGACCCAAACAGTCCTGCAATCTGGACATGGAGAGAAGAAACCGCTAGACCCTTCCTGAGGCCAACCTGCAGGAAGTCCAGAACATGTGCCACTGACGGGGCCAAAGGTTGCACTTGAACCCCCGCACACCAAGCCTGAAAGCACCTCCAGGCTTTCACGTAGGCTGACAGTTGATTTCCTCTTGCTCTGAAGGAGCGTAGTGATGACTGCAGATTAGTAGCCCCTAGCTGTCAAGGCCGCACATTCAAGTGCCAGGCGGTAAGACCAAAGCGGTCCAGATCTTGAAGTATTATCAGGCCCTGCTTGAGAAATCTCCGATGGCAAGGAAGACGCAGACCCTTCTCTGAGCTCAATCCCACTAGGTCTGCGTACCAAGGTCTTCTGAGCCAGTCTGGGGCCACTAGGATTACTGGACCCATGTGAGAGGCCACCCAGCACAGAATGCACCCTATCATAGACCACGGGAGAAAGACATACAGAAGTTCCCCTTTGGCCCAAGGTTGAATCAGAGTGTCGAGCCCTTCGTTGCCAACCTCCCATTGACGACTGAAGAACCTGTCCGCCTTCCGGTTCCCCAAGGATGCCATCAGATCGAAGGTGGGATGACCCCACCGGCGCACTATGGCTTCGAATGCTAGCCTAGACAGGGACCATTCTTTCGGGTCCAGAATCTTATGACTTAGAAAGTCTGCCTGAACGTTGTCTACTCTACTCTGGCCACATGAGCTGCGGACAAGACCATCAGATGTCTCTCCACCCAGGCAAAGAGCATCCGAGCCTCCAAGCTCAGCAGGGGGACTCCTATCTTCCGGACGGTTGACATAAGCAACAGCCGTCACATTGTTCAAGAACACACGGTTAGCCTTTCGATGGAGACACCGTCAAAATCTCAGCAGAGCCAGACGGATCGCGTGTTTTGATTATGCCCCTCTATGTATATTAATATTAGGCCCCTAGTATGTCAGGTTAGGATAAAAACTTGTATTGTAAACTTGTACTGAAATTATGTATGTTTAACCTGAAACTCGTTCTGAACTCTTGGGGACAACGGGATAGAAAATGAAATAAAAGTCTCAAGACAACATGAAGACATAACATGAATTATGGTTCAGTATCAGGAACCCAGCATAATATGGTTGAAATGAGATATATCAACACTGGCAGCAGAATTCTGAAGAAGTTGCAGTACCTTAAGAAATTTACTAGCAGCCACACTATTCAGGAATAGAGAGTACTTAAAAAAAATGTACTGTATATATAAAAGTTGTATTTATTGAAGATCAGTTCAAAGCCGCCTGATGCAAAAGAAAGAAATAGTCTAATAGAGAAGAAGGCTAAGAACCAAGGAAGGCAGAGTTCAAATTTCACTGAAAATCACTTGAAATCTTGGGCAAGTCACTTATCTCACCACTGCTTCTTATTAAAACTTATTGTAAGCTGTTTAGGGGTAGAGAAAATACTTACAATATCTGAATGTAACTTGCCTTGAACTACTACTACTACTACTACTACTGAAAAAGTATGAGATAAATACAAAATACCTCCTCCCTCTTAAAAATGTGCAAAATCTTTCACCTACTGATCACCAAGAGGAGGAATTACAAAACTATAGTATAATTACCAAGAAAAATGAATTTGTAAACTACTCAAATGCAGAAAAAAATTATTAGAGAGAGGATAGTTTGCATCAGGTGGATTTGGGTAGAAAAACAAAAACGAGATAGTCCCACTTGACAATGCTGATGAGGAAAATGCTTCAAATATTCAGTGATTTGTTCTAGAAAGCTCTATAGCTTTCTCTATCCTGGGTGGGATCTAGTAGTTGACCTCACCCACTAACAAGGACAGGGATATCCTGTTTGTACTTGTTTTCTTCTATATCTATTTTGGATAAGGCTTACTTTGTTGTACAAGACTTTCTCCCCCATCTTTTCTATTGTCTTGTGTTTGTTGTTTGTCTGATGTTCTGTTGACTTAGTGGATTTTATAAATCGCCTTGATGTCTACTAAGGATCTGACATTATAGAGAAATTACTCACCAGCAGGAGGTGTTCTCACAAAGCAGTTACTTACCGTTAACAGGTGTTATCCAGGGACAGCAGGCAGATATTCTCACATGTGGGTAACATCAGTCACGGAGCTCCGGTATGGACAGCTTTAAAAGTGCATCGCCACTTTAAGAACTTGAGAAAGTTCGTGAACAGCCCGCACCGTGCATTTGCGAATGCCTTCCCTACCTCAGTTCCGTTAGGAAGCTAAGAAGCCAACCAGGGGAGGTGGGTGGGTTGTGAGAATATCTGCCTGATGTCTCTGGATAACACCAGTTACAGTAAGTAACTGTACTTTATCCCAGGACAAGCAGGCATCATATTCTCACATGTAGGACTCCCTGAATGGGATGGAGGGAGTGTTGGTCATTAAGAAAATAAATTTTGCAATACCGCTTGGCTGAGGTGATCATCCCATCTGGAAAAAGATTCCAGATAGTAGTGAGATGTGAATGTATGAACTGAAGACCAAGTAGCAGCTTTACAGATCTCATCAATAGGAGTGGAACGTAAGAAAGCAACTGAAGCTGCCATAGCTCAGACTTTGAGGGCTGTGACACAACTCCTCAATTGCAGCCCAGCCTGAGCATAACAGAAGGTGATACAAGCCGCCAACCATGTAGAAATAGTTTTCTTGGATACAGGACATCCCAACTTATTAGGATCAAAGGAGATGAAAAGTTGAGGAGATATTCTATGTGGCTGAGTTCTCTGTAATTAATAAGCCAAAGCTCATTTACAGTCCAAAGTATGAAGAGCAGTTTCTCCAGGATGAGAATGAGGCTTAGGAAAGAACACTAGAAGCACAATGGATTGATTGAGCTTGAATTCAGTGACTACTTTTGGAAGAACTTTGGATGAGTGCGAAGTATGACTGTCATGATGAAACACTGTGAACGGTAGATCCGCCACCAGTGCTTGAAGTTCACTTACTCTTCAAGCAGAGGTAAGGGAGATGAGAAAAACCAATTTCCAAGTGAGGTATTTAAGATGAACCAAAGATACTGGTTTCAAAGGAGGCTTCATAAGTTTAGAGAGAACAAGATTGAGATCCTAAACTACTGGAGGTGGTTTGACATTTAAAAGTCCTTTCATGAATTTGGACACAATAGGATGAGTAGTTAGAGGTTTACCATCAAATGGGCTGTGAAACACATTGATAACACTGAGATGAACTCTAATCAAAGTGGTCTTGAAGCCTGAGTTGGATAGATGTAGAAGATAATCCAATACTGAAGATATAGAGGTAGATTTAGCAACATCATAATGAAGAGTACACCAAGTGGAAAATCGTGTCCTTTTCTGCTAACAGTGCTGCATAGACGGTTTTCTTGAGGCTTCTAAGATATGTCTGACAGGATGAGAAAGATGACTGTCAGCCAATGTCATCCCAAGAATAACCAAGCTGTTAGGTGTAAAGACTGAAGATTGGAAAGCAGAAGAGATCTGTGACTCTGTGTGAGAAGAGATGGAAAAATCTGAAGAAGCATTGATTCCCTGATACTGAGTTGAAGTAGAAGGGAGAACCAGGGTTGACTGGGCCACAGAGGAGCTATCAGAATCATTGTGGACGAGTCATGTTTTAACTTGACAAGCGTCTTGAGGATGAGAGGGATTGGAGGAAATGCATAAAGAAACTTGTGTGTCCAATCCAGAAGAAATGCATCTGCTTCCAGACGTTGTGGAGAGTATTACCTGGAGCAAAAATGGGGCAGTTTGTGATTGGGGGATAGAATCTGAGGAGTCCCCCAGAGAGAGAATATGTGATTTAGAACTGCAGAGTTGAGCATCCTCTTGTGTGGCTGAAGAAACCTGCTGAGTGTCTGCGAGAGAATTTTGTTCCCCTTGAATGTACTGTATACTGCTTTCAAAAATATGTTGCAAGCAATCGCCAAATCTTTTGAGCCTCCTGACAAAGAAGGGGAGAGCCCATGCCTCCTTGCTTGTTTATGTAACTCATTGCCACCTGATTGACCGTGCAGATTAGAAGGACATGGTTGGGCACAATGTGATGAAATGCTTTGAGAGCATTGTAAATCGCTCTGAGTTCTAAGAGATTGATATGGCAAAGCTGATCCTGGGTAGACCAGTGAACCTGAGTGCAAAGACCATCCAGTTGAGCTCTCCAAGCGTAGGTGGACGAGCCCGTGGTTAGAACCTTCTGATGTGGAGTTGTTTGAAATAAAAACCCTCTGGAAAGCTTGGAAGAGTTCATCCACCACTGCAGGGATTGTCGAAGTGAAGATGCGACTGTAATGTGTTGAGACAGTGGGTAGAAAGCGAGTCCACTGAGGTTTCCTGAGATGAAGTGTTGCAAACAGAGTAATATGTACCGTGGAAGACATATGACCCAGGAGTACCATCATTTGCCTGGCCGAGATTGATGGAAGATGGTAAGTCTGATCGCAAAGCGGAAACAAATTCTCTTGTCTTTGCTGAGGGAGAAACAATCTGAGATGGTGTCTAGAAGAGCTCCGGTAAATTGCAGATTCTGAGAGGGTTGAAGTTGGGATTTGGGGAAATTGATTTCGAACCCAACCGCTGAAGGAAGAGAATTGTCAACCGAGTCGCTGCCATCACCCCTTGTGAGGTTGGATCTTTGATTAGCCAATCGTCCAGATAGGGAAACACCTGGAGACCCTGATCCCGTAATGCTGCTGCTGCCACTACAACCAGGTACTTGGTGAATACTCTGGGAGAGGATGCAAGGCCAAAGTGTAAGACTCTGTATTGATAATGGTGCTGAGGAATTTTCTGGAGGTCAGATGCACTGGAATATGTGTATAAGCTTCTTTCAGATCTAGAGAGCATAGCCAGTCATTGTGATCTAAGAGCAGATATAAAGTTGCCAGTGATAACATACAAAACCTTTCCTTCATTAGAAACTTGTTCAGGCCCCTGAGGTATAAAATTGGACGTAGACCTCCCATCTTCTTTGGGATGAGGATATACCGGGAGTAAAGTCCCCAATTCCTCTGGAGGTGGAATCTTTTTAATTGCTTTAAGAAGAAGAGATTCCACCTCCTGAAGAAGAAGGAATGTCTGTTGATGGTTGAAAGAAGATTCTCTTGGAGGATGATATGATGGCATAGTGACGAAATGAAGAGAGTAACCCTCTCAAATGAATTTTAGAACCCAGAGGTCTGTGGTTATAAATCATCAACGGTGATAATTCAATTGGAGCTGACCTCCAATTGATTGAGGAAGAAGCTGGGGAAGAGGAACAGCGGCTATGCTATCTAGAAGCTCGTCAAAATGACTGAGCAGGCTTTGGAGGAGCTGCTGATTGAGATTTTTGATGGCGCTGTTGCTTCTGCTTTTTCTGCTGCAGTCTAGGAGTAGCTGGTTTTGAAGAAAAATACCTTTGATACGAAGAAGGCTTTAAAGATTTAGAAGTTGAGGGTTTAGGTTTGGATTTAACGAAAGCATCCCAATGTTGCTCTTGGTCAGTGAGCTTTTGTGTAGTGTTTTCAACAGAGTCACCAAAAAGCTCCTCTCCTAAGCAGGGAATGTTAGCTAATCTGTCCTGAAAATTCATATCAATATCCGAGACTCTTAGCCATGCGAGACGTCTCATGGCCACTGATATAGCTGAGGCTCTGGAAGATAATTCAAATGCATCATAGACAGATCGTCATATACCTTCTAGCTAAGGTAAGGATGTGAAATGTATGATGAAATTCTTGCTGATTTTGAGAAGGAATGTATCTATCAAAAGAATGCAATTTCTAAACTAGATGCTTGATATAGCAGGAAATATAGAAATTGTAATTTAGTACTATGTTCGCCAACATGGAATTTTGGTACAGGCAACGTCTAAATTTGTCCATTGTACACCCTTCACACCCTGATGGCACTGAGGGATAGACTCTTAATGGAGTAGATTTTTTCAAAGTCAATTCCCCACTAATGACTGGTGCTGAAGCTGTGGTTTGTCAAAACACGGTGAAGAAATCATTTTATAGAGTGTCCAATTTTCTGGGAGCTACTGTAATGGCGAGGGGCGTTTCTCAATTCTTGTGAAGAGTCTCTTTGAGAATACCTTGTAAAGGTAGTCTGAGAAGTTCTTTAGGAGGCTCATCATAACTTAAAGCCTTCAAGTATTCAGCACTGTAGGCAGAGTCAGCCTGTAGCTTGACTGGTAGATTTTTTTTTCTTCAACTGCCTAATAAATTTAGTGAAAGAAAGTCTTTCAGTAAGAGATTTAGCCCCTGGTGGAGACTTCTGTGGAGACTTTTCCGAGGGATTGCCATAAGCTTCTATTGTAGACTCAGACAAGTCCTCAACTGAATCAGACTAAGTCAGAGTCATAAAAGGGCTTTAGAAACATAGAACATGACGGTAGAAAAGGGCCACGGCCCATCTAGTCTGCCCACACTAATGGCCCACCACCTCACTAACTCTATGAAGAGATCCCACATGCCAATCCCATCTTTTCTTAAAATCTGTCACGCTGCTTGCCTCAATTACCTGTTGTGGAAGATTATTCCAGCGATCAACCATCCTTTCGGTGAAGAAATATTTTCTGGTGTCGCCATGAAATTTCTCACCGGATGCCCTCTTGTTGCCGTGGGTCCTTTAAGGAAAAAGAGATCCTCTTCCACCTCGATACGGCCTGTGACATATTTGAACATCTCGATCATGTCTCCCCTCTCTCTGCATTCCTCGAGTGAGTACAGCTGCAACTTACCCAGTCGTTCCTCATACGGTAGATCCTTGAGTCCTGAGACCATCCTGGTAGCCATTCGCTGAACCGACTCAACTCTCCGCACATCTTTTTGATAATGCGGCCTCCAGAATTGTACACAGTATTCCAGATGGGGTCTTACCATGGATCTGTACAACGGCATTATGACCTCGGGCTTACGGCTGACGAAACTTCTACGGATACAGCCCATGATTTGTCTAGCCCTGGATGAAGCTTTCTCCACTTGATTGCAGTCTTCTTTGATGAAGGAGTGTGTCAAGAACATCGATGCTTATGTTGAGTCCAGCGCCAATCTGATGATGATGAGGTATGACGTGAAGCTCTTTCTCTTTGAAGAATATAAGGAAGAGTGATGTTTTCTTTTCAACGCACGTGAGAAGAAACAATTCTTATTGGATTTTGAGTGTCGAGAAGAGGAGGATGTACGATGTTCGATGAACTGGATTGATGCCTCGATGGAGAACTGGATCTGCGACGAGATGAACGATGTCTAGGCGTGGAGTATTGATGCTGTTTCAGAGAGGCCGTTGTAGTACCCTTGGACTTGATAGCGTTATGCTGAGGCTGGGCTGGTACCAAGGAAGTCGATACTGGGGTAAGCAATTTGAATGCATCACCCAACTTCACTTGGAAAAGTGCATTGAACTTTTCACGAAAGGAAAGCACCAGTACCTCTGGCTTATCTGCCAGTACCATCGGTGCCGTGGCTTGCCTCAATATGGATGCACACCTCAATGTTGAGGCAAGACGTAAAGATGGTCATCGCTACTTGGTCAGCTTCAAGGGACTCGATGCAAGATTGACCTGCAACACCAGTTGTTAGCTTATGGCTTCTTAGCTGGCTTACCGGACGGAGCAAGGTTTCCCAATGCCAATGTCAAAGTCTTTGACGACGAAGGTTGCAATGTCTTCTCAGTATCCATGCTTATCTCGAACAACTTCTCCTGTTGAAGCTTCCAGCTCTTGATGGAATGTTTCTGCAGGGTCGAACACCGAGTGCAGGATTCCACCTGGTGTTCAGGCTCAAGGCATTGCAAGCACCAACTGTGTGGGTCGGTGATAGAAATTGGCCTTTGGCACCTGCAGCACTTTTCGAAGCCCGTTAACGGCCTGGACATGGACACAAAGACAGCGTCAGCCAAGTCAAACTAAAAAACAAAGTCCTTGACAACAAAAAGCTGCGAGGGGAAAAAAAAAAAAAAAAAAGACTCCTTCTCCCCTCTTTTTTTTTTTTTTTTAATGAAGAAACTTAAAGAAAAAAATTAAAACGAAAAACACACGAATGGGAAGGCAAGAGGAAAAAACTGAACAGAGTTCAGAAACACAACTTCATAGCTCCGTGGAAAACTAAAAACTGCCTAATTCAGGCGGGAAGGCACTCGCGTGTGTGCAGTGCAGGCAGTTCGCAAACTTTATCAAATTCTTAAACTGGCAATGCACTTTTTAAAACTGTCCGTACCGGACATCACCCACATGTGAGAATATGCTGATTGCTTGTCCTGGGATAAATGAATTTTATTTAATACTAGTGTTTAAGCCTGTTACATTAACGGGTGCTAGAAAGCAGCCCCCTTTCCCTCTCCCCCTCCAGTTCCTCACTGACTGTCTCTCCGTGGCCCCCTTCTGCCTCCCCCCAAGCAAAGCTGTCTGCCTCCCAGCACACCCCTCCCCCCAAAGCAGCCTCCTTTCCCTCTCCCCCTCCAGTTCCTCCCTGACTGTCTCTTCGTGGCCCCCCTTCTGTCTTCCCCCCAAGCAAAGCTGTCTGCCTCCCAACACACCCCTCCCCCAAAGCAGCCCCCTTTCCCTCTCCCCCTCCAGTTTCTCCCTGACTGTCTCTCCATGGCCCCCCCTTCTGTCTTCCCCCCAAGCAAAGCTGTCTGCCTCCCATCACACCCCTCCCCTCGAAGCAGCCCCCTTTCCCTCTCCCCCTCCTTTGAGAATTTTTACCTGCATGGAACACGTGCAGCACCGGCACGACACCCTGCAGCCGTTCCTGAGCAAAACTGCTACCACCACTCAAACTCCAGCGAAACTGCCACCACCTATTCAAACTCCTTCACGCGCCGCTTGCCTACACGCTGTTGAAGCTGACGCACGCTGTCCCCACAGTCTGGCCGGCTCCCTTAGTCCCTTGCCGCCGCCCCTTCCCTTCCCGCGGTACCGACAAACCTCCTGACTCCAGCAGCAGCCGCAGCACTCTAAACAGGCTGCTTTGCGGCCTTCTACTGCCCTGATTTGCTCTGCCGTGTCTCTGTAGAAGGCGGCGAAGCAGCCTGTTTAGAGTGCTGCGGCTGCTGCTGGAGTCAGGAGGTTTGTCGGGACCACGGGAAGGGAAGGGGGCGGTGGCAAGGGACTAAGAGAGCCGGCCAGACCGCGGGAAGGGAGGGTCAGATGGGAGGTTCAGACTGCGGTGGGGGGCGAGTACGAACTGTCTTACAGAAAAAAAGAACCCTAAGCACCATGTGCAGCCCTGCGGCCACAGACCTACAGATCAGGGATCACGGAACACGCAAGTAGGAGTGCGCATGCGCGCTTAGGGTTTTATTATTATAGATACCACAAATAAAAATTATCCAAGCAGTTTACAAACCAAATATATTTGAAATGGAAAAGGGTGGGATGGAGACAAGAGATAGACAGATTACAATCAGGTAATATTATTAAATTAATAGAGACAAACCTTAACTAACCTGAGAACAGCAGGATGAATATTCTCACTCATGGGTGACATCATCTGCCAAAGCCCAGCAGGGAAAAATGCACCCCGTGTCCTTCCTAGAAATATTTGGAAGCAGATCAAAGCATGTGTGAGCCTTCCCACCTACTTATGACAGTGGACCAACTCAGTCTGATGCATAGATTTCATCTCCAAGAGAGGTGGGCAGGGCAGCGAGAATATTCATCCTGTTGTCTTTAGAGAACATCTAAAGTGGATTTTTCTCCAAGGACAAGCAGGATGAAATAATCTTACTGATGAGAATATCTAGTTGTAGGGGTACAAGCCCCTTGGAACATGCATTACAGAGATTGACAAAATATACCTTCATAATACAGAAACCTATGCTATAATTAAAACTCTACAGAGTTGTGTCTGTTCTAAGTAGACTTTTTGCATGCTTGTGCCCCTGCAAGACAAGGGCCAGCTGATGGAAGACTCCTGGTCAACACCTCAGGCTCCCAGGAGTCAGGATTCTGGGAATAATCAACAGAATAACAACCAAAGATATTCCTGTGATCTTGTTAGTCACAACATCAAGGCCAATCAACTATCTTATCTTTGGAGACAGTGCAGTTGTCAGAAATGTATTTATTTATTTGCTTCGATTTCTAACCTGTCCTCCCCGGAGCTCAGAACAGGGAACAAAAGAACATTCACAATATATAACAATACATTACAAGAACATTTTGAGATCATCATAAGTACATGGATGAAGCTGAAGCAGAATCACAGCAGAAAAAGAAGTCACAGTAGATTAAGAGAGGCATGCTGTAGAGCAAGAGTTCATAGAGAGTGGGGAAGAGGAAGGGTCTGCATATTAGTGGGTGTTCAGTTGAAGAGAAGGGTCTTCACTGCTTTTCGGAAGTTCATCAGCAAGTCCTGGGATCTTATCTGTGTAGGCAGCTGGTTCCAAAGTAGAGGGATGAAGTGGCTGTATGAGTGCTTACGGGCAGTTTCCATTTGGAGAGATCTTCCTGAGGGGATACAATCATTTTTCTGCTTCCAAGTGGAGGGAGCGGGTGGGGGTATACTAGTGCAATTTGGATGTGAAGTAAGAGGGGATGAAGCCGTGGAATCTTTCGTATGCTATTACCAGGGCTTTAAACATGCAGCGTTTGTTGACAGGCAGCCAATGTTCTGAGTGGAGAGCTGGGGAGATGGGGTCCCGGTAGTTGAGGCTGTATAGGAGGCGGATCACTGAGTTTTGGACTTGTTGTAGGCGTTTGAGTTCTTTTGCGGTAATTCCATTAAATATGGTGTTACAGTAGTCTAATCTGAGAGAACACAAAGGTATAGATGAGCTGGGCTAGGTCAAGTTTAGTGATGTAAGGTTTGATCTTTCCAAGTTGGTGCAGATAATAGAAGGAAGTGGAGACCACCTGCGAGATGTGGGCTGAGAGGACAGGTGACCATCAAGTATTATACTGAGGCTGCGAACCTGGTCATTTGCAGTTAGGAGGGTGGAATCTCAAGATAGCATTGGGCAGATGTAGCTGGTGTTTTTTTCCTGATCCATAGAAGTTCTGTGTCTTTGCGGCATTCAGCTGGAGCTTGTTGTCATCCAGTTCTTCATTTCGGTGAGGAAGTGTTGGAGTTTGGTGAGTTGGGCAGATCGGTTGTCACCTAGTGGGAGGAGTAGCTTATATGACATCTGCATAGGAGTGAATTTTGATGCTGTATTTCTGGATGATATCAATGATTGGTCTTATGTATAGGTTGAATAGCAGTGGGGAAAGCAGGGTACCTTGGGGGACTCCATATTTGATGGATTTAGGTTCTGATATGTTTGGGCCTAGAAGTACTGTAGGAGTGAGGTGAACCATTGGAGGGCAGAGCCTGTGATTCCAAGGTCAGTAGAGTCTGTAGACGCTGGTAGTCAATGGTGTCAAAACCAGCGCTTAGGTCAAGAAGTACTAGTAGGGCATCACTTCTTTTGTCTAGTACTGACCAGATGTCATCAATGATATCTAGAAGTACTGGCCTCTTCTGAAGCCAGATTGGAAGGAGGATATGGCTCCTTGTTCTTCTATGAAGGGGAGTAGGCGGTGAATTACTATTCATTCCAAGAGTTTGGATACAAATAGGAGGTTGGAGACCAGATGGTAGTTGTTTGGGTCAAGGGTGGGTTTCTTGAGGGAGGGCCTGATCATGGCCATTTTCCAGCAGAGTGGAACCTTCCCGGATGATAGGGAGGAGTTTATGATGGGGAGGGTGGACTCCGCTAAGGCGTCTCTGGTGGGTAGGAGGAGGCTGGATGGACAAGGGTCAAGGATAGTGTTTCAAGTTTTATTAAAATTTGATATAATCGCCTATCAATGAATTTCTAGGCAAGTTACAAGTATACATAGAATACGGTGATGGGATAATCGCGCGCCAGACCCCAGCGCGCTAACAATTCAGCGCAAGAAAGAAGCGCACTGATGGGGTATGTGGGGGGGACCCCCCCCACACTTTAATGCATAGTGTTTGTGCTGCCATTGGGGGTGTGTGGGGGGTGCAACCCCCATTGTAGAGAAAATAGAACTTTTCCTGAAAAAAAAATCAGAAAAAGTTCCATTTTCTCTACAATGTGGGGGGTTGCATCCCCCACCCCACCCCAACAGCAGCGCAAACACTATGTACTAAAGTGGGGGGGTTCCCCCCACACCACCCGTCGGAGCGCTTTAAAAATAAGTTTTTCAGCGGCGCGCTTTTTTCTTGCGCTGAATTGTCGGCGTGCTGGTGTCTTGAGCGCCACTGACTATGAACCTAGAATACAGGGCAAAAACAATACAAATATATATAAATTACAGAACAACAAATATATAAAATGACATTCCCTGGGGGGGGAACATGAAAGAAAAAAGGAAAGAATAATTATAGAATAGAAAAACATAGCAGGAGGGAGAGAGGACCGGCTGGTGACATGTCTCCCAGGGGCAAGGACGAAGGACATCACCGACAGAATCGAGAGGATCATGGAAGGAGCTGAGACAGAAGAGACAGCGGTGATAATCCACGTTGGAACAAACGATGTTAACAGCAGAAATTACAGCAGGACTACGCTAACTGAACATTTCAAGAGCCTGGGGAAGAAACTGAAGCTGAGGACGAAGAGGATAGCATTCTCAGAGATCCTGCCAGTACCGAGGGCAGATGTGAAGAGGCAGACTGAGCTACAAGCAATGAACGCATGGCTGAGGAGATGGTGTGAAGAGGAAGGCTTCCACTTTGTGAACAACTGGACGACTTTTTGGGGGAAGAACAAGCTCTACAGGAGGGACGGACTACACCTGAGCATGGCGGGAACAAGACTCTGGCGAACAACATCAAGAAAGAAATAGAGATGGCTTTAAACCGAGAAGAAGGGGAAAGCCGAACATCGACCAGACGTCGACATTTCGGAAAACAGTATCAAATGAAGATGCTGAGTGGGAAAAATGCTGGGAAGAAACGAATGACACACCACAGGGATCCAAAGGTCAAGCGGAACCAGAGAACAAAAAGAAGAGCATACAGCAGGAGTTAGGGGAACAGGTGAAATTGAGGAAACAGGCTGAGGACGAGAAAGACAAGACATTGGGAGAGGAAGAACAAAACGGAATTCAGGGGCTGGAAGCCTGCAAGGAGGACGGCAAGAGGGAAAATTCACAAGGCAGAACAACGAGGAAGGGAAAATACCAGGACTTAAACTGTTTATATGCTAATGCAAGGAGTTTAAGGGCCAAAATGGGAGAACTGGAAGTCACAGCTAAAAATGAGGACCTGGGCATTATAGGAATTACAGAAACATGGTGGACTGAGGACAACAAATGGGACGTAGTATTGCCCGGGTACAATCTCTATAGGAGAGACAGGACCCACAAGGGCGGAGGAATAGCACTATATATAAAGGACACCATTCACTCGACCAGATTGGATACGGCAGCAAGGGTGGAAGAACTGGAATCATTATGGGTTAAATTACCAGGAAGAAATGGAGCTGACATAAAATTGGGACTGTACTACCGCCCGCCTGGACAAACGGAAGCAAACGGCAAAGAACTGGAAGCAGAATTGAGGAGAGAATGTAAAAGCGGAAGTGTACTGGTGATGGGGGACTTCAACTACCCCGGGATAGACTGGAACATTGGGAACTCAAGCTGTGCAAGGGAAATGGAATTCCTGGAGGCTGTGGGAGACTGCTTCATGGAACAGCTTGTTAAAGAAACAACGCGAGGGAATGCTACTCTCGACCTAATCCTAAACGGACTAAGGGGACCTGCAAAGGAAGTGGCAGTTGTAGGACCACTAGGAAATAGCGATCACAACATGATCCGGTACAAATTAGAGGTAGGAGCATCCAAAGTGAAAAGAACTGCAGCGACGATGCTCAACTTCAGGAAAGGGAACTATGAGCAGTGGTGAAAAAGAAACTCAAAAATTGCTCAAAACGGATGGAAACCGTAGAGAAAGCATGGTCCATATTCAAGGACACGGTGCTGGAAGCACAAGACCTGTACATTCCCATGTTTAGGAAAGGGTGCAAAAAAAAAAAAAAAAAAAAATCAAACAAAAGACCCAGTATGGATAACGACAGAAGTAAAGAGGGCGATAGGAGATAAAAGAAAATCGTTCCAAAAATGGAAAAAGGACCAAACCGAGGAAAACCGAAAAGAACACAAAAATTACCAGAAAGAATGTCACCGAGTAGTTAGGAATGCAAAGAGAGAATACGAGGAGAAACTGGCTGAGAAATCCAGAAACTTCAAATCGTTCTTCAGATACGTCAAGGGGAAGCAACCGGCGAGGGAGGAAGTAGGACCATTGGATGATGGAGACAGAAAGGGGGTGGTAAAGGAGGAAGCCGACAGGTTAAACAAGTTCTTCTCGTCGGTCTTCACGAGCGAGGACACATCGAATGTACCAGAACCCGAAGAGATCATAAGTGGAGATCAAGAAGAAAAACTGGTGCATATAGAGATAAGCCATGAGGAGGTCCTCAAACAGATAGACAGACTAAAAAGCGACAAATCACTGGGCCCGGACGGAATCCACCCAAGGGTTCTAAAAGAGCTAAGGAACGAAATAGCGGAAACTCTCCGACAAATTTGCAACTTGTCCTTGAAAACTGGGGAGATCCCGGAGGACTGGAAAATAGCAAATATCACACCTATCTTTAAAAAGGGATCGAGGGGTGACCCGGGGAACTACAGGCCAGTAAGCCTGACTTCAGTCCCAGGCAAGATGATGGAGGCACTGATAAAGGACACCATCTGTGAACACATAGAAAAAAATGGACAACTAAAAGCGAGCCAGCATGGTTTCTGCAAGGGAAGATCGTGCCAAACAAACCTACTGCACTTCTTTGAAGGGATAAACAGCCAGATGGACAAAGGAGAACCCATAGACATTATCTATCTCGACTTCCAAAAGGCCTTTGACACGGTGCCCCATGAGCGGCTTCTTAGGAAGCTGTGGAGCCACGGGGTGGAAGGGGACGTACACAGATGGATTAAACACTGGTTGGCAGACAGAAAGCAATGGGTTGGAGTGAAGGGCCACTACTCGGACTGGCGGAAGGTCACGAGCGGTGTTCCCCAGGGGTCGGTGCTCGGACCGCTGCTGTTCAATGTATTCATAAACGACCTAGAAGCGGGGACGAAGTGTGAAGTTATAAAATTTGCGGATGACACCAAACTCTGCAGGAGGGTTAGAACCACGGAAGAATGTGAAGACCTACAAAGGGACCTAAACAAACTGGAAGAGTGGGCAAGCAAATGGCAAATGCGCTTTAATATAGAGAAATGCAAGGTCATGCATTTAGGGAAAAAAAAACCCGATGTTCAGCTACAAAATGGGGGGGGTCAGTGCTAGGGGATAGTAACCTTGAAAAAGACTTGGGTGTGCTGGTAGATACTACAATGAAACCAACGGCACAATGTGCAGCAGCCTCCAAGAAAGCAAACAGAATGTTGGGTATTATTAAGAAGGGCATTACAACCAGGACGAAGGAAGTCATCATGCCGCTGTATCGTGCGATGGTTCGCCCGCATCTGGAGTACTATGTCCAGTATTGGTCACCGTACCTCAAGAAGGACATGGCGATACTTGAAAGGGTCCAGAGAAGAGCGATGAAAATGATAAAAGATATGGAGAACCTTTCATATGCAGACAGGTTGGGAAGGCTGGGGCTCTTCTCCCTTGAAAAGAGGAGACTCAGAGGAGACATGATAGAGACTGTCAAGATCATGAAGGGCATAGAGAGGGTGGAAAGGGACAGATTCTTCAGATTATTGGGAACCACAAGCACAAGGGGGCACTCAGAGAAGCTGAAAGGGGACAATTTTAGAACCAATGCTAGGAAGTTCTTTTTTTACGCAGAGGGTGGTGGACACCTGGAATGTGCTTCCGGAGGTTGTGATAGGACAAAGTACACTAAGAGGGTTCAAGGAAGGATTGGATAAATTCCTGAACGATAGGGGGATTGAAGGATACAGATAGAGGTAGAGATAGGTTTTAGACAGAGTATCGATAGAAGGATAAAAAGGGATTAGAGAAGGATCACATTACAGGTCATGGGCCTGATGGGCCGCCGCGGGTGTGGACTGCTGGGCACGATGGACCTCGGGTATGACCCAGCAGAGGCAACTTCTTATGTTCTTATGGTTAACACAACTGGGTGCAGGGAATGAAGAAAGAAGAGAAAAAAAAAATGATTTCAAGATAGGAAAGAAAACAAAAGAAAAAATGGGAAATAAAAATTTTAAAAACTATATTTGGTTTAAGATGGAAAAGCAACTTTAAATAAGCAGCTTTTTAGTTTACCTTTAAAATAAGCAATTATTGTTTCTTCTCTTAGATATAGAGGTAAAGCACTTCACAACTGAGGTGCAGTGACAGAAAAAATTTCTAGATGCTTAATACCAATTATCCTCAATGAGGGAACAGATAGTTTTTGATCAGTCGATCTAAGAGCTTCTAAAGGAGTATATGGGATTAGTAATTTATAGAAGAAGTCAGGCTCCTTTGAAATAAGTGTTTTAAAAGTAGGTAGTATTTTGTATGTGTCACTGGAGGTTTGAGTTCTTTCAATTTTTCAATATGCTCGTTGTGTGCAACTAGGTGAAGTTGGGTTAGGGATTTGTATGTTGAGATAGCAGGGTGGTAGGGGGAAGGGTGCATTGCTGGGTGTGGTGTCCAGGTTATTACAGCCTCACTGTCTAGATTTGTAGAGTATTGTGTTCATGAACTTGGGTAGCTGAGAAGAGCTGTTTTGTCAGGGCGAAGAGGTGTCTGGATCGGTTAGGAACTCTCCACAGTAGTTTAGTAGTGAGATTTTTTTTGCCTCCAGAATAATGGACTTGTAGGTTGATAGATTTCTCCAGTGTGTTTTAAGTCTCCTCGTTCAGGTGCTTGACCCATTTCCTCTCTGCTTTCTTCAGTGATCTCTTCAGCGAGAGCAAGTCTTGGGCAAATCAGGAGGGATGGGGTTTGTTGGTGGACAGTCAAGTAACTTTTATCCGGGCAAGACTGTTGTAGAGGCAGCCATGTTGATGGAGAGGAGGTCATTGTTGCAGGTTTTGCTGAGGTCTCGAATGTCAGTGGCCGTGTCTAGTTGGTCAACCGAGTCCAAGATCAGGGTTTGTATGGTTCGAGTGGGGCCTCTTGGTTGGGCTGAGGTAGCCTCATGCTGGAGCTGTAATTCAATAAGGTGGTGATCTGACCATGGAACTGGAGTAGCAGTGCAGTTTACTTGTTGGAGATCTGAAGATAGGTCTTTATGGATGAACACTAAGTCTAGGGTGTTGCCAGCAGAATGTGTGGGGGTGGATTCTGCCTGGTTGAATCCTAGGTCAGCTAAGGTGAATAGGAAGTTGTTGCTCATTTTAGAAGTGTTGGGATAGTCTGAAAAATTGAAGTCGCCTAGGATAGCCACTCGTTTGGAGGAGAGGAATATTTTGGTGATTAAGTCGAGGAGGGTTTCTAGGGCTTCTGCTGGAGAATGGGGGCCCTGTATAGTAGGATGAAGTTAATTTCCCTTTTGGGGCCTATAGTGAAGGCTAGGACTTTCAGTGTGGGGAGGGTGATGGAGCCAAACAGCTTAGGAGAGATGGTAGTCTTGACAATGGCTGCTACTCCACCACCCTTCCCAGTGGGATGAGAGCAGGCTAAAACCTGGTAGCCTGGGGGGACATAGTTCACCCAGCACTATCCCGTCGTTGTCACCGAGCCAGGTTTCAGTAACTATAAGGGCATCCCAGCCCTTGTCAAGGATGAGATCGTGGAGGGTGAGGGTCTTGTTGGAGCCTGATCTGGTGTTAATGAGAGTCAGTGTGAGTGGGTTATTGTTTATGGTCGGGGGAGGAGGAGGATATGAAAATGAGGTTTAGGGGGTTCCTGGTTCGGCAGCTCTTGTATTGAGAGCTTAAGTTGCCATATTTGCCCTGTCCTGTGATGACTGGGATGGTGAAGCATAATGTAGCGAGTAGTGTTGGGGTTGAAGGAGCGTGGGGGAAGTTGTGCAGCGGTTGCCACTATTTGGGTTTAGCCCAAGCTGGGTTGGCAGAGAAAAAGTGGGCGGGTGGGGGGCATGATGGTCTGTTGTGTAGTAATTGAATGTTTGGATAAGGGGATGGAGGGGGGCTAGTAGTAAAAGAATGAGGTATAAGTGGTTGAGGTGTAAGTAGCGATTGCTGTCATGGGAGATGGGAGAGGATAGCTTGGAAGCAGCCTTGCTAAGCTGGAAGGTGGTGTGAGCCGTGATTGCTAGAGCTCCCGGCTTGGTCTCCATGAAAGGCCACACAAAGGGCCCTTTGGCATTGCATGCCTGCTCGGCAGCCCTCTAAGAGGGTATAATTTGTATAAAAGAGCACTTGCTTAGGCTAGGGATTGGAGACTCTTCAAATTTTCATCCGATTCATCACATCTGATAATCATCGTTGAAACATATCAAGCCAGTACTGCCTGCCACTGTGGCCTGCAGTCCCAGTCAACCTTGGGAGAAGAGAGTTGCCTTCCACCCCAGGTATATGTTAAGGGTGATGGAGTCAATCAGCTTACTCCCACCGGGGCACAGACAGATAAAACTTAAATTTGCATACCTCAGAGTAGACTACATTTGTTCCAATTTTTGATTAGCGATTATTCTTGAATTTAAAGTGTCTTTTCTTCTGCATTTTTTCATTATAAGTTGATTTTATTATTCTAATTATTTTTGCCTTTTTCCAATATTTCACTCTTGTAAACAGT
Organism: Geotrypetes seraphini; assembly: GCF_902459505.1. Classification (NCBI taxonomy): domain Eukaryota; kingdom Metazoa; phylum Chordata; class Amphibia; order Gymnophiona; family Dermophiidae; genus Geotrypetes; species Geotrypetes seraphini. The sequence goes on from NC_047092.1 coordinate 125,690,234, forward strand.
CATTTGTTATTATTATAGCCACGTAAATAAATTCTTTGCATCAATTAGTATAAGTAGTTTGTCAGTGAAAGGAGTTAAAACTCAGATTTGCCAAGATAGGGGACATTATTTCCACATCCTAATTCCAGAGTGCTTTACAAAAATATTATTTGAACATCCCTGCCTACACTGTCCCATAAGAGTTACTGAGAATTACTGGTTTACTTCTACCTATTTACCAGGATGTCTTTAAAGAATACAACTGAGGCCTACAACAAGCAAAACCTGTAATCCATCTAAATATCAAATAACATACTTTTTCTTTAATAAAAACTTTTTCTTTGTTTGAAAGCAGTCTGGAACTAAAAACAATTGAATATAAATGGATGGGGTTGGATTCTAGACCCCCCACATAAATGCTGGAAGACCATGGCATTTTCACCAAGCTGTGGCACCTTATCAACCGAATAGATCCTTGTAATCCGAAAACCAAAAGTTATTGGGCCCGATAGAGCTGGGGAGATATACATCTTTATAAACGATCTGGACATTGGTACGACAAGTGAGGTGATTAAATTTGCAGACGATACAAAGTTATTCAGAGTAGTGAAGACACAGGGGGATTGCGAAGATCTGCAACGTGACATAATCAGGCTCGAGGAATGGGCATTAACATGGCAGACGAGGTTCAACGTGGATAAGTGTAAAATGATGCATGTAGGTAACAAAAATCTCATGCATGAATACAGGATGTCCGGGGCGGTACTTGGAGAGACCTCCCAGGAAAGAGACTTGGGAATTATGATTGATAAGTCGATGAAGCCGTCCACGCAATGTGCAGCAGTGGCGAAAAGGGCAAACAGAATGAAGGGGCACATATATTCCTTGTATATATTCCTTGTTAAGTTTTTCTATTCCTGCAACAAGAACTGCTGAAACAGTTTTCATTCTGCTGCAAAGCTACAAGGTCATTTTCTGTTTGTGTTCTGAGCTCTGTGTCCTCATTTTGTTCTGTAAAGCTAGCTTGTGTTTAGCTGAGCGATTCTGCTTCTCATTTAGATAAGAAACATTTGCTAAGAAAGAAACATTTGCTCCTCCCCCTTATGTTTGATACCTTTTTCTAGTTGCTTTATGTATCCTGTTACCAAAATATGGTCTTTCCTACAGTCATATGCTGAAAAAACTGACCCATGTATAATGCTATATAAATGAATGAAGGACTCATAATAAATGGACATCTCCTTTAACATGACGTAGTCTGTTCTTTCAAAGAAGGTGCCCCCAGATGCATCTGTACCAGAGACGACAGAATGTGTGCGTGAGGAAGTATTTGTACCAGAACCTTTTCACAGAATGCTAGGAATGATAAAGAAGGAGATCACGAACAGATCGGAGAAGGTTATCATGCCGCTATACCTGGCCATGGTGCGCCCTCACCTGGAGTACTGCGTCCAGCACTGGTCGCCGTACATGATGAAGGACACGGTACTACTCGAGAGGGTCCAGAGAAGAGCGACTAAGATGGTTAAGGGGCTGCAATAGTTGCCGTACAGTGAAAGATTAGAGAAACTGGGCCTTTTCTCCCTCGAATAGAGTAGATTAAGAGGGAACATGATTGAAACATTCAAGGTACTGAAGGGAATAGACTTAGTAGCTAAGGACAGGTTGTTCACCCTCTCCAAGGTAGGGAGAACGAGGGCACTCTTTAAAATTGAAAGGGGATAGATTCCGTACGAACGTAAGGAAGTTCTTCACCCAGAGTGGTAGAAAACTGGAACGCTCTTCTGGAATCTGTCATAGGGGAAAACACCCTCCAGGGATTCAAGACAAAATTAGACAAATTCATAATGAACAATGAGGTACGCTGGTAGGACTAGTCTCAGATAGGGTGCTGGTCTTTGACCAGAAGGCCGCCGTGTACCAGAGCAAAGGCTTTTTCTATTGCTGGTGTTAAGCTGTGGAATGCCCTGGCAGAGCAATTACGGTTCAAATAGGTTACAATTTAAGAAAAAGTAAAAAGTCAGCTGTTACAGCATTTTTCTGTAGTTGGTTGATTTTGGAGCAGAAGATACTTTTGTGATGTTAATTTTATGTACGTATGTTTTATTATTGTAAACTGTTTAGTTTTTAGATGGTATATACATTTTAAAATAAATTAACTGGCTGTTTCTTTGGGAATCATGTTCTATGTGGTATTGAGATGTGAATGTCTGGTCTGAAGTCCATGTTTTATAGCGCTGCAGATCTCCTCTATTAAAGTTTACCTCAAGCAGGCTACCAAAGCTGCTATGGCTCTGACATTATGAGCTATGACATGACCCTCCAGAGTCGGCCCAGGTAAAGGAGATGCAATCTGCCAGCCAATTCTGATGGCAGCTCCCAACATATTGGGGTGAAAAGAAATAAAAAGTTGGGTGGATTTCTAAGGGCTCTGTCCATTCCTGATAGGCCAATGCTCTTTTTCAGTCCAGAGTGCTCTTTCACCATGATGGGCATGTGGCTTGGGGAAAAATAGTAAAACAACTGACTAATATGGAACTCTGACACTACCTTAGGAAAACACTTGGGATGCATGTGCAAAATCATGTTTTGTACAAGTTCCTGAAAGTTGGATCAACTACTAAGGCCTGTAACTCACTGGCCCAGCATGCTGAATTGACTGCCACCAAAAACAGAACATTCCAAAGTCAGGTACTTCAGGTGATAGGATCATGTGGCTCAAAAGGTGCTTTCCTCAGCTGGGTAAGAACACTGAAATCCCATGACACTGTTGGGGGGCTTAATGGGAGTTTTAGTGGAAGCAAGCCACTTATGAAGAAAACAATTAATGGCTTTACTTTCTACACAATAAGCTCCAGGTGCACCAAGGTGAACCCTTAAGGAGTTGGTCTTGACGCTTGAGTGACAGGTGTATAAGGAATTCAAGCAGTTTTTGCATAGAGCAGGAAAAAGGATCTAAGACCTTACCCACACACCAGTTGGCAAATATCTTCCATTTGAATCCATATGATCTAGTGGAATCTCTTCTAGAAGCACGCAGAACCTGAGTAACACTCGCATCAGTACCCAGGAGCTTTCACGAAACACCTAGCAGTAGTCAGTGTTTCTATGCAGACTGAGGATGCAAGTGTTTCACTATCTAGATATCAAGACTACATCAGAGGAAAGTGTAAAATAAATCAATGGTGCTAGATCTCTTTCATGGATCAAAAAACCTTCAAATTTATTATGGCCATAAATTATCAGCCTTCTTTTGTCATTTATCGGGTTCGTACGTTCAAATAGAAATACATGTGAATGTGAGAACCCAATTAAGAAATCCTGATGAAGCCGACATTTGGGAGCAAAACGGGACCTGTCAGTTAATCATTTTTGGCATCAAATTGATTTGGGAAGTTCCGACATCACGAATAGTGCAGCACTAAAGCTGAAAGATCAAGATAAGTGGCTTCTTGATTGTTTCTCTGCACAGGATTAATGTTTAAGCCACAAGCAAAAGTTCTGTGGTACAAACTCTGGGGCAGTCTTAAGAATGTAATATGCTGCTATTTATTTGTTGTTAAAATATATTTAAAATTTAATAAACTGGTATTTGAAAAAGAAAAAAAGAATAAAAGTTAATAAGATAAATGAGAAAAGAAGGCCGATTAATTTAAGGCTATGGTAAATGTGATGGTTTTTTGATCCATGAAAGAGACCTAACACCACTGTGCAACCATAGGAGAACTTTATATGTTCCATTGATGTGGTGTTGAGATCTTTTCCTTCACTTAGGCATGTAGGTATTTTAACTACTATGGGTTAAATTCATTCATATTGTTAGGTTCAAGGGAAGCGCAGTGAACTGGAAATGCTGTTGGCCAGAAAAATAGGACTGTGGAGATGGGAAGCAGGAAATTCCCCCCCCCCCCCCAACTATGACCGACCGGTCTCCATACGGAAGTGTGGCACTCCCAGTCCAGCACTGACCAACTTGTGGACCAGAACTGGCTTCCAGTCTTCTTAGCCTGATTCTTCGTCTGGGATCCAGTAGCCTTTGCATTATTGCCCAGACTCAGCGCTGTCTCCTGCAAGCTGGCTTGAGAATCTACAAAGATCTTTAAGGAAGGCACAGAACTCAATTTATAACGTTCTCAAATAACTTCCAGGACCCAATGGTTGTGACAATCTGAGCCCAGACTGCCAATAGGCTTGGCCCCTGTCCTGGCATCATTGTGCTTTCTTGGAGGCTGGAAAGGGGTGAGACCTACTTGCTGTCTCCTGCCCCCGCTAAACCTCTACCAAGATCCCTGAAAGGCCCTCTGCATCGCTTGGCCTCCCGGACTCTAGGCTCTCCTGTCCAGCAAGGCTTTGCGGTGATGGTCCGTTAACACTGGCCATCAGGTCATCCAGACCCTTACTAAATAGCATCTGCCCCTGAAAGAGAAACCTGATCAATGTGGCTTTAGAAGCTGAATCTCCTGCCCATTGTTTGATCCAGAGCATACTCTGGGCGGCGATAGCAAAGGACACTTTGCTCATGACTCTGATTATTTCATACAAAGCATCCACTATATAATTCACCCCTATCTGGGGGAGGGGGTTCTTGTCTAACTCTGAGGCTAGGACTCAATTCAGTCAGGTGTGGAAAGCAAGTGCCACAAAGGAAACCAAGGCTGCTGCTCTAATCCCTAGGGCCAAAGCTTTAAATTTTCTCTCGAGGACCACCAGTTTATGGTCCCAAGTATCCTTTACTAGGAAAGGAGGTTTGTATTGGACCTGTGCCAGCAACGAATCTACCTTCAGCTGAACAAACAGCTGCTGCAAATCCAGAGCCATAATTTAAAGCCTGGACATAGTCTTAGCCATTCACAGGTACCCCTCTGGAAGCTCCCAGTGGTCTGTGACCAGCTTTGTGATGTCCGAATGCGAGGGAAAGCATGCGATTGGAGTAACTAAGCTGCTCATAATTGAGCACAGCGATGATTGGGTTGGAGGAACTCCCAGCTTCAGTTCTCACAGTGAGGTAGATATAATGCCCAACAGCGCAGAGACTTCAAACAGCTGGCATACTGTGAGGGACTTACTTCTGGTCCAGGGACACTACCGCTTCTTGACTGATGTTATCATGCAGAGAACCAGACTCAGAGAAACTGCATCCTGGGACAATAATAGCACAGAATCTGACTTTGCATCCCCTCTAGTTTATGTTAGACTGAACATCCTGGGCCTAGGTCTGTGGCCTCTTCAGGTCTGCTGAAGAGAAAACCTCTGCATTACTGCCTCCGTAGCGCTGAACACAGACGCTGAAGATTCTCAGCAGTTCAACTAGGCCTTCCACATAAGGCTCACAAAAAACAGGGTGAAGCCATGCACTGGGGGTCCTAAGGGCTGCAGGTCCTCCTGGGCTCCGTGGCATCCTTACGTCTGCGCTTAGCCAATGCACCTTTGTAGGACTCCGGAAAGGGTTTCTTTCCTTGGGAAAGCGTCTCCTGTAGATCTCCATCTTTGGAAGAGGAGGCCGAGTCCAAGGTTTCTACTCCTCCTTTGTGAGCTCCACCACACGCGGGACATGGACGCTCCTCGGCTGGCCATCCAGCACAATCCTGGCATGATATAGGAGTAGGAAGGTCTGAGGGGTTCATCCGTACTGATTTTAAGTAAAATTGAGGGGTTTTGAGAGAGATGAAGGCTTTAGAAAAAATATAATTTAAAATCTAAGATAGATGGTGGCAGCAAAATCACACCAAAAACAGCCAGTGAGGACTCCTGTGAAGCACAAAAAATGCAAGGAAAGGGGTTTCAGAGGTGAGGGACCTTGGCTCTGGCTACAGAAACCTTCACATTTCACTTTTGGACACCCCTCACAATTTTCCCACAGGCCGTAATAGCTTTATTCACTGTGCCATGTGCCTGCCTGCTTCAGCTTAGGAGTGTAGCTGGGACAAATGAAGAACTCTGCTTCATAGGTTCATGGAACGAACTTGGTCTCAGGCTGTCAGTCAGATTGATTTCTGACAGCTTCAATCCCCGGAAAACCTTGCACCATGACGGGGGAGAGGACCACACAGTTGGCCCACTATTAATCCCAGCCAAGCTGAGAAGGAGCAAACAGCCTGCACTCAAGCTCCAAAAAATACAAATGCAGGCAGGCTAGCTAACTGTCCCAAGAGCTGATCCTGCTAGCAGCAGATTTCCGCAAAGTGAGTTTGCAACATCTCCAGGGCAGAGGTCCTAACCGAACACTAAGAAAAAATACTCCAAAATCATAAACCCGCAGAGCGGTTCATAGTTAAAACCGCGCAAGACAATCGCGTGCAGACAAAGCTGGGCCGACAATCGTTCACAGGACATCAGCGCAATGGATTTAAACAATTTTAAAGCGCTCCAAAGGGGGTTGTGGGTGAGAGGGGGACCACCGCACTTAACCTAGTAGTAAAATTAGGCAAAATTATTACTTCAGTAAAAGTAACAAATGTTATACTGTACTTCTTTACAAATAAAAGTAACACAACTTTTACTTAATTACAGTAATAACTTAAATTTAGTTACTATACAATACTGCTTGATGGTTTCAGTATGTTTTATTTGAGGTCCACTGACTTTTCCATCTTGTCACAAAAAGCACACAAGCAAGGAACATCTGCCAGCTTCTCCTGAACTGCAGGTTCAAGGTTTGAAGCACCCGGCCAAGTAAGTTTGTGCAATCCAATCCCCATAGTGGAGGCTTTGGATGCCATATTGAAATCATCATAGGGTACCTGGCCCAAGTACTTTCTGTGCTCCTGCTCTTTAGCTACTAAGTCCACAGGGCTCCTCAGCCTTTTCCCGAGAGAGCATCTGTGAACTCTGCTACAGTGTGCACGGTATTCCAAAAGTGCATGCTCATTAAGAGCTGTTATATGGAAGCTATATGGAAGCAAGTGCAGCATTTTGGAAGAACAACTTCCCAAAAGACTCCAATGTCCAAGCCTTCCTTCCCAGGGGCACCTAGGAGTGCATCTTGGAACTCTGGCTCTTTTGAGAGCAAATTCAACCACCATAGAATGGTAAGGAAACTGAAGCTTCTCGAATCCTGGAGCTTTCTGGACCCTATATATAGAATCAACTTTCTTGTTAAATTGCTTTACAGAGGTGGGTCTTAAACAGCAGTTTATAGACTTTTCCTCCAGGAATTTGTCCAAACCTCTTTTTGGAGGAAAAGTCCATAAACTGCTGTTAAGACAGACATGGGAGAAGCCACAGCTTGTCCTGGATAGGTGGCATGGAATGCTGCTACTATTTGGTATTTGTGACTTGGATTAGCCTTCATAAAGAAGGGATACTTGGTCATTGGTCTGATCCAGTAAGGCTATTCTTATGCTCTTATCTTTATCTGTACTAGTTTCAGGATTCTGTGAACAGGTACTGTCATAGCCTCTTTAGGAGTACTGCCAAACTGTAGGATGTCCACTGGCTTAGTACTGGAATTATCCTTGGCATCCAGATCAAATGGGATGGGCTTAGCTATCCCTTGCATAAAATCAATGGAGGAGCTCTCCTCTGGAAGAGATTTTCTCCTTCAATGGGGAGAAGACGAGTCTGAGATAAAACAATTTCTGGTAATTCTTCAACACCCAGGTCGTGTCTGCCTGCTTCAAATGGCTGTGGTCAGGCCTGAGATGAGGGCACTCAGGTACAGGAGACCCTCAGTACCTCAATGAGCTTCCTCTAACCCCACGCTGAGGGGCTGCAGATTTGCAACAGCTCAGTGCACCCTGGCACTGATGTCTGCCAAAGCCTTGGCTTTGATGTGCTTTCTACAGGGAGTGCATCGGTCTCCAGCGTAGGTTGGATCATCTGAGATGCCATCATCAGTGCCCTCAATACCACAGCCTCCTGCCGAGCAAATGGGTGCTCCATTTGTTCAATGAGCATGGCCCAGAGCTGTTCAAGGGCTTCCATCAATGAAGGCTGGGGCTCAGCCAAAATGGTCACACCCTCAAAGGTATCTGGGTATACTGGTGGCCTGATCTCAACTCAATGTAGATTATCACACTGTTTAGCGGAAACTCCAAACCCCTAGAATCCTGATCCCTTGTTCATCATACAGCCACGAAAGCATTCTCACAATCTGGGGAAAAAGACATCCAACAAAGCCTAGGACAAGCGCAAAAATACACCAGACATCACCAAAAACACTCACAAACATAGTCACGACCCCCCTCTCTCTCACAAAATTCACATCAATAGCATGCGCATACATGAACATAAGATCTATCGGCCCAAAGACAAAACTAATCAAGGACTGGCTGATTAAAGAGAATTTAGGCTGCCTCTTCCTAGCCGAAACCTGGCTCACCTCTGACTCAGACCCTCACATCACTGAAATCTGCCCAAACGGATACAAAATAGAGCTAGTATGTCGAGCAAACAGAAGAGGAGGAGGCCTAGCAATCATAGTAAAAACCAACCTCAACATTAAAGTCTTAGCCAAGCACTCCACCCCTCACTTAGACCTTCTAGCTTGCCAACTCTCTGACAACACACTCACAGGAAATCTGAACTGCCTTCTATGCTACGTCACACCAGGAAAATGGAACACCACAAAACAAGAACTAGAAGAATTCATCTTCCAGAACTCTCTCTCCTCCACACATAACCTGATCCTTGGAGACTTAACCTCCACCTAGAAGACCACACCTCCAAACAAGTAGAGGATATTCTTTCATACCTCAATACCCTGTCTTACCAGACCCTCAACCCCAAATCCACATACGAAAAGGGCCATCAACTCGATATTGCAGCATACACATCCCCAAACCTCAACACACAAAATATCCACATCACCAATGGCTCCTGGCATCCTACCCTCTGGTCAGACCACTACAAATATACCTTCACCATCAACTGGGAGCATAACAACAACAAACCCACTCCTCTCAAAACAAGCATTAAGACCAGACAGAAAATCGAACCTTCCACATTTTGGAACACAGTAGATCCAGCAATAGATTCCAACAACCCTATAGAATTCATAAACACCTGGCGGTCCCTCAGTGAATCTACCTTGAACAAACTAGCTCCACTAAAATCTAAAAATAAAATATGTAGGCCATCAGACAAATGGTTTGACGCCGAACTCCTACAGCTAAAAAGGCAATGTAGACAACTAGAAAGGGCATGGAAAAAACAGAAACAAGACCACACCAAAACAGAATGGAGAATCCAAATCAAGCAATACAAAATCAAACTGAAGGAAAAACGAAAAGACTACTACTCTAATCTCATTGGCACTGAAAAACTAGACACAAAAAAACTCTTCAACCTCGTAAGAAATCTCACCGATACCAAACCATACCTCACCACCCAGGGAAACCAGACCCCAACAGCACCTCAATTAGTGAACCATTTCAAAAATAAAATCATCACAATCAGAGCCACATTCAACAACTCTCAAAACAACTTAGAAGAGATACTAATAAAACCCACAATAGACGAAGCCATCTCAGCAGATAGGATCTGGACCAACTTCCCTACAATTCAATGGTCAGAACTGGACTGGCTTTACAAAAAATACTGCAAATCTTCATGTGATTTGAACAACTGTCCTCCATACCTACTAGCTTCAGCGTCCACTAAATTCAAAGCTAGTTTCACGCTATGGCTGCAAACCACCCTCTGGGAAGGTCAGCTCCCACTGGAACTTGGTGAAATCATAATTATGCCTATACTGAAAGACCTCAAAGGTCCAATAGACAACCCATCAAATTATAGACCTATCGCTTCTATCCCATTGTACGTCAAAATAATAGAAGGTCTAGTAGCACAACATCTTTCCAAGTACCTAGAAGCCCACAATATTCCATCTCAATCTGGATTCAGAACAAATCACAGCACAGAAACTCTACTGGTATCTTTACTAGACATAGCCCGACAACACCTCAGCCTAGGAAACAGGTTGCTAATCATCCAACTTGATCTCTCAGCAGCATTCGATCTAGTGGACCATCCCATACTACTCCAGACACTAAACGCAATAGGAATCTCAGTAGAGTTCACAACTGGTTCCAAGGCTTCCTTAAAATAAGATCATACAGAGTTAAGTCAAATGATCTTATATCCGAATCATGGTCAAACCCCTGCGGAGTACCACAAGGATCTCCTCTCTCACCCATACTATTCAACCTCTTCTTAGCTTCCCTAGGCACAACCCTAGACGCTCTAAATATAACATCATTCAGCTACGCGGACGACATAACCATCCTCCTCCCCTTCGACATCCAAGACCCCATCTCCACTGGACGCCTGAAAACAACACTGGAAACAGTAGAAAAATGGATGACGAATCATAAGTTGAAGCTGAACTCGGACAAAACTAAATTTCTACTACTAGAGAAGGACAAAAAACCGTCCTTAATAGAACTGGAAGTAAATACAATCAAGTACCCAATACAGAGCTCCCTCAAAATTCTGGGAATACAATTAGACAGATGCTGCACTATGCAGACATAAATCCACAAAATCATCCAAAAAGCATTCTTCACAATGCGAAACTTAAGAAAAATAAGAAAATTCTTTAACAAAGATCAATACAGGATCATTGTCCAATCCCTTGTGCTCAGTATTGTAGACTACTGCAACAGCCTCTACTTACCATGCCCAAGCAACATGATAAAACAACTGCAGACCGTCCAGAACACAGCCCTCAGACTCATCTACTCGCTTAGTAAATTTGACCACATCACCAATGCATACTTAGACTCTCACTGGCTACTGATAAAAGCAAGAACTCAATTCAAATTCTACTGTCTTCTATTCAAAGTAACCCATGGAGCTGCACCCAGTTACCTAAACAACCGCCTATACCGTTACCTCCCACCCAGAAGAAGGAGAACTCAGAACTTTTTCACCTACCCTCCTCTCAATGGTATTCGACGCAAGAAACTATATGACAACCTTCTAGCGACACAGGCAGCTAAAATTGACCCTTCCATCTCCAAAATACTGATCAAAACAACAGACATTAAAGTGTTCCGAAAAGAAATAAAAACACTTCTATTCAAAAAATACTTCCCAACACTCTAACCACCACCTATTAGCTCATGATTATTCCCTCGGGAATATCACCCCTATAGTAACACCTAGTCAAATCTTCAAACTAATCATCTCTTAAAACTATATCACCAACAAATATTAAGAAACCTAAATAAGCAATCACCATCTGTAACTAGAAAACTTCTTCCTTCAACGTTATGTCATATATTAAGAAACCTAAAAAAGCAATCATCTGTAACTAGAAAACTTCTTCCTTCAATGTTATGTAACCATCTTCTATAACTTGAATGTGTTATTATTCTCTACCGTAACCTGTAATATACTCACTTCCTGTTATGCAATTCTACTGGAAATGCCCAGATATCTTCTAAATTGTAATCCGCCTAGAACCGCAAGGCACAGGCGGAATAGAAATCACTAATGTAATGTAAGCGGCCCTCATGCCAGGGGAGCTTTAAGAATAACGTTGACCTTGATAATACAGTACACTTGACGCCATGCAATGGCTTTCAGTGTTGATGATGATGAATCTTTTGTTGCTCTTAGGAAGGAATCAGAGGATGTCTGATTATTGATGTCGAGGAATGTGGAGGCCCTCTTGATTTCAATGCATCCATAGAGACTAATGCCTCCCATGTCAAAGTAGATGTAACAAACTTCTGTTTGCCCTGTTTCTCTTGACCCTTGATGCCTCTCCTTGAAATCTGTAAATAGAGTTTATAAGAGGGATCATGATCAGGCCCCATGCACCAGCTATGGGTGGCTGTGAGAGACATGGTCATGTTGCACCTGGAGCACTTCTTAAAACCACTGGGAGTTTTACGGGACATGCCAAGAAAAATACCTGAAGTGAAATCAACTGGTTCGACTGGGTACCAAGGCCAAAGAGGCTTAATAGGCCATGGGAAAACTTAAGAAGTTCTGGAAAATCTAACTAGGAAAAATACAAGGGAAGAAAAAGGAAAGTGGCCCTGTGCATACAATTTACACAATTAAAAGGGCAGCAAACATCTTACTTCACAATGGGAAAGTTTTCAGAGATGTGAGCTTTGTGGGACAAAAGATGACATACATTCTCACTGCTCCTTGGAAAAATGAAGGCTGAGCTGGTCCTGCACAATGACGGTGGACTGAAAGGCACATGCATGCACAGTAAGCTGCTTCCAAATGCTTCTAGAAAGGATGCTGAGGAGCATTTCCCATACCTGGCTTTGTCGGATGACATTGCCCATAAGTGAGATTATTTCATCTTGCTTGCCCTTGGAGAAAACAAATGATTGAATAAAATAAATATGATTTCATCTATTATATAGATAGAGCACAGTTACTTACCGTAAGGGTGGTTATCCAGGAACAGCAGGCAGATATTCTCACATGTGGGTGACAATCATCCACAGAGCCACGGTATGGACAGTTTTAAAAGTGTATCGCCAGTTTAAGTTTTTAGAAACTTTGGGACTGCCCGTACCGCGCATGCGCGAGTGCCTTCCCGCCCGACATAGGCTCATGGTTCCTCAGTTCTGTAAACAAGCTAAGAAGCCAACCAGGGGAGGAGGGTGGGTTGTAAAAATATCTGCCTGCTGTTACTGGATAACACCCATTACGGTAAATAACTGTGCTTTATCCCAGGACAAGAAGGCAGCATATTCTCACATGTGGGACACCCTAGCTTACTACAATGGGATAGAGGGAGTGTCGGCCATTAAGAAAACAAATTTTGTAATACCGCTTGGCTGAAGTGACCATCCTGTCTGGAATAAGATTCCAGACTGTAGTGAGACATGAATGTATGAACTGAGGACCAATTAGCAGCTTTACAGATCTCATCAATAGGAGAAAGCCACTGAAGCTGCCATAGTTCGGACTTGTGTGCTGTCACAAGACCCCCGAGTTGCAGCCCAATCTGAGCATAACAGAAGGCAGCACAGGCCGCCAACCATGTGGAGACATTTCTCTTGGATACAGGCTGGCCCAACCTGTTAGGATTAAAGGAGATGAACAGTTGAAGAGATATTCTATGTGGCTTAGTCCACTGTAAGTAATAAGCCAAAGCTCGTTTGCAGTCCAAAGTATGACGAGCCGTTCCTCCAGGCTGAGAATCAGGCTTGGGAAAAAACACTGGAAGCACAATGGATTGATTCAAATGAAATTCCTTGACTACTTTTGGGAGGAATTTTGGATGGATGCAAAGCACTACTTTATCATGGTAGAACACAGTAAAACGCGGGTCCGCCACCAGCGCTTGAAGCTCGCTCACTTGAAGAGCAGAAGTAATGGAGATTAGAAATATCACTTTTTAAGTGAGATATTTAAGATGAGCTGAAGACATTGGTTCAAAAGGAGGTTTCAGAAAGATCAGTATCATCTGACGTTACCCCAAGAGATACCAAGCTGTCAGGTGCATGGACTGTAGAATGGAATGTAAAACGAGATCCTTGACTCTGTGTGAAAAGAGATGGAAAGATCTGCAGGGGTATTGGTTCTTTGCCATTGAGCTGAAGTAGAAGGGAGAACCACAGTTGTCTGGGCCACCGAGGGGACATCAGGATCATGGTGGTCGATTCTCGTTTGAGCTTGAATAGCATTTTGAGAATGAGAGGAATTGGTGGAAACGCATAAAGGAATTTGTGCGTCCAATCCAGGATAAAAGCATCCAATTCAAGAAGTTCTGAGAGTACTGTCTGGAACAAAATTGAGGCAGCTTGTAATTGTGGGGGGACACAAACAGGTCTATCTGAGGAGTCCCCAAAGAGAGAATATCTGATGCAAGACCATGGAGTTGAGCATCCACTTGTGTGGTCGGAGAAATTTTCTGAGTTTGTCAGCGAGAGAATTCCTTCTCTCCTTAAATATAGACCGTTTTGAGGCATATATTGTGAGCAATAGTCCAGATTCAAGTCTGTGGTCAGAACTTTCTGATGTGGAGGGACTTGAAACAGCCCTTTGGAAAGATTTGAGGAATTCATCCACCACTGCAGAGATTGACAAAGTGAAGATGTGACTAATCTCTTGTGAGAGTGGGTCGAGAGCTTGAGACCATTGAGATGACAGGGATCACTGAGGTTTCCCAAGATGGAGTCTTTGAAAGGGGGTAACATGGACTGTGGACGCCATGTGACCCAATAGTATCATCATCCACCTGGCCGAGGTGGACGGAAGGTGATAAACCTGATTGGAAAATTGTATCAAACTGTCTTGTCTTTGCTGAGGTAGGAACACCCTGAGTTGAATGGTGTTGAGCAGGGCCACTATGAATGGTAGAGTTTGAGAGGGTTGATGTTGACATTTCAGAAAGCTGACTTTGAACTCCAACTGCTGAAGAAACAGGACTGTTGACTGTGTTGCTGAGAGCACCCCTTGAGGAAAGGCATTTTTTATTAGCCAATCGTTGAGATAAGGAAAAACTTGGAGTCCGTTAGTCCTTAAAGTTGCTGCCACTACTACCAGGCACTTGGTAAATACTCTGGGCAAAGATGCCAGGCTGAAGGACAGAACCTTGTACTGAAAGTGTTGATGGGCTACTTGCAATCTCAGAAATTTCCTGTGGGCAGGATGAATTGGTATGCGAGTATAAGCTTATTTTAGATCCCGAGAGCATAGCCAATCATTTTGATCTAAGAGAGAATATAGAGTTGCCAAGAACAACATTCAAAACTTTTTTACTAAATATTTGTTCAAGTCCCTGAGGTCAAAAATTGGACGCAGACCTCCCGTCTTCCTCAGGATGAGAAAATACCAGGAGTAGATTCTTTTGAGCAGGAGGGTCTGATGAGGGTTTAAAGAAAACTCTCTTGGAAGATGATTTGGAGGTATAGTGATGAAATGAAGAGAGTAACTCTTCTGAATAACTTTGAGAACCCACAAGTCGGTTGTTATCAGCATCCAGCGTGGATGGTATAGTTGGAGCCGACCCCCAATTGGCTGAGGAAGAGGCTGCGAGAAACAGCGGCTATGCTCTCCATGAGCACATCAAAAAGACTAAGCAGGTTTTTGAGGAGCTGCTGGTTGAGATTTTTGAGGTCACTGTTGCTTTTGCTTCTTCTGCCAAGGTGGATGGGAGACAGAAGGTTTGGAAGAAAATAGCCTCCGATATGAAGAGAGAGGTTCAGATGACTGTGAAGCTAAGTTAACTTTTGTGTGGCCACCTCAATGGAATCATCAAAAAGTTCTTCTCTTAAACAGGGAATATTAATTTGTCTTAAAGGTTGATGTCCATATCCAAGACCCTCAACCACACTAGGCATATCATAGCCACTGACATAGCAGATGCTCTATATGACAACTCGAAGGCATCATAAGCAGATCTTGCCAAATACTTTCTGGTTTGGGAGGGAGATCGAAAAGTGTTGTGCAGGAATATATGTGTCAAAGGAAGGTAATTTATGTACTAGATGTTTAAGATAATAGGACATGTAGAAATTGTAATTAAGGACTCTGCCAACACAGAATTTTGGTAAAGGCAATGTCCAAATTTGTCCATATTCCAGACTTCTCGCCCTGTTGGTGCTGAGGCATAGACTCTCGAAGCAAAATACTTTTTCCAAGGTTGATTCCACAAGTAATGACTGATGTTGAAGTTGTGGTTTATCAAACCCTGGAAAAGAAATTATTCTATAATAGAATCCAGCTTTCTTGGAGCTACTGACAGTCAAGGGTGTTTCCCAATTCTTGAAGAGTCTCTTTGAGAATACCATGCAGCAGTAATCTGAGGAGCTCTTTGGGAGGCTCATCATAGTCCAAGGCTTCCAAGTATTCAGCACTGAAGCCAGAGTCAGCATCCAGCTTGACAGGCAGGTCTTTGCCTAGCTGTCTAAAAGACAGTCTTTCTGTAGGAGATCTAAACTAACTAAACTAAACCTTAAGTTTGTATACCACATCATCTCCACAGAAGTAAAGCTTGGCACGGTTTACAAGAATTGATATAGAAAGGAACTACAATGAAAAGTAGAAGGACTTAGTAAAGAGAAGTTTAGAGGGACTTAGTATATCGAAGCAGGAGGGGTCATTACATTTTAGAGAAAAGCCAAGTTTTGTCTTTGGAAGAGTTTTCTGAAGAGATGGTTCCAAGGGGATATCATTAGCCTCAGTTGAAGAATCAGAGAGGTCACTTTCTGATTCAGACTGTAAATCAGAATTGTAGAGAAGCTTTGGAAGCTGTGCGTCAAGTGGATTGATGCTTTTGACAAGTTCGGTACTGATCTAATGGAAGATGAAGAGGAGGATCGATGAGATGCTCTTTTGCACTTTGAAGTACGTGATGAAGATCGATGCTTCTCCTTGACTCTGAACGTCGAGTAGAAGAAGAATATCGATGTCTTGAAGTAGTGAGTCAATGCACCGATGGAGAACTGGACCAGCGATGCGATGATCGAAGCCGGGGAGTAGACCATCAAGTCAAGGATCGACGATGACTTAATGAAGATCCATGTCGACGTTCCGAAGGATAGCTGACTGCGGTACAGTGGGGCCTTGTGGCAGTATGCTCAAACTGGGCCGGTACCGAGGAGTCGATGTAAGCACTGGTGCATGGAGTTTGAAAATATAACCAAACTCCCTCTGGTTCTCCCGAAATGAAAGCACCAGTACCGTTGGCTTATCTGCCGGTACCATTGGTGCACTGGCTGTCTCAGAGAGGGAAACCTCGACGAGGATGCACACCTTGAATGAGAGAAGCCGCAATAGTAGAGAACGTGGGCGTCGCTACTTGGTCTGTCAAGGGACTCGATGTCCTTGGCCGCACCAAACAATTTCTCCTGTTAAGCCAATGGGCTTTAATAAGAGTATTTCTGTAGGGTGGAACACTGGGCGCAAGACTCCATCCAGTGTTCAGGGCCTAGACACTGCAGACACCAATTATGAGAGTTGGTGAGGGAAATAGGCCTCTGACACCTACAGCACTTTTTAAAGCCCGTTAATAGTTTTGACGTGGACGGGAATATGGCTTCAGCAAAATTAAACTCAATTTTGCCCTAGGAAAAAAAACCCCGAATGTCAAAGCCAACAAGAAAAGAAAAAAAGTTAAACTCTTTCAATTTTTTATTTTTACCGAAGAAAGAAAAAAATTGATATACTAAAAGTAGACAAAAAAATATAAATTTAGAGAAAAAAAAAAGACACAAAGCGGAAAGGCAAAGGAAACTAACAGAGTTCAATCAAAAAACGACTTCTTTGCTCCACAGAAAACTTAAGTGGTGATACACTTTTAAAGCTGTCCGTATCAGGGCTCCGTGGATGATGTCACCCACATGTGAGAATATGCTGCCTGCTTGTCCTGGGATAAACCATCTATATAAGTCATTATGGTGGTAGTAGTGATTAATGAAGTTTGAGTTGGAAACTAAATCAGGATTTCTAAACTGTCAACATTCCTCCTGGCTTCTGTTTATGAAAAAGGGCCTAAAAGCACAGCATCTATGTTAGCTCAGTTCCTGACCACAAATTTTAACATAGCAGCCTGAGGCACAAGCAATTTAGTAAAAAGGGAGAGCCAGACAGACTGTTCTGCATATATCTTTTGCAGCCTTATCATGTACCCCTAAGGGTACACATATCCCAGGTGCTGAAAACTTATTTATTTAAAAAAACATTACATTCCACTCTATCAACATTTCTAGGTAGATTCCAATAAACATTCACAATTTAAAACAATTACTTAATAAACTTCAAAACACTTGATATAATTAAAAAAACAAAAAAAAAAAACAAACTAGAAAATCTTGAATGTGTCATCACCAAGCCCTTGCGGTTGCTCAGGTAATTGGTTCCATAACTATGGCCCACACACATAGAATATAGATTTCCTATATTCTTCGCAGTGAATTTTACGAAAAGATGGTACCACCAAAGCATTACAGTTCAAGGAACGTATCTTCTGTGTTGGTCGATAAATACAGAGGGAGTCAAACAAAACTAGAGATTTTCTGCCAAGCAATGTTTTAAAAACAAGTAGCAACAATTTATACGATACTCGATTGGCAACTCAATTGAATACGAAACTCAATTGGCAACCATTGTTATTTATTTAAGAACAGAGTGATGTGTTCAAATCTAGAAATTCTAGTAAAAGGAGATTATGTACTTACCCTGGAAAGATCTTTTCCAATAGATAGGTGAGACATTCTAGAGCAGGGGTGCCCAAAAGGTCCATCGCAATCTACCAGTAGATCGCAAAGGCAATGCGAGTTGATCGCGGAGCCCATACCGGGCTCCGCAATAGACTCGCATTGCCTTTTTCTGTTTTCCCTGCTTCCTCGACTCCAGGCCAGGCGCATGCAGCGATTGCACAAGCGCCGGGCCCATAAGCCTCCCCCCCCCATCAGCCCCAAGCTGCGGGTCTTTCAAACATGGAAGAGGAGGAGAGGCAGCGGCCGCCTACAGCGGGGGATCGACCCGGTCCCGCGCTCGTTGACAAGCACCTGGACATCGGCTCGGAGCTCTTCGACCCCCTCCTGGCCCTTTACTCCCCCCAAATATGAGAGCTTCATGCAGCACAAGGAGCTCAGTTCCCACGGAAGCAATGAGGCCTGCCGCCCCGGTCCCCGCCAGGATCGAAAGGCTGAAGCGGCTGGTGGTGCCCAGGGAAGGAGAGGAGCAGGAGGGGCTGGAAGAAAAGGAACCCCAAAAACATGTTTCCCCTAGATGCCTGGTGAGTGGCAGCGGCTGCAGTTCAAGGTCAAATCCCACACAAGCCCCAATTCCATGACACTGCATCGCCACCCTTTTTCTCCTGCCGTAGCAGAAGTCGAGGTCATTTACATCCAGAGGAGCCAAAATTGAATCAGTTTCTTGATTATGTCCCATGACAAGCCATTTGCATTGAGTTTAACACCCTCCATAAGTTAGAAAAATTGGCTCCTGAGTTTCCTTTCTGCCTGAACTACTTCCTTTGAAAGTATATAGCCCTTTCTCTGGATACAAGAAAAAAGCACCTTACTTAAGCGTGACATTTTAAGGCAGTGGGTCCTGAGAGGCTTTCATGTATCCCAGTCTCATGTAGGTGACATTGGGCCAACTTAATAGGTTTATGACTAGCCTTTGCCAACTGGTTCTTCCCTTTGTTAGGTAATACAGTACCCTTATTCCAATATGACCCAGAATCTGCCTGCTGGTTGGGGTAGCATCACTCCCAGCCATAGCTAATGTCAGAGGGAAGCAATCAGGGCAAGAAGGAAGAGCCTGAAGGTGGTCTTCCAGGCCCATTCCTCAGTTTCTGTCCTGAGTCCTGCTTGTTGTGTTCAAACCCTTCTCCTAGCGCTCTCATTATTTATTTTGCACACACCTGCTGAAAGGAGCACATTGGTCTCCTATGGGTTATGTTAATAAAATGTTAGCAGTTTTTTGTTAAGCTTTCAGTTCAGTTTGACTGCACTGACCATCTCCATGTCAGTGGTGTAGCCACAGATGAGCCTGGGCCCACTCCAAATTCTGGTACCTTTGTTATGACTGGCAGGGAACCTCTGGTCATTCTTCTATAGTTGCTAGAGCCAGCAGCTGGCCTGGAGCTGTCGGGGAGGAGGAGGCTTGTGGGCCTGGGGCTTGTGCAGTTGCTGCACGCACATGGCCTGGCGTCAGGGAAGCAGGAAGAAATTGGTGGCAGTGGCTTGGGGGAGCAGGGAGAGAGAAAGAAAGAAAGAAAGGGGATGGCGGCAGGGAGAGAGGAAGAAAAAGTTGGACTCATGGAAGGACAGAGAGAGATCTTGGTTGAGGAATGGAATGAGGTCTGGAGGAGAGGAAGCATGCAGGAGGCAGAAAGAAAGGAAGAAATATTGGACACAGTCAGGAGTCTCATAAAATCACCAGACAACAAAGGTAGGAAAAATGATTTTATTTTCAGTTTAGTGATCAAAATGTGTTCATTTTGAGAATTTATATCTGCTGTCTATATTTTGCACTATGGCCCCCTTTTACTAAACCGCGAAAGCGTTTTTTAGTGCAGGGAGCCTGTGAGCGTCGAGAGCAGCGCAGGGCATTCAGCACAGCTCCCTGTGCTAAAAACCACTATCGCGGTTTAGTAAACGGGAAGGGGGTATATTTGTCTATTTTGAATAGCTTCTTTCTTTTTCTCTCTCTCCCTGACCCCCCTAAGCAAGGTTGATATTGCATATTTTAAAAAGTCATCTGCCTTTACATCTTTGAACTTCCCCCCCGAATATAAATGATAATTAACATTTTCTCTACGTACTGTGTGCTTTGTGTTTTTAAAAAATTTTTATTGTTGGTAGATCATTTTGACCCAGTCATTTTAAAAGTAGCTCGCAAGCCAAAAAAGTGTGGGCACCCCTGTTCTATAGCATAGGGTTATTTCCCTTTCCCTTTACCCGCATGGACTGCAGAAGAGAACCATTCCAGGTTTTACACTCCGTGTCTAGAGTACTTCACAGGCTAGCTTAGCTCCTCCAAGTCAGTATCCAAGCATGAAAGAACACTGACATCTGTGAAGTAGAGGCACCTGTAACGACAGGCTAAACATTGTTATTCTCAAAACTAAACAGCACACGTAACCACCAACACAGGCTTCAAAGGAGCCTGTTCTTTTTAACATTTTTATAAATGTAATCCAGTGTACACATTCTATTTCTAAAGGCTGTTTGAAATCTAACTGTAGCAACTTAGGCAGTAGATTCTCCAGAAACTGTATGGCATTTCCACCTTCCAAATTTTCTTGTAAACCAAAAAGTTTTATATTCTTTCTTCTGCCACAGTTTTCATAATCCTCAAGCTGATTTTTTAACTCTATAATCGCCAAACTGTCACTTTTACATCTTCTCTCTGCACATTCCAAAACCTCCATTTTAGATTCCAACTCTGTGGTTCTTTTATTTGCCAATTCAATTTGCCTATGAATATTTATTATTTCCTCCTTCATTTCCGCCATATTACTTGCGTTTTCTTTTAGCATTTGTTTAATCTGCCTTAATTCCCCCTTAACTTCGGCTTTGCTCAGCTCCTCCGACGCGTCTCCCGGAAGCGGCACTTTAGTCGGCGTAATTTGATCCTGCTTCTGGTGCTTCACCAACCCTCCGGTTTCACTTTTGTTCTGCCTCGTACTCGCCATGCTCACACACCTTTCTCCGATATTTTTCAGCCGAAAATTTCCCAGAAATGAAACTTCACTTAATAATCCGTTGCCCAGGTAAGAGGAGCGTCGCGATCACACCTCCATTTTGGGAATAATTTTACATTATATGTTATAATATGTTATATAATATGTGTATATTCTTATTAAAATGTGATAAAGGATGGGTGGTAGGGGGGGTTATTAAATCACTACATTTTATGTGGTAGATATTAATGTGCTATTATGTAATAATTTGTATAATATATTAATATATTCTTCTGTGCACTTGCTGTTCAATTTGAAAACAAATAAAGAATTATTAAACATTTTTATAAATGATATTGCTGAAGGGTTGTCGGGTAAGATTTGCCTCTTTGCAGATTATACCAAAATCTGCAATAGAGTGGACACGCCGGATGGTGTGAATAAAGAAGAAGGACCTGGCGAAACTTGAAGAATGGTCTGAAATTTGGCAGCTAAAATTAAATGTTAAGAAATGCAAGGTCATGTATTTGGGCTGCAAAAACCAGAGGGAACGGTACAGTTTAAGGGGTGAAGAATGGAATTTAGGTGTGATTGTATGTGATGATCTTAAGGTGGCCAAACAGGTTGAAAAGGTGACAGCAAAATCTAGAAGGATACTAGGTATGAGAGGTATGGCCAGTAGGAAAAGAGAACATAAACAATGCCTCCACTGGGTCAGACTTGAGGTCCATCGTGCCCAGCAGCCCGCTCATGCGGTGGCCCAACAGGTCCAGGACCTGTGCAGTAATCCTCTATCTATACCCCTCTATCCCTTTTTCCAGGAGGAAATTGTCCAATCCTTTCTTGAACCCCAGTACCGTACTCTGCCCTATTACGCCCTCTGGAAGCGCATTCCAGGTGTCCACCACACGTTGGATAAAGAAAAACTTCCTAGCATTCGTTTTGAATCTGTCCCCTTTCAACTTTTCCGAATGCCCTCTTATTCTCCTATTTTTTGAAAGTTTGAAGAATCTGTCCCTCTCTACTCTCTCTATGCCCTTCATGATCTTGTAAGTCTCTATCATATCCCCTCTAAGTCTCCTCTTCTCCAAGGAAGAGAGTCCCAGTTTCTCCAATCTCTCAGCATATGAAAGGTTTTCCATACCTTTTATCAGACGTGTCGCTCTCCTCTGAACCCTCTCGAGTAACGCCATATCCTTCTTAAGGTACGGCGACCAATATTGGACGCAGTACTCCAGATGAGGACGCACCATCGCCCGATACAACGGCAGGATAACTTCTTTCGTTCTGGTAGTGATACCCTTCTTGATCATACCTAACATTCTATTCGCTCTCTTTGCGGCCGCTGCGCACTGTGCCGTCAGCTTAATTGTCATGTCCACCATTACCCCCAAGTCCCTTTCTTGGGTACTCTCCTTCAATAACATCCCTCCCATCGTATAGCTGTACCTCGAGTTTCTGCTTCCCACATGTAGTACTTTACATTTCTCAATGTTGAACTTCTTCTGCCATCTCGTTGCCCATTCCCCTAGTTTGTTCAAGTGCCTCTGTATAAGACTCTGGCGAGACCTCATTTGGAATATTGTGTACAATTCTGGAGGCCACACCTTCAGAAAGATATAAAAAGGATAGAGTCGGTCTAGAAGAAGGCTACTAAAATGATGTGTGGTCTTTGTGATAAAGTGTATGGGGACAGACTTACAGATCTCAATCTGCATACTTTGGAAGAAAGGCAGGAGCTAGGAAGATATGATACAGTTGTTTAAATACCTACATAATATAAATATGCATAAGACAAGTCTGTTTCATTTGAAAGGAAACTCTGCAATGAGAGGGCATAGGATAAAGTTAAGAGATCTTAGGCTCCGAAGAAATCTGAGGAAATACCTTATTTTTCGGACCATAAGACGCACTTTTTCGGGGGTGAAAATAAGGATGCATCTTATGGAGCGAATAGCCAAACCCCCCCCCCCTCCCCGATTGCCCTCCCTCGCTGGACGCGGCTGCCTGCCTGGTCGGCTGATGCGGCTGCCTCCTATTCTTTAGCAGCAGAGCGAAGCTGCCTGCCTGGTCCTACGCCGCTTCCCGCGACAACCGAGTTCTCGTGGGAGGTGGCGCGGGACCAGACAGGCAGCCTTGTGCGCCACTCTGCCACTGGAAAGGAGATAGCTGCGTCAGCCAACCAAGCAGGCAGCCCTGTGCACCGCTCTGCCGCCGGAGAGGAAGCCATTTCCAGCAAGGGAGGGCAGTAGAATTAAAAATAGGTAACAGGGGCCAGGACCAGGGCTGCCGAATTAAAAATAGGTATGGGGGGGGGGGGGGAATTAGGTATGGGGCCGGGGCCTGCTGAATTAAAAATAATACGGGGGGGGGGGGGGAAGGAGGATGGGGCCTGCCTGCCTGGGGGGGGGAAGAGGCTTGGGGGGAAAGTATTCCTGCATGCGCTGTCCCCTGTCCCTACCTGCCTGCCAACCACTAGGCCTACCTGCCAGTCACTAGGCCTGCCTACCCAGTCCCTACCTGCCTGCCAGCCACTAAACCACCAGAGGGGGGAAAGGGTGCAGAGCCTGGCAGGAGAATTTGGTTCAGAATGTTTTTCTTGTTTTCCTCCTGTAAATCTAGGGTGCGTTTTATGGTCCAAAAAAAATACGTACTTTTTTACGGAAAGGGTGGTAGATGCGTGGAACAGTTTCCCGCAAGAGGTGGTGGAAGCAGAGACTGTCTGAATTCAAGAGGGACTGGGATTGGCACGTGGGATCTCAGAGAGAGAAAGAAATAATGGTTACTGTGGATGGGCAGACTAGATGGGCCATTTGGTCTTTATCTGCTGTCATGTTTCTAAGAACAACTCCCAAAACAGGGTGAACATATATACAACTACTTCCCAGCCCTAAGGGCTGACCGGTCTCCACGAAACAAGATGGTAGCATCAAAGGAGACTGAAATGTGACATTGAACTCTGAAAGCAGGCACAGCAAGGACAGGGCGGGGTGGGGGGGGTCTAGGGGTACGGGCAGTGTGTCTGGGAGGGAATGCATGGATGGGAGAACATCGCAGGGGAGGAGACATAGGCATCCTGGGACTGTCTGCCAAGTCTCTTCCCTGAAGAAGCCCTTTCTGGAAACGTCAATCGCTCCTCCTAAACTTACTTGCTCCACTTCATCACTGACGCTGAAACCGTGGATTGAAGACAAAGTTTTATTTTATTTTTCTTTCCAGCTTATGATTTATCTTTAATCTTATCTATTGTTTTGCCTTTTGTCTTTGTTTTGTTCTATTTCTATCATTTAAATTTCTCCAGAATTCTACTGTTCAACAGCTCCCCCTTCTGCTTCTATTCCTTTCTCTCCTCTCTTCTACCTTCCAAAGTATTTAGATCAATGCTGTCTTGTTAAAATGTTTATTTTATTTTTATTTTTCCTCTAACTCTACTTTTCACTTCTCTATTACCCTCCAGGTACTTTAGTTAGATTGTGAGCCTTCGGGACAGTAAGGGAATTTTTCAAGTACCTTTCTTATTTCTAATCTTAATGTATATTTTCTGTAAACCGCTTAGAACCTAACGGATGTAGCGGTATATAAGAAATAAATTACATTACATTACATTACATTTAGAATGTCCCACCTATCTACTGGAAAAGATCTTACCAGGGTAAGTACACAATCTCCTTTTCCAGTGCAGTAAGTGAGACATTCTAGACCATAGGGTCGTACAAAAGCAGTCCTTCAAAGAGTCAGGGTGGGCTTACCGTGCCAGCCTTCAAGACTGAGAACCCAAAGAGTCCCATCTGGCAGCAACATCTACTCTGTAAAATTTAGCAAACATGTGAAGAGACGACCACGTTGCCGCACTGCAAATCTCAGGAGAAACAGATAGCGTTTCGGCCCATGAAGAAGCCACACTCCTGGTAGAATGTGCCTTAAAAGAAACAGGAGATTGATTTCCTGCAAGAATGTAAGTGGACAAACTGGCCCTACAGATCCACTGGGAGATCATGGCCTTAGAAGTGGGAATACCTTGCTTAATTGACTGTGTTAGCATAAAAAGATGGTCAGAAAAGCGAAAATCATTAATGACCTCCAGGTAACGCAGCAGAACTCTACGCACGTTAACTTTTTCAGGGGACGATCTTGATGTTTGGAACCTGTTGGTTGAAAAACAGGCAAACACACCTCCTGACTGACATGGAATGCTGAAACCACCTTTGGCAAAAAGGAGGGAACTGTCAGGTGTGAAACTCCCATCTCTAAAATTCAGAGAAAAGGTCTCTACAAGACAACACCTGCAATTTGGAAACCTTGCGGGCAGAAGTGATGGTGACCAGAAAAACAGTCTTGATTGTAAGATCCAGCAGAGAAGCATTGCGAAGAGGCTCAAAAAGAGCTCTGGTAAGGCCCAACAATACCAGGCCCCAAGCCAGGAATGGATTCTTAACAGGTGGCCGAACCCGAAGAGCCCCCTTCAAGAAACGAGCAATATCTGGATGACGCCATCGAGGACAGGCTATCCTGAGATCGGAAACAAGGTAGACCGGCCACCTGGACTCTTAAAGACGCCTCAATGAGGTCCTTCCAGACCAGCCTGGAGAAAGGCAAGGACCTGCGTCACTAGCAATGTCATAGGGGCAACCGAGGAACATCCAGCAGCCGGACCCCTTAATTGAAACTCGGACCCCAAAATCTCATTAACTCCAAGAAGGCCTCTGGACCCTGAGGCATAAAGTCACCCTTAGATGACTTAGACTTGTGCTTCTTACGCTGCGGAGGGTCCGTCTTGCGGCTGGCCAATAAATGTGCAGACCCAAACCCCGAAAATAAAGACGGCTGCCCCAAAGGGCTAGCTGTGTGTGTTATCACCTGCTTCTGCGGAGGGGAGGCTGAACCTTAAGTCCCTGACCGCGCCACACAGCACGGATGCTCTAAAAGCAGCAAATATGAACAAAGGTTACATGAATCCACACTAGGAGACCCTGAGGACTCCATCCCAGCAGTTGTCTTGGCAAAAAAAAAAAAAAAAATCAAATTTTGAAGAAGCAGGGAGAAGTTGAAAAAAAAAAAAAAGGCAGATAAAAATCCAAGATGTCTGCCAGATCAAATTCACACAAAAAAATGCAATTAAAAAATGACCTTTCTGAAATTAAAAAAAAATAAAAAAAGTATATTTCAGGTAGGAGAACCCGGGGGAACACTAGAAAACCCTCAAAACCCCTCAAAATTAAGTTTTAAAAATCACTGATAGAGCCTGTCAGCTCCTCTTACAGTACTGAAAACAGACACTGCATCTTCCTTCTAGCCTTTGAAAAGTCAGAGTCAGAATTCACTGCCACACTGCCGGAAAAGCTGTTACCAAGCTGATTCTTCGGGCTGCCGGTCAAACCCACTGCCTGACTATGCTTCCACTGCTATGGACTACCGACTGCGCACCAGGATGAACGGAAGTGCAAAAACGCAGCCTGCATGCTGCGGAATACCGCTGAGCCTCCTAAGTGTGCTCAACAGTCTGTGCTCGACCCCCTGCTTAACAGGGAGTGAGACCAGGCCATGGACCGCCCTGAGTTCCAAGGAAGACTAGCAGACTGGCTAATAAGTACCCCAAAGGGATCGGCCTCTCAGCTACAGACCAAAGTCTGTGAATTCTCAAGCAGGCAGCTTGTCAAACTTCTTGAAACACGAAAGAACCTCGAAAAGGGGATGAAACTATGTTGAATTAAAAATAATAAATGCGGGAGATCAGAACTAACACCTGCAGCCATGCATGCAGAAGAGAAAGACTGATGGGAGGAGCTTGGCTAGCCTGTGAAGTACTCTAGAAGCGGAGTGGTAAACCTGGAATGGTTCTCATCTGCAGTCCATGCGTATAAAGGAAAATAACCCTATGGTCTAGAATGTCTCATCTATTGCACTGGAATTAATCTTGCCATATCTGAGCAGCCAGTAGAAATCTCAAATATTTCTTAGGAAACCCATTAGCAAGGAATTACAATAGTCAAAAATGTGGGGGGGAAAAAAATATCAGACTTTGAATAACCAAATGAAAATTAGGAATGGTTAACACCAACTTCTAAGGGTGCAAAAGCTTCAAGTTTTTTTAACAATATAAGAAACATGCTCTTTCATCTTCAAAAAAAGTATCCAAATATACTCATAAAGTTTTAAGTGTTCTTACAAATGAAATCATCACATCTTTAAATGTAATCAGTGTTGGAAATTCATGAATAAGATGATTCAAAAGCAAAATTATTTTCTTCTCCATATTCAATTTAAGACAGCTATCATAGAGCCAATTGCTGATCTTATCTAAAGAGAAATTCAAAAAATCTAACGTTTCAGCATGAGATGGCAAAATCTTAAATACAAATTGAATATTGTCAGCATAAAGAGGATATTCAGCACCCACAGATTTCAACGCTGTGTAAAGCAGCATAAGAAAAAAATTGAATAATGTTGCAGAAAGAGATAATCCCCAGGAACACCATGTTTCATTGAAAAATACTT
The DNA here is from genome assembly GCF_902459505.1 of Geotrypetes seraphini. NCBI lineage: Eukaryota > Metazoa > Chordata > Amphibia > Gymnophiona > Dermophiidae > Geotrypetes > Geotrypetes seraphini. Next base: position 125,717,766 of record NC_047092.1, read on the forward strand.
CAAACAATTGTAGGCCCAAGATCTGCTTGATCATATCTGGAGTTACCTGTTTTGGTAAGTACTTCTATAAAAGATGAAGCAATTAGCCATATACTGAATGGAAATATAGACTCTCCGACAAGCAGGAACTCTCAGCCGGAGATCTATATCAGAAGTAATTTCAGTACTTATATCTTCAACCTCCCTGATGATGGACTCAACTGAAACTCAGCTGGAGTTGGAGGCTTATGCTGATTGAACCACATAAGTAATTAAAACTGGAAAACTTTAAGGATTAAGAAGAGAGAACCTCAGAACTGATTAAGCATTTCTAATTGGATCATTAATATAAGGAACAACTGGTCTGGTCAAGCCTACAGATTACTACTCAAGGAGATATTGGGACTTTAATTGACTCATCATCAAGTTAAGGGCTTCATTGGGCCTGAATTGCTTCAAAACTTAACATCATGAAGATCAATTGATGGACTCTATTTTAAAGCTTTAGATAGTACTTGTAGCTTTCCCCAGCCTATGATTTTGTTCTTAGTAGAACTTTGCATTACATGTTTTGTTAGATTTTAAATGTAGATGAAATAAATTTTGTTAGTTTTTAGGATATGAATTGAATTAAAGAAATCAATAAATTAAATATTTAATTAATTTTATGTTATGGTATTCTTGGTATAGCAAGCAAATATAGAATGACATCTCACCAGGAAAGAAAATGACAAACTATTTAAAAATAGACTCACTTATCAGCTTTCCTGCCATATCTTTGTTTAATCTGGTCTCTTTGGGATGTTTGTAAAGGTACATTACTGCCCGTCCAATTCCACTGTGTTTCAAGGTCTCCTGGCTCACGCTGGGAAGCTGAAAAGCAGAAAACAGATGCTCAGGGCACAGATCCATTCATCAATTGTTAACAAAGCAAAGATAGGATAAGGGGGCAGAATGTGAAAGTGTATGCACAGCAAGGGGTTATGAACAGGTGGGAAGGGAAAGCAATGCTACTTACCGTAACAGTTGTTATCCAGGGACAGCAGGCAGCTATTCTCACTAATGGGTGACGTGATCCAACGGAGCCCCAATGCGGACGCCTCACAAGCTCGAAGTTTCAAGTCGCCCGCACCGCCAATGCGTGAGTGCCTTCCCGCCCCGTGCAGGGCGCGTCTCCTCAGTTCAGATAGCTAGCAGAGAAGCCAACCCAGGGGAGGTGGGTGGGACATGAGAATAGCTGCCTGCTGTTCCTGGATAACAACTGTTACGGTAAGTAACATTGCTTTATCCTAGGACAAGCAGGCAGGTATTCTCACTAATGGGTGACCTCCAAGCTAACCATAATGGGATGGTGGGAGAGTTGGCAACTTAGGAGAATAAATTTTGCAACACTGTTTGGCCAAACTGTCCATCCCGTCTGGAGAATGTATCCAGACAATAATGAGAAGTGAAGGTATGAACCGAGGACCAAGTGGCAGCCTTACAAATTTCCTCAATAGGTGTAGATCTGAGGAAAGCCACAGAAGCTGCCATTGCTCTGACCTTATGGGCTGTGACTTTACTGTGAAGGGGTAATCCAGCCTGAGCGTAGCAGAAAGAGATACAGGCCGCCATCCAGTTCGAGATGGTGCGCTTAGAGATAGGACATCCCAACTTGTTCGGATCAAAGGAGATGAAAAGTTAAGGAGCAGTTCTGTGTTGTTTGGTGCGTTACAGGTAGAAAGCCAAAGTACGCTTACAGTCCAGATTATGAAGAGCTGATTCTCCAGGGCGAGAATGAGGCTTTGGAAAAAACACTGGAAGGACAATGGATTGGTTGAGATGAAATTACGAAACAAATTTAGAAAGGAATTTGGGATGAGTGTGAAGCACCACCTTGTCATGATGGAACACTGTAAAAGGTGGATCAGCTACCAAGGCTTGGAGCTCACTGACTCGTCTAGCCGAAGTGAGACCAATGAGGAAGACAACTTTCCAAGTGAGATACTTCAGATGAACCTTGTGAAGAGGTTCGAAGGGAGGTTTCATAAGTTGAGAAAGAACAACATTGAGGTCCCAAACCACTGGAGGCGGTTTGAGAGGAGGATTGACATGGAAAAGTCCTTTCATGAATCTGGAAACCACAGGATGAGCAGAGAGGTTTTCCTTGAAGCGGCTGATGGAAAGCAGCAATTGCACTAAGATGGACTCGTATCGATGTAGATTTGAGGCCAGAATGAGAAAGGTGCAAAAGAAAGTCCAAAACCGAAGACAAGGAGGATTGTTGTGGCTCCTGATGATGAGAAACACACCAAACAGAAAATCTAGTCAATTTTTGGTGATAGCATTGTCTAGTGGCAGGCTTCCATGAAGCTCCCAGGACATCCCTCACAGGTTGAGAGAACTGGAGAGGGGTTATGTTGAGAGGAACCAAGCTGTCAGGTGTAGAGCCTGCAGGTTGGGATGAAGCAGAGATCCCTGATGCTGTGTAAGCAGTGAGGGAAAAACTGGTAGAAGGTACGGCTCCCTGGTGCTGAGTTGAAGTAGAAGGGAGTACCAAGGTTGTCTGGGACACCGTGGAACAATCAGAATCATGGTCTGACTTCAGCTTGACAAGGGTCTTTTAAATAAGAGGAAACAGAGGAAACACATATAGGAAGAGATTCGTCCAGTCCAGAAGAAAAGCATCTGCCTCGAGGCGCTGAGGAGTGTAGATCCTGGAGCAGAACTGAGGCAGTTTGAAGTTGTGGGGGGCCGCCAAGAGGTCTATCTGAGGCGTTCCCCACTGAGTGAAGATCTGATGAAGGGGCATGGAGTGGAGAGTCCCGTGCGGTTACAGAAGGAGACTCAAGTTGTCTGCTAAGGCATTGTCCGCCCCCTGAATGTAGACAGCTTTGAGGAAGGTGTTGTGGCGAATCGCCCAATCCCACACTTTCAGAGCTTCCTGGCAGAGGGAGGCTGATTCCGTCCCTCCCTGTTTGTTGATATAGTACATGGCGACTTGGTTGTCTGTGCGAATGAGGACAACCTGGTCGTAAATCAGATGTTGAAAAGCATTGAGAGCGTTGAAGATCGCCCTGAGTTCCAGGAGATTGATGTGGCACTGGCGGTCCGTGCTGGTCCAGTATCTCTGGGTGTGGAGGACATCCAGATGAGCCCCCCCAAACATAAGTCGACAAGTCGGTTGTGAGGACTTTCTGGTGACGGGGTGTGGTGAACAGTAAACCTCTGGATAGATTGGAGGATAGCATCCACCAACGAAGAGACTGTTGCAGAGCAGCAGTGACCTGGATGTGTCGAGACAGAGGGCCGGACACCTGCGTCCACTGAGATGCCAGCGTCCACTGAGGAATCCTGAGGTGAAGTCTGGCAAAAGGAGTCACGTGAACTGTAGAGGCCATGTGGCCCAGAAGGATCATCATGTGTCTCGCCGAGATGGATGGGCGAGAGGACACCGAGTGACAAAGGTGGAGGAGAGCTTCCCGGCGTGGAGGAGGAAGGAACGCTCTGAGTTGGGTAGTGTCCAGGACAGCTCCGATGAAGGGGAGAGTCTGGGAAGGCTGAAGATGGGATTTTGGGAAGTTTATCTCGAATCCCAGATGCTGCAGCAACCAAATCGTCTTCTGGGTCGCGAGGACAACTCCCTGAGATGTTGAATCCTTGATGAGCCAGTCATCCAGGTAGGGGAACACCTGGAGGCCATGGTTCCTGAGTGCTGCGGCCACTACTATGAGGCACTTGGTGAAGACTCTGGGAGACGAGGCCAGGCCGAAGGAGAGCACTCGGTATTGAAGATGAAGATGTCCCACCCTGAATCTGAAGTATTGACGGGAGGCCGGGTGAATGGGAATGTGAGTGTAGGCCTCCTTAAGATCCAGAGACCATAACCAGTCGTTCTGCTCGATAAGGGGGTACAGGGATGCTAGGGTCAACATGCGAAATTTTTCTTTGACCAGAAATTTGTTGAGCACCCTGAGATCCAAAATGGGGCGCAGATTGCCCGTCTTCTTCGGAACAAGGAAGTACCGGGCTTGATGGAACTGAAGAGAGTATCCCTCCTTGATGATGGAGAGGACCCATAGGTCGGTGGTGATAGTCGTCCATCGGTGGTAAAAGTAATGGAGACGACCTCCAATCAGTGAAGCAACTGAGAATGGCAGAACGACAGATGTTATGCCCTCTATGAGACAGTCAAAAGGGCTGAGGAGCCTTGGGGACTGTTGATGGTTGAGGCTTCTGATGCTGCTTTTGGGAATGCTGCCTCTTCACAGGCTGTCAGATGGGTGGAGCCTATTTTGGAGGGTAACGCCGCTAGTAGATCAACGGTGGGCGTGATGGATGATGAGGAGCAGGCTTGGGCTTCGGACGCAGGATGGACCGAAAAGACTTTTCGTGGTCCGAGAGCTTCTTGGTTGCCGCCTCGATAGACTCGTCGAAGAGGTTGGTACCAGCGCATGGCACATTGGCTAGCCTGTCCTGGAGATTGGGGTCCATGTTGATGGTCCTGAGCCACGCCAGCCAGCGCATGGCCACTGAGCATGCTGTGGCCCGAGCTGAGAGCTCAAAAGGCATCGTAGGAGGACTGCATCAATTGGAGCCGGAGTTGGAACAGCGAGGCCAGAACCTCCTGGTACTCAAACTGTGCCCTGGGGTCCAGATAGGGCATGAACTTCTGGAGTACAGACAGGAAGAATTCAAAATATGTGATGAAATGGAAGTTATAATTCAGAACTCTGGAAGTCATCATAGAGTTCTGATAAATTCTCCTGCCAAATCAGTCCATGGTCTTGCCCTCCCTACCAGGTGGAACGGTGGCGTAGACCTGGGAGGGGTGAGACCACTTCAGTGAGGACTCCACCAAAAGGGATTGATGGGAGAGTTGGGAGTCATCAAACCCTTTGTGGTGAACTGTGCGGTATTTGGCATCCAATTTTCCCGGCCCGGCAGGGATGGAATAAGGTGTTTCAAGGCACCACACAAAGGTCTGGTCCAGCAGCTTGTGTAAGGGAAGCCTGAGGGATTCAGCTGGAGGTTGAGGAAGGTGAATAGTCTCCAGATATTCCTTCGAAAATTTAGACCCGGTGTCCAGGTGTATGTCTAAATCAGTTGCCATCTGCCGGAGGAACGAGGAGAAGGACAGCTGGTCAGCAAATGCAGGGCCTTGAGAAGGACTCAAGGACGTCGAGGCCCCTGGATCCAATGAGGACGGGGATCGTGGTGGTGATAAAGACCCCAGTGTGTCCTCAAGCTCCGGCATCGGAGGGGGCGAAGTAGCTGGTGGTGAATACTCGAGAAAAGGCTGCTTCCGATGAGGCGAGGTGTGCCTGGAAGAGTGCCTCGATGAATGCCTCGAACGATGCGAACTGTGCTTGGAAACCAGCCTCGATGGACAAGGCGTGTGGGTCTTCACTGAGGCCCCCCAGATAGTGGATGGGGCTGGAAGCGGTTGATCGAAGCATAGGTGGTTGGCTGGGCTCGCCCCGAGGGACTCGTAGAGGCTCGAGCCCTTGTATCGGGTGAATCGGCTCCAATGGAGGCATTCGCAAAGACTCTGCTCCTTGCATCGAGTGGATTGGTTCCACTGGAGGCACTCGCAAAGACTCTGCTCCTTGCATCGAGTGGATCGGTTCCAATGGAGGCACTCGCAAAGACTCTACTCCTTGCATCGAATGAATCGGTTCCAACAGAGGCATGGGCAAAGACTCTGCTCCTTGCGATGCATGCATCGATGCCAGACCAGACACTCGCAGAGACTCTGCTCCCTTTTGAGAGTGTGTGTATCGCTGAGGCACCAGAGGCGGCTCGACCTCGCGGGAGGCCTCCCCGTGCCCAGGCTGGATTTGGGACAGAAGCTTAGGCCCCATGGTGGTGAAGAGCTTCTCCAGTAAAGTCTGGAACGAGGCCGGCAAGGATGGATCCGCATCAGCAATGGGACCACCTGCACGGGCCTCGCGTTCCTTAGAGGCAGTGTGTGAGTGCTTGGGCTTGGAAGCCTTGGGCACTTTTAGCACTACCGGTGGAATGGGCTGCTGTGCTACCTGACCTGAAAAGACCGAGGAAGGCATCGCAGCGGGCACTGGAGTCTGAGCCGACACAAACGAGGCGGGCTTGAGGAGACTCGAGGCCGCAGAGGTGGGAGACTGGAGTGTGGATGATGTCGAAGGTGAGGGTCCTTTCGATGAGGATGGCTCCGTCGAGGACTCCATGAACAGCGACTCCCACAAGACGCAATGACGCTTGAAAGCACGTGTGGTAAGTGTGGAGCAAGGCCGCCACGATTTCGGAAGATGTCTCAGGCCCGAGACACCAAAGACAGCATCGATGAGGGTCCGTTAGCGAAATCGCGCGCTGGCACTTGGCACACTTTTTAAAACCGGTGATAGGCCAGGACATAGGCCGGAAAAGCTCCGCCGCAAGATCGAAGCCGCGGAGCTGCGGCCACGTGGCCTGCCCGGTCGAACAGATGGAAGAAATTTTTTTTTTTTTAAAACAATAAAGAACGACGAAAATCAGCAATTAAGAAAAAAGAACCCAAAACCGCGGACTTTAGAAGGCATAAGTGAAAAAACTTCATGCAGAGAGTCGAAGACTGACTTCTCGGCTCCGCGGAAAAGTAAGAACTGAGGAGATGCGCCCTGCACGGGGTGGGAAGGCACTTGCGCATGCGCGGTGCGAGCGACTCGAAAATTTGAGTTTCTTCAAGCAAGACTGCTTGCGAGGCGTCTGCATTGGGGCTCCGTTGGATCACGTCACCCATTAGTGAGAATACCTGCCTGCTTGTCCTGGGATAATAGAAACTATCAACTTAAAAAAAAAAAGGAAAAGGGCAACAAGAGATGAAGCTAATAGAGGTGATACAGGTGAGAATCTAAGGTGACAACATCTGTGTGGCAAAGCGTAAGACAAGATGAAAACAGAGGGCCCTATATCTACCTCCTGCAGGATCTTCAGAAGTTCCTCACGAATCTTTAGTGCTGGAAGGCTCTTGTCTGGCAGAGGCAACAGCCATTCTTTGATTGCATTCATCACACCACTGTCTATAAATGTTTCCTTCAGGTCCTGCCTGTTAAAGAAAGCATGACAGTCCTATGAGTAATGCTTCACTTTGTCTTTTAAAAAAACTATTTTATTCCTGTTTCTATCATGCCCTGGTCCTGGAAGAATACTATAGGATTTATGGAGCTTATATATATTGTGGAAAATCTGTGAAAAAAACAAAAAGATGAGAGAAGACAAGAGAAACCCTCTGCAATTTTGTGTTAACCATTAAATGCATGTACAAAGCGCAGAAAATTCAGTAATTGAGCATGGGAAGGAGAAGGACAAGACCCTAATGAACAGGAAGTGGTTACTGTTATCTTCATATGGGCTACCTGCTATAGAAGGGAGAGAGTTAAAATCTGACAGAGGGGAACATTTCGTTATCAGAATCCCAAGTAACTGTTTGTAGCTCAAGGGAAACATCCCTGGATCAGGAGGGAGAGAAACTTGCTTTGATGCAATCTTTATATTGTACAAGTAAACCAAACAACTGTAGAAGCTTCACCCAGTACATATGATTTCTTACTTTTTAAGGTGCATTACTACAGTGGGAAGCAGAGTCAGTTTCTTCAGTGCTGGTTTCTTCTGGGTGTTCAACTTTCTGTCTTCCTGAAGGGATAGCAATGGGAAAAAATTGGAAAATTTAAAAACAACTAACAAGTGTGAAAGAAAAAAAAGTTATACTTAACAAGCGAAAAGCTGATTCCAAAAAACTTGAATAGGTCATCATACCTAAAGCGATAAATCTACATAAATATAAATTGCAGTTGTCTCCTGGAAAAAAGTTAAAGATCCCCTTTTACAAAACCATGGTAGAGGCTTCTACCACAGGCTGGTGAGGTAAATAAGAACATAAGAACATAAGCATTGCCTCCGCTGGGTCAGACCCGAGGTCCATCGCGCCCAGCAGTCCGCTCACGCGGCGGCCCAACAGGTCCAGGACCTGCATAGTACTCTTCTATCTATACCCTTCTATCCCCTTTTCTAGTAGGAAAATGTCCAATCCTTTCTTAAACCCCAATACCGTACTCTGCCCTATTACGTCCTCTGGAAGCGCATTCCAGGTGTCTACCACACGTTGAGTAAAGAAGAACTTCCTAGCATTTGTTTTGAATCTGTCCCCTTTCAACTTCTCTGAATGCCCTCTTGTTCTTTTATTTTTCGAAAGTTTGAAGAATCTGTCCCTCTCTACTCTCTCTATGCCCTTCAAGATCTTGTAAGTCTCTATCATATCCCCTCTAAGTCTCCTCTTCTCCAGGGAAAAGAGTCCCAGTTTCTCCAATCTTTCAGCGTATGAAAGATTTTCCATCCCTTTTATCAGACGTGTCGCCCTCCTCTGAACCCTCTCTAGTACCGCCATGTCTTTCTTAAGGTACGGCTACCAATATTGGACGCAGTACTCCAGATGCGGGCGCACCATCGCCCGATACAACGGCAGAATAACTTCTTTCGTTCTGGTAGTAATACCCTTCTTGATTATACCTAGCATTCTATTCGCTCTCTTAGCGGCTGCTGCACACTGTGCCGTTGGCTTCATTGTTATGTCTACCATTACCCCCAAGTCCCTTTCTTGGGTACTCTCTTTCACTAACATCCCTCCCATCGTATAGTTGTACCTCGGATTTCTAGTTCCCACATGTAATACTTTACATTTCTCAACATTGAACTTCATCTGCCATCTCGTCGCCCATTCTCCTAGTTTGTTCAAATCTCTTTGCAATTCTTCGCAGTCCTCTTTAGACCGAGCTCGACTAAATAGTTTGGTGTCGTCTGCAAATTTTATTATCTCACACTTCGTCCCTGATTCTAGATGAGCGTAGAAGCATTTACTTTGTCAGCCCGCGGTAGAAATCTCCAATGTGGCTTTGGAAAAAGCCAGCATAAGTTGCTTATCTATAGCAATTGTGCGTCTCATTAAGCCTGCTGTTTATAGAGAAAAAGTGGCTGATATCGTATGACAGCACAGCTTTCCCAGAACTGAAGCCAGTGAAAAACTTCTAAACCTGCACAGCTTTTTTCACCCACAGCAGCCCCTTCAATAGTCTGAAGTTCACAATCAATTCTTTGGGAAGTAGACAGGACTATCTATCTAATCTTGCTGTCTACAGGGAACACCTGCTACAGATTAAGGAAGGATTAGGTTCTTAACCTTGATAATCCTCTTTCCTGTAGAAAAGCAAACAATTCCTTACAGATGGGTTGTGTATCCCAACTCACAAAATGGATTATCGAAGGCATCAATCAATCATTTTTCTCAGCTTTGCCTCCTTGTCTCCTTGAGCAGTGCTCTCTCTCTTCAGTCTGTACCAAAGTAAGCAATAACCCCTAAAAGAGGAAATAACAAGTAGGTGTTCGGGGGACTCCCCAACGTTAACTTTGCTCTGCTCTGAAATAGAACAAAAAACAGCAAACAAACATTGCAATTGCAAAACTAAAGGTGGAACCAACTCACCACCTATCTACCTGTCACCACTACCACTTTTGTAGCTCTGTGAAAGCAGTGAGCAGTGGAACTCTAACCCACTGCCTTATAATAATTTCTTCTCATTCAGCTGCCATGAGCCAAACCATTGCAAATTCAACCCAGGCTATTAAGCAACGTAGGCTGTATCCATCTCGGACAGGGTAGGATGTAAGGAATCATATGCTGTTCTACAAGAAATAGGATTATCAAGGTAAGAACCTAATCCTTCCTTCCTGTGCAAACAGCATACGATTCCTTACAGATGGGATGTACCAGAACAGTCCCTTGAGTTTACGGCAGGACAGATGAGCCTGCAACAAGCACAGATGACCCAAAGGCCACATCCACTTGTGCTGACATGTCCACTCTGTAAGACTTCGTAAAAGGTTTGAAAAGTGGACCATGCAGCCCCCTACAAATTTTATCAGGCGGCACTACCCTGGACTCTGCCCAAGAAGAATCCACACTTCTAAAAGAGTGAGCTTTCAAGGCACCTGGCAGTTGTTTACCACAGCCAATGTACGCCTAGGAGATCACCATGTAAATCCATCGACAGATAGAAGCCTTAGAGGCTGGCCTTCCCAGATGATTAGAGCTGAATAAGACAAACAGATGGTCTGAGAGTCTAAAATCATTTGTCACCTCAAGATAGTGGAGAAGCACCCTCCATACATCCAGCAACCTCAAAACCTTGGCCTGTTTCTTTTCACCTCTGGACTGAAATGCATAACTTCACTTCCTGATTAACATTGAATGCTGAAACCACCTTTGGAAGAAAGGAAGGTACAAAACACAAAGACACTCCTGCTTCTGTGAATATGAGAAAAGGCTCTTTGTACGATAATGCCTGCAGCTCAGACAAACTCCTCGTTGAAGTGATTGCGACCAAAACCACAGTCTTCATAGTAAGATCCACGGAAAACGCTTCTGATAAAGATTCATAAGGACTTAGTGAAGGCCTCAATGGAAGGTGGGGCCTCAGTACTCCCTTCAGGAACCTGGAAATGCTTATCTATTCTGGTCCAGAAGCATGAAATACCAGCTACTTGAACTTTAAGAGATCCAACTTCCAAGCTGTTCTGCAGGAACGAAAGGAGATCAGGAATGAAAACATGGAAAGGATCCAACTGCTTATCCTTGCACCAATGCTAAAAAATATTCCATGCTTTAGTACAGGCTGCCACTGTAGCTAGCTTTCTAGAACTGAGGAGAGTCGATATCACCATCTCTGAATAACCTTTCAGCGAAAGGATGCATGCTCAATAGCCATGCCGTAAGACCAAAGTGTTCTAGATAGCACAGTTACTTACTGTAACAGGTGTTATCCAGGGATAGCAGACAGATATTCTCACATGTGGGTGATGTCATCCATTGAGCCCAGATACAGACAGGTTTAAAAATGCATCGCACGAAGAACTTGAAAAAGTTCAAACTGCCCACATCGCGCATATGCGAGTGCCTCCCGCCTGACATAGGCTCGCGGCTCCTCAATTCCATAAGAAAGCTAAGAAGCCAACCAGGGGAAGTGGGTGGGTTGTGAGAATATCAGCCTGCAGTCCCTGGATAACACTTGTTACGGTAAGTAACTGTGCTTTATCCCAGGACAAGCAGCCAGCATATTCTCACATCACATTACATTAGAGATTTCTATTCCACCATTACCTTGCGGTTCAAGGCGGATTACAAAAGAGATAAAAAATGGAGGGTTACAATGGAAGAACATTTGTCCTTTCTACCTCGAACACCATGACCAAGACTCCAGAGCAGACATGATCTGGGACCACTTCGAGTTCCCAGACTGGCACCTGTTCCTAAAATTATTCAACAAATACACCAAATCAAACTGTCCTACTTGATGCATGTCCCCCCAAAATCATGACAGTTGCCCCACTAGACTTCAAAAAGGAACTATTCACATGGCTAACAACCACCCTTATAAACGGAACATTAAACAAGGACATGGGACACATACTGATCACGCCTATCCCCAAAGACCAGAATACCTCTACAGCGCTGACATCCAACTACAGACCCATATCAAGTATTCCCCTTTTCACAAAGATATAGGAAGGCTTGGTCAACCTACAACTAGTAAACTACCTAGACAAATTTAACATCCTTAGCGAACACCAATCAGGATTCAGAAAAGGATACAACACAGAAACCGTCATAGCCTCCATACTAAACCACCTTTATAATCTTTTTAGCAAAGGTAAAAGCGCACTGATCCTACAACTAGACCTCAGCAGTGCGTTCGACCTGGTAGACCATGAGATCATGCTACTGTGCCTTGATGCAATGGGAATTTTGGGTAAGGTAAAGAAATGGTTCCAAGAATTCCTATCAAACAGATCTTACCGAGTAAACAGCAATGGACATTACTCCAACCTATGGAATAACCCATCGGGCGTGCCCCAAGGCTCCCCCTTATCACCCACTCTGTTCAACATCTACGTCGCATCCTTAAGTCACCTCCTACAAAAACTAAACTTAAAGCACTACATATACGCAGATGACATATGAATCTTAATCCCTTTAACCGACATCACAAATGAAATTATCGACAACCTCTCAAACACAATGGCAGAAATCAAAAAATGGACCACCACCTTCAAACTGAAACTAAACACAGTGAAAACATAAGTCTTTTTGGCAAGCCCCAATAACAAAATTACGAGAACATCACTAAAAATCAACAATCACGAATACCCAATATCCAATACCATAAAAATACTGGGTATCACTCTAGATACACATCTAACCATGGCTGACCACACAAATTTACTGGTGAAAAAATGTTTTTACCGCTGTGGAAGCTAAGGACCGTAAAAAAATACTTTGACCCAACATCCTTCAGGTTGCTGGTGAAATCGCTGATCCTATCCATCCTTGACTACTGTAACATCATCTACCTGGGTATCCCACAAAAAACAGTAAAAAAAAAATTGAGATTAGTACAAAACACCGCTGTTCGCTTCGGACTGAGAAAAAAAGACCACATCAGCCTCTACTATAAAAAACTGCACTGGTTACCAATAGAAGCACGAATAATATTCAAATTTGCATGTATCTGTTTAAAACAAGGCTGGGGACTAGCACCTTCCTACCTGCAAACTCACTTCATTCTGCACAACCCCACACGAACAACCAGAAACAAAAACATCTTTGCCTACCCAAAGATCTCAGGCTGCAGATACAAATCCTTCCTGGATAGAACCTTCATGTTCCAAGCGAATAGACAACAAGTTTGGTTGCAAAACTGCATAAATGAACCCAAACTGGGTTTCAATGCATTCCGAAAAGCAATAAAAACCGCCCTATTCGACAAATTCATTGACTAAAACAGACCACCCTTAAACTAAAACATACCCCCCGTAAACGCTATTCAAGCTCTGGAAGCTCCAATTTTCATGTATTCTTTACCCATGGAACTTAAATTAGTATGTAACTTATCTATGTAACTTTTCTTTTTTAGGCTCCTTATCATTCACTGACTGTCCAGCCTTCTTTCAATGTGAACCGCCTAGAAGTCGCCTGACTATGGTGGTATAGAAAAATAAAGTTATTATTATTAGTTTCTGTGTGGCAGGAGGGGGGAAGGACGGTACTTTTGAAGTTAGGGCTCTTTCAGGAATTTCTTGAAGAGTATAGTTTTTATTTCTTTTCTGAACGTCTTGTAGTCTGGTGTCGTTATCAGTAGATTGGAGATTTGGTTATCTAGTTTAGCTGCTTGAGTGACCAGGAGGCCATCGTATAGTTTTTTTCCATTTTACTTATTTGATCGAGGGGTGTGTGAATGGGGGGGGGTGTTTTTCTATGTCTGATTGAGGTGATTTGGATGAGGCGGTTGTTCAGGTAGGTTGGGCTGTCTCCGTTTAAGGCTTTAAATAACATAAAGTAGAATTTAAATAGTATTCTTTCTTGGATTAGTAGCCAATGTGAGTTGATGTATGCTTCTGTAATATGGTCGTGTTTTCTCAATGAGCTGATGAGTCTCAGAGCTGTATTTTGGACTGTTTGTAGTGTTTAGTCATTGTAGCAGGGCAGGGGAGGTAGAGGATGTTGCAATAATCTAGTAGACTTAGGATTAGGGATTGTACTATAAGCTGGAATTGTGTTTTTTCGAAGAATTTCCTGACTTGTTTTAGGTTTCTCATCATAGAAACATAGAAATTGACGGCAGAAAAGGGCCTCAGCCCATCAAGTCTGCCCATACCAATGACCCACTCCCTGACTTTTATTCCCCTAGAGATCCCACGTGAATATCCCATTTTCTCTTAAATTCTGACACGTTGTTGGCCTCAATCACCTGCTGAGGTAGCTCGTTCCAATGATCGACTACTCTTTCGGTGAAGAAGTACTTCCTGGCATCACCATGAAATTTCCCTCCCCTGACTTTCAGCGAGTGCCCTCTTGTAACCGAGGGCCCCGTAAGACAGAAGATATCATCTTTGACCTCTATACGTCCCGTAATATATTTAAAGGTCTCAATCATGTCTCCCCTCTCTCTTCGTTCTTCCAGCGAGTACATCCGCAGTTTTTTTAGCCTTTCTTCGTACATGAGTTCCCTGAGCCCCAAGACCATCCTGGTAGCCACTCGCTGAACTGACTCAATTCTCAACACATCTTTCCGGTAGTGCGGTCTCCAGAATTGAACACAATACTCCAGATGAGGTCTCACCATGGATCTGTACAGCGGCATTATGACTTCAGGTTTTCTGCTGACAAAACCCCTACGGATGCAGCCCATCATTTGTCTTGCCTTGGACGAAGCCTTTTCCACCTGATTGGCAGCCTTCATATCATCACTAATGATCACTCCTAAATCACGTTCTGCCGTGGTCCTGGACAAGGTTTCACCATTTAGTGTGTAAGTTCTGTGTGGATTTTTTTTACCTAGGTGCATCACTTTACATTTTTTAGCATTGAAGCTTAGCTGCCAAGTTGACAACCACTGTTCCAGCTGCCGTAGGTCCTGCGTCATAATGTCAGGCACACTGCTTTTACCTACTATGTTGCATAGTTTGGTGGCGTCGGCAAACAGTGATACTTTTCCTCTAAGCCCTTGGGTCATATTTCCTATGAATAAATTGAATAGAATCGGCCCTAAGACGGAGCCCTGTGGTACTCCACTCGTCACTGCTGACGTTTTGGAGGGGGTACCGTTTACCATCACCCTTTGAAGCCTACCGCTTAGCCAATCCCTAATCCATGTAGTGAGTGTATCACTGCGAAGGATTTCTGTATTGTTTTATTTATTTGTGGTTGCATGGTGCAGCATCGGTCTATAGTCATTTCTAGTAGTTTTATGGTAGTTTGAATAGGATAGTTTTGTCTGTGTTGAGTTTCAGTTTCAGTATGAAAGCGGCACCACCAGAATTAAAAATATCACTATTACACTACCTAACCCACAACCTAAAAAATGGGACTTTCCTCACTAACAACGGCCACATAATAACCCCCATCCCAAAAAATAGAAAAGAATCCTCAGCGCTAATAACAAACTACAGACCAATAGCATCTATCCCATTCATTGTAAAAATCATGGAAGGACTAGTACACACCCAACTAATGGACTACCTTAATCAATTCTCTCTCCTGCATGAAACTCAATCCGGCTTTAGAACCCTATTCAGTACGGAGACAGTAATCCTAGACTATCTGCACCTATTATTTATTAAGGGCCTCAACGCCCTGATCATGCAATTCGACATGAGCTCTGCATTCGACTTGGTAGACCATGAGAAAATGATGCAATGCTTAGACGCCATTGGTATCAGAGCTGAGGTACTAAACTGGTTTCGTGGCTTCCTCACATCCCGTTCTTACCAGGTACGCTTTAACAACGAACACTCCGACACCTGGAGCAACTCATCTGGAGTGCCACAAGGGTCACCGCTTTCCCCACTGCTTTTCAATATCTACATGTCCTCATTAGGTGTGAAACTAACCCAACTAGGAATAAAACTATTCAGCTACGCAGATGACTTTACGATCATCATCCCATTTGCCAACTCCATCTCGGAAACCATTCCCAAGGCATCCGATGCCATAAATGAGATGGAACAATGGATGACAGATTTCAAGCTCAAGCTCAACCCAGAAAAAACAAAATTCTTTGTTGCCTCCCCTCACCCGCTTGACATTAAAACCTCACTATGCATCAATAAACTCAACTACCCTATTCAGCCCACCATGAAAATACTAGGTGTTATTCTAGACCAAAGCCTAACAATGAAGGAACAAGTGGATTCCCTATTCAGAAAAGGTTTCCTTACTCTCTGGAAACTCAGAACCATTAAATCATACTTCGATACGTCAACATTCAGAATCTTAGTACAATCCCTCATACTGAGTCAGCTTGACTACTGCAACATCGCCTATCTAGCAATTTCACAAAAGAATATGAGACGTCTTCAAATAATGCAAAATGCTGCGGTCAGACTTAAGATTAAAGGTGGCTTAAATTTACCTGATTTTTATTATTATTACATCGCATCCTTAGCCAAATACGGAGCTCACTGGATTGTTGACTCTTATCCACAGGATCAACCAGCATGGTTTGAAATGGAATGCTTTTTATGTGCACCATTACACATCTCCTGCTTCCTTACAGTGTCGATACCTAGACACTTGAGAAAGTATTCTTTGCTGAGCGCAACACAACATGCTTTTCAATTATTAGATGCAGTGGCTGAGATCTCTGTTGCTGAAGGCCCACTCATGTCCCTTTGGAATAATTCTAAAATTCAAAATAAGGGTAGATCCCTTTCATGGAAGAGGTGGCAGCGGGCGGGTGTGTGGTTTGTTCATCAATTGATCTCCTCCTCTTCATTTGTCCCATTTGATACTTTTTGTTCTGTAAACTCACTCCCATCCTCTGTATATCCTCAATGGCTTACGCTTACTAGAATACTATCTAATGTGCAAATGCGCCCTGACTTTATGACCTCTCATCAAACTATTCGTCACTGGTCTACCTTGGCTTTACTGAAAGGTAGGGCGATATCTCTTTTTTATAGTATCTTAAGAGATCACACCTTCACTTTTACGCCTCAATCCATGAACCACTTAAAGACCAAGCTTTCTGAAATAGATTGGGAACTCTTCTGGTCATCTACAAATCGTCCTCTATTATCCTCAAGAGTCTCGCAATCAATGTTCTTTGTTATGTGGAATGCAGTATGGACTCCGTTTCGAATGTGGAAAGCGAAACTGAAACAAGATCCTACCTGTTGGAACTGTTTGAAAGAGCCTGGAACTCTTGATCACATGCTTCTTCACTGTACTATGGTTCATTCCTTTTGGATTCGTATCTGGGACACCATAAAATCTATTACCAAATGTTCAGAACCTATTTCCATGGACATTATAATCCTTCGTTCTCAACACCCTTGCTTCGCACTATCAAACTGTCCTCCCAAACTCATTGACACCATGTTTGTGACAGCTCTTATGCACATTTTAAAAAATTGGAAATCATCTACATTACTAGACTACACCTTTTGGTGGAACTCTTTGAGCATGTACCATAAATTCGAATCATATGCATATGAAAAAAACATGATATCTCGTTTCTCTACAAAATTGATGCGAAATAAATCACCTTGGTCGTTCTTGGATTCATATGTTCATTCTGCCTCGTAGACACTTCTACCCCTCTCTTTTTCTCCCTCTTTCTTTCTCCTTCTTTACCTTTCTTTTTTCTTTTACTTCATCCTCACTTTCTTTTTTCTTTTACTTCATCCTCTCTGCTTATCTACCCTTTCTATTTCTTTTCTTAGCAGTTTCAAATACTCTGAATGCTTCTTAATAATTTGTTATATGCAAATGAATGCAATTACGGTTTCTTTTGTTTCTACATCAATATTTCTTATTCAATTTTCATGTACTTGAACTGCTTTCTGTATATTATTTATAATATTCAATAAAATTATTGAACTCAAAAAAAAAAAAAGACTTATCTTCGGGCTGAAGAAATTCGACCACGTGACACCCTACTATCGGCAGCTGCACTGGCTACCAACAGAAGCCCGAGTAAGGTTTAAATTTGCCTGCCTCTGCTTCAAAGTACTATACGACCTGACCCCCAAGTACATAACGGACCTTTTCACATTTTCTAATAACAAACTCAAGAAAAACACCCCCCCAAAACTCATCTCCCCTCCAGTTAGAGGCTGCAAAATGAAAAAACACCACGAACACCTTCTCTCTCACTAAGCAGTCCTATGGGGCAAAGATCTAGACCAACTGCTTTCGCCCACTACATATGGGGAATTCAGGAAACTCCTAAAAACATACCTGTTCCAGAAATACCTAAACAATTGACCCGCTCTCCCTCTCCCTCCCCCCTCCCTATTCCACCTCAACTTACAGCACTGTTATAAATATAATCTGTTATCTTCATCTTATCGTAACTTTACATTGCTATTCATCCCCAACAGGTCCTGTCGGACATTACCTACTAAAATGTACATATTACATTTTCGCTCAGCAAATTGTATTTCTATACTATTGCCTCCTGAGGTCTCTGATCTCTGTATTTCCTCTGAATATCTACTTATTGTATTTCGCTGAATGTCCAGCACTCTTGATTGTAAACCGCCTAGAAGTCGCAAGATTGTGGCGGTATGGAAGAATAAAGTTATTATTATTATTATTACTGTTTCTTGTGTTCGGTGTAGTGTGTTTGTCATGGCGGTCTTTGGTTGATCAAAAGGTATGAGAATGGTAATGTCATCTGCATAACTGTAGGTGGTGATGCCTAGATTATCTAGGTATGTTCCGAGAGATGCAGTGTATAGGTTGAAGAGAGTAGGGGATAGTGGGGATCCTTGTGGTAAGCCGCAAGGGTTGGACCAAGGTTCAGATTTTTCTTTATCTGATTTTACTCTGTATGTTCTGGATATTAGGAAGCCTTCAAACCAAGATTATACTTTATCTGAGATGCCTAATGCATCCAAAATTTGCAGTAGGATGTTATGGTCTACCAGGTCATATGCTGCGGTAAGGTCTAGTTGTATGAGAAGCATTTTTTTTCCTGTGCTGAGGTGTTCTCTGGCTGTGTCAATGAGGGAGCCTAGTAATGTATCTGTGCTGAAGTTGGATCTGAAGCCAGATTGCGTGGGGTGAAGTAAATTATGGTCAACTAGACAGTTGGTGAGGTGTTTGGCTACTAGTCCTTCTGTCAGTTTGACATATAGAGGTATTGAGGCAATGTGTCTATAGTTGGATGGTAGGTCTGTTGTCCTTTTGGATCTTTTTGGACTGGGGTGATGATGATTTCGTTGAGGTCAGTTGGGAAAAGGCCTTCAGTGAGCATGGTTTGTATCCATTGCAGAAGTAGAGTACGGAATTTTGTGCTGGAGGTTGTAAGGAGATATGATGGGCAGTGGTTAAGGTCACAGGATGTGTGGCTGTACTTTTTGTAGAGTTTACTGAATTCAGACCATTGTATGTTGGGGAATTGAGATCATGTTCTGTCAGCTGCAGTTGATTCTTTATCTGTGGGAAGAATTGCTGAGTTCGTTTAGGTAAGATGGGGAACAACTGAGGGTGGCTCTGGCAATTGTAATTTTGTTCTTGAAGTGTTCTGCTAAGAGGGTGGTGGGGTATTGTTAGTGGTCATGTAGGATTTGGTGTCTGTTAGGTATTAATATTTGGAATAGTTTTTTGGTATTTTGGGTTTCTGTGCCTATTAGATTAATGTAATGTGTTTTTCTCTTGTCTTTTAGTTGTATTTTGTATTGTTTGTTAGTTTTTTTCCAGGTGGTTTTCGTGTGATCTAGATTAGTTTTTCTCCATTTTCTTTCTAGTCATCTGCATTGTCTTTTAAGTAGGAGTAGTTCATTGTCAAACCATTGATCTGATCTTCTGCTGATTCTAATTTTGGTTTGTAGTGGGGCTAGTTCATCAAGGATGTTGGTAGTGAGATTGTTCCACTGTGAGATGAAGTCCTTGGGGTTACAGTCCTGGATTGTTTCATCTATTTTTGTCCAGAATTTTTTTTGGGGGGGAGGGTCGATGTGTTTGCGTGAGATGTAAGTTAGTTTTTTGGGGTTTAGGTATGGTTTCGTTCTTGGTCCAGTTGATATTGAATGTGTATGTGCAGTGGTCTGACCAGAGGGATGGGGACCAGATTACGTTAGGTGTTTGAATTTCTGGGGAGGATGGTTGATGGGTCATGAAGGCTGTGATGTCAAGTTGGTGTCCTTTTTCATGCGTGGTTTGTGGGTTTAGGATTTGGAAGGATAAGGCATTGAGAAATGATAGACAGTTTTCTGCTGATTTGGATGCTTGGTCTTCAAGGTGAATGTTTAGGTCTCCTAGGATGAGGTTGTAGTCTGCTGTTAATGAGTTTTGGTATATGAAGTTTTCAAATTCAGGTCTTACTGTGGTCCAGTTTCCTGATGTTATGTAGCAGAGCATGCAGTTTAGTGAGTTTTTTAGAGCGGTGCTTGAGAGATGGCAGGCAAGGAAGTCCATTTGTGGGGTGGATGTTTTTTCGAGTTTATTCAGCGTTAGGGAGTCCTCGATTAAGATTGCTAGTCCTCCTCCTCTTTTTTTCTCTCTGCAGGTCACTGTTATTTTGTATCCCTGAGGGCAAACTTCTGTTATTCTAGGATCTGCGTCTGAGGTTAACCAGGTTTCTGTGAGGAAAAGGCAGTCTAGATTTTCAGTTTTTATCCAGTTTTTTGTGTGTTCTGTTTTAGGTCCTAAGGCATGTTTAAGTAGGCACATGTTAGGGTGGTGATATCTGTTTGGAAATTGTGAATCGTTTTAGGGTAGATGAGTGTTTTAGGAGGAGGTTGAGGTTTGGTCTTGGGAAGTGGTCTTCTTCTCTAGGCTAAGATGATGGAATGTTGAGCGCTGGTTTGATGGTTTGAGCTTCTAACTATTGGGGTTCTCCCGTTGTGGTGTTGGATTTTGTTTGCAGTGGAGCATGTGGGTGGTGCTGGTAAGTTGTTTGCTACTGCTTTCCAACTGGTAATGAGGAGGATTATCAGTAGGGTGGCCAGGGTGTGTGTTTGTGGGATTAGCTTCATTATGGTGGGGGGGGGGGGAGGGGATGGGTAGTGGGGACGAGTAGTTGGCTGTGAGAAAGTTGTTCTTCTTGTGTTGTACTTGGATGGGTAGGAGTAAGAATTACTTTAGTGTAGATGCTTTTGAGAGCCTTGGTGGTGTGTGAGTATATGTTGGGAGTGAAAACTGTGGTTGAGAGTAGCAGTTGAGCAAAACCTGACAGTGCAAAGTCAAGGGAGAGGGGCAGAGCACGCTCCCACACCCTAGTGCCTTCTGCACTGCTCCCGCTCTGCCGCTGCTCCCGGTCCAAGTCGGCAGGTGGAGAGTAGGACTCGCTAGCATACTAGAATTGGATGGAGGAACTGGTTGTATGGAAAGCGACAGAGGGTAGTGATCAATGGAAATTGCTCTAAGGAAAGGGATGTTACTAGTGGTGTGCCTCAAGATTCTGTTCTTGGGCCTCTTCTTTTTAACATTTTTATAAATGATATAACTGAAGGGTTGCGGGTAACATTTGCCTCTTTGTGAATGATATCAAAATCTGCAAAAGAGTAGACACCCAGGATGGTGTGAATAACATGAAGAAAGACCCTGCAAAGCTTGAAGAATGGTCTGAAATTTAGCAGCTAAAATTTAATGTTAAGAAATGCAAGGTCATGCATTTGGGCTGCAAAAACCCAAGGGAACAGTATAGATTAGGGGGTGAAGAACTTATGTGCACGACGGAAGAGCAGGACTTGGATGGCAGGCAGGAAACAGAGGGTTGGAGTAAAGGGCCAATACTCAGACTGGCAATGGGTCACGAGCGGAGTTTCGCAGGGGTCGATGCTGGGACCGCTCCTGTTCAATATATTTATAGACGACCTGGAGACGGGGACAAAATGTGAGGTTATTAAATTTGCAGATGACACCAAACTCTGCAGCAGGGTTAGAACCACGGAAGACTGTGAAGACCTGCAAAGGGACCTAACGAGACTGGAAGAGTGGGCAAAAAAGTGGCAAATGAGCTTTAATATAGAGAAATGCAAGGTCATGCATGTAGGGAAAAAGAACCTGATGTTCAGCTACAAAATGGGGGGATCATTGCTAGGGGTAAGTAACCTTGAAAGAGACCTGCGTGTGTTGGTGGATACAACAATGAAAGCATCGGCATAATGTGCGATAGCCTCAAAGAAAGCAAACAGAATGTTGGGTATCATCAAAAAGGGTATCACGACCAGGACGAAGAAAGTCATCATGCCGCTGTATCGTGCAATGGTGCGCCCGCATCTGGAGTACTGCGTCCAATACTGGTCGCCGTACCTCAAAAAGGACATGGCATTACTTGAGAGAGTCCAGAGAAGAGCAACTAAATTGGTAAGAGGTATGGAAAACTTTTCATACGCTGACAGGTTGGAAAAGCTGGGGCTATTCTCCCTGGAAAAGCGGAGACTTAGAGGAGACATGATAGAAACCTTCAAAATCCTGAAAGGCATAGAGAAGATAGACAGGGACAGATTCTTCAGACTGTGGGGAACCACAAGTACAAGGGGGCACTCAGAGAAATTGAAAGGGGACAGGTTTAGAACAAATGCTAGGAAGTTCTTCTTTACTCAGAGGGTGGTGGATACATGGAACGCGCTCCCGGAGTTTGTGATAGGGCAGAGCACGCTACGGGGGTTCAAGGAAGGTTTAGATAAATTCCTGAAGGATAAGGGGATTAAGGTGTACAGATAGAAGTAGAGATAGGCTATAGGAAAAGTCAGGGACCACCTAACAGGTCATGGAGCTGATGGGCTACCGCGGGTGTGGACTGCTGGGCACGATGGACCTCTGGTTTCACCCAGCGAAGGCAACTTCTTATGTTCTTATGTGATGATCTTTAGGTGTCCAAACAGGCTGAAAAGATGACGGCAAAAGCTAGAAGGATGAGGTATGGCCAGTAGGAAAAAGGAGTTATTGATGCCTCTGTATAAGACTCTGGTGAGATCTAATTTAGAATATTGTGTACAATTCTGGAGGCCGCACCTTCAAAAAGATATAAAAAGAATGGAGTTGGTACAGAGGAAGGCTGCTAAAATAGAGTGTGGTCTTCATCATAAGGTGTATGGGGACAGACTTAAAGATCTCAATCTGTATACTTTGGAGGAAAGGCGTGAGAGGGGAGATATGATAGAGTCATTTAAATACCTACGTAACGTAAATGTGCACGAGTCGAATCTCTTTCATTTGCAATGAGAGGGCATAGGATAAAGTTAAGAGGTGATGGGCTCCAGAGTAATCTGAGGAAATACTTTTTTTTACACAAAGGGTGGTAAATGCATGGAACAGCCTCCGAGAAGAGGTGGTGGAAATAGAGACTGTGTCTGAATTCAAGAGGGCTTCTCGAAGAGAGAAAGATAATGAGTACTGCAGATGGGCAGACTAGATGGGCCATTTGGCCTTTATCTGCCATCATGTTTCTATGTCTGTGTGAAACACTGTCAAAGGCTTTGTTAAAAATCTAAATACACCACATCCAGCGCACAACCTCTATCAAGTTTCAAGTTTATTTATTCGTGATATACCACTTTTAAAAACAAAGCGGTTTACAATATTACAAATATAAAAAGTATGTTAAAATATAAAAATAGCAGGAAGGCAGGCAGGTAGGGACAGGCAGGAATACTCCCAGCCCTAGATTCCTGGGACTGCTTTTGTACATCTTGTTTGTCTAGAATAACACACCTATTGCACTGGAAAAAGATTATGATCTTACCTTGATAATATCTTTTCCAGAAGATACCGTATTTTTTGCTCCATAAAAAGCACCTGACCATAAGACGCACCCTAGATTTAGAGGAAAACAAGAAAAAAAAAATGCTGAACCAAGTTCTCCCTGCCAGGCTCTGTACCCTGTCCCCCTTCCCTGCCAGGCTCTGTCCCCCTCTGGTGGTCTAGTGGTAGGCCGGGACAGGGCAGACAGGCCTAGTGGCAGTCAGGCAGGCAGGAAAGCAGGGCCCCCCTTCCCCACCTCCTGACAGGGCCCCCCAACCCAAGGCAAACAGGCAGGCAGGGTCCCCTTACCTTAACTCCTCCAGCAGTCCAGTGCTGTAGGGCAGAAGCTTTTAACATCCTGCCCTTCCCTCTGGCTTTCTCCCCAGGAGCAGAGTTGGAGCGGCAAGAAGGCAGGAGCGAGTTTTTTTGCTTCCTGCCTTGTCCCTTGCCACTCTGTGAATGGCAGTCCAGTGCTGTAGGGCAGGAGCTTCCAACCTCCTGCCCCTTTTCTCCTGCTTTCTCCCCCCCGAGCGGCACTGGCAGAAGCAGAGCGGCAAATGCGAGTTTTTCTCTTCCTGCCTTGTCCTGCGCCACTATGTGAATGACTGAAGACAGCTTATACAAGGAACTACTCCCTCTGCCTGGGCAACATTTTCTGTCTGCACAGAGACAGAAGCTGTAACCTGAGCAACAGCTTTAGCGATACGATGTTTCCCAGCCATACTATGGTGCAGAAGTATCTTTAATACAGATCCTATACAACCTCTCTCAGAACCAGGCTTACTGAGGGTTAGGAACTAGGCCAGCATACCTCCCCTCAAGGGTCACCTGTGGATTCTGATCTCTTAAGAAAGTCCTCAGAGTTCAAGAGCAACATCGAACCGAGAACAATACTGTTGGAACATAAGAACATAAGAATTGCCGCTGCTGGTTCAGACCAGTGGTCCATCACGCCCAGCAGTCCGCTCATGCGGTGGCCCCCAGGTCAAGACCTGTGCCCTAACCGAGACCAGGCCTACTTGCGTTCGTTCTGGTTCAACAGGAACTTGTCCAACCTTGTCTTGAATCCCTGGAGGGTGTTTTCTCTTATAACAGACTCCGGAAGAGCATTCCAGTTCTCTACCACTCTCTGGGTGAAGAAGAACTTCCTTACATTTGTACGGAATCTATCCCCTTTTAACTTCAGAGAGTGCCCTCTTTACCTTGGAGAGGGTGACAACCTGTCTTTATCTAGTAAGTCTATTCCCTTCAGTATCTTGAATGTTTCGATCATGTCTCCTCTCGGTCTCCTCTTTTCAAGGGAAAATAGGCCCAACTTCCCTAATTTCTCACTGTACGGCAACTCCTCCAACCCCTTAACCATTTTAATTGCTCTTCTCTGGACCATTTTGAGTAGTACCGTGTCCTTCTTCATGTATGGCGACCAGTGCTGGATGCAGTATTCCAGGTGAGGGCACATCATCGCCCAGTACAGCAGCATGATAACCTTCTCCGATCTGTTCGTGATCCCCCTTCTTAATCATTCCTAGCATTCTGTTCACCTTTTTGCCGCCGCCGCACATTGCGCTGACGGCTTCATTGACTTTGACCAGTACTCCCAGGTCTCTTTCCTGGGGGATCTCTCCAAGTACCCCCCGAATATCTTGTATTCGTGTATGGGATTTTTCATACTGACATGCATTACCTTACACTTATCCACGTTGAACCTCATTTGCCATGTCACTGCCCATTTCTCGAGCGTGGTTATGTCGCGTTGCAGATCTTCACAATCCCCCTGCGTCTTCACTACTCTGAATAACTTCGTATTGCCTGCAAATTTAATCACCTCACTCGTTGTACCCATTTCCAGATCCTTTATGAATATGTTGAAGAGCACAGGTCCAAGCACCAAGCCCTGCGGCACCCCACTGGCGACGTTCTTCCAGTCTGAGTATTGTCCATTTTCCCCCACTCTGTTCCCTACCTGCTAGCCCAGGGGTAGGCAATTCTGGTCCTTGAGAGCCGGAGCCAGGTCAGGTTTTCAGGATATCCACAATAAATATGCATGAGATAGATTTGCATCTCAAGGATGCAGTGCATGCAAATCCTTCTCATACATATTTATGGTGGAGAGCCTGAAAACCTGACCTGGCTCCAGCTCTTGAGGACCAGAAATTCCTATTCAAGGTTCAAGGTTCAAGGTTTATTAAATATTTGATGGATCGCTATATCGTTATACAAAGCGATGTACATTAAAATACAATCAGATAAGATAATAAAAACATACAATTCATTAAAATAATGATAACATACAATAAAAAAACGATAGATTTTAGACAAGACCAACAACAATTGGGAGGAAAGGGAGGTTAAAGTTACATATCGTAAAAAAAAGAAATACATTTAAGGAAAGAACATCAGGGAGGTATTAAAATACTTGAAACGAAAAATTAAAAAATGGGAGAATTTGATTTTTATTATTTATGTATTAAAAAAAATTTTTTTAAAAAGATAAGTTTTAAGAGATTTCTTAAAAGAAGGAACATCTTTTTCGTTTTTTATATATTGGGGCAAAGAGTTCCACCATTGGGGGCCAACGACCGAAAACATTTCCAATCTACGGGTGCCTATAATTTTCAAAGATGGAATTACTAATAGGTTTTGGGAAGATGATCTGAGAGAGCGTGCAGAACAATAGGGGATTAGCATCTTAGAAATGCATTGTGGTTCTTTGAAGATCAAGTTTTTATAGATAAGTAGTAAAACTTTAAACTGTATGCGTTGGCAAATAGGAAGCCAATGTGCATCTTTAAAGAGTGGAGTGACGTGATCGAATTTCTTGGCATCATAAATTAGTTTTATGGCCGAGTTTTGAACTATTTGCATTTGTCGTTTTTGCTTTTGGGTAACATTGAGCAACAAAGAGTTGCAATAATCCAGTTTTGATATAACCAAAGAATGAATTAAGATATTGCGAGATTTGAGTTCGAGAAATTTAGAAAGAGATCGAATTAAGCGCAATTTGTAGAAGCAGGTTTTAACTAGATTATTAATGTGATCTTTAAATTCCAGACTATCGTCAATTATTACGCCTAATATTTTTGTTTTGGGGACGATTTCAATGGGTTTATTGTTAAGTAGGAAAGAAGAATTTAGTCCTATATCTCTTTTCCAGTTAAAAATCATTGCTTTTGTTTTATTTATATTTAATGATAATTTATTATTGTTAAGCCAATTATGAACTTGTTTGAGTTTTACATTTAAAGATTTGATGTCTTCGTAATTTTCAGGATTAAATGGGTGAATTAACTGTATATCATCTGCGTATGAAAAAGCAGTGAATCCTATAGACTGGCATAGATTCAGTAGTGGTGCAAGATAAATATTGAATAACAGGGGAGATAGGATTGAACCTTGAGGGATGCCAAAGGTTGTTGTATATTCTTCTGATTCTTCATTGTTGAATTTGACATGAGAGGTTCGATTGGTAAGATAAGAAGAAAACCAGTTAAGGACTTGATCACGAAAACCTATTGATTCTAATCTCCTGAGAAGTAAATCGTGATCTATAGTATCAAATGCTGCAGAAATGTCCAGAGAAAATAAGACTACAGATCTGTGATGATCCAGAAAATAGTGAATGTTATTTGTTAAGCCGATAAGGGAATGTTCTGTGTTATGGTGTTTGCGGAAACCTGTCTGATTGGGGTGTAATACATTAGTGGATTCTATGAAATCCGAAATCTGATTGAATATAAATTTTTCTGTCAATTTTGCTAAAAAAGCGATATTAGCGATTGGGCGATAGTTTAATGGATCATTTATACTAATTTTGTGATCTTTAAGTAGAGGAATAATGGTAGCGGTTTTCCAAATCATAGGTACTGTAGCAGATTGTAAGCTTTTTAGAATGATGGAGTGAATGAATGGACCTAAAAGATGAAAAAATTTTTTTAGGTAAAATGGATGTAGAATTTCCGATCCAGAGCTCTTTAAGTTTATTTGTGACATGAGAGATTTAATATCATTAAGTGAAGGGAGTTTGAAATTTGAGCATTTAGCTGAAAAAAGATGATCTTCAGAATAATCTATAGAGTTATTATTGCTTATATTGGAATTAAACGTATTTCGGATGTTGTAAATTTTTTGATTGAAAGCATCTGCTAAACCTTGTGCTTTTAAAAGCGGTGTCTGTTTTGTAGAATGTTTTGTATTTTGAGATGAGATAGATTTTAGAATGTTAAATAGAGCTGAAGAGTTTTTAGCTTTATTAATTTTGTCTGTATAAAATTTTTTCTTAGACTGGTTAATTTTGAGTTTGTATATAGCAGCTTGTTCTTTAAAGATTAAAAGATTCTTTTGGGTCTTAGAATGACGCCATTTTCGTTCCAAAGCTCTGAGTTGTTTTTTTATTAGGTGTAGTTCAGGTGTAAACCATGGATTAGATAATTTTCGTGCTGAGATCAATTTAGAGATTTTTTGTGCCTTTGTATCAAGAAATGAGGTAAGGGAAGAATTCCAAAAGGAAAGGTGATCGTCAATTGTAGTTGGCATATCTTCTATGGTTGAGGGATCGAAAAAAGGTGCTATGTCAATATCATCTAACTTAGTGAGATTGCGAAATGAAATAATTTTAGGTTCAGTTTGCTTCTTTTGAGATTTTAGAGTTGGAAAAGCTATATTTATAGAAATGAAGTAATGGTCGGACCAAGGTACTGGATTAATTAAGGGAGTGGAACAATTAATATAATGAGAGTTGGGAGCAAGAATCATATCCAATGTATGATTTGCTGTATGCGTTGGGCCTTCAATTTTTGGGACTAAATTTAATGAACTAAACAAATTTAATATGTCTTGATTATTGTTGTCTGAGAGATTGTCGAAATGAATGTTAAAATCACCTAGGACTAGTGGGAATAATGAGGATGAACAAAAATCAAAGATGATCTCTTGAAGTAAAGTGATTTTATTTTGACATACAGGTGGAGGAACATATAGCAGCTAGCCAGTTTTTAATCCACGTGAGTATTTCACCCTCTATTCCATGGCTCTCAATTTTTCAAAGTAGTCGTTCATGTTGAACGCCTTCTGAAAATCCAGATATATAATGTCGACCGGGTCACCCTTGTCTATCTGCCTGTTTACCCCTTTGAAGAAGTGCAGCAAGTTCGTCAAGCAAGATCGTCCTTTGCTGAAGCCGTGCTGACTGGTCCTCATCAGATTGTGTCTGTCAAGGTGATCAATGATACGGTTCTTTATCAGTGCCTCTACCATCTTTCCCGGTACCGAGGTAAGACTCACTGGTCTGTAGTTTCCTGGATCTCCCCTAGAACCTTTTTTGAAGATCAGCTTAACATTCGCCACCTTCCAGTCTTCCGGAATCCTTCCCGATCTGATCGACAGATTGACTATTAGTTGAAGCAGTTCAGCTATAGTCCCTTTCAGTTCCTTAATGCCCCTCGGATGGATGCCATCAGGTCCCGGGGATTTGTCGCTCTTAAACCTATCAATCTGCCAGCATACTTCTTCTAGACCGACCGTCAACCTTGACAGTTTCCCGTCTTCTCCTCCAGCGTATAGCCTGTCGGGTTCTGGTATGTTGTGTATATCCTCTTTGGTAAGTACAGATGCAAAAAATGTGTTCAGTTTATCGGCGATGGCTTTGTCCTCTTTTATTCCATGATCATCCAATGGTCCCACCGCTTCCTTTGTGGGTCGTTTCCCCTTAATATATCTAAAGAACGGCTTGAAGTTTTTCACCTCCTTGGCTGTTAATTTGAACAATTAAGGAGTTCTAAATGTGTCTGAACTTTTAGAATCAACAGTATCTGAATTATCAGAAAGAATGACTATTAGTTTCGTTAGTCTTTGAACAAGACGTAAACGCTATTTTTCGTATATATTTTCGTTCTTCACAGATGTTGTTCTATGGGAAAATAAGTTTACATATATCCTGACGTAGCAAGACAGACACAGGAACTTAGGAAATTGTTTCTTGAAATGAGACTAGAAACTGTCTCTTTAGGTACTACATTTCTTTTACCCTACTCCTGTAAATGTCTTGTTAAATATTTAGGGGCAAAATATGTGTTTTATTCCCCTGAACAACTCTGAGCCTTCTTGGATCTGAAGAAAATGACCACAGGAAATGTTTAGTCTAGTTATGGTAAACAGCAGTTAGGAAAAGGGATTCTCCACTCCTGTTATGTGGGAAGCCGAGATGTCCAGAAGATGCAACTCTGCCCAGGCCATGAGCAGAGCTGCCTCCTGCGCCAGACGACTCTTCGGTCCCCCCTGACTTTTGACATAGACCACTGCCGTGGCATTGTCCAAGAGAACCCGAACAGACCTGCCTGTCAACAAGATCTCCTTATGAGTAGGTCAGGACTATTGATATAATATTAGAAGCCAGAAAGAGGTCTAAATCCAACAAAAAACTGACTTCAATAGAAAAATAGTCTATAAAGTGTGATCTACTGGATATATAAAATGCTCAGAGACATGAAACTCTGAAGGGAAGGCTACTAAATCTCCCTAAAAAATCCGTTATTTTATCTTGGATACTGCTGTCACGACCAGAGGGGGCAACTTGGCACAGATCCTATGGAGGAAAGAACAGAAGTGGATTTATTTCCTTAATATGTTACACCCAAAAGGACTTAATAATGAAATAGAATGGGGCGCGTTCCTTTGATTGTGCTCTTGCTTCATTTATTAATCCTCTGTATTTCACAATCAAGAGGTTACTTAATTGATTTCATCCTGATTCAAGCTTTATAGGTTTTGGATTTTTTATTTTTTATGTTCAAATTTGTTTATTAATTTTTCAACAGAAATCAGCAAAGAAATAGCCAACATAACAGTACAAGTATACACGCCCCTTCCCCCCCATCACCCTCCCTCCCACCCCCATCCCATCCCAAAAACACAGGTACAAAGTAAACAACCGTCTTCCAGAGAAGGAAATATCATGGGTTTAGCAAATTACTCCGAGCTCTATGCGTGAGAGTAAGCCAAAATGGCTCCCAAATGGAACAGTAAGTGCGTCCCCTAGGTGAATCCAACGAGTATATAAACAAACATTCCATGGATGCCTGCCGAAGCATGAGAGTACGCCAAAGAGACAAAGTTGGCGATTCAGGAACAATCCAACAGTGTAGAATTGATTTTTTTCCCAGCAAGAAGGCCCTCTCCAGAAATGCCCGAAACCCTTTAGGTGATGGTGTAGGAAGATGATCCAATGTGAAAAGCAGCTCAGGGCCTTGAGAATAACTATGATGCCACATAGCTGTAATATGACTGTGTAATTGGGTCCAAAAATCTTGAATTTGAGGACAGGTCCAGTATTGGTGACCCAAAGAAGCCTGAGGCTGGTGGCACTTAAGACATGTATCAGTAGCGCTCAGTTTGACTCTATGAAGGTATACCGGAGACCGGTGAAGTCGAAGGAGAAATTTGTAGTTCAGTTCGATCAAAGTAACATGAGTTGTAATATGATGCATTCGCTTAAGACCAGTCTGAATTTGCAATCCAGTAACCACACAAAGTAGATCTCTAGACCAAAGAGCTGCGTAATGATCATAAGAAATTGATCCCAGGCTCTCCCGAAGGTATCTAATATGGAACTTCAGGGGAATGTGGTCTTGAGCTGACAAACACAATGCTTCCGAAAGAGCTTCTCTACTCCGGCTAGTCATTCCTGTCTTATGAAGGGACCGCACATAGGAAACCATCTGAGAATATGCTAGCCAATCTCCAGGCGTCCATTGATAATCTGATTGCATCACTATAAAAGATGGCACAACACCTTGCGAATCAACTACCTGGAAAATGTATTGGATATTGGTAGATCTCCATACGGAAAGTGGGTAAGTAGAAGTTCCCGGAGGGAAGTCCTTATTGTCCAAAAAAGGCAAATAAAGTGTATCAGTAGGTGGTATATTCAAAGACTTACATAATCTCCGCCATACTTGTCGGAGAGGAGTAATAAACACACCCCTCGGAAGGTGACGAGTATGGAGCAAATAACTAAAGTGGTAGGAGCCACAAAGCGTGAGCTCCGAAGCAGTCGCCGAAAAATAGCGAGTGCCCCGGAACCAATCGTTTAAGTGACGCATCTGACACGCTTGTGAAATCAATCGTATATTCTGCAATCCCAAACCCCCCTGGGACGCATCAAGACAGGCAATGCCAATCTCGCACGCTTCCCATTCCATAAAAATGATGTTAAGCTCTTACCCACCAGTTTATCATGTTTAATGAACAGTAAAATCGGAAGCATTTGAAACACATAAAGCCATTTAGGCACCAAAACCATATTGTATAGAGCAATCTTGCCCAACAATGTCAAAGGAAATGCCCTCCAAAGTTGCAATTTTTGTTGGGTAAGAGTCAGGAGTGGCAAGACATTCAGAGAGTACAATCTAGTAAGGTCCATTGGTATCTTAATCCCCAGATAAGTCAAGTAATCTGTAGCCCACCGGAGGGGAAAATCCCCCCTCCAAGTACCAGGAACCTCCCCAGACAAGGTCAACGCCATCGATTTTTGATAGTTTAAAACCAGCCCCGAATATAAACTAAACTCATCTAGGATGGCCAATGCCCTGGTCAAGGAAGGCTGGGGGGAAGACAATGTCAGCAAGATATCATCTGCAAAGGCTAGGACTCGAAGTTGAGAGTCCCCCTCCGGGAGACCACTCAATTCATCATCTTTTAGCAAAGTACGCAAAAATGGATCTAAATAGAGCAAAAACAGGAGAGGAGATAGAGGACTCCCCTGACGCGTACCTCGTAGAATAGGAAAAGATTCCGTCCCAGTGCCGTTGACCAATACACTAGCCGTCGGAGCCGAGTATAACAAGCGAATCATGTTATAGAACCAACCCGTTATTCCCATATGTGTGAGAACCGCGAAAAGGAAATTCCAATTGACCTGGTCAAAAGCCTTAGCAGCGTCTAGACTAACCAGTATACCAGCAGCATGGGTAGCCTGGGTTCTATGTATAGCGGTCAACAGTCGCCGGACATTTATAACCGAGTGTCGATTTTTCACAAACCCCACCTGTTCCGGTATGATCAATTGAGGGAGTAACATTGCCAATCGGTTAGCTAATACTTTATCTAGTATTTTTATATCAACATTTATAAGGGATATTGGGCGATAAGAGTCTATTTCCGACGCCGGCTTACCAGGTTTCGGAATTAATGTAATATAAGCATGATTAGATCCCACAGGAAATGCTCCCTCTGCCAACGCCTGTGTATAATAAGCCTCCAAAGGGCCACAAATGTGCTTGAACATGATTTTGTAAAATTCCGGGGAAAATCCATCTGGGCCCGGGGCCGTGCGGTTCCTCAACTGTTTAACAGCTGATTGCAGTTCTTTCCCTTGAATTGGCCTATTCAATACCGAGCGCATAGGAGATGATAATCGAGGCATACCTGCATCCTCCAGATAGTCCTTTGCCTCGGGCCCCCCCTCCCCCTCTACCGAAGAATAAAATTGTTTATAATGACTAAAAAAATGGTCAGCTATCTCCCGAGTTCTGCTCACCTTCGTGCCGTCAGGCAAGTGCAAACAGGGGATATAGCGGGGAGATCGTTTAGGTTTGATCAGGGTAGCCAGTAATCTACCAGGCTTATTCCCATGCTTATAATAATTGAATTTAGCGTAATACATTGATTTTTTAGCACGGTCATGCAACAGCGTGTTAAGAGCATTTTGTGCAGAAACCAACCTCTCGCCTGAACTGACCGTGGGCCGATGCAGATATTGCCTCTTAAGCACCACACATTCTCGCTCCAGCCGTATAATACCCTGTGCTATTCTCTTCCTGTGAGCTACCACGTATGCAATAACATCCCCCCGTAGGACCGACTTGGCCGCCTCCCAAAACAAGAGTGGCGTCTCCCGATGTTGAGCATTAAATCGAAGATAGTCTTCCCATTTTGTAGTAATATATTGGACAAAATCAGGGTTATCTATTAAATAAGCGGGGAAACGCCAACCCCCCAGCCAAGGAGAGTCCCCCGAGAGGACATCAATCCACACCGGGCAATGATCCGAAATCGAAAGGGGGCCGATTTCCGAGGAATCTATCAAAGAAAAGGAACCCCGAGAAACCAAAATGTAATCTAGTCTAGAGTATGTGTGATGGGCTCGAGATTGATGGGTGTAATCCCGCTCATGAGGATGAAGTAATCTCCATGGGTCGAGTAGTTCCAGCGCTTCACATAAATAAGGAAGGCCTCTACCCATGGGGGTTTTCTGTGAAGATCCCGGGCCTGATCTGTCCTGAGCATTATCCAAAACTTGGTTAAAGTCCCCCAGAACCAGCAAAGGATGAGCTTTGTCCCCACCACCTATTCGGACCAAAGTCCTAAAAAATTTGTGGTCATAGTGGTTCGGACCATACACCATTAAAACATTAAACACTTGATCTGACATAGTCACTTTACAATAAAGAATCCGTCCCAAAGAGTCTGCGAAAAGCTGTTCTATCTTTCCAGGAAATCCTTTCCGAACCAAGAGTACCACCCCTGCATGTATGGTGGAAGAGGATGAATGAAAAATTTGGCCCACCCATCCCTTCAGAAGCTTAGCATGTTCTGTCTTGGACAACCTCGTCTCCTGTAGGCAAGCAAGATCTGCCCTGTGGTACCTTAATCTACTCAAAATCTTGGTACGTTTCACTGGTGACGTAATGCCTCCCACGTTCCAAGATATCAACCGGAATGTCTTACCACACACCAGGGCCACAGAAGCAGACCTGTCACAAATGCAATCCCCGTGGACCCCCGGGTGCCCAGCCTTCACCCAGAGGACAACCGGAAGCAATTAACCATAGAAACCCATATGGAAGGATAAAAACTCTGAATAAACCCCCCTCTGGAAGCGGAACCATAAACAACTGTATCCCAATACCCCAATATCTTACCCACCCCCCTTCCCCTTCCACACCTCCCCCCAATCCCAAACACCCCCATAACCAAAAGCCATCCAGTACCCAAACGGACACTGAAAGGTAGAGCACGTCTCTGGTGCCATCGGAGCCTGTCCCCCTTACAAACATAAACATTTTACATTGCAGGATCAATGATGTACATTCCAAACATACCGGAAACCATCAAGCATGTGAAATATGCAAGAATACTAATCAGGTTAGGGGGGGTGTATTAGCTCCCAGTCTGTTGACAAAATCTCCAGCCAAAATGTCCGAGCCAAACACGTGCCATTTACCATCTAAATATATTTTCAAAATTGCAGGATACAGGAACAAAAATCGACATTTGAGATCCGCCAATTTCTTGCAGATAGGGTAGAAATTTTTCCTCCGGTCTGTCAAGGCCGATGAATAATCCTGACCAATCCGTATTGGAGTAGATTCATATTATAGGGTCTCCCGTTTTAATCGAAATTCCCGCAAAATTTCAACTTTGTGTCGGTAATTGTGCAGTTTCCCTATCACCACCCTGGGCCTCTGGTCCGTTCCATTGCGGGGCCCAATTCTATGAACGCGCTCAAATCGCGCCGGGCCTAAAGCTGCGGGCATGGGCATTTCGCTGGCCAGCCAGGACTCTAACACAGAGAGCAGCACAGAGTCTGAGATAGTTTCCGGGAACCCCATAAATCTCAGGTTACCTCTACGGGACCTGTTCTCCAAGTCCTCGAGTTTATCTTGGTGTTGGCGTAATTGCTCTTTCATATAAGCCATTTCCGTTTCCACCCCTCGGGCCCCATCCTCCACAGTGGATACACGCTCTTCCAGGGCTGTAAAGCGTGTCGAGTGATCTTCCAGGAGGGACTCCAGCTTGGTGAGTTGAGCTGATAATTGTTCCATGCTAGGAGTGAGGGCTTGAGCAATAAGCTGTTTAAGATCTGCTAGCGTCTCCGTAGAGAATTGCTTAAGCGTGCCGCCCGAAGGTTCCGCCATTTTCTCATTGGTCGGCCTGCTCTTTTCCTTGTCTTTGTCTTTTTTTGCTGATTTTGACGACATAGCTTGCGGGGACTTCGCCAAAAATCTGTCCATAGAAATGCCCCCCAAAGCCTGCTGAATATCGGCGAAATAAATCGCTAAATCTCCTGCTTTGAAAGCTTCAGAGGGGCCAGGCTCCGGAGCAGGCAATGCGAGCTGCTTGCCGACTCACAGCATCACGTGACTCCTTGGATTTTTTATTTATCACGTCATCACGTTACTACGTCTTGATGTGTATAAGGAGTCTCCTCCTCCTCTCGCTCATTTCTTTAAAACAAGCACCAGCTGACAGGATTTCTGGCGGTTGGAATCTTTCAGAACTAACATTTGGATCCAGCAGCGGTATGTATTGTAACCATGTGTCTCCTTTTCAATGCTCTTTGCCTAATAATTGAATTATAAAACTGCAGTTACAGCATGAGTAAGAGGTGTTACTCACATGTGATTTGATAACTTTTATGCTTATAGATTTGACTGCCAGCTTCAGTAAGATGTTATCTCACTGATTTACCATACTCCATTCTATGTTGGCTTCACTATTTTAAGGTCCTCAGCGGGCCACCACACACTCAAACCATCTCATTCTGTGGGGCTTTATGCTCCCATTCGTCATTGGACCCATCTATATTTCATGTGTGCATAGAATGGAGTATGGTAAATCAGTGAGATAACATCTTACTGAAGCTGGCTGTTATGAGAATATTCTTCATTCAAATTGATACAGTTAGTGCCTAGCGTTTCATTATATGGTAATTATGGCACAAGAAGACACTGAGTTTATTGGTTATACGGAGGAGCAGTTTAGGTCTATATTGACCAGACCAGCTTTATTGGATGATATTACAGAATCCCCGGGACTGTCCTCATGGCAGGAATGGGAGCTCACTCAAAAAAGATTGATTAGGGCTGAGCTGCACGGTAGTACACTTGTGCAATATTTGAAGAAGGCGATGATCCCTCGCGGATTGCGCATTCTTAAAGAACCCATGCTTATGGGCATGGACAAATCGTTTATGGACAAATGGGTTGGGATTTTAAACCGATGTTCCCGTGATCTTATGATATTACTGGTGGAGACCACCACCAATATTGAACACGATTTAAAGGTCAAATGTGTGGATATTGAGCAAGAACATTTGAGTAAAATGGAGAAGGAGGAGTATGACAGCAAGCACAAAGAGTTAAATGATTCACTACAACAACTTCGTGAATCTATTAAACAGACTAAAATCAAGAAATGGAAAAGGGACGAAAGAGACTATATGGCAGGGAAGGTTTATACTTGGAATAAAAAACACACCCCGGCACAAACCAAGAAGAAGGTGGTATTTGAGGCCTCTACCGACGAATCTGAGGGGACAAGTGGGGAATCTGGGGACTCCTCTACCAGTCGGGCGTCGGGGGACGAAGGACAACAGCCCCCGAGGGTACAAAATGCCAGGTCCAGGAACAGAGGACGGGGCCAAGCCAGGGGCAGAGGAGTAAAAGCGAAACAACCTCCATAGTTACCAACTTGTCTTCTTCGGTAGTGTTAACATCTAATCAAATGGAAGTTTTGCAGCTTGGACTGGGGTATGTTATCCAGGTTAAACCGGACTTTTTTCAACTCAAAATCGCTTTTCACAAATTTATTAGAAAATTGAGTATTAAAATATACTTTGAATCTAATACGGATGTCCCTAAGGGGGAGGATCTTTCTGTCATCAAAAAAGAATCCAAGTGGGTCCCCCCGGGAGTGATGGACCCGATATTGACCACTTTCAAGGATCTGGTGCTTGACGGCATAACCAAGTATGAGACATCTACTAACTCCTCGAAAATACAATATAATCTATCGTACCAACAACATTTGGCGATACGTCAACTCAGGGACATGGAGAATATTATTATTACGAAAGCTGATAAGGGGGGTTCTATTGTTATTCAGGATGTGCAGCAATATCATGAGGAAGCGCAACGGCAACTTAGCGATACGATAGCTTATAAAAAGGTTTCTGAAAATCCTACTGGCCCGCTGATGAAAGATATTTTTTCCTTTATTACTCAGCATTATGAATTGGGCCAGATAACTTCTAAAGAGTACCAATTCTTGCTGGAGAAACATCCTAGGACCCCCAGTATCCGTTTCGTTCCTAAGATCCATAAAAATCTTGCTAAACCCCCTGGGAGGCCCATAGTTAACACCAGAGACAGCCTGTTAGAACCTTTGTCCAAATTTCTGGATGTTTTCCTTAGGGATGAGGCTGTTAAGGTTAAATCATATCTTAAGGATTCCTCCCATTTGCTTAGGACCCTTCAGGATACCAACGTTCCCCAGGGAGATGTTTTTCTAGTCACTCTTGATGTGGTATCGTTATACACTAAGATACCCCAGGATGAGGCTCTGGTCATTATTGAAGGGGTGATGAACAATAGGGGTAAACATCTTAGAATACCCACCCCTTTTTGTCCAAATTAGCCCAGTGGGTTCTGAAGAACAGCTTTTTTGAATACAATGGGAACTTTTTTCAACAAATTGAGGGTGTGGCTATGGGGGCTACTTTGGCTCCCTCTATAGCCACACTCCATATGGGGAAATTTGAGATGGAGTTTGTATATCCTTCGGAATTCTTTAAATCCATTTCCCTATGGAAACGATTTTTGGACGATTTTTTTTCCTATGGGAGGGCACTGAGGAGGGTCTGTAGGAATTTTTTGGGTGGATTAACACTAAGAATCCCAATTTGCAGTTTGTCCCCCATTATAGTATAGATAAGATTGAGTTTTTGGACATACTGATAAGCAGGGATCAAATGACAATTGAAACAACTCTATATAGGAAGCCGGTGGCTCGTAACACCCTTCTCCACTTTGATAGTTTTCACCCCTACCATCTAAAGCATAGTCTACCCATAAGCCAATACTTGAGAGCACGGAGGGTCTGCTCCACGCTAGCCGAATTTAAGAAGGTGGCTAGGGATTTGGAGGGGCGTTTTCAAGAGCGAGGGTACCCTAAAAGTTCCATTAGACATGCCTATCTACGGGCCCGCTATGCTCAACGGGAATTGTTACTTATGGATAAACCCCGGGTACAGGAGGAAGGGCGGTTAGTATGTGTCCTTCCCTTTTCTAGAGCATCAGGGGTACTGATTTCCCAGATTAGACAACATTGGCATATATTAAACCTTCATGAGGGTTTTTCAGAGCTCCCCCTTTTTTCATACCGTAGAGGCAAAACTATTGGTCAGGCCCTTAAAAAACCGGATAGTCAATATGATAGCGAGACTGGTACTGGACACACTAAATGTCACCACTGTCAATGGTGTGACCTCACGTTGGAAGGGCCTCAATGGATTGATCCCCAATCAGGTTACGTGGTGAGAGCTAGGGCTGACACGACCTGTAAGACAACGAGGGTGGTGTATATAATAGTGTGCCCATGTAATCTCGTGTATGTGAGCCGTACTAAGAGGGCCATTAACGTACGCCTGAATGAGCATAAATCCCGCATCAATACTGGGGCAGTACAAGCCCCCATAGTTCAGCATTGGCTGGATAAGGGCCATGGGATTCAACATATAAAATGGAGGGTTATTGACTATGTATCTGAAAGGGAATTAGAAGGGGATTGGGAGGGAAGACTAAACTTAATTGAACAACGCTGGATTTATCGCCTTAACACGGTAGCTCCATATGGACTTAACAATGAGCTGGAGTGGGCTTCTCTAATATGAGGCGGGCTCTGGGGGTTCTTAGTTATTATCTTCCGCTAAATAAGGAAAGTACAAACAAAGAATACGTGTCAATTCTGGTTACTGCAAGTTTTGACGTCAGACTCTGACGTCCCTGATCATCTGGGACGTTGGCGCCTGGGTCACGTATAAATCAGCTGATTAAGAGCGTGACCGCCATTTCGTTTTAGACACGATGGTGGGATAAAACGATTATGAACGGAAAGGGTTACTGTCTGTAAAAAGTTTAAATTATAGTAATATATGCTTTATTATTATATAAACACTTAGGTGTTTTTTATTCTGTTTAGGGAGAGGGAGCCTTGATAAAGCCCTTGAGTTGTATGGGCGAAACATGTTGGGTGATTGATGTTTCTACCCTCCCGATTAGCGTCGAATCCACAAGCTAAGTACTTTTAGCATATATGTATTCA
The DNA here is from genome assembly GCF_902459505.1 of Geotrypetes seraphini. NCBI lineage: Eukaryota > Metazoa > Chordata > Amphibia > Gymnophiona > Dermophiidae > Geotrypetes > Geotrypetes seraphini. The sequence goes on from NC_047092.1 coordinate 125,757,085, forward strand.
TACAAAAAATTTTTTTTAAAATTAATATTTGCAATACATGCACACATGAAATATAGATGGGTCCAATGACGAATGGGAGCATAAAGCCCTACACAATGAGATGGTTTGAGTGTGTGGTGGCCCGCTGAGGACCTTAAAATAGTGAAGCCAAAATAGAATGGAGTATGGTAAATCAGTGAGATAACATCTTACTGAAGCTGGCTGTTATATGAGAATATTCTTCATTCAAATTGATACAGTTAGTGCCTAGCGTTTCATTATAGATTTGACTGAACATCACGAAGCGTACAACATCATTACTATTTCACAGCACCAAGTTTTGAGAATACCAGCAATCGGGTCTCCTGAAGCAGAGATCGAAACGGGGCCAAGTTGGGACCCCTTAAGTCAAATCTTAAAGCTAAGTGAATATTAATACACCCATTGAATATAGTGATGGCTGTTTTTTATTAAAAGAAGAGAAGATGTAATGTAATGTAATTTATTTCTTATATACCGCTACATCCGTTACCTTTAATACATTTGAAGCATTATAAGAATTTTAAATTTTACAAATCTCTCAGAGTCTTGAAGTGTGATCTCAGATTTAAGAAAGTGCAATGACTGGAAGGTGAACTCTTTTTTAGGGAGGTTTAGTAGCCTTCCCTTCAGAGTTTCATGTCTCTGAGCATTTTATATATCCAGTAGATCACACTTTATAGACTTTTTTCTATTGTTATCAACAAGGTCTGGAATGCAAGCAACGCCAGCTGGATGGCTGTCTCTAGAGCAGCGTTTTTCAACCGCTGTTCCGCGGCACACTAGTGTGCCGCGAGATGTTGCCTGGTGTGCCGTACGGTCAGGGCCGCCATCAGGGCAGTACCACCAGTCTAGGGAGAGGGGCGGTTCGCCCCTCGTGGACAGAAGAGAGCTGGACGGGGGACCCGCGGAGTTCAATACATCTCGAGCCGCGAGGCTCGTCTTCTGTTCCTGCCTGCCCTGCAGCTAACATATAGCCGATCGCAAGCGTTCCCCGATGTCAGCGCTGACGTCGGAGGGAGGACTTAAGCAAAGCCTGCCCTCCGACGTCAGCGCTGACGTCGGAGAATACTTCCGTTCGGCTATTTGTGTGCGGCAGGGCAGACAGGAAGCAGAAGACAAGCCTCGCGGCTTGAGCTTCGTTTTGCTGAGAAAGTTGCAAAGATGGGCTGGGAGGCAAACACGGAACACAAAAGGGGGGAGGGAGTGTGTTTTGGACACAAGGCATGAACTTGGGAGAGAGGAAGGGAGGGAAAGAGATGCTGAGGTGGGGGAGGGAATGCGTTTTTGGACACAGAAGAAATGGACTTGGGAGAGAGGAAGGGAGGGAAAGAGATGCTGAGGTGGGGGAGGGAATGAGTGTTTGGACACAGAAGGCATGGACTTTGGAGAGAGGAAGGGAGGGAAAGAGATGGTTGTGTACACGGTGAATAGAAGAAAGGAGAATTTTTGGTCATAGGGAGGGAGTGAGGTACAGATAGTGGCATACCAGGGTGGGGGGGGGGGGGCGGTCTGCCCCACCCCGGGTTTACGTCCCAAGGGGGTGCACAGCTGGCCACCCTCCAGTGTTGTCCCTAAGCCGGCAAACTGCGGCTCTTTAGCCATTTGAGTGCCACCGCCGTCAACGGTGTTGTTGGCGGTGGCAGCATTATAAAATACTTTCTTTGTGTTTATTTGATTCCTATTCAAGAGAATTACTTTATATATAGTCAATATAGGCAAAGAGTTAAATTTTTTAACATTTTCTAATGGTGGTGTGCCTCGTGATTTTTTTCATGAAACAAGTGTGCCTTTGCCCAAAAAAGGTTGAAAAACACTGCTCTAGAGCACTGGTCAACCAAGACGCCTCCTCCAAAAACCAGCTGTCCTGAGCTAAGCGACCGAGACACTAAGCTCCCCAACCGAGGAAACTGGTGTCCGTGGGAAGAACTGTCCACTGGGGAATGATCCAGGCTCACTCCCTGCATCAGCCACCAACGGACAAACTAACTCTCGAAGAGGAACAAGAGAGTCCAAAACGTGCATCTGGGGCAACCAACGTTGAAACAGAGCCCAGGCCTACCAAACCACATCCAGGGAAGCTGCCATCGACCCTAGGGCGTGGAGAAAACCCTGAGCCCGAGGACACCAGAAAGCCATCAGAAGGTGAATCTGCAACTGCAACTTGACCAATTAGGCCTCTGACAGGAAGACCTTCCTCAAGCTGGTGTCAAAAAGAACCCTAAGATGGAGCCAACCGGCTCTTGGACAGGTTGACTACCCATCCCAGCGACTATAGGAATTCCACAACCCGAGCTGTAACCCGAGAGCTCTCCTGAAATGACTGCTCGGATCAGTCATCCAGATAAGGGTGAACCAGAATGCCCTCACTGTGCAAGGCCGCTGCCACAACTAGCATAACTTTGGTGAACTTCCGCGGAGCCATGGCCAGACCAAAAGGAAGCACACAAAATTGGTAGTACCATCCCAGAATTGCAAAGTGAAGGAACTGCTGATGGGAGGTGCAAATCGGAACATGCAAGTATGCCTCCGTCAGATTGAGACAAGTCAAAAATTTCCCTGGCTGAACTGCCAGAATGACAGATCTCAGGGTCTCAATGTGAAAAGACAGAACTCAGAGCCCTGTTGACCCCCTTTAGATCAAGATGGGCCGATGTAAATGGAATACCGGCTGGTGCCACACTCCTGCGGAGCAACGGGCACTACCACTTTGAGATCTAGCAATCTTTGAAGCATCTGGCGAAAGGCCTGCTTCTTTCATGCCACCTGTCAAGGAGAAGCAAGAAAGTGATCTGGCAACGAAAGGGAAAACTCCAGAGCATATCTGTCCCGAATCACCTCCAGGACCCAATGATCCGTCATGATCTCATAGTAACATAGTAGATGACAGCAGATAAAGATCCGAATGGTCCATCCAGTCTGCCCAACCTGATTCAATTTAAATTTTTAAATTTTTTTCTTAGCTATTTCTGGGAAGGATCCAAAGCTCTACCCGGTACTGTGCTTGGGTTCCAACTGCGGAAATCTCTGTTAAGAACATAAGAAGTTGCCTCCATTGGGTCAGACCAGAGGTCCATCTCGCCCAGCGGTCCGCTTCCGCGGTGGCCCATCAGGTCCGCGACCTGTGAAGTGGTTTCTGACCACTTCTATAACCTACCTCAAGTTCTATCTGTACCCCTCTATCCCCTTATCCTCCAGGAACCTATCCAAACCTTCCTTGAACCCCTGTACCGAGTTCTGGCCTATCACATCCTCCGGAAGCGTGTTCCATGTGTCCACCACCCTCTGGGTAAAAAAGAACTTCCTAGCATTTGTTCTAAACCTGTCCCCTTTCAATTTCTCCGAGTGACCCCTAGTGCTTGTGGCTCCCACAGTTTGAAGAATCTGTCCTTATTCACTTTCTCTATGCCCTTTAGGATTTTGAAGGTTTCTATCATGTCCCCTCTAAGTCTCCTCTTCTCCAGGGAAAACAGCCCCAGCATTTTTAACCTGTCAGCGTATGAAAAATTTTCCATACCTCTTATCATTTTAGTCGCCCTCCTCTGCACTCCCTCGAGTACCGCCATGTCCTTCTTGAGGTACGGCAACCAGTATTGAACACAGTACTCCAGGTGCGGGCACACCATTGTGCGATACAGCGGAATGATGACTTCCTTCGTCCTGGTTGTGATACCCTTTTTGATGATGCCCAGCATTCTGTTTGCTTTCTTTGAGGCTGGTTAAAACCTACTCCAGCCCATCTACACCCTCCCAGCCACTGAAGCCCACCAAACAGCCATACACAGACAAAGACCGTGCAAGTCTCCCCAGTACTGGCCTTAGTTCAATATTTAATATTATTTTCTGATTCTAGATCCTGTGTTCATCCCACGCTTCTTTGAACTCAGTCAGTTTTACTCTCCACCACCTCTCTTGGGAGCGCATTCCAGGCATCCACCACCCTCTCAATAAAGTAGAATTTCCTAACATTGCCTTTGAATCTACCACCCCTCAACCTCAAATTATGTCCTCTGGTTTTACCATTTTCCTTTCTCTGGAAAAGATTTTGTTCTACGTTAATACCTTTCAAGTATTTGAACGTCTGAATCATATCTCCCCTGTACCTCCTTTCCTCTAGGGTATACATATTCAGGGCTTCCAGTCTCTCATACGTCTTCTGGCGCAAGCCTCCTATCATTTTCGTCGCCCTCCTCTGGACCGCCTCAAGTCTTATGTCCTTGGCCAGAACACAATACTCCAAGTGAGACCTTACCAATGACCTGTACAGGGGCATCAACACCTTCTTCCTTCTACTGGCTACGCCTCTCTTTATACAGCCTAGCATCCTTCTGGCAGCATCCACTGTTTTTTCGCCTTTAGATCTTCGGACACTATCACCCCAAGGTCCCTCTCCCCGTCCGTGCATATCAGCTTCTCACCTCCCAGCATATACAGGTCCTTCTGATTATTAATCCCCAAATGCATTACTCTGCATTGAATTTTAGTTGCCAGGCATTAGACCATTCCTCTAACTTTTGCAGATCCTTTCTCATATTTTCCACTCCCTCTTCGGTGTCTACTCTGTTACAAATCTTGGTATCATCTGCAAAAAGGCATACTTTTCCTTCTAACCCTTCAGCAATGTCACTCATAGACATATTGAACAGGATCGGCCCCAGCACCGAACCCTGAGGGACTACCACTACTCACCTTTCCTTCCTCCGAGCGACTTCCATTAACCACCACCCTCTGGCGTCTGTCCGACAGCCGGTTTCTAACTCAGTTCACCACTTTGGATCCTAACTTCAGCCCTTCAAGTTTGTTCAACAGTCTCCTTTGAGGAACTGTATCAAAGGCTTTGCTGAAATCTAAGTAAATTACATCTAGCATATGTCCTCGATCCAGCTCTCTGGTCACCCAATCAAAAAATTCAATCAGGTTCGTTTGGCACGATTTACCTTTTGTAAAGCCATGTTTCCTCAGATCCTGTAACCCATTAAATTCAAGGAAGTACACTATCCTTTCTTTCAGCAACACTTCCATTATTTTTCCAACAACTGAAGTGAGGCTCACCGGCCTGTAGTTTCCTGCTTCATCCCTGTGACCACTTTTGTGAATAGGGACCACATCCTGGTAAAAGTCCTGCAATTGAGCGCCCACCGGATCCAAGGGAGGCGCCAGCAAGGAATCATTGGGAGAGCCGAATAGCGGAGGAGCCGGCGGAGGAATCACGTTCCCCCCCCCCCAACGTGCCCCCCGAAAGGACTACATGCATTGAAAGAAATGGCCCCGAGAAACTCCAGAAGCCGTAGGAAGCAGTCCCTCAACCAGGGTGATAGCTGTGGAAATCATGCAAACGCCCCAGCAATGCCACCCCGCACATGCGGGTGAGCATGGTCTTCAGGAAGACTGAGAACCTTAGTCCATCAAGGTCTGAACCAACTTGTCCAAATCCTCGTCAAACAAAAATGATCCCCAAAAGGGAAATTTTGTCAGTTTAGCCTTAAATGCCTCATCTGCCGAACAAGCCTGAAGCCACAAGGTACGACGCACTGCCACCCTGAGAGCCATAGACTTGGCATACACCCGTAACGTTATACTGGACATCAGATATATAAGAGGCAGCCATCTCAATTTTGGCTACGTCCTGTTCCACCAAGGACCAGTCATCAGACTCGCGGTCAAGGACATGCTTGGCCCACTGAAAACAGGCTTAAGTCACCAGACCACCACATATCGCCTGGACCCCTAAGGCAGACACTAGTGCTGCTCGATTCAGGGGAAAAAACTTGATTCAGCCTTTTGAATTGATTTTTCAATTCGGTTTTCCTGCCCAATTGGGTGTTTTTTTCAAACATCCCGGTGGGCATTTTTTAGCCTCTTCACCCCTCTTTGCCCTCTCTTATCCACACTGGCGCTGTGGTGTAAACAAAATAAACAAACGAAAAAGACTTTTCCTCTTTCTGTTAAATCATAGCTCACATTCGCGGTCTAACACCAGCTCTGGCAGGATACACATTTCAAATCTGATATATTGTAATCACAAAACAGAAAATAAAATTATTTTTTCTACCTTTTGTTGTCTGGTCATTATTCAAATCATGTTGATCACAGGCTTTGGTTGTCTTCTGATAACTCACTTGCCAGGGTTTCCTTCTTTCTCCATGCTAACCATCCATATTCCATCTCTGTCCTCCCCTTCTGTTTCCCTTCTCTCCCCCGGAGGTCTGAAATCTTTTTTTTCTCATCTCCATCCCCGCAGCTGCAGTGATGGACTCCACCATCCCCAGATCTATCATCTCTCCTTTTCTCAACTACCCTTTCATCCAGCATCTCTCTCTCCTTCCCCACCACCCCAGGGTCCATCAACTCTCCCTCTCTCTTCCCAACTACCCTCTTATCCAGTATCTCTATCCCCCAGCCCCGCTCAAAATCTCTTGTGTCCAACTTCTCTCCCTTTATGTTCCTTCCCTCCCTAAATCCCTTTATGTTCTTTCCCTCCCTAAATCCCATTGTCCACCATCTCTCTCCTTCTCCTCTGTTTTTAGACCCATTATTTCTTTCCCCTCTAGTCTGGTATATGCATGTCTCTTTGAACCCCCCTTTCTCTCCCTTCATTACTTCTATACCAGGGCCCCCTCCCCTTCCTTGAAGGGCACCCACAGAAGGCCTGCAGGTTCCCCCTAACCTCCCGCTCTTACTTTAAGATAATACAGCAGCCTGCAGAGGGGATCACCGATGGTGTAGCAATCCTTGCAGGCTGCCATCATCCTCAGCGGCACACTCCCTCTGTCGTGATCCTGCACTCGACATCAGAGGAGGGGCTGGACCGCAGCAGAGGGAACATGCCACTGAGGATGACAGCAGCTTGGAAGGATCACTAAAGCACCGGCGATCCTTGCTGCAGACTGCTTTATTATCTTAAGGTAAGAGCGGGAGGCCAGGGGGGAAGCTGGGGGAACATGCAGCACTTCCTGACTGACCCTCCCCCCTTGCCCCCTAAAGCAGGAGTGGCAGTGGATGGCCAGCAAGAGGCAGCGCTGCTGCTCCTGCTTTAGGAGGGCATGGGAAGGAGGGTCGGTCACCAAATCGGGAGGCCAATTTAAAAAAAAAAAAAGGAATTGATTCGATTCACCCAAAGTGAATCGGTGAATCAATTTGAATCAGAAATCGAGCAGTACTAGCAGACATCAAAATTCTGCTTAAGAAGGGCCTCTAACCTACACTCCTCAAGAGTCCCGTAAGGCTGAGCTGCCCTCGACGGGCACCGTATGCCGTTTCACGATGGCCGAGACCACCATGTCCCCCACTGGCGACTTCAAGGTATCCCTATCCCCCTCCGGGATAGAATACAGGCAAGCCATAGAGCGTGCAAAACAAAAAAGCACCTCTGGCACTTTCCACTGCGAAAGGACAATATCCCAAATATCCTGATGCATAGGAAAAGAGAAGGATGCAGAGCGGATCCTCGAAGCAGAAGGTCCACAACATATGGGGACTCCTTTGCATCTTCCTCGAAGTGCTACACCGAGGAGACCTGTAGAATCTGCTCCTGGAGCTCCTCCTGCTGAAAAATGCACACCACAGACGCATCCTTGCCTGCAGACGAAACTGCAAAGCTGTCGCTAACAGCATCCATTTCCCCTAAGAGGATCCTGGAGATCTTCCAATGATCCAGGTCCTACTTCAACGAAAACTGCTCCTCATACAATAAATCATCATCCCACAAGACCCGCAACAACTTGGAGGAGAGAGGATGAGACAGGGACGAGACCAGAGCTGAGGGTTGCCGAACCAGAGTGGACACAAAGAGAACACCCCTCCCTCCCGAAGCGGAAGCAGGACCCTCAGCCACTTGAAAATAAGCCTCACACAAGGCAAAAACAAAATTAGGGGGAAAATACCCTGGCAGCCTAATGGGACTCAGTGCCAAAGCAGAGGACCCAGCAGAAACTTTATTTTTGTATACCGCAATACCACAAGCAGTTCAGAGCTGTTTACAGAGGAAGAGACTGTACACAGACAGCGATGTTACAGAAAATATTTTCAATTACATTAGTAAGCCAAGAGAGGTTAGGTATTTCCAGAAGAATATTAGAGATGTAATAAGTATTTCAGAGATACAACATGACCCATTATCGATTACCCACCCACAATAGTTTATATATAGTCAATGATAACTTATGGAGCAGTTACAGAATTATTTCAGTAGTCTGTCACTTGTTTTTGAAGGATATAACAATGGCAGTGCAGTTTCTGGATGTAAGTTGTTGCATTGTGTTGTAATGCAGAATGAAGGAAGTTATCTTGCCGTTCTATCGGGTGATGGTGTGCCCGCATCTAGAGTACTTTCATCCAATACTGGTCACCGTACCTTAAGAAGGACATGGCGATACTCGAGAGGGTTCAGAAAAGAGCAACGAGATTGATAAAAGGTATGGAAAACCTTTCCTATGCTGAAAGATTGGAGAAACTGGGGCTCTTCTCCCTGGAAAAGCTGAAGCTTAGAGGGGACACGATAGAGACTTACAAGATCATGAAGGGCATAGAGAAAGTGGAGAGGGACAGATTCTTCAAACCTTACAAGATCATGAAGGGCATAGAGAAAGTGGAGGGGGACAGATTCTTCAAACGAGAGGGCATTCGGATAAATTAAAAGGGGACAGATTCAGAACCAATGCTAGGAAGTTCTTCTTCACCCAGAGGGTGGTGGACACCTGCAATATGTGGTAGGACAGAGTACGGTATTGGGTTTCAAGAAAAGATTAGATGTTTTCCTGAAGGAAAAGGGGATTGAAGGGTATAGATAGAGGATTAATATGCAGGTCCTGGACCTGATGGGCCGCCGCGTGAGCGGGCTGCTGGGCATGATGGACCTCTGGTTTGACCCAGCAGAGGCACTGCTTATATGTTCTTATGAAACCTGTCCCCTGTCTCTCCAATAAAAGGGGAAGGTCATCTGAGGCTGCAGATAAAATGGAGATGCTTCCCACAAAAAAACGGAGCAGATCATGCCGAAATGGACACGCCCTATGGAAGCCTGAACCGTCCCAGAAGTTAAAATAAGCAAGCCGGCAGCAGCGGTAAGGGAATCCCCAGCAGTATCAGCGGTAAGGGAAACCTTATTTCCCTGACCGGCGGCAGCTGAGAAAATGCCTTTGTGGGCGGCAGGGGAAGCTCAGGCTTCCCCGCTGTCAGCTGCTGGCGCATGAGGTACTTGTGAAGGGGATCCCTGCTCGCTGGCACCCGAAGTTGACGAAGATTCCCCTTCGCGGTGGCCTGTATACCACAAGCACAGGTCGGCCGAAGCTACTTTGCATCTGGAAAACAATGAGTACTTTTTCCCTTTAAAAATGCTCATTGCGCAATAGGCAACCTAGCAAGAAAAAAAAAAAAGGTACCAATTTACAATAAAAATACAATTACAGAGAAGAGAGAGCTCTCTTCAGACCGGCACTGCCTCAGGATTTCCACCCCCCCCCCCCCCAAACAGACTCTACTGGCTCTCTAAGCCATATGCCTTGCCAGTATCAGTGGCAAGGCTTACAGCTGAGGCACCTCTATAAAATTTTGGGGAGGTGAAGGAAAGGAGGGGCGGGGAGAGAAGGACTCAACTAGTGACCCACTGAGTGACACCCCCCGAGGTCACACAGACCCTCAAACAGGGTTCCCCCAAGCTCAGTCCGGTACAGACGAGGACAAGAAGGCCACTAGACAAATTCCAACAGCCCTAACACTAAAGATGGAAGCCTGCAATAGCTTACCACACCTGCTGGAGACTGAGAGCAGACTGAGGTATGATAGGGAAGCATAGTTATTTCTACTACAGCCAAAAGATTTTGTCTGTCTTCACCTGCTGGTCATGATGAGCTATTGCCCATCAGTGAAGCTGTACTGGTCTGGAGAGATGCTAAAGAAAGCACAGTTACTTACCGTAACAGGTGTTATGCAGGGACAGCAGGCTGATATTCTCACGTATGGGTGATGTCACCGATGGAGCCCCGGTACGGACCACTTTAAAAGTGCATCACCATTTAAAAACTTTAGAAAGTTTGCAATAGCCCAAACCACGCATGCACGAGTGCCTTCCCGCCCGACATAGGGCGCACGGTCTCTAAGTTAAGATAAGCAAGCTAAGAAGCCAATCTGGGGAGGTGGGTGGGTTGTGAGAATATCTGCCTGCTGTCCCTGGATAATACCTGTTACGGTAAGTAACTGTGCTTTATTCCAGGACAAGCAGGCAGCATATTCTCATGTATGGGTGACCTCCAAGCTAACAGAAATGGGACGGTGGGAGTATTGGCCATTAGGAGAATAAATTTTGTAATACAGATTGGCCGAAGTGCCCATCCCATCTGGAGAATGACTCGAGACAGTAGTGAGAAGTGAAGGTACGAACTGAGGACCAGCTTTACAGCTTTCTTCAATGGGAGCAGATCTGAGGAAAGCAACAGAAGCTGCCATAGCTCTAATTTTGTGGGCTGTGACATGACTCTCCAGTGCCAATCCAGTCTGAGCATAGCAGAACGAGATTCAGGCAGCCAGCCAGTTGGATAATGTCCTCTTGGAAACAGGACGCCCCAATTTGTTTGGATCAAAGGAGATGAACAGTTGGGGAGATGTTCGATGTGCCTTTGTCCGGTCAATGTAATAGGCCAAAGCTCATTTACAGTCCAAAATATGCAAAGCGGCTTCTCCAGCATGAGAATGAGGCTTAGGAAAAACACTGGTAGAACAACTGACTGATTGAAATGAAATTCAGTGACAACTTTCGGAAGAAACTTTGGATGTGTACGTAGAACTACCTTGTCATGATCTAAACTAAAACTAAACCTTAAATACCGCATCCTCTCTATAAAGATAGAGCTCGGCATGGTTTACAGGAACTTTAAAATAAGGAAGGAAAAACATTAGAATTAGTGATTATAAAGAGGGTAGAGAGATTTACATTTTTGAGAATAGGCAAGTTTTCAGATGCTTTCGGAATAATTGGAGGGAACCAAGATTCTGCAGCAGGGCAGAAAGGTTATTCCAAAGGTCATTGAATTTGAAGAAAAGAGATTTCCCTAATTTTCACGGATAGATGACACCTTTTAACGAGGGCAAAGATAGTGAAAAACTGTGAAGGGTGGATCTGCTACTAATGCTTGTAACTCACTGACCCTCCTGGCAGAGGTGAGAGCAATAAAGAAGATCACTTTCCAGGTAAGAAATTTAAGATGAGCTGTGGCCATTGGTTCAAATGGTGGCTTCATTAAACTGGAAAGAACCACGTTAAGGTCCCAGACTACATGAGGAGGCGGTTTCACATTGAAAAGTCATTCAATGAATCTGGAGACTAAAGGATGAGCAGTAAGAGGTTTACCCTCAACTGGCATGTGAAAAGCTGTAATAGCGCTGAGATGGACTCTGACAGATGTAGATTTGAGGCCAAAATCAGATAAATGAAGCAGATAATCCAACACCAAATCCACTGATAATGAAGTTGGATCATGATGATGAAGAAGACACCAGGAAGAGAACCTAGTCCACTTTTGTTTATAACATTGCTGAGTGGCTGGTTTCCTGGATGCATCAAGAATTTGACGAATAGGCTGAGAAAGATGCAAGTGAGATGGATTCAGCCCGAGAGAAACCAAGCTGTCAGGTGTAGTGATTGCAGGTTGGGATGTAGAAGTGATTTCTGATTCTGAGTGAGCAGAGTAGGAAATAATGGAAGAGGTATGGGTTCAATGGAACTGAGTTGAAGTAGAAGGGAGAACTAATGTTGCCTGGGCAATTCTTATGTTCTTATGGTGGCTGCTTCTCTCTTGAGCTTGAACAGAGTTCAACATGAGAGGGATTAGAAGGAATGCATATAGAAACAGGCCCATCCAGTCCAGGAGAAAGGCATCTGCTTCCAGACGGAGAGGAGAGTAAAGCCTTGAGCAAAACTGGGGCAACTGGTGATTGTGAGGAGCCGCAAACAAGTCCACTTGAAGAGTGCCCCATTGAGCAAAGATGGACTGGAGAGTTGCAGAGTTCAGAGTCCATTCGTGAGGCTGAAGAATTCTGCTAAGGTTGTCTGCTAGGGAATTCATCTCCCCTTGAATGTAGACAGCCTTCAAGAACAGATTGCGAGCTGTCGCCCAAGTCCAGAATTTTTGGGCCTCCTGACATAACAGGAGAGAGCCCGTGCCTCCTTGCTTGTTTATGTAGTAGATTGCTACTTGAATGTTCATGCGAAGGAGGAGGACTTGGGAGGAAAGAAGATGATGGGCATAAAACATTGCTCTGAGCTCCAGGAAATTGATGTGAACTTTCCGCTCCCTGGCGGTCCAGAAACCCTGAGTCTGAAGATCATCCATATGAGCCCCCAGGCATAAGGAGATGTGGCCATCGTGATGACCTTGTAATGAAGAGACAAGTGAAAAAGGAGAAGAATGGAGGACTGTGCAGGGTCCAAAGAAGACTCTCTTGGAAGGTGGTCTGGTGTGAAAATTGGGAGAGTAACCCTGACAAATAATGTTGAGGACCCAGAGGTTTGATGTTATGAGTTCCCAATGACTGATGAAAAACTGAAGATGGCCTCCGATGGGTTGAGGCATAGGCTGTAAAATGGTGACATTGACTATACTTCGAAGAAACACGTCAAAAAGGCAGTGTAGATTTTGGAGGTGCAGCCTGTTTCTGTTGTTGTTGACATGGTTGTTGCTGTTGCTATCTCTGAGGTTGAGACTGAGGTGGGGGCATAGGCTTTACTGCAAATCGTCTTTGATTTGAGGATTGTTGTCTGAAAAGACGAGAAGGCTTTGCCACAGTATCCCACCTGGTCTCATAGGCCGATAATTTATGGGTAGTTGTATCCAAAGATGCACCAAAAAGTTCATCCCCCAAACAAGGGGCAATAGCCAACCTATCCTGGGGCCGACCCTGCGAAAGTGAAAAAGTAAAACTTTTTTTTTTTTTTAAAGAAAGAATAAAGAAATAAGAACAAAACAAAAACTGAAAAGCCGTGTGAGCAGGAAGGCAGCGGAAAAAAAAGATCAGCCGTTGACAAGATGCGTCTTCTTAGCTCCACGGAAACTAAGAAACTGAAGGACCGCACACCCTACTTTGGGTGGGAAGGCACTCGTGCATGCGTGGTTCGGGCTATCGCAAACTTTCTAAAGTTTTAAAGTGGTGATGCACTTTTAAAGTGGTCTGTACCGGGGCTCCGTCGGTGACGTCACCCATACATGAGAATATGCTGCCTGCTTGTCCTGGAATAATTGAGGGCAGTTCAAGGTCCCCCAACGTTGGCCCTGGCTGAGAAGCCATTAAGATAAGTGTTGTTGCTCTTGTACTAAATATATTTTTAGAATTGCACATATTTAATAAAAAATTGCACTCCTTTAGCTAGTTATACATTTTCATTTTCTTTTATTTTAATTAATAAAGTAATAAAATAAATCAACAAATTTAATAAAAATGATTACAGCGTAGGAAGGGTTTGAAGTAGATGATTACATCACATGCATTCAGAATGAAGACTTGAAATAACATCTGGGTTATAAGAGGTCTCTTTACTGAGAATTATGCATATCTTTGATACTTCTACCTCATTATTAATCATAGGAATGAGTTCTATGTGTTGGATCAGGTAATGGTTCAAATGTTCAATAGAAATGAATCAATACGTTAGTTTTTGAACAAAATTAAAGCATGTGCTAAATTAAGATTGTTAAATATAGGTATTTATAAGTTATCCTCAAAAAACCCCCTTTTTTGTTTAGTTTGTCCTGGAGTAATTAGCATTACTATTAGAAAATGACATGGGGACAAATTTTTCCCCATTCCTGCGGCAAGTCATTTTCCCGTCCCGAGTTCTTTTCCTGTCCCTGCCCCATTCCTGCAAGCTCCATCCTCATCTGAACAAGCTTCAAACACTTTAATATCATAAGTGTTTGAGGCTTATGCGGTTAAGGCAGAGCTTACACAGCAACAAAACTCACAGGGACAAATTTGTCCACATGCCATTCTCTAATTAATACTACTACCAATTGTTTCTATAACACTACTAGACATACACAGCACTGTATATCAAAACACAGAAGAGACAGTCCCTGCTCAAAAGAGCTTACAATCTAGTCAAGACAAACTGGACAAGGTGCATCAATATATTATAACACCCTTTCTCACCATCTCTATCTCTCTAGCCGTCACTCTCACTTTCTCTCCCACTAGCACTCTGTCTCTTTCAAGCCGTCACTCTCACTTTCTCTCCCACTAGCACTCTGTCTCTTTCACTGTCTAACCACTTCTCCTTTCTCCAAAACAACTTCTTACTACATTCACAAAGAATCGTCATCAGAAACGGTTCCTATATCATAAGGAATAATAGCCAGTATAGCACCAATGTGCACTGTAACAGTGCTAAGAACACCTGAAGACAGCATTAGACTTCAAACCCTTCCCTCTGCAAGATGTTAAGAACCCATTTTGAAGATTTTGATTAAATGACATTGAATAGCAAACTGGCAGGGATTGTATGGCTTGTTTCCATCCCTGGGACTCATTACCTCTGCTGCTTCATTCATCTTCGCAATCATAGCGCTGACCACATCATCTGCATCACTAATAAATGTACCACCATCGCGATTCCGACGACGCTTGCCACTCATGCTCTTCTTACGCTGAAGCATTATGTCAAAGTCAGAGACAAAGTCAACACTGGAATGTAGAAACAATATTTACTGTTGGATATTTTGTAATCTGTAACACATCACATTATACAGAGAGTATGTACATCTGATATAAAGTCTTACTTTTTTCTTCCTTTGATCTCTTCATCGGAGTCTGAATCTGCTGCTGCTTGCTTCCTCCCTGCTATGGCCTTCTCACTTTCCAGCTCTTCCTGGTTAAAACCCTGGAGGGAAAACATAGCACAAGCAGGTCAATAGAAGTTAAAATGGGGTTTAATACTTCCCCTTGCTTAAACCACTTTAATACTTTGTGTGCTACAAGGTATATCAAGTTAATAAATCAAATCAAGGAAAGATTAGGTTCTTACCTCTATGGGTACAGTAGTCTTGACAAATAGGTTCTTTCCCAAAACCCAAAAGTATTGCAGAAAGCATCATCTACGTTTTTCAACTCCTCCTCATTTGATTGGGAGGTGCTCAGCCCTTCAGTTCGTACCAAAGCAATGGATAACCCCCAATAAGAAGAAATAACAAGAAGGGTATGGGGAACTCCCTTATAATTCAAATTTATTCTGCTCTACAAGAAAAACCATTTAATTAAACAAGTAGCTTAAAATTAAAAATAAATAGCTTAAAAAGTGTGGAACCAAGAAAGCCACCCACCAGAGTGCAATTAGCACTAATTTATGCAACTCTTGTAATACTCTTCTAAATATTTCATGATGGCACCAACAACCAATTCTTCTTCAAGGAAGATCCGAAGGACCTTCATACTGTCTTGGTAATTCAGAGACAAGTATCTGGAGTCACCTATACTGTATATGTCCGCAATAGAAAGCAGGCTATATTACAATCTGACAGAGTGGGCTGTCAAGACTACTTTACCCTTCTATTGGAGGTAAGAACCTAATTTTTCTTTCCAGTGCCAAGGGTACAGTAGTTTTGACAAATGGGACATTCCATAGCAGTCCCCTGAATCTAGGGCAGGGTAGATGAGCCTGCTGCAAGCACCAAGGACCCAGACTGTACATCCAGACTGTACAATACATTTCGTAAAAGTATGGAAGGTGGACCATATAGCTGCCTGAGACTCTGCTGAAGATTAGGTCACGCTTCTGGTAGAAAGTGCTTTCAAAGCAATCGTAGCTGTTAATCACAGCAAATGCATGCAGACAAAATGGCCATGCGAATCCATATGGAAATGGAAGCTTTCAAGGCAGGCTGCTACGGTTGGTTAACAAAAAAAAAAAAGATGATCTGGACAACAAAAATCATTTGTCACCTCGAGATAAGAGAACAACTTTCCTCACATCTAGGAAAATCCTTAATAATACTTTTCATAAGGGTTCATATAGGGGTTTACAGAAGGCCCATAAACCCATAATAAAATTTCACATAGAAAATGGATGCCGCAAGGAGAATGCAGTCACAACTCTCCCCTTAAGATATCTGGTTACAACAGGAAGGGAAGTCAAGGATAACTTCTCCTTTCGAGCTCTAAGCACGAGAGGCTTGCTACCTGAGCTCTGAGAATTCTAACTGCCAGATCATTTTCAAGACCGTTGTGAAGAAACAGGACTACAGCTATCTGAGCCCTATATGGCTGCACTTCATGAGCCGCACACCAATGCTGAAAATCATTCCAAGGCTTAGTATAAGCTGCAATCATAGCTGGCTTCTTGAGTCTTAGAAGGGTAGCTATGACTACTTCTGAATATCCTTACTATGCTAGGGCTACATGCTCAAGAGCCATGCCATGCGCCCAAAGCATTCCAAATTCTCAAGGGCAAATGGGCCCTGTGAAAGAAAAGTTGGACTAATCGGCAGTCTGAGACATCTGTCCCATTATAACCGAACCAGATCCGCGTACCATGAATGACGTGGTCAATCTGGTGCCATGAGAAACATCAACCCTTGATGGGTCGCTAGTCTTCGAATAACCAGTTCTACTATAGGCCATAGGAGAAATTACATTACATTCTGACTTATATTCCGCCAAAGACCTTACGCGTTCATGGCGGATAACAACATATTTCTATTACTAGAAACAAACTCAGTTAAACATAACGCAATGACAAATATTCAAATAGAACATTACCAAAAGATGATGATAAATTTCAAGATAAATTTATTTAAACAAGAATGTCTTTAAAAGTTTTTTTAAAAACAGCATATTGACCTACTGATCTTATTATAATAGGGAGATCATTCCAAATTAAAGAAGCCTGATAAAAGGATGACTTCCATTGAACAAATAATCTAATTGTCTTTAGTGAAGGAAATTGAAGATAAAATTGCTTCCATAAAATATGACCTGGTCTTCCTGCTAGTAATGAAATCAATTCCATTAAATAATTTGCACAACAGGTATGATTGGTGGTAAGATTGCCCTAGGATGACCACACCGTTGTTTAATGGCTCGAAACGCTGGCTGAAGCTCCAAAAGTGTTATTTGTTGTCTGCTGGCACCATCAGGAGGATTGTTGTCCTCCCCTGGTTTATGGTTTATTAATCTTGTTATACTGCTCGTTCATTTCACTGGTCCAAGTGGTTTACAGAATATAATAAAAATAAAATAAATATTAAAAAAAGAACTCCATTATTAGATAGTATAGACCTGCAAACATACTAAGAAACATTAACTCTTAAAAAAAACCAAAAACAAAAAATCCCTCCACTGTTCAACAGACTAAATCTAACCATACAAACAACCATACCAGAAAGCATTCACTTCTAAATAAAATCATAAAAATACCACTGAACTTTAAAATTTCACCAGACTGCTGACTGAAGATCTAGAACATTTAGAATATGTAAGTAATATCGGATTGATTTAAATCTTGCCCGAATGCTTCTTTTTAAAAAACTGTTTTTAATATAATTTTGAAAGATTTTAAATTTGCCTCTAACCTCAAAACTCTCGTAGCATATGGTTCCATAAGTTTGGAACTGCAAAGCAGAACACTTTATTTCAAGCAGACTCATCTAGCTCTATAAACAGAGGGTATTACCATTCTATTATCTTGAATAGATATCAAAGTTCTTAATGGCGAGTAAGGAATCAAATATGAATATAAATAAGCAGGCTGTAGAGCATAGAAAACTCTATGTACAAGAAATAGAGCTTTAAATTGGATTCTATAACGAATGGGTAGCCAATGATATTGCAAATAAAGAGGTGCTACCCTATCAAATTTTTTCTTGAAGCCTAGAACTTTTATTGCAGTATTCTGTAAAGTTTGTAATCTTTTCAGATTCCTATTTGAGGTCAAGTATACAATGTTGCAATAATCCAATTTTGAGATTATTAAAGCATGAAGAAGGACACGGACCTACAGCTGGAGAGATGGACATACACCAGGGACCTACGGCTGGAGAGATGAACATACACCAGGGACATGGACCTGTAGCTGGAGAGACAATAGAAGACAGCGATCGTCGTGGGAACTCCATCATCAGACAAGTCGACAGCCACATAGCAGGAGAAAGAAAGGATCGGCTGGTGACCTGCTTACCGGGAGCCAAGATAGAAGACATAGTGAGCCACATCAACAGGATCCTCGACAGCATGGAAGAGGAAGATACGGCGGTGGTGATCCATGTGGGGACAAACAACGTGAGCAACAGGAACTACAGCAGAGAAGGACTGAAGGACCAGTTCCAGATGCTAGGAAGGAAGCTGAACGCAGAGGGTAGCGTTCTCAGAGATCCTGCTGGTACCCAGGGCCGATGAGAAGAGGCAGATGGAGCTGCAAGCAGTCAACGCGTGGATGAAGTGCTGGTGTGAAGGAGGATTCCACTTCATGCACAACTGGACGACATTCTGGGGAAAGCTGTTCAGGAAGGATGGACTCCACCTCAGCTGTTCAGGAAGCTGTTCAGGAAGGATGGACTCCACCTCAGCGGAGACGAAATGAGGCTACTTGCAAGCAACATCAAGAGAGAAATTGAGAAGTTTTTAAACTGGGAAGAAGGGGAAAGCCGACAGTTGACAGAGAGTCGATGGTTCAGGAACCGGTATACCCAGAGGATATTATGCAGGAAGATAAGAACATAAGAATTGCCGCTGCTGGGTCAGACCAGTGGTCCATCGTGCCCAGCAGTCCGCTCACACGGTGGCCCTCTGATCAAAGTCCAGCGCCCTAACTGAAACTAGTTCTACCTGCGTACGTTCTGGTTCAGCAGGAACTTGTCTAACTTTGTCTTGAATCCCTGGAGGGTGTTTTCCCCTATGACAGACTCTGGAAGAGCGTTCCAGTTTTATACCATTCTCTGGGTGAAGAAGAACTTCCTTATGTTCGTATGGAATCTATTCCCTTTCAATTTTAGAGAGTGCCCTCTCATTCTCCCTACTTTGGAGAGGGTGAACAACCTGTCCTTATCTACGCCATGCTTTTAGTGTGGGTTTGTCAATAGGAGACATGCTTTTGTAGCAAGTTAATTGAATATCTGTAAGATAGGCTAGGAATTGTCCAATTTCATTTACAAATATATAATATCATTGCATTGAATGTGAATTGTTGCGATACATGCGCAACAAAATTGCATTACATCATACGTATACTGCGCATGTTCCGGGATTCTGGGGAGAACCAAATGCCATTATTTCATTAGATTCTCTTTGAATGGGTTTGACACATGCGCAAGAGAGTTGTAATACATCTTATTTATACTGCACATGGTTTGGCTTCTTGTGGAGTACCCGACACCATCATTATTCAATGCTACTGGTGGAACTGTAACCATATGCAGCAGGGGTAAGAGAAAAAAGAAAATGTTTTAAGATTTTGTTAAAATTTGAGATTTATAAGTGTTTTATGTTGCATATGAGGCTTAGATGATCAGAAATAATTGTTCATCTTATATTAGAGTACCACCAGATGGCATGTCAGATAAGAGTTATTAGCCATGGCATATAGCTTTGACATTGCCTTAGCAACTAATAAGGAGCCCTCTGGGGCTTCCCAATGCTCCATAACTAGCATATGCTAGGGAAAAAAATTGTGGTTTAAATTTTAGAGCCACTAACAACAGTGCACTGAGCCGCCGAGGTCTGCAGAGATTCTAGGTTTAACTCTCACAGACAGAGTCAGTAATAATCTCAAGCAGATAGGTCGGCATGAACCAACGGTATACCATCAGGTCCTCCCCCTAGTCAAGGGCTACAGCCACCTCTTGACTACTGGCTTCTGCCTGATACCAAGAATCTTCTAAAAGGGAAGATTCATTCTGTGGAAGTAAAGATATGGATTCTGACCCCCAGTCCTTCGCTGACTAGCCTTCTGGTTCCTGATCAGTAACCTTCTTTGGGGAGGGGGGGGGGGTGCGCTTTGTGAGGAACCGACGCGCAACCGGCGTGCCCTCAGAAGGCACAAGAGGACTCCAAATTACGTAGGCTTTCCACTTAAGACTCACAAAATCTGGGGTACAGACCTGAGCAAGGCCACAAGGACCCCTTCCGGGCACAGTTCAAAATCTTGTCAGTCCGTGAAAGATTCGGGTCCCCACCGCAGCAAAAAGTGCCGGCATCAGCTGACATGCAACTTCCTGTTGCCGTCGCTATGCCGGCACTCCTGCCTTCCACCACCAACTCCTGCAGCGTATGTCTCCTGCTCCAGCCTTTGTCTCTGCACCCCCAGACAAGCAGCGGCAGCTCTGTGTGCTTTTAACTTCGGCACACAGCTACTAAGCAGTATTTTAGCGCGGTTTCATGAGGCAGCCTCAGGGCCTTTGGTAGGCCGGCCAACATCACATCATTGAAGAGGTCCGGCCTACCAAAGGCCCCGAGGCTGCTTCATGAAACCGCGGCTAAAATACTGCTTAGGGGCAGCTGTGTGCCGAAGTTAAAAGCACACAGAGCTGCCGCTAGCCTACATAGAGGAAACATTTGCTGGAGAGGGAAGAGAGAAGGGGTACTCCTGGACAAGGGAAGTGAAGGGGGTACTGCTGACAGGGGAGAAGGGAAGGGAAGAGACAAGAGTTACTGTTGGATAAGGGGAGGAAGAAAGGGAGAAGGTACTGCTGGACAGGGGAGATGGAACATTGGAAGGAAACAGCTGGCAGGGAGATTAGAGGAGGGGAAGGAGTCAGGATGGAATGGAGAGATCAGATGAGGGAAAGGGGAGAGACAGAGGAATGACAAAGTAGAGAGAGACTGATGCTGGGAAGGGGGGTCCGATGAGAAATAAGGAAAGAGGGACAAAGATGCTAGATCTGGTGTAGGAGAGAGGGGCATAGAAAGAACGCAGATACCATATGGGAGGGGGAGAGGGCAGACAGTGGATGGAAGGGGCAGATGCTGGATTGAAGAGAGTGAAAAGACGATGAAAGCAGAAACCAGAGACGACAAAAAGGTAGAAAAAAATAATTTTATTTCTATCTTGTGATTGGAAAATATCAGATTTAAAATATGTATCCTGTTAGAGCTGATGTTAGACATAACTGGGGAGTGCAAAGGCCAGGCAGTGCGTCTTTAGCATCCAGCTGGCTTAGGGCTCTCTCTGACCAGGAGGCAGTTGCCCTAGTTGCATTCCCCCTAACACCATTCCTACCGTGTGTGACTGCGGTATTCTGTTAGCATGATATTTGTGTAACATTCTGTAATAATTTGGCTTATTCAGTTTTCTTGATAGTAGATAATAATAATAATAATAATAACAACTTTATTCTTCTATACCGCCACAATCGTGCGACTTCTAGGCGGTTCACAACAAAGAGAGCTGGACAATCAGCGAGTTACAACATGTAGATAGACAGTGAATTTACAGTATACAGAATCTTAAAAATGCAGTGTATTACAATAAAAATGCAGCATATTACAATATACAGTTTGTTTAGAATTTCAGAGGGGCCCTTTTAGAAAAGTAGCGAATTACAGAATACAATTTGTTAAGAATTTTCAGAGGGGGCATAGTAGGAAAAAGAAATGGAGGTGGTGTTTGGAGTAGTTAATGTTTAGTTGATATGTCTGTTGAATAAGGCAGTTTTTATGACTTTTCTAAAAGCGACGTAGGTCAGTCTAGCTCCATTAATGTAGTTGTCTAGCCAGTGTTGTTGTTTGTTTGCTTGGTACATAAAAGTTCTGTCCAGAAAGGTTTTGTATTTATAGCCAGTAATGTTTGGATATGCAAATAGTTTGCAGTTTCTGGTTTGTCTTATGGGACTGTATAATATGAAGTGAGATAGCAAGTATGTAGGAGCTAGTCCCCAGACTAGCTTGAAGCATATGCAAGAGACTTGAATATTATTCGTGCCTCGACTGGCAGCCAGTGCAGCAGTCTGTAGTAGGGGCTGATGTGGTCAGTTTTTTTCAATCTGAATATCAAGCGGACCACTGTGTTCTGGACAATTCTAAGTTTCCTCACTGTTTTTTTTTGGTATCTCTATAATAAAACCCTAAGCCGCGCATGCGCACTTCTACTTGCGTGTTCCGTTTGTCCGTGGCCGGAAGAAGTGCGCATGCGCGCCTACAACTGCCCCACACTCGCGGCCCTCTTTGAATTCCAGTGGCAGCAACTGAGTGGTGGAGAGCAGTCCCCACAAACCTCCTGGCTCCAGCAGCGTAGGCAGCACTTTTAACACGCTGCTTCGCGCCCTTCTACTGCCGATTTCCTCTGCTGCGTCTGATGACATCATCGGAGACAGACACGGAAGAGGAAATCGGTAGTAGAAGGCCGCGAAGCAGCGTGTTTAAAGTGCTGCCTACGCGGCTGGAGCCGGGAGATTTGTCGGCGGTGGGAGGGTCGGATGGGAGGGTCAGGAGCAGGCCAGATCGAGCAGGACAACGCAGTAAAAGAAGGTGGAGGGGCCGAACAGAGCAGGCCAGATCGCGATAAGAGAAGGGAAAGGGGAGTGGTGGAAAATGCTGCTACTGCTACACAGGGACCTGGAGGGGAAGGGAAATACCGCTGCTGCTTCTGCACAGGAAGGGGGGGGATAGGAGGAAAATGCTATTGCTGCTGCATAGGGAAGTGGGATGGAAATGCTGCTGCACAGGGAAATGGGAAAAAATGACAGATAGTGGGAGGGAGGGAGACAGAAAGAAAGACACAGGGGCAGGGAGAGAGACAGAAAGACAGACAGAGAAAGGGGGCCAGGGAGAGAGTCAGCGGGAGACAGACAGACATATATTCTAGCACCCGTTAATGTAACGGGCTTAATGACTAGATAAAACCCTAAGCGGCGCATGCGTACTCCTACCTGCGTGTTCCATATGTCCGTGGCCAGAAGGAGTGCGTATGCGCGCCTACAACTGCCCCACACTCGCGAAGGGAGAAGATACAGAAACAAAGAAAGACTGACAGACAGCCAGGGAGAGAGACAGTAAGACAGGGGGCCAAGGAAGAGACACAAGACACTCAGGGGGACAGAGACAGAAAGAAAGGGGGGCAGGGAGAGAGATAAAAAACAAAGTAAGAAAGAAAGATACGCTTCAGCGACCCATTGTGCTAAAAGTCTACACATCTATTCTAGCACCCGTTAATGTAACAGGCTTAAACACTAGTACCCATATAAATGATATTGCAATAATCCAGGATAGAAAGTACTAGTGATTGCACTAGTAATCTAAATGATGATGGGTCGAAGTATTTTTTGATGGTCTTTAATTTCAATAATGTCAGGAAACATTTTTTTACCACTAAATTTGTGTGCTCAACCATAGTCAAATGTGTGTCTAATGTGACTCCCAATATTTTTTATTGTTTTAGTAATCGGGTAGTCGTGATCTTTTATGTGTAACGTTGCTTTGGTAATTTTGTCCGTTGGGCTTGCGAGGAAGACTTTGTTTTTTCTGTGTTTAGTTTCAGTTTGAAGTTGATTGTCCAATGTTCTATTTCGGTCATAATATGAGAAATGTATTTTGAGGTTTCGTTTGTTATGCTGTTCACTGGGATTAAAATGGAAATGTCATTTGCATATATGTAATAGTTTAAGTTTAGCTTTTGCAGCAAGTGTCCTAGGGATGAGATGTAAATGTTGAATAGTGTAGGTGATAGTGGTGAACTCTGTGGTACTCCCGAGGGGTTTCTCCATGAGTTTGAGTATGTCCCACCACTAACCACACGGTAAGATCTTTGTTAGGAAACCCTGTATTCAGTTTCTTACTCTTCCCGTAAGTCCGAGTGCATCTAGGCAATGTAGCATTATTTCATGATCAACAAGATCAAAAGCATTGCTGAAGTCTAGTTGTAAAATCAGTGCACTTGTTCCTTTGCTGAATAGGCCGTATTAAGGATTGAGGCTGGGACTGTCTCAGTGCTGAAACCTTTTCTGAATCCTGATTGGTGTTCGTTGAGAATGCTAAATTTGTCTAGATAGTTTACTAGCTCCAAGTTGACCAATCCTTCAAGTAGCTTGGTAAATAAGAGGATGCTTGCTATGGGTCTGTAGTTGGTTTTCAGGGCTAATGAGTTTTTTTGATCCTTAGGGATGGTTGTGATTAGTATATGTCCCATTTCCTCGTGAAATGTTCCTTCCACGAGAGTGGTTGTGACCCAATTAAAATAGATCCTTTTTAAAATCTAGTGTGGCTGTTTTCAAGGTCTTGGAAGGACATACGTCCAGTAGGCAGTTTGATTTTGTATATTTATTGAACAGGGTTAGAAATTGGTGCCAGTCTGGAGGTTCAAAATGGTTTCAGAGAATGTCTATTCTGGGTTCTTTTTCGTGGGGTCCGAGTTGGAATTCGAAGTTGGGTGGAGGGTGGAGGTATAGTCGTTTTTATGTCTAAGATTTTGTTGTTGAAGAAAGTGGCGAGGGTTTCTGCTGAGGGTATAGATTTGTTTTCCCGTAGCAGGATTTGAGTAGTAGGGATATATGTGAAGAGGAGGGGAGACGGGGGTTTTGTTGATCCTTGCCCTGTATTATTTATATTTATAAAATGACAATTGTACAGAATTGTTTCTTTTTATACTTTAATAAAATATGTTCAATATAAAATCATAACTATTTGAGGCTTGTGCGGATGGGATCAAATGGTTAACGGGACCGAGCTCGCGGGGACGGGGCAGCAATAGGGTTTTTAAAAATTTCAGTCTTATTAGTTTGCCGGTCCACAAAAAATAATTATTTTATTTCCGCCGGTCCATAGGTTTAAAAAGGTTGAAGAACAATGCTTTAGGGGACTCACCATGTTTCATTTTGAGATGCACAGCGTCCACTGATCTGCGTTTCGCCAATTCACTATCCAAGGGCTCCAGAAGGCATTTCCTCCGTGAAAACAAGCCATCTGTAATTCCCAGCCCTAGATGTACCAGAGGAGGCTAAGTCCATGGTTCCTGCACCCCCCTCAAGTGCTACATGACACGTGGGGTACGGATGCTCCCTCAACTGACCATCCAGCACAATCTTGGCATGATACAGGGGTAGAAAGGTCAGAGGAGTCCATTACACTTGATTAAACCTAAATCGAGGTGTTTTGAGGCAGAGGCTTTTATTGTAAAATCAGGAAATGCAAGATGGCCACTATGGCAATACCACACAGCAGCCCAGGGGAGCTTCTCCCAAGTTCAAAAATTTTTTTAAAAATGGGAGTTTTGGAGGTGAGGGACCCTATAGCTAGCCCCATAAACCACCAAAATTTGAATTTCGGGATTCCCCTTCACCCATCTGCCCAATTCCCCCTTAGAATAATATAGGCTGTACTAACAATGCAGCACTGTTAAAGCCCATCCCGGACCATCATAGGATCAAACACTCTGCACTTAAGCACCTGATAAATCAGAGGTGAATCTAGTTCCAGGAGAAGAGTCCTCAGGCTCCAAAAATGAAAATGCAGGCCGGCTAAACAGGCTCTCTAAAAGGATTGCCCTGTTAGCTTCAGACTTCTGCTCAGCGAGTCTGCATCTTCTCCCAGGCATATCTGCCCCAGGGCTATGGCGTCCTCTTGAGTACAGAAAGCCTCATAATTTGTATAAAAACCTGAAAATAAAAAATATATTCAGAGCAAATCCGAAAGACACCTGCTCGCAGAAAGAAAAACTGAAGGGCTGAGCATCGCCCAGTGACAAAGAGGAGTAGCTGAAAAATGTAGATGATGCCTTCTGCAATATTTGAGGGTTTGGGGGGAAGAACCCATTTATTAAGACTACTGTACCTTTGCACTGGAAATCAGATATAGCTGTATCCTTAATCCACAAAAAAAGAACATTTAAATACCTGGAGGCGTTAGAAGGGCTGTGGAGACAGAGTTGGAAGCAATTATGGGGGGAGTTGGAGTCATAAGAACATAAGCAATGCCTCTGCTGGGTCAGACCTGAGGTCCATCATGCCCAGCAGTCCGCTCACGCAGCGGCCCAACAGGTCCAGGACCTGTGCAGTAATCCTCTATTTATTCCCTTCTATCCTCAGTAAAAATGTACCAACTCTAGCTTCAAAATAAAAACATCTAATATTCTAATAGATGCTAAATTTATCATGTCATATTTATATCTTTGTCCTGGATCTAAATTACTGGTAAATGTAACTCATATTCACCAGTACTTTGATCCAGTACAAAAAATGCAAAGCCTAATATCAATACGAATCAAACAGAAAAATAAGAGGAGTCGAAGATTTAATGTACTGACTCCACAGCCCTTGTAATTAGACACTTATTTTTTTGGGAAAATTCCAGCAAAAAAAAAAAAAAAATCCGACTTCCAACCATCCACTTGCTTTGGAACCTGCTAGCATGCTTACCGTAAATTCTTCCTCTTCCTCCTCATCTCCTGATTCGCCAAAAATATCAGCAATAAGATTTCTGTAGAAATTTTAAAATCCAGAGCAGTTATTCCCTACTTAAAATTAACCTTATCATGTGAAGAACAGATTATATACTTTGTCATCTTACAAAATGCATAACCCTCTGAGGTCTAGATATTCGTTATCAATTCCAAAACTATTTTAATAGATCTCGTAAGATAGATCATATTTTCCCCTTTTTCTCCTCTTGTTCCTAAGACAATCAAAGCAGTTAGTGCTCTGGGCACCTCCCAAGCAAGGATCACATCTTAAATGTCATCATCTCTTAGAAGCCTGAATCTAAGTTCAGAGAAAAGAAAAGTTAGGCCTCCTTTATAGCAGCAATCAGTACTACTAGTCTTTTCTTTCTGCTATGTTAATTTACATGAACTTTCATATCGCAGAAAGCAGGAACTGTAAATGTCCCTTCTGTATCATAAATAATCAGTACAAACAATCAATACTTACTCCTCTTCATTCCCAGAGTCGCTCTCACTTCCGAACAGATCTTTCTCCTCATTTTTCTTCTCAGCCTTGTTCTTTGGTTCCTCCTCACCCTCACTGTCAGAAGTCATGGTTTTCTTCTTTGTCTTAGATTTTTCTGATGCAGCGTCACTGTCCGAGTCTTCACCATCAGAGACTATGTGGCTCTTCTTTGCAGCTGATAAGCACATATTACATAACATACTTTATTGGCAATATAAAATTGTTTGCTTGTGCCTTTTCTCCCCCCGCATTCCCTGTTTTTCTCCTCTGTTCTATATAATTTCCATGTCCTCATTTCATTTTCTCCCTCATCCAATGTATGAAAATATATTTCTCTATCATCTTCCATTCCCCATCCCTTAAAAAAATCAAGAACCCATAGTTAATACATAACAAAAGTTAATCAGTAGAGCTTCAAGAAACAAGGTGCTGATGTCACAAAACATAACCACCAGAAGTCAAAATGTTTTTTTACAAATCTGAGCTAGTCATTTACATATCTACTGCACACTGTGCAACTAATACCACAAAATTATTTTAAAACTTGCTTATTTTTGTTTAAAGTATTTAACCAGTTCCTGAAACTTTTAGTTCAAACAGCTTGCAAAACTGACAACCTTCAACCTGGTTGATCTAGCGCCATTCTTAATTATTAATGTCACATGACAAAGCTTTATTTGTTAAAAAGTGGCATCACCCAATTTCACATTGGCCAAATATTAGCTTTTTCTTCAGGATGGTTCAAGTAATTGAAATCAATACAATCAATAAATGAACATAAGAATTTATACGTTAGTTGACACATACAACACTACTACAGTGTACTTGACCAAGTGACTAAAGAAAGGGTTCCTGATAGTTAAAGTACATATTAGAATCTGAATTCC
The DNA here is from genome assembly GCF_902459505.1 of Geotrypetes seraphini. Classification (NCBI taxonomy): domain Eukaryota; kingdom Metazoa; phylum Chordata; class Amphibia; order Gymnophiona; family Dermophiidae; genus Geotrypetes; species Geotrypetes seraphini. The sequence goes on from NC_047092.1 coordinate 125,784,839, forward strand.
ACAATAGTGCCTTGCAAAAATCTTCATACATTTGTTAAATTTTTCACATTCTGCTAAGAAATACAACTTAAAGTGCATTGAACAGTTTGTTTCACCAATCTACCCAACATATTTTGTGCTTTTGTAGAAAAATATACTTTTTTTTACAAACTGCTTCTGATAGTGGCTCCAGGGAGAGTAAAATGTCTTCCTCTCTTCCACAGGAAGAATTTCTTCCCAAAAGATTCCCAATTGCAAGCCTCTCTCTCTAGGGGCACCAAGGAGTGTGTCTCGGACCTCTTGGCTCTTTGAAAGCAATCTCAGCTCTATGGAATTGTGAGGAAGCTGCAGCTTCTTGGATAAGAACATAGCCTAAGAATTGCTGCTGCTGGGTCAGACCTGTGGTCCATCGTGCCCAGCAGTCTGCTCCCGCAGCGGCCCTTAGGTCAAAGACCAGTGCCCGAACTGACACCAGCCCTACTTGTGTACGATCCGGTTCAGCAGGAACTTGTCTAACTTTGTCTTGAATCCCTTGAGGGTGTTTTCCCCTATAACAGACTCCGGAAGAGCATTCCAGTTTTCCACCACTCTCTGGGTGAAGAAGAACTTCCTTACATTTATACGGAGTCTATCCCCTTTTAACTTTAGAGAGTGCCCTCTCGTTCTCCCTACCTCGGAGAGGGTGAACAACCTGTCTTTATCTACTAAGTCTATTCCCTTCAGTATCTTGAATGTTTCAATCATGTCCCCTCTCAGTCTCCTCTTATCAAGGGAGAAGAAACCCAGTTTCTCTAATCTCTCGCTGTATGGCAACTCCTCCAGCCCCTTAACCATTTTAGTTGTTCTTCTCTGGACCCTTTTGAGTAGTACTGTGTCCTTCTTCAAGAACGGCGACCAGTGCTGGACGTAGTATGAGGTGAGGGTGTACCATGGCCCGGTACAGCGGCACGATAACCTTCTTCGATCTGTTCGTGATCCCCTTCTTAATCATTCCTAGCATTCTGTTTGCCCTTTTCGCCGCCGCCGCACATTGTCTATAGTGTGTAAACTCATGGAAACACTGATCAAACAGAATATTGACACAATCCTAGACGAAAAAAAACTGCGTGATCCACACCAACACGGGTTCACCCAGGGAAGATCTTGCCAATCTAATCTGATTAGCTTTTTTGACTGGGTTACTAGACAACTGGACGCCGGAGAGTCACTGGACGTGGTATATTTGGACTTCAGTAAAGCATTTGATAGCGTCCCTCATCGAAGATTACTGAACAAGCTGAAATCGATAGGATTAGGAGACACTCTAACTACATGGGTTGGGGATTGGCTGAGCAGTAGACTTCAGAAGGTGGTGGTGAATGGTACCCCATCCGAAGCATCGGAAGTGATCAGTGGAGTGCCGCAGGGCTCGGTCCTGGGCCCGATTCTATTCAATTTATTCATAAGAGATATGACGCAGGGACTTAGAGGAAGGGTATCACTGTTCGCCGACGACGCCAAACTTTGCAACATAGTAGGCAGAAGCTTATTACCTGATGATATGACACACAACCTACTGCTTCTGGAACAATGGTCGACTACTTGGCAGCTAGGCTTCAATGCTAAAAAATGCAAGATAATGCACCTGGGTAAGAGAAACCCGCGCAGAACTTATGTACTAAATGGTGAGACCTTGGTTAGGACCACGGCGGAACGCGATCTAGGAGTGATCATTAGTGAGGACATGAAGGTTGCCAATCAAGTGGAGAAGGCTACCTCCAGGGCAAGACAAATGATGGGATGTATCCGCAGAGGTTTTGTCAGCAGGAGACCTGAAGTTATGATGCCGTTGTACAGAGCCACTTGGAGTACTGTGTTCAGTTTTGGAGACCACACCACCGAAAGGACGTGCTGAGGATCGAGTCGGTGCAGCGAACGGTCACCAGGATGGTCTTGGAGCTCAGGGATCTCACGTATGAAGAAAGACTAAAGAAATTGCGGCTGTACTCACTTGAGGAAAGAAGAGAACGGGGAGATATGATTGAAACGTATAAGTACATCACGGGACGCATCGAGTCAGAAGAGGATATCTTCTGGCTCATGGGACCCTCGACCACCAGAGGGCATCCACTGAAAGTCAGGGGAGGGAAGTTTCATGGCGACTCCAGGAAGTACTTCTTCACCGAAAGAGTGGTGGATCATTGGAACAGACTCCCACTCCAGGTGATAGAGGCCAGCAGCATGACGGATTTTAAGAGAAAATGGGATACTCACGTGGGATCGTTAAGGGAGTAAACTCAGGGGGGAGGGATACTTGGAATGGGCAGACTTGGTGGGCTATAGCCCTTTTCTACCGCTTTTTTCTATGTTTCTATTGTGCGGATGGCTTCATCGACTTCTCAACCAGCATTCCCAAATCTCTTTTCTGGGGGATCTCTCCAAGTACCGCCCCAGACATCCTGTATTCGTGTATAAGATTTTTGTTAGCGACAGGCATCATCTTACATTTATCCACGTTCAACCTCATTTGCCATGTTATGGCTCATTTCTCGAGCGTGTTTATGTTACGTTGCAGATCTTCGCAATCCTCCTGCGTCTTCACTACTCTGAATAACTTAGTATCATCTGCAAATTTAGTCACCTCACTCGTCGTACCAATTTCCAGATCGTTTATAAATATGTTGAACAGCACAGGTCCAAGCACCGAACCCTGTGGCACTCCACTGGTGACGCTTTTCCAGAGCCTTATCAAATTTACTAAAGGTAAATTGTGCCAAACGAACCTGATTGAAATTTTTGATTGGGTGGTGGTTAATAGAAGTCGCTCGGAGGAAGAAAAGGTGAGTAGTGGAGTCCTCAAGGTTCGGTGCTGGGGCCGATCCTGTTCAATATGTTTGTGAGTGACTGCTGAAGGGTTAGAAGGAAAGGTTTGCCTTTTTGCTGAATATACCAAGATTTGTAACAGAGTAGACACCGAGTAGGGAGTGGAAAACATGAAAAAGGATCTATAAATGTTAAGAGGAATGGTCTAATATCTGGCAACTAAACTTCAATGCAAAGAAATGCAGAGTACCAGCCACCGACGCCCGCAGTTGCCGGACTGGCTCAGCCTCGGAGCCTGGCCTGCAGAGGAGGGGAAACTCGCTAGGGGCACCAGCGGCAAACGGACCTGACCTGCAGAGGGGGAAAACTTGCTAGATCTGACCTGCAGACTTGACCTGCAGAGGGAGGAAACTCGCCAGTGGCACCAACAGCAAACGGACCAGCTCAGCCTCGGAGCCTCGTTCTGGCCCCGGTGGGCATGAGAGCCTGCTCTGCCCATCCTAGGCCTGCCAGGAGATTTGAATTCAGCAGAGGTGGGAAAGTAGCCCACACCAGCCACCGACGTTGGCAGTTGCCGGACTGGCTCAGCCTTGCAGCCTGACCTGCAGAGGAGGGGAAACTCGCTAGGGGCACCAGCGGCAAATGGACCTGACCTGCAGAGGGGGAAAACCCGCCAGATCTGACCTGCAGACTGACGCTGATTCCTGGCAGATGAAAGCCAGTCCCTCAACTTCTACATCTAGCTAATTAACTTCAGTATTTCTTCATTCTTTCTTTCTTCCAAGTCTTTAAACTCTCTACTTCTACCTAACCAACAAGCAACCAAACCTTTCACACTTAACAGGCGGACCACGCAAATCACTCTATCCCCAAACCATTTTTTAACAGGCAGACCACACTATCCTCTAACATTTAGATCAGACTCTCTAGTACACTAACAAGTAGGCAACCTTAACTGACAATCAACTAACTACTCTATCCCTCTGACCAAGAACTAACTAACTAACTTTATCCCTCCAACCTCAACACTTTCTGACCAACACCTAACAGCCCCCATCCTGACAATTATCTAAAAATAAAAAACAAAAAAAACCCTTTTGTAAATGGCAGGCAGATCTAGAAGCAGCATGACTTCAATCTAGACAGGCAGTTCAGTTGCCGAAAGTACCCAGGGGATGGCTACGGTCTTCGTGCAGATGGAAGGGGAGCCAGGACGGAGGGCAGAGGTCTCTGTACAGACCGAGGCCATCCCATCAAAGATGTCTGCAGTCTCCACACAGACAGAACCAATGGATCAGCCAGATGAAAGCCTTCTGCTAGAGCTGAGGAGCCTGAGAGAGGAGGTTCAACGCTTACGAAGCATCCAAGACGACGAAACCTTCATCGACGGAGTCATCCAGGAGCTGTCTCAGACCGCCGAACAGGAACCTGACAAGACCATATTAGAGACACCCAAAGCTTCCAAACCTACAAACTTGAATCCAACCATTGGAATTCAGGAAGTTACTGGAGACGCTGATTCCTGGCAGCTGGTGACTTCCTCCACAGGGAAACGCAGAAAACCTTATTCTGTTTCTTTCTCTCACATACAGGGCAGCTCTACATCGACACCACAAATCACCCTTAGGAACAGATACCAGCTGCTACAGGAAAGTCCTGATAACGAGGTACAGGAAGTTGTTCAGCAGACGGTTCCATTTCCGGAGTCAACAGGTCGGCCCATCCCTAAGAAGCACAGAGTGGTGGTCATCGGGGATTCGCTGCTAAGGGCCACTGAGGGACCAATTTATAGACCAGACCTGCAATCAAGAGAGGTCTGCTGTTTGCCGGGGGCCAGGATCCGGGATGTAACAGCTTGCCTGGGTAGACTCATCAAGCCCCGTGACCACTTCCCCATGATTCTCAACCACGTCGGAACCAACGACACTGCCAGGAGCACCCCGGAGAGCATACCCGAAGACTTCAGGGCCCTGGGTGAGAAGCTGTGGAGGATGGAAGCGCAGGTGGTCTTCTCCTCGATCCTCCCAGTGAGGAGCAAGGGCAGTGCCAGGGAGGATCGTATCTGGAGGGTGAACGACTGGCTGCAGGGATGGTGTAAGGAGATGAAATTTGGGTTCCTGCACCATAGAGAGGCACTGCAAGAACTGCAGGGACCAGACAGATTACACCTGACCAGAAGAGGGAAGAACGTCCTTGGACACCGTCTAGCTCGCCTACTTCACAGGGCTTTAAACTAGGTAAGTTGGGGGAGGGTATGGGCACAAACAACCTACCTGACGAGCTAAACTGCCTATACTCTTTTGATACTGGGGTAAGTAAACACTATAATTCTGGGTCATATTATAATTATGGGTCACATTACAATTCTAGGTCACATTGTAATTCTGGGTCTAGTGGGAGTACACCTTGCAATTCTGGGTCTAAGGGGAGTACACATTGTAATCCTGGAACCAGTGAGAGTACACACATTGCAAATTGTACTAAAGGAGTTCAAGTAGCCCAAGCAGGAATATCCCCACAGGGTACACACATTTCCGAGTCTGAGATAGGAGCACACCGTAGCTCTGGGTCTGGGGAGACCTGGACAGGTACATGCTGTAGCTCTGGGTCTAGGGAGGGTAAGAAACATGCGAATAATGCTAAAGGTGTCCTAGTTGTTAAAGCGGGAATATCCCCACTGAGACGTAACAAACACACAACATGGAAGGCTATGTACGTCAACGCCCACAGTCTGGGTAACAAGATCCTGGAATTGGAAACAGAAATGAGGAATGCCGACCTGGATGTGGTGCCAATTTCTGAGTCCTGGCTCACAGACTCCCACGGGTGGGACATGGTCATACCGGGTTACAAATTGCTTCGCCGGGACAGGGAGGGAAAAATGGGAGGAGGTGTAGCATTATATACTAAAGATGACATTAAGGTCACCAGAATCACAGATGTACAGTACACTGGGGAATCCCTTTGGGTAAATTTGGCCAGAGGGAAGGACAAATTCCTGTATCTTGGCGTAGTATACAGACCCCCAAGACAACAGGATGACTTAGATATGGAATTAATCGGAGATATAGAGAATATCACCTTGTGTGGGAACACAGTATTGTTAGGTGACTTCAACATGCCTGATGTGGACAGGGTCACTTTCCTCTGCTTCCGGCAGCAGCAGGAAGCTATTAAACTCCTTGAAGGGAGCAACACTCAGGCAACTGGTGTTGGAACCAACAAGGGTCAGGCGATACTGGACATGATACTTACCAATGGAGAAAGTGTCACAGAGGTCTCGGTGGGCGACACATTGGCCTCCAGTGACCACAACATGGTATGGTTCAATCTCAGGAAATGTTTCACTAAATCTACCACACTGACCAAGGTCCTCAAATTCAAGGACACAAACTTCTAAGCCATGCGAGACAGACGCTACAAAGCCAAGCAGAAACCGATAACGTGGAAGAAATGTGGTCGACTTTGAAAGCCACCATACAGGAAGCAACAAACCGCTATGTTAAAACAGTAAGTAAACGGAGTAGGAACAATAAGCCACAGTTGTTCTCTGCGGAGATCTCGGACCTCATCAAGGAGAAGAAAAAAGCATTCATCTCTTACAAACAATCAGGGAAACAGGACTCTAGAGTAAACTATCTGGCCAAGTCAATAGCCGTCAAAAAGCAGTTAGGGAAGCCAAATTCAGCATGGAGGAGTCTCTAGCAAAGAACATCCAGAAAGAAGATAAATCCTTCTTCAGGTATATCAGTGACAGAAATAAGAACACAGGCGGGATAGTACGTCTCAGAAAACCAGACGGAGACTATGTAGAAACGGACTCGGAAAAAGCCCAACTGTTAAACGAATACTTCTGCTCAGTCTTCACCCGCGAGGCGCCGAGACTCGGCCCTTAGTTACAGACAAGGGTTGAATCAGTTGACCCATTTAGTAATTTCCAGTTTACACCCAGCAGTGTCTACTGCGAGCTGTCAAAGCTCAAGGTTAACAAGGCAATGGGGCCTGACAACCTATACCCCAGGGTGCTCAGGGAATTGTGTGATGTCTTAGCGGAACTGCTATCCGCGCTCTTCAATCTCTCCCTTAGTACAGGTAACTTCCCGATGGACTGGAAGACGGCTAACGTCATTCCACTTCATAAGAAAGGCTCCAAGATGGAGACAGCAAACTACAGACCAGTGATTCTCACATCAATAGTGAGCAAACTAATGGAAACTCTAATCAAACGCCAATTGGATATGATCATGAACGAGGAGAGTCTACGGGATCCCCATCAACATGGATTTACTAAGGGGAGATCCTGCCAATCCAACCTGATCGGCTTCTTTGATTGGGTGACGAGGAAGCTGGATGCTGGGGAGTCCCTGGACATCGTTTACCTGGACTCAGTAAAGCATTCGATAGCGTACCACACCGCAGGTTGCTGAGCAAGATGAGTTCTATAGGATTGGGTAACACATTGACAAAATGGATTGGGAACTGGCTTGGAGGTAGGCTTCAGAGGGTAGTGGTGAACGGCACTCCCTCCAAAATGACGGAGGTGATCAGTGGAGTACTGAAGGGCTACGTCCTGGGCCCGATCCTGTTCAACATAAGAACATAAGAAGTTGCCTCCACTGGGTCAGACCGAGGTCCATCTCGCCCAGCGGTCCGCTCCCGCGGCGGCCCATCAGGTCCGCGACCTGTGAAGTGGTTTCTGCCTACTTCTATAACCTACCTCAAGTTATATCTGTACTAGAGAGCTGCACGGGAACGGGGATGACGGGAATCCCGCGGGACCCGCGGGGATCCCGCGGGTTCCCCCTTTGGGTCACGGGGATCCCGTGGGGACGCCCCCTAGGGTCGCGGGGATCCCATGGGGACGCCCCCTAGGGTCGCGGGGATCCCGTGGGGACGCCTCCGAGGGTCGCGGGGTTCCTGCGGGGTTGGATCGCAGTACACTGCATTTGAGCCGCGAGGGTAGCCTCCTCCTCCTTACCTGCATTGTCGCAGCACACAGCCGAACGGAAGTCTTTCCGATGTCAGCGCTGACGTCGGAGGGAGGGCTTAAGCAAAGCCCTCCCTTCCTCCGACGTCAGCGCTGACATCAGGAAGACTTCCGGTCGGCTGTGAGCGGCAGGGCAGGTAGGAAGAAGGCAATGGCGAACGAAAGAGGGGGGAGGGGGCGGTCCGCCCCGAAGAATGTGCACAGCTGGTCAGGTCCCCCGATCGACCGACAACAGGCCCGGCCGACAAACCTCCCTGCCCTGTAGCCGCGAATCTAAATTACCTCTTACAGCAGCTTCAATACTCCAGCTGCTGTAAGAAGGTAATTTAGATTCGCGGCTACAAGACAGGGAGATTTGTCCGACCGGGCCTGTTCTGTTGTCGGTCGGGTGCGGAAACGCCACAAAGGTAAGGAGCAGGGAGGGAGGAAAGGTGGAGTGGAGAAGAAAAGACGCTTAAGGGGGGAGAAGGCCGCTGAAAGCTCTGGGGAAGACAAAGGAGTGGAGAAGGACGCTGAAAGGACATGGGGTAAACGGGAGGAGGGGGGGAAGGATGCTGAAAGCACATGTTGAAGACAGAGGGGGGTGAAGGACCCTGAAAGCACTGGGGAAGACAAAGGGGTGGAGAATGCCACTGAAAGGACATGGGGAAAACAGGGGTGGAGAAGGCCACTGAAAGGAAATGGGGAAAACAGGGGGGGAGAAGGCCGATGAAAGGATATGGGGAGGACAGAGGGGGGAGAAGGCCGCTGAAAGGACATGGGGAAGACAGAGGGGGGGAGAAGGACGCTGAAAGGACATGGGGAAGGCAGAGGGGGGAGAAGGATGCTGCCTGACAGGACATGGGGAAGATGGTGGGGGAGAAGGACACTGGAAGGAAATGGGGAAGAGGGAATGGGGAGAAGACCCTGGCAGGGAAGAAGACAGAGGTGCCAGACTATGGGGGGAGTGGAAGGAAAAAGATGGGTGCCAGACCAATTTGGGAGGGGGGAGAAAGGGAGAGGCACAGTAACAGAGCAAATGGAAGACACAGAGAGAAGAGAGGCAGTGGATGGAAGGAATTGAATGAGAATATGAAGAAAGCAGAAACCAGGCAACAAAGGTAGGAAAAAAATTCTTTTTTTTTTTTTTTGCTTAAGGATAAAGTAGTATATTAGTTGTGTTGATAAAAATTTATAAACATTAGAGGCTCTGGTAGAAACCCGTTTACAAAGTATGTATTCTTCCCAATTAATATTTCCAAATTAATAAAGTCTTTTTGCTTATTTTTAAATGGGTTTCTACCAGAGCCTTTAATTCAGTAGCATAATTAAATGAAATAACTATTTCTGTAGTTTATAGGGACGGGCAGGGACGTAGGGGATTCCTCGCGGGGACGTAGGGGATTCCTCGCGGGGATGGAGGGATTCCTCGCGGGGACGGGTGGGGACGGAGGGATTCCTCGCGGGGACGGGTGGGGACGGGTGGGAGTCCTCACGGGGACGGGTGGGGACGGGTGGGACTTTGGCGGGGACGGGTGGGGACGGGTGGGATTTCTGTCCCCGCGCAACTCTCTAATCTGTACCCCTCTATCCCCTTATCCTCCAGGAACCTATCCAAACCCTCCTTGAACCCCTGTACAGAGTTTTGGCCTATCACATTCTCCGGAAGCGCGTTCCATGTGTCCACCACCCTCTGGGTAAAAAAGAACTTCCTAGCATTTGTTCTAAACCTGTCCCCTTTCAATTTGGCAGAAGGGCTCCGAGGTAAAATAACATTATTCGCCGATGACGCCAAACTAAGCAATGTAGTGGGGAAAAGCACAACAGACAAAAATTCAATGCCCGACAACATGGCGCATGACCTACTTCTACTGGAACGCTGCTGGTCTAGGTCCTGGCAACTCAGCTTCAATGCCAAAAAATGCAAAGTCATGCACCTGGGCAGCCAAAATCCATGCAAGACTTACACCCTTAATGGCGAGATCCTAACAAGAACTGAAGCAGAACGAGACTTAGGAGTGATCGTAAGTGAGGACATGAAGACTGCCAATCAAGTGGAGCAAGCTTCCTCCAAAGCAAGGCAAATCATAGGTTGCATAGGTTGCATACGCAGGAGTTTCGTCAGCCGTAAACCTGAAGTCATTATGCCATTGAGGCCAGCAGCATGCCTGATTTTAAGGCCAAATGGGATAGACATGTGGGATCTATTCAAAGAGATAGGTAGGGGAGGTCATTGGGGTGGGCAGACTAGATGGGCCGTGGCCCTTATCTGCCGTCTATTTCTATGTTTCTATGAGGGGGGGGAAACTCGCCAGCGGCACCAACAGCAAACGGATCGGCTCAGCCTCGGTGCCTTGTTCTGGCCCCGCCGGGTGTGAGAGCCTGCTCCGCCCATCCCAGGCCTGCTGGGAAAAGTTTCAATTCCAGCGTAGTGAACCGTGCCCAGCCGTTCGGCACGCCTCTGCGAAGCGGAGCAAAAGAAGCCTCCCACCACTGGTCAAACTGATAAGTACTTGCATGTCTGGGTATCCTAAGTCTGTATAATCTAATAAGTATTTGCATGTCTGGTTAATCTAATAAGTACTTGCATGATCAGCCTATCTACCTTGATTCCAGATAATTTAAATATCTGCATGACTGAATAATCCGATAAGTATTTGCCTGCCTGACCAGCCTGCTCCACCTCCCTTCGATCGGTAGCCTGCTCCACCTCCCTTCGATTGGTAGGTTTTAGTTTCACTCTCTTTAAATCTTTCTTTTAATCTCAGTGCCAACATGACCAACTCTACACGAAAGTTTATAGCCTTTCTTCTTCTCTACTTGCTAGGTACGAGAGGTTGGGTTTCAAGAGCCCTAGCATTTGAACCAATCCCAACCTACTTTACATGGGATAGAATCAATGGGCCTGCAAAATCACTTCGCCCCCATCGTGTCCTTCATGATTAAAAGGAAACGGGTCCTTTCCCAATCTCTGTGGTTAATGCCACCCACCATTCCTCTCGACCAACGCACAAAAGAAAACGATTCCTAAAAAACTTACAATGTGCTGAGTCCTCAACTCCTTTGGAACAGTACATCATTTCTGGAGTGTATCTGAACATTTGCTCGGTTAGGAACAAAGCCCAATTAGTCAAAGACTGGCTGGTAGAAACCCACCTAGATATTTTACTTATAACCGAAACATAGCTAATTTCTGATCTGGATGCGATCACAGGTGATATACTACCTTAAGAATACAAAATTATTCCTCTATCAAGAAACTCAAAAAGAGGAGGTGACTTAGCTATAATTCTCCGAGATCATTTTGAGTTTCAAGTACTAGACTCCAAACTAACCAATGATCTGGAAATTTTCACTTGCAAAATATCCAAAGTGGACTGTAAAGATAATTTGATCGTTACAATATTTTATATGCCCCCTAACAAATGGAACCTAGCAAAAGAAGACCTCTACGAATTCCTCCTTACAAACTCAACAGCCGGCGCCCACAATCTTTTAGCTGGTGATGTTAATTTACACCTCGAGCAGGAAGAGAATTCCAGTGTAGCAGATCTACTTTCCTTCTTCACATCCCTAGGCTTTTCCAAGCCACCCCCGACTAAAACCTATAGGAAAGGTCACCACTTAAATTTGATTACATTTCTTTCCAATGTCCCAACTACCCCCAGTGTAAGTTTTAAAGGTGAAACCTGGGCTAACACCCCTTGGTCGGACCACCTTCTTTGTAATTTTGAATTATGCTGGATCAAAAAACAACCCAAAAGGAAACCAAGGATCAATCTTACAGAGAAAACGATTTGCACAAGAGGACAATTGAGCCAGTAGAATTTTGGTCACACTACAGCTTAATATCCAACTCTGACTTAGACCCAAATTTCATCCTAAAATGGAAAAATTTCAGTGATCAGGTTCTAAACAATATTGCACCATTGAAACTATGTAAGAAAACACATTTTCTATCAGATAGCTGGTATGATGCTGACCTATTAGCTTTAAAACGAGAAGTACGTAAATTGGAAAGAACATGGTGTAAATCAGGGAAAGATAACGACAGATTCAACTGGTGACTAAAAGTTAAAGAATATAAAAGAATGATTAAAGAAAAGCGTTGTAAACATTATTCCCAAACAATTAATTCTCCTTCGCTGATAGCAAAGAACTTTTCAGAATAGTCAATTCTCTGTTTGATATTGATCTACATAAACGTTTCAACTCGGACCTCCCACCCTCTACTGCAAACCTAGCCGACTACTTCGCCTCTAAAATTCATAATTTGAAATCGTCTCTTGTAGCTACCAGCATAGAACCAATAATCAACCAACTTGCTTTAGGAAAGGAAGGTTCAATTGCTGACATAAGAACATAAGAAATGCCTCTGCTGGGTCAGACCCGAGGTCCATCATGCCCAGCAGTCCGCTCACGGGTGGCCCAGCAGGTCCAGGACCTGTGCAGTAATCTTCTATCTATACCCCTCTATCCTCTTTTCCAGTAGGAATTTGTCTAATCCTTTCTTGAACCCCAGTACCGTACTCTGCCCAATCACGTCCTCTGGAAGCGCATTCCAGGTGTCCACCACACGTTGGGTAAAAAAGAACTTCCTAGTATTTGTTTTGAATCTGTCTCCTATCAACTTTTCCGAGTGCCCTCTTGTTCTTTTATTATTCGAAAGTTTGAAGAATCTGTCCCTCTCTACTCTCTCTATGCCCTTCATGATCTTATAAGTCTCTATCATATCCCCTCTAAGTCTCTCTTCTCCAGGGAAAAGAGACCCAGCTTCTCCAATCTCTCAGCATATGACAGGTTTTCCATACCTTTTATCAGACGCGTCGCTCTCCTCTGAACCCTCTCGACTAACGCCATATCCTTCTTAAGGTACGGCGACCAATATTGGACGCAGTACTCCAAATGCGGGCACACCATTGCCCGATACAACGGCAGGATAACCTCTTTCATTCTGGCTGTAATACCCTTTTTGATTATACCAAGCATTCTATTCGCTCTCTTAGCGGCCGCTGCACACTGTGCCGTCGGCTTCATTGTCATGTCCACCAATACCCCCAAGTCCCTTTCCTGGGTACTCTTATTCAATAATATCCCTCCCATTGTATAGTTGTACCTCGAGTTTCTGCTCCCCACATGTAATACCTTACATTTCTCAACGTTGAACTTCATCTGCCATCTCGTCGCCCAATCTTCTAGTTTGTTCAAGTCCCTTTGCAATTCTTCGCATTCCTCTGTAGTCCGAGCTCCATTAAATAGTTTAGTGTCGTCCGCAAATTTTATTATCTCGCACTTCGTCCCTGTTTCTAGATCATTTATGAAGATATTAAATAGTAGCGGCCCGAGCACTGAGCCCTGCGGGACACCACTCGTGACCCTCCTCCAGTCTGGAATCATTTCGAAAATCCAGACTGGAACCAATTTCTCAAGCTCTACTCTAAATATGCAAAATCCAATTGCCTATTAGACAACTGCCCACCATCTATCATGAAATCAGCCCCCTTCCCATTCAAAGCTGAACTCTTCAACTGGGTTTCTCTATGTTTGTCCACTGGCCACTTGCCGGTGGACCTCAGCCATATCCTTGTGTCTCCTATTATTAAAAACCTCAAGATGCCAGTCTCTTCGGTTACCAACTACAGACCCATTGCCAACATACCACTTTTCCTAAAACTATTAGAAGGTCTAGTTAACCTTGATCTCATGAACTACTTAGAGAAGTTCAACATTCTACACGACTCAGTCTGGTTTTCGTACAAATTACAGTATGGAAACTGTCTTAGCTTCACTGACTGACTACCTCTTCCATTTGTTTTCCCTGAGAAAAAATGCACTGGTACTTCAGTTCGACTTGAGCAGTGCCTTTGACCTTGTTGACCATGACATTCTGCTCAGATGCCTCAATTCTATTGGCATTTCTGGACAGGTATTAAACTAGTTTACAGGCTTCTTAAAAAAAAACAACAAAAAAAAAAACGCACTTACCTGGTTCACTGTGACGGAACCTTCTCCCAATCCTGGTGTAATCCTTGCGGAGTTCGACAGGGCTCCCCTCTCTCCCCTTCTCTATTCAACATCTACATAGCATCACTGGGACATATGCTATCTGATTTAAAATTAAAATTGTATATATACACAGATAACATCACAATTATCATTCCCATAACCTCTCTGAAACAAGAGACAGAACAATCCACCTCATCTGTCCTCACTAAGATAGAACAATGGACTATTCAATTCAAATTAAAACTGAACCCAGAAAAAACCCAAGATTTTCTTGGCAAGTTAAAAAATACCTCTTTGAAATTAAACAGGTTAAATTACCCAATTAATCCTACCACCAAAATCCTTGGAGTCATCCTGGACCGATGCCTGACTTTCGAAGACCATACTAATGCTCAGGTTAAAAAATGCTTTTGCACCATCTGGAAACTTCGCACCATCAAACACTTATTTGACTTCCTCTCTTTTTGACTGCTGGTTCAATCTCTAATCTTAAGCATCTTAGATTACTGCAACATTATATACCTGGGATCCTTTAAGAAAACCATCAAACGTTTGAGAGTCATTCAGAATGCTGCCGTCTGCCTCATCTACGGTCTCAATAAGTCGGATCATGTAAGCCCGTATAATAGAAAACCGCATTGGCTGCCGATGGAGGCAAGGATCATCTTCAAGTTTGCTTGCCTCTGCTTCAAAACCTTAACAGGTTCATCCCCAATCTACCTGTCGCACCGTTTTGAATTTCCAGGCCCCATCCGCACACGTAATGCCTACCTGTTTGCCTTCCCATCCTTAAAGGGCTGTATCTACAAGAGATTCTTTGATAGATCTCTGTCATTCCAAGCAGGCAAATGGAATAAATGTCTAACCACCCTCATTTCAAAAGCACCCTCCTACCAAACCTTAAGAAAATCACTTAAAACCTATCTCTTTGATAAATTTCTCTGACTCCCTTCCTGCCTTGTATCTCTGATATGCCTCCGGATATACCCGACTACTCTTGACTTGCTAAGGTAACCTGAAAGTCTTTTCTGTAACATTGCTGTCTGTGTTCAGTCTCTTCCTCTGTAAACCGCTCTGAACTGTTGTGGTACTGCGGTATACAAAATAAAGTTATTATACTCGAATATAAACTAGAGAGCTGCACGGGAACGGGGATGACGGGGATCCCGCGGGTTCCCGTGGGGATGCCCCCTAGGATCGCAGGGTTCCTGCGGGGTTGGATGTACTCGCAAGACTCGTCTTCTCCCTACCTGCCCTGCCGCAGCACACAGCCGATCGGAAGTCTTCCACGATGTCAGCGCTGACGAGGGCTTAAGCAAAGCCCTCCCTTCCTCCGACGTCAGCGCTGACATTGGGAAGACTTCCGGTCGGCTGAGTGCTGCGGCAGGGTAGGTAGGGAAAGGCAGTGGCGTACCAAGGGGGTGGGGCAGGGAGGGCGGTCCGCCCCGGGTGCAGCCTTAGGGGGGGGAGTGCACAGCCGAACAGGTCCCCTTACCTTTGTGGCGCTTCCCCCGACCGACCGACAACAGGCCCGGTCCGACAAACCTCCCTGCCCTGTAGCCGCGAATCTAAATTACCTTCTTACAGCAGCTTCAATACTCCAGCCGATGATGCCAAACTATGTAATATAGTAGGTGAATGCAGTTTACAGAATAATATGGTGCAGGACCTGCTTACATTGGAAAGTTGGTCCTCAACCTGGCAGCTAGGCTTCAATGCTAAGAAATGTAAGGTCATGCACCTCGGAAGAGGAAATCCATGCATGACGTACTTCTTGAACGGAGAAACTTTAACTAGGACTTCAGCAGAACGAGATTTAGGAGTAATCATCAGTGCAGACATGAAAACTGCCAATCAAGTGGAGAAGGCTTCATCTAAGGCAAGGCAGATATTGGGTTGTATCAATAGAAGTTTCGTCAGCCGAAAGCCTGAAGTCATAATACCGTTGTACAGGGCCATGGTGAGACCTCATCTGGAGTACTGTGTGCAATTCTGGAGGCCACATTACAGTAAAGATGTGCGCCGAATTGAATCGGTTCAGCGGATGGCCACCAGGATGATCTCGGGGCTCAAGGGTCTCTCGTATGAAGAGAGACTGAACAAATTGCAGCTCTACACTCTCGAGGAACATAGGGAGAGGGGAAACATGATCGAAACATTTAAGTACCTCACGGGACGTGTCGAAGTGGAAGATGATATTTTCTTTCTCAAGGGACCCTCGGCCACAAGAGGGCACCCGCTCAAACTCAGGGGCGGAAAATTTAATGGCGACACCAGTAAGTATTTCTTCACAGAGAGAGTGGTTGATCATTGGAACAAGCTTCCAGTGCAGGTGATCGAGGCAGACAGCGTGCCAGACTTTAAGAATAAATGAGATACCCATGTGGGATCCCTACGAGGGTCAAGATAAGAAAATTGGGTCATTAGGGCATAGACAGGGGGTGGGTAAGCAGAGTGAGCAGACTTGATGGGCTGTAGCCCTTTTCTGCCATCATCTTCTATGTTTCTATGAGCAAGCTTTCGGAACTCCTGCCCCACTGCGCGGATCCACTTAGTCCATTTCAGCAGCACGAGCAGCAGTGTGATTTGGCGCTGCTTCTCAGCGGTGAGCGGCTTCCTTGCTGCTGCCCGACTTATATTCAAGTCAACCATTTTTCCTCCATTTGGGGGGAAAAAGGGGGGTCTCGACTTATATTCGAGTATATATGGTAGTGCATTTGGGGATTAATAATCAGAAAGAGCCATATATGCTGGGAGGTGAGAGGCTGCTATGCAAGATGGAAAAAAAGGACCTTGGGGTGATAGTATCTGAAGATCTTAAGGCGTAAAAACTGTGCAACAAGGCAGTGGCTGCTGCCAGAAGGATGCCGAGCTGTATAAAGAGAGGCATAATCAGTAGAAGAATGAAGGTGTTGATGCACCTGTACAGATCGTTGATGTGGCCCCACTTGGGAGTATTGTGTTCAGTTTTGGTGACCATATCTGGTGAAGAACACATTAAGACTTGAAGCGGTCCAGAGGAGGGTGACAAAAATTATAGGAGATTTGCACCAAAAGACACATAAGGGGAGACTGGAAGCCCTGGATATGTATACCTTAGAGCAGTGTCTCTCAAACTTTCTCGAGCCGGGGCATACTAAAGGTAGTAGCCATGGCTTGAGGCATCCAGAAGTGCTCGGACATCGCCGTGATGACATCATGCATATGTGTGACATCATCATATCGACATCCGCATATGTGCAGATGCCCTCCAGAAGGGCCCTGAGATGCCAGTAGGGGGTACCAGCAGAGAAGAGGGCCGGAGAGGAGAGGCACTGGCACCAGCTGATTGCCCACAGCAATGTTTCTCAACTACTTCAAGCTAAGTACCCCCTAAGTCTAACAAATATAAACTTAGTACCCCAACCACAGACCTCCCTAGGCCCACCCAAGCTCTGCCCCAGATCCCATCCCCTTTACTAATTGTAAAGCAATTTTTTCCATTTATTTTTCATATATACACAGCAAAAATCAATTTACCTACCGGTGATCCTCTGAAGGCTACTGTAATTAGCTTTAAAGGTGAAACCGGGAGGCCGGGGGAAGCCGGAGGACACTAGAGAGAAGGGGGAAACATGCAGGCCTTCGGTGAATCGGGCAGTGCTGGCGCTGTATCGCGTAGGGAAGTCAGCTGGAAGGCGCCTCTCTTCCTCCTCAGTGTGCCATGGCACACTTGGAATCTCAGAAGGCACACTAGTGTGCCTCAATACACAGTTTGAGATACACTGCCTTAGAGGAAAGGAGGGACAGGGGAGATATGATTGAGACGTTCAAATACTTCAAAGATATTAACATAGAATAAAATATTTTCCAGAGAAAAGAAAATGGTAAAACCAGAGGACATAATTTGAGGTTGAGGGGTGGTAGACTCAAGAGCAATGGGTGGTGGATGCCTGGAATGCGCTCCTGAGAGGTGGTGGAGACAAAAACGGTGACGGAGTTTAAAAAAGCGTGGGATGAACACAGAGTATCTAGAATCAGAAAAAAATAGTAAATATTGAAGAACTAAGGCCAGTACTAGGCAGACTTGCACGGTCTGTGTCTGTATATGGCTGTTTGGTTGAAGATGGGCTGGGGAGAGCTTCAATTGCTGGGATGGTGTAGATAGGCTGGAGTGAGCTTTGACGAAGACCGGAAGTTGGGCAAACAAAGGTAAACTTATCATCATCTTGCATGCCACTATTCTCCCCCACCAACTCAGAGTAAGCTTATTGTACTCTTCTAGGTCATGGCCTATATCCTTAAATCAAAGAAGGGTAGTTTAACTGAAACAGATCAGCCTTATTGGCAGACAAATGAACTCCAAGATAACAAATTATTCTGAATCCAGTGAAAAAGAAAGGGACCTGCTCAATCTGTGGGTGAAAAACCAATCCTTAAAGCTTGTTTTCTCTACATTCAACTTATATCCAAAGAAGCTTGAATAATTCTCCAACTCCTGCAACTAAAAAAGGCAAGAATGCTTCTGGATTACTCATAAAAATCAAGGTATCATCTCAGTATAGCATCACCTTATGGCAGGTATGTCAAACTCAATCATATAAGGGGCCAAAATCTGAAAAAATGTCAAATTTTTAATTAAGATAATAAGGGGTCCTTTAATTAAGGTATGCCAATTGATTTAGCGTGCACTAAATGTGCACTTTAATAAAAGGACCCCCACTCTTCTACGAAACTGCGCTAGCAGTTTCTAGCGCAGGGAACCATGCTGAATGGCCCGTGCTGATCCCGACGCTCATAGGAACTCAATGAGCGTCGTGAGCAGCATGGCCTATTCAGCGCGGCTCTCTGTGCTAAAAACCGCTAGCGTGGTTTCGTAGAAGAGGGGGTTAGTATTAGTAGAAGTATAGGGTTACGTCTCCAACCCCACACCAACTCTGTGATGTAAACAAAATAAATATTGTAATCAAAAAACAGAAAATAAAATTATTTTTTCTACCTTTTGTTGTTTCATGCAGCATCTCTCCCTCCTTCCCCACTACCCCAGGGTCCACCATCTCTCCGTTTCTTTTCCCAACTACCCACTTATTCAGTATCTCTATCCCCCCCCCCCCCCACACCATCCCTTGTGTCCAACTTTTGTCTCTTTCTGTTCCTTCCCTCCCTCCCATTGCCCACCATTTCTCTCCCTCTCCTCTTTTTTATTTCTTACCCACCCCATCCCTCACCACCCTCCAATCAGTCTGGCATATGCACATCTGGACCCCTTTTTCTCTCCCTCCAGGTACTTCTACACTAGGTCTCGCCCCCGTTCTGAAGGCATGCATGTTTTCCCCCCTTCTTCTTCCCGGTCTCACCTTCAGATTGGCCAGCCATTCCTATCCTCCCTCCATCCCAGCTTCCTCGTCTCCTCTGGAATGCCGGCACAAATCGCTGCCGCTGCTGCTCTTCACTTGCGTCTGCCTTTGCCTGGTCTCCTCTTCAAAGCAGCCTGCTGAGAATCGCCGGCCAGCTATCGCGAACCTTGCAGGCCGCTGTCAACCTCTGTAGCACGTTCCCTCTGCCGCAGTCCTGCCCCTCCTCTCACTGGTTGCCCATTCATCATCGGATCACTTACAAAATTGCCCTTCTTATTTTTAAGACCCAACAGACCAATGCACCAACATTCATTGACAGAATCCTTATTCCATATGATCCCCCCCAGAACTTTAAGGTCCTCATCCCAATATACCCTTAATGTTCCTTCACTAAAAATAATAGGCACCCACCGTGCATACATCTTTTCAGTAATGGCACCCTCTATTTGGAACTCACTCCCATTACATTTAAAAGCAGAACAATGTTTGGCTAAATTCAAGAGCAGCTTAAAATGCTATCTTTTTAAAGATGCATACCATTGATGTATCCTACGCCCTCTTAATTTATCTTCATCTTTTATCAATTTTAAAACATTTTCCAATCCTTTTCCTTTGTTCCTTTCCTCTGTGGTAGGGTGGTTTTGTTTTTTGTTTGATTTATTCATTTTCACATCAAATAACAAAAACACTTTGATAAAAGAAATTAAATGTACATTAAAGAAATTATTATCAAAACACAAGAAGAGGACTAAAACACACCTATTACTTAATACAATGATCATAGTCCACATTTGGGAGAGATGAAGTCATACCCAGTCAAAGGGAGTTGACTTTAGGAAATCATTCACGGTCATATTAACACACGTCCTTCATAATTACAGGGTTCTTTTGGTTATTTACATTTAGGCCTGAGTAGTAGAAATTACAGAGGGGTCTGGAGCCTTAATGGCAGCCTTTCCTTCCAGAAAAAAATTGCACTTGTTCTGGTTTATAAAAGATATATTTGTTCACCTGATAAGTAATACAACATTTACAAGGAAATCTAAGCTGATAGGTTGCTCCCAAACCCAAAACTGACTTGACGAAACGTAAGGAATTTCTTACGTCTAGCTTGCGTCCACTTTGAAACATCAGGAAAAATAGCAATCTTGTGATCATAAAATTCAACATTTTCAGTTCTGTAAAAAAGACTAAGAACAACTTATTTTGTCTTGCAAGAAAACAAAGGTCACAAGCAAAGTAGCTCTCGCTGAAATTTCAATCTGTGAGGATTCTAACATCCCAGTGAGATCTAATTATCCAGGATGCATAGGTGACTTATATTTTCCTCTTTCAAGATGTTAAGATAGTACAATTTTTGCAGCGGAGGCATATTAGTCTCTGGAAATTTTAATACTGAAGTCAGAAAACAATTAAAAGATTCTCTAGGAGATTGTATTCTAGATACAGGAAAATTAAGAAGTCTCAAGTTCAAATTTCTATTAACATTTTCTAAATTTTCAATTTTCCTGATTAGTAAATTTTTGTCTTTCATCTGAAGGTTAGATGCAACTTTTAATTCCGAGACTGTTTTCTCTACTTGATCCAGTCTACCTGATTGTAGTTGAATTTTTTCTTCACAATTTTTAATTTGAATTGCAGTTTGTTGAGTTGAGGTAATAAATTGGGAGCATACCTGATGAAGGCTCTCCATGGCTCCCCACAATGCCTCCATATCCACCACTTCTGGCTTAATCAGGGGTTTCAGAGGCCGAATTGGAGAAACTACTCCATTTTCTGCACTCGTTGCTCCCTAAATGCCTCCTCCTCCCCCCCCCTGCCGCTTGCTGGTAACCCGGCAAAGATTGAACCACCTCCGGGTTCAAAGGCAACACCGTCGACTCCGACGGACACTCTCTCCCCGACGCTTCCCGTTGAGTCACGGGACTGCCTGACATCATCCCGGGACGTGGGGGAATTACAGGCCTAAGCGGGTTCAGTGAAAAATCACTGTTTAATCCGAGGTCTGCCCCCCCTTCGGAGAGCAGATTCGCCCGATCCAAAAGGGACAGCATAAGCTGTAATAGCTGTCTGACGTGTAACCGAAGAGGCAGATGAGGCCGGGAGATCTCTCCTATTTCCCCCTACGTTTCGGCATTTTAAAAGTCAAACTCCGTTACTTAACGCGGGTACGGAAATCTTCACAGAAGAAAGAAAAATAAAACCACCACGAGAAGGGGGAGCCTCTTACAGCACATCTCTCCCCGACGCCTTTTTTTTTTTTTTTAAAGAATTGTAATTTTTCCCTTTCTACCCTTACCCCCCCCCCCCCAAGTAAGTCTGTTCTGATATTGTTAGTGTCTTATTTATTTCTGATTTTAACAGTACAACGCTTTGAAATGTTATGTTAAGCGCTTTATCAAATTTTTAATAAACTGTTTTTAAGGCGTAACAAATGAAAAATGTTTACTACCCACCTCATCTTATCAGAGATTAACTGAACTTTAACAAACCCTGTTTGATCA
Source organism: Geotrypetes seraphini (assembly GCF_902459505.1). Lineage (NCBI taxonomy): Eukaryota > Metazoa > Chordata > Amphibia > Gymnophiona > Dermophiidae > Geotrypetes > Geotrypetes seraphini. The sequence goes on from NC_047092.1 coordinate 125,806,432, forward strand.
GGGTGTACAATTTTGAGCAGAACAACTTTAGCTATGATTTTGATATCACAATTTAAGAGCACTATGAGATGGTAACTGGCACAAAGCTCCAGGGGTTTACCTTCCTTATGTAACACCACCACATTAGCCTTATACGTAAAAGGCAGAAAACCGTGCCTGCCTAATGCCTCATTCATAACCCTAGCTAATAACTCACAAACCTCACCTACCATGAGCTGATAATATTCTACTGAAAACCCATCCTCCCCACATGCCTTCCCCCTAGCCAAGCTTTTAATAGCTCAATGTATCTCTGTAGTTTTTATAGATTCCGTACAAATGTACAATCCCTTCTTCCAAAGGCTATGATAGGGGAAAGCACCATCCAGGGATTCAAGAAAAGGTTAGAAGTTCCTGTTGAACCAGAACGTACGCAAGTAAGGCTAGACTCAAATAGGGCACTGGTCTTTGACCTAAGGGCCGCCGCGTGAGCGGACTCCTGGGCACGATGGACCACTGGTCTGACCCAGCAGCGGCAATTCTTATGTTATAGGGCAAGAGTCAGCCACCTCCACCGTGAGCAAACTACAAAAAAAATCAAGATATTTATGTAAAGTTTCTGAATTGCTGGCATCGCCAAACATATACAGTTGTTCATTAAAAAAAATTAAATTCCTCTGCAATATCAGCATTAGTCTTATAGCGTGTACCATTCACCCTAATAATTTATTTCACTAATTTGAAAGCTCTCCGTTTCCGAAGTTGCCAGGCAAGCAGTTTTCCTACCCTATTACAGTGGTGCCTCACACAACGAACTTAATTGGTTCCAGGAGCAAGTTTGTTATGCGAAACGTTCGTTATGTGAAACGCGTTTTCCCATAAGAATACATGTAAAAAAAAATAATTCGTTCTGCAGCATAAAATATGCTAAGATGACATAAAAAAAGATAAATTTTTGGTTATTATTTTTATTTAGATACATCTAAAAACATAATTGTTTTTTAAAACAACACACATTTTTTAAATTTAAAGACAGACTAAGTAGAGTCTAATTTTACAGTGAGAGAGGGCAGAGTCTCAGCGGCAAAAACTGGGACTTAACTGTTCATTTTTTTTTTTTTTTCTACCGTGTTTCCCCGATGATAAGGCAGGGCCATCAAATAAGACAGCCCCCCCTTTTTAGAAAAAAATGTAAAATAAGGCACCCCCCCGCAAATAAGCCACCCACCGATACCTGCGCTTACCCGAATCGGGTGGTACGGTGGGTGACTCCGTGTGGTCCCTGGCACCCCCGACACGATCGGGGCAAGAGGGAGCTCAAGCCCTCTTGCCCCCCCGACTCCCCGACACGATCGGGGCAAGAGGGCGCCCAAGCCCCCCTGCCCCCCCGACTCCCCGACACGATCGGGGCAAGAGGGAGCCCAAGCCCTCTTGCCCCCCCCGACTCCCCGACACGATCGGGGCAAGAGGGAGCCCAAGCCCTCTTGCCCCCCCGACTCCCCCGACACGATCGGGGCAAGAGGGAGCCCAAGCCCTCTTGCCCCGCCGATTCCCCAACTCCCCGACAATATCGGGCCAGGAGGGAGCCCAAGTCCTCCTGGCCACGGCGACCCCCTAACCCCACCCTGCACTACATTACGGGCAGGAGGGATCCCAGGCCCTCCTGCCCTCGACGCAAACCCCCCCTCCCCCCAACGACCGCCCCCCCAAGAACCTCCGACCGCCCCCCCAGCCGACCCGCGACCCCCCTGGCCGACCCCCACGACACCCCCAACCCCCTTCCCCGTACCTTTCTGTAGTTGGCCGGACAGACGGGAGCCAAACCCGCCTGTCCGGCAGGCAGCCAACGACGGAATGAGGCCGGATTGGCCTATCCGTCCCAAAGCTCCGCCTACTGGTGGGGCCTAAGGCGCCTGGGCCAATCAGAATAGGCCCGGGAGCCTTAGGTCCCTCCTGGGGGCAGGGCCTGAGGCACATGGTCGGGTTGGGCCCATGTGCCTCAGGCCCCGCCCCCAGGAGGGACCTAAGGCTCCCGGGCCTATTCTGATTGGCCCAGGCGCCTTAGGCCCCACCAGTAGGCGGAGCTTTGGGACGGATGGGCCAATCCGGCCTCATTCCGTCGTTGGCTGCCTGCCGGACAGGCGGGTTTGGCTCCCGTCTGTCCGGCCAACTACAGAAAGGTACGGGGAAGGGGGTTGGGGGTGTCGTGGGGGTCGGCCAGGGGGGTCGCGGGTCGGCTGGGGGGCGGTCGGAGGTTCTTGGGGGGGGGGCGGTCGTTGGGGGGAGGGGGGGGTTGCGTCGAGGGCAGGAGGGCCGGGGATCCCTCCTGCCCGTAATGTAGTGCAGGGTGGGGTTAGGGGGTCGCCGTGGCCAGGAGTACTTGGGCTCCCTCCTGGCCCGATCGTGTCGGGGAGTCGGGGGGGCAAGAGGGCTTGGGCTCCCTCTTGCCCCGATCGTGTCGGGGAGTCGGGGGGGCAAGAGGGCTTGAGCTCCCTCTTGCCCCGATCGTGTCGGGGAGTCGGGGGGGCAAGAGGGCTTGGGCTCCCTCTTGCCCCGATCGTGTCGGGGAGTCGGGGGGGCAAGAGGGCTTGGGCTCCCTCTTGCCCCGATCGTGTCGGGGAGTCGGGGGGGCAAGAGGGCTTGAGCTCCCTCTTGCCCCGATCGTGTCGGGGAGTCGGGGGGGCAAGAGGGCTTGGGCTCCCTCTTGCCCCGATCGTGTCGGGGAGTCGGGGGGGGCAAGAGGGAGCCAGGCGGAGAGAGGGCAGTTAAGCGCAGTGCCTGCGCGGAAGGATGCAGCTCGGGCGACTTCGTTGTGTGAAACGAAGTTCGTTGTACGAATCAAGACATAAAGTTCGTTGTGCGCAGCGTTCGCTGTGCGAGGCGTCCGTTATGCGAGGCACCACTGTACTATGTTCCAAAAGGATCTCTTAGTCAGCCTGGTAAGAAATTCAACCTTCTCAACCTCCAACATTGTGATCTGTCCAAATGATAATATCAAGGAAAATGTACTTCAACTTAATGGACATACTTTCCCGATATCTAATACTATTAAAATTTTGGGGGTATAGGTTTAGAATACACACTGTTCATCTAGTGTTTGGAGAAGCTTATGCTATAAGAAGTAAAAACAAATGTACATACACCAGACAAACAAAAGTAACAAGAGGAAGAAGGGGAGAACTACAATCAGTAAAGAACAAATAAGGGAAGAACAAAAAGGAAAGAGTAGACCTGAAAAACAACGAAGAAATTGTTGCCCTAACGAGGGCAGTTATGTCTCAAAAGTGTCTATGAATAGGAAAGTTCAGGGCCTACGGAAGTTTCTTCCCTTATATAGTTAGGAATGGAATTCCAAAGGGAAGGTGCTGTCACGGCAAAATTATTGGATCTTAAAGTATTACTATATTTTAAGGATTGAATGTTAAGGAGATTGTGAGCTGTAGAACGGAGAGATCTGGATGGACTATATGGAATAAGTACTTTATCAATAAATTCTGGTTGATTGTATAATCGAGTTTTGAAGGTTAAAAGAAGAAGTTTATTATTATTATCATCTTATGTCTTGCCACCAGCAACTCTTTGTATATAGCCTTACTACCAGATTGAGCAAGCACTGTCTGAAGCCTGGAGAGATCCGATTTCAAGGATGCCAATTCAGCATCTTGAGCTTTCTTATGAGCAGATGCAAGAGCCAATAATTGCTCCTTTGTATAAGCTTTCCCTGTATCCCAAAGCAGCCATGCAGAAGTATCTCCAGTGTCATTAAAAAGGACAAAAATTCCTTCTATACCGCCTCTGTAATTTCTCCTGCCTTACTCAAAAGTCCTACATTTAGCCTCCATGAACCCCTCTGTCCCGACTCCTTCCTCTCCAAAGTACCGTCATAAAAATGGCTGTATTGTCAGAAAGACATAGGTTCCAGGTTCACAGAGAAGATTATAGGTAAACAATGTTGGCAAACAATGTTCTTCCATCAATAAAAAGTCAATTCAGGAATAAAAAAACTGTATTGAGAGGAGAAACAGAAATATTCCTGAACTCCGAGATGTCTTCTCTGCAATACATCTGCTAGAGCTTGTGTATCTAGATCAGGGGTCTCAAAGTCCCTCCTTGAGGGCCGCAATCCAGTCGGGTTTTCAGGATTTCCCCAATGAATATGCATTGAAAGCAGTGCATGCACATAGATCTCATGCATATTCATTGGGGAAATCCTGAAAACCCGACTGGATTGCGGCCCTCAAGGAGGGACTTTGAGACCCCTGATCCAGAGCTTCTTGAAAGGCCTTTCCCTCCCTCTTCCAACTCTTTCCAGACCTCCCTGACCTATCCAATTCATCTAGGACACAGTTCATGTCCCCTTCTATTATTTTAACTCCCTTAACTACAGAATCAAATTGCTTAAATCAATATGAAAAAAAAAAAAAAAAAAGATCTCCTCTCCCCCCCCATTAGGTGCATATAAATTCAGAAAGCTAATTTCTTTACTCCTTATGCAACCCATAACCCATGCTACCCACTAATGCTGCCCGATTCACATCATTTCAAAACTCAAAACAAATCGGCTTCCTGATTTGGCTGACCCTCCCCCCTCGCCTCCTAAAGCAGGAGCGGCAACGCTGCTCTTGCTGGCTGGCAACTGCCGCATCAGCTTTAGAGGGCGAGGGTCAGTCGGGAAGTGCTGCTGTCCGGCTTCCTCCCCCTTGCGTCCGGATTCCCCCCTGGCCTCCTAGCACCATTTACCTTTGAAGACCACCCTGCAAACAAGACAGCAGTTATAGCGTCTTTCCAAACTGCTTCGGAGCGGTCCCGCCCCTCCTCTGAGTTACAATAATCCAGCTTTGAAATGATTAATGAATGTATTAAAATGTTAAGGGCCTCGAGTTTAAGACTTTTGTTAAGCATCTAATGAGACGTAATTTATAAAAACAATTTTTAACCACTGAACTAATCTGGTCATGATAGGTAAGTTCCTGATCTAATGTTACTCCCAATATTTTTGTTGTGGTTACTTTTTGAAGAGGGGTATTGTCTAAGACAGTGATTCCCAACCCTGTCCTGAAGGACCACCAGGCCAATCGGGTTTTCAGGCTAGCCCTAATGAATATGCATGAGAGAGATTTGCATATGATGGAAGTGATAGGCATGCAAATTTGCTTTATGAATATTCATTAGGGCTAGCCTGAAAACCCAATTGGCCTGGTGTTCCTCCAGGACAGGGTTGGGAACCACTGGTCTAAGAGAATCTGTGATGAAAGTGTAAGATCATTTTTCCATGGGAAAAACATTACTGAAGATTTGGTTGCGTTCAATGCCAACATATTATCCTTTAGCCATTGGCTTATTTGTTTTAGTTTGTTGTTTATGGTTGTTATCTCATTGAGATCTTCTGTATTTAAGGGATACAGGAGCTGAATATCATCTGCATATGCATAGGAGAATCCTATAGATTGACTGAGGGTTAAAAGAGGTGATAGAAAGATATTAAATAGAAGTGGGGGAGAGACTTGAACCTTGGGGAATCCCGTAAGAACTGGTGAACCTATTAGATGATGAGCTATTAAAAATAACTTTAGCTGATCGATTTTGAAAGTATGATTTGAACCAGTTTAGTACTTGGTCAGAGATTCCAACTGAGGATAGTCTTTTAATGAGTAAATGATGGTCTATGGTGTCAAATGCCACGGATAAGTCAAGTGAAACCAAAAGAACAGATTTGTGACGATCTAAGTGATATTGAATATTGGTTGTAAGTACCATCATAGAGTGTTCAGTTGAATGGTTTGATCTAAAACCTGTCTGGTTAGGATGTAGTGTGTGAGTTTTTTCTATAAAGTTGGTTATATGGTTAAAAACAACTTTTTCTATTATTTTTGCAAGAAAAGGAAGATTAGCTATAGGTCGCTAGTTTGATTCGGTTGCTAATGAATCTTTTGCATTTTTTATGTTTGGTCGAATGGTTGCCACTTTCCATTCTTTCGGCAAAATTCCTGTTAAGCTGGTTTCTATCATTTTCTGAATGAAAGGACCAAAATAAGAAAAATGATGTTTTAGAAAAGATGGAGAAATTAAATTGATGTCTGAGCCCTTTGTATTGATGCTTTGAAGAAATATTTTGAGATCATCTAAAATTTGGTATATTAAAATTAGCACATTTAGAAATGGGTATTATTTGAATTTGTTCTTCATCTGTGTTAGAATTAGTTTTAGAGTTGATGCATTCTCTAATTTTATTTATTTTATTTACAAAGTAATCAGCAAGATTTTGGGCGCTAGGTTTGATTTCTAAGGATGAATCCTCAATACTTTTTGGAACTGTGAGATTTTTTAATATTGTAAAGAGGGCAGATGAGTTTTTAGCACCGGTTATTTTATTGAAGTAATACGTTTTTTTAGCTAAGTTTATTTTATTTTTATAGTATTGCATTTGCTCTTTATATTTGTCTAAATTATCTCTCGATTTAGTTTGTCTCCATTTCCGTTCTAAGGACCTCAGTTGCTTTTTAATAAATGCAAGTTCTTCTGTGAACCAGGGATTTCTAATTTTCTTTTGCCTGATAGTTTTGCTACGTATTGGGGCAAGTTTTTCTATCAGTTGATTTGTTGCTTTGTGCCAAGATGTAATTTGGTCATTTATTGATAAGATTAAATTCTTCAATTTTTAAATTGAAAGAAGTAGAAACTAGTGGAGATTCAATTTTGTTGTATTCTTGGTAAGTGATTGTTTTTGGGAGAGAAGTGTTTTTGTCTGATTTTAGACAATAGCTTGTGGTGATTAAAAAATGATCTGACCATGGGACAGAAATTATATTAGGTTTTGAGAAAGCTTCTTTTAGAGGCATATAACTGAGGACCGTATCTAATGTGTGTCCAGCAGAATGAGTAGAATCTTTGACTAAGGTTTGACTAGGTTTAAGTTTAAAGCTAATTCTATAAAATCTTCTCTAAAACAATTACCTATATTATCCAAATGAATGTTAAAATCACCAAGTAATACTGTATTGGGTGATGAAGAGTTAAAATCAAATAGTAATGCTTCTCATTGGGGGGGGAATATATAGAAGTATGAAATCAGTCGATGGGAAAGTTTACTTTAAAATGTAAGAATTCAATTAACTTTAACAGATGTTAATTGTTCAGCAGAGTCATGTTTGATCAGTTCTATAGTTTTGACAAATTATCTACTTTCCTTGAAAGGCTAAGTACCTCTTGTGTCGATTCAGTTAACTTGCCATCGAGCCTCTGTAGAACCTGCCAAATGGTCTCCAAAGTTACCACCAGTGGGGACGAAGGCAGCGGCAAACTCGCTGCAAGGCCCAAAGTTGTTTGCTCGATTGTCTTCTCCAAGGGCGCTCCTCCCTCCAGGCTCAGCTCCAGATCGGCGACTTCTGCCTCTAGAGCCCAGGGCTGCCAGGGCAACCCTTGCTGACATCGGACATGGCGGTGCGCTAGACAGCGGAGGGAACAGTGATATCTCATGCCCTAAGAGGCTGGACTCTCCATCGTCCGAACCTACAGGTGGGCCCTCTTCTCCATGTGGCAAGGTTGAAAGCTGGCTCAGGAACTCCTCAAGGGTTTGTTGTTGTGCCGGTGTGGAGGTTCTGAGTTGGGAGGGAACCGACCTCAGAAGTCTCTTCCTTTTAGTGTGCAGCATTGTAGAAGAAGAAAAACGCCGCGAAAACAAATGCAGCGTTAGAAAGCAGACAAGGAATTAGCCGGCTCCACAGGAGAGGTAGGAGAACCAGTCTAGCATGCAGCCATTTTGGATCATCTAGGTCGAATCAGGCCCTGTTTCCTAGCATGATTGTTAAAGGTGCTCCTAATATAAGCCCTACCCCACAAAATAAGCCCTAGTTAAGATCATTCCCCAAAGCCCCTCCCAAATGTCCCAGACAGTCCCAGACTCCATCCCTGATACTAGTGCTGCCCGATTCGCCGGCAGCAGCACTTTCTCTCTCCCCACCCCTCATGTGCAGCATATTTCCTCCCCTCTCACCCATCCCCTTGTGTAGCATCTTTCTATCCCTCCAACCCATCCCCCTGGGCAGCAGAAACCCACTGACCCTCCCACTGTGAGACTGACACACCATACCTCTGAGGCCTCCAAAAATAGTAGCAGCACTCTGAACGGGCTGCTTTGCAACCTTCCCCGCCGGGGCCTTCTCTATGTTGTGTCAATGATAAGCTAATTAGTCATTTTCAGTGGTGCTTAACCAGTGCCTAATGCAAAACTGGCTATTTTGAGGGCACTTCAGGAACAGAGTCAGTACTTGGCCAGTTAATTCCTGATATTCAGTACTTAACCAGCTAATAATGTCACAGCATAACTAGGACCATTTAAAAAAATCTGTTCTCTCTTTATGAATTGCCCCATAGCCAGTTAAGTGCTGAATATTGCATTTAACCAGCTATGATGTAGCTGACTCTATAAATCCAGAAATGCAATGCCAGAGCCCGGACATGGCCCAGCAATGAATTTCTGGGCATAATGCAGTAGAAGTCAGCAAAACAATGAGTGCAGTCAGGTAAATATCAATCCCAGGAAGTACTGTATATTCTTTTCTTCACATGTAACAAGAGGAGACATCCATATTATTACATGTTACAGGTCAATATTTTATACTACACCTCTTCCCCCCCTTAAAAAAACACCAGAAATAAAAGGAAAAAACAAATATTACTGTATTGCTGAACTCAGTCCTCTTCCTACAATTATTAAAATTAAAAATGCACTATTTTTCTTTCTACACAATATCTGTCAATGACCTGAAAAAGTAATGTGAGAAAGAATGGGCCATAGATATTTGAACAAGGCAACAGACTATGCAGACAAGGCTTTTCAAAGTCTGTCTTTGGGGCCCCAGACCTGCTAGGTTTTCAGGGTATGAATATGTATGAAGTAAATCTGCATACACAGTACTTGATCTAAAATTTAACTCACAGATGTATATATCCTGAAAAACCTATTGACTATGAAGGTCAACACAGGTTTGAGAAGCCCCGCTAGAGCAGTGGTTCCCAACCCTGTCCTGGTGGACCCACAGGCCAATCGGGTTTTCTGGCTAGGCCTAATGAATATGCATGAGAGAGATTTGCATATAATGGAAGTGACAGGCATGCAAATCTGCTCCATGCATATTCATTAGGGCTATCCTGAAAACCCGATTGGCCTGGAGGTCATTTATGACAGGGTTGGGAACCACCGCGCTAGAGGCTCATCAGAGAACAAAATATGAGGAAGGACCTAGAGAAGCCTAAAGAATGATCTAAAATTTGACAGCTAAGATTTAATGCCAAGAAATGCAAGGTCATGCATTTGAGCTGCAAAAACCTGAGAGAACGGTACAGTTTAAGGGGGTGAAGAACATTTTTGCATGAAAGAAGAACGGTACTTGGGTGTGATAGTATATGATGATCTTAAAGTGGCAAAACAGGTTGAAAAGGCAACAGTGAGAGCTAGAAGGATACTTGGGTGCACAGGGAGAGAGGTATAGTCAGTAGGAAAAAGGAGATATGAGACCCTGTATAAGACTCTGGCGAGACCTCATTTAGAATATTGTGTACAATTCTGCAGGCCAACCCTTCAAAAAGATAGCCGCGTGAGCGGATTGCTGGGCAGGATGGACCATTGGTCTAACCAAGCAGCAGCAATTCTTATGTTCTTAATACCTAACTGGCTTAAATGAGCACGGGGTGAATCTCTTTCATTTGAAAGGAAGTCCAGAATGAGAGATGAAAGGCTCAGGAGTAATCTAAGGAAATATTTTTTTACAAAAAGGGTGGTAGATGCATGGAATAGTCTCCTGATAGAGGTGGTAAAGACTGTGTCTGAGTTCAAGAAGGCATGGAACTGGCACGTGGAATCTCTTAGGGAGAGATGGAAGATAGTGATATCATGGATGGGCAGACTGGATGGACCATTTGGCCTTTATTTTCCATCATGTTTCTAAAACCCAATCAGAATTTGTATAAAATCTGTATTTTAGATCATATGTTATAAAGATTATACTGTGTCTCAAAATGTGGGAAATATTACCAAAATAGCTGGATGAAATAATCAATAAATAAAGAACTGAGAAACGAAATAGCAGAGACACTTTGCCAAATATGTAACCTCTCCCTAAAAACAGGGGAGATCCCAGAGGACTGGAAAATAGCAAATGTCACGCCCATCTTTAAGAAGGGATCAAGGGGAGACCCGGGAAACTACAGGCCTGTGAGCTTGACCTCGGTTCCAGGGAAGATGATGGAAGCAATGGTTAAGGACACAATCTGCGAACACATAGAAAACAATGGACAACTGAAGGCGAGCCAGCATGGCTTCTGCAAGGGAAGGTCGTGCCTCACGAACTTGCTGTACTTCTTTGAGGGAATAAACAGCCAGATGGATAAGAGGGAATCCATAGACATCATTTACCTTGACTTCCAAAAAGCCTTCAACAAGGTACCTCATGAACGGCTACTTAAAAAGCTGTGGAACCACGGGGTGCAAGGGGATATCTACCGATGGATCAAACACTGGTTGGCAGGCAGGAAACAGAGGGTTGGAGTAAAAGGCCAATACTCAGACTGGCAATGGGTCACGAGCGGAGTTCCACAGGGGTCGGTGCTGGGACCTCTACTGTTCAACATATTTATTAACGATCTGGAGGCAGGGACAAAATGTGAGGTTATCAAATTTGCTGATGACACCAAACTCTGCAGCAGGGTTAGAAACACGGAAGACTGTGAAGACCTGCAAAGGGACCCAACGAGACTGGAAGACTGGGCAAAAAAGTGGCAAATGAGTTTTAACGTAGAGAAATGCAAGGTCATGCATGTAGGGAAAAAGAACCCGATGTTCAGCTACAAAATGGGGGGAACACTGCTAGGGGTGAGTAACCTGGAAAGGGACCTGGGGGTGATGGTCGACACATCACTGAAACCATCGGCGCAATGTGCGACAGCCTCAAAGAAAGCAAACAGAATGCTGGGCATCATCAAAAAGGGTATCACAACCCGGACGAAGGAAGTCATCATGCCGCTGTATCGCGCAATGGTGCGCCCGCACCTGGAGTACTGTGTTCAATACTGGTCGCCGTACCTCAAGAAGGACATGGCGATACTCGAGGAGTATCGTAGAGGGAGTATCGCAGAGGAGGGCGACTAAACCGATAAAAGGTATGGAAAATTTTTCATATGCTGACAGGTTAAAAATGCTGGGACTGTTCTCCCTGGAGAAGAGAAGACTTAGAGGGGACATGATAGAAACCTTCAAAATCCTTAAGGGCATAGAGAAAGTGAATAAGGACAGATTCTTCAAACTGTGGGGAGCCACAAGCACTAGAGGTCACTCGGAGAAATTGAAAGGGGACAGGTTTAGAACAAATGCTAGGAAGTTCTTTTTTACCCAGAGGGTGGTGGACACATGGAACGCGCTTCCGAAGAATGTGATTGGCCAGAACTCTGTACAGGGGTTCAAGGAGGGTTTGGATAGGTTCCTGGAGGATAAGGGGATAGAGGGATACAGATAGAACTTGAGGTAGGTTATAGAAGTGGTCAGAAACCACTTCACAGGTCGCAGACCTGATGGGCCGCCGCGGGAGCGGACTGCTGGGCGAGATGGACCTCGGTCTGACCCAGTGGAGGCAACTTCTTATGTTCTTAAAATCTCAGCTTTATTAATACATTTTCTTTAAAATATTTTTCTTTTTCTTTCATACATTCATAAAGTGCTTCATCAATGTGGTCATTTGTGCGTGAATAACAAACTACAGTGGTTATTCAGAGGACTTCATACTCTTCTTTATCATATTGTCATTCTTTTATCAATGGGCTAAAACGCTCATTTATAGTCTCTCCTTAAATTGAATTTTGTTTATAACCACTGAGTAAAAGTGAACTAGTGCAAAAAGTGCTGTAAAAGTGAACTAGTGCAAAAAGTGCTGTAATTTAAACTCCTTCGGGTTACGTTTACCCCCCAACTCGAGTTTCGAGAATATCTTTGTCAGGAGGGGTACTAGGAGCATAAAAGCAATACAAAAAGTAAATTACTATATGCTTTTAAAACTCACGTAATCAGCTCTAATGCTTATACATATACATCTTAAACTTAAACATTTATTTTATTAAATATTTAATTGTCTCAAATATTCTTTCATACCTGTTAGTCGGCTCTTTCTCTTGGGGAGGATGAGCAATACCAGCGCCTCTCTCTATTCTTATCCCAACTTTATATATGGTATCCAATTACCTATTACCCTAACCGGAATGGCTCCCTCTGGACCGGAAGTAAAACGTTTACAGAGCAGTCCACTCTACTTCCATGTTTAACCCTGTGGCTGTAGATGTTTTCCAGTTAAATATAAAACGTTGTTCCTTGTAATGTAGTAATTTACTTATATTACCCTGATATTCTGTTATGTGTATTAAAACTGTATAACGTAACGAATCCACTTCGTGACATTCCTGTAACCAATGGGCTACCAGGGGGGCGGTTACCCAAGCACAACGGATATTACTGAGATGCTCCGTTATACGGGTCTTTATCATCCGGCTCGTCTGACCGATATACAGTTTATTGCACGGACATCTGAATTACTACATTATAAGGAACAACGTTTTATATTTAACTGGAAAACATCTACAGCCACAGGGTTAAACATGGAAGTAGAGTGGACTGCTCTGTAAACGTTTTACTTCCGGTCCAGAGGGAGTCATTCCGGTTAGGGTAATAGGTAATTGGATACCATATATAAAGTTGGGATAAGAATAGAGAGAGGCGCTGGTATTGCTCATCCTCCCCAAGAGAAAGAGCCGACTAACAGGTATGAAAGAATATTTGAGATAATTAAATATTTAATAAAATAAATGTTTAAGTTTAAGATGTATATGTATAAGCATTAGAGCTGATTACGTGAGTTTTAAAAGCATATAGTAATTTACTTTTTGTATTGCTTTTATGCTCCTAGTACCCCTCCTGACGAAGATATTCTCGAAACTCGAGTTGGGGGGTAAACGTAACCCGAAGGAGTTTAAATTACAGCACTACGGCACTTTTTGCACTAGTTCACTTTTACTCAGTGGTTATAAACAAAATTCAATTTAAGGAGAGACTATAAATGAGCGTTTTAGCCCATTGATAGAAGAATGACAATATGATAAAGAAGAGTATGAAGTCCTCTGAATAACCACTGTAGTTTGTTATTCACGCACAAATGACCACATTGATGAAGCACTTTATGAATGTATGAAAGAAAAAGAAAAATATTTTAAAGAAAATGTATTAATAAAGCTGAGATTATAAAGATTATACTGATCATCTCCTCTTAATTATGTGTTCTTCGTTGGAAATTCTCTTATATGCTTGTATGTCTGCATGCATACCATTTACTGATAATGCGTATACTGGTTTTATATATACATTTTATATATATAATATGCATGATTTGTACAGTTGATTTGTTTTATGTTTTATTCAATATTTGTATATTTTATCTGTTTTAAACTTAATAAAATACTTGAACTTAAAAAAGGCCACCTTCAAATGTGGAAAACCTCTTCATCAAATAAGTAAAAAAAGCAAAAGAGCTTCTTCATTAATATCATTTCAAGTCTAACCAATAGAGGATGTTGGCACTTCAAGAGGCACTCTGCTGTTCTTTCTGTGAACTGTAGCAGATTAGCTCTCATGTCCAAATCTCAGAAATGCCAAGCAAGACCTCAATATGTTTTGATAGGCTCAAGAACAAGGATATGCTAAGCTTAAGCAGCAAAACACCGGGGACTGGGGGGAAAAAAAAACCCCACACACCTCTGATATTTTCAAGGAAAGTTAAAGGCTCCAAATCTCAATCATCAGTACTATCTGCAGAATAAAAATTATCTTTCAACTCTTACCTGGCTTCACCTCTTCATCTTCACTATCAGAAAGGATTGCTGCTTTCCTTTTTACTACTCTCTCTTCATCTTCCTTTTCCTCTTCATCACTGTCTGCAAGTTTCCGTCTCTTTGGCTCTTTGTCTTCATTATCCTCATCATCACTATCAGAACTATGAAACCTCTTTCCCTCATGATTACTATCTATATGAAGTTTTTCAGTCTTTGGTCTCCCTTCTCTTTTTTCCCTGTCAGTATCGTCTTCATCATCATCATCATCTGACTCCATCTTTTGTTTCTGTCTGGGTACATACTCATTGTCCGAGTCACTTGCTTGCCGATTCAGAAGCTCCTCATTCCCAGAGTCCCTTTTATGATGATTCCGAGGACCCTCATCATCAGAATCACTTTCAGGTTGATTTGGAGGTTCCTCATCAGAGTCGCTGTTTTTGTGTTTCTGAGCATTTTCATCTTCTGAATCACTCTTATGTTGTTTTGAAGGAGCCTCATTTTCTGATTCACTTACATGATGATTTGGATGTACCTCATTATCAGAATCACTGTCCTTATGCCTAGGAACACCCTCATTACCGGAATCACTAGTATCATGATCCCGAGGCTCCTCATTTTCTGAATCACTCCCTTGCCGATCTGCTGGCTCCACATTCCTCAAGTTGCTCTTCCGCCGCTTCACGGGCTCCTCATTCTCAGAGTCGCTCGTCTGCCGCTTCACGGGCTCCTCATTCTCAGAGTCACTCGCCCGCCGCTTCATGGGCTCCTCATTATCAGAGTCACTCGCCCGCCGCTTCACGGGCTCCTCATTCTCAGAGTCGCTCGCCCGCCGCTTCACGGGCTCCTCATTCTCAGAGTCGCTCGCCCGCCGCTTCACGGGCTCCTCATTCTCAGAGTCGCTCGCCCGCCGCTTCACGGGCTCCTCATTCTCAGAGTCGCTCACTCGCCGCTTCACGGGCTCCTCATTCTCAGAGTCGCTCGCCCGCCGCTTCACGGGCTCCTCATTCTCAGAGTCGCTCGCCCGCCGCTTCACGGGCTCCTCATTCTCAGAGTCGCTCGCTCGCCGCTTCACGGGCTCCTCATTCTCAGAGTCGCTTGCCCGCCGCTTCACTATCTCCTCATTCTCCGACTCACTCACCCGCCGCTTCATGGGCTCTTCATTCTCCGAGTCGCTCACCTGTCGATTCACGGGCTCCTCATAATCCGAGTCGCTCGCCCGCCGGTCAACAGGCTCCTCATTCTCAGAGTCGCTCGCCCGCCGGTCAAAAGGCTCCTCATTCTCAGAGTCACTCGCCCGCCGGTTCACAGGCTCCTCATTCTCAGAGTCGCTCACTCGCCGATTCACGGGCTCCTCATTCTCAGAGTCGCTCGCCCGCCGGTTCACGGGCTCCTCATTCTCAGAGTCGCTCGCCCGCCGGTTCACGGGCTCCTCATTCTCAGAATCGCTCGCTCGCCGGTTTGCAGGCTCCTCATTCTCAGAATCGCTCGCCCGCCGGTTTGCAGGCTCCTCATTTTCCGAGTCGCTCACCCGCCGGTTCACAGGCTCCTCATTTTCCGAGTCGCTCGCCCGCCGGTTCACAAGCTCCTCATTTTCCGAGTCGCTCCCCCGCCGGTTCACAGGCTCCTCATTTTCCGAGTCGCTCCCCCGCCGGTTCACAGGCTCCTCATTTTCCGAGTCGCTCCCTCGCTGGTTCACAGGCTCCTCATTTTCTGAGTCGCTCCCCTGCTGGTTCACAGGCTCCTCATTTTCCGAGTCACTTTCCCGCCGGTTCACGGGCTCATTTTCCGAGTCGCTTGCCTGCCGGTTCAAGGGCTCCTCATTTTCTGAGTCTCTTCTTACATGATGTTTTTGAGGCTCATCATTTTCTGAATCACTAGCATTATAATTTTGAGGTTCGTCAATTTCTGAGTCACTAGCAATGTGATTTTGAGGTTCCTCATTTTCAGAGTTACTATCATTATGATTTTGGGGATCTTCATTGTCAGAATCACTGTCCCTGTGCCTTGACAGGTCATGTTCTAAATCACTAGAAATCTGATTTTGAGGTTCATCATTTTCAGAATCGCTAGCATTTCTGTTCAGAGGTTCTTCATTTTCAGAATCTGTCACATTACTTCTTTTTTCTTCCAGCTGGTTCTCATATTCGCCATCACTGTGTTCGGTCTGCAAAACAAATCCATTTAAGTTAACAAAAATCAAACATATCAGCCATCCTCAGCAAGAAATATATTGATGAGGATATTAAAAATGCCCTTAATCTGTAAACAAAAACAATTCTATTCTCATGACTAAGAGAAACTGCTCCAACATCCCGCACAAAACCAAAGTGCAAGGGTAGAGTCAGATCAACTACGCTAAATCATACAAGTTATTCCAAAACACATAGTTAGCAAAATAATTTAAAATGTCAACATTTGCATGTACAGCAATCATTAACCTTTTCCTTTCGTAATAAATTTTACGTTATGCTGGTTCCAATCGGAATTATTTTAGCAAAGTTTTGTATTATTCACCGTTATCATTTACAGCTATTGTAAACATAATGAAAATAAGTCATAAGTCTGTAAATTCAAATATTTTGTGTTCCTGGCTCTTTATTAGTATGGGACATAAGATGGCAATGACATTTTTGGAATGTTCTGTCATCCGGGACACACGACAGGAAAAGGTTAAGAGGTTCTTTTACTAAAATGCGCTAACCAATTTAGCGCGCCTTAGAAAAATGACTCCTAAATTTCAAAAGTTGATTTTTTTCCTGTTATTGTAAAACCTCAGGGGCATACAGAGGCATGTAGTAGGCCTAATCAATTCTGATTCTTGCGATGATCACAGAAGTCATGTTGATAACTTGGACATTGATTATATGAAATCTTAAAATTAAGTGTAAATACTTTAAATTAAGTCCTGACCTGGACAGAAAACCAATGAAATTTATATAAATATGGTGTAGCACAGTGGTCCCCAACCCTGTCCTGGAGGACCATCAGGCCAATCAGGTTTTCAGGCGATCCCTAATAAATATGCATGAGAGAGATTTGCATATAATGGAAGTGACCGGCATGCAAATGTGCTCCATGCATATTCATTAGGGCTATCCAGAAAACTCGATTAGCCTGGTGGTCCTCCAGGACAGGGGGGTTGGGGACCACTAGTGTAGCATGATCACATCTCCTGTCTCCTACAGACATAGGGCCAGGTTCACTAACCTGCCCGATTGGGTCTGATCCAGGCAGGCCTGACGAATTCAGCAAACTTCAACATGCAGATGAGGGTGATTGGAGGAACACCCCATCTGCTGGCACAGATCGCTCTTAGCGATCCCTGCGCATGCGCACACCACTTTTTTTTCTCCCTTTTTAAAAACTTTCTTTTACAGTCCGTGGTTTTAACCAGCTTAAAGCCTGCGGGTTAAAACCACGGGCTTACACTGCGGAGAAGGGTGGGAGAGTTGGGGCAGGCAGGCGGTCAGGGCAGCTACAGTCGGGGCAGGCAGGCAGATTGGGGCAGGCAGGCGATCAGGGTAGCTGATCAGGGCAGCTACAGTCTGGGCAAGCAGATCGGGGCAGGCAGGTAATCAGGGCAGCTACAGTCTGGGCAGGCAGATCACGGAAGCAGGAGATCGGGCCGATAGGGCTGAGAGTAGGGCAGCAGAAGGCAGTCGGAAAGGGCTTCAGCAACTGGTCCTCAGCAGTCACTTTTTAGGTTGATCGGCCAGCACAGTCGAATTGGCAAATTTGTTCAGTGAATCGCATCCCTGCCTACTTTGCATACAGTTCCCCTCATCTGTATACGCAGATCGGAATCAGATCACAAAACAGGTTAGTGAATACTGCAGGAAGGAAATCGGGTCACAAAGTTTCAAGTTTATTAAATTTTTTGTTATATACGCAATATCAAAAGCTTCAAAGTGCTCGCAAACCGATTGGTACACGATCGGTTTCCTTAGTGAATCTAGCCCATAGTGCTGACTGTACCATCACAATGAAACACTGCAACTGACGACATCTCCCTTTGAGCTAAGGCACAAAGAACTTCAGTTTAAGATAGGATCGGATCATGCTACACCAAAAAATTTTAGTTCCATATAGAGCAGTGATCTCAAACTCAAACCCTCTGCAGGGCCACATTTTGGATTTATAGGTACTTGGAGGGCCTCAGAAAAAATAGTTGATGTCTTATTAAAGAAATGACAATATTGCATGAGGTAAAACTCTTTATAGTTTATAAATCTTTCCTTTTAGCTAAGTCTTAATAATATTGTAATTTATAGCTAAAGAGACTTATGATCAAGAAACTGTTTTATTTTACTTTTGTGATTATGATAAACATACTGAGGGCCTCAAAACAGTACCTGGCGGGCCGCATGTGGCCCCTAGGCTGTGAGTTTGAGACCACTGATATAGAGCAAGTGCCATGGAATGTAACACATAACTGTGCTGGCTGGAAACTAATCACCAATACTGTTTTGCTGATATGATATATACAATTTTTTTTAAATATTGTGGTAAATGTTTACTTTCCATATAATTAGAAGAGGTGTATCACAAAACAGTTAAAACTATGTATTAAACCAAATGCAAATTAAATAATCATACTCAAACAGAAGGAAAGATAACTCTGTAGTTAACTTTACTTCCATTTTAACTTTAATGGCTATAGGTGGAAGTCTAATTTACATCTCAAACCACAACATGGGTGGGGAAATAGATGAGAATGTAGGTGAATAAAGAGTAGGGAATGTGTAAGTAGGAGGATGGATATAAGTTTCAAGTTTATTTTAAAAAAATTTATACAGCTTAACCAAATTTCTAGGCGGTGTACAGAAATGGGTAACAAGTACCGTATTTTCACGCAGATAACGCGCACCCGTGTAAAACGCGCACACGGGTATAGCGCGCAGAAACCACGATTTTATGTACAAAAACTTTTGTATACCGCACTCACGGGTATACCGCGCATGCAGCCCGACTGTCCTTTCGCCCGCCCCGACTCTCTTCTGGCCACCCCGACTCTCCTTTCGCCCTCCCCGACTCTCCGTGCGCTGTCCCGACTATCCGTTCACCCTCCCTGACTTTCCGTGCACTGCCCCGCCTCTCCATGCGCTGTCCCGACTCTCCGTTCACCCTCCTTGACTTTCCGTGCACTGCCCCGACTCTCCGTGCGCTGTCCCGACTCTCCGTTCACCCTCCCTGACTTTCCGTGCACTGCCCCGCATCTCCGTGCGCTGTCCCGACTCTCCGTTCACCCGCCCTGACTTTCCGTGCACTGCCCCGACTCTCCGTGCGCTGTCCCGACTCTCCGTTCACCCGCCCTGACTTTCCGTGCGCTGCCCCGCCTCTCCGTGCGCTGTCCCGACTCTCCTTTCGCCCGCCCTGCCCTGCTCCCAGCTCTGTAAGCATGCGCAATGGTCTGAGCATGCTTGCCGCTTAGTTTTCACCAAGGCTGTTTTTCTGGTGGTGTGCTTTTCACCACGTGGCTGTGGCCCCCCTCTATCTGGCCTTGTAATTTGTAATGGTCAGGTTGGGCCCATGTGCCTCAGGCCGCGCCCCCAGGTGGGACCTAAGGCTCCAGGGCCTATTCTGATTGGCCCACGCGCCTTAGGCCCCACCAGTAGGCGAAGCTTTGGGACGGATTGGCCAATCCGGCCTCATTCCGTCGTTGGCTGCCTGCCGGACAGGCGGGTTTGGCTCCCGTCTGTCCGGCCAACTACCAAAGGTACGGGGAAGGGGGGTGGGGGTGTCGTGGGGGTCGGCCAGGGGGGTCGCGGGTCGGCTGGGGGGGGCGGTCGGAGGTTCTTGGGGGGGGGCGGTCGTTGGAGGGAGGGGGGTTTGCGTCGAGGGCAGGAGGGCCTGGGATCCCTCCTGCCCGTAATGTAGTGCGGGGTGGGGGTAGGGGGTCGCCGTGGCCAGGAGGGTTTGGGCTCCCTCCTGACCCGATATTGTCGGGGAGTTGGGGAGTCGGCCAGGCAAGAGGGCTTGGGCTCCCTCTTCCTCCGATCGTGGATGCGGGTGCGGGTGGGAGCGCGTGCGAGCGGTCCTGCTGGGGGGGGGGTGAATCGGGCGTCGGGCGGGGTGGGAACTATGCAAAAAAAATTTTGTATACCGCGCGAGGGGTATGCGCGGTAGGTAAAAACGTGTATAACGCACGCGTTATATGCGTGAAAATACGGTAGATGGAGGTAGATTAGTGGGGGGAGGAGGTTAGGCTGGTGTGCTAAGATTGAGGGAACATTAGTGATTAGATATGCTTCAGTGTTCTCCTCAGAAATTTTCCAGTCGGGTGGCACGAAAAAGTAGCTGGGTGGGGTGGGGTGGGATGGGGAAATTTGATGGTGGAAATTTGGTGCTATGCAAGTTACCCCTCCCTGCTTATGGTGAAGGAGTAGGAGCAAGGAAGTGGGTTGGCGCATGGCCTGGAACGCTATGAAAATTACCCCTCCCTGCTCACAGTGAAGGAGTAGGGCAGGGATGTCCAACTTTTTGGCTTCCCTGCGCCGCATTGGACGAAAAAAAAATTCCTGGGGGTCACACAAACACTAACACTAGCCGATGAGCAAAAAAAAAATAAAGGCTGAGCAGGTCCCAAATTTGCAATCACTAATATAGTAGATGTACGTATCTAATAAAAACCTTCATTAAAGGGACACTATGGAGAGGAACCCAAAAAGCACAGTTACTTACCGTAATAGGTGTTATCCAGGGACAGCAGGAAGATATTCTCATATGTGGGTGACATCATCCACTGAGTTCCGATGCGGACAGCCTCGCAAGCAGACTTGCTTGTAAAAAACTTTAGAAAAAGTTCATGACTGCCGCCCCGCGCATGCACGAGTGCCTTCCCGCCCGACGTAGGGCACGCGTCTCCTCAGTTCAGATAGCTAGCTAAGAAGACAACCAGGGGAGGTGGGTGGGTTGTGAGAATATCTGCCTGCTGTCCCTGGATAACACCTGTTATGGTAAGTAACTGCTTTATCCCAGGTCAAGGCAGATCTAGTCAAAAGGTTCGGCGAGTGGAAACTCAATGACAGAAATCCTCTGTGATCACAACGCAAGTATAGCGTGAATAATAAAATAATAAATGTGGGTATAATAGAGTACCCTCAGTGTGAAAGAACAGCGAAAGGAGAGATATTCCAGCACTTCACATTATCAGACAGAGGCAACCATGCCCCCGCCTACACACCATCATCGGGTACCTCAATGTGTGCTTTAAATCAAAAAGTGTGAATCAAACCACAAAATAAAAAATGAAACACAGGTGAAATCAATCAAAGAGACCACTCTGAGAATCCCTCCAGCCAACTCCCAAAAGCAAAAAATCAGGGCAGCAAACTTAGCTTAAAGGTCTTTACAAGTCATCCAAACGAAGCAGGGGCCGAACGATGGAGCACCACTGGATACCAGGTCCAACCAAGCCTGGTTTCGGGAACACAACGTCCCTTCCTCAGGAACCCATGAATAAAGGGCTCCATCTTCTCTCTGTCCCTAGCTCACCCATTTCCCATCTCACTTCTTTCCCAGCCTCCTATTTCCTGTTATCTACTCCCCATTACCACGTTTCTACCACTGTACTCACTGTTCTCTCACTCATCTTGTCATCTCCTTTTTGACCTCATTCACATGGCTTACCACTTTCAGAATCCTCCTCCCTCTCTCCACTGGTCAGGCTATAACTCCCTGTCCCTTTCTTTCCATCCCCTTTCTTATTCCAGCTCTCCCAAGGGTTCATCTCTCCTTCTCGATCCCCATGGTCCAACATTTTGTTCCCTCTCTTTTCTGTTTTTCTTCTTCCCTCCCCCCTTGATGCTGAATAATGAAATGGAGGGAAAAAAAAAAAAAAAAGAAGAAAGAGATGCTACATCACTCTACCTTCCATCCACAGGCCTAAAATTTCTCCCTACCTCCCTTCCATCCCCAGAGCCTACCTTCTCTTCTCAACTGCCCCTCCCCCCACCCCATCTCTCCCCCTGACTGCCTGCCTCCCTCCCCCAGGTCTACCATTTCTCCCTTTCTCTTCCCAACAGTTCTCCCTTCAAGTATCTCTTTCTCTCTTCCCCACACCACCCCAAGTCCAACTTCTCTCTCTATCCTCTGTTTCTGGCCCCATAAGCTCTCCCCTCCCCCATACCCAATCTAGCACTTCTTTTAATACCTTCCCCTTCTTTTTTATTTTTTTAACCCAGTCCGGGTGGCTTCCTTGGCCTAGCATGTTCTCCCCCTCCTCTCCGCGCCCATGCATCTCTATCTCACTCCTCTCCCACCACCGTGTCCAATAATTCTCTATCTCCCACTCCTCCTCTCTCTGCCCAACAGTTCTCCTCTTTCTTCATCCCTCCATGTACACCATCTCTTTCCCTCTCTCAGACACACAATTCTCCCTTACTGTTCCCTCCCCCTCACTCCCTCCATTCTTCAATCCTATGACTCATGCGCCCTCTCTCCTTCCTTCAACATTGTCCAAAGTTTGTACTCCCTCCCTATTGAGTCCCAACATGACCTTTTTCCTCCCTCCCTCCTTCTAGCCGGCTCCCATGCTACAATTGTTTTTCTGGTGAAAGCTGCGGGCGGTGGTGGCTGGCTCCTCATGCGATCTGTGACTGTGCTGGAAAGCACAGTTACTTACCGTAACAGGTGTTATCCAGGGACAGCAGGCAGCTATTTTCACATATGGGTGACATCAGACGGAGCTCCGATGCGGAAGCCTCGCAAGCATGCTCGATTGCCTTCCCGACCAGCACAGGGCATGTCTCCTCAGTTCAGATAGCTAGCAGAGAAGCCAAGCAGGGGAGGTGGGTGGGTTGCGAGAATAGCTGCCTGCTGTCCCTGGAAAACACCTGTTACGGTAAGTAACTGTGCTTTATCCCAGGACAAGCAGGCAACCTATTATCACATATGGGTGACCTCCAAGCTAACCAGAATGGGATGGTGGGGGTCAGTGTTCCCGCTAAGGTGCGCTGGCCTGCGCGCGCGCACAAAATATTACATCGCAGCGCAAAGTTTCTCTTCACAGCGCACACACGCGTCGCAAAGGTAAGGGGAGGTAAGGTAAGGGGACGCATTGGGGGGATTGCACTTCCCCACAATTGCCATGCTTCGGTTCCTCTTCTTCCTTCCTTCCTCCCCCCCCCCCCCGCGGGACCCTGCGGCACCATCAACTCTTACTCCCTCTAATGTCGGCCCTGCAGCTCCAGACTTCCTCGCACCTTCTCCCCTCCCCCTTTGGATCGCTATTATTTTAAATGTTATAGCCGCGGAGCTGTATCCATCAGTGGAGATGTCTAACCTCGGCCTGCCCCGGAACTCTTACTGCAACAGTGACTTCCTGTTCCTGCCTAGACGGGCGGCTGCTGCAGTAAGAGTTCCGGGGCAGGCCGAGGTTAGACATCTCCACTGATGGATACAGCTCCGCGGCTATAACATTTAAAATAATAGCGATCCAAAGGGGGAGGGGAGAAGGTGCGAGGAAGTCTGGAGCTGCAGGGCCGACATTAGAGGGAGTAAGAGTTGATGGTGCCGCAGGGTCCCGCGGGGGGGGGGGGAGGAAGGAAGGAAGAAGAGGAACCGAAGCATGGCAATTGTGGGGAAGTGCAGAGCTGCAGGGAAGAGTGTTGCGGTACCCAGCTGGAGGGAGAAGGAAGATGAGGGAGGGAATTAAAGGAGATGCCAGGGCTTGGAGCATAGGAGGAAGGTATGCCAGTCTAAGGGAAAAGGAAGGGGGAGATGTGAGAGCATGGAGGGGGAACGAAAGATGGAAGAAAAGGAAAGGAGAGAGATGCCAGAGAATCAGGGAAGGGGAGATACCAGACTATGAGGAGAGGTGTGGGAGAGGGAAGGCGAGGAGAGAGATGCCAGACCAATGGGGTGAAAGGAGAGATGGAAGGGGGAGGCATACAGTTTCTGGAAGGGGCATAGAAGGAGAGAAGATGCCATATAGGGGAAGAGAGACGGCAGACAGTGAATGGAAGGAAGAGAGTTACAAGAAGATGAGGAAAGGAGAAACCACAGAAGACAAAGGTAGAAAAAAATTTCTATTTATTTATTGCTTTAGGAGACATGTGTCACTGTTTCTGTGAAGCATTGTATGCAGAGTCCAGCTTCTTGCTGGTTCAATTTAACCTTTGTCTATGTATTTTTATTTTATCCCCCCTTTTACAAAACTGTGAAGCGTTTTTAGCACCAGCCTTGGTGGTAGCAGCTCTGATGCTCAGAATTTTATGAGCATCAGAGCTGTTACCTCCGTAGCTAAAATCCACACTACAGTTTTGTAAAAGAGGGAGGGGTTAGTTTGTGATTACATATTCCTTACTAGGCGAAGGTGTTTTCTGTGTTCTGTGTGTTCGAAAGACATGGTTTTCTGTTAGGATTGACGGTGTAGGATTGATCTGTGCTGGTCTGGCTTGTTTAGTTTTACAATGGGTGTATTGATGTACTGCTCACTGCAATATGTAAGATGCTGCCTTTTCCTAGGTACTCATGTGTGACGTGTGGTTTGTTACTAAAAATCATGTTTTTCTTACAGATGGGGGGGGGTGCCAAAAAATGATGGGCCCCGGATGTTACATATGCTAGGTACGCCACTGTATGTAAAGATACCAGAAAGCTGGCGTAGCAAAAACTTCTAAGTTTTGAGTATTTAACCCTCCCACAATCTCACGGGCACTCGTTTCAAGTTTATTGAGATTTTGATTTAAACGCAATATCAAATATTTTCAATGCGTATAACAAAAATAAATTTGGGGAAATAAATAAAACCATTTGAACCAGTGTTCCCGCTAAGCTGCGCTGGCGTGCGCTGGCGCACAAAATATTACATCGCAGCGCACACGTTTCTCGTCACAGCGCACGATCGGAAGAGACGTACGGCAGATGGCAGGGCGGCGAGAGGAGAATCGGGCGAGTTGGCTCATAACTTGCTGGCGCCCGATATTTTTGGCTCACGGTGAAAAAAGTTTGCTCACAACACCCGCCCGCTTAGAGGGAACACTGGTGGGGGTGTTGGCAATTCAGGAGAATTGCCAAAATGGCCATCCCGTCTGGAGAAAACATCCAGACAATAGTGAGAAGTGAAAGTATGAACCGAGGACCAAGTAGCAGCCTTGCAAATTTCCTCAATAGGTGTAGATCTGAGGAAAGCTACTGAAGCTGCCATTGCTCTGATCTTATGGGCTGTGACTCTACTCTGTAGGGGTAATCCAGCCTGGGCATAGCAGAAGGAGATACAAGCAGCCATCGAGTTGGAGATGGTACGTGTCAGGTTTGTTCGTGGCCCCCACAATATTAGGTGGTAGGGGTTAAGTGAGAGGCGCCCTGACAAACGCCCGGTTCCAGGTTCAGTTCCCTCACTGAAGACTCACCAGGAAGTAGAATCAAAGAGGCACAGCCAGAGGTGATTGCATAAAGAATATATTATAGAAATAGTCTTACAGAAAAGCAATATTCATAAGCATTACAATAATTAAGCATTACAATTAAGCAGAGAGCAAAGCAGTTTCCCTGCCTTACAGAGTCCAGAAGGAAGTGTGAAGTTCCAGGGAAAGGCAGAGAGAGAGAAAAGGGGGATGGGGTGATGCTTCGTGTTCCATAGAGAAAGATAGACAGAGAAAGAGAGAGCTCAAGAGATAGAAGAGAGGACCAGAGTACCAAGAGCCAAGAGATAGATTGATTAATTGATAGATATTTGTGTTTTGCAGAGAGGAAGCTTTTATAGCTTGGAATATTCTGAATATAGAAACTATTGTATGTCCCAGTATCTTTCTGTTTAGAATTTGTAAACTGTTTGAAACAATGGTTAATTTAATTGATAAAGGAGGGTGTGATACTTGCAAGCATGGTGGATGGGATTAGTCTCTGGCTTCTTTGTCCCATTCAAGCAGCCTATCTTCTTGATCTGTGCACCTGGATCCATTGTCCTAAGCACCCTCTTAAACAGACATTAACACCTTTTAGCTAGTCATGATTCAATCAGGGCTACTTAAAACAATTTCCCTCCTCAGGGTCTATCTGTATTCACATGCCAGAGTCAGATTGATATAATTTACTATAGGCCTTCGCTGACATAAGTAATGCCAACTAAAAATGCTGAATGGTAGCGATAGCTAGGCTAACAGTACGCTTAAGAGATAGGATGTCCCAACTTATTTGGATTGAAGAAGACAAAAAAGTTGAGGAGAAGTTCTGTGTGGTTTGGTACATTCCAAATAGAAGGCCAAAGCACATTTACAGTCCAGAGTATGAAGAGCTGATTCTCCAGGATGAGAATGAAGAAAGAACACTGGAAGAATAATGGATTGGTTGAGATGAAATTCCGAAACCACCTTAGGCAGGAATTTAGGATGAGTACAGAGAACCACCTTGTCATGATTGAACACAGTGAAAGGTTGATCAGCAACTAAAGCTTGCAGCTCACTGACTCTTCGAGCAGAAGTGAGGGCAATGAGAAACACTACTTTCCAAGTGAGATACTTCAGATGAGCCATAGACATTGGTTCAAATGGAGTCTTCATCAATTCAGTAAGAATAACATTGAGGTCCCAAACCACTGGAGGCGGTTTGAGAGGAGATTTGACACTGAAAAGTCTTTTCGTGAATCTGGAAACCACCAGATGAGCAGAAAGGGGTTTTCCTTCAATAGGCTGATGGAAACCAGCAATTGTACTGAGATGGACTTAAATCAATGTAGACTTGAGGCCAGAGGTGGATAAGTGCAAAAGGTAGTCTAAAACAGAAGATAAGGAGGAATGTTGAGGCTTCTTATCGTGAGAAAACCACCACGTAGAAAATCTAGTCCATTTTTGGTGATAGCATTGTCTAGTGCTAGGTTTCCTAGAAGCCTCTAAAAATGTCTCTTACAGATTGAGAAAACTGAAGAGGAGTTATGTTGAGAGGTACCAAGATGTCAGGTGTAGAAACTGCAGGTTGGGATGAAGCAGAGATCCCCGACTCTGTGTAAGCAGAGATGGAAAAACTGGCAGAAGGTATGGCTCCCTGCTGCTGAGTTGAAGTAGAAGGGAGTACCAAGGTTGTCTCGACAACCGAGGAGCAATCAGAATCATGGTGGCATGGTCGTTCTTTAACTTGACAAGAGTCTTGAGAATGAGAGGGAATGCACAGAGGAAGAGATTTGTCCATTCCAGAAGAAAAGCATCTGCCTCGAGGCGATGAGGAGAATATATCCTGGAGCAGAACTGAGGCAGTTTGTGGTTGTGGGGAGCTGCAAAGAGATCTATCTGAGGCGCTCCCCACTGTGAAAAAATGTGATGAAGAGGTGAGGAATGGAGTGTCCATTCGTGAGGTTGCAGAAGACTCCTCAAGTTGTTCGCCGAGCAATTTTTCGCCCCTTGGATGTAGACAGCTTTGAAGAAGGTGTTGTGGCGGATTGCCCAGTGCCAAATCTTCAGAGCTTCTTGACAAAGGGAGGAAGATCTCGTCCCTCCCTGTTTGTTGACGTAATACACGGCGACTTGGTTGTCCGTCCGAATGAGTACTACCTGGTCGTGAAGAAGATGTTGAATAGCTTTGAGAGCCTTGAAAATTGCTCTGAGTTCCAACAGATTGATGTGACACTGACGATCCGTACTGGTCCAGTGGTCTTGAGTACGGAGACCATCGAGATGAGCGCCCCAAGCGTAGGTCGAGGAATCTGTTGCGAGGACCTTCTGATGAGGGGGCGTTTGAAACAGCAAGCCTCTGGAGAGATTGGAAGAGAGCATCCACCAGCGGAGAGACTGTCTCAATGAAGGAGTGACTGCAATGTGTAGAGAAATTGGGTCGTAAACCTGCGTCCACTGAGATGCCAGGGTCCACTGAGGAATTCTGAGGTGAAGTCTGGCAAAAGGAGTCGCGTGTACTGTGGAGGCCATGTGACCCAGGAGTACCATCATGTGTCTCACTGATATGGAGGAAGACTCTGTATGACAGAGTTGAAGGAAGACTTCCAGACGTTGTTGCAGAAGGAATGCTCTGAGTTAGACAGTATCCAGAACAGCTCCGATGAATTGTAGATTCTGAGAGGGCTGAAGTTGGGATTTGGGAAAGTTGATTTTGAATCCCAAACTCTGTAGGAACCACGTAGTCCGTTGGGTCGCTACTATAACCCCCCTTGAGATGTTGAATCTTTGATGAGCCAGTCATCCAGGTAGGGAAATTTACCTGAAGACCATGATTTCTGAGAGCTGCGGCTACCATTACCAGGCACTTGGTGAACACTCTGGGAGATGAAGCCAGGCCAAAGGGCAGCACTCTGTATTGATAATGCAGATTCCCCACTCAAAATCTGAGATATTGGCGGGAGGCCGGATGAATGGGAATACGAGTATAAGCCTCCTTAAGATCCAGAGAGCATAACCTGTCGTTCTGATCTAGGAGGGGATAAAGGGATGCCAGGGATAACATGCAAAATTTTTGTTTGACTAAAAATTTGTTGAGAACCCCGAGATCCAGAATGGGCCGCAGATCGCCCGTCTTCTTCGGAACAAGGAAGTAACGGGAGTAAAACCCCCTGTTCTGCTGTTCCAAAGGAACTGGTTTGATGGCATGGAGACGAAGTAGAGCTTGAGCTTCCTGAAGAATAAGGGCGGTCTGGGATGGATTAGAAGGATACTCTCTTGGAGGAAGTTTGGTGGAACCTGAGTGAAATGAAGAGAGTATCCTTCCCTGATGATTGACAGCACCCAGAGGTCAATGCGATTGTCTCCTATCGGTGATAAAAATGATATAGACGACCTCCAATAGGGGGAAGATAGTTCAGAGACAGAACGGTGGAAGTTATGCTCTGTTTTAGATGCAGCAAAAGGTTGAGATATCTGTTGCTTCTGATTCTGCTGTTTCTTGGGAGTAGGGCGAGTGTAAGGAGCCTCTCTTGGAGCAAAACGCCTCTGGTAAATAGGAGGAGGGCGTATAGGCTTGGAAGGAGCTGGTTTTGGCTTAGGTCTGACAATAGAAGCAAAGGATTTTTCATGCTCAAACAATTTCTTGGTGGCTGCTTCAATAGATACATCGAAGACGTCATTGCCTGCAAAAGGAATATTAGCCAAGCGGTCCTGAAGGTTAGGATCCATGTCAATGGTACAAAGCCAGGCAAGGTGACGCATTGCTACAGAACAAGCAGCAACCATGGCAGACAATTCAAAGGCATCGTAAGAAAACTGAAGTAGATATAATCTGAGTTGTGATAGAGAAGCGATGACTTCTTGAAATTTCAAAGTGCTTTTGTGTATCTAAATAACTGAGAAATTTTGGCAAAAGAGCAATGAGAAACTCAAAATAAGTGATAAAATGGAAATTGTAATTAAGGACTTTAGGAGGACATCATGGCATTTTGATAGATGCAACATCTGAATTTGTCCATAGTTTTCCCTTCCTTTCCAGGAGGAACGGTAGAATAAACTTTGGAAGGATGGGACCTTTTCAAGGATGACTCCACAAGTAGGGATTGGTGAGATAATTGAATTCTCAAATCCTTTGCAATGGAGAGTTTTATATCTGGAGTCTAATTTGCCTGGAACAGCTGGAATTGCATAAGGAGTCTCCAGGCATCTGGTAAAAGTCTGAGACAAAAGCTTGTGAAGAGGAAGCTTAAGTGACTCTACCGGAGGTTGAGGAAGATGCATGACTTCAAGATACTCCTTAGAGTATTTGGAACCAGCATCCAATTGAAGGTCCAAGTCAATAGCCATCTGACGAAGAAATGAAGAGAAAGATAGCTGAACAACCAATGCCTTTCCTCGAGAAGGACTCAAGGTCATCGAGGCAGCCTGGGACAAAGATGAAACTTCGGCAGGAAAAAAGGCATCAACAGAATAGGGAGACTTGGACGAATAGGGAGACTTGGACGAAGCAATCGAAACCGCTGAGTCCTCGAGGTGTGGAAGTGAAGACTTCGATCAAGGAGTCGATGGTCTAGTAGAACTAGAAGGTGTAGATCGAGGCTTAGTTGAAGAAGGCCGCTATTTGGAAGAAGAGCCATGCCTGGATATATGCCTCGAGGAACGCCTCGATCGTCAGTGAGAATGGTGCTTGGAAGCAGGTCTCTAAGATCGAGTAGACTTCGCCCTGGAGATGGAAGCAGTCGATGCCACCAAGGAATGGATAGGGCTGGAAGCTGTGGATCGAAGCTCCAGAGTGTGAGGATTCCTGTTGAGGTACTTGCAAAGAATATGCTCCTTGCTTCACGTGCATAGATGCCAGACCAGACACTCGCAGAGATTCTGCTCCCTGCATAGAGTGTGTAGGTTCAGAATGAGGCATAGGAAGAGGCTCGACCTCGCGGAGTCTGCAGAATGCCCAGGCTGGATAAGAGTAACAAGCTTCGGTCCCATATTAGTGAGGAACTGAATGAATTGTTTCTCTAACATGATCTGGAAAGAAGCCGGCAAGGTATGATCCGTGTCTGAAATCGGACCACTTGCTTTGGCTGGAGGTTCCACAGAGGCAGTGAAAATGTGCTTCGACTTGGAAGTCTTAGGCAACTTAAGCACCACCGCTGGAACTTCCTGCTGATCTATCTGACCTGAGGATACAGGGGAAGATACAGCAGACGTCGTCAAGGAAAAAGCCGCTGCAAACGAATAAGGTCTGATGAGGCTTGAGGTCGAAGCAGTGGAGGCAGGAAGAATTTCGGCCGAAGGTGAGACTGAGGTCAGCTTCGAAGGCGAGGAAGTGGTCAAATCCATCCCGAAGAGCTTCTCCACTGGAAGTAGACGACGTTTAAGGGCTCAAGGTTGAAGAATATCACAGCGCTCGCACAACTTCGGATGATGGTCTGGCCCAAGGCACTTGAGGCACCTACTGTGTGGATCCGTGAGGGAAATCGCACGTTGACACTGGCTACACTTCTTGAAGCCTGTTGTTGGTCGGGACATAGGAGGAAAAACAGCTGTCGCAAAGTCGAAGCCCCTGGCCTGCCCCGGCAGCCGAACGGAAGAAATAATTATTATAATTTTTTTTTTTTTTAAACTAGAAATAAGAAATAAAGAGATAAAAGAAATACAGCAATTCGTGAAGAAAAAGAACACAAACCGCAGTGAGAGAAGGCACGACGTAAGTAAATTAAACGCAGAGAGTCAAAGAAGGACTTCTCGGCTCCGCGGAAAACTGAGAACTGAGGAGACGCGCCCTGTGCTGGGCGGGAAGGCGCATGTGTGGTGCGGCTGACTCAAAACTTCTAGTTTCTATAAGCAAGTCTGCTTGCGAGGCTTCCGCATCGAGAATAGGCTGCCTGCTTGTTCTGGGATAAGTATTTATTTTATGGCCGTTGGCGATCGGTGCGTGTGCTGGAAGCGTTCCCTTCCTTCTGTGCTTCCCGGTGAGTATTTATTTTCTGGCCGTCTCCCTTGCTGCAGTCGTCTGCAGGCAGCATTGGCTCCTCGCACGCGATTCATGGCTGACGTCAGAGGAAACGCTTCTGACACAGTCATGAATCATGCGTGAGGAGCTGACGCCGCTCGCGGACAACTGCAGCAAGGGAGGCGACCAGAAAACTACCCGCCGGAGGGAGGCATAGAAGGGAGGGAGGGAGAAGCTGGGCCACACAAAACTCCTTGTTGGGCCGCATGCGGCCCATGGGTTGGATACCCCTGGAGTAGGGGCAGGGAAGAGGACTGGCGCATGGCTTCGATGCTGGGGGTGCGATGAGCGAGGCTGCTTATAGATCTTGGATGCAAGATGACAACCGGGCGCTCATCTAAATTAGCCAGGCAGAGCGCCCGGCTAAAACATGCTAGGGAGAACACTGTGCTTGAAGGACATATGGCAGGAAATAGGAAGGATGGACACACTAAAGGGTGGGTTTATTTATTTATTGGAATTTATTAATCACTTTTCCGAAGAGATTCACCCGGTGGTGTACAGCAGATACTGCTCAACATAACTTATAGTTTTGAATTTAGTAAAACAATAGTAAAATGACCAAACATAAGCTCTACTGAGCAGGGACTCTCTCTTGACTATTTTAATATAATGCACTACGTAGGTCTAGCAGCGCTAGAGAAACAATAAGTAGTAGGAAGAGGAGATAAAATTGGAGATGACAAACTGAATCCTAGTAATATGGCTAACAAGATATAGTTGAAAAACAACAGGAGAATCTGCCTTCACACAAGTGAACAACAAGAAAACACAACAAAAGTGACCAATTGGTGCTCAGTCTCTTTATTGTAATTGACTCGATACGATTGTGTTTTGGCCCAAAAGAGCCTGCCTCAGGAGTCTTGTGGTTCAATCATGATAGATAAGATGTACAAAAAGCAATGTTACTTACCGTAACAGTTGTTATCCAGGGACAGCAGGCAGCTTTTCTCACTAGTGGGTGACGTCATCCGACAGAGCCCTGATGCGGACGTCTCACAAGCATACTTGCTTGTAGAAACTTTAGAAGTTTCGAGTCGCCCGCACCGCGCATGCGCGAGTGCCTTCCCGCCCGATGCACCGGGCGTGTCTCCTCAGTTCAGATAGCTAGCAGAGAAGCCAACCCAGGGGAGGTGGGTGGGACGTGAGAATAGCTGCCTGCTGTTCCTGGATAACAACTGTTACGGTAAGTAACATTGCTTTATCCCAGGACAAGCAGGCAGGTATTCTCACTAGTGAGGGACCTCCAAGCTAACCACAATGGGATGGTGGGAGTGTTGGCAAATTAGGCGAATAAATTTTGTAATACTGTTTGGCCAAACTGTCCATCCCATCTAGAGAAAGTATCCAGACAATAATGAGAAGTGAAGGTATGAACCGAGGACCAAGTAGCAGCTTTACAAATCTCCTCAATCGGTGTTGATCTGAGTAGGCTACAGAGGCTGCCATTACTCCGACCTTATGGGCTGTGACTTTACTGTGAAGGGGTAATCTAGCCTGGGCATAGCAGAAAGAGATACAAGCTGCCATCCAATTGGAGATGGTACGCTTAGAGATAGGGCGCCCAACCTGTTCGGATCGAAGGAGATGAAAAGTTGAGGAGCAGGCCTGTGTGACTTGGTGCGTTCCAGGTAGAAAGCCAAAGCACGTTTACAGTCCAGAGTGTGAAGAGCTGATTCTCCAGGATGAGAATGAGGCTTTGGAAAAAAAACACAGGGAGAACAATGGATTGATTCAGATGAAATTCCGAGACCACCTTGGGAATTTGGGATGAGTGCGAAGGACTACCTTGTCATGATGAAACACTGTAAAAGGTGGATCCGCAACCAAAGCTTGAAGCTCACTAACTCGACGAGCAGAAGTGAGGCCAATGAGAAACACCACTTTCCAAGTGAGATACTTCAGAGGAGCCTTGTTAAGAGGTTCAAATGGAGGCTTCATAAGCTGAGAAAGAACAACATTGAGGTCCCAAACCACTGGAGGCGGTTTGAGGGGAGGATTGACATGGAAACCTGGAAACCACCGGATGAGCAGAAAGAGGTTTCCCTTGAAGAGGCTGATGGAAAGCAGCAATAGCACTCAAATGGACTTGGATCGATGTAGACTTGAGGCCAGAATGAGATAGGTGCAAAAGATAGTCCAAAACAGAGGACAAGGAGGCATGTTGAGGCTCCTTGTGATGGGAAAAACACCAAGTAGAAAATCTAGTCCATTTTTGGGAATAGCATTGCCTAGTAGCAGGCTTCTGTGAAGCTTCCAAAACATCCCTCACAGCTTGAG
Source organism: Geotrypetes seraphini (assembly GCF_902459505.1). Classification (NCBI taxonomy): domain Eukaryota; kingdom Metazoa; phylum Chordata; class Amphibia; order Gymnophiona; family Dermophiidae; genus Geotrypetes; species Geotrypetes seraphini. The sequence goes on from NC_047092.1 coordinate 125,839,900, forward strand.
AAAACTGGAGAGGAGCTATGTTGAGAGGAACCAAGCTGTCAGGTGTAGAGACTGCAGGTTGGGATGAAGCAAAGATCCCTGATGCTGCGTAAGCAGAGATGGAAACACTGGTAGAAGGAAGGGCTCCCTGCTGCTGAGTTGAAGTAGAAGGGAGAACCAAGGTTGTCTGGGCCACCGAGGAGCAATCAGAATCATGGTGGCCTGGTCCGACTTGAGCTTGACCAGAGTCTTTTGAATGAGAGGAAACGCATACAGAAAGATTCCTCTAGTCCAGAAGAAAAGCATCCGCCTCAAGGCGATGAGGAGTGTAGATCCTGGAGCAGAACAGAGGCAGTTTGAAGTTGTGGGGGGCTGCAAAGGTCTATCTGAGGCGTTCCCCACAGAGAGAAGATGTGATGAAGGGGCGTGGAATGGAAAGTCCATTCGTGAGGCTGTAGAAGATGTCTCAAGTTGTCCGCCAAGGCATTGTCCGCCCCCTGAATGTAGACAGCTTTGAGGAAGGTGTTGTGGCGAATTGCTCAATTCCAAACTTTCAGAGCTTCCTGACAGAGGGAGGTTGAGCCCGTGCCTCCTTGTTTGTTGACATAATACATGGCGACCTAGTTGTCCGTGCGAATGAGAACCACCATGTCGAAGGAGATGCTGAAAAGCATTGAGAGCATTGAAAATCGCTCTGAGTTCCAGGAGATTGATGTGACACAGGCAGTCCAAACTGGTTCAATAGCCTTGAGTCGCAGACCATCCAGATGATCCCCCCAAGCATAGGTCGAGGAGTCGGTCGTGAGAACCTTCTGATGGGGAGGCGTGTGAAACAGCAAACCTCTGGAGAAATTGGAAGAGAGCATCCACCAGCTAAGAGACTGTTGCAGAGCAGGAGTGAGCAGGAGTGACCCGGATGTGGCGAGTCCATTGAGATGCCAGGGTCCACTGAGGAATTCTGAGGTGAAGTCTGGCAAAAGGAGTCACGTGCACTGTAGAGGCCATGTGGCCCAGAAGAACCATCATGTGTCTCGCCGAGATGGACAGGCGAGAGGACACTGAATGACAAAGACGAAGAAGAGCATCCAGGCATTGGAGGAAGGAATGCCCTGAGTCAAATGGTATCCAGAACAGCTTCTATGAAGGGAAGAGTGTGGGAAGGTTGCAGATGGGATTTTGGAAAGTTGATCTCGAACCCCAGACTCTGCAGGAACCAGATTGTCCTTCGGGTCGCCTGGACGACTCCCTGAGACGTGAAATCCTTGATGAGCCAGTCGTCGAGGTAGGGAAACACCTGGAGACCTGAGTGCTGCGGCCACTACAACCAGGCACTTGGTGAAGATTCTGGGAGACGAAGCCAGGCCGAAAGGAAGCACTCGGTATTGAAGATGAAGATGTCCCACCCGAAATCTGAGGTATTGTCGAGAGGCCGGATGGATGGGAATATGAGTATAGGCCTCCTTGAGATGCAGAGAGCATAACCAGTCGTTCTGCTTGAGGAGGGGATAGAGAGAAGCCAGGGTTAACATGCAAAACTTCTCTTTGACCAGAAACTTGTTGAGCACCCTGAGGTCCAAAATAGGACGCAGATCGCCCGTCTTCTTTGGAACAAGGAAGTACCGGGAGTAAAATCCCTTGTTCTGTTGATCCAAAGGGACCGGCTCGACAGCCCATAGCCGGAGCAAAGCCTGAGCTTCCTGAAGAAGAAGGGCGGTCTGGGTTAAGTTGGAAGGATACTCTCTTGGAGGATGTTCCGGAGGAACTTGGTGGAACTGAAGAGAGTATCCCTCCCTTACGATGGAAAGGACCCAGAGGTCGGTGGTAATAGTCGTCCATCGATGGGAAAAATGATGGAGACGACCTCCGATGGGAAAAACAGAGAAGGGCAGAACGATGGCAGTTTTGCTCTCTACGAGCCATTCAAAAAGGCTGAGGAGCCTTGGGGACAGCAGAAGTTTGAGGTTTTTGCTGTTGCTTCTGCGGGTGCTGTCTCTTAACAGGCTGACGGATGGTAGGTGCCTGTTTTGGTGGGTAATGCCGCTGGTAGATCAAAGGCAGGCGTGATGGATGAGGGGGAGCAGGCTTGGGCTTTAGACAGAGAATTGACTGGAAAGACTTCTCGTGGTCCGACAGCTTCTTGGTCGCCGCCTCGATGGACTCATCGAAGAGGTCGGCACCAGCACACGGGACGTTAGCCAGCCTGTCCTGAAGATTCAAGTCCATATCGATGGTCCTAAGCCACGCCAGGCGTCGCATGGCCACCTAACAAGCCGCAGCCCTCGCAGAGAGTTCAAAAGCGTCGTAAGACGACTGCATCATCTGCAGACGTAGTGGGACAACAAAGCTAGAACCTCCTGGTACTCGAACCGAGCTTGAGAGTCCAAATAGGGCAGAAACTTTTGCAGAACTGAGAGGAAAAACTCGAAGTAGGTTGCAAAATGAAAACTATAATTGTGGACTCGAGAGGCCATCATCGAGTTCTGGTAGATGCGCCTGCCATACCTGTCCATGGTCTTGCCCTCCCGGCAAGGTGGAATGGTGGCATAGACCTGGGAGGGATGAGCCCGTTTCAACAAGGACTCTACCAAGAGGGACTGATGAGAGAGCTGGGCCCCATCGAATCCTTTATGGTGAACCGTGTGGTACCTGGCATCCAATTTCCCCGGGAACAGCTGGGATGGAGTAAGGTGTTTCAAAACAGTGCATGAAGGTCTGGTCCAGCAGCTTATGCAGAGGAAGCCGGAGCGACTCAGCAGGCGGTTGAGGGAGATGCATCATCTCCAGATACTCCTTGGAAAATTTGGACCCCGAGTCCAGGGTAATGTCCAGATCCACAGCCATCTGTCGAAGAAAAGAAGAGAAAGACAGCTGGTCAGCCAGAGCAGGGCCCCAGGATTCGAGGACGTCGAGGCCTTTGGATCCAACGAGGCCAGGGATCGGCAGGGAGAAAGATCCCATGGTGTCTGGCATAGGAGGAGGTGAAGAAGCCGGTGGCAAATAGTCAAGGAAAGGCTGCTTCCTACGAGGCGAGGCATGCCTCGATGAATGCCTCGAGCGATGGCCAGAACTGTGCCTGGAAGTAGGCCTCGACCGCTGAGGCAAGCGAGGCATAGTGGAGGCTTCCAGCGAGTGGATGGGGCTGGAGGCAGTGGATCGAAGCAAAGGTGATTGGGCGGAAGCACCTCGAGGCACCCGCCAAGCCTCGAGGCTCATCATCGAATCCGGAGGAGGCCCTCGCAAAGACTCTGCTCCTTGCATCGAGGGAATCGGTTCCAACGGAAGCAGTCGCAAAGACTCTGCTCCTTGCAATGCATGCATCGATGCCAGACCAGACACTCGCAGAGACTCGGCACCCTGCAGCGAGAGTGTACGTCGTGGAGGCACCGGAGGCGGCTCGACCTCGCGGGAGGCCTCCACGTGCCCAGGCTGGGCACGCGGAGAGAAGCTTCAGCCCCATAGTGGTAAAAGAGCTCGATGAATTGCTTCTCCAGCAAGGTCTTGAACGAAGTCGGCAAGAAGGGATCCGCATCCGCAATGGGACCTCCTGCACAGGCTTCGCGCTCCCTGGCGCCCAAGTGCTTGGACTTAGAAGCCTTGGGCACCTTTAGCACCACGGGAGGAATGGGCTGCTGTGCTACCTGACCTGAAGAGACAGAGGAAGGCACCGCAGCAGGCGTTGGAGTCAGCACAAACGAAGCAGGCTTGAGGAGGCTCGAGGCCGCAGAGGTGGAAGAAGGAAGAGTCGAGGTGGAAGTCGAAGGTGTGGCGCTCTTCGATGAGGACAACTCCGTCGAAGCCTCCATGCTGAATAGCGACTCCCACAAGATGCAGCGATGCTTGAACGCACGTGCTGTAAGCGTGGAGCAAGGCCGGCACGATTTTGGAAGGTGTTGAGTTCCGAGACACTGAATACAGCGTCGATGAGGGTCCATCATCAAAATCGCGCGCTGGCACTTGACACACTTTTTAAACCCGGTGATAGGCCGGGACAAAAGCCGAAAAAGCTCCGCCGCGAGATCGAAGCCGCGGGGCCGCGGCCACGTGGCCTGCCCGGTTGAACGGATGGAAGAAATTGGGTTTTTTTTTTTTAAAAACAAGAAAACATGACGAAAATCAACGATTATGAGTAAAAAGAACCCAAAACCACGGACTTAGAAGGCACAAGTGAAGATACTTCGCGCAGAGAGTCGAAGACGGACTTCTCGGCTCCGCGGAAAAGTAAGAACTGAGGAGACACGCCCGGTGCATCGGGCAGGAAGGCACTCGCGCATGCGCGGTGCGGGCGACTCGAAACTTCTAAAGTTTCTACAAGCAAGTATGCTTGTGAGATGTCCGCATCGGGGCTCCGTCGGATGACGTCACCCACTAGTGAAAATACCTGCCTGCTTGTCCTGAGATAATCTCATATTCTTTCACGCTTCATGAGAAATATTGATAAGAGAATCTGTGTGTGCTGCTGTCCATACCAAACTGAAATGTTTAAATACTGAAAAGGTATTAATTATGCAAACTAATCTTTTTCAGAGATGGTGAAGCAGTAGAACTAGAGGTCATAAGTTAAAGTTGCCGAGTGGGAGACTTAGGAGCAATATTTCAAAATACTTTTTCACAGAAGAGTGGTGAATGCCTGGAATACCCTCCTGCAGGAGGATACAAAAAAAAAAAAAAAAAAAAAGAGACAGAATTCAAGAATGCTTGGGATATACACAGAAAATCACTATATAGAAAAAGGATGGAATTCAATTAAAGCAAAACTTAAATGAGCTTTGACAGCAGCTTCAGAGGTTGAGAAGTAAGACCAATGCTGGGCAGATTTCTAATGTCTAGATCCCCTAAATAGCAAAAACATCACAGGATTAAAGCTGAAATAGACTTTGATGTTAACTCCAGTAGTTGGAAGTAAGATACTGTAAAAGACTTCTACAGTCAGTGCCCCAAAACTGGATAGGAAAGAGAGACATGGAGAGGCATTTTTGATAGGACATCTATGGCTGACTTTGGATGTTTCCCTCAAGATGTCCAAAGTCGTAGGCGGAGAAATGGCCATTTTCAAAACAGGCAACACCGCAAGATGTCCAATTTTTCTTTTTTGGACATGAGAGGGGCCAGCCTTGTAATGGACTGGCCACATACACATACCAATAGAGCAGTGAGGCACCTTAGAGGGCACTGCTTTGAACGTCACATAAAGGGTGCCAGAAGTACATCTCACCATAACCACTTTATAATATATGGGGAGCCCTCCAAAACTCCCCCAAAACCCAAAAGCTACTATATCCATCTGTCTACCACCCCAATAGCTCTTATGGCTGCAGGTGGCATCTACAGACGAGTGGAGTGACGCAGGGTTCGGTGCTTGAACCTGTGCTCTTCAACATATTTATAAACAACCTGGAAATTGGTACGATGAGCGAGGTGATTAAATTTGCAGACGATACAAAGTTATTCAGTGTAGTGAAGACACAGGAAGATTGCGAAGACCTGCAACATGACAAACACGCTCGAGAAATGGGCCGCGACATGGCAAATGAGGTTTAACGTGGATAAGTGTAAGGTGATGCATGTTGGTAACAAAAATCTTACATGAATAAAGGATGTCCGGTGCAGTACTTGGAGAGATCCCCTAAGAAAGAGACTTGGGAGTACTGGTCGACAAGTCAATGAAGTCGTCCTCACAATGCAAACAGAATGCTAGGAATGATTAAGAAGGGGATCACGAACAGATCGGAGGAGGTTATCATGCCACTGTATCGAACTATGGTACGCCCTCACCTGGAATACTGCATCCAGCACTGGTCGCCATACATGAAAAAGGACACGGTACTACTCGAAAGGGTCCAGAGAAGAGCAACTAAAATGGTTAAGGGGCTGGAGGAGTTGCCGTACAGTGAGAGATTAGAGAAACTGGACATCTTCTCCCTTGAAAAGAGGAGACTGAGAGGGGACATGATCAAAACATTCAAGATAATGAAGGAAATAGACTTAGTAGATAAAGACAGGTTGTTCACCCTCTCCAAGGTAGAGAGAACAAGAGGGCACTCTCTAAAGTTAAAAGGGGATAGATTCCCTACAAACGTAAGGAAGTTCTTCTTCACCCAGAGTGGTAGAAAACTGGAATGCTCTTCCACAGGCTGTTATAGGGGAAAACACCCTCCTGGGATTCAAGACAAAGTTAGACAAGTTCTTGCTGAACCAGAATGTACGCAGGCTAGACTCAGGGCACTGGTCTTTGACCTAAGGACCGCCGTGTGAGTGGACTGCTGGGCACGATGGATCACTGGTCTGACCAGCAGCGGCAATTCTTATGTTCTTAATTCCAGAGAATATGATTCCTCCTATTTTTGTGGGACCCCACAAAATAGGAAGGGGATCCTTGATGGGAGTAATTTATCCTCACTTAATAGTTTGAACTTTAAAGCAATACTAGAACAATCACATGGATATTTATAGGTTCTACCCAATGCTAGGTTCTCTTCTGACTAACCATGCCTTACACCACTGCAATCTTAAGTCCTCTCTCTCTCTCTTTCTTCCAATAGCCACTCTGTTCCAGCCCAGCTACTTTCCTATGATCCTGGGTCCTCTTTTCCATACTCCAAAACACTGTGTTCTCCCAACCTCTGAACCTGGATCTTCTCCTGCTCCCTCATTGTACAGTAAATCCAATGCCCCACTCAGTATTTCCTTCACCCTAATTCCAAGTTTTGTACTGCCTCTTTCAGTCCCAGGCCTCATAACTATTAAAGGCTCCACTGCTAGGCCTGGAGATAAATATACAGGCCCCACTTCCATATTCATGGGTTTAGGACTCATGACTTTGATCATTTGTGAGTTTCTAAATTCTGACCCAACCCTGCCTCCCAGACCTCTTTCACACCTTACTTTCAAAGCCAGGTGGACTAGCAGTGAAGTGGGACAGGAGCAATCTTCCTATGCTCCTGCCCCATGCAGAGCCCTGAATAAAAATGGCTCACGTGAGTCCACATTGTCTCACCAGACTACAGCGGGAACTCACGGCAGCCATTTTTGTTCACAGTTCTACATGGGGCAGGAGCATAGGAAGATTGCTCCTATTTCACTTCATTGCTAAACCACTAGGCTTTAAAAGTAAGATGTGGAGAGGTCCAGGAGGCAGAATCGGCCCTAAGTAAGGTGTGGAGAGGTCTGGGAGGTGGGGGTAGGTCAGTCGGCCTTAAGTGGGCCGGCTTTTTCTCTAACTCCACAAATATGGAGGGAGGAGCATATTGAAGTTTTTTCCATTGCCAAAAACATGTTTTATTAATACCTCTGATCTGTGTCCAGTACGTCCATTCTCAAATCCAAAATGGCACTCGTTCATGTGACCTTCACCATCAGATTCAGAGTCTCGTTCATCTTGTACTGGAGTAGCTCCACCATCATCTACACAAGAGAAAAAGGCAAGAGATAACATGAGTCTCATCATGGCAACAATGCTAACATTGCCAAGAAAGACAATTTAAAATAACAGAGCTACTTATTATTAAGTATAATAGTGCGGAGCTTGACAAATTCCAGGTAACAAGTTGCCACACAGACTAATATTCTTCAATGGCATTTCAAGTTTAAGTTTCAAGTTTATTATGGCTTGATATACCGCTTTTCATTACTAAAGTTACATTACAAAACAACAAAATCTGATGAACAACTAAAACACACACAAAAGGGAAAAGGGTACGGTTACACTGCTGAAATAAAAAGGTGGTAGGGAAGTAAAAGACAAGAGCAAGCTGCAAAACATAGGTTAAGTTCAGGGTCACCTCAAATGAGAAAAGCTTCCCCCGTCTTAACGTAAGCAGACACCTTGGACAACTTTTTAGAGTTGAGCAGTGGATCAAACACAAGCTCCAAATAGTCTGTAGGATCTAAGGATGCACTCAAAAGCCAAGCTGGAAGAGCAAAGCGACCCGGAACTTCCATGACAACCGGGCCCAAGTGAGAAGGACCGGGTAGACGCTCAGGTACCAACTGCACCAAACCCGCAAACCAGTCTTTGAGGCCAGTCTGGAGCCACAAGAAGGACGCAGCCTGGATAACTCTCAAGGCATCGAAGGACCTCGGCCTGGGCAGAAAGACGTAACGAAGAACATCTGGAGGCCACGGCTGTACTCGAGTCTCTTGCTTCTGGGCTCGAATCTGCGGCTGAAACAGCGTGGTGCACTTTTTTTTTTCTTTCCTGCCGAGGTTATGAAGGCAATAAAGGGCTGACCTCTGCGCCTCGCAATTGCCCAAAACGCCTGAGGCGAAAGGGTCTACTCTCCAGTGTCTAGAGCAGACATGGGCAAACTATGGCCTGAGATCCATATCCGGCCCGTTTAATTTTTTTAATTTGGCCTGCCAACCATCTGAACTCTGCCGACCACGAGCCCTACATGCCTCCCTCCAAAGCAGCATCCGGCTGGCAACACTCTAAACAGACTGCTTCGCGGCCTTCTCTCGTTGAGGAATTCCCTCTGCCACATCACTGATATCATCAGTAACATGGTATACGGAAGGCCCCTACAAGAGAAGGCCGTGATGCAGCCTGTTTAGAGTGCTGCTCTGAAGGGAGGTATGTAGGGCTCGTGGTCGGTGGGGTTCAGATGAGAGGGAAGGTTAGAAGGTCAGCGGGGATTCAGCTGCGTGGCGGGGGAGGGTGCTGCTGCATTGGGGGATGGAGGGATAGAAAGATGCTGCAGAGGGAAGGCACAAGGGGATGGGTGAGAGGGGAGGAAAGATAGAAATGAGGAAGAATTGGGGTGAAGGAGAGGAAGGGAGAGATGATCACGTACATTCGTTTTGTACAATAAGCCTTATGTTTCCATGCTTTGCTACCTTTTAAAGGCCCAAATCTTTTATGTTATGACGTTTACATCTATAATAATAAAACGCTAAGCGCACATGTGCACTCCTACCTGCGTGATCCGTGACCCGTATGTCCTTTGCAGGCAGGAGAGCGCATGCGCGCTACTGGCAGAGCAATTGTAAAGACCTCCCTGCTCTCCAGCTCCTCCAGGCATTGAGCGGCAGTCCTCCATCCAGTCCACCAAAGTGGCTCTTCTGTCTGCCCTCCTCTTCAAAAAAGCCCAAGGATAGCGGCCGGCAGTAGCGAACCTTGTAGGCCGCTCTGCACCTCAGTAGCACGTTCCCTCTGACGCACCAGATCGCGTCAAAGGGAACGTGCTACTGAGGTGCATAGCGTCTGCGAGGTTCGCTACAGCCAGCTGCAATCCTCAGCAGGCTTTTTTAAATAGGAGGGCAGACACGAACGCATAGGAAAAACAGGTAAGGGGTGCTGCTGGACAGGGGGGAGGTAACAGGAAGGGAGGCCTACTGCTAGACAGAGGGAACAGGGAAGAAGTGCTGTTAGATAGAGGGGGACGTAAAAGGAAGGGAGAAGGCCTACTGCTGGACAGGGGGGAGCAGGGAAGAGGTGCTGCTGGACACGGGGGAGGTAAAAGGAAGGGAGAAGGGCTTCTGCTGAACACGGGGGAGTTAAAAGGAAGGGAGAAGGGATACTGCTGAACACGGGGGAGGTAAAAGGAAGGGAGAAGGGCTACTGCTGAACAGGGGGAGCAGGCAAGGGGTGATGGTGGACAGCCAAGGAAAGAGAGAGACAGAAAGAAAGACAGACAGACAGACAGAAAGTGGCCAAGCAGAGAGAAAGAAAGACAGATAGACACAAACATCTATTCTAGCACCCGTTAATGTAACGGGCTTAAATACTAGTTTAATTTATATTAGTTCACACAACATCCATCTGCTCTTGGTCTAGCCCATCAAATGTAACAGAGTCCAGTTGTCCTGAAGGAGACGGGGGCAGCGAGCCACACCAGCCCAAAGGCTGGCATCAGTGGTTACCACCATCCAGGAGGTAAAGTGCAACGGAACACCCTGGCCGAGTGACTGAGGGCAAAGCCTCCAAAGTTCATGGCAGCTTCATGGCTAAAACATCTCAGTGGGGCGCCCAGCGAGAGAACCAGACATGCTGAAGAGGACGCAAGCATGTCCTCGCCCACGGAACCACCTCTGGCAGGCCCTCATGGAACCTAGAACCTGTAGGTAGTCATGAGCCAAAAGCGCCGACTTGGGTGGGTTTAAAAAAAAAATAAAAAAAATTTAAGAACTCTGAAATCTGCGAACAATTTCTATCTCTAAGCCTCTGGCAGGTATACACGGTCCGCTGCTGTATCGAACAGCACCCCTCAGAAATCCAGCAACTGTGTGGGCGACAGATGCCTTTTGCTGAAAATGAAGTTGAGAAACCAGCCCAAGTCCTCCAAAACCCGGAATACCCATTCCACAATGGCGCACCCCACTTCCAATGAGGGCGCTATGAGCAACCAGTCATCCAGACATGGGTGAACTTGCAACCTCATCCTCCTCCAATGAGCCACCCCAACCACCAGCACAGTGGTGAAGGTCTGGGATGCTGTCGTCAAACCACATCACAGAGCTGAAAACTGATAATGCTGATCCTGAACATGAAACCTCAGAAAGTAGCAGTGAGCTGGAAAAAATGGAAATCTGTAAATCTGCCTTCATGAAATCCAGGGAGACCCAAAACTCCCCCAGAGCTATTGCTGCAAAGACCAATTTCACAGTCTCCATCCAGAACTGAATAAGCTCGAGAGCACCTGCAGGTATTTTAGATCTAGAAAAGGTCTCCAATCTACTGATGCACTCTTTAGTACGATCAAGTATACAGAGTATCTGCCTGAACCCAAAAGGGCGCTTGCCACTGGCTCTATCGCTCGAATATCCAGGAAACGCTGAACAGTAGCCTGGATTATGTGTGCTGAGTCCGGTCTCCTGGCAAGAGAAGCCACAAGCCCATCTAACAGGGGTTGGTCAAATGCCAGCTTGTAGCCTGACCAGGCCTGCAGACGCTCCAAAATCTGACCCCCCTATCCGCAGAGGGGTCCTCAGCTCCTCAGCTCCCTGGTGTCTTTTTTTTTTTTCTTTCGGACAGGTCGAGCAGAGGTAGGCTGAGATCGCCTGTATTTTGCAAACCCAATCCCTGGAACCCTGAAAAGATCTCTGTGACAAGGAAGGATAATGTGGTCTGAAGGCACAAAATATCATACCATACCATTTCAGCAGTGCCTGTGGACGACAATCCATCACTGAAATCATTAGGGCATCCAGTCAATTGTCAACAGCCCATGAAAGGCAACCAGGCTAGTGTTACCATGGAAGACATATCAGCAGCCTACTGCCGAACCCAAAGCATTCGGTGGGTTGACATAGAATATGCTGACTCTGAAGCCAGCCCTCTCAAAATGTCATAGAACTATCTGTCATGAAGTCCATCCCAGCCATCAAAAACTGAGGAGGCTCTACCGCCTCAGTCTCTAGCATACATAACAAGCTAGGCAGGCACAGCACAAAGGACATTGCCACAGCAGCTTTAACTCCTAAATTAGCAGAGTCAAAAACTGTCACTAGGTAGTGACATGCGTCAGGACACCTGAGAACCTCAGGAATCACCTAGGGCCCCGCAACAGCTGTTGTCACTCCTGTGCCAGAGCATACCGACAGGAGATTGCACTAGCATTCCGGAAAAGCCCATCCAGAGAGTCAAACTGTTTCATAACTATGAGACCGATATCTGGATGCCATGGAAAGGACTCGGACTGCGAGCACATGCTGCAAAGCCAGGGAGAAGAAGTAACAGAAATAGGAGGCTTGGCATCTAAGCTCAAGCCCTGCAAAGGCTGAGCAATGAGATCAAGCAATGCTGCAAAGTTAAACAAAGGTACCACAGTCTGATCAGCACCAGGATCTGGAGTCCCTAAGGGATCCATGGATCTAACATTCAAATCCAGATCCTCCAATTCGAGCAGCACAGCTTTGCAACCAAATGCTCCTTGAGAACCAGATTCGCCACTGGCACCCCCTGAACAGGCTGCAAAGGAACAGATGGAGCTGGCACAGACGCTGAACTCCCTGAGGAGGAAACGTCAGGCAGAGACTGCGCAATGGGGACAGGACATAACAGCCAGCAGCCACATCCTCAGCTAGAAACTTGGCGAACAAAAAGCCCTGGGGCATAGAATCACCCTTACATGAGTGAAACTTGCACATTTAAGGCTGCGGAGGGTCTGTCTCGTGGCTAGCCACCGCCGCAGAATCAAGCCCCGAAAGCAAAAAACAGCCGCCCCGTTTGGCTAGCTGAGCATGTAATCACCTGCTTTTGTGAAGGGAAGGCTGAACCAGTAGGTACTGCCCCCAACCTCACCCGACTGCGTCATGCAGCATGTGGCGCAAAAACACTCCAAAAGCAGCAAATTTGCTCAAATTTGGCATGAATTCAAACTAGGAGACCCTCGGGACCCCATTCCAGCAGTTTTCCTGGCAAAAATCCAAATCTTAAAGAAGCAGGGAGAAGCTAAAAATTGCTGAAAATCCAAGATAGTCGCTAGGCCAGAATTCACACCAAAAACGCGTTAAAAACAGCACTTCCCAAAATTAAAAAAATTACCAAAATAGGATTTTTCAGGTGGGGGGAACACATAGGATCACTAGAAAACATACAAAATCCCTCAAAATTAGAGGAAGTGGCGTCACCGAACAAGATGGGAGCTTAAACGCTGAGCTCCGATCTATGCTTGAACAAATTCCCTAAATAACTTCGATTTGGCAGCAGTGTGGGGTGCCGGCAAGTACGGGGAGCGTTGGTGAACGGAACGTTATCCAGATGGCTACAAAAAACACCCAAGTCGGCGATAGTACGGGCTGTGCTGGAGACAAGTTGGTGAGCAAGACGCCACGTGGTGTGGGATCGGCTGAGGACAAGCAGCGCACGAAGATGTCGGGGCTGGACTATCAGGGGAGCCCGGAACCTGAGATCTCCTCGGACTCCGATGCCCTCTCTAAAGCAGACATGCGCCTGTGGATCACGGAAGTGAAAACAGAGATTGTGGTGGTGGGCTTGCAGGTCCGGGAGGACTTAAAAGGAGATCAAAGCTGATTTGGCGGAAATAGGAACCCAAATTGATAATGTGGAGCTCTGGTTGGACTCTTGTGAGGCGACAGCGGCTGGCACAAGTTGGGGCCTGGATGATGTGCGGGAGGAGCTCCACAGCCAGGATAGAAGCGACTGGTCTTCAGCAGTCACTTCTTTTCTGATCGGCAAGCCTAAATCGGTTTTGTATAAATTGTTTAGTGAATCACTGCCTTCCAAAAGTTGCATGCCATTTTTCTCATTTGCATATGTTTATCGGATCGGATGCTGATCAAATTGGGAGGAAGGTTAGTGAGTTGGGTCGGGAAACAATCGGGTCGCAAACCGATCGGTACACGATCGATTTGCTTAGTGAATCTAGCCCCTTGTCATTTGCAGGTTTTTTAGTTACACACCTTGATCTTTCCACCTCACGTGGATCTTTCACAAATGCCAATTTGCTGTACACTTTTTCCAGTCACTTGTTCACCATTGGTATAGCACATTTGTCACCTTTTGCTTTACATTTTATGATATTACATTCTTTCTGAGGACCCATGAGGAAGAAGTGTTTTTCGAAACACAGACTGTGTCGGGTCCGATATGTTATACAACAAGAAGCAATCTTTGGATTAATTTTATTTTTTATTGTTATTGAATATAACTCCTGAACCTTGTACACTGCCTGCAGTTTTGTTTTGGTTCCTGCAGTTCTTGTTGGTTCCTCTTTGCTCTGTCCTATGGGTTTAAACTTAACCACCATTATTGTTTGATTTTTAACATCTGGTCATGAGCCCTTACAAATACTCTGTCCAGCCTTGCTCTTGTTCTTGGTATTTTCATACCTGTTTGCAGCCACTGTCTGCTTTTTGATATCTGCTTTCACATGTTTGCAGTCACAGTTTTTTAAATTCTGTTTGCTGTCACTGCTTGGGTTTAAACTTAACTACTCATTGTTTGATTTTTAACAGCTTGTAATGAACCCTTACAAATACTCTGTCCAGCCTTGCTCTTACTCTCAGTTTTTAAGTCTGTCTGTTTTATTCTGACTGCTGTCATCGTTCGTTTTTTAATCTATTTTGCCATCGCTGTCTGCTTTTTCACAGTTTATCATGAGCTCCCACAAATACTCCACCCCCCCTCACTCTTATCTTTAGATTTTAAGTTTACCTGAGTATGGGCTAGATTCACTAAGCCCGCCGATCAAGTCCCGAACACTTAGCAACCCAATTTCCCTCTGACCCGATTCACTAACCTCGTGGCCGATCATCCTCCAATCCAATCTGATCCGCGCATGCAAATGAAGGGAAACGGCATGTAAAGTAGGCAGGCAATGATTCACTAACAAAAAAATGGAACATCAAGTGGGCTGGCCGATTAACAAACAAGCGACTGCTGGAGACCAGTCGCTCACATCGTTTCTGACTGCATCTCCTGCTCTCTGCCCCGATCGCTGTCCTGCTTCAGCCCCGACTCTCCTGCTCTCTCTGCCCCGACTTTCCAGGTCTCTGTCCCAATTCTCCTAGCCTTCCCCTGCAGCCTGAGCCCGTGGTTTTAAACCATGGGCTCAAAGCGGGTTAAAACAATGGGCTCGCTATAAAAACTTTTAAAAAAAGGTCGCTGCTCTGTAAGCATGCGCAGACCATCTACAGATGGTCTGCGCATTCGTCAGGATCGCTATTCAGCGATCTGTGCAGTCAGTTAGGGGCGTGATTCCAAGCGTCCTCATTTGCATGAGGATGTTTTGTGAATCAACCCCTCGCCCAGGGATCGGATCGTTCACGGAGCGGATCCAATCCATGGGCTTAGTGAATCTAGCCCTAAATGGTTTCAGGATAATCTCATCTATATTTACCGTAGGTCTTTTTAAAGACTATCTGATATACAGATACCACTGTAATATCCTGTTATCAGGTATGTTATCCTTGTTTTAACATTTTTCAAGCCCTCTTTGACCATGTTTTATGATATTTACCACATTTATGTATACTAATGATTTCCTTATGTATACAGTACTAATTTTGGCTCTGTACTTTAGATCACAGTTCTTCAACCGCCGGTCCGTGGACCGGTGCCGGTCCACAGGACCGGCAAGATTGACTCATTTCAACTTCCTGCCGGTCCGCACAGGACCAGCAAGATCAGCATCGGAAGCGTGCGCTGGGCCGGAGAGATCTTGGGGAGCCTCCGACAGTGGCTTTCTTCCCTCTCTGCAGCTCTCCTTTACTTCCCAGCGCAGCGATTCACGAAGGCAGCCTCGGGGCTTTTGCTGAGTCGCGGCTGCCTCTGATGATGCAACTTCCTCTTTCCTCAGAGGCGGCGCGACCCAACAAAGGACCCGAGACTGCCTTCCTGAATCGCTGCGCTGGGAAGTAAGAAGAGCTGCTGGGAGGGGAGAAAACCACTATCAGAGTCTGGGAAGCTGCTGGGCAGGGGAAAAAAGGGACAGCTGCTACTGGAAAGGGAGAAGGAGAGATGCTTCTGGGAGGGGAGGAGGGAAAGGAATCTGGGAAGCTGCTGGGCCAGGAAAAAAAAGGGACAGCTGCTACTGGAGAGGGAGAAGGAGAAGGAGAGATGCTTCTGGGAGGGGAGGAGGGAAAGGAATCTGGGAAGCTGCTCGGCTAGGAAAAAAAGGGACATGTGCTACTGGAGATGGACTAGGAGACGGAGAGATGCTTCTGGGAGGGGAGGAGGGAAAGGAATCTGGGAAGCTGCTGGGCAAGATAAAAAAAGGGACAGCTGCTACTGGAGAGGGAGAAGAAGAAGGAGAGATGCTTCTGGGAGGGGAGGAGGGAAAGGAATCTGGGAAGCTGCTCGGCTAGGAAAAAAAGGGACATGTGCTACTGGAGATGGAGTAGGAGACGGAGAGATGCTTCTGGGAGGGGAGGAGGGAAAGGAATCTGGGAAGCTGCTGGGCAAGATAAAAAAAGGGACAGCTGCTACTGGAGAGGGAGAAGAAGAAGGAGAGATGCTTCTGGGAGGGGAGGAGGGAAAGGAATCTGGGAAGCTGCTGGGCAAGGAAAAAAGGGACAGCTGCTACTGGAGAGGGAGAAGGAGAAGGAGAGATGCTTCTGGGAGGGGAGGAGGGAAAGGAATCTGGGAAGCTGCTGGGCAAGGAAAAAAAAGGGACAGCTGCTACTGGAGAGGGAGACGGAGAGATGCTGCTGGGAGGGGAGGAAGGGAAAAGAGTTACTGCTGGACAGGAGGAGGAGGGAAGGGAGAATGAAAAAAGGAAGGAAACAGCTGGCAGAGAGATTAGAGGAGGAGAAGGGGAGACACAGGCATGAGAAAGTAGAGAGATTGATGATAGGAAGGGGTCAGCAGAAAAATAAGCAGAGGGACAACGATGATAGATCTGGTGTAGGAGAGATAAAAATGAAGAGAGCATTGAAGCTGGAATGAATCATGTAAAAAGGAGAGAGGGGCACAAGCTGGATGGAAAGGGGAGAGGGGCATGGAAAGAAGACAGATACCATATGGAAGGGGGAGAGGACAGACAGTGGATGGAAGGGGCAGATGCTGGATTGAAGAGACAGAGAGGGCAGATGCTGGAAGGAAGAGAGTGAAAAGAAGATTGAAAGCAGAAACCAGAGACGACAAAAGGTAGAAAAAAATAATTTTATTTCTATTTTGTGATTAGAATATATCAGATTTGAAATATATATCCTGCTAGAGCTGGTGTTAGACATAACTGGGGACTGCAAAACCCAGGCAGTGCTTCTTTAGCTTCCAGCTGGCTTAGGGCGCTCTCTGACCAGGGGGCAGTTGCCCTAGTTGCACTCCCCTAAAACTATTCCTGTCATGTGCTACTTCAGTATTCTGTTAGCATGATATTTCTGTGTAGCATTCTGTAATAATTTGGCTTGTTCAGTTTTCTTGATAGTAGAGGGGATATATGTGAAGGGGAGGGGAGACAGGGGTTTTGTTGATCCTTGCTCTGAATTATTTGTATTTATAAAATGACAATTCTACAGAATATTGTTTCTTTTTATACTTTAATAAAATACATTCAATATAAAATCATAACTGAGGCTTGTGTGGATGGGATCAGATGATTTGTGGGGACCGAGCTCGCGGAGATGGGGCGGAAACGGGGTTTTTAAATTTTAGTCCTAGTAGTTTGCCGGTCCACAAAATAATTCTTTTTTTTCTGCCGGTCCACGGGTGTAAAAAGGTTGAAGAACACTGCTTTAGATGTTAATATATTTTGTTCGTGTTTATTTTTCATATGATTTATCATATTCTGTATGTTTTATCATTTTAATAACTTTTATTTATTATGTTTATTTTAGTTTGGTATGTTCCCTGAGGAAGGCTGTATTCTGCCAAAACCAGGATCCTAGTTAGGACTTCCCATAGGAACTTTCAATAAAATCCCTTTATGTTGTATTGTGACATCAGCTCTGCCTTTCTTTTGTTTTGCTTCTCGCTGTGCTAGGCAAAGGAAGACTCCTCTTTTTCAGTTTAGTTTCAGATGACGGCAGGACATCCAGGAAGCAATGTCAGTTAAACAGGCAGAGACTTTCTTGGGCTTTAGGTGAGATTTCAGGATGTAAAAATGTAGATCTAGGAGTCATCAGCATATAAGTGATGCAGGAAGCCATGGGAGGATATCAGGGCGCCAAGGGAAGAGATGTAGAAAGAGAAAAGAAACGGACCCAACATAGAACCACAATGAATATGCACAAGATCTATTTGCATATAATAGAAACAGTACATGCAAACATATCTCATGCATATTTTGTGTGGAAATCTTAAAAACCCAACTGAGTTGTGGCCCCCAAGGAGCCTGGTTGCCCACCTCTGTGACAGAAGCTTATAAAATGAGTGGAATGTGGTAGACATGAACAGCTTGTTTACTCTTTCCTAAAGTATAAGGACTAAGATGAACAGAAAGTTACGAAGTAGCGCATTTACAACTAATCAAGAGAAAATATTTATTCACTCAACATATAATTAAGCTCTGGAATTTGTTGCCAGAGTAGGTGGTTAAAGTGGTTAGTGTATTAGGGTTTAAAAAAAAGGTTTGGACAAACTCCTGCAAGAGAAGTCTACAAACCATTATCTAGGTCAGAGGTGTCAAACTATCACATAGAGAGCCGAAATTTAAAACATAGGCTAAGTCGCGGGCCAAATTTTTTATTAAGATACTTAGTCTTAGTAAACATATAGATCCTTCCTCACCCCGAGACACCATTCCAGCGATCCACCTGGTTATTTCCACCTCACATATGTTACCATACTTACTCCCAACTTTATTCACACTGTATCCAGGGCCACCTTATCCATTTGCTGTTTCTTCTCATCTCTTTCCTGCCGCACCCATTACTGTGCACCATCTCCTCCCTCCGTCTCCCCTTCCCCTCCATCCCCATGCACCATCTAATCCTTCTCCCATGGTCAGCCAACAGTCCTCCCCCTCATATGATCTGGCATCCTTTTCCTCTCCTTCCCTTCCCATAGCCTGGTGGAATCTCTTTCCTCTGCCATGGTCCGGCAGCTCTCTCTCCTTCCCTCCCTCTTCCTAAGGTCTAACATCTCTCTCCTTCTCATCTCTTTCCTGCAGTCTGGCATCTCTCCCCCTCCTTCCCTTCCATTCTGAGGTCTGGCATCTCTTTCTCTCTCTCCTTCCCAATGGTCCGACATTTCTCTTTTCCCTCCTTCCATCAGCCTTCTCTGGAAGACATCTCTTCTCCCTCCTCTCCACCACTATCATGTCCAACAATTCTCCCTCTTCCCCATGTATACCATCTCTTTTTCCCTCCCACTCCACACACCTATGTCCAAGAATTTTCTTTATCTCTTCCCTCACCCACCGACAGCATCTCTCTTTCCCTCCCTTCCTAACTTCCAGCCCATGCAGCCTCTGTACTTTTTGTTTTCCCAACCCGTACAACATATCCTTTCCTCATTCGCAACTCTAGCCCTCTCCTCTCAGCTGGATCCTATGGTATGACCTGTCCGCAGTTACGACTCCCACACCTACCACCTCCCCGCCGATGAAATTTAAAATCCTCGGGTAGTCGACAGCACAACAAAGCCAGCCTCCCACTATCAGCTTGCGCCGGAAATGTTCTTTCTGCAGTACTTCCTCTTCCCACATAGGCAGGACGCTGCAGAAGGAACGACAGCAGACGGTTGTCTTCTTTGCACCATCAGCTGTCCAAAGATTTTAAATTTCAGCGGTAGGGAGGTGGGGGGAGTCAGAACTCAAGGAGGTTCCTGGAGAGGGTTTCACTACAGTGTAGTGTCAGGTACACAGTCACCACAGGCCAGTGGCTTATGTTTGACACATGTGATCTAGGTAAACCTGAGGAAAATCTGATGCTTATTCCTATAAATCTATTACAGAAATCTATTTTATTCCTTTGGGATCCTGACAGGTACTTATGCCTTGGATTGGCCATTGTTGGAAACAGGATATTGGATCATTAATCTGTCCCAGTAAGACAAGTTCCTGCTGAACCAGAACGTACGCAGATAAGGCTAGTCTCAGTTAGGGCACTGATCTTTGACCTAAGGGCCGCCACGTGAGCGGACTGCTGGGCACAATGGACCACTGGTCTGATCCAGCAGCGGCAATTCTTATGTGTTAAGTACAAGTCTTGCTCAAATTGCACCTATGTGTACACCTACCTGTAAAATAAAATTGTATTCTGTAAAATACACCAATAAGTGAATCTGCAGCATTTACATGCATATGCTGGCATTCTAAACACTTACCGCATATACTCAAATATAAACTGAGATTTTTAGGCCAAAAAAACTGACTCAAAAATGAGGGTCTCTGTCTATATTTGGGCCAACACCCAGCACCCACCCACTCCCCTCCTGCACTTGTTGCAGGCCTCTGGCAGGCTCTGCCCCCTGTCCCACCTCCCTGCCCTATCCATTGTACCTCCTCTCTGCCAATATCCTGCATGCTACCGCGCCTTCCATATGACCCGCTTACCTGAAATCCCTGGTGGTCCAGAGGTGTAGCAGGCAGGAGTGAGCTATCCGCGCTTCTGCCCCGCCAGTCACTGCCACGAGTTCTGGTGGTTCAGCTGTACCGAGTAAGAGCACGCTTTGGGTACTGCTGCTCAGTGCTGAGTGGCTTCCTGAACGGCTCCCACAACTCACCGCAGCCATTAAGGAAGCCACTCAATTGTTAAAATTATAAATTAAAACTAAATTATAAAGTATGCTCAGTGCTACAACAACTAGATCAATGTGAAACATGACCAGAGAGGAATCATCATCGCAACACATTGTTCCTCATATAACGCACCACCAACCATCATCAGATTTTAAAGGGAAATACAATGTAATAAAACAAATGCTTTACTTATTTTATGTAGGAGAAATGCAGTTGCCCCAATATACTGTTCTTGCTTTAAAGTCCCCATGTGAGGTTGTATTAAACACACACTTTAGTTGTTGTAATCAAACTGGAGCTTAATGGCATGTATGTTTCTCGGTTCCTAACTGCACCCCCAGTGTCCGTGATAAGAAAAATCTAATTTTAAAATCCATGAATCAATCCAAAAACCAAAAAACTGTTCAAATTTTTGTAGTCTTTCCAAAATGTAATCCAAGTCATAGTACGATATATTCAATTCTAAACAAGTAAGACTCCCCAATTCCAGCTGAGTTTTTCGTTTTTTTCTTCAGGAGGAGAGGCAAAATTCCCATAGGGTTGTCTCTTCATTCACTCTAACGGTCTAGGATTCCATTGGCACAATTTATGATTTAGTTTTAATTTATAATTTAACAAATGAATAATTTCATATTTATTAAGGGTCACAATAATTCTTAGAAATTTGATTAAATGTGACCGTATTTAAAAAATAGTTATCCCTATTGTTGAGTAGCAACTCAAATATAAACCCTACTGTCCTCCCTCCCTCCCTCTCGTTGGTCTTACCCCTCCACCGCCGCTGCTGCAATCGCCCCCTCCCCAACCAGCAGACTTCTGCTTCCAGTCAAAACATGCCCGCACCCAAACCCCTACCAGAATGTCAACTAGTGCTTGCTCCCTCCCTCCCAAGCAAGAGTAATGCCTATGCCCGCCCACACCCCTACCGAATGTCAGCTAGAACTCCTTCCCAAGTGAGAGTAACACCATCCCCACAGGCGTATCGTGATTTCCTGGTGGTCTAGCGGCGTGTTGAGGTAGAAGTGATTCCCACTTGTTCCTGCCTATTCTTCTTCCACAATAGAAATGTCCGCCAAGACTTCCAGTGGCAGTCTTGCGAGCAGGGCTGTGGAGTCAGAGTCGGAGTCGAGGAGTCGGAGGAAATTTCGGGTACCTGGAGTTGGAGTCTGAAGTACAAAAAACTGAGGAGTCGGAACATTTATCTACCGACTCCACAACCCTGTTTGCGAGGCACCAATGCGCCGCTAGACCATCAGGAAATCATGGTAGACGGGGGAGGGAAGGGGGTGTTACTCTCACTTGGGAAGGAGCCCTAGCTGTCATTCCAGTAAGGGTTGGGGAGCGGAAGGGGGTGGGGGAACACACTACCAAACCTACACACAACCACACACTACCAAACCTACAACTACCACCCCAACACACAAATAACAAGAGGAAGACCAACTAACCCCAACAAGACCAAAACGTACCCTCACCAAAGATCGCTCATCTACCTGAAAACAACTCACAGCGAACCAACAAAAAGTACACCAATCTCACATGTGCTTACCTTAACATAAGAGCCATAGGCCCAAAAACAGATCACATAAAAAACTGGATAGAAAGGGAAAAACTAGACTGCCTCTTTCTCACTGAAACCTGGCTTACCTCTGAAACGGACCCCAGAATAACAGAAGTTTGCCCTAAAGGATACAAAATGATAGTGGTCTGCAGAGAAAACAAAAGAGGAGAAGGAATCGCCATTATAGCCCAAAACACCATAGACCTAAAAATACAAGACAAAATTACCACCCAATACATGGACCTACTAGCCTGTCAACTCTCAGGCACCTCACTCAAAGGCACCCTAAACTGCATGCTTTGCTACATAACACTGTGAAACTACAACACAGCAAAACCAAAATTTGAAGACTATCTATCGAAACTCATAAATGACAACCTACAACTTAATCCTAGGAGACCTAAACTAGAGAATGACACGGGTAGCGATCCCTGCAGGGAGCCGCGGCGTGGCTGCGGTTTGGCTGCGGGTTATGGAGACTCCATAGCCAAATCGCCGCAGACACGGGGACAAAAGTTTTCACCGCCCGCAAAAATGGTGAAAAGATTTGTCCCCGCAGGCAAATGTACCCCCTTCTATGTACCGCTATTTACCTTGTCTTCACCGTGTGTCTTTGGTTCGGGACCAGGTGTCAGATTTTTTCCGGCGGCCATGTTTGTCTCCGCCATGTGGTCTGTCTCCTCCAACTCTCTACCCGACTTGCACGTTGCCGCATTGACTCCGCCCCCTAATATACAGGCTCTTCATTGGTCAGTTCTTTTTGCTCGATTGGATTCACTCATTTCACTGGGAGGAGCTGAAAGCCTGAAAACTTCGTCAGGTACAAGTAAGTGTTCTCCCCGGCTGATTTAGATGACCGCCCAGCTAATCCTGCTGCTGCCGCCGATGCTCCTTCCTGGGTTGACTCGCCGCCGAAAATTTTGTTTGACGCCTGTCTTTTTTTTTTTTTTTTGCCAGCATGCTTTTACTTGCTTTGGGCCTTCCTCGTTGCCGGGACCTGCCTACTTTCTGTTTCCACGAAGGCAGGACCCGGCAGCGAGGAAGGCCCGAAGCAAGTAAAAGCAGCAAGTTGTAAGCTTCCCTCCGGGGCTCTATCGTGTGCGTTCCGGCTTCCCTTCTCTTCCCCCCCCTCCCCCCCGGGAAGCTACTTCCGGTTTCGGAGAGAAGAGAAGGGAAGCCAGCACGCACACAATAGAGCCCCGGAGGGAAGCTTACAACTTGCTGCTTTTACTTGCTTCGGGCCTTCCTCGCTGCCGGGTCCTGCCTTCGCGGAAACAGAAAGTAGGCAGGTCCCGGCAACGAGGAAGGCCCGAAGCAAGTAAAAGCAGCAAGTGTAGTGGTATACCATTTGAGAAAACCAAACGCATGGACATCGGACCCAATTCTGCTTGCTCTTTTAAAGCTCTGATCCCAGCAACCTTGGTGCCTATTGTGGAAGATAAAGTGGTCAGCCAGGAAGAATGAAATCAAGAAAGTTCAAGTTTAGTCAAGCTGTGATTTGAACTTTATAGGCATTTGTTTTTCATCTTTTAACTGGCAGGCAGAAGAATGCTCCATTTATTAATCTTGCAAAGTCTGATACAGGAAAAGCTAGAAGTGCATCAGGATTTAAGGAGCTTGGGGTGTGCAAATCCACTTAATGCAGAAATTACAGTAAAATGAAATCACTTTTCTATTTCACTGCAGCTCTATGAGGTTCTTTTGCCCTTAGCTATAGTCAAATGATGGATAGGAATATGTTTATTTCATTTAAGTTAAGGGAAAACAATATTTTTTCTGAGTATCCTTTAAATAATGGTTCACAAATTAATTCAGCCTGTTTTAAGGCTGGGTTTTGTTTTTCACATTATTGCTTCTGTTTTTATAATCCTTAAAAAAAATAAGGGGCAATTCTCCAAGTGGGTTCTTCCTCGTAGGCACCCTGAGACTGTACAGGGAATGCCTATTCTATAGCAGTGAATGGGCTCCCAGAGGTTTCTTTACAGAATGGTAGCATATAGCCTTAGATTCAGGTGCCTTACAGTTAAAGCAGCCATAGAGCCGACGTAACTAAGCATGTCCACTTGTGGGAGAAATGATTTTATTTTCAGTTTAGTGATCAAAATGTGTCTGTTTTGAGAATTTATATCTGCTGTCTATATTTTGCACTATGGCCCCCTTTTACTAAATCGCAATAGCGGTTTTTAGCACAGGGAGCCTATGAGCATCGAAAGCAGTGCAGGGCATTCAGCACATCTCCCTGCGCTAAAAACCGCTATTGCGATTTAGTAAAAGGGGAGGGGGTATATTTGTCTATTTTTGTATAGTTGTTCCTGATGTGACATTGCATAAAATCATCTGCCTTGACCTCTTTGAAAACCTGCGGAATATATATGGGGTGGGGGAAGATTAGTGATAGAAAAATTGTATGAAAAATGACTATTTTCAATTTAGTGATCAAAATGTGTCAGTTTTGAGAATTTATATCAGTTATCTATATTTTGCATTATATTTGTCTATTTTTCTATAGTTGTTTCTGAAGTGACATTGCATATTTTAGTCATCTGTCTTGACCTCTTTGAAAAATGAAACAAATATTAATATTTTCTCTGCATACAGTGTGCTTTGTGTTTCTTTTAATTTTGTGGTTACCATAATGAATTAATATTATATACAGTAGTGTACATGAAAAACGAATGGAAGAAATTGCATTACAATTAGTACTATTTACTATTATGATGGGGATGGGGGTCAGGGATGGAGATTGGCCTGGGAAACTTGGTTGAGAGAAACACTGGTCTAGGTGACTATGGACTTCACTCAGTAAGGGCCCCTTTTACAAAGCCACAGTAGCGATTCTCCCTTGGCAAATGCACCAAAGTCCATTTGCTGTGGCACAATTGCACGAATACATGCCCTTAAAAATCAGATTTTATGGTAGCAGGTTTGCATTATAACCCACTTGTGCAGATGATTTGTTGTTCATCCACGGGTTAAAAAATAAGGACAATTAAAAGTACAGGTTGTGTTTTGTTTTTGTATAGTTAACTAAGTTGTAAAGAATGTTTCCTTTATACATTAATAAAGATAAGTATATAAAATCATACCTGTTTGAGGCTTTTATGCATGCTGCGGTGACGGTGACGGGGCGGTGAAAGGGATGGCGGTGACGGTGACGGGGCGGTGAAGGGAATGGCGGTGACGGGGCGGTGCAGAGGATAGTCGGCCGGGGACGGGGACAAATTTTTTCCCCGTGTCATTCTCTAACCTAAACCTCCACCTCAAAAACCAATCCTCCAAACAAGTAGAAACCTTACTATCTTACCTTGAGGCCCTAACATACAAGATTAGACCCACAAACAACTCATGAAAAAGGCCACCAACTCAACATTGCTGCCTACATGACCCAACAACCCACACAACCAGAAATTCACACATCAAATGGAACCTGGCATCACTCCCTCTGGTCAGATCACTATACGTACTCCTTCAACATCAACTGGACCAACAACAAAAACAAACCAAACACACAAAAAATAACTTACATCTTACGTAAGCACATTGACCCCACCAACTTCTGGACAAAAACATAATCCAAGACTATAACCCCAAAAATTTCATCTCACAATGGAGCCAACTAAGTGCAGCAACCCTAGATTAACTAGCTCCAGAACAAACCAAAACCAAAATCCATAGAAAATCTGACAAATGATTCGACAATGAACTTCTTCTACTAAAAAGACAATGCAGACAACTAGAAAGAAAATGGAGAAAACACAGTCAAGACTCCACAAAAGCAACATGGAGAAAACTGAACTGAAATACAAACAAAAACCAAAAGAAAAACGAAAAGCATATTACACAAAGCAAATAGGAGAAGAAACCCAAGACACAAAAAAACTATTCCAACTACTAAAAGAACTCAGACACCAAACCCTACCTGACAAACCACAATGGCCCCACACCCATAGCCACCATCCTAGCAACATTCTTCAAAGACAAAATCTCAACCATAAGATCCACCTTCAATGGTACACCTATGCACCTAGAAGAGATCACAACACCCTCCACAGAAAAAAAAGCAGTTGCCACAGACAGAACATGGTCCCACTTCTCACCAATACTATGGTCAGACTTCAAACTCTACAACAAATATAGCCACGCAATTTGCGACCTCAACCACTGCCCACTATACCTATTGAAAGCCTCCAGTACACTATTTCGCACCCTTCTCTTGCAATGGATACAATCCCTACTAACTGACGGCCTTTTCCCCACAAGATCTCAGCAAAATCATCATCACGCCAATCCTGAAAGACCCCAAAGGAGAAACTGACCAACCATCTGACTACAGACCAATAGCCTCAATACCACTTTATGTCAAGCTAATGGATAATGGAAGGCCTTGTAGCCAAAGTCTTAAACTCATAACTAGAGAAACAGAACCTACTCCACCCAACATAATCAGGCTTCAGAACCAACCACAACACTGAGACCTTACTTGGCTTACTCATGGACACCGCCAGACAACTCTTCAACCTATACATCGCCTCCTTCAGCTCCTACCTAGACAAACAAGGTCTAACCTCCTACAGCTATGCAGACATCACCATTCTCCTTCCATTCGACCAACCAGTACCTTCAAAAAAGAAATAAAAACCCTTCTATTCATAAAACACATAAAACCGAACTAACACCTGCATCACCAACTACCACTACTACATATGAACTTCTAATATCATGTCAACTCAGTTGTAATCCTTAACAACTCTAAGAAATGTACAAACTTCTCCCTAAATACCTCTAGTTTCCGGACAAACCATTTGTAATCTACCTTGAACCACAAGGTAATGGCGGAATAGAAATCCCTAATGTAATGTAATGTAACAGTAAAAGTCTGACAGTTTGAGTAGTAAAATCTATTTTACTACTCAGGATTTAGCTAGGTACTTGGGTTAGTCACTGTTGGAAACAGGATATTGGGCTTGATGGACCTTTGGTCTGTCCCAGTATGCTTGTTCTTATGTTCTGGAGAGAAACAGTTGGACTAGACAAGAAACTTTCCAAGAACCAACAGAAGTGAAGTCAAACAATGTTTGTTATAATCCAAGCATATATAATGGTAAAAACTCAACAGTACTGTGTTTCGGCATATCAAAAACACAAGTTTATCAAAATTTAAACAATATTTTGATAATTATTAATCATAGTCCATTTAAAACAATTAAAATAGTTTTCTTCTACCTTTGTTTGGATTTTTATTTTTCCATCATGTTGGTTCTTGTTTCTTTTTTCTGCTTTCCTGTTGTCTGCTAATTCTCGTTAAAGTGGCTGCTATCCATTTGTCTTTTCTACTCTGTCTATTCCCTCTACACCTGCCTCAAGACATACTGATCATTCCTTTTTAGCTCTTTTCTGCCTTTCTTACCCTTCTCCTCTTTTCACTTACCTATCAAATTTCCATCTTCTTTCGCATTCTCCATCTCATTCCCTTTCATCTTCAATGTACCTCCATTACCATATTTTTACCCTCTCTGTTATATCTATCCTCTTATCTGTTTCCTCGTCACCATCTCCTCCCCTCAGGGTTCTACTATTCTCAGAATCTTCCTTCCTCCACCTTTATAGTCCAGGATCTCCTCCCCACACTCGAGCCTGACATATTATTACTACTACTACAACTTTATTTTTATATACCGCCATACCCAAACAGTTCTAACCGGTTTACAAGGTAAGAGACTGTATACACACAGCAACATTACAGCGAACTTTTGAATTTACATTGGCTTGTTAAGTTTAGTCAGGTTTATCCGGAAGTGTATTGGGAATACATCAGGTTGAAGTGGGGTCAGAGAAATTTGTCAAAGAGATAGGTTTTTATTGACTTTCTAAACGTTTGGTACGGGAGTGCGTTTGAGATGAAGTTGGTTAAACATTTATTCCATTTGCCTGCTTGGAAGGAAAGTGTTCTGTCAAGGTATTTCTTGTAGGTGCAGCCCTTTAGGGATGGAAAAGCTAACAAGTAGGTACTGCGTGTATTAGTTGTGCCTGGGAATTCGAACTGTTGAGACAGATAGGTTGGGGATGAACCTGTCATGGTTTTGAAGCAAAGACAAGCAAACTTAAGACCCTTGCTTCCATAGGCAGCCAGTGTAGTTTTCTGTAATATGGGCTTACATGGTCTGATTTCTTGAGGCCATAATTGAGATGGACTGCAGCATTTTGGACGACTGTCGTTTGATGGGTTTTTTGAGAGATCCCAAGTATATAATGTTGCAGTAGTCTAAGGTACTTAAGATCAGGGATTGAACCAGCAGTCGAAAGGAAAAGAAAATCGAAGTATTGTTTAATGGTACAAAGTTTCCATAGAGAAAGCATTTTTTGACTTGAGCATTAGTGTGATCTTCAAACATCAGGCTTCGGTCCAGGATGATGCCAAGGATTTTGGTTGTGGGATTAATTAGGTAGTCTGATCCGTTTAGTCTCAAGGAGGTGTTCATGATCTTGTTATTGGGACTTGCCAAGAAAATCTTGGGTTTTTTGGGATTTAGTTTGGAGTGCTTAGTCCAATGTTCAACCTTGGTAAGGACAGATGAGTTGTTCTGTCTCTTGGGTCAATGAGGTTATGGAAATAATAATTGTTATATCATCCGCATATACGTACGATTTCAGTTTTAAATCGGATAACATATTTTCCAGTGATGCCATGTAGAGTGAGAGTGGGGAGCCCTTTGGCACTCCACAGGGATTGGACCACGCTTGAGAGTAGGTTCCTTCGCTGTATACCTAGTAAGTGTGTTTTTTTAGGAAACCCGTGAACCAATTTAGTACCTGTCTGGAAATGCCGATGGAATCACGGCACCTAAGCAGGAGGTCATGATCGACAAGGTCGAAGGCACTGCTCAAATCAAACTGCAGTACCAGTGCGCTTTTTTCTTGGGAAAACAGATGGAAAAGATAGTCCGTCAGAGGCCAAAACTGTTTTGGTGCTGTAATTTGTTCGGAAGCCAGATTGAGAATAATGTAGGATGTTGAACTTCTAAGTATTTTGTGAGGTCGATGTTAACCAGACCTTCCATTAATTTAAGAAAGAATGGTATGTTGGCAATGGGTCTGTAGTTGTCCGTCAAGGAAACGGACTCCTTTGGGTTTTTGATAATAGGAGTCACGAGGATATGCCTGAGATCCTCCAGGAATTTACCGGTATGCATGCATGAAGAGATCCAGCTAAAAAGTTTAGCCTTGAAGGAGATAGGAGCTGTTTTCATAATGGTTGGTGGGCAGTTGTCCAATAGGCAACTGGATTTTTACATATTTTGAGTAAAGCTTGAGGAAGTGGCTCCAGTCTGGGTTTTCGAAGTAGTTCCAGATCATGTCAACAGCTGTACCTTCTTTGTCTAAGGCAGTAAGCGTGATAGATAAATCTATGTTTGGACTTGTAAGGGACGATTTCAATTTGTGGACTTTTGTAGCGAAAAAGTCAGCTAAGATCGCCACAGGGGGTGAGGAGTCTGTATTGGGGCACTTGTGGGATTCAATAGCAAACAAAGAATTGACTATTTTGAAAAGTTTGTGACTGTTTAAAGTAGGAGAATTAATTTTTTGTGAGTATTGTTTGCTACGCTTTTCTTTGATCATTACTTTGTATTCTTTAATCTTTAGTCACCAAGTAAGTCTATCCTCATCTTTCCCTGGTTTGCACCATGTTCTTTCCAACTTGCGTAATTCTCGCTTTAAGGCCATTAAGTCAGTGTCGTACCAGCTGTCTGATGAATGTTGTCTTTTTTTACGTTTTTTCAGAGGGGCTATGTCGTTTAAGATCTGATCACTAAAGTTTTTCCCTTCCTCCTCCCGTGTATCTCTCTTCCTCTCTCAACTACCCCCATGTCCAATTCCTCTCTCTTTCTCCCTTCCTTGTGTCCTATATCAAACCGTTCTATCCCATTTTTCCCTTCCTCCCCGCCATTATGTGCAATTTCAACCTCTCCCATCATGCATGTCTCCCTCTCCTCCCCCTGTGCCACTATCTTTCCCTCCCCGTGCCACCAGCTTTCCTTCCTTTTCCCTTCCCCTGTGCCCCCAGCTTTCCTTCTTGAAGTTCCTTTTACCCCTTCCCTCCCCCAATGCCACCACTTTCCTCTCTCTCATCTCTCCCCCCCACCCAGCTTTCCTTCTTGAAGTTCCTTTCTTTCCTTCCTTCCCTCTCCCTGTACCAATAACTGTTCTTCTTGATGTTCCTTTCACCCCTTCCCTCCCCCTGTGCCACCAACTTTCCTTCCTATACTCCCCTGTATTCCAAGGTTTGCTTTTTCAGTTTGTAGTTTTGGCAGTGACTCTCAAATGCTGCCTGCTGCTAACCCGGAAGTCTCCCTTCTGCCACGAACAGAATTCCGTGTCAATGGCAGGCAAAACGTGGGCTTTGCCACCGATACCGCAACCTGACAAGATTTGATACCGGCACAGCTGCTGCAGCAATATTCTGCACGACAAAAGGGAATTCCATTCCTCCCTCCCTCCCATCCCCCTGCAGCACTTCCTGATTGACACCCCCCGTGAGAACTCAACAACAGCAGTGAACAGGCTGCTTGTGGCCTGCCTGCCAGGGCTTCCATTTGTCGCATCATCAGTGATGCAGCAGAGGAAAGGCCCCGGCAGGCAGGCCTGGAGAAACTTGTTCACTGCTGCTTTAGGAGACCCAGAGGAGACTAACTGAATTAGTGAGTTCAATTTTTTAAGGAAACAAATCAATTCACCAAAGTGAAGTGGTGAATCAATTTGAATCGGGCAGCACTATTCCACACAATCTACATTCTTTTCTGTAAAAAAGTATTTTCTTAGATTACTCCTGATCCTATCACCTCTTAACTTCATCCTATGTCCACCTCAACTTCATCCTATGCCCTTTCATTCCTGAGTTTCCTTTCAAATAAGATTTAACTCGTGCGCAATTATGCCACATAAGTATTTAAATATCTCTATCATATCTCCACCCTTCCTCCTTTCCTCCAAAGTACACATATTAAGATCTTTAAGTATATAGAAAATCAATACAGGACTAGCTTCAGTCCCTCAGAGGAAATAGTGTTCACTTACTACTATCAAGCAGTGCCATGAACAACTACATAAGGAACAAAATCTACTTGCTTAAAAGCAACCTGCAATGTCATTCATGACATCACTCATTTAAAAATTTATTACTC
The DNA here is from genome assembly GCF_902459505.1 of Geotrypetes seraphini. Lineage (NCBI taxonomy): Eukaryota > Metazoa > Chordata > Amphibia > Gymnophiona > Dermophiidae > Geotrypetes > Geotrypetes seraphini. The sequence continues at coordinate 125,870,700 of NC_047092.1, forward strand.
GCGCCATCCTCTAGTTCTGTACGAGTTACAGAATAACATTCATAGTTAAAATGCAAATAAAATATCACACATATTGTACAACAGCACTATAAAATAACTGCTTGCTAAACAACCTTCTTACTGTCAAAAAAAAAATCAGGAAGAAATCTGTGTCTGAATAACTCCATCATCAGTAACGTTGATGCCTTCTTTACTTCAAGAGGTAGATTGTTCCATAATATTGCACCCTGAACTGCTAACATGGTTCGTCAACACATCTCAGCTGTTTCAAGAAGGGTACCTCCAAACACAATTGATCCTCTGATCGCAAATTCCTCACTGGTTGATATTCAGTAAATATATTACTTACTGCTGATGGGCATTATAAATGAACTAATTTATAGATCAAACAAAGCACCTTGAATTCAATTCAGGCTTGCATAGGCAACCAGTGCAACCGAACCAAAATCAGTGTCATGTTCAGATTTGGCAGCACTGACCATCACACATGCCATTGCGTTTTGGACTAATTTCAAGGCTTAAACTACATATTTTGGTAATCCGAAGTACAGCACATTGCAATAGTCCAAAATTGGTGTTATAACTGTACTGATTACAGTTTGAAATTCGCCTGCTAAAAGAAAATCTCTTAATTTCTGTAATAACCTTAGTTTGAAGAAAGCACATGACACCAATGATTTTGCTCGAGGTTTCATGGACAATGCAGAATCCAATACTCCCAAATATTTATTTTATGTATTAGCACTTCAACACCATCTAACAACAACATCTAAGGAAAACAGGAGTCATCATCACAAAAATGACTCAAAACAATGTCAATGAAATAATTTGAGACTTCCATGACTCTTGCCAAAATTTTCAGAAAACTGTCTGAATGAATATAACCACTCGCGATTTCATAAACTTCTTTAAAGATAAAATGTATTATTGCTGCTTGACCTGCCTACACCAGCTTGTTTTAAATAGCACAATAATCTAAACAGGAACAATACAAAATATCACCAAAACTATATTGTAATATTAACTTACTATTCTTACTACTTTGTAAAATATTTGCCCTTTTAATAACTTAATGTGTCGTTATGGCAACTGATGCAAAATCTTCGTGCCAAAGTTGTCAGGATTGATAACTACCCACCAATTACCAGACTTGAATAACTAATACTGGCTCTCTAAAAACTGGGTCCCAATACTATAGCTGCGGCTCTTAAATAAAAGGAAAAGATTGTTGGAAAAGATTACCCCCCCCCCCCCCTCCCCCGAAAAGAAATCTCACGAGGAAAACACATGCCCAATCATGGGAAATGTGGCAGGACAAAAATCAGTGCGGGGAGACTGAGTGGAAGCACAACCCCAATCATCTGACCCTTTATCTTTAAGCTCCCTCCCTCCGGTTACCTGACTGCTCTCCGCTGTAATACTCCGCCTCCATTGCTACCTCCTGCCGGGCTCACGGCAGGATCTGATGGTCTCCACGGTAACTCTCTTCGCCGCAAGCGGGAGAGACAGCGCCACACCTGGAGCAGCACTTCGCTCCACTTTCTCTGGTCACGCGAGGCGAGCTCGCCTCTGCTACGTGTCAGGAATTCCCGGACTGCAGCTGCTGACAGTGTACTAGAGCAAGCCTGTAAAACCAGAAAAGTTCCCGACGATTTTTTTCCCCTTACTCCTGAGGGCCCAATATGGCGCACATAGACTACGACGAGACTAAGACTGCGCATGCTCCAACGCACCTCTGGGTCAGAGTTCAAGCGGGTCTGGCCTATCGCGTTAGCTCTACGGAGCTCGATTAGTTTTGCGTCAAAAGTCGGTCCTATGTAGAGCTTACCGGTAATGGGGTTCCGTTTTTTTCTGTCACAATATACTAGAAAAATATGTTCAGAGACAGAGGCAAAAACAAGGGGCATGTCGCCTCACCACCCAGTCATTGCATACATTTCAATATTGTGAAAATGCTTTATTCGCTGCCCACAGCAGTCAAAACTGTTCTTATACCACTAGGAACTTTCCAAACAAAAGGACTTATTAGTCAGAGGTTCCGACGTGGCCCGTTTCGATCCTGCGTCAGGGAATCAAATTATAAATGTTTTTTTAAAAAAAGTTAGAGGACGTTTCTAAAACGCTAACTGCTCCACAATTAGTGGAGGAGTTAGCTTTTTAGAAACGTCCTCTAACATTTTTGAGACACCACCACCCTGTGAGTTTTTTTAAATTTATACAGTAATTCGGTTTCCTGACTGCAGGATCGAAACGGGCCACGTCGGAACCTCTGACTAAGATAAGTCTTTTGTTTGGAAAGTTCCTAGTGGTATAAGAACAGTTTTTACTGCTGTGGGCAGCGAAGAAAAGCATTTTCACAATATTGAAATGTATGCAAAAACTGGGTGGTGAGGCGACATGCTTGGGGCTTCGGCCCCTTGTTTTTGCCTATGTCTGAGCATATTTTTTCTAGTACTGTATTGTGACAGAACCTCTGTCTGAGCATATTTGCATGAAAAACATGATTTTTAGTAACAATCTACACTTCACGCCAGCCTGTACCTAGGAAAAGGCAGCATCTTACTATATTGCAACGAGCAAGAGAACAATACACCTATTGTAAAACTAAAGTCAGACTAGAACAGATTAGGCCTGCACAGTCAATGCAAACAGAGAACCATGTCTTTCCTATACACAAACACAAAAAAACCTTCACCCACTATGGAATATGTAATCAAACTGCCCCCCCCCCCCCCACACACACACACACACACCCACCTCTTTTTTTTTTTTTTTTTACAAAACTAGCATAGTTTTTAGCACCTGCCATGGCAATATCAGCTTCGATGTTCATAGAATTCCACAATAACCATTATCTGTTCCTCGCTCTAAAGAAATCATCATTTTACAAATTAACAAATAACTCCCCTTTTATGAAGCTGCGTACATTTTTCAATTAGCTTTCAGCGGCTAGAACCTCTTTTCTCAGGTCAGTAAAGTATACTGCTGTTACAGTATCCTGTCCTGACCTGTGGAAAGGGTTTTGGTCTCTGAATTAGTCAAAAATGTATTAAAATCAGCCCAATAAAAATAATCTTATTTCCATTTTCTATTTATAAACATTTATCAACACAGCTACAATATTAGTTTATCCTAAAGCAAAAAAAATATATAGAAAAATGTTTTCAACCGTCATCTCTGGTTTCTGCTTTCCTCATCTTCTCGTCACTCTCTTGTATTCATCCATTATCCTCTTTCTGCTCCTTCCATATGGCATCTTTGCTCCTTCTATGACCCTTCCAGAAACTGTATGCCTCCCCCTTCCATCTCTCCCTTCACCCCATTGGTCTGGCATCCATCTTCTTCCCTTCCCTCCCATCCCCTTCTCCAATGATCTGGCATCTCTCTCCTCGCCTTCCCTCTCCCACACCCCCAGGGTCTGGCATTTAACTCTCTTCTCCCTTCCCTTATCTTCCTTCTCAATTTATTTTCTGCATCTGTCTAGATTAAGTACGTTCTACCCTGTCATCAATTTCCCTTTTCACTGTCTACCTACAGCATGCCACGTCTTTCCCTAACCCCCTCCAATTTTTCACTATCTCAATCCTCTTCTCCCCCATCATGTGCCCTCTTTTTATTTATCCCCTCCTTCCATCATGTGCCTTCTTTCTCTACCCCTTCCATTCAGCATCTTAATAAACTTGACAGAAAGTTTCAAATTTTATTAAAATTTGATATAAATTGCCTATCAATGAATTTCTAGGCGAAATACAAGTGCCCACTTCCATCCAACATCTGCTCCCCTCTCTCTCTCTCCACTTTCTTCCTGCATCTGCTCCCCTGTTTCTCACTCTCCTCCCCACTTCCATCCAGCATCTGCTCCCTTCTCTCTCCTAACCACACTTACATCCAGCATCTGCTCCCCCTCTACTCTCCCCACTAATATACGTCTTCCCTTTCTCTCTCTCCATCCACCCCTCTTCCATCAGCATCTGTCCCTTGTCTCTCCCTTCTCCCCATTTCCATCAGCATCTGCTCCCTTTCTTCCCCTTCAACCCAATTCCATCCAGTATCCTTCCCCCTTATGTCTCTCTCCCCTTTCCCTGCTGACCAAATCCATCAGCATCTGCCCCTTCCTCTCCCTCCACCACTCTTCCATACCAGTATCCTGCTCCCTTCTCTCTCCCTCCACCACCCTTCCATACAAGTATCTTGCTCCTTTCTCTCTTCCTCTGTTCTAATGCTATCTAGTATCTCCCCACTACTGCTGTATGCTTCTCCAACTAGCAGCAGCGGCAGTAAAAAAAAAAAAAACTTTTAAATCCAGTCATCCCAGGATCTTGCTGCATCTCCCCAGCTGCCCACTCTGCTCCAGAACAAGTAAGTGATGGTGGAGGGAGTGGACTGGCAGCAGCGGGGAGGTGCAGCAAGGTCCCGCAATGACTGTGGCTGCTGGTCCATCCCCTCCGATGTCAATTACTTGTTCCGGAGCAGAGATGGCAGCTGCAGTCATCACAGGACCTTGCTGCACCTCTGCGCAGCTGCAGGTCCACCCCTCCAACATCACATACTTGTTCTAGAGCAGAGCCAGCAGCCACAGTCATCACGGGATCTTGCTGCACCGCCCCATAGCTGCCGACTCTGCTCCAGAACAAGTAAGAGGGGGTGGACCGGCAGCCACAGGGAGGTGCAGCAAGGTCCCATGATAACTGAATTTAAAAGTTTATTGCCACTGCTGCTGTTTTAGGAAAGCAGCAGCGGTAGAGTAGGGTGGGAGGTTCCAGACCCAGTATGTCAGCTGTTCTGGGATTGCTTTTGTATGTCCCTACTGTCCAGAATGACACACCTATTGCTCTAGAACAGGGGTGTCCAATGTCGGTCCTCGAGGGCTGCAGTCCAATCGGATTTTCAGGATTTCCCCAATGAATATACATGAGGTCTATTTGCATGCACTGCTTTCATTGTATGCTAATAGATCTCATGCATATTCATTGGGGAAATCCTGAAAACCCGACTGGATTGCGGCCCTCGAGGACCGACATTGGACACCCCTGCTCTAGAAAAAGATATTGGGTTCTATAGATAGATGTTACATTTTGAAACCCTGCCCTATCAGTTATTTACACTCTGCCTACTGTCTCAATGAGCTTGGCATTAAAACTGAGATTTTGATGTCAGACCGCAAGGGTATGAAGAATGATCTATTGCTATAACACATGGGGATAATGTTTGAGCTCCATAACTGTTCCTGATTTGTTATTTTGATTATTCATTTAAAATGCTTAACATGTTTGTTACACTTTCAGAGCAGAACAGATCTGTAGTTTGAGGAGTCTCCCATACCCCTCCTTATGTGTTACTATATAGGGATATTGTCTGCTTTGGTAAAACCTGAAGGGGGCAGCACAGCCCTCTGGCGAAGGAGGAGTTGAAATGGAAACCTTACTGTCCAGAATGACACACCTATCTACTAGAAAATTTATTACCAACAGTGGTGTACCTAGGGCGGGATGGGAGCGGCGGTCTGCCCCAGTGCATACACTAAAGGACCTCTGCGCCTGCTCGTAACACTGAGGGCCTAAAGACAGTGTCCTCCCGTGCTGCCACTTTCAGTTTGTAGAACTTGGAGAACTTATGCAGAGTGGACCAGGTCGCTGCCATACACATTTCCCTGGGCAAAATAGTCCAAGCTTCTGCCAACAAAGAAGCCACACTTCTTATGACATGTGCTTTCAAGGAGACTGGCGATTGCATGCCCCAGGCGGCAACATATGCTGACGAGATGGCCATCTGTCTCCATCTTGAGATGGTAGCCTTAGACCCCGGTCTACCGCATCTAGCCTGACTGGTGAGCACCAATAGATGCTCAGACAGTCGGAACTCATTAATAACCTCCACCAAATGTAGGAGGACTCTCCTCATATCCAGCTTTCTCAGAATCTAGTCGTATTTCTTTGACCCTGTGGTCTGGAACATTGGTAATCTTAGCTCTTGATTGATATGAAATACTGAAACAACCTTCGGGAAAAAGAACAGAACCATGCACAAGAAAACTCCCGCCTTTGTGATCTTGAGGAAGGGCTCCCTGCATGACAGGACCTGCAGCTGATGTAATGGCTACAAGGAAAACGGTCTTGATGGTAAGATCCAACATGGATGCCTCTGAATAGGCTAAGGAGCCTGGCTGAGGGGAAGATTCTAAAATGTTGGCAGTAAAATCCAACGGGTCTCTATTGCGGCCGCTAGTGTAACGATTTCAAAAGGCGAGTCATTATTTAAAAACATGCATGCAAATGAGGTTGGCAGAGGGTTGCTAAATTTGTGTGTGCTAATCGCTGGTGATAGCAATCGGTACATGTGCAGAATAAATGCACAAATAAAATAAAAGAATACCCCAACTCAAAGATCAGCAGGAGGGATGCCCACTCCCACCACCGCTTTCAAGCGACCCTCCTCCTGCCACTGCCGTTAAGCATGCCCCCCTGATACCAGGAGAGATGCCCATTCCCACCAACCCCCCCTTCTCCTCCCCCCGACATCCTCCCAGCAGCAAGAGAGATGCCCACTCCCTCCCGCCGTCAAGCAACCCCAACTTCCACTCCCTCCCACTGCCAAGCAATCTCCCCAAGACACCCCCCTAGTGGCAGGAAGGATGCCCACTCCCGCTGCTGCCCTTGTACCTCCAACAACCCCTCCATCCCCTTACCTTGTTTACAAAGGCCAGCCCCAGGGATGCCTCCTACCTCTGGTTAGCAGGCCCGCATCTTCAAAATTATGTGCCTTCCTTTCCCCAATGCATCCTGGGATGCGCTAGGGAATGGCCTAAGGCTCTGATTGATCCAATTTACTTAACAGCCCCAGGGCCTTAAACATCTGGCCAATCAGAGCCTTAAGCCCCTTTCCAGATCAGCTAAATTAAGTAACTAGTTACTTCATTTAGTAACTACTACCAAAATTTACAAGCTACTTTTGCGTTACTGTTTACATAGCATGCAAAAATTGATGACAAATTTCCATTCGTGCTATTTTACTCATTAAGCCTCCAATTCAACTTCTTTCTCTTGCCTCGCCACAGTGCATTACAGTAACTACCCATGTACTGATTATACATTGTGATGGCCAAATGGGCTCTACTGAACTGAAATTGCTTCATAAAAGGCTGGACTGTTTTTGCATACTTAAGGGACTAATTTGCAAACTCATTTGCATGTACTGTTATTAGTAATAAAAAGGGTCTCTGCAGTGGCTAAGAGGCCCTAAACACTGGGGAGAGAACCCAGACTGGGGAGGGGGGGGAAGTCCCCTCTCCCCTTCCAAAAGGAAGCCTCCAAGAAGGACAACTGTGGATAAAAGATATTCTCACCCTGAGATAAAAAAGGAGGCAGTGACAAGACCTGTGGATTGGAAAAGTACCTTGTCAGAGTCCTGGGACTCTCCAGGTGGCCGTTAAGGGGATGACTGCTGACTGTTGCCTAACCCTCAGTAAGCCCACAATGGAGAAAAATGATAATCACAATGCAAGCTCTAAGCAGACCTACAGCAAATCTTAAGAAGCACCTGCAAATGTCCACACGGCTGCACATAACAAATTGTCTTCATTGAAGGGATCAGCAAGCTATTCTTCATCAGATGCATCAGAATCCCTGCCAAAGAAAAAGCAAACTTTGGCTGCTTCATGGGTCAATAATAGGGACATCATTGTGTGACAGAAAAGGGTCAATGATCTCATCACAAATTTTGTTGTTGGGGACATGCTAGCTTTCTCAGTGATCGAGTCACTAGAATTCATTCAGTTGGTCACTAATCTTCCACCAGGCAAAACCGTATTGACTCACAAGGTTCTTACTGTACACATTGGATCCAGTCAGATGCTGCCAGAGCTCATACCAAATACTTGCTGATGCAAGCAATGCAGGCTCAGGCTGACGCTGCAAACTCCTCCTAATGCAGCACCATCCAGTGAAGACACCAGCTTCTGCTTCTAAGAATCAAATAAAGGGGACAACGCTGTACAGTCGGAACGAGACCTCTTCTTGAATAATGCTGTCCGTGATATATTCAGTCTCCAGTCCTATCCAACTGTAAAAGAAGTATTTATTCTGAAGAATACGAGCCTTCCATCAAGCATACCAGTGGAGAGACTCATTCAGCATTGGTGGACAGATTTTTATACCACGCAGGAACATTTTAAACAACTAGCATTTTGAAATGCTTTTAAATGCTCAGAGCCAATAAAACTCATTTGAAAATAAAGTATTCATTGCTGTAATGTTCATATAGTTATAATTAATGAACAAAGTAACTAAGCTACCTAGTTAATTTTTTTAGTAACTATTTACGTTTAGTGAAGAGTAAGTGAAATCAGTAACTACTGTGTTTCCCTGAAAATAAGACCTACCCCAAAAATAAGCCTTCGTTATATCGACCCCAGAAGCCTAACGCGAATGTCTCTGGATTCACTGGCAGCAGTGCTTCCCCCCACTGTACAACTGAACGGCTGCCGACCCTCCCACTGCAGAGACCTACATACCTCCCTCCTAACAGCAACATCGGCAACAGTCTTCTCCCGCTGGTGATTCCCTCTGCCGCATCCCTGATGTCAGCAGCAATGCGGCACAGGGAAGGCCCCAGCAGGAGAAGGCCACAAAGCAGCCGATGCTGCTGTTAGGAGGGAGGTATGTATGTCTCTGTGGTGGGAGGGTCGGCAGTGTTCAAATGGGAGGGAGAGATGGAAGGGTCATCGGGGGTTCGGCTACATGGGAGGAGGGATAGAGATGCTTGCCCAAGGGTTCTGCTGCAGGGGAAGAAGGGAGGGATAGAAGCTATGCAAAGGTTCTGCTGCATAAGGGATGGGAGGGAGGGATAGAAAGTCCTTCCTTTATCTCTTATGGGGAGCATTAGTCTTTATAAAATGGTTAACTTTTCTAGATGGTTGTACTGTCTACAAATTCTTCCGATATATTTGCGGACATTAAGATCCTACATCGTATGCTTAGCCAGTTCTGCTGGGGAGGGAAGAAGGCCAAGGTATCCTTTTCAATTTTGGTGGGTAACTGGCGCAGAGGGGGGTTAGGAATCCCAGAGGAAAGGCACAAGGGGATGGGTGAGAGGGGAGGAAAGATGCTGCACATGTGTGGGAGAGAAAGGAAAGAGGAAGAACTGGGGTGAAGGAGAGGAAGGGAGAGCTGATCACTGTACATGGAAAAAATAAGACCTACCCTGAAAATAAGCCCTAGTGCGTTTTTTGGACCCAAAATTATTAAGACTCTTATTTTCAGGGAAACATAGTAGTTGCTTTTTATCCCATGTAATTAGTAATGGTAATTAGTTACTTTTTTTAAATATATAGTAACTAGTACAGCACTGCCCCTCGCACACACTCCCCCAGTGGTCACTAACCCCCTCCCATCTCCCAAAGATATAAATGAAACGTTACATACCTGCCTTTATGATAGCTTCAGATTAGAGAATGACATGGGGAAAAGAAAAAAATAAAAATTTATCACCGTTCCCACTCCAACCCCGCCCTGCAAATTGTCAGATCCCACCCGAAGAAGCCTCAAATAATTATGATCTTATACTGAACTTATTTTATTAAAGTATAAAGAGAGACTATTCTGTACAATTGTCATTTTATAAACAGAAATAATACAGAACAAAGATCAACAAAACCCCCATCTCCCCTCCCTTTCACAAATATCCCCTCCACTATTGTGAAAATTGAACAAACCAAAATTAATACAGAATGCTACATAGAAAAATCAAGCTAACAGAATACTTCAGTCACACATGGCAGGAAAAGTGTTAGGGGAGAGCAACTAGGGCAACTGCTCCCTGGTCAGAGAGAGAGCCCTAAGCCAGCTGGAAGCTAAAGAATCACAGCCTGAGCTTTGCAGTTCCCAGTTATGTCTAATACCAGCTCTATCAGGATACATATTTCAAATCTGAAATATTCTAATCACAAAATATAAAATAAATTTTTCTCTCTACCTTTTGTTGTCTGCCCATCAAGGGCAGACTTGATGGGCTATATGGCCCTTATCTGCCGTCATCTTTCTATGTTTCTAGTAATTTTATTCTTCAAATCACATTGGTCTTAGTCTTTGGTTTTGGGTTCCTTCTGTCTTCATTGTGGCATGGCTGGCTCCTGAAGGTAAAATAGGCCCAAGAAGAGCTAGGGAAGAACTGCCGAGACTGACACAGGTGCAAGTTTTTTTTACCACAGGAGCAAGACTTTTCACCGCTTCCACAGGGTGGTGAAAGGTCTTGTCCCCATTCCTGCGGTAAACCAGTTGCAAATGTCCACATTACTGCGGTGACCATGGTTTACCATGGTAAACGGTCCCCATGTCATCCTTTACTTCAGATGTTCTGGGCAGTCTTATTAGAGCAGCAAGCAGGTCTCTGGAGTAGCCTGGTGGTCAATGCAGTGGACTGGGTAAGGGGCATCGGGGTTTGTTGTATGATGGCAGGAGGTAGTGAGCATGCATCCCTCCTGCCAATCTTCAATTTGGGTTTTTATTTACACACATTTATTCTGTGCTTGTGCCGATCACTATCACCAGCGACTGGCACATGCAAATTTAGCGACCTTCATTTGTACATGTGGTTTTAAGAATGACTCGCCTTTTTGGAATCATTACAGTAGTGTCCATGACAGCAGCCCATCAGATTTTACCACAAACATTTGAGAATCTTCCCCTAAGTTTGGAGTTTCCAGTGATCCAAATTAGCCTTATATAAAAAAAAGTTTGGATAATTCATCTCATATAAAAGCATAATCTGATTGCAACCAAATGCCTAAATATTTAAACTCTCCTGAAACCCACTGCAAAGGGGGGGGGGGGAGACTGAAGTCTCTGTAAAGTGGACAAATCAATTTTAAGCTTAAAGGCCTCAGTCTTCTTCATGTTTAGCTTAAAACGAAAAGCATGGGAGTAAGCTTTCAATTCAGTCACCAGCGAAGTAAGAAACTGGGATTTAAGAAAGGATTGGACAGTTTCCTGCTGGAAAAGAGGATAGAAGGGTATAAATAGAGGATTACTGCACAGGTCCTGGACCTGTTGGGCCGCCGTGTGAGCGGACTGCTGGGCATGATGGACCTCAGGTCTGACCCAGCAGAGGCATTGCTTATGTTCTTATGTCCTCAATATCAGGGTACGCCTGAATTGCTGAAGCTTGAGGCTCCATCACTGAAGCAAACATCCCTGTTTAGTCCCCTAGATAGGAAAGACTTGATGGAATTACACCCCCCCCCCCCCCATTAACTCACACAAGCCTAAGATGATTTGTGAATAGTTTTTTGACATCCAGGTTCTAAATATCAAGCCCATTCCCATTTTCAATAAAACACATTCCAGATTCCGGAACTTGGAGACACAGCTGCATAGACAGATAACTGTTGAGCTCCCACTCCTAGGCATCTGCAGAGTATTTTTAAAGTGATTTAAAACTTTTCCCTCAGAAGCTGATACACCTAATTCTACTCAACAATGACTTCTATCAAGCAAACCAAAACTGAGGCAACATCAAACCCTGGAGGAAAAGCTAAAAGGCAAAAGGCAGAACCAACCACACCTTCAGATGCTTGAGGAACTATGAAGTATTAAAGCAATGATTGCAACATAAGAAGTTGCCTCCGCTGAAGCAGACCAACGGTCCATCTCGCCCAGCGGTTCGCTCCCGCGGCGGCCCATCAGGCCCATTGCCTAAGCAGTGATCCCTGACTAGCTCTATAACCTATCTCTACTCCTATCCCAATAACCTACCTCTACTCCTATCCCTATAACCTACCTCTACTCCTATCTATACCCCTCAATCCCTTTGTCCTCTAGGAACCTATCCAAACCTTCTTTGAAGCCCTGTAATGTGCTCCTGTCTACCACAGCCTCTGGAAGCACATTCCATTTATCCACCACCCTCTGGGTTTCCAAGTTTCCAAGTTTATTAGTTTTTAATAACCCGATCATAAAATGAATATCTGACCGGTTTACAATTATATAATAATAAAATAAAAAAGAATTTAATATAAAGTAGAGAGAAATAAAAAAAGAGTGTAAAAGAGTAGATAGAGTGTACACGTATGACATTTACAGACAAACTAGAAAGTGAGGAAAGATGGGGAGGTGGGAAAAAGTTACATAATTATAGAAGAAAAAAGGATATAGAGGGAAAAGGGGATGACACGTAAGGGGTGGGGGCATAATAAAGAAGAAGGTGGACTGCTCTAAAAAAAAATAAATAAAAAAAAAATTTATTATTTAAGATTAGGATTTATCGTATGCATCTTGAAAAAGGAAAGTTTTGAGATTGACCTTAAATTTTGGTAGTTGTAGTTCATCACGAAGATATTGAGGGAGAGAGTTCCATAAGGTGGGTGCTGTTATTGCGAAATTAGTTTTTCTAGTGTAATAGGATTCTTTTAAGGATGGTATATAGAGAAGTTTTTGATCAGTAGATCTTAAAGAACGAGGTGAACTTTGGGGTATTAATAATTTATCAAGAAATGAAGGTAAGTGAGAGTTTTTAATTTTGAAAGAGAGGAGAATAATTTTATAAGTTATACGGTGAGTGATAGGGAGCCAGTGAGCCTCCTTAAGGAGAGGAGTGACATGTTCGAATTTGCCTTTTTTATTTATTAATTTGATTGCTGTATGTTGTATGAGTTGTAAGCGTCGAATTTCTTTTTGAGGTAGACCATTAAGAAGAGAATTACAATAGTCTAAATGTGAAATGACTAATGAGTGGATTAGGATATTAATTGAGTCTGTATTTAAAATAGAACTGAGAGAGCGGATGATACGTAATTTGAAGAAGCAGGTTTTAACAACAGAACTTATGTGGTCATGATAAGAAAGCGTACTGTCAAAAATGACACCTAATAATTTTATATGATTTTTCATAAGTAATGGGATAGATTTAATGTAGATAGTTCCTGGTAGTGATTCTGAAGTTTTAATCGGGAGAAGAAGACCACAGGATTTTTCAATATTGAGTGAAAGTTTGTTGGAAAGGAACCAATCACTTAGAATATCTAATTTGATATTTAGATCTATGATATCTGAAGGGTTTGATGTATTGATTGGATAGAGCAGCTGTATATCGTCTGCGTAGGCGAAAATTGAAAATCCTATTGATTGGGCTAGAGAGAGAAGAGGGGATAAGAAGATATTAAAAAGTAAAGGAGACAGAATTGAACCTTGGGGTACTCCAAAAGTTTGAGTTACCGAAGAAGAAATTTGATTATTTGAAGAAACTATAAAGTTTCGGTCGTGAAAGTAGGATATAAACCATTGGAGAGCATGACCTGTGATATTACAATCCGAAAGTCTAGCCAAAAGTAGGGAATGATCTATGGTATCGAAGGCTGCTGATAAATCGAGAGAAATTAATATAACGGATTTTAAGTGATCATGAAAGTATTGTATGGTTGTAGTAAGACCAAGTAGTGATAGTTCAGTAGAATGAGAGGTGCGAAAACCGGTTTGATATGGATGCAGGGCATGAGTTTGATCAAAAAATTCTGACAGTTGGGAATGAATAATTTTTTCAGTAAGTTTAGTAATTAATGGTAAGTTAGCAATAGGACGATAGTTGTTAGGAAGGGAGGGATCAGTATTATATTGTTTGAGTTTTGGAAAAACTAAAGATGTTTTCCATGCGATAGGAACAAAGCATTCCGAGAAAGATTTGGAAATCATTTCTCGTAGAAAGGGACCAAAGAAAGAAAAATATTTTTTAAGCAATAGTGGGGGAATGCTTTCCGTAATGTTGTTGGGGGAGTTAATAGTTTGAAGAATAGTGTGAAGATGAGTTAATGAAGGGACTTTGAAATTGGAAAAAGTACTAAAAGATAGAGAAGTAAGATTATCATTAGTTGGGGATAAAAACGTAGGTAGAGAAGGTCCTAGATTTGTTCTAATTGTTTTGACTTTGGAATCAAAAAAATTGGAAAGTTGATCGGCTGATGGTAAGGTTGATTCGGGAGGGGAGAGGTTTTTTTTTTGAATATTTTGATAGAGACTGAGCTATGCGAAAGAGTGTGGATGTATTTCGGGTTGAAGAAATAAGTTTGGAATAATAATCTTTTTTTGTCTGCTGAATAGTTATTTTATAATGAAGGGCTTTTTCTCTGTAAGATAGAAAATGATTGTTATGATGAGTTTTGCGCCATTTGTTTTCGGCAGAACGGACCTGTCGACGAAGAAGGATCAAATTATCATTAAACCAGGGTTGGCTTTTTTTTTTGAAGGGAGAATTGTGAGTTGGTTTATTTTGTATATCTAATTTGGGCGCAAGTAAGTCTAATAGGGATTTTGTAGACATTTCCCAATTAGAAAATTGATCTGAAATAGAAAGAGAAGAAAAATCATTGATATTTAGATCGAATGAAGATTGAATAGCGGGAAGAGTTATATTATTTAAATTGCGTGTGGAAGGGGAATTACTTAATTGTTGAGAGGGATTTGAGTGAGTAGGATAATCAAATTGCCAAGTGATCAAAGAATGATCGGACCATGGTATAGAAATGTAATTGAAATTATGGAAAAGATGAACCGAAATAGTTGGACAGAAGATCATATCTAGAGTGTTTCCAGCAGAATGAGTGGGTGAGTGAATGAGAGGTGATAGTGATAAATCAGTTATTGAAGTTAAAAGTTCTAGAGTATTATAATGTTTAGGGAGATTAAAATGGATATTGAAATCTCCTAAGATTATAGAGTCAGGATAGGTAATGTTGAAGTCAGATATAGTGGAAATAAGGGATAAGAGAGAGGTTTTAGTTATTGGTGGAGGTAGATAGATAAGAAGAAAGTTCAGAGAATTATTAAGGGCAGAGGAAGATTTAATAGAGAAATGAAGTGATTCAATAGGAGCCTGAGAAAAAGAATTAGAGGTATTTACCTGTAAGGGGATAGAAGAATGATATATAATAGCAAGACCGCCCCCTTTTTTGTTTGGGCGGGGTAGAAATGTGGTTTTATAGTTAGGTGGACAGGCTTGAGTAAGGTAAGCTTCCTCTCCCTGAGTTAACCATATTTCTGTAAGACATAAAATTTGTAGATTATGTTGGGTAATGGCGTCATGAACTAAATGATGTTTATTTTTTATAGAACGTACATTTATTAAACCAGATTTAAGTGAAAAAGAAGAATAGGCTTGATTGGGGTGAAGATTGGGGGAGGAAAGTGTTGGGATCGAAATGTAATGTCTAGATTGATGAGTGGATTTAGTTTTGTAACCTAAAGATTCGGGAAGTCGGCGGCCCAGGATGACGGGAATAGAGGACATTATATTTGAGGTAGAAGATGAAGGAACAGAAGCCACAAATTCGAAGTCGTGTTGAATCAAGATGAAGAAAGTAGATAATGTAAAAATAAGTCGAAATGGATTAGGTGGAAAGGGTAAGTTAGAAAAGGGAGTAAAGTGAAAAGTATTTAGAAGTAAAAAGAATGGGAAACAAAGAAGCTGCATGAAGGAGCGCATAAAGGAGCAGGACCTGCTCCTTAGGTGCGCTCCTTTGGCGCGCGCCTTTGCGGCATGCGCCGCAAAGCAGAAGAATTTGTAGGGGACGCTACCAGAGAAGTAAAGTGGGTGGGGTCGTCGGTGCCGCCGCTTTGCGGCGGCAGTCCTTTGGAAGAGCAAGGGTGAAAAAGAACTTCCTAGTGTTTGTTCCCTTTCAATTTCTCCGAGTGCCCCCTTGTACTTGTGGTTCCCCTTAATTTGAAAAATCTGTCCCTGTCTACTTTCTCTATGCCTTTCAGGATCTTGAAGGTTTCTATCATGTCTCCCCTAAGTCTCCGCTTCTCCAGGGAGAACAGTCCTAGCTGTTTCAATCTGTCAGTCAGAGATTTTCCATACCCTTTATCAGCTTAGTTGCTCTTCTCTGGACTCCCTCAAGTACTGCCATGTCCTTCTTGAGGTATAGCGACCAGTACTGGACACGGTATTCCAGATGCGGCCGCACCATTGCACAATACAGTGGCAGGATGACTTCCTTCGTCCTGGTCGTGATACCCTTTTTAATGATACCCAACATTTTGTTTGCTTTCCTTGAGGCTGTGGCTCACTGCGCCGACGCCTTCAGTGTTGTGTCTACCATCACTCCCAGGTCTCTTTCAAGGTTACTTACCCCTAGTAGTGATCCCCCCATTTTGTAAGTGAACATCAGGTTCTTTTTCCCCACATGCATGACCTTGCATTTCCCTATGTTGAAGCTCATTTGCCACTTTTTGGCCCAATCTTCCAGTGTCGTTAGATCCTTTTGGAGATCTTCGCAGTCTTCCATGGTTTTAACCCTGCTGTATAGTTTGGTGTCATCCGCAAATTTAATGACCTCACATTTTGTTCCCACCTCTAGGTCGTTTAAGTAGATATTGAACAGGAGTGGTCCCAGCACTGACCCCTGCGGAACTCCGCTCGTGACCCATTTCCAGTCTGAGTAATGTCCCTTTATTCCAACCCTCTGCTTCCTGTCCACCAGCCAGTTTTTGATCCATCGGTGGACCTCCCCTTGCACCCTGTGGTTCCATATCTTCTTAAGTAGTCTTTTGTGTGGCACCTTGTCGAAGGCTTTTTGGAAGTCAAGGTAAATGATGTCTATAGATTCCCCTTTATCCACCTGACTGTTTACCCCTTCAAAGAAGTACAATAAGTTTGTAAGGCATGACCTACCCTTGCAGAAGCCATGCTGACTCAACTCTAGCTGCCCATTGTTTTCAATGTGTTCACAGATGCTGTCCTTAACCAGTGCTTCCATCATCTTTCCCGGGACCGAGGTCAAGCTCACGGCCTGTAGTTTCCTGGATCACCCCTTGAACCCTTCTTGAAGATGGGCGTGACATTTGCTATTTTCCAGTCCTCCGGGATCTCTCCAGTTTTTAAGGATAGGTTGCATATTTGTCGAAGTGGCTCTGCTATTTCGTTCCTTGGGTACCCTTGGGTGAATGCTGTCCGAACCCTGCGATTTGTCGCTCTTTAGCCTGTCTATCTGCCTGAGGACATCCTCTTGGCTTACCTCTAATTTGACCAGCTTAACAGCTTGGTCTCCATTTACGATCTCCTCGGGTTCCGGAATGTTGGTTGTATCTTCCCTCGTGAAGACTGATGTGAAGAACTCAATTAACTTGTCCGCTATCTCTTTTTCATCTTTTACCACTCCCTTTCTGTCTCCATCATCCAAGGGTCCCACTTCCTCCCTTGCCGGTTGCTTCCCCTTAATGTACCTGAAGAATGATTTGAAGTTTTTTGCTTCCCCCGCCAGTCTCTCTTCGTATTCTCTTTTTGCTTTTCTAACCACTCGGTGACACTCCCTTTGGTGTTCTTTGTGCGCCTTTTGGTTGTCCTTTGTTTGGTCTTTCTTCCATTTTTTGAACGATGCTTTCTTGTCACTTATCGCCTTCTTCACTGCATTTGTTATCCACACTGGGTTTTTAGTTCTATTTTTTTTGCACCCTTTCCTGAACTTGGGGACGCACAGGTTCTGTGCTTCGTGCACAGTGTCCTTGAGTAGGCTCCAGGCTTTTTCTACGGACTCCATCTTCCTCGTGTTGCCGTTGAGCTTCTTTCCCACCATTTTCCTCATGGCATCATAATTTCCTTTTTTGAAGTTGAGTGCCGTCGTTGTGGTTCTTTTCATCTTTGATGATCCAATTTCTAGCCTGCAATGGATCGTGTTGTGATCGCTGTTTCCTAGTGGGGCTAATACCGCCACCTCCTTTGCGGGTCCCCCTAGTCCATTGAAGATTAGGTCAAGAGTGGCATCTCCCCGTGTTGGTTCTGTGACCAGCTGTTCCATGAAACAGTCCCTCATGACCTCCAGGAATTTGGTCTCCCTCGTGCAGTTTGAGTGCCCAATATTCCAGTCTATCCCAGGGTAGTTGAAGTCCCCCATCACCACCACACTTCCGCTTTTCCATACCTGCCTCAGTTCAGCCTCCAGGTCCTGGTCGATTTCTTCTGGTTGTCCAGGTGGGTGGTAGTACAGACCCAATTTTATGTCTTCTCCAGTTCCTCCCGGTAGCTTAACCCATAGTGATTCCAAGCCATCCGCCCTTACTATTGTTTCCATCCTGGTTGAGGGTATGGAGTCTTTTATGTATAGCGCTATTCCTCCATCCTTTTTATGTGTCCTGTCTCTCCTGTATAGTTTGTACCCTGGTATGGCCACATCCCATTTATTGTCATCAGTCCACCAGGTTTCTGTGATTCCAATTATGTCTAGGTCCTTCTTGCTGGCTATGACTTCCAGCTCTCCCATTTTGGCCTTTAGGCTCCTAGCATTAGTGTATAGGCAATGTAAGTCCCGGTTGTTTGCCCTCCCTGTTGGTTTTCCTCGTGGTTTGGCACTCCTGCAGACCCCCTCATGGGTTGCCAGTCCCCGAGCCTCGTCTCGGTTATCCTCCTCCTGCGGTGTGTCTGTGTCGTCCTCAGCCTGTTTCCCCGTTTTTGGTTGCCGCTCTGGCTCCCGATGATCTCTGTTGATCCTGCTTGCTAGTTTCATTTGTGCCCTGGGCCCAAGCATTGCGTCCTTAGGTCCTTTTTCCAAAATTTCCCACTCAGTCCCGAGCCCTCTTTCACAATGTTTTTGCCCCTCTGGCTCTTGTTGTTCTTTGTTGATCCCACTTGCTAGTTCCATTTATGCCCTGGGCCCCTGTAATGCGTCCTTATGTCCTTTTTCCAAAAATTCCCACTCAGTCCCGAGCCCTCTTTTACAATGTCCCTGCTCAGTATCCTTATTTGATACTGTTGTCCGATGTGTCGAGGTCAGATCGACTATCGGCTTTCCCCTTCTCCTCAGTTTAAAGCCAAGTCTATGACGCTCTGGACATTGCGTGCCAGCATCCTCGTCCCAGCCATGCTCAGGTGCAGTCCGTCTCTCCTGTAGAGTTTGTTCTTCCCCAAGAAAGTTGTCCAGTTCCTAACAAAGTGGAAACCCTCCTCTTCGCACCATCTCCTCAGCCAACCATTTATTGCTTGTAGTTCGCTCTGCCTCCTTGTGTCCGCTCTCGGTACTGGCAGGATCTCTGAGAAGGCTATCATCCTTGTCTTCAGTTTCACTTTCCTCCCCAGGATCCTGAACTGGTCAGTTAGTGTAGTCCTGTTGAAGTTCCTCCTGTTGACGTCGTTGGTTCCAATGTGGATTACTACTGTTGTATCCTCCGTCTCGGCTCCCTCCAGGATCCTCCAATTCTGTCGATGACATCCTTCATTCTAGCCCCCTGGAGACATGTCACTAGTCGGTCCTCTCTCCCTCCGGCTATGTGACTGTCCACTCCTCTCAGGATTGAGTCACCAACTACAATAGCTGATCTCCCTTTCCTCAACTGTCTCTCTGGTCTCAGATCTGTGTCGTTTGCGCAGTCCACTAGTCCTTCCTCTGGGCTCTGTTGGGTCTCCACCTCTGGTCTCAGGTCTGTGTCATTTGCGCAGTCCGCTAGTCCTTCCTCCGGGCTCTGTTGGGTCTCCATCTCATCTGCCTGTCCAGGTCCTCTGCAAGGTCCTACTCCCATGGCGTCTGGTGGATTCTGTTGTCCAACTGTTGGTTCTCTCCTGGTGTGTTGGTGGTCCTGTGCCTCCACCATCCTGCAGGCCTCCTCAATGAACTTCAAGCTCTCTAACTTGTTCCGTGATGTGGCTTTCTCTGGTGGTGTCTTCAGTTGCCCAGCACTGTTCCTCTATGGTGCAGAGTCCCTCCAGCTCCTGGACTCTAACAAATACTGAACAGCTGACAAACCTAGAGCAAAAGATGGATGGGGTAAGCAGCAGTGTGGAGCAACTAGAAACAAGAGTTGGGAAAATTGAAATGGAGCAGATACAATTTAAGAATGATCATAAAAATATTCAAGACTTGGAGAAAAGGATGGTGGATATGGAAAATAGATCAAGAAGAAATAATTTAAGAATTTTCGGTTTGGCTGAGGGAATTGAAGGGAAGAATGTGGTAGCCTTTTTGGAGGAGAATATAGCAAAGATACTCCCCAATAAACTGAAGGTCACACTAGAGATTGAAAGGGCACACAGAATACCAGGTAGAAGGGCTAATGGACAGTCAGGTCCTAGACCACTAATTTTTCATGTACTGCATTTAACATATTATGGAAATATTAAAAAGTTGCAAAGGAAAATAGAAACCTAACTTACAAAGACTCAAAGATCCTTTTTGTTCCGGACTTTGCAAGGGAAACAGCAAATAAACAGATCATTTTTGGCAATGAGATCAAAACTACAGGAAATTGGAGCAAGATATGGCCTCTATTATCCTGGTTTAATGCAGATCACATACAAAGGTAAAACTTTTCAATTTGAAGATCCTGACAAACTAAAAGAATTTCTGGAGCAGCAAGAAACACAAATGAACTGACTTAACTGTCCTGTGAGTTATGGGATGGCATCGGAGAAAGTGTCTGATATGTCTGAACAAAATCGGATTTTTATATTTTATATATATACTAGTGTTTAAGCCCGTTACATTAATGGGTGCTAGAAAGCAGCCCCCTTTCCCTCTACCCCTCCAATTCCTCCCTGACTGTCTCTCCATGGCCCCCCTTCTGTCTCCCCCCAAGCAAAACGATCTGCCTCCCAGCACACCCCTCCCCACGAAGCAGCCCCCTTTCCCCTCCTGTGAGAATGTTTACCTGCATGGGCCACCTGCAGCACCCTCCAGCCGTTCCTCTGAGCTGAAACTCCTTCACGCGCCTCCCGCCTACACTTTTTTGAAGATGCGCGCCATCCCCACGGTCTGGCCAGCTCCCCTAGTCCCTTGCTGCCACCACCCCTTCCCGCGGTCGACAAACCTCCTGGCTCCAGCAGCGGCCGCAGCACTGTAAACACGCTGCTTCGCGGCCTCTACTGCCTTGATTTGCTCTTCCGTGTCCCTGATGACATCATCAGAGATGCGGCAGAGCAAATCAGGCCAGTAGAGGCCGTGAAGCAGCGTGTTTACAGTGCTGCGGCCGCTGCTGGAACCAGGAGGTTTGTCGACCGCGGGAAGGAAAGGGGATTGCGGCGCCAAGGGACAAAGGGAGCCGGCCAAACCACGAGAAGGGAAAATCGGATGGGAGGGTCAGACCGTGGTGGGAGGCTCAATGGGGATTCGGGTGGGGGGGTGAAGACGAACTGAAAAGAACCCTAGGCGCGCATGCGCACTCCTGCAAGGCCACGGACCTACACGACAACAAGAGGGCATCCGTTGAAAATCAGGGGCGGGAAACTACGAGGTGACACCAGGAAATTCTTTTTCACTGAAAGAGTGGTTGATCGCTGGAATAGTCTTCCACTACAGGCGATTGAGGCCAGCAGAGTGCCTGATTTTAAGGCCAAATGGGATCGGCACATGGTATCTATTCACAGGTAGGGGAGGGACATTAAGGTGGGCAGACTAGATGGGCCGTGGGCCCTTATCTGCCGTCTATTTCTATGTTTCTATGTTACATCTCACAGATCAGGGAAAACAGAAGCATGCAGTTGAGTGCGCATGCGCGGCTAGCGTTTTATTATATAGGATATATCTATCTATCTCCTATATACACATACACACACACATATATACACACACAGCACAACTTACATTTATTGACCATTTATTTTTATTTGTTTTAATAACAACTAATGGTTACTTTGGACTTTCAACTGTCATGGAACAGAAGATCCTGAGGACTTTACAATTACCTTTGAATAAGCTGTGTGATTGGGGAAAAAACCCAAAACCAAAACAAACAAACACGATCTGTGCTTCACTCATAGCGAATCACAGGTTAGAATGTTTGTTCCCTCCTATTGGAGCGTTCTCCAATCAGAGTGCACGTTTGGCTGCTGAAGATGTCAGAGGAAGGAAGGGGAGATATTTTCAGCCACTACAAGCTGTGTGTGAGAGAGTTCTACACTTCCAGTCCGAGCTAAAATTCTGCTAAGCAACAAAGAGATTCCAACCACAGAGCAATAACCCTCCCACCAATGAGGATCATCCCTTCAAAGCCCCTCTGCAGCCACACTTTTCTCTGCATCTGGAGGCATAACCCCGCGAGAGGCCAAATCCATCATGCACCAAGAGGCTCCTAACTGTATACCTCTAGTGTCAGGAAACATTGGGTCTGTCTCAGCTGTACATGATTTAAGCGACACTTTAGGGGGACATCGCTCCTGTGGACTATGCACAGGTCGGTGATGTTTTGGAGCTATCTGATATGTATGCCCTTCTCGTGGGATTTCATTCCTGAGATGAGTCCATGGAGAGTGAGCCACTCCATGGAGAGTGAGCCACGAGAGACATGCATCTGTCGCCTGCCCCATGGGCCACCCATTGACTTTTGTGCCATGGGGCGTGGCTCTGTCGCATCTGCTGCCTCAGAGGGCATGTATTCTGGGGTGGACATGGGATGCCTGGAGATCAGACCCGTTGTCGCTGGAGGAGGTGAGGGTGGGCCTTGCTGCACCTTTGCCTGTACCCAGACACATTCCGGGTGAAGACTTGACACTTCCGCTGGGCTTGTCTTAGATCCATCCATCACGGAGGTGTCGCTTGATTAGAGCCTGGGGTTGTGGGTTTTATCCCACTGCAGCTCCTTGGGACTTTGGACGGGTCGCTTGGCGCTTCACTGCCCCAGGATACATGGGAGTTCTACGTTTGGGGCCACACACTGGTTTGGAGATCCCGTCATGTAGGAAAGGGAAAAGAAATGGCATTGTCTGGTCCTCCAGCAGAGGATTGGTGGTACAGTTATGTTTTGTTCATTTGGCGTGTTTATGTAGCCATGTGTAGACCATTTCCAGCACTGTGTGATATGCCAGGCAGGGGTTTGGTATGGGCACAGGATGCAGTTGTGCCCCAGAGCTGCAGGGGTGGGTGCCGATAACACTTTTCAATTGGGGGTTTGTTGTTTGTTTTTTTGCCTTATGGGATATGTGGCCCCGTGTGCACTCGGCTGGATGCTTGATAAGTAATATGAAATTTGTTTTTTTTTTTTTATTTATTTATAAAACAAAAAAAACTCAACCAACCCACGAGCTTTTAATCTAGCAGGCAGGCACTTTCTTACTTCTGCATTTCTATACCAGAGATGCGAAGCACAGATCTCTATGCTCTAGCATCACTTATGTAGCCAGACCCCGATGTATTGCGGTAGAGAGCGATTCTTGGGGTGGATACATGCATTGTTTAGTGTTTAAGGCTATAGTATTAAGATATCCTCCACCATTCTCTTCCCATGCGCATGGAACAAATATAAAAGGGTCTCTCTAGGCAGGCTGATTTAAAAATAAATTTATATCCCGCTACATCCACATAAAAAGATATAATAAAATGATAAAGTAAACAAAACAAAAAACCTTAACCTGATGAAGCTTCTCTGTACAGTGTCTGGATGGGCACATGCAACAATAACTGAATTTAGCTGGTAAGTATTAAAAGAAAAAGTACCCATTTATAGGGCTCTTCCCAGGTGCACAAGAATAGAGCAATGAAAATAAGGCATTTGAAGGGCAATTTTGTGTGTGTGCAAAGGGTGCTTAGTTAGAGATGTAAATAAAATTGCCCTATCCAAGTTCAACCTCCATATTCTTTAAGCACCCTAAATTCTTCTTTCCTTACCAGAGCTTCGTGTCATATGGTTACTACTAGCAGACAGTACTAGTACTATGATATCATCAGATACTTGTATGAATATATAAACAAAAATATTTTCTTCTATTCTTGTAAGAAACATATGGCTATGAGGGTTGGGGGCTTTAAAGCAGGTTATCTTTATCTTGTTTATGGCAAAAATAATAACAAAGTTGTGCATCAGTCAGATTGAAATAACAGTAACTAACAAAACTTGGTATAGAGTCTAGATGTTTGCAGGGGGCATTTTGAGGCCTTGCGCAGTGTTTAATAACCACATTGGTCACAGACATGGAGATAATCTATGACAGAGAGCAAAGTCCTGCCATAAACAGAGCACATGCGAAATCCCTTGTACCTCTTCCTCCTTCCTACAGCTAAATCCCCAGGTAACAAACAGCCTTCTACAGTACAACATCCTCATTTGTTAGCAGGAAGGAAACGTGGACCTACCATTCTCACCAAGGTAAGAACTGAGTGCTTTTAACTTCATAGTTTACATGATGCATCCTCCTAAAAGCAGGACCTGATGTTTTTTCATCTGTTAACTTCTTGTTGCTGCTTACAGTATTTTTTTGTTCAATCTTTTATTCTCTTTATCATCTGTAACCTGCAGATTACTGGTACTAACGTCTTCATTATTCACTTTCCAATAGATTCAGTTAAAATCTTATAACTCTTGCTTAGCAGGTATAAAAGAAAATGAGATATGGATACTGTCACGCCCTAGGTGGCTACCTAGGGCATATCAGGATATGTGTCGTGCCACCTAGTGGTACAGGGTGTCTAGCAATCCAAATCTCCAGCAAGACCTGATATCACCGACAGATAGAATGGTATGGCTCTAAAGTCAAGGAGATTTCTTCCCTGCTTTCTATAGAAAATTCTCCAGTCAGCTCATCCCCAATAGGAGTCAGACAGCAATGACTTTAAACTCAGAAGAGTTCCTTTTAGCCCAAGTCCACATTTTAGGCACAACAAAAACATCACCAGACTAAACAGTGCCGTTTCAAACATTCTTTCTTGCTAGGGTTTCCTTTTTCAACAGTACCATACTTAATGTCTCCAGAACATTACAGTTCAGACAGCCTAGGCCCAGCCTAGAATTTGGCTTTAACAGAGATTAAATGTTGCAAAAGTAGCAGTTAGCATAATTCCTTATTTATCTGTATTCTTTCAAACTCCACAAGTCACTGGATTTCTTCTCTGACTCCTTTACAACTGTTGCCTCTTCGCTAAGCTCTGCTCACATGAAACTTTCCAGAACAACAAAGAAAACTATTAACATTTCTCTCTGTCCCTTTTAGGTTCAGTACCTGTTTCAATCAAAATTCAGTTCTTTGATAAAGTTACCTCTTTCATCTTGTAATTCAAAAAAACACATTTTAATGAAACTTGCTCCATGCTGCTTCCCTTCCCCCTTCTAGGGCAATCAGTCTCTCAAATAGATGTTCCAGCAGTGCATCTCTTAGTACAAAAGAAATGTTTCCTCTGAACAAAAACCTGGACTGGAGTCCATTTCTTTCATTTTGTTTAGCCAGCTTAACTCCCCTTCAAACATGTTATCCTAGAGATAATTAACTACTTAACTCAGCAAAAAGTTTCTTCATAATACCTCTGAGCAGCTTGGCTAGGCTTAAGGACACAAGTCAGTGTCTGTTCTCTACTGACAGTCCAAATCATCTTGGCTCCATGCTCTGTCCTCTCCTGGCAGGGTCATGTCAGCTTAGCTCCCTGCACATCCCAACTAGATGCTTTTCATCCTCTTTCCACCCCCATGTCAGCAGAGTAACCAGCTTAAAAGGCCTACCTCTGGCTGTTTGCATTACTGTTAATCAGCATCAGCTGGGAGAACTGCTGTTTACTCAATCCCTCCCTAAGTTCTCTCAGCTCTGAGCTGCATAGCCCAGTGCATTCTGGAATATGTAGTTCACCCAAACAAACCTCTATTGAAAGTACTAAGGTGGGTTAATATATCATTGTGCTTCAAATGTGATGCAGTGATTAAAGTTACAGCCTCAGCATCCTGAGATTGTGGGTTCAACCCCATGCTGCTCCTTGTGACCCTGGACAAGTCACTTAATTCCCCCTCATTGCCCAGGTACATTAGACAGATTGTGAGCCTATAGGGACAGACAGGGGAAAATGCTTGAGGACCTGAATAAATTCATGTAAGCTGTTCTGAGCTCCCCTGGGAGCATAGTATAGAAAACGGAGTAAATAAATTATCTTTCTCCTAAGGCTCAGAGTTATTTGTTGAACCCATGACATTGTTGGCGCTCTGGAATATTTTTGCTGTTTAGTGTACTCGGATGGGTCCAGTTGGCTTTGGGGGGGAGGATGGGTGGGTGGGGATTGTTTTGTACTTGTTTGCTGCTATATTGTGTTCAGCCTAGGCGATGTATGTTGGTATGTTTCTTTAAAAACTTGTCAATAAACATATTTAATAAATAAATAAATAATCTTTACTTCAGTGACAAGCAAGCCCAGTTGGGGTACTTTGTTTCCCCCTGTATAAAAAAAATATTGCATGTGAAAAATGGGGTTAGTTTTGGATTGGTATATCCCAACTCATATGGGCTCCTAACAATCACCAGGCAGCTCCATTTCTCTCTCTGGATTAGAAAGGAAGCATTGCCAGATCACTTACCAGCAACCAGTCATGTAGAGCAGCAGAGTAGCTACAAACACAGCAAGCATGAGAAGTATATTCAGATTGGACAGGAAGCTAAATCAAGCACCTGCTGATGAGCCTGTATTGTTGTACCACCTTGTCCTTGAGAGCCATGCTCATAGTCCATTTAAGTTATAACAGCCAGCTACACTCCTAAGCCCGCCAAAGCTTCTGCCACTGCAAAGCTGCTCACTTCCCTATCCTAGAGAAACCTGCTGGGGCTGCCATAGAATTATTCTCCCCCCCCCCCTCTCCCCATAACTGAATTCCATCTATGAATAGAGTTATCATATGGCTCCGAGATCGGGAAGAGGAGTGAGGTTGGGCATGGCATAGGAGGCTCACTCTGCCTCCGACTTCCTTCCCAGTATGATGCCATTTAAGGCGATGTGCCTAGCAGTGTGTCGCTGCTTGGTGCATCATCTAAGACGCAAGCTAAAGGCATGCCCCTTAGCATGCTCCTTTGCACAGCAACAGAGTGCAACTTCTGACAATAAGTTAATAAACCATCTCCTTTACTCTCCCCACTCAGTTCTAAGTAGGCTATAGTAACAGAATCTTCCTGGCATTCCTGAAATATAAAAAAAAACCAAGAAGAGTACAGAAAGGACTACCGGGTAAAACTGAAAGAAGACAAGAGGGAGATACGCCTGGCGAAAGCACAGGCGGAAGAGCAAATGGCTAAAAATGTGAAAAAGGGAGACAAAATTTTTTTCACATATATCAGTGAAAGGAGGAAGATGAAAAATGGAATTGCTAAACTAAAAGATGCTTGGAACCGATATGTGGAAAGTGATGAAGAAAAAGCAAACGTGTTAAACAAATACTTCTGCTCTGTGTTCACGGAAGAAAAACCTGGAGAAGGACCAAGATTATCTGGCAAATTTACACTAGAAAATGGAGTAGATTCTGTGCCGTTCATGGAGGAAATAGTTTATAAACAACTTGAAAAACTGAAGGTGGACAAAGCGATGGGACCGGACAGGATCCATCCTAGGATACTGAGGGAGCTCAGAGAGGTTCTGGCGGGTCCTGTTAAAGACTTGTTCAACAAATCTCTGGAGACGGGAGTGGTTCCTGGGAATTGAAGTAGAGCGGATGTGGTCCCTATTCACAAAAGTGGTCACATAGATGAAGCGGGAAACTACAGGCCCGTAAGCCTCACTTCAGTTGTTGGAAAAATAATGGAACTGTTGCTGAAAGAAAGAATAGTGAACTTCCTTGAATCTAATGGGTTACAGGATCCAAGGCAACATGGCTTTACTAAAGGTAAATCGTGCCAAACGAACCTGATTGAATTTTTTGATTGGGTGACCAGAGAACTGGATCAAGGACATATGCTAGATGTAATTTACTTAGATTTCAGCAAAGCCTTTGACATGGTTCCTCATAGGAGGCTCTTGAACAAACTTGAAGGGCTGAAGTTAGGACCCAAAGTGGAGAATTGGATTAGAAACTAGTTGACAGATAGACGCCAGAGGGTGGTGTTTAATGGAAGATGCTCGGAGGAAAGAAGGGTGAGTAGTGGAGTCCCTCTGGGTTTGGTGCTGGGGCCAATCCTGTTCAATATGTTTGTGACATTGCTGAAGGGTTAGAATGAAAGGTTTGCCTTTTTGCTGATGATACCAAGATTTGTAATACAGTAGACACCGAGGAGGGAGTGGAAAACTTGAAGAAAGATCTACAAAAATTAGAGGAATGGTCTAATATCTGACAACTAAAATTCAATGTAAAGAAATGCAGAGTAATGCATTTGGGGATTAATAAATCGCAAGGAGCTGTATATGTTGGGAGATGAGAGGCTGATATGCATGGATGGGAAGAGGGACCTTGGGGTGATAGTGTCCGAAAATCTAAAGGTGAAAAAACAGTGCGACAAGGCGGTGGCTGCTGCCAGAAGGATGCTGGGCTGTATAAAGAGAGGCGTAACCAGTAGAACGAAGGTGTTGATGCCCCTATACAGGTCTTTGATGAGGCCCCACTTGGAGTATTGTGTTCAGTTTTGGAGACCGTACCTGGCGAAGGACACAAAAAGGCTTGAAGCGGTCCAGAGAGCGATGAAAATGATAGGAGGTTTGCGAGAAAAGACATATGAGGAGAGACTGGCAGCCCTGAATATGTATACCTTAGACTAGAGGAAAGGAGATATGATTCAGACGTTCAAATACTTGAAAGGTATTAACATAGAACAAAACCTTTACCAGAGAAAGAAAAATGGTTAAACCAGAGGACATAATTTGAGGTTGAGGGGTGGTAGACTCAAGAGCAATGTAAGGAAATTCTTCTTTATGGAGAGGGTAGTAGATGCCTGGAATGCGCTCCTGAGAGAGGTGATGGAGAGAAAAACAGTGACGGAGTTCAAGAAACAATGGGATGAACACAGAGGATCTAGAATCAGAAAATAATAGTAAATATTGAAGAACTAAGGCCAGTACTGGGCAGACTTGCACGGTCTGTGTCTGTATATGGCCATTTGGGTGAGGATGGGCTGGGGAGAGATTCAATGGCTGGGAGGGTGTAGATGGACTGGAGTGAGTTTTGACAGAGACTTCAGTAGTTGGAACCTAAGAACAGTACCGGGCAGAGCTTTAGATTCTTGCCCAGAAATAGCTAAGGAGAAGAAGAAAACCCTCCTCCCCCCTCAACAAATTTGTAGATTGAATCAGGTTGGGCAGACTAGATGGACCACTTGGGTCTTTATCTGCCATCATCTTCTATGTTACTATGTTCCTTATATTGTTGCTAAAACTAAGACTAGGGTTACCAGATGTTCTAATTTCCCCGGACATTTCCTCTTTTTGAGAACTGTGTCGGAAGTCCGGGCAGATTTTCAATTTAACAATTTTTGTCTGGGGAAACCAGACATCTAGTAATCCTATAGCAGCTCAACCTATCCAGATTCCTCCTCTCCCCCCCCCCCCTGCACCTATTCAGAGTTCTGTTCTCTGTTGGCTCTCCAGCCCTCCCCCCCCCCCAACACCATGCACCTATCTGGAGTCCTTCTCCCTCTCTTCCCCTTTCCATGGGGGATCCTGTGCTTGCTCACCCAGCACTTTATAATTCTTTGGCCATTGTCAGCATCAGTGAACTAAACACGCTGCCTTCAGTGACCCGGAAGCTTTCTCTATTCAGAGAAAAAGCTTCCGTGTCACCAAAGACAGCGTGTTTAGTTCACTGATGCGGATGACAGCCGAAGAGTTACAGCAGCACTGAGTGAGCAAGCACATGATTGGGGGAATGGGGGGGGGGAAGAAAGATGCTGGACTGTGGGAATGGGAAGGAAAGGGAAGGAAAGATGCCCTAGACCTCCAGGAGAAGAAAGGGAAGGGGCAGACAGAGATACCAGACCACAGGAGGTTGGGAAGGGAGAAAAAATGAAGACCACTGGAGTGGGGGAAGAAGAGAGAGATGTCAGACCAGGGAAAGGAAGGGGAAGAAGGGAAAGACAGAGAGATGCCAGACCACAAAGTGGGGAGAAGAGAAAAGAAAGAAGGGAGAGAGATTCCAGACTATGGAAGGAGAGGATAAAGAGCCCAGACAATAAGAGGGGGGAAGGGGGAAGACAGATGTCAGACCATAGGATAGGGAAAGAGAGGAAGGACATGGTGTATAGGGATGTGAGGGGTGGAGAAGGAGAAGGGGAGAGGGAGGGATGAGATGGTGCATAGGGATGGGAGGAGTGGGGAAGGGAAGAAAATGGAAGAAATTCTGTTTATAGATAGATGGGAACAGGGGAGAAAAAAGAGGGAGAAGATGGTATACATGGATAGATAGGAAGGGAAAACATGGCAAAGTGAATAGATTTGAATAGGAAGCAAAAAAATGGAAGAAAGTTGAATGTTAAAAGTTAATGCCAAAGATGGATATAGGGCAGAAAATGAAGGAGAGAAAACCAGCAATTGGGTAAGAAGGCCATGGAAACAGTTAAGAACACAGACAGAAGGAAGTGAAACCAGAGACTGGGAAAAGATAAGTAGAAAAATGAAATCACCAGACAACAAAGGTAGGAAAAGTGATTTTATTTTCAATTTAGTGATTGAATTGTGTTAATTTTCAGAATGTACATCTGTTGTCTATATTTTGCACTGTTCAAGAAGAAATGTATTTTTTTCTATTTCTCTGGTGTTGTATACAACATGCAGAGCCTGGCATCTTAAGGTTTCGTTTGTGTATGTTAGGACTTTTAGGTTATGGTCCTGTATTTGCATAGGGTTTATCTGTGTTCTGCATGTGTGACCAGGTGTTCTGGTAGGAATGAATGTTGTGTCATGGTCCCAAGTAGGAAGATATTTGTCAGCAGTTTGTCTGGGTTTTAGTAGGCCCCAAGCTCGGGGACGCGTCTGGAGGGCTTCTGCACATGTGCAGATGTCAACATGATGACATCATATGCAAGCACTCATGAGCTCTAGACATGGCCCAGAGCTCAGGGAAGGAAACATGAAGATCGTGTGGGAGCAGAGCTGGGGGTGGATTGGGGCGGGACTGTGATGGAACAGGGCAGGGCCAAGTGTCCCCTTTTTTGAGTTCAATAATTTTTATTGACATTTAAATAGATCATACATAAATGAATACAACAGTATAAGATAACATGAGTCAAATGTATGAGAAAGAAAAAGGTACAGAAGAAAAAAACAAAACAATATAGCGATATAATGACAACAGTTAATCAATAATGCTATCATAGATACAACAAAATGACAGTATGGATGTATACCTTGTTCAGGTGCGTGACTGTAATATTTTAATGGCTCCCATATTATATTAAATTTATTTAACCCATTTAATCTTTCTGCAACAACACATTCATATTTGGCAGTTAGACCAGTGTTCTTCAACCTTTTTACACCCGTGGACCGGCAGAAAAAAAAAGAATTATTTTGTGGACCGGCAAACTACTAGGACTAAAATTTAAAAACCCCGTTTCCGCCCCATCTCCGCGAGCTCGGTTCCCACAAATCATCTGATCCCATCCACACAAGCCTCAGTTATGATTTTATATTGAATGTATTTTATTAAAGTATAAAAAGAAACAATATTCTGTACAATTGTCATTTTATAAATACAAATAATTCAGAGCAAGGATCAACAAAACCCCTGTCTCCCCTCACCTTCACATATATCCCCTCTATTATCAAGAAAACTGAACAAGCTAAATTATTACAGAATGCTACACAGAAATATCATGCTAACAGAATACTGCAGTCACACATGACAGAAATAGTTTTAGGGGAATGCAACTAGGGCAACTGCTCTCTGGTCAGAGAGCGCCCTAAGCCAGCTGGAAGCTAAAGAAGCACTGCCTGGGTTTTGCAGTCCCCAGTTATGTCTAACACCAGCTCTAGCAGGATATATATTTCAAATCTGATATATTCTAATCACAAAATAGAAATAAAATTATTTTTTTCTACCTTTTGTCGTCTCTGGTTTCTGCTTTCAATCTTCTTTTCACTCTCTTCCTTCCAGCATCTGCCCTCTCTGTCTCTTCAATCCAGCATCTGCCCCTTCCATCCACTGTCTGTCCTCTCCCCCTTCCATATGGTATCTGTCTTCTTTCCATGCCCCTCTCCCCTTTCCATCCAGCTTGTGCCCCTCTCTCCTTTTTACATGATTCATTCCAGCTTCACTGCTCTCTTCATTTTTATCTCTCCTACACCAGATCTATCATCGTTGTCCCTCTCTGCTTATTTTTCTGCTGACCCTTCCTATCATCAATCTCTCTACTTTCTCATGCCTGTGTCTCCCCTTCCCCTCCTCTAATCTCTCTGCCAGCTGTTTCCTTCCTTTTTTCATTCTCCCTTCCCTCTTCCTCCTGTCCAGCAGTAACTCTCTTCCCTTCCTCCCCTCCCAGCAGCATCTCTCCTTCTCCCTCTCCAGTAGCAGCTGTCCCTTTTTTCCCTTACCCAGCAGCTTCTCAGACTCCTTTCCCTCCTCCCCTCCCAGCAACATCTCACCTTCTCCTTCCCTCCAGGTCCAGTAGCAGCTGTCCCTTTTTTTCCCTTGCCCAGCAGCTTCCCAGATTCCTTTCCCTCCTCCCCTCCCAGAAGCATCTTTCCTTCTCCCTCTCCAGTAGCAGCTGTCCCTGTTTCCCCTTGCCCAGCAGCTTCCCAGAGTCCAATAGTGGCTTTCTCCCCTCCCAGCAGCTCTCCTTATTTCCCAGCGCAGCAATTCAGGAAGGCAGTCTCGGGTCCTTTGTTGGGTCGCGTCGCCTCTGAGGAAAGAGGAAGTTGCATCATCAGAGGCAGCCGCGACTCAGCAAAAGCCCTGAGGCTGCCTTCATGAATTGCTGCGTGGGAAGTAAAGGAGAGCTGCAGAGAAGGGAGAAAGCCACTGTCGGAGGCTCCCCAAGATCTCTCCGGCCCAGCCCAGACTTCAGCTGTTGATCTTGCCGGCCCTGCGCGGACCGGCAGGAAATTGAAGGGAGTCAATCTTGCCGGCCCTGTGCAGACCGGCAAAAATTTCCTGCGGACCGGCGGTTGAAGAACTGTGAGTTAGACAAACAGTATTCTACCAGGTTACATATTCCACCCTTGAAGCATCCTTCCAGTGTTGCAAAATGATTTTGATGCCAAATTAAGTAAAATTCTTAGCAATTATAATGGTATTTAGATATTAGCTGCTGAAGTCCTAAATGGCCCAGTACTATAACATCTAATGTAAGTGATTCCTTAATTTCTAGTAAAGTGCAGATGGTATCCCATATACTTTGCCAATAAGAACATATATGATCACAGTAGTATAACAAATGTATTAGTGTGCCAACCTCCCTTGAACATGACCAGCATTTATTAGAGTTATCTTTTAATTTTTGACAATTTATATGGTATCCAGATGGCTTTGTGAAAAACAAAAAATATAGATTGTTTGATAGTTGCTGATATTAGTGTATTATGAATAGAAGTCCAGATCTGTTCCCAACATTGCTTTGAAACATCCTTCTTAATGTCAAATTGCCATGTAGATTCCGTTCCTTTAGTAAGGGAGAAAGCGTTAACCTGCAATATTTTAGACCACCTAGAGGCAGCCCCTTTTTTAAAAGCTATTACTGACATGAAGGACAGTAGGCTCGGGGTGGAAGAACAGAGCAGTTTACACTTCCAAAAAATCATCGAGGCAATGCTGAAGTTATATCCATCTATAAAATTAACTAGGGGTAACTTCTAATCATATTGCAAATCATGAAAGGGTAACCACTTATCGTCTCTTCGTAAATGATAAATTGACCATATACCCACCTGTTGCCATGTAGGCCATTGCACCATCTTCCCTTGAAATTTAATCAGCTTGTTTTTGCCATATGGGTACATGTAGTGTGGTTTCCCATGGCGTGGTAAAGCATTTCTCAATCATCTTCACCACATGCGATGTACTATTAAGAAAAACATCTTTATTAATTAACTTATTGTTTGATGAAAACGGAAGAAGATGTAAGGGATTATCTGATAACATCAGTGGCACACATAGCCATTCAGGTTGCACAGTATTTCCACTAGCATCAAACTAACTAGTAGATTGTTTAAGGATATGCGCTGTGTGATATTCCAAAAAACTAGGAAAGTTAACTCCCCCAGATGACTTATTAGCTTTTAGTTTTTTAATGGCAATACATGGTGGTTTATTGTTCCACAGAAACGAGGTAAAAATCTTTTCCAGCTTATGATAAACTTTGATATTAAAATAGAATGGCGTCTAACCTTCCCCACCAAGAAAGTCGCAACGGTGACCACCTTTTAGTCAAACCTTGCTTTGATTTAATCAGGGCTTCTTCATTCAATTGAACAGTTTCTTCAATGCTTGAACCAATTAGTATGCCAAGATATTTTAATTTAGAGGTTACCATATTGAACTTATGTCCCAAGCATTAACTTCCGGACAGTTGAGTGGCATGATTTTGGTTTTATATCTGGAAAACTTGGAGTATCTTCCAATAACCTCAAGAATATAAGGCAGGGGTGTCAAACTCAAAACACATAAGGGGCCAAGATCTAAAACACAGGCTAAGTCGTGGGCTGGATTTTTTATTAAGATACTTACCCGGGATCCAAGATGGCGTCCGATACCTGTGACTGGTGAGACGCTGTGGAAATCACCGATTGCTTTCTTTCGATTTCAGTCCTTTTTCTTCCACTGCGATGCCGAAGAGACGGGGTAAGAGCTCTGCTGCAGCCTCGCGGCGCTCTGAACACCCCCCTCTTGCTTCCATCGAGCAATTTTTGCAGCGTCTTCAGAGGGAGCCTGCAGTTTCAGGGAGTCGCCCGTTGGACCCTGCGGCGTGGAGTGACGCCGACCTGGAAGTCCTAGGGCTAGATACAACTCTGAGCCCCGATCAAAGGATTCCACCTCCCCCACCGCTGAGCACTAGCTCACCACGTGAAGGGAGCGAGCCAGAAGAAGCAGCACTCCCCAACCGAGAGGCTGAACCATACTTCTAATCCTGCCAGCTGAAACCCCACCACCTCACTCCTAGGCCTGATCTCAGCCCTTAAAGAACTGGCAATCAGATGGACCTCCCCCGCCAGCAGGCCCCACAGAACTGTGCGATCCTTCGTGAGGAATAAGAAGGACCAAGTGGAAATCCCTGCCCGGTCCACCAGAATTACAAGAGTCCACCCCATCGGAAGAAACCACACACCAAACCCAACAGTGCAGGTCAGTAAGCATGAAATGGTTTTACATGATTTATCCACTGGTACTAGGCTAAGCCAACCCTGGAAATTACCACCCTGCACTGCCGCATCCAACTCCTTCATACTGGTCAACACAAATGAACTCCAGGCCACAAGAATACCAGCATAACCCAGTATTAGCATGCCTAACATCTAGACACCCAAATTTATGGTGTAAGGAAGTATGGCTACATGCAACTAGGAAGCGTGTAACATACAGCATTCTCTAAGTTGCATAAGTCAGAGCCTTGCCTATGTCCCACCCATGCTCCACCCTTGTGTACACCCCACATGCAAATATGCGCTGGTTCTTTTTGCATACTCAAATGCCACCTAATTTTTATAGAATTGCTATCTGTACATAAGAATAGCCTTACTGGATCAGACCAATGGTCCATCAAGCCTAGTAGCCCATTCTCACGGTGGCCAATCCAGGTCACTAGTACCTGGCCAAAACCCAAGGTGTAGCAATATTCCATGCTACTGATCCAGGTCAAGCAGTGGCTTCCCTCATGTCTTTCTCAATATCAGGCTATGGATTTTTCCTCCAGGAACTTGTCCAAACCTTTCTTAAAACCAGTTACGCTCTCTGCTCTTACCACAACCTCTGGCAATGTGTTCCAGAGCTTAACTATTCTCTGAGTGAAAAAAAATTTCTTCCTATTGTTTTAAAAATTATTTCCCTGTAGCTTCATCGAGTGTTCCCTAGTCTTTGTAATTGGGCTATTATCAAGCTTTGAAAGGAGCTTGCAGGTTATGGGTATTTTGAGAATTCAGAATGGCTAAGGGTTTTATGTACTTTTGTACCTGTATACTTTGCACTTGTTTTACTGCAGGCACTATATTTACCTTGCCATAAAGTGTGCATGAGATTTCAAAGTGAATTTCTTGCATGCATTTTTCCTTCATGCCCTCTATCTTAGGAGTAGCAGGACACCATTGTAGTTGGAAGGGTCAAACAAACCAATCTCTAGCCCTGCTCCCAAGCCTTCCAGTTGCTTATGCAGTATGTTGGACAAATAGTAGGCAAGCAAAGAACACAGTGATGGCAAGCTTAGGTGTTCAATTCCTTTATTGTATTTGTCAAGACTCGACATGTATGTGTTTTGGCCCTACAACCTGCCT
This sequence comes from Geotrypetes seraphini, assembly GCF_902459505.1. Taxonomy (NCBI): domain Eukaryota; kingdom Metazoa; phylum Chordata; class Amphibia; order Gymnophiona; family Dermophiidae; genus Geotrypetes; species Geotrypetes seraphini. Next base: position 125,906,740 of record NC_047092.1, read on the forward strand.
CAGGAGTCTGAAGAATATTCAAATAAAATAAATAGAAAATATCACCTATGATCATAGCCTTTACTACAATGCCTGGACCCTACTCAAGGGCACAGTGCACGAAGCACAGAACCTGTGCATCCCCAAGTACAGAAAAGGGTGCAAAAAAAATAGAACAAAAAACCCAGTGTGGATAACAAATGCAGTGAAAAAGGCGATAAGTGACAAGAAAGCATCATTCAAAAAATGGAAAAAGGACAAAACAGAGGAGAACCAAAAAGAGCATAAAAAACACCAAAAGGAGTGTCACCGAGTGGTTAGGAAAGCAAAAAGAGAATATGAAGAGAGACTGGCGGGGGAAGCAACAAACTTCAAATCATTCTTCAGGTACGTTAAGGGGAAGCAACCAGCAAGGGAGGAAGTGGGACCCTTGGATGATGGGGACAGAAAGGGAGTGGTAAAAGAGGAAAAGGAGATAGCTGACAGGCTAAACAAGTTCTTCACGTCAGTTTTTACGAGGGAGGACACAACCAACATTCCGGAACCTGAGGAGATTGTAAAGGGGGAGCAGGATGAAAATCTGGTCCAACTAGAGGTGAGCAAGGTGGATGTCCTCAGGCAGATAGACAGGCTTAAGAGCGACAAATCGCCAGGTCCGGATGGCATTCACCCAAGGGTACTCAAGGAACTAAGGAACGAAATAGCTGAACCACTTCGACAAATTTGCAACCTATCCTTAAAAACCGGAGAGATTCCGGAAGACTGGAAAATAGCAAATGTCACGCCTATCTTCAAGAAAGGCTCAAGGGGAGACCCAGGAAACTACAGGCCGGTGAGCTTGACCTCAGTCCCGGGAAAGATGATGGAAGCACTGATTAAAGACAGCATCTGGGAACACATCGACAACTATGGGCAGCTAAAGTCGAGCCAGCATAGCTTCTGCAAGGGCAGGTCATGCCTCACAAACTTATTATACTTCTTTGAGGGGTTAACCAGCCAGGTGGATAAAGGGGAATCCATAGATATCATTTACCTTGACTTCCAAAAAGCCTTCGACAAGGTGCCACATGAAAGACTACTAAGGAAGCTATGGAACCACGGGGTGCAAGGGGAGGTCCACCGATGGATCAAAAACTGGCTGGCGGACAGGAAACAGAGGGTTGGAGTAAAGGGCCATTACTCAGACTGGCAATGGGTCACGAGCAGAGTTCCACAGGGATCGGTGCTGGGACCGCTCCTTTTCAATATATTCATTAACGACCTGGAGGCAGGAACAAAATGTGAGGTTATTAAATTTGCAGATGACATCAAACTATATCGCAAGGTCAATAACATGGAGGACTGCGAAGATCTCCAAAAAGATCTGACAACACTGGAAAAATGGGCCAAAAAATGGCAAATGAGTTTCAACATAGGGAAATGCAAGGTCATGCATATAGGGAAAAAAAACCCGATATTCACTTACAAAATGGGGGGATCAGCGCTAGGGGTGAGCGACCTTGAAAGAGACCTGGGAGTGATGGTAGACACAACATTGAAAGCGTCGGCGCAGTGTGCAACATCCTCAAGGAAAGCAAACAAAATGTTGGGTATCATTAAGAAGGGTATCACGACCAGGAAGAAGGAAGTCATCCTGCCACTGTATCGTGCTATGGTGCGCCCGCACCTGGAGTACTGTGTTCAATTCTGGTTGCCGTACCTCAAGAAGGACATGGAGGTACTTGAGAGAGTCCAAAGAAGAGCAACTAAGCTAATAAAGGGCATGGAGGACCTCTCATATACTGACAGACTGAAAAAGCTAGGGCTTTTCTCCCTGGAAAAGCGGAGACTTAGAGGAGACATGATAGAAACCTTCAAGATCATGAAGGGCATAGAAAAAATAGACAGGGACAGATTTTTCAAATTATGGGGATCAACAAGTACAAGGGGGCACTCAGAGAAATTGAAAGGGGAGAGGTTTAGAACAAACGCTAGGAAGTTCTTTTTCACACAGAGGGTGGTGGATACATGGAACGCACTACCAGAGGATGTGATAAACAGGAGCACGCTACAGGGGTTCAAAGAAGCTTTGGATAGGTACTTGGAAGACAAAGGGATTGAGGGGTACAGATAAGAGTAGAGGTAGATTATAGGGATGGGATTAGAAGTAAGTTATAAAATTAATCGGGGATCACTGTACAGGCACTAGGCCTGATGGGCTGCCGCGGGAGCGGACCACTGAGCAAGATGGACCTCTGGTCTGACTCAGCGGGGGCAACTTCTTATGTTCTTATGTAATAAAAACCTTAACCAAAAAATAGCTTGAGCTCTCTTCAAAGTTGTATGGATAAACTATTTGCAAAAAAAAAAAAAGTAAATTGCAGTTTATCCATATGATTTTGAAGAGTAGCATAGTAATATAGTAAATGACGGCAGATAAAGACCTGAACGGTGCATCCAGTCTGCCCATAAGTTAAAAAAATACATGATTAGATTAATTTGTCTCTTCTTTGATATATCTGGGCAGTAGACTTTAAAGTCTGGTATTATCCTAGGTTCCAGATGCTGAAGTTGCCATCCAAGCTCACTCCAGCCTATTCAACCATGCCATTGTTTGCAGGATATCTACCGTAAAATCTTGCCAGTAACATCGTCATGTTCCATATTAGTGGAGTTCACATTGATGCCCACCTCAGCCCACCCCAACCCATCCTACACCGAATCACAATATATGGAACACAGACCGTGCAGGTCTGTCCAATACTGGCCTTAGTTCTTTAATTTACATCCTTTGTTTTTTTTATGGTTAAGGTTTTTATTACGAAGGACAATATAGTAAAGCCTATAATCATATGTGAGTACCTAAGGTTGCCTTCACTGTGTATTTTGCTTTCTACCTTGGGAGGTATCATCTCCTGTCTACTTGTGTGTAGACAAATAGTAGGGCCATGATCCTGTGGCCCACTCTATTCCATTGTCTTTATATGTGCTTTGTAAAACAGCATACGGTGAATACTTTTGGTTGTTAAGTGGAGTGCCGTTTTCATTCCAGAGAATTTAACAGGTAACTGCTTAGCTACCCAGGCAAATTCCTTTGAAACTTGCTTAGTCCAAAACTTAAGGACAACATATGAAGCCATGAACATTTTCACAAACATACATTAAATGACAAACAGTGGAAATAATAACATTAGTAAAATGTAATGCTTACAATGCTGTGTTTGTACAGCTGTTGGCAAATATGTTAACTTGTTAATGAATTGGAAAATCATGCAGATCATATCATTAATGATTAACGTGACCATTTATTTTTTTGCCTCAAAATGATCCTCCCCCGGATCCTCACCGGACCCCATTAAATATAGTCCAAAATATAGACAGCAGATATAAATTCTCAAAACTGACATATTTTGATCACTAAATTGAAAATAAAATCATTTTTCCCAGCTTTGTTGTCTGGTGATTTCATGAGTCTCTGGTTGCACTTCCTTCTGACTGTGCATTCTTTCTTTCTTTGTCTGCCTCCATGCTCCCCTTTCTTTCTTTCTTTCTTTTTCTCTCTCCATGCCCCCTTTTCTTTCTTTCTTTTTCTTTCTCCCTGCCCTCCTTTCTTTCTCTCTCCCCATACCTCCCTCAAAGCCACCGCCGCCGCAGATTTCTCCAAGGTGCGTGCAGCCATGGCTGCACAAGCCTTCCTTCTGATGTCAATTCTGACGTTGGAGAGGAAGTTCCGGGCCAGCCAGGCAGCGATTGGTTGGCCCAGAACTTCCTCTCTGACGTTAGAATTGACGTTGGGGGGAGGGGGAGGCTTGTGCAGTCACGGTTGCAAGCACCTGATCTGTTGCTGCGTCGGAGAAATCCCAGGCTCCGTGATCACCTGTCCTGTTGTTCCCATGCACAGCATCGGGATGCTCTTTCTGAAAACGGGACATTTTGGCATCTCGAAGCTGTGCATGGGGACAACGGGACAGGCGATCTAAAAATGGGACCATCCCGTCACATTATTAATGATTCTGCAGGAGCTAAATTATCCCTCCCTTTTACAAAATCAAAACAGCGGTTTTTAGCGCAGGCTGGCACGCTGAATGCTCTGTGCTGCTCCCGGCACTCATAAGGTTCCTATGAGCATCAGAAGCAGCGCAGAGCATTCAGCACTCCAGCCTGCGCTAAAAACTGCTATCGCAATTTGTAAAAGAGGGGAAGGGAGGTTATGTGAGCAAAATTTCACACTAGAAAAATTTAGTGTGAAATTTAATTGTTCCAGAGAGAGAGAGAGAGAGAGACTTTTTTGCAATTATGTATATGATATCTGAGATACTTTATCAAAGAAAAATGCTGCAGTTCTTATTTCCATATTATTTAACTGAGCTAGCACCAGAAAAAACCTAATATTAACAGTTCATTTCTTTTCTCACAGCTTAGTAGATTAGAGTCCTTTTGTTTTAGGTAATGTAGGCATTTCAGAGCAAAACATTCCAATACATAGAGAAAACAGACAATGCACAAAGGATGTAGAAATGTGTGAAAGGAAAGGTGCAGACATATGGGACCATAAGATCCTCAGGTGAGGGCATGTAGTAGAGGAAGCAAAAGTGGAGGGAAAGCTGAAAACAGCATTAGAAGGAAACTTTAAAATATGAGTGTTAAATATAGAAACTTCTGCTCAAAGCAACTTAACTGACATCCTTTTCTCCTTACTTTCATAAACACTCCTCTTGCTATGCTTTTCATTTAAGGATTGCTTTGGGGACATAGCCCTAAGTTCTTGCAGATTTTTCCTTATTGATTACTCCTTAGCTGCACAAATTTGTAGTTTTGATTCCGCAGGTAAAGGAATTCAGCAATATGGCCAAGTAACCCTAACTAGTTGGAATATAAACACTTACATTTACAATTTATTATCACCGAGGGAAAGAAACCCTTATTACAGTGGTTCCCAAACCTGTCCTGGGGGACCCCCAGCCAGTCAGGTTTTCAAGATATCCCTAATGAATATGCATGAGAGAGATTTGCATATAATGGAAGTGACAGGTATGCAAATATCTCTCATGCATATTCATTAGGGATATCTTGAAAACCTGACTGGCTGGGGGTCCCCCAGGACAGGTTTGGGAACCACTGCTTATTATATCTATAAAGCAGGGGGTCTCCAAAGTCCCTCCCTGAGGGCCGAATCCAGTCAGGTTTTCAGGATTTCCCCAATGAATATGCATGAGATCTATGTGCATGCACTGCTTTCAATGCATATTCATTGGGGAAATCCTGAAAACCCGACTGGATTTGGTCCTCAAGGAGGGACTTTGGAAACCCTTGCTGTAAAGCATCATGTATGCTATATAAATGTTAACAACAATAATTTTCAAAGGCATTTCTACACATTTTATATGCAAAAATTGAATTTTTGGAAATTGTTCAACACATAAGTGTACAAATTATATGCAAGTGGCTACTTCATGATTAAATGTGTATTACAGAAAGGTTTTTCTAGGACCAGGTTTGGAGGCACAGAACACACTTAAATGTTCACATTTTTTCACATTTCCAAAAGTATGTGTGTATGAGTGTTCATAGTAAAAATGCCTTTACTAAACCATCAGTGAAGGGGTTGTGCTTGCTCTTACACAGCGATGTGCTTTATTCTTATGTCCTCTTCTTCCTGTAGGCTGCATGAAGGACCTAAAGCAAGATGGTTATTCTCAGAAAGGTAAGCCATGGATACTCTCTGTACTTGTTTACTGAAACTGGTATGATCTGGGTTTACATATCACAAAAATACTGTAAAATACCACTTATATAGAACAATACACATTAGTATTGTTAATCCCTAACACTGTAGGGCTTACTAAGCGGCCTCAGAGATAGAGCCTACGCACAGCCATACAATCACAAGCTGAGATGATCCGCGTAGATGTAATACTCCTGCTCCAATCATTGGCCAATAAATACTAATTTTAACTTTTTTGTGCTATTTTTTAAAGCTAATATAAACCCTTCACCAATCACTACTGAAGATATAGTGCGTTTTCAAAAAATCTTCAGCGAATACTGTGCATATTGTCCAAATTTGAAAAACTAGACCACACAACTTATCTTTTTTGTTGAATAGTCTTTGCTGTGGGAGTCTTTTTTTAAAAACCTCAGTTAGTTCATGTCCGTCTGCCGACGCGGCCAGCGTTTCGCGGGAAATACATACATCCGCTGCGTCAGGGCCACCGGGACATTAACAATCACACGCACACTAGAAATAAATACAAAAGTTAAGACATTAACCCTCAAAAACCAAAATACTTAAAAATTTAAATACCACAACACTCACAACAGTGCATTCGGTCACAGCTTTTCAAACAGTGCCAAGATGGCAGCCACAGCTTATTTATAATTTGTTCAACTTTAGTGACGCAATAACATAATGACATAACCAGAGCGTGCCTATTACACGCTTCAATCTCCAAAGAATGGCTACTAGTAAAAGTGATGCCATTCAAAGGACCTATTAAGGCCCTTAGGCCACAAAGTATCTAACCTATTAATCCAGCGCTGTTCTCGTTGTGCAAGGTAACGCCTGAAATCCCCCCCTCTACTTCCCGGAACAACCACTTCCAAAATCAAAGCTTTCAAAGACCAGAACTCATGCTTACTTTCTATACAATGTTTGGCCAAAGGTGCCCCAAATACTTTATTTTTGATGTTACTTTTATGTTCAGTAAGCCTTGTAGTTAGTTTCCTAGATGTCTGACCCACATAGATTAGATCGCAGGGGCATTTTATGATATATACGACCCCACAGGTTTTGCAATCAGAAGTATGTCTCAGAATATATTCTCTCTTGTCCTTAGGATTGCAAAACCTGTCGGTGCATACCATCAGCTTACACATTTGACATGTTCCACACTCTCTGTGTCCCAACTGTATTACAGTATCACTGAGTTTAACACTAGGTAACATAGAGGGGCACAGGATCTCTTTGAGATTCCGAGTTCGCCGGAAAGCTATTCTTAGATGGTGAGCTTTAAAAATTCCCGAAGTTTGCAAGATCCCCCAATGCCGCTTTAAAGAACGGACCACCTGATGACATTGGCTAGAATATGTCACCACACATGTCATGTATTGTTCTCCTAATTTCTGGGGCTCAGATTTTTTAGGAGCAAATAGAATATCCCTATGACAATAACGTGCTCTTTTATAGGCTGCAGAAACAACCATAGAAGGATAACCCCGAGCTAAAAATTTTTGTTTAAGAACATCAGTTTGTTTTTTGAAGTCACTTGGCGAGGAGCAAATTCTTCGCATGCGTAAAAATTGGGAGTAGGGGAGGCTTTTTTTCAAGGAACTGGGGTGGGCACTGGAGTAGTGGAGAGTAGAATTACAGTCAGTAGGTTTTGTATATACTACTGTATGAAATTCACCATTCCTGATTTCCACCGATACATCCAGGAAAGAAATCTGGTGAGTACAAAAAGTGTAAGTAAATTGTACTTTAGGGTGACAAGTGTTCAGGTATAAGAAAAAATCTTCCAATTTCTCCTGACCCCCATTCCAGATCAAAAAAATGTCATCAATGTATCTCGTCCAGAAGGTAACAAACTTGAAAAATTCACATCCATACACCCAATCACACTCAAACTTGTCCATAAACAGGTTAGCAACTGACGGGGCCATCGTTATCCCCATCGCAATACCAGACTTCTGATGAAACAAGTGCTCCTCAAACATAAAGAAACTGTCACACAGTACCATATTAGCTAGGGAACATATAAACTCAGTTGGAACTCTAAAATTCAATCTTTTCTCCAAAGTGTCATGTATTATTTGTAATGCTTCAACTTGGGGGATAATCGTATATAAAGAACAGACATCAATGGTTACCAGGAGAGAGTGGGGTTCAGGCTTAACAGCATCCAATTTTTTAAGAAACTGTGTTGTATCTTGAGTGAAAGCAGTGGTCTGACAAACAAATTGCTGCAGAAATTTGTCAATATATATGGATGAAGCTTCCAACAGGGCACCTCGATTGGAGACAATCGGCCTACCCGGAGGGGAACTAGAGGACTTATGAATCTTCGGGAGTAGATAGAAGATCGGGATCTTGGGATGACAAACATTCAAGAACCTGAATTCTCTCTTAGTCAAGTAGCCTTCATCTAATGCCTTTTTAGTTAAGGAATTAATTTTTAATTGAAGATGTTCAGTAGGATCGAAAGAGAGAACATCATAGTCCGGACTAAACAGTTTTGCTATGAGCCTCATTAATATAGGACTCTTTGCTTAACAACACTATTGACCCTCCTTTATCTGCTTTTCTAATAATAAGGTTTTCATCATCAGTCAAAGATCTAATGGCATTTTTCTCGGCCTTACTGATATTATAGTAAGTCCTCTCCTTATTATTTCTCGTGTTCTTTACAATGTCCGCCTCAACCAGCTTGTGAAATGCAGTGATTAATGGATCCACCGGACCCGGCGGGACCCAAGTGGATTTCGGGGTAACAATAGAGTCTTTATCCAGCTGTCCAGTCACTTCCTCACTCGAGAAGAACGCTTTGATCCTCAACATCCGATAGAATTTCTCCAGATCAATCCTGTTTTGAAAAACATCCACAGGGGTAGTGGGAACAAAAGATAAACCTTTTGATAACAAACTATATTCATCAGGGGTAATCCGATGCTGAGATAAGTTGATGATTTGGATCTCCTTTGACTCTGAGGTAGTTGTCTGGGTTCCATTCAAGGATATCTCTGTCCTCTTTGGGACCGCGTTTATGGACGTTGATTTTGATTTTGATTTTGGTAAGGGTACTGAGCTTGACCTCGACCTCGACCAGTCCCTCTCCGCCATCTTCCTCGTCGCGGATATCGTGGGTTTGAATCTAAAAAATCCTCATCTGAGCTGGGTTTACATATGTCATGGAATTGATTATTCAAGTTAGAAAAATGAGCCTGTTTGCATGGAATTCTGACTAGAATTATTAAGTATACTCCAGATCATCACAAAATTGAAGCACACTGGCAGAGCTGCAGGGAGCTCTGTATTGTAATAAAAGAAGATAATATGGGTGAAAAGGGCGAACAGAATGTTAGGAATCAGTGGCGTACCTAGGGTATGTGGCACCCGGGGCCCATCATTTTTTGACAACCCCCCCCCCCATGTAAAAAAATATTTTTTGTAATAACCATGAAAAATAAATGGTCATAATAGAAACAGGCACTGAAAATTTTCTTTTATTGAACCTCATATATGTAACCATTAATCCAAACATAACATAAATTATGTCTGAATTGTCATGACATCAGAAGTACATATGGAGTAGTTGCAGGTGATGCTTGGGACAGTTCTGATTGTGTTAGTTCAGTTTTATGTGTTTTTGAATAGAAGGGTTTTTATTTCTTTTTTGAAGGTTTTGTAGTCTGTGGTCGAGGTCAATAGGTTGTAGAGTTAGGGGTCGAGTGTTAGGAGATTGTCGAACAGTTTTTTTTTCTTTTGACGATTTTGGTTGGAGGGTGTGTGAATGGTGCGTGAGTTCTCCTATGTCTGGTTAAAGTGGATTTAATTATTTAGCTGAAGAAATTAGTAAACCCCCCCCCATTCCACACACATTAATTCTCTTCCATTTTTGTTCCCATTCTAAAAAACACTGATAAGTTCCCAGAAAAAAAATACATTAAAATAAGAAGTGAAAACAAAGGCCCCAACAGATGAGAACATAACATAAGAATAGCCTAACTGGGTCAGACCAATGGTCCATCATGCCCAGTAGCCCATTCTCATGGTAACCAATCCAGGTCATTAGTACCTGGTCAAAACCCAAAGAGTAGCAACATTCCATGCCACCGATCCAGGGCAAGCAGACACTTCCCCCATGTCTTAATAACAGACTATGGACTTTTCCTCCAGGAATTTGTCCAAACCTTTCTTAAAATCAGCAATGCTATCTGCTTTTACCATAACTTCTGGCCACTTCATTTTTAAGCTTAGTTCTTTCCTTCCAAACAGAGACCTTGCTAGATGTCAAATACAGAAAGAACAAGGTAACTTCACAAGGACTTAGCTGTGCAGAAAATGTGAATCTCCTCATACATCCACCATATAGTGCAAAAATGTGCAAAGATCTGTTTTTTTTCTTTCGATCACTACATAGTCTAATGCCACACAAGCAACGCTGTTACAAACATATTCTGAAGGTCAATGCTAAGGTTAACAAAGTTTCCTTCCTTGGACCACAAGGAGATACTGACAAACCACTAGAAGAGATCCCAAAACAACTACCCAGGCACAACACCCAAAGACCCACTCAGTGTGTGAACCAGTTGAGTGGAGTGGACTAACTGGGGAGTGGAAATGGGCCCAGAGTTTGCTCAGCAGAATTTCCCAGACAACCTCTTCCTCTCAACACATTGACATGCTGCCGCCACCACCACCACCATTAGGAACACCTCAACGGGTAGGCCAGCAATGCTTATAAACTTTATAAAACATATTATTATATTTTCTTATAAAGCACATATTTTAATTGAACTCTCTGACATCCTCAGCCTTGCCATTCACAAAAATAGAAAGAAGAAAAGTTCCCGTTTCCTGCTGTCTCATGTCCCCGGCCTATACAATATTTTTCTTCTGCAGACCCTTCAAAAGTCTGACCAAATCCTCGTTTCACTTGCATTATAAAGTACTGAGGATGCCATCTCTCTCCAATCCCAGGTCCTAAAGTCTAAGACAGTAGTGCAAACTAGTGCTGCCCGATTCAAGAAAAAAAATTTTTTCGATTCGATTCAGCCTATTGAATTGGTTTTTCGATTCAACTTTTCTGCCCAATTGGGTGTTTGTTTGTTTTTTTTAAAATATCCTGGTGGGTTTATTTTATAGCTTTTTCACCCCCCTTTGGCTTCTCCTAACCACACTGGCGCTGTGGTGTAAATAAAATAAAGAAACAAAAAGGACTTTTCCTCTCTGTTAAATCCTAGCTCACGTTTGCGGTCTAACACCAGCTCTGGCAGGATACACATTTCAAATCTGACATATTGTAATCACAAAACAGAAAATAAAATTAGTTTTTCTACCTTTTGTTGTCTGGTTATTTTTCAAATCTTGTTGGTCTAAGGCTCTGGTTGTCTTCTGATAACTTGCTTGCCAGGGTCTCCTTCTTCCTTCTTTCTGCATGCTAACCATCCATCTGCCATCTCTGTCCTCCCCGTTTCCCTTTCCTCCCCAGGAGGTCTGGCATCAATCCTTTTTTCGTCTCCCTCCACAGATCTATCTTTTCTTAACTACCCTTTCATCCAGCATCTCTCCCTCCTTCCCCACCACCCCAGGGTTCACCATCTCTCCCTTTCTTTTCCCAACTACCCTCCTATCCAGTATCTCTATCCCTCCCTCCACACCATCCCTTGTGTCCAACTTCTCTCCCTTTCTGTTCCTTCCCTCTCTAAAAACTATGGTTCATCATCTCTCCCTCTTCTCTATTTTCAGACCCATTATTTCTTCCCACCCAAAGTCCGGCATATGCGCGTCTCTTTGAACCCCCTCATTCCCTCCGTGTATTTCTACACCAGGGCCCCCCTCCCTGAAGGTCTGTCCCCCCCTTAAAGGTCTGCATCCCACCCCTGAAGGCCTGCACTCCCCCCCCTGAAGGCCTGCCCCCCCCCTCCGAAGGCCTGCACCCCCCTTGAAGGCCTGCCTGCCTGCCTGTCCCCCCCTGAAGGCCTGCCTGCCTGATCCCCTTGAAGGCCTATCCCCCTCTTGATGGCCTGTCCCCCCCTTGAAGGCCTGCCTGTCCCCCCTGAAGGCCTGCCTGCATGATCCCCTTGAAGGCCTATCCCCCCCTTGAAGGCCTGTCCCCCCTTGAAGGCCTGCCTGTCCCCCCCCTTGAAGGCCTGTCCCTCCCTTGAAAGACAGCCTGCCTGCCTGACCCCCCCTTGAAGGCCTGTCCCCCTTGAAGTTCTGCCTTCCTGTCACCCCACCCTCCCCCTTGAAGGCCTGCCTGCCGGCCTGCCTGCCCGCTCCACCCCGAAGGACCGCTCGCCTCCCCTGGCCTCCCTGCACCACCTGAATCAGGCCCTGAGGGGGTGCTCCCAGCCTTGAGTTCAGTCCCCCCCCCAAGGACCGCTTGACCCCCTGGCCTCCCTGCACCACCTGAATCAGCCCGCAGCGGGATCGCGATGTCAGCGATCCCTTCGCTGCTTCGGAGCTGCTTCCTCCGCCGCGGTTCCGTCCCTTCTCTGTTGTCAGAGGAGGGGAGGGGCGGGACCGCAGCGTAGGAAGCAGCGCCGAAGCAGCTCAGGGATCGCCGACATCGCGATCCCACTGTGGGCTGCTTCATAGGTGGTGCAGGGAGGCCAGGGGGGCGAGCGGTCCTTCGGGGGTGGGGCGGACTGAACCCCCCTCAGGGCTGGCACCCGAGGTGGACCGCCCCTTCCCCTTAATATACTACTGCTAGGAATGATTAAGAAGGGGATCACGAACAGATTGGAGAAGGTTATCATGCCGTTGTACCGGGCCATGGTATGCCCCCACCTGGAATACTGCATCCAGCACTGGTCGCCGTACATGAAGAAGGACACAGTACTACTCGAGAGGGTCCAGAGAAGAGCGACTAAAATGGTTAAGGGACTGGAAGAGTTGACGTACAATGAGAGATTAGAGAAACTGGGCCTCTTCTCCCTTGAAAAGAGGAGACTGAGAGGGGACATGATCGAAACATTCAAGATAATGAAGGGAATAGACTTAGTAGATAAAGACAGGTTGTTCACCCTCTCCAAGGTAGAGAAAACAAGAGGGCACTCTCTAAAGTTAAAAGGGGATAGATTCTGTACAAACATAAGGAAGTTCTTCTTCACCCAGAGAGTGGTAGAAAACTGGAACACTCTTCCAGAGGCTGTTATAGGGGAAAACACCCTCCAGGGATTCAAGACAAAATTAGACAAGTTCCTGGTGAACCAGAAAGTACGCAGGTAAGACTAGACTCAGGGCACTGGTCTTTGACCTAAGGGCCGCCGTGTGAGCGGACTGCTGGGCACGATGGACCACTGGTCTGACAGAGCAGCGGCAGTTCTTATGTTCTTATGTAGACATAATAGGGACCAGGATGAAACTTGGGAAGGAGCACTCAATACTGAGTCCAATACCGAGCTCCATTTTCTTGGGAGCCCGCTCCAACGAGGCACGTGAGTGCCGTTTCACCCCTCCCCTGAACCTGCGGGAGAGAGATTTCAGCAGCAGCGGCCCGAGCTCCATTTTCTTGGGAGCCCGCTCCAACGAGGCACGCGAGTGCCGTTTCACCCCTCCCCAGAACCTGCGGGAGAGAGATTGCAGCAGCAGCGGCCCGAGCTCCATTTTCTTGGGAGCCCGCTCCAACGAGGCACGCGAGTGCCGTTTTATCCCTCCCCCGAACCAGCAGGGAGAGAGAAAAAAGATTTGCAGCACCGGGCTGTCATCCAGTTCGGGAGCCAACGAGAAAAAAAGATTTACTCAATTCGCCACTGCCTTCCTGCCTATCACCCCCCTGTGCCAGCGGCCCGCCAGGGACCGACACCAAGCTCGGTGTCTCTAGTTCGTTGGGACCTCGTGCAGTATTCTTGGACTCTCAATTGTGGCCACCCCGACCAGAGTACTATCTTTTAAAGTACTATCTTTTAAAGTTCTTAGATTTATACTTCTTATCTCTTATTTCATACCTGCTCATAGACTTAGATATTACATACCTGTTCCTAGATTATACCCTATCTGCTTTTAGATTCATATTGTTAATCTGATCATGTCTTACACCTCATAATTGCATAGACCTGTCTTATAGATCTGCTCATAGTCTCCTATATCATAATCTTATTTAGTACAGATCTGTTCATAGTCTTTAAATCATATATGCTTATAGTCTTATTCTTTCACATCTGTTCTTAGACCTATATTCTCTAGCCCTCTGATCCTTCCTTCCTATCTGCCCATAAGTCTTTCGCATTTACCCACCTCCCCTTAACCCTCAGTCTCCCCTCCTCCCCAACTTCTCTTGCCTGCCCTCCCTCTACTGCTCAGCCTCCTCTCTCGCCACCCTATCTGCTACCCCAACATGTTCAGCTCCACTCACAAGCTCATTGCCTTTCTCCTCCTCTACTTGCTTAGCACAAGAGGCTGGATTACAAAAGCTTTAGCCTTCGAACCTATACCAACCTACATCTCTTGGACTAGAATCCCAGGACCTGATAAATTCCTCCGCCCCCACCGGCTCGTTCATGACATCACTGAAACAGGTCCTTTCTCCATCCGTGTGATCAACACTGCCCGCCACCCACACAGACCAACACACAATAGAAAACGATCCCTAAAAAATTTATAACGTACGGAACCTTCGCCCCTCCCAGAACAATCCACTCTTCCGGGCGCCTACCTGAACGTTCGCTCGGTTAGAAATAAGGCCCAACTCTTCAAAGACTGGCTGGAAGAAACCCATCTAGACATTGTACTTCTAACCGAAATATGGCTCATTTCCGACCAGGATGCCATCATAGCGGATATTCTCCCACCACATTACAAAATCATCCCCCTCTCAAGAAACTCAAAAAGGGGAGGTGGCCTGGCCATCATACTCCGTGACCACTTTCACTTCCAAATCCTTGATTCCAAATTAACCAATGACCTGGAAATCCTCACCTGCAAAATCTCCAAAACTGACTACATTGATAACCTTATCGTCACGCTATTCTACATACCCCCTAATAAATGGAATCTAGCAAAAGAAGATTACTACGAATTCCTTCTCGCGAACTCGGCAGCCAGAACCCACAACCTCTTAGCAGGAGACATCAATCTACACCTTGAGCAAGAAGAGAACCCCAATGTCGCAGATCTATTCTCCTTCCTCACATCGCTAGGCTTCACCAAGCCCCCCCATAACACTACACACAATAAAGTTCAGCAGCTTGACATGATCACTTTCCTTTCCAACACCCCCACTACTCCCAACATAAGTCTCACAGAACAAACTTGGTCAAACACCCCTTGGTCCGACCACCTCCTTTGTCACTTCGAACTAGCCTGGCTCAAAAAACAACCAGACAGGAAACCCACGCCCAACCATACAAAGACGATGACCTGGACAAGAGGAAAAATTTAATCCTGCAGATTTCTGGTCACATTACATCCTCATTTCCAACTCCGACTCTGACCCCAACTTCCATCTAGACTGGAAAAACTTCAGCGACCAAGTCCTAAACACCATCGCCCCCCTTAGATTTTGCAAGAAAACATCTCGACCCTCAAACAGCTGGTTTGATGCGGATCTCCTACCCATAAAACGTGAAGTACGGAAACTAGAAAGAACATGGCGTAAATCAGGGACTGACAACGACAGACTCAACTGGCGACTGAAAGTCAATGAATTGATCAACGAAAAACGCAGTAAACATTACTCCCAACTAATCAACTCCCCTTCTCTAAACAGTAAAGCTCTTTTTAGAATAGTCAACTCCGTTCTAGACACAGATTCACACAAACGCTCCAGCTCAGACCTCCCACCCCCTGCTACAATCCTAGCAGACCATTTTGCCAACAAAATTCACACCTTAAAATCGTCTCTTATAGCTCCCAGCCCCGAGCCAATATTCAACCTTCCTGCAGCAGACACAGGAGGTTCAGTAACAGACATGACCTGGAGCTCCTTCGAAAGCCCAGACTGGAACCTTTTTCTCAAACTACTCAAAATACGCTAACTCCAACTGCCTATTAGACAATTGCCCACCCACCATCAAGAAATCCGCCCCCCCCTCATTCAAAGCCGAACTCTTCAATTGGGTCTCACTATGCCTGTCCACTGGTCACTTCCCGACTGAACTTGACCACATTCTTGTTTCCCCCTGCCTCAAAAACAACAAGAAACCCATCTCCTCCACTGCCAACTACAGACCCATCGCCAACATACCACTCTTCCAAAAACTCTTGGAAGGCCTTATTAACCACGACCTCATGAATTATCTA
Organism: Geotrypetes seraphini; assembly: GCF_902459505.1. Classification (NCBI taxonomy): domain Eukaryota; kingdom Metazoa; phylum Chordata; class Amphibia; order Gymnophiona; family Dermophiidae; genus Geotrypetes; species Geotrypetes seraphini. The sequence continues at coordinate 125,922,659 of NC_047092.1, forward strand.
GACAAGTTCAACATTCTTCATGATTCCCAATCCGGCTTCCGCACAAACCACAGCACAGAAACTGTCTTAGCAGCTCTGACCAATTACCTCCTCCACCTGTTCTCACTGGGCAAAAGCGCCCTAGTACTTCAATTCGACCTAAGCAGCGCCTTCGACCTGGTCGACCATAATATCCTGCTCAGCTGCCTTGACTCCATCGGCATCACTGGCCAAGTACTAAATTGGTTCTCAAGCTTCCTAACTAACCATACTTACCAGGTCCACAGCAATGGAACCTTCTCCCATCAATGGCGCAATCCCTGCGGAGTCCCACAAGGCTCACCTCTATCCCCCTCCCTTTTCAACATTTACTTGGCCCCTCTGGCACGGACACTAGCCAACTTAAACCTAAAATCATTCATATACGCAGATGACATCACCATTATCATTCCCCTTACTTCATTCACACAACAGACAGAACAACTCACCTCTTCCGTCCTCACCAAATTAGAACTATGGACCTCACAATTCAAATTCAAATTGAACACCGAAAAAACCAAAATTTTTCTGGCAAGTCCCACCCATAAACTAACAAACACTTCCCTGAAATTGAACGGTCTAGACTACCCTATCAACCCCACCATAAAAATCCTTGGAGTCCTCCTAGACAGATGCTTGACCTTCGAAGATCATACCAGTGCCCAGGTGAAAAAATGTTTCTGCTCCCTCTGGAAACTTCGCACCATTAAACGCCACTTCGACCACATCTCCTTTCATCTTCTGGTCCAATCACTAATCCTAAGCATACTGGACTATTGTAACATCATATACCTGGGATCCTATAAAAATACCATCAAACGTTTAAGAATAGTTCAAAATGCTGCCGTCCGCCTCATCTTCAGCCTCAAAAAATATGACCACGTAAGCCCCTACTACACTAAACTCCACTGGCTGCCAGTGGAGGCAAGGATCATCTTCAAATTCGCCTGCCTCTGCTTCAAAACCTTAGCAGGCTCTTCACCAATCTACCTATCGGAGCACCTTGAAATTGCAGGCCCCCCCCCGTACACGAAACACCTACCTGTTTTCCTTTCCTTCCCTGAAGGGCTGCCTCTACAAGAAATTCCTCGACAGATCCCTAGCATTCCAAGCGGGCAAATGGAACAAATGCCTCGCAACCCTCATCTCCAATTCCCCCCCCCTACCAAATGTTCAGGAAGTCAATCAAAACCTACCTTTTTGACAAATTCCTCTAACTTCTCCCCCCCTCTTACTAGCCTCCTCTAATTCCGATTTACCTCCAGACTCTCCGACTCCTCCAATCCTGTTAGCCACTAAATGACTTAACAAAATGGATCACTCAATCTAACTAATTATCCCTTCTTCATTACTCCCCATACTAAATGCCTCTGCTTTGCCTTATTGAACACTGCAGTATGTATCACCGCCGTATGTAACTGCTGTATGTAATATCGCTGTATGTAACTTACAGCAAATGTAACTTCATTGCAAATGTAACCTAGCTGTAAAAATTAACTTCACTGTAAATGCAGCGTCGCCGAAAATGTAACTTCGCTGTAAAGTACAGTCTCTTTATCTGTTAACCGCATAGAACTTCCATGGTAATGCGGTATACAAGAATAAAGTTATTATTATTATTATTTTACCTTGTGTCTTTTTTGTTCTGCCATGGCTACTCTTGAATTCTCTCTTCTTATTCCTGACCCTACTGTCCAGTCCTTGCACCTCATCCTTATCTTTGTGTCTTCTACCACTATTTCTACCTCCTCTTCCTTTCACCCATGGCCCTTCCTGGGTCCTATCCCAGTCTCCAGTCCTTAAAGCCTCCCAACGGACCTCAAGCATCCTACATTACTCCTTGCCAGCTGCTTTCCTACTATGTCCCCTTACTGGCATCTTACCGCCATGGCCCCTTTCCAGCTTTTCTCCCTCCTCCTCTTGGCTATTTCCTAGATATTCTATCTCCTACTCTTTATCTTGTCCCATTTGTGGCTCCATTCCCTCCTGCCTTCCAACATGATCCCTTTTCAGATCCTTTCTCTCTCTCTCTCATGACCCTTTTGCAGTTCCTCTTTCTCATACCTGCCCTCACAGCTACTTGCTCCTCTTTCTCCCACCCTTCCTTCCATAGCTCCTTCTTGGGTCGCTTCCTTCTTTCCTCTCCCTCATGGCTTCTTCTGAGCTCTTCTTTCTCCTAGCCTCTGTGGCCCCATCCTGGATAGAAACATAGAAACATAGAAATAGACGGCAGATAAGGGCCCACGGCCCATCTAGTCTGCCCACCTTAATGTCCCTCCCCTACCTTTGCTCTGTGAATAGATCCCATGTGCCTATCCCATTTGGCCTTAAAATCAGGCACGCTGCTGGCCTCAATCACCTGTAGTGGAAGACTATTCCAGCGATCAACCACTCTTTCAGTGAAAAAGAATTTCCTGGTGTCACCTCGTAGTTTCCCGCCCCTGATTTTCAACGGATGCCCTCTTGTTGTCGTGGGACCCTTGAAAAAGAAGATATCTTCCTCCGCCTCGATGCGGCCCGTAAGATACTTGAACGTCTCGATCATGTCCCCCCTCTCTCTGCGCTCCTCGAGCGAGTATAGCTGTAATTTGTCAAGCCATTTTTCATATGGTAGATCCTTGAGTCCCGAGATCATCCGGGTGGCCATTCTTTGCACCGACTCCAGTCTCAGCACATCCTTGCGATAATGCGGCCTCCAGAATTGCACACAGTATTCCAGGTGGGGCCTCACCATGGATCTATACAATGGCATAATGACTTCCGCCTTACGACTGACGAAACCCCTTCGTATGCAGCCCATGATTTGTCTTGCCTTGGACGAAGCCTGCTCCACTTGATTGGCAGACTTCATGTCCTCACTGACGATTACCCCCAAGTCTCGTTCTGCTACCGTTTTTGCTAGGATCTCGCCATTAAGGGTATAAGACTTGCATGGATTCTGGCTGCCCAGGTGCATAACTTTGCATTTTTTGGCATTGAAGTTGAGTTGCCATGTCCTAGACCATCGCTCCAGTAGGAGTAGGTCGTGCATCATGTTGTCGGGCACTGAATCTTCGTCTGTTGTGCATTTGCCCACTACATTACTCAGTTTGGCGTCATCGGCGAATAATGTTATTTTACCTTGAAGCCCTTCTGCCAAGTCTCTTATAAAGATGTTGAATAGGATTGGGCCCAAGACTGAGCCCTGTGGTACTCCACTAAACACCTCCGTCATTTCGGAGGGGGTGCCGTTCACCACCACCCTTTGAAGCCTACCTCCAAGCCAGCTCCCAACCCATTTCGTCAATGTGTCACCTAATCCTATAGAACTCATCTTGCTCAGTAACCTGCGGTGTGGTACGCTATCGAATGCTTTGCTAAAGTCCAGGTACACGATGTCCAGGGACTCCCCAATATCCAGCTTCCCCGTTACCCAGTCAAAGAAGCTGATCAGGTTGGATTGGCAGGATCTCCCCTTAGTAAATCCATGTTGTCGGGGATCCCGTAGATTCTCCTCATCCAGGATCTTATCTAATTGGCGTTTGATTAGAGTTTCCATTAGTTTGCTCACTATCGATGTTAGACTCACTGGTCTGTAGTTTGCTGTCTCCATCTTTGAGCCTTTCTTGTGGAGTGGAATGACGTTAGCCGTCCTCCAGTCCAACGGGACGCTGCCTGTACTAAGGGAGAGGTTGAAGAGCGTGGACAGTGGATATGCCATTCCTCATCTCCAGCTCTCGCCTCCTTTTGCCTCATTTGGCTAGTCACAGACCAGCAGGCCAGTAGATTTTCAGACCATAGCAAAAATAGAGCAAGTTAGCACAGGTCATGAGGGCTTCTTTGTATGCTCAAAGGGCCTTCAGCAGCTCTGCATTTCACATGAGTTTTCTGGTAACTGGAAATCTGTGCAGGAGGAGGGGTATGGCTGCCACAAGGCCTGTGAACATGCATGCTAACTGCCCAAAGATCTCCACAGACAAGGAAATGACTCAACACTGGATTCTAGTTGTTTTTTTAAAATCTATGGACAGGCTCATTGGGCCCCTTTTGGTGTGGGAGCCAGAGCCAATTGCTATTGTTGTCCTCCTCTTACCAAATGGAGGTCAGGAATTTGTTTGTTTGTTTTCACTTGATATACCGCTAATCACAACATAAAAGTGTCATTAGATGGTGAAAATATTTAAAATAAAATGAAAACAAATAAAATTAAGATTAAAGATGATAGAAAAAAAGGAGAAAGCTTGCAGAGACCTAAGGGTTTAAGGTTTGTATAAAAACTAAAAAGCCGTGTTAGTTTTTTTAAACTGGAGTAAGAGGCTTTGAGTCTGAGTTCACAAGGAAGAAAATTCCAGATGTGAGAACCAGTACAGGCAAAAGCAGTGTCTCAAGTGAAGTTCACGCAGAGAACTGAGGAAGGGGAGAAGAGATGTGTAGGAGTACAAGGAATCAAAAGTTTAGAAATATGCTCTAGAGCAGTCTGTAGTCTGCCTTTGAACACAATGGTGAGTAATTTAAATTTTATACGTGCTGTCTTGGCATGAAATGAAGTGATGTGGAATATACAACCAGAGTAGAAGTGAATGTTACATGTCAAGAGTGAAGTGCATTGGCAGAGTTGTGTTAGGGCTCAGAGCTGGAATACAAAGAGCAGTGAGATTAAGATCCCTGGGCACTAAGCATTTTTCCCATGAATATAAAATGAAACTGTTAGCACCTATGCCCTTTAGGTATAGGCACATTCTCAGAAATTATGGGAAATAACAATAATGATAATGTATATTAGCAGGGAATATACCATATTAGTTTTTGCAGAATTTGTAGGAAAGTGTTTGTTGCTCATTCCTACTTTATGCCAGGCTCTGGTCCAAGTGTCATAACATAAAAATTTCACTTATAATGTGCCTTGAAAAACATTTGCTCCATTTAGTGTGCCGGAGTTAAAAAAAAGTTTGAAAGACACTGGAATAGACTAAAGAAATAAGAATGTTCTAGATGAGATGGTTTATGTACAATGAGTGATCAAATTTTTGAAAATACAGCTTAGTTCAAAGAAAATATTCATGGTCTAAATTTATAGAAATTCAGTGGGATTACTTTGAACCATATTAAGAAATTAACCACATGTCATTCCGGAAGAAGCTGAAAACCTTCCTCTTTGACAGCTGAACCAACACGCCTCTCTCAGAAAAGAACCTAACCACATTTTATTCTGGATGAAGTTGATAACTCCTCCCTGACAACTGAGTTTTTCTCGCTCCCTTCTTCTCTCTCCTCTCAATTAAGACCCCCTTTTAAGTTCCCCCTCTGACCCCCTTCTAACCCCACTCTGTAAGTCGCCTAGAGCCTGAATAGATATGAGCGACATACAAATGGAAGATTAGATTAGATATTAGAGGGGAATACAGCTGATACTGAAACTTGACCTTAGCTCTGGAATCAAGTCCTATAGATCCAGCACAATCAACACAAATGATTTATTGGTCAATCCCTCACTCAAATTTATCCAAATACAGGAAGAAGACCTTTATTTTTCATGAATATTGTTAGGAATAGTTATTTACTAGACTGCCTACTCACATCTCCAAAGTCACAGGCACACTATATAAAACAGCAGTCTCAAACTTGCGGCCCCCCAGGTGCTATTTTGCAGCCCATGGTCTGGATGTGATGATTGAGTGTTGGCTCCCTTGCCGCGGCCGTTTTTCTGTTCAAAGTCATGGGCGGTGGCAGTAGCAGCTTCTCGCATTATCCGCGCCTCCGTCACTGCCTGGACTTCTTTTCAACTCGTCAGATTCTCAATCCTCTACAATCTGGTTTTTGCTGCCTTTGATAATGTTAATCACAGTTTACTTCTTGATACGCTGTCCTCATTTGGATTCCGTGAATCTGTCCTCTCCTGGTTTGCCTCCTACCTTTCCCAACGCACCTTTAGTGTATGTGTTGGTGAGTCCTCTTCTGCTGCTACCCCACTAGTGGTTGGCGTACCCCAGGGTTCTGTTTTAGGACCTCTTCTCTTCTTTCTCTATACCTCTTCCCTCGGTGCCCTGATCTCCTCCCATGGCTTCCAGTATCACCTATATGCTGATGACTACCAGATTTACCTCTCTATACCTGAAATTTCACTTAAAGTCCATGAAAAAGTCTCTGCTTGTTTGGCTGACATTGTTGCCTGGATGTCCTGCTGTCATCTGAAACTAAATATATCCAAGACTAAGCTGCTCCTCTTTCCTCCTAAACCTTCTGCTCCTCCTCCTCCTTTCTCCATCTCAGTATATAATACTGTCATTGTTCCAGTCCCCTCTGCTTGCAACCTTGGAATGGTCTTTGATTCCGACCTTATTTTCTACGCACATCCAACAAACTGCTAAGACATGTCATTTCTATCTCTTCAGTATCACCAATATTTGCCCCTTCCTCTCTGAGCACACTACCTGGACCCTCGTAACCTCACACTTAGATTACAACAATCTACTTCTAACTGATCTCCCGCAGTGTCGCCTCTCCCCCTTGCAATCTGTGCAAAACTCTGCTACATGACTCATCTACCAACCTTGCTACGCTCATGTCACCCCTCTCCTTGTCACTTCACTGGCTCCCTATCTACCATCGCATACAGTTTAAAATCTTATTGCTGACCTACGAGTGTGTTCATTCTGCTGCCCCTCAATATCTCTCTTCGCTTTTCTCTCCTTATACACATCCCAGAGAACTCTATTCCTCAGATAAGCCGCTCTTAGCTGTACCCTTCTCCACTGTTCCTTTTATCTAGCTGCCCCTTATGCCTAGAATAAATTACCTGAGTTTGTCCGTCAATCCCCTTCCCTTCCCGTGTTTAAAAGCAGACTGAAAACCCACCTTTTTGATATAGTCTTCAATCCTTAACCCTACTTCTCTGCCCCCCAACTCAGCCAGCTGATTAACCGTTCCCTTAACTGTATCCATGACATCCTGTGTGTCTGTCTTAGCTGTTTAGATTGTAAGCTCTTTCAAGCAGGGACTGTTTTCTTCTTCTTTGTGACTCTGAGCAGCACTGCATGCGTCTGGTAGTGCTATAGAAATAATTAATAATAGTAGTATTAATAAGCACTTTTACATTCAAAAGTAGGGGTGTTCATATCAACCAAAGCAGGGGTGTTTGTTTTGTGTTCTAGGTCTGCAAACTGCTTAGGTTTTCGAGATAAACTTAATGAATATGCAGTCATCTACCGACCCCCCTGATGCATTCCGCTCTTCCTTCCTCACCGATTTTGACTCCTTACTCTCTCCTTCCTCGAGCCCATATCCCCTTCTCTCATCCTCAGTGATTTCAATATCCATGTTGATGACCCCTCCGACTTCTTTGCCTCTAAGTTCCTTGCCCTAACATCCTCATACAATCTCCTGCTGTGCTTCACAACCCCTACACACCAGAAAGGACACTGCCTAGGCCTAATTCTTTCCTTCAACTGTTCAACCACCAAAATCTGCAATACCACCCTTCCCCTCTCTAACCATCACCTGTTAACATTCACTATTCATTGCCCTACCCCCCAGATCCGGCCAATTGCCACCAACACATTCAGGAACTTTCGGGCTATTGACCCCAGAACCTTCTCCACTGCTGTCTCATCCCTCTCCTCAACTACTATATCACACAAGACTGTCAATGAAGTCGTCCTCTCTTATAATACCATTCTCTCCTCTGCTCTAGATATCCTTGCTCCTCCAATCTCACATCCTGTTAGACATGCCAAACCACAAACCTGGCTCACCCCCTGCATCCGCTACCTGCGCTCATATGCCCATTATGCTGAATGTCTCTGGCTTAAATCCCGTGTGGTCACCAACTTCATATACTTCAAATTCATGCTGACATCATTCCAGTCTGCCCTCTAGCTGGCCAAATAAGTATACTATATCCACTTAACCACTTCTCTTACCTCCAATCCTCGCCGTCTCTTTACCACACTAAACTCCCTACTCAAAGTACCTTTGCTGCCTATTCCTCCTTCAATTTCTCCCCAGACAATGGCGGAGTTCTTCTACAATAAGATTCAGAAGATTCACCTTGAATTCTCAACCAGGCTGCTTCCTCCTCCCCTCCCTCCATCTGCCCTTTCTACTAACCTCCCATCAACACCTGCCACCCTCTCCTCTTTCTCTGAAATCACTGAGAAGGAAACCACACATCTTCTCTCATCCTCCAAACCCACTACCTGCTTCTCTGATCCGATTCCCACTCACCCTCTGTCATCCCTCCTATCTGTCACATCCTCAACCTATCGCTCTCCACTGCAACTGTCCCTGATGCCTTCAAACATGCTTTTGTCACACCCCCCTCAGGAAACCCTCACTGGAACCCATGTGTCCCTCCAACTATCGCCTCATCTCCCTCCTCCCCTTCTTATCCAACTTACTTGAACTTGCTGTTCACCGCTGTTGCCAGGACTTCCTCTCATCCCATGCTATTCTGGATTAATTTCAGTCAGGCTTTTGCCTGCTGCATTCCATGGAAACTGCCCTTACTAAAGTTTCCAATGACCTGTTCTTGGCCATATCCAAAGGCCTCTACTCTATCCTCATACTTCTCGAGCTGTCTGTTGATCATCACCTACTTGATACACTGTCCTTGTTGGGATTCCAGGGTCTTGCCCTCTCCTGGTTTTCTTCCTATCTCTCCCATTGCTCCTTCAGTGTATGCAATGATGGTTCCTTCTCCACAGCCTTCCCCCTATTGATTGGTGTACCTCAAGGCTCTGTCCTGGGACAACTCCCCTTCTCAATCTACACTTGCTCACGTGGAGCGCTGATCTCCTCCCAGTATCACCTCTATGCTGATGACTCAAGTTTCAAGTTTATTTAAAAATTTATTATACCGCCTAATCAGGCTTCTAGGTGGTGTGCATTAATCAATAAAAACAATCAAGTTAACAAACGTATTAGGGGGAATAACTAACCAAACAGACAAACTTGTACAAAAGGAAAAGAGGGTTCAAACTTCAATATTATAGGAAAGAGATAATGAAGGGAAGAACAAGAGGTAGGGGAAAGACCAAAAGAAGGAAAATCAAATTGTCCATAGAAGGACAGTTGATATTAAACAGCATCTTTAAAAGAGTAGTTACTACTCGAAGGCATCTTTGAACAAGAAGGCTTTTAATTTAGATTTAAACTGGTTTAAATTTGTTTCCTCTCTTATGTAATTGGATATAGAGTTCCAAATATCTCTACTGAAACCCAGACCAGAGTCTCAGCCTGCCTATCCGACGTTGCCACCTGGATGTCTCGCCGCCATCTAAATTTGAATATGGCTAAAACAGAGCTGCTCATCGTCAAGTTTCAAGTTTCAAGTTTATTGGATTTGTTATCTACGCAATATATATTTCAATGCGTATAACAATTGTTTTTAAAATAACAATTAACAAATTGGGGAGGACAATACAAAATAATATAGACAAATTTTGGCATTCTATTACAAACTGGTACAAAAGGTAAAAGGGGTGAACTACAAATTTTTTAAGAAAAGAAAAAGATACATTTAAGGAAAAAAACACATATGGAAGGGTCATGGAAAACATATATGGTAGAATCTCAAATCCTAGATATAAAGTGAAATAAAGAATATTTTGGCGACCTACACATAACACTCATAAAAACTGGGATTTAATATTTGTAGGTAATATTTTCTATATATTGAAAGCGTCCTTGAACAGAAAGCTTTTAAGGGAACGCTTAAATTTTTCTAAAGAAGGTTTATTACGTATAAATAGTGGTAAATTGTTCCAGAGCTGAGGTGCTATGACCGAAAAAATGGTAGATCTCCTGGTCCCTATTATTTTTAAAGACGGAATAGTTAATAGATGTTGTTGTGTTGATCTGAGTGTCCTAGATGATGAATATGGTATCAAAAAACGGTCCAAAAATAGTGGCACATGTGATTGTTGAATTTTAAATGTTAAGAGTATAATTTTAAAAGTTATTCTGTGTGTGATTGGTAGCCAATGAGCATGTTTGACGAATTTACTCCAATTTTTTGAGACCGTGAACGAGCAAATTGATAGTGGGAAGCCGGTGGACATAATATACTTGGACTTCCAGAAAGCGTTCGACAAAGTTCCACACGAAAGACTTCTCAGGAAACTACAAAGCCATGGCATAGAGGGAGATATACAAAGATGGATAGGCAAATGGCTGGAAAACCGAAAGCAGAGAGTGGGCATAAATGGGAAGTTCTCCGACTGGGAGAAAGTGACTAGTGGTGTACCCCAGGGTTCAGTACTTGGGCCGATCCTTTTTAATATTTATATCAATGACCTGGAAGAAGGAACATCCAGTGAGATCATCAAGTTTGCAGACGATACAAAACTATGCCGGGCAATCAGATCGCAGGAGGATAGAGAGGAACTCCAGAGCGACTTGTGTCGGTTAGAAACATGGGCGGAGAAATGGCAGATGAAGTTCAATGTGGAGAAATGCAAGGTAATGCATTTAGGCAATAAGAATAAGGAATACGAGTATACAATGTCAGGTGCAACTCTGGGGAAGAGTGAACAAGAAAAGGACCTGGGTGTACTGATAGATAGGACCCTGAAGCCGTCGGCACAATGCGCGGCAGCGGCAAAGAAGGCAAATAGAATGTTGGGCATGATAAAGAAAGGAATCTCGAGTAGATCGGAGAAAGTTATAATGCCGCTTTATAGGGCAATGGTCAGACCACACTTGGAATACTGCGTCCAACATTGGTCTCCCTACCTAAAGAAGGATATAAAACTGCTGGAGAGGGTGCAGAGACGAACTGGTGAAGGGTATGGTACCCTTCACCAGTGGAAAACTGGTGAAGGGTATGGAGAAACTGGAATACGAGGATTGACTTATAACACTAGGATTGTTCTCCCTTGAGAAAAGGAGACTGCGTGGGGATATGATCGAGACCTTCAAAATACTGAAAGGAATCGACAAATTAGAGCAGAGAAGATTATTTACATTGTCCAATTTGACACGGACTAGAGGACATGTAATGAAGCTAAGGGGGGACAGGTTCAGGACTAATGTCAGGAAGTTCTGCTTCACTCAGAGAGTGGTTGACGCCTGGAATGCCCTCCCAGAGGAGATTATTGCGGAATCGACCGTCCTAGGCTTCAAGAGCAAACTAGATGCATATCTCCTTAAGAGAGGCATATAAAGATATGGTGGACTATAAATTACGCCAGGTGTACACCTGGCAGGGCCTCCGCGTGTGCGGATCGCCGGACTTGATGGACCGAAGGTCTGATCCGGAGATGGCAGTTCTTATGTTCTTATGTGTAACATGGTCATATTTTTTTGAATTTGTTATAATTTTTATTGCTGTATTTTGTATTATCTGTAGTCGTCTAATTTCCTTATTGGTTATGCCATGGTATAAAGTATTGCAATAGTCTAATCTGGAAATGATTAATGAATGGATTAATGTGTTAAGAGCTTCTGGTTTTAGGACTTTTGATAGTGATCTGATGAGTCGTAGTTTGTAAAAACAGTTTTTGACTACTGAGTTAATTTGGTTATGGTAAGAGAGTTCCTGATCTAGTGTTATTCCCAATATTTTTATTGTAGTTACTATTTGAAGAGGGGTACTATTTAGGAGTATATGTGGTGAGAGTTTAAGATCTTTTTTCCATGGAAAAAACATTACTGAAGATTTTGCTGTGTTTAAGGCCAACATATTATCCTTTAGCCATTTGCTGATTTGGTTTAATTTATTATTTATGGTTATTATTTCTGTTGGATCTGCTGAGTTTATAGGATACAAAAGTTGAATATCATCTGCATATGCGAATGAGGAAAATCCAATAGACTGACTGAGGGTTAGGAGAGGAGATAAGAAAATATTAAATAAAAGTGAAGAAAGGATTGAACCTTGTGGGATCCCGAAAGAGTTAGTGAAGTTGTTAGATGAAGAATTATAAAAAAATGACTTTAGCTGAACATTCTTGAAAATATGATTCAAACCAGTTTAGTACTTGGTCGGAAATGCCAATTGAAGACAATCTTTTGATAAGTAATGGTGGTCTATGGTATCTTCCCGCTTAAACCCACCTCTCCACTTCCCTTGTTCCCAGTCTCTGTGGACAACACTCTCATCCTTCTTGTTTTGTCTGCTCATAATCACGGGGTCATCTTTGACTCCTCTCTCTCTCTTCTTCACCGCCCAGATTCAACATATTGCTAAAACCTGCCGCGTCTTCCTCTACAATTTTACCAAAATTCAACCCTTCCTCTCTGAGCACACTACCAAAACACTTATCCATGTCCTCATCACCTCGCGCTTAGATTACTGCAACTCGCTACTCTTAGGCCTTCCGCTTAGCCATCTCATTCCCCTCCAGTCAGTCCAGAATTTGGCTACACGACTCATATTCTGGGAGAGCCGCTATAATGTTACCCCTCTCCTAAGTCACTTAATTGGCTTCCCATCTGTTTCAGACTACAATTCAAACTCCTCTTACTGACCTACAAATGCACTCACTCGGCTGCCCCTCACTATCTCTCTTCACTTATCTCCCCCCCCCCTCCCGTGAGCTTTGCTCAGCTGGTAAGCCCCTCCTATCTGTGCCCTTCTCTTCAATTGCCAACTCCAGACTCCGTCCTTTCTGCCTTACTGCGCCGTATGCTTGGAACAAGCTGCTCGAATCCCTACAGCAGGCTCTGTTTCTGGCAGTGTTCAAGCCCTAGTTAAAAGCCCATCTCTTTGAGAGTGCTTTCAACTCCTAACTACTTTCACTTTGGTTCTGCATCCCCAACCCAATATGTCATGTCTTTCTGTCCAAGTTAGAATGTAAGCTCTTCTGAGCAGGGACTTTCTATAAATGTCAAAATGTACAGCACTGCGTACGCTTTTCAGTATAAGTAATAAGTAATAGTAGGTATATTTGCATACAATAGAGGCAGCATCCATACTGATCTATCTCATGAAAACTTAGTCTGTTTGCAGTCTTTGAAAACTGGACTTGGGCACTCTGGATCCAAATTCTTCTATGTGTGTGTCATTCTTTGTCTTAGCAAGATCAAAGGGTAGATAAGATAACTATCAACCCTATAATTAGCATCATCCACTGACATTGTTACTAGGGAAAAGCTTACATAAGTCTTTCCAAAATCATATACTTTTGACATTATAAAAACTGTAAAACTAATTTGAAATATTACACAATGCGTATTAGTTACTAGTTTTTTGTAAACAGGAAAAGAGAAACAAATTTAAATGTAAGCATGTACCGTATATACTTGAATATAAGTCGATCTGAATATAAGTTGAGACCCCCCTTTTCCCCCCCCAAAAGGAGAATTTGCGGGAGCCAGTATGGAAGCTGCTCTTGTGCCGCTCAGCTGAAGAAACTGGATCCACGCAGCAGGTTAGCAGCGGGGCAGGAGTTCGGAAAGCTTGCTCCTGCCCGCTGCACCTCCACCAGGGATCGGCAGAGGACCCGCTGCACCTTCACCAGGGATAGGCAGAGATATGATAATAGGGCAGGGAGGAGGAGAGGGGCAGAGCCTGGAAGCGATGACGGCCTAATAAAATTCTGGGAGGGGGCGTTGGCCCGAATATAAATCGGGACTCTCATTTTTGGGCCTTTTTGGGCCCAAAAATCCCAGTTTATATTCAAGGTATACGGTAATGTTGAGTTTGAGCCTGAATAAAGAAACAAATTAAAGATTTCCATTACTTTCATTTGTCAGGTACCCTATAACAACCTATTTTCCTACTATAGATGAAACTTGAGGGAGGACTTACTGTGAAATAAAATGACAGTTTCTAAAGAGAGAGGAAAGTAGAAACCATTAACTATAACTTTGTTCTATGAGCAGGGTGACTGTGTCTGGCTGGAGTCTTCCTCTAGCAGTGAATATAATGTTCCCATTGGGGCAGAGGTGAAGGACACCGACTGTGGACAAACCCTGCTTGTGGATGATGAAGGAAAGGTAGGTAAACAGTTTACACTATATTACAAATTAGCTTGGGCACAGTGTGTATATATCATATAAATGTTATCTAGTTGAAGGAGTTATAATGGAAACTTTGGGATATTATTTTCCATTTAAAGAAGAGAAAATGGCTGGCGGAAGCAGGGAGGAGAGATGAGGATGTTTGAGTGGAGAGTAAAAAAGAAAGGCAGTAAAGCAGGGGTGTCAAAGTCCCTCCTCGAGGGCCGCAATCCAGTCAGGTTTTCAGGATTTCCCCAATGAATATGTATGAGATCTATTAGCATATATTGAAAGCAGTGCATACAAATAGATTTCATGCATATTCACTGGGGAAATCCTGAAAACCCGACTGGATTGCATCCCTTGAGGAGGGACTTTGACACCCTTGCAGTTTAGGAAGAGAGGTTGATGAGGAGGCTAAACCAGGATTCTTAACCTTTTTTGGTTCACCAAGTAACCCTCGCACCTCCTTCCTAAATCACGTTTCCATTAGTGACTACTGACAGCTACATATAACATTTGACTGTTAGCTGCTAACAGTTCTGTTAATGTGTTGCTAAAATTACAATAGTACAGTTATACTATCAATAACTGTCCTAATAACGGTCTTCTCTCTGTTCTGAATAAATTGCCTGAGATTTCAAGACCTCTTCCTGCACCCCCAACTGTTTACGAACTCCTGAGGTAAACCAATAGGAGAGAGAGGCTGATGGAGGAAAGAGAGAAAGCATAGAAGACTATAGTTATAGCCAGCCAGATTGGAGTAGATGCTGCAGGTGCATTGAGGACTAATGAAGGATTAATAATGCAGTGAAACTCCCATTATTCTCTCTGAAGCCTATCCACACCACACCACACTTTCCTAACCCAACCAGTCATACCAGTCTGTCCCCTCCTTAGTCCAGGGGTCTCCAAAGACCCTCCTTGAGGGCCGAATCCAGTCGGGTTTTCAGGATTTCCCCAATGAATATGCATTGAAAGAAGTGCATGCACATAGATCTCATGCATATTCATAACTATAGCATGTGAAAATTGCCAATTATCACATGCTATAGCTGGTTAACTTTTAGCCACTAACTGGGAATATTCAATGGAGATAATCAGTTATCTCATGACAATTATTCACATTTACCCCTTCCTTTACTAATGCATAGAGTGGGTTTTAGCGCTGGCAGCGGCGGTAACTGCTCTGACGCTCATAGAATTCCTATGAGCGTCAGAGCAGTTACCGCCGCTGCTGGCGCTAAAACCCCCACTACGCATTAGTAAAGGAGGGGGTTAGTCAGCTAAGTGCTATTTAACTGGCCAGTTAAATAGCACTAAATATTGGCTGATTTATCTTTATGTTGTCTTCTTGTCTTTTTTCCCTCCCCTCCTTATTCTCTCTGCTGTATTTTTAATTCTCTGCTGCATAGGCATGATTTGACTTCTATATTTGGAAATGGAAAACATAATCCTAATAACAGTAGAATAAAATAATATCTAGTCAGCCTGCTCTACTCCCACATTAAATACTTTTTTTTTCAATATTCAACTGTTACAACAACTTTTTCCATATTCAGACCCTATGTTCACTCTATGATACTAAAAAGCCTTAAGTATGGTCAAGTACCAGCATCACAGAAGGCCGCCACAATCCAACCCAACCTCAAGGATTCTAAATCTACAGCCACTTCCTATACAAACTATAACCAATAACCAATATCTCTTTCCAAGCAAAAATAACAGAATGAATCATCTTTTCACGCCTCACAGATTTTATGATCAAATGTCCTTTATCTTAATCAAACAGGGTTTAGACAACATTACTCAAAGGAATTATTTCTTCTAGGTTTGGTTACATTCAATCTATACTACTTAGACTGTAGGATACAAATGTAAACAGAAAAATGCTAATAGCTAAACACATACACTTTGGTATAATTATCTACCAATGGTATTCCAAACACTCAAGCATTCAATTACTTCATGAGATAGTCGGGATAAAGCCTGCGATGCTGTTCAACTCCTTGCAACAAGGCCTATGGAACTTTGTAAGTCTAAGCACTTTGAAAATGAGAGTCTTTTTCTTCACACAGATGTGCATGACTGCCAGGAAATCTTCACTGTCTTCTTTGCTTCCTTCTTCACCCACCACCAAAACCGAATTGTCTGGTCCAAAAACTTTCCAGTTATGACCAGGTGACAACATGGAACAATCAGTACTTGTCCAGCAGGTTACTGTTAGTCACACAAGGAGGGTGGAGGGCTTACCCTCTGTTTTAGGACTAGTATGGAATGTCATACCAAGATGATAATAGAACAAGAAGGGTTTCATAACATTCCATGTGAAGCTTGCTCCTACACATGTTCTCAGGAGTTAGACTGAGGCCCACCGTAGGTGAATGACCTGGACTGAAAGCAAGAAACTTGTAAACAAGTGGCAAGCAGGATCCACAATGCCTCATATCAGAAAAGGTTCAGAGCCTAGTCAAGCCTCAGCATTCAATGCAGTTTATCACATCCTTCTTCTTGGCAGACTTCTCCAGATAGGGATAGAGGATGCTGCTCATGACTGGTTCAATTCATATCTGAGTGGTCATATCACGTTCAATTCAATAACACCTACTCCAAACACATACTCAACCACAACTGGAGTTCCACAAGGCTCAGTATTTGCCCATCTATTATTCAATATCTTGTTAGCACCACTTCTTATATTAGCACAGTCACTCAGATTTACTGCATTTATATATTCTGATGATATGCAACTCTTATAGTCATTCAACCCTACTAAAATTTCAGAAATACAAACCATAAATCAATTGTTATGCAAAATTACAAACTGGTTACTGTCAGCATTATATTACTGTGTGTTAGCAGGTCCAGAGTGCAAGCAAAGGACTCTAGGATATTATATTAAACAAATCTGACCCTGGGATTGTTAGATTGAATGGCTCCTGACCATTCAGTCTAACAAAAGACATTAGAATGCCATAAATGACTCCTAAAATACCAGTACTTGAGATTAACAAAGTGTCTATGGCATAATATTTGCTCCAGCTATCAGAGACAGGTGCTTATTATCAATTGAGAGCCATTGTTTCAAACAGATGCCAAATTATGACAGAAGATAGATACTGGAAGATACTATTTTTAGAACAAACTGAAATCTATAAAGAGCACCTTGATTTCTCATATTAAACTCTATACAGTACCGGGCAGAGCTTTGGATTCTTGCTCAGAAATAGCTAAGATGAAGAAATAAAATTTAAATTGAATCAGGTTGGGCAGACTGGATGGACCATTCGGGTCTTTATCTGCCATCATCTACTATGTTACTACGGTATATTATAAAATTCTTAGGAATAATCTCATAGATCATAAGCTAAATTTTCAGCAACAAATTTCATCTGTTATCTAACGCTGTTTCTACAAATTAAAGATGATCCGCTCCATCAAAGCATTGCTAGAACCACCACCACTAAACATATTAGTACACTCATTAGTTATTTATCAACTTGATTATTGTAATGCACTATATAATGAATTACACATTAAAGATATACACCATCTCCAACTCATACAGAACACTGCCATAAAACTGATTGTAGGAGCCCATAAATTTGATCATGTTACCCCTCTTTTCAAAACAACTCATTGGCTCCCAATAACACAGAGTCTCACCTATAAAATTGTACTACGAGTATTCAAAATTTGCCAAGCACATACTCCTCTTTATTTGGATCAGAGTAGAGAATGACATGGAGACAAATTTTTCCCCGTCCCTGTAGGAACTCAATTTCCCTGTCCTGTCCCTGTGAGTTTTGTCACTGTCTCTGTCCTGCCCCATTCCTGTAAGCTCTGCCTTAACTGCACAAGCCTCAAACACTTATGATTTTAAAGTGTTTGAGGCTTGTGCAGATGAGGATTGAACTTGCAGGAATGGGGCAGAAACAGGAAAAGAACTCGCAGGGATGGGACAGGAAAATGAGTTCCCGCGGGGACAGGGAAATATTTGTCCTGGTGTCATTCTCTAGATAAGAGTGCTTAACAACAAGGACTTCAAAGGCGTTCCTTGAGGGGATGAATGCTGGCTCATGCCTCACCCCCAGTAAGCCCAAACCTAACCTGATAGGCCAGAGCATGGTCAAAGGCCTTGTCCTGAAAAGTTGCTGAGTGAGGATCTGCTAAGGGGAAGAAAAGCTCCATTGGAATATCTTACCTGCTGGCATTCAAACTTGAGAAAAGGTGCAAGTACTTCTGTAACCACAGTATGGCTGAGAAACATCAGATCACCAAAGCTGTTGCTCAGGTTATAGCTTCTTTCTCTGTGCAAACAGAAAATGTTACCCAAACAGAGAGAACAGTTCCATGTGCCAGCTGTCTTCAGTTCTTTTACTTCATGAAGGAAGTAAAGGAACTGAGAGAGAAGGTGGCAAGACTGAGAAGCATCCATGAGAATGAGAAGTACATCGATGAAATGCTTCATGAGGCATCAAAGATTTCCAGCAGTGGACTTGGATTACAGGAATTTGCAGGATTGATACTATGACTCTACCTGCCTTTGAACTGAAGAACAGGTATGCAGCCCTGGAAGTGAAGGAGATGAGAGCATCCCAGGGAAAGGAAGGACCAAAACTCAAAATCCCCAAAGTTGTTGGATCCTTGATCAATAGGAGGCATAAGGTGTAAGTAGTAGTGGTGGGTGATTCCCTTCTGAGGGGTACAGAGGTGACCATCTGCAGATCAGAAATGATGTCCTAGGAGGTATGCTGTTTGCCTGGTGCCAAAATCCAAGATGTTACAGAGAGCTTGCCAAGACACATCAAGCCTAATGACTATTATCCAATACTGCTCATCCATGTTCACACTAATGATACTGCTAGGTACCCCTCTGAATATATCAAAAGTGACTTTGTGGCCCTGAGAGAGAAGGTGAAGCAGTCAGGTGCGCAGATGGTATTCTTATTGATCCTCCATATCGAGGGTAAAGACCAGGGCAGAAAAGCTCGCATCCTGGTGATGAATGTGTGGCTGCACAGATGGTATCGTCGAGAGCGTTTTGGCTTCTTAGACCATGGGATTATTTTCCAAGGGCTGCTGGGTAGAGACAGTGTTCATTTTTCAAGGAAGGGAAGAAATGTCTTCAGAAGCAGACTAGCTAACCTACTGAAGAGGGCTTTAAACTAGAATTGTTGGGGGGCAGGTTGATCAAAGTTCTCAGGTGAGTATAAGCCTTCAGGTAAGTTAATCACTAAATACCTCTACACAAATGGGAAAAGGGGGCAATGTCTGGAAGCAGTATTTACTAATGCTCGAAGTATGGAAAACAAGGTTCTGGATTTAGAGGTAGTGATGGAAGAGGCTGTGTTAGATTTAATGGCAATCACAGAGACATGGTTTACAGAGAACCATAACTGAGATATAGTTATACTGGACTATAATCTGTTCAGAAAAGACAGGATAGGACAAAAAGGAGAGGGAGTGGTGTTATATGTTAAAGATCAAATTAAAGCCACACAATTGCAGGATCTGCAGGGTAAGGAAGAGGCACTGTGGTTCAATTTGAAAAGAGGGAATGAAAAACGTATTTGCATTGGTGTGATATACAGGCCTCCTTCACAGACAGAAGTGGACAAAGATTTAATAGTAGACATTCAGAATATAGATGAAAAAGGGGAAGTATTACTAATAGATTATTTTAACATGCCAGATGTTGATTGGGGTATCCCTATTGCAATCTTCTAAAAGTAGGGAGATCCTGGATTCTCTACAAAGAGAACTGTTCCAGAAGTTGATAATGGAACCAAAGCGGGATGGGACCCTACTGGACTTAGTGCTTTCAAATGGGGAAAGTGCTTCTAATGTTACACTGGATGATCATCTGGCATCCAATGATCACCGCATTAAGACAGATGTAGAGAGGGCTCATTCAAAAGTAAAAAGTTCTAGGCTAAAAAAAACCCAACTTTGTTCTGATGGGAGATTATGTCAAGGAATTGTCATGGTGGGGAGGTGAGGGGCAGGATATTCGATGGAACTGGGGTAGAGGGTGAGAGAGAGAAGGAATGCTAAGTACACAGGCTATGAAAGCATGTTTGTGCTTTCACCCAGGTTGAAGCGGGTAGTGTTCAGCAAAGTCATCTTACCAGGGTAATGAGAGTTGTCTTCAAAATGCACAGATAATAGGAACAGAGTTTAAGAGATCTTGGGTAAGAATCAAACTGTGAGTAAAATAGAATATACTATTATCACTCTATTTCAGGATCACTGGATAAATGCTCGGAATATCAGCAGTGTGCACCCAATGCATCCTACATCTGCATGTGGGGTGGAAGACATGATCCGCCTGGGGGACCTGAATGAAGCAGGCATTGTGCATAACCTTCTCATTCGTCACCGGGAAAACATGATCTATGTGAGTGCCAGGGCTCAGAAGAATAAAGAGATTCTTAGCCACTCTAATTATTCAAGGATTATGATATATATCACTTTTACGGGTGCTATTGTCATGATTCTTGTGAGAGTTGATTTCTGTAGAAAGAATTATACCTTAACTCTTTTCTAAAATGAAGAACTAGAGTGGGTTGGTTAAAGAAAAATGATACTGGGCTGCTTTTATCTCAAAATACTGGGTTGACCTCATAAAGGGGGTCTTTTTACTAAGCTGCGGTAGAAAGTGGTCTTAGCACGCTCTTATGCAGGTTTCTCCACATTGCTTTTATTTGCAATTTTTTCATGTCTCCTCTAGTAGATGAATTTGTAGTGAACATTATATTATTTGAATCTTCGTGGATTACATTTCCCTAAAATTGGCATTATCATAAGTTTTCACATGCTTTCATTTGCTTCTCTATAATACATAGACAGGGTATTAATTTCACGCCTTTAAAGTTCTTTTCCACCTCATATGCCACTTTTGCTGCTATCTCACATCATTCATACTTTTTTTCAGGGTTATTAATAACAGGACCACCTGTAGAACTTAGACATTCTTTAATTTTGCCTTATTTTAGCTGCTAAAATGTCATAAAAGCAAGCGTTTTAGGCTTATAGCTAATATGATCAGCGCAGGTTGTTTTATTCTGTTCATACCTTCTGATAAATAGAAACATGACGGCAGATAAAGGCTAAATGCCCCATCTAGTCTGCTCATCCACAGTAACCATTATCTCTCTCTGAGAGACCTCACATGCCTATCCCAGGCCCTCTTGAATTCAGACACAGCCTCTGTTTCCACCAACTCTTCCGGGAGACTGTTCCACGCATCTACATTCTTTCCGTAAAAAGTATTTCCTCAGATTACTCTGGAGCCTATCACCTCTTAACTTCATCCTATGTCCTCTCATTGCAGAGTTTCCTTTCAAATAAAAGAGACTCGACTCATGCACATTTATATTACGTAGGTATAAACGTCTCTATCATTTCTCCCCTTTCCTGCCTTTCCTCCAAAGTATACAGATTGAGATCTTTAAGTCTGTCCCCATAGGCCTTATCACGAAGTACACACACCATTTTAGTATCCTTCCTCTGGACTGACTCCATCCTTTTTAAATCTTTTTGAAGGTGCAGCCTCCAGAATTGTACACAATATTCTAAATGAGGTCTCACCAGAGTCTTATACTGTATTTCCCATAGTTACTCACCTCTTTTAATTCGATGTTAGTATAGTTTAACTTTTTTTCCTTTACAATGTGCACTGCAATTTTTCACACACTGTTTTAATATACTGATGTTATACAGTATGGGTCTCATAATCGAAAGAGAAAAACCGGCCTAAATCAGCACTTGGACGAACATTATACAAATACGTCCAAGTGCTGATAATAAAAATGGTTTTTGGACATATTTCTAAACGACCTAGGCCTTCATAGTGCTGCTGAATGACCAAAGCTAAATGGGGCGTTTCAGGAGGAGTGGCGAGGGCAAGAATTGGGCGGGACATGGCCCGGCTTAGACTTAGTCGTACAGCATGTACTGTATAACCGAAAGTTATACAGCCCAGGACCGATGAACGTTGTGACTTAGACCATTTAAAACATGGTATGCAGATCCCTCACTACCTGGGATGATATGTTCTGGGGGTCTCGCGGCCCACCTGCACACGTGGGCGGAGCTACAAACATAAAATCAGATTTCACCCATTCATGTCAATGGAAAAAATGTAAAAAGCTGCCATTCTCACAGTAATTCAAAAACGGCTTGACCGATTTGAACAAAACTTGGTATGCAGATCCCTCACTACCTGGGGTGATATGTTCTGGGGGTCTCGCGGCCCACCTGCACACATGGGCGGAGCTACAAACATAAAATCAGATTTCACCCATTCATGTCAATGGAAAAAATGTAAAAAGCTGCCATTCTCACTGTAATTCAAAAACGGCTTGACTGATTTGAACGAAACTTGGTATGCAGATCCCTCACTACCTGGGGTGATATGTTCTGGGGGTCTCGCGGCCCACCTGCACACGTGGGCGGAGCTACAAACAGAAAATCAGATTTCACCCATTCATGTCAATGGCAAAAATGTAAAAATCTGCCTACGCAAAAACGGCTTGCCCGATTTGAACGAAACTTGGTATGCTGATCCCTCACTACCTGGGGTGATATGTTCTGGGGGTCTCGCGGCCCACCTGCACACGTGGGCGGAGCTACAAACAGAAAATCAGATTTCACCCATTCAAGTCAATGGAAAAAATGTAAAAAGCTGCCATTCTCACAGTAATTCAAAAACGGCTTGACCGATTTGCACGAAACTTGGTATGCAGATCCCTCACTACCTGGGGTGATATGTTGTGGGGGTCTCGCGGCCCACCTGCACACATGGGCGGAGCTACAAACAGAAAATCAGATTTTACCCATTCATGTCAATGGAAAAAATGTAAAAAGCTGCCATTCTCACAGTAATTCAAAAACGGCTTGACCGATTTGAACGACACTTGGTATGCAGATCCCTCACTACCTGGGGTGATATGTTCTGGGGGTCTCGCGGCCCACCTGCACACGTGGGCGGAGCTACTAACAGAAAATCAGATGGCTTGACCGATTTGAACGAAACTTGGTATGCAGATCCCTCACTACCTGGGGTGATATGTTCTGGGGGTCTCGCGGCCCAACTGCACACGTGGGCGGAGCTACAAATAGAAAATCAGATTTCACCCATTCATGTCAATGGAAAAAATGTAAAAAGCTGCCATTCTCACTGTACTTCAAAAACGGCTTGACCGATTTGAACGAAACTTTGTATGCAGGTCCCTCACTACCTGGGCTGATATGTTCTGGGGGTCTCGCGGCCCACCTGCACATGTGGGCGGAGCTACAAACAGATAAGCAGATATCACCCATTCATATCAATGGAAAAAATGTAAAAAGCTGACATTCTCACAGTAATTCAAAAACGGCTTGACCGATTTGAACTAAACTTGGTATGCAGATCCCTCACTACCTGGGGTGATATGTTCTGGGGGTCTCTCGGCCCACAACTCTATGTTGCTTGCTCAAGGGTGGGTTCACCGAACAATTTATATGTTCTTGCTCCTGGAGGTGAAACTAAAAATTTTGTTTATAATCACGTTTTGCGTTAGTTGTATTGTATTCATTTTGTCAAATATTTCACATTATAATTTGAATATTGTACTTTTTATTAAGCTGTAAAACAATAATTTCATTCACCACTACAAAGTATCTTTATTTGAATCCATTTACAGTGTTATTGCTATAATTAAATACCCGTGCAACGCCGGGGCATCAGCTAGTACAGTATATAAATATAGTTGTAACACTGATAAGGCCATTTATACTGCAGCAGTAAAATGGCCAATTTTCTATTTTTTCAATTAATGGCTATGTTGTCATTAAAAAACAATTACCACATAAGCACTTAACTCCACCCATTTTGTAGGTTGTAAGGGCTCACATAGTAATCCTGCACTAATCAGTTAGCATGCGGTAATGTAGATGCAGTAGTGCAGGCATGCTCCATCACCTACCAAATTAAACATTGTTTAACACACGGTTAGGATGTACCAATTTGGAATTAGTTAAGTGCCAATTTGCAAAAATGAAATTCTATGTTTTTTTTACATTGTTTCAGATCATTGATTGAACCATATCCACATCATTCTCTTCTTGGTTGGGCTGAGAATCAATATCCAGTGTGACTAAAATCATGTCTTCAAAGTCACCATGAAAACTATCAAGTAAATTTAACATATGAGTAGAATCTCAAACATATGATTCAATTAAAGGAACAAATGGTTTCAAAAATAGATCAACAAATTGTGATAATGGTTCTAACATTAAACCTTTACCTGAAATTATGGGCCTACCTAGAGGGCTGTTAAGTGATTTATGGATCTTTGATAGAATATAAACATTGGAAATCAGGATTCTCAACTACCAAGAATTTTTTTTTTTCTTTTTTTTATAATAAAGCTTGCTTTATGTGTATCATCAACTGCTTCCCTGATTTCATTTTATAATCTAGGAGTGGAGTCTTCTGGGAGGTACATTAGATAGAATGGGAGCCCACTGGGACAGTTAGGGAATAATGCTTGAGTACCTGATGTGGAATATAAATTATTATTTTTTTAAAGTATATAATACTTTTTGTCATTCAGTTATCTCATAATCTCAGCTATATAGTTTTCTCTGTCTTGGACCAGTATGCCGTCAACCTTATCTGCAGGTTTTATAACAATTTGTTTGTTCTGAGCTAGGGAAGATACCATATATACTCTAATATAAACCTATCCAAATATAAACTGAGGTAATCTTTTTTCCCCCAAAATGAGGGGAAAAGGATGACTCGAATATAAACCAAACTTATGGTAGTCTCACAAGGTTACTGTGGGAACTTGTGGCAGCCATTTTGAGTAGTGAGACTGCATGGGGCAGGAGCATAGAATTATTGCTCTTGCCCTGGCTCACCACTGGATCAGCAGAGTTTAAGGTAGGTCTGGGGAGAGTCCTGAGATGGGTCCATGACTGTTTTATCATTCCCTCTGTGAGAATTTTCCTAACCTCTATTTGTTTTGTGTGTCTTAATTAGATCATAAGCTCTATTGAGCAGGGATTGTCTTTTCACATGTTTAATGTACAGTGCTGTGTACGTCAAGCAATGACAGAAATGCTAAGTAGTAAGATTTGAATATAAACCGAGATCCCCATTTTGGGCCTTTTTTGCCCCAAAATCTAGGTTTATATTCGAGTATATACAACACGTCTAATTACTCTGATTTTGAAAGATTATAAAATGATTTCTTATTGGGTTTGTTCTCAAGGACTTGAATATCCCTGAGAACACATGCATTAAAAGCTGAGATTAATGGATTTGTTGGTCCAGGAGGAACCCATCTACACTTATTTTTAGCTTTGTCTGGGAAAAAAAACTGTGTGACTTGCAATTTGCATTGAAAATGATAAAGATCTGTGCTATGAAAAGGTGCTGAAAAGTTCTGATCCCAACCAAAAAGAAAATGGCATGGATACAGTTCAATTAATGATCTGAAACAATGTCAAAATAGAGAATTTCATTTCTGCAAATTGGTACTTAACAAAATATGAAAGATAACACTCTTTTCAGCTACAGTAGCATAATAATGTTGAGAATTTAGGAAGGTGGTTAGTTAGGCTGAGAACTTTTTAGCACCCCCTTGTAGTTTGGAAAGAATCATAATGAGTGGTAGGAACAAAACTCAAATCTTTTTGTAGGACCTTAATTTTATCATTAGTCAAAGGGGAGCTGGAAAGATTAAAGATAGGCACTTCAGCTACCACTGTTGTCTGGGATAAAATTTGCCTCTCCCTCTTCCCCTCCCATGGCCTCTGCCTCTCATTTGAAACTGTTGAAATCTGTTGTGCCTTGGTATTGATTCTTCCTGCCAATTTTTTTCTAAAAAAGTGTTTTGTGGTCTTGAGGTGGTTAGTGTACAAGGGCTGGCAGGTAGTGAGGTAAAATTTTGTCTGACTCGCTACAAATCCTTTTTCTATTTCTCTCTCTGCCCCTACATTTCTGTCTACTTTTGTTCCTAATTGTTGAGCTCTAACGTGTGCTTGATGCATCTAATGGCAGAAATCTTCCTATTTTTATGTGAAGTTCTTGCCTTAGCCCATAGATATATATACTATCCCTATTACAGTCTAGAGCATTGGTCTTCATTGCAAGGCCCACGATCCAATGCTGGCCTGCAAAGACCTTCTGGGCGGCTCGTGTACCTATCTGGAATCCCACTCCTCTGATGAGATTCCTCAAATCAAGAACCTATAGGGTAAAGTCCAATGATATAAAATCAGAACCATGGTCCAATCCCTGCGGAGTTCCACAAGGATCACCTCTCTCACCTACGTTCTTCAACCTCTTTATTTCCTCCCTAGGAGCCACTTTAGACAACCTAAATGTCACATCCTTCAGCTACGCAGACGATATCACCATACTCCTCCCCTTCGACCCATCAGAGACCACTACCACAGCAAAGCTAGAAACAACCCTAGATACAGTGGAAAAATGGATGATGGACCACAAACTGAAACTAAACTCAGAAAAAACAAAATTCCTTTTGCTCGAAAAGGCCAAAACTCCTACCATCACAGAACTGAAAATCAAAAATACCAAATACCCAATACAACCCAAACTCAAACTCCTAGGAGTAACGATAGACAGATGCTGCACAATGCAATCCCAAATCAACAAGACAACCCAGAAAGCTTTTCTAACTATGAGAAATCTACGTAAAGTCAGAAAATTTTTCAATCCAGCACAATTCAGACTAATTACCCAATCCCTAGTCTTAGGTTTACTGGACTATTGCAACTCCCTCTATCTACCTTGTCCTGCCATGATGATAAAACAACTTCAGACCATACAAAACACCGCCCTCAGACTGATCTACTCCCTGAGAAAATATGACCACATTACAACTGCCTTCTTAGACTCTCACTGGCTACCCATACAAGCACGAATTCAATTCAAATTCTACTGCCTATTATTCAAAGCGTTAAATGGCTCTTCCCCCTCCTACCTAAACAACCGCTTAAACCAGATCTTCACCTTAAGACACAGAAGAACCCCGAACCCTTTTGCCTTCCCCCCACTCAAAGGCACACAGCGCAAGAAAATGTTTGACAACCTTCTGGCAACACAAGCAGCAAAACTCAACCATTCCATCTCTAACCTGCTGATGACAACGGGCGACCTCAAAACATTCCGAAAAGAAATCAAAACCCTGCTTTTCAAAAAATTCATCCAAATATCTTAACCCCTCTTCACCTACCTCCAGATAATTCTCCCCTATAAAATCCTCCCCAAATCACCTACCAAGTAAACAGATCCCTGAAATGTATTGTAATCTTACCTACTCCAAATGTAATCTATTTGTTTATATCACACAGTTCTGCACTGTCAATTTGCTATCCAACATGTAAATCCCCTCGGAATCTTTCCAGCTATATCTCCTCTGTTGTTAAAAAAAAAAAAAAAAAGTGTATCTTCACTGGAAAATGTCCAGTCAAATCTTTTGTAATCCGCCTTGAACTGCAAGGTATAGGCGGAATAGAAATCCGTAATGTAATGTAATGTAATTCTCATTCCTAGTGGCGCTCCTCTAACTCGGCTAAATTGAATGGGGAGGGTAAGAGAGATGCTATACTGCGTGGATGGGGAAGAAAGGGAAGGAAAGATGCCAGACCTCCAGGGGAAGAAATGAAGGGAAGAGGCAGCTAAAGATGCCAGACCACAGGAAGGAGGAAGGGAAGGAGAGAGATGTCAGACCACTGAATGGGGGGGGGGGGGGAGGAGAAGAGAGATGCCAATCCAGGGAAAGGAAGGAGAAGAGAGAGATTCCAGATTAAGGCAGGGGAGGAGAAGGGAAAGACAGAAAGATGCCAGACCACAAAGGGGGGAAGAGGGAAGGGAAGGAGGGGAGAGAGATGCCAGTCTGTGGGAAGGAAAGGATAAAGATCCCAGACAATGGGAAGGAGAAAGGGGGAAGTCAGAGGTCAAACCATAGGAGAAGGAAAGAGAGGGAGGAGATGGTACATAGAAATGGAGGGGAAGGTGAGAGAGAGGGAGGACATAGTGTACAGGGATGGGAGGGGTGGGGAAGGGAAGAGAGATTGAAGAATTGCTGTTCATGATAGAATGAAATAGGGGAGAAGAAAGAGGGAGGAGATGGCACACATGGATGATGGGGAAGGGATGAGAGGGAGGAGATAGTGCGCATGGATAGATGGAAATGGAAGATGTGGAAAAGTAGATAGATTTGAGGAGGAAGCAGAAAAATGGAAGAAAGCTGAATGTTAAAAGTTAATGCCAAAGATAGAAGTAGGGCAGAAAGTGAAGGAGAGAAAAACAGCAAATGGATAAGAAGGCCCTGAAAACAGAGGACAGACAGAAGGAAGTGCAACCAGAGACTAGGAGAAGATGAGTAGAAAAATAAAGTCACCGGACAACAAAGGTAGGACAAGTGATTTTATTTTCAATTTAGAGATTGAAATGTGTCCGTTTTCAGAATTTACATCTGCCATCTATATTTTGCACTGTTCAAGAAGAAATACATTTCTTTCTATTTCTGTGGTGTTGTATTGCATGCAGAGTCTGGCATCTTGGGGTTACGTTTGTTTATATTAAGAATTTTAGTTTGTGGTCCTGTACTTGCATAAGGTTTATCTGTATTCTGCACTTGTGACCAAGACCAGATGTTCTGGTAGAAATGAATATTGTGAAGCGTTATTGGTGTCATGACCCCAAGTAGAAAGATATTTGTCAGCTCTCCATCAGCCCATTTGGTTCCAAAACGGTCCTCGCTTAAAAATTAGTGAAGACCACTGGTCTAGAGCATCATGTGCTGTTTTATCAGTTAATTTTTTTTTTTTTTTAGATTGGCATTGAATCATGAAAACCATCTTACCTGTCTGGACCCTGGGGTTACATGTTCAAAGGACATGAAAGCTATTTCTTTTGTACTGGTTCAGTCTACAGCTGACACTTTGTGCAGTTCCTGTTTTAATTTTACCGATAATGCTTCCTCTTTCACAGACTTACATTGGTTCAATTCTGGTTACTGTGAATCCATATCAGATGCTTCCACTGTACACAATGGAGCAGATACAACTGTACAGCAACAAGCGGATTGGAGAGCTGCCGCCTCATATCTTCGCCATTGCAGACAGTTGCTTCTTTAGTATGAAGCATAAGAAGCTGGACCAGTGCTGTGTGATCAGGTAACAAGAGAGAATTTTCTGAACACTGATGATTGCTGCAGTATACTATAATGAAGCACGGTAGTGTAATAAAGATTGTTGTTAACATAACATACACCTCTTCAGAAAATCCATGTTAAGGGAAAGGGGATGGGATTTGATATGGAAAAATTATGTTCTTGCCTGTTAATTTTCTTTCCTTTAGATGCAGCAGATGAATCCAGAGACTAGTGGGATAGTACACATCTACCAGCAGGTGGAGATAGAGAACTGATTCACAGGAGTATATCTTGGATGGAACCCCTCTTGCCAATTAGTATCACTCTTTGCCCAAGCATCAGGAATAATGCAATTGCATACCAAAAACTTCTTTCCCATAAGTAAACAAGAATAGCATCAATCTACACCAACAACAGTGCCCACCCACAAGGGAAGCCACTGCATCATACAGATTGGGTGGGGCTCTGGATTCATCTGCTGCATCTAAAGGAAAGAAAATTAACAGGTAAGAACATAATTATTTCTTCCTAAGCGCCGGCAGCAGATGAATCCAGAGACTAGTAGAATGCAGCAAAGCAAACCTCAAACTGGGTGGGACAAACATGCCACCTCAGCAATGACCGAAGCCCCAAAGGATGCATCAGTGTGCTCTTCCACATCCAAACGGTAATGCTTAGAAAACATATTCGAGGATGACCAAGTGGCCACCCTACAAATCTCCTCCAAAGAGAAACCCCTGGACTTGGCCCAAGATGTAGCCATTGCCCTGGTTGAGTGAGCATGGAGAGCCTCTGGCAAACGCTAAGTGGAAGCAATCGCCTCCTGGACCCTCTGGGCCACCGAGGCCTTGGAGGCCACCAGACCCTTCTTATGACCTGAAAAAAGCACAAAGAGGTGGTCCAACCTTCGAAAATCATTAGTAACCTGAACATAGTGCAAGAGAACTCTATGCACATCAAGCAAATGTAGAGATTGAAACTGCAACCCCCAATCCTCTTCCATGAGCAAAGGAAGGAAGACGGACTGATTGACATGAAAAGACGAAACCACCTTAGGAAGAAATGAAGGAACCGTCCGAATCGAGACCCCCCAATTCTGAGAAACGCAAGAATGGATCCCTACAGGACAGCGCCTGCAACTCAGACACATGCCTCGCAGATGCCAAAGCTACCAGAAAAATTGCCTTCAAGATAACATCTGTGAGTGTCGCGTTACTCAAAGGTTTGAAAGGAGCCCCTATCAACCCCCCAAGAACCACCTTCAAACTCCAATCTGGACATAGTCTCTTCAGTGGCGGCCGAATACGGTTCACCCCCTAAGGAATCTAACCACATCTAACTGAGACCCTAGAGAAATATTTGATACCTTACCGCTGAAACAGGCGATAGCCGCCACTTGAACCCGAAGGAAATCCCTCTTGCAAGAAAGAAAGGATGTGGGATAAGGAAGCTGAAAGGGAGAAATCCCTAACCTTCAACGCCGAGAATAACACTCGCCAGACCCTAGCATAGGTCATAGAGGTAGACCTCTTCTTGGCTTGCAGAAGAGTAGCAATAACCTGCTTGGAATACCCCTTTCGCCTTAGCCGCAACCTTTCAATAGCCAGGCTGTAAGACCAAAGCGGGAGGGATTTTCCATCTGAACCGGTCCTTGTGCGAGTAAGTCCAGAGTCACCGGAAACTGAAGTGGAGCACCCTGTGACAGCCTCATCAGATCTGCATACCACGGATGGCGCAGCCAATCCGGAGCTACCAATATCACTAAGCCCGAGAAGCACACAATCCAATTTAACACCTGGCCTATCATCGACCAGGAAGGAAACACAAACAGCAAACTCTGTGGAGGCCACAGAAGAACTAACGCATCCACCCCTTCCGAAGTTCATTCCCTGTGCCTGCTGAAGAAACAAGGAACTTTGGCATTGCGAGCCGAGGCCATGAGATTGATCTCCGGGAGCCCATACTTGTGAACAATGAACTGAAACGCCTGCTGAGACAACTCCCATTCCCCTGGATCCAATTGATTCCTGATGAGGAAGACTGCCTAAACATTGACCCTTCCTGCAATATGCACCGCTGACAGAAGCGGAAGATGAACCTCTGCCCAGAGAAGAAGCATCCATCCCTCTCGTACTAACACCTGGCTCTTCGTGTCTCCTTGTCTGTTGATATAGGCAACTGCCATGACACTGTCTGAGAGAACCCTGGTCGGCTTGCCCTGAATCAGCGGTTGAAACTCCACTAGGGCTAGCGAAGATAATGGTGATGCGGAGGCCAAATGGGAATATGCAGGTATGCTTCCTTGAGATCCAGCACCATGAGAAATTCTCCTTGCTGCACGGCCGCAATGACCGACCTCACCGTCTCCATCCAGAAATGCCTGACAGTGAAAAATTGATTGACTTTCTTGAGATCTAGAACGGGTCTGACCAAACCCCCTTTCTTGGGAATCACAAAGTAAATGGAATAGCGACCCTGGACCCTTTGTTCTGGAGGAACCGTAAACACTACTCCCAGGTCTAATAGCCCCTGGAGCGAACTTCTCACTGCCTCTACCTTGTCCCCTGAACACTGGGACACCAAGAAAGAATCTACGATGGGACAGAAGAACTCTAACTTGTAACATTCGTGAACTACATCGAGGACCCTTTGGTCTGATGGTATCTTAACCCATTCTGCCAGAAATGAGGACAGCCGACCTCCTATCTGACCGGCAGAAGGAGCCAATGCCCTGTCATTGGGCCAAGCGTGAGGTTTGGAGACGAGCCGGCTGGGAGGAAGCAAGTTTGGCAGGATGAAAGGACTGCTTCTGAGAAAACCTGGACCTGGAACTGTATGACGCATTATACGAAGCCCTGTATGCCACCTTCCCTGGCCTATACTTTTTGGTATCCTGAAAACGTGGCCTAGATGATGAGGACCTGACTGAGCTCCTTGGCTTATCCTCCGGCAATCTCTGGGATTTGGAGTCACCAAAATCCTTCACCAGTCTATCCAGGTCCTCACCAAACAATACCTGGCTCTTAAAAGGAAGCCGTACCAAACGCGACTTGGAGGCGTTATCTGCTGCCTTATGCCGCAGCCACAAATGCTGTCTGGACACCACCGACAGAGCCATCTGCTTCACTGAAGCCCGAACGACATCATATATGGCATCTGCTAGGTATGCCAGCCCTGACTCCACCAGACCATCCGTAATCTGCTGGGCCTACTGAAGATAAGCCTGTACCACATAAGAACTGCACATGGCCGCCTGCAGAGTCAGGGCTTCCACCCCAAAGGACCCCTTCCAGTCTCCTATCCTGAGGATCATTAAGTGCCACTCCCCCCTCTACGGGAAAAGTGGTGTTCTTAGTTACGGCCGCCACTAATGCATCCACCCTTGGCAGCCTGAATTTGTCCAGCTCCTCCTGAGCTACCGGATACAACTGTCTCATAGCCTTAGCTACCCTGAGACCTGACTCCAGTGTGACCCATTCCGCAGAAATCAACTTCTGCATGGTCTCATACACTGGAAAGGTTTTAGGAGGCTTCCTAGTGTCAGCCATAAGGGGATTGGGTGCCACAGACACCCCTGGGTCAGGCTGAGAAATGTGAAGGCACTCCAATGCCTTGGAGATAAATGACGTCAGTTCCTCCCTATGGAACAGACGCAGCGCTGAGGGATCATCCACTTCAGCTCTCCAAAATTCATCCAACTCTAAATCTGACCCACTGGTATCCTCAGTGGCCCCTACCATCGTGAGACAGAGTTCTGGGCTGGAAGCCTGCCCTTCCTCTGGCTCTAGCTCTACCCTGTGCCGCTTGGCCCTTTGTTGACCCTCCCCCTCACCAAACTGTGGCAAGGTCATCGACACCTGGGCCAACTCCGGGGAGAAAGACAAGGAATTTGCCTGTAAGATTTCTGGCCCCGCATCGCCCTGCGCCTTCACACCCCCAATCGCCTTTGCTTCGCCTGGACACACCTCCATCGCCAAAAAGACCCGCTCCTGCACCAGGTCTGCTACCCCAACTTTCACGTCGGCAGCCGCATCGGACGCGCAAGATAAAAGCACACCCTCCTGTGCCATTAAACTCACTCCCACATCCCCGAACAAGCGGCAGAACAGATCCCCACGGCGTTCTCTACTTCCCACAGTGGGAATAGTGTTTAGTCGCTTCAGCCGCCACGCACACCGCACTTCCCAGCAACCTTAACACGCCTAGAAATCACCAGCAACACTGTACTCACGTGTACCCGGAAGTCGAAAAGCAAAGGAGAAGTTCTTGCACTGCAGAGCACAGCAACTGCGCTGGCAAACCTGGCTCGGGTTGGGGTTTTTTTGTGTTTTTTTTTTTAATATGGGAAAGAAGACGTCCCCCAAAGCACTGCACTCCTTTACTCCACAGTCAGGGAAGGGGGGAAGGGACCTGGGAGGGCCCAGGTGTTGTCCCTAAAGTTGGCTCAGTCTGGCCAACACCCCTAAGCTCCATTGAAGCTGCAGCAACAGGAGCAAATCACCTTTCATCTCTAGGAACTGAAACCAGGAACCAGAAGAATAGCAACCATCCAACCTGCTGGAGATAGAGCATACTAATTGGCTAGAGGGGTTCCATCCAAGATATACTCCTGCGAATCAGTTCTCTATCTCCACCTGCTGGTAGATGTATGCTATCCCACTAGTCTCTGGATTCATCTGCTGCCTGCGCTAAGGAAACTGCCTTTATGTGGTTAAAATCAAACCAGTATTATATACAGGTACTTATTATATACAGGTACTTATATTGTACCTGGAGCAATGGAGGGTTAAGTAGCTACTTCATGTGATCAGGCAGGGCTGGATAAGATTTACAGTTAAGAATATAAGAACATAAGAATAATCTTACTGGGTCAGACCAATGGCCAAGTAGCCCATTCTCATGGTAGCCAATCCAGGTCACTAGTAACTGGCCAAAACCCAAGGAGTAGTAATATCCATGCTACCGATCCTGGACAAGCAGTAGTTTCCCCCATGTCTTTCTCAATAACTGACTGTGGACCTTTCCTCCAGGAACTTGTCCAAACCTTTCTTAAAACCAGCTACGCTCTCCACTCTTACCACAACCTCTGATAATGAGTTCCAGAGCTTAACTATTCTGGCTTTAAAAGTATTTCCCTGTAACTTCTTCGAGTGTCCCCTAATTTGTAATTTTTGGCAGAGTGAAAAATCGATCCACTTGTACTCGTTCTACTTCATTCAGGATTTTGTAGACTTCAATCATATCAGGCTCATATGTGTTCAGCATTATAACCAAATGCCGCCCCCCAAAAAAACCCCAAACCCTTTTACTAAACCGTGATAGCGGTTATTAGCGTAGGGAGCCATGCTGAATGCTCCGCACTGCTCCCGACACTCATAGAATTCCTATGAGCGTCAGGAGCAGCACAGAGCATTCAGCACGGCTCTCTGCACTAATAACCTCTATCGCAGTTTAGTAAAAGGGGGGGGGGGAGGAAAGTGAGGTAATGACTTACCCAAACATATTGCTAAAAAGTCAAAATGTATGCCCAACAATTACTCTCCCTGTAATGAATTTTCAAAAGGGGAGAAAAGACCTCAGTGGTCTGCCATCACCAAATAAACAATGATGGAGGCCTTACACGGTGTCAACGATCAGTCAAAAAATCCCCTATAAACAACATCAAATCTATGGCACATATTTAAAGAATTTTTTCATAGATTTAAGATTGTTTCTTGCATTCCGATCAATCCCTCTCCCTTCATCAGAAAAGGGACAGATGCCCAAACTCCCCTACTTTCTGATCAGCCTAGGCAGATAATTTAGAACCAATTGGGAGCACTCAAAGAAGAACATGAAGGAGTTGATATTCAATACAATTTAACCAGCCAAAAATGGTCATGCAAAAGTTACATTTCTTGTTCAGGGCTACTAATGTTCAGTGGCACTTCACCAGTTATTTATTTAGTTTTCTATACCATTCTCCCAGGGGAGCTCAAAACTGTTTACATGAACTTATTCAGGTACTCAAGCATTTTTTCCTATCTGTCCTAGTGGGGCCACAATCTGTCTAATGTACTTGGGGCAATGGGGGGAGTATGTGACTTGCAGAAGGTCACAAGGAGCAGCATGGGTTTGAACCCACACCCTCAGGGTGCTGAGGCTATAGCTTTAACCACTGCAACACACTCTCGCTGCTGAAACTTAATGATTAGTGCCTGAGTGAAAACCAGCTGTTATGGGAGCATTCTTGGAGTGGAAGCCAATATTCAGCACTTAATCAGCGAATGAACCACATAAGTTAGAACTTATTTAAGTCAGTTCTATCTTTATGTGATTCACCATAGCCAGTTAACTGGCTCCACAAAAATCGGATATTCAGTGCCAAAGCCTAGACATGGCCCAGCATTGAATATCCTGGAATAATGCCAGTGGCAATCAGCAAAACACTCAGGCTCAAATTTGTGATAGTGCGCTGTAAGTTAGGTGGTGGAAGGTACCCTGGCCTATGCCACCTAACTTAATTGGGCTTAATTGGTGCACTAATTGATTGCACCGATTAAAACCCAATTAAACTGAGATTTTTTAAAAAGATGGAGGCGCCTAAGAGCACCTAAGAACATAAGAATAGCCTTACTGGGTCAGACCAATGGTCCATCAAGCCCAGTAGCCCATCCTCATGGTGGCCAATCCAGGTCACTAGTACCTGGCCAAAACCCAAGGCATAGCAATATTCCGTGCTGCCAATATAGGACAAGCAGTGGCTTCCCCCATGTTTTTCTCAATAACAGACTATGGACTTTTCCTCCAGGAACTTGTCCAAACCTTTCTTAAAACCAGCTACGCTATCCGCTCTTACCACATCCTCTGGCAAAGCGTTCCAGAGCTTAACTATTCTCTGAGTGAAAAAAAAATTTCCTCCTATTGGTTTTAAAAGTATTTCCTTTTAACTTCATCGAGTGTCCCCTAGTCTTGGTAATTTGTGATGGAGTGAAAAATCGATCCACTTGTACCCGTTCTACTCCACTCAGGATTTTGTAGACTTCAATTGTATCTCCCCTCAGCTGTCTCTTTTCCAAGCTGAAGAGCCCTAACCATTTTAGTCTTTCCTCATATGAGAGGAGTTCCATCCCCTTTACCATCTTGGTCACTCTTCTTTGAACCTTTTCTAGCACCACTATATCTTTCTTGAGATAAGGAGACCAGAATTAAATGCAGTACTCCAAATGAGGTCGCAATACTTCAAATGAGGTCGCTAATTTCCGTCCACATAGGCACTTTACAATGCCTAACGCCATTCTAAGCATGGTTAATGCCAGAAGTGGCATTTAGGCATCTTAAAGCGCCACCATGGACGCGATTCTCATAGAAGATAGGTGTTGGAAATGTAGGCCAGGGTTTTAAAGGCCTACATTTCCAGCACCTATCTTCCATGTAGCTGCAATTCTGTAAACGGTGACGTTGTGTGAATGGCACATGATCAGCAGCCATCTTTAAGGCGACCGCCAATAACAGCACTGTTTACAGAATCTGGGCCTCAATGCCACTGACTGAATATTGACCCTATAATGATCATGTGTTTCCCTGTTATTGATCTCTTTCTCTGGAATTTCTACCCTTAGCCACTTGCAGACAGCAAAACCAGGAGTTCCCATTATAGCAAGGACTACAAACCTTTTTAATCCTTTGTACCATACAGCATCAGATACCTGAAATTACCAAGTTGGTTGGTCAGCAGTTTTGAGTGTTCATTTCCAAATGGAAGCTGTATCTTTTGCATCCTAGTGGTCTTAGCTGTGAACACCTCTTTAGGCAGCCTTACATTTCAATGCATTCTAACATTTATATTTTATATTTCAGTGGGGAGTCTGGTGCAGGGAAGACTGAAAGCACCAAACTGATGCTACAGTTTCTAGCTTCAATCAGTGGACAGCATTCCTGGATTGAACAGCAGATTTTGGAGGCCAACCCTATCCTAGAAGGTGAGATCAAGCTCACTCCCCATTGGCAATGCAAGAGTGCCAAGTTTGTTATGGAACCTGGATTGGTAGAGTAACATAGTGGTTAGTGCAACAACTAAGGAACTGGCTTCAATTCCCACTGCATCTCCTTGTGACTCTGAGCAACTCACTTAACACTTTGTTGCCCCAGTTACAAAATAAGTACCTGTATATAATATGTAAATTGCTTTGATTGTAACCACAGAAAGGTGATGTATCAAGTCCCATCCCCTTTCCCTCTCAACCAAATCCTTAGGGCACACCTAACCAGTTAGATTTTCAGGATTCCTACACAAAATATGCAAGGGATGGATTTATTTGCAGTGTGTCTTTTGTATGCAAATCCATAGGCAGTGGAATGCTTTTAAGTTCCATGTCTTCCTTTCCCTTCCCTTCTATCCATAAGAAACATTTCTATTTCTCTTCCCTGCCATACCAGTTGGTGTGCACCATATCTTCCCTCTCTGTCCCTTTCTCCTCCATCCCTGTGCACCAACTCCGCCCTTTCTTCCCTTCTCCCATGGTCTGACATCTCTGTCTTCCCTCTTCCCCCCTCCTATGGTCTAGCATCTTTCTCATCTCCTTCCCACAGCCTGACATTTCTCTCCTCTCCCATGGTGTGATCTCTCTCTCTCCTTCCCTCCCTCTTCCTGTGGTCTAACATCTTTCCTTCTCTTCCCCCCCTCCTACAGTCTGGTATCTCTCTGCTCTCCTTCCTGCAGTCTGGCATATCTTTCTCCCCTCCTTCCCTTCCATTCCCTGGTCTGTCATCACTCTCTCCTTCCCCTTCCAGAGGTCCGACATCTCTCTCTCTCCCTCCTTCTATCACCTTTCTCCAGAATTTGACATCTCTCACTTCTTTGCTTCATCTCTCCTCCCTCCCAGTGTAACATTTCTCCCGCCGCCCTCTCCATAACTATCATGTCCAACAATGCTCCCTCTTTCTTTTTTTCTTTCCCCATGTATACCATCTCTCTTTCCCTCCCATTCCATGCACCTATGTTTATTTATTTAATTCATTTTCTATCCCTTTGTCCTCAAAGAGCTCAGAATGGCTTACAGGTTAAACACTCATCAAATAATGGATGGACTATGCTTGAGAGTGCTCTTCCTTCTGATTATTAGTATTGTGAATTCATCATTCAACAACCATTTTGATATATCCTTTGGTGTTGGAGAAAGGATACCTCAAGTGTCTGCAGCTATTTATGACTTTAGAACTAGTCTTGTCAATAAAGCCTAAATGCAAGATATCATTGGTCCCTTTACATTCTCCTTCCTTATTAATTTATATTAAGTACTAGTCTTATAGCCCATTACATTAATGGGTGCTAGAATATATGTGTGTCTGTCTGTCTTTATTTCTTTTTTTTTCTCTCTCTCTCTCTCCTTAGCCGCTTTCTGTATTTCTGTCTTTCTTTCTTTCTCTCTTTTTTTTCCTTGGCTGTCCACCACCACCCCTTGCCTGCTCCCCCTCTCCATTCCTTTTACCTCCCTTGTGTCCACCACCACCCCTTCACTGTTCCCCTTATCCAGAAGTAGCCCTTCTTCCTTTGTTTTACCTCCCCCCTGTCCATCATCACCTCTTTCCTGCTCCCCCTGTCCAGCAGTAGGCCTTCCTTCCTTTTTCTGCCACCCCCCACATGTCCATCAGTACCTCTTCCACTGTCCATCAACCCCTCTTTCCTGCTCCCCCTGTCCAGCAGTATGCCTCCCTTCCTTTTACTTCGACCCCTGTCCATCAGCACCTCTTCCCCTGTCCATCCCTGCTCCCCCTGTCCAGCAGTACGCTTCCCTTTCTTTTTCTGCTCCCCTGTCCATCCCTGCTCCTCCTGTCCAGCAGTACGCCTCCCTTTTTCTGCCCCCCGACCATCAGCACCTCTTCCCCTGTCTATCCCTGCTCCCCCTGTCCAGCAGTATGCCTCCTTTCCTTTTTCTGCCCCCCTGTCCATCAGCACCTCTTCCCCTGTCCATCCCTGCTCCCCCTGTCCAGCAGTATGCCTCCCTTCCTTTTTCTGCCCCCCTGTCCTTCAGCACCTCTTCCCCTGTACATCCCTGTCCCCCTATAATCAGGCCCGCCATTAATCTACAGGGTCTTGGCCAGGAGAGGGAAGAAACGCATGCACGTGTACCTGTTGCCAGCTCCGCAGCTTTACCATCCTGCAACCCAGACACAAACACTTCCACCAAGCCCCACACTCCATTCTCTTCCGCAGCCATGAAGGAGAGGGGCGGGGACAGGGGGGAGGAGCCACAGCTTAGAGGCGTACCGGAAAGCGCAGCAGCAAAGGCACAGTCCACAGCCGGTGAGGTCGTATGTCAGGGTGAAGCGCGCACTGCGCTTGCACCTCTCACGGAAGTTTTTTGCTGAAGGACAAAGTTTATTTTTAGTTCACAGCCGCCGGTGCGGCTCCTCTCTAAAGCCGCACCTGCATCGGAGAAGGCTTCTGATGCAGGCGGGGATCGAGAGAGGAGCCGCGGCGGCGGCTTTGAACTAAAAAATAAACTTTGTCCGTATCGAGGCATTACCAGGCGTCTTCCACAAATTGCCAGATTATAAGGGAGAGTAGTGGGGCCCGATGCCTTGCGTGCTTTCGCCGCTCCCGCCGGCTTCTTAGCCCTTTTCGGCGTCTGCTCTCCACCGACAGCCCTCCTCCCGGCAGCTACCACTCCGCACATCATGTAGTAAGCACGCATGCGCACTCTTGCTGGCCACATCCCAACAGATCAGATCTCAGGGAACACGCGGCGAGAGTGCGCATGCGCGCTTAGCATTTTAGGATTATAGATGTATATTACTCTACTTATAAATATCAAATTTCTATTTTTAATGTATTAATGTTAGCAGACAGTGTTTGTATTTATATGACAAAATGCTAATAAAACCGATTGAACTTAAAAAAACCAAAAACAATATATATATATATGCACTTTTACATTTAATTTTTGCACTTAGCTTTTTTTTCTTGACCACAATTATGGGAGGCTGATGGTATAATCTTCTAGTTGAATTAAACAAAAGCCTTAAAGTGCTCAAGTGTTGGATTGAAAGTGCTTATGTGCTCTTTAAAGTGCTCAAGTGCTCGACGGAGCGTCTCCATTTCACTCTGTATAGAGCTTCTTCAGGAGAATTGTAGCTGCTGACTTAGACACTTTGTGTTTCAGTTAGTGTCCTTGTCCTGCACACCATTGTTCAGCAAGTCAGTCAACATCCACCTCCATAGGCTAGCTTGTGTGACTTTCAAAGGTTTTGGGGGGGTCTCCTCTTTACCTTCTTTAACGTCCATGAATTCAGGGAGCTCAGCTTCAGGGTCCCTCAGTCCTTTGGGGTCCTTGCCCTGTTCCCAATGCAGAGAGGAGGCATTTATAAAAATGTTAAAAAGAACAGGCCCAAGAACAGAAACTTGAGGCACACTACTGGTAACATCCCTTTCCTCAGAGCGATCTTCATTGATCACTTCCCTCTGTCACCTTCCACTTAACCAGTTCCCGACCCAGCCCCTCACTTCGGGACCCATCCCAAGGGCACTCAGTTTATTTATTAGATGTCTGTGTTGAACGCTGTCAAAGGCTTTGCTAAAATCTAAATACACCACATTTAGCGCACATCCTCTATCCAATTCTCTGGTTACCCAGTCAAAGAAATTGATCAGATTTGTCTAACAAGACCTACCTCTAGTGAATCCATGTTGCATCCAGTTCTGTAATCCACAGGATTCCAGAAACTTCACCATTCTCTGTTATAGCGTTTCCATTAATTTTCTTACCACAGAAGTCAGACTTACTGGCCTATAATTCCCTATTTCTTCCTTACTTCCACTTTTGTGGAGAGGGACAGCATCCGCCCTTCTCCAGTCCTCCAGTACCACTCCTAACTGAAGAGATGAATTGAAAAGGTCAGTTAGCGGAGCTACCAGAACTTCCCTAAGTTCTTTCACCACCCTCGCATGTACACCATCTGGCCCCATTGCTTTGTCTACCTATATTTTAGGAAGCTCCTCACGAACACAATCCTCTGAAAATTGATCAGGGTCTATTACTCCTCCATCCCTATTCACGTTTGTCATCTGTGGTCCTGCTCCCAGTGCTTCAGCTGTGAACATAGAACAGAAATATTTGTTAAGCAATTCGGCCTTTTCTTTATCAGCTTCTACATATTCTTCCCCTTCACCTTTGAGTCTCACAATGGCACTTTTGCACATCTTCCTATCACTAATATATCTAAAAAATTATATTACATTACATTAGGGATTTCTATTCTGCCATTACCTTGCAGTTCAAGGCAGATTACAAAAGAACTATCCAAGATGTATTACAACAAGAACTTACAAAAAAAAAAAAAATTGGTCTTTTTCAAAAAGAGTAAGAAATGGGTAAGGTTATTTGTTTGGGGTAGTTGGCTTTAGTGAGAGGTGGAGTTTGAGACTTGCGGTATTATTTCTTTTTTCAGAGTTTTCTTGAAGAGTATGGTCTTTATTTCTTTTCTAAAATTCTTGTAGTCGAGGGATGCCGTCAGTAGATTGGCGATTTGGTTGTCTAGTTTGGCTGCTTGAGTGGCCAGGAGGCCATCATATAGATTTTTCCGTTTGACCTCCTTAATTGGGGGGTATGAGAATGGGGTGTGAGTTTTCCTATGTCTGGTTGCGGTGTTGTGGATGAGGCAGTTATTCAGGTAGTTTGGACTGTCTCCGTATAAAGTCTTAAATAGTAGGCAGTAGAATTTAAATTGTATTCTTGCTGGGATCGGAAGCCAGTGCGATTGGAGATATGCTTCTGTAATGTGATCATGTTTCTTTAATGAGTAGATGAGTCTTAGTGCTGTGTTTTGGATAGTTTGTAGTTGTTTTGTTATGGTTGTAGGGCCGTTTTACCGTGTTAGCTATTTTTTCTTCCATTTGCATCTTTGCTTTCCTGACTAAATGACCAACCTCTCTTAACTTTTCCAGATATTTTTGCCTGTCTTCCTCTTTCTTCGATCTTTTGTAGTTTATGAACGCTAACCTCTTATTTCTTACCTTCTCAGCTACTACTTTTGAGAACCAAAGCAGCCTTCTTTTCCTCTTACTTTTACTTACTGCAGTTATTTGGATTTTCTTAAAGTGCAGGCACTATTAGAGTTGCTAACTGTACAAAATGGAAAAATAAATTACATCTAGGAATTGCCTACGAGGCAGGAGGTGCTGGATTCGGGGGGAGGGAGTGGGAGAAGGGAGAGATGTTGGAGTCAACTGAGGAAAGGAGAGAGAGAGAGAGGCTCAGGGTTGGTGTAAGGGAGGGTGGGAGATATGTCAGATTTGGGAGATGGATGAGAAGGACAGAGGGGCTACAAGGGAGACAGGGAGAGATGGTAGGGGATAGGGAGAGATAGACTTCAGGGAGGATGGAGGGGGCAGAACTGCTGATGTTTTGGGGCACTGAGAGAGGAGAGGTTGGTACATCAGGACCGCTACTGCTGCCTCGGTTAAGTAATGGGGGTCCAGGAGGCCAGACCCACATGGAGGGAAAGGCCCTGTTTGGTGATAAATGCAGTGGAGGATCTATGAGGGCCAAAAGGGTACAGAGAACTAAGGAAATGGTGAAAGGTGATGTGGTTGGACTGGGATCAGTGGGAGGCAGGGTCCGGGCAGGGCAGGATTAATTTATCGAGGACCCCTAGGCACACAAGTACACTGGGCCCCCCTGCCCCGCCCCA
The DNA here is from genome assembly GCF_902459505.1 of Geotrypetes seraphini. Classification (NCBI taxonomy): domain Eukaryota; kingdom Metazoa; phylum Chordata; class Amphibia; order Gymnophiona; family Dermophiidae; genus Geotrypetes; species Geotrypetes seraphini. The sequence continues at coordinate 125,965,447 of NC_047092.1, forward strand.
CCCCACCATGCACCCAGGTGGAAACAGGAAGCTGCATCAGAGGGAAGCTTTGGACAAGCAGCACCGCTTGCACAATTACAGTTCTCGTTGCCTTTCTTACCCGCGTTACTTGCTTGTCTTACTTTCCGTCGATGGGGGGCTGCGTTGCCGATCGGGGTGGGGCCCCCGTTGCCGATTGATGCTGGAGGGGCCCATCGCTGTTTGGAAAAAACAATGTTGATGCCTTCCTTAATCGGGCCCTCCTGACCATTTCGGGCCCTAGGCACGTGCCTACTTGGCCTATTGGTTAATCCTGCCCTGGGTCCGGGCATAGTAGAGGCGGGGCATGGGTGGAGTCAGGGTCAGGGTATAGGTGGGGCTATTCTAGCACCCATTACTGTAACAAATGTAAGGGGCTAAAACACCAGTATATTATAAAGGCCTTGAAAATCAGACAGCAGTTTAAATTTAAAAGTACTGACAAGCTTCTCTATGAAGTCAGTAGTCATTCTTCCTTCCTCTTCACATTGGAGTCGTCTAGTCTCCTGGTATGCCCTGGTTTGGAAACCCATTGCTTTTCTTTTTTGAAAATCACACAATCTATTTGATACTGGTTTAGATACACTATAATTTTGTGGCCAGAACCTCAGAAAAATCAAACTCCAAATTACCACATCGGGGAAAAGTGTTTCACCTAACAGAAAGCCTGCTTAGGAGAAGGGGATTGCAGGCCTGTGAGAATGTGTTCCTTGGCTAGGTGGTATTGCTACTGGATGCAAGATAAAACAGATGCCCAGAGGGGCAGGGAGAGCTCTATAGGTTGCTTCTGAAGAGAGGGTTAACTGGTGCGGAAGAAGAAGGACAGGAGACTAGCTCTGATGGTATCGCAACAGGTGAGGAAGAGGGATGAGAAGCTGGAGAAGAGTGAAAGGAAAAACAAATAAGCAAAAAGAAAACCAAATAGAAGTTGCTGAAAGAAAAGGCAAAACAAACAAGAGTTAACCCCCCCCCCCTCTCCCGATTTCATGATTACTAATGTAACCATTCAGTCAAAAAATGATTCTCACCCCTAATTCAGATGGTTAAAGCTCTTTGGATTTCCATTAGAGTACCTCAGTGTTAAAAACCACATTTTAAACGTCTATGCTGCCAGCTCACCATACACTGGCATTTTCAGTAGCTGCTTCTGTAGGGGAACCAAAGAAAATAAACCTTGCAGTCTAAACAAACTTTTAACAGAAAATTTTCAGGTGAAAATACCAAGAGGAAGCTCATTCTCATTAAAAACCTCCCTTTAAGTTCCCACACCTATTGGGGAATGTAAGGCAGAACTAAGCTGAGTATGACTAGAAATGTCTAGTTGTGAGTAATAAATGGTATCTCCTCATACTTTTCCTACTATTCTTTCCAGGTTTTGGAAATGCTAAAACAGTTCGAAATGACAACTCAAGCCGTTTTGGAAAATACATTGACATTCACTTCAATGAAATGGGCGTTATAGAAGGAGCTAAAATTGAACAATTCCTGCTAGAGAAATCAAGGGTTTGCCGACAGGTATGGTCACATATAGACACAAGTGATATACAGTACACATAACACAAGAATATGCAGTGTGCACAGGTGCTGTATGCACACATATACCTCTGTTGAGACTAGCTCTGCTTGATCTTGTGGCTTAGAGAGATTTATGCTTTTGCACAGCTGCTGTTGCAGATGGGGAAAATCTGGAATCTGACTCTTTCAGAAAAACTTGAATCAAGATGGGTCAGCATGCCACCCCTTAATACTAGACTGCCCCATAAAGAAACACATTGAATACAGTCTTTGCCACAAGGTTCATGGATAAGTAAAAAGGGCATAACAGGCTAGTGAGTTCATCACTACCTTATGATTGGTTTGACCCCAGTGTATTGTCTCTGAGGATTGGGAACTCAGTTGTGGAGAATGGGTCCCTAGGGATGGTGATCTATCCGACACTATCTATAGATTATTGTAAGTGAGGACCTTTTCTAACAAATTAGGTGAATATTGATTTATTTCAATACATGGCCATGGTGGATCAAAAGTAGTGTTGCACTGAATACAGATCCAGTTCTGATATTTAGTTGGCATTACTGTTCTGTTTTGACATTTTTGCCAGATTAAGGGCTGCTTTTACTAAGGTGCGCTAGCGTTTGGTAGTGCACGCTGAAGATTAGCGTGCGCAAACCACACGCTACAAGAAAAATACTAATGCAAGCTCTATGGAGGCATTAGCATCTAGCGCGCGCGGCATTATAGCGCGCACTAAGCACGTGTTAAAACCGCTAGCGCACCTTAGTAAAAGGAGCCCTAAGGCCTCCTTTTACTAAGGTGCGCTAGTGCTTTTAGCGCGCACTGAAGATTAGCATGTGCAAACCACGCGCTAAACAAAAAATACTAATGCAAGCTCTATGGAGGCATTAGCATCTAGCGCGTGGGGCATTGTAGCGCACGCTAAGCGCGTCTTAAAGTCGCTAGCGCACCTTAGTAAAAGGAGCCCTAAGGCCTCCTTTTACTAAGGTGCACTAGCGTTTTTAGCGCGCGCTGAAGATTAGCATGTGCAAACCACGCGCTAAACGAAAAGTACTAATGCAAGCTCTATGGAGGCGTTAGTGTCTAGCACGCGGGGTATTGTAGCGCATGCTAAAAATGCTAGCGCACCTTAGTAAAAGGAGCCCTAAGTGTAAAGTAAAATGAGGGTATATCTCTTAGATTATCCATTACTTGTACTACCCCTCCAGACCATCATGGATTAGTTTTTTTAAGCATGATACAGATTTGGAATCAGTGGCAGTGTCTGCTTCTGATTCAAGTGAAGAAGTAGCTGCCCATGTAGAGAATGTTATAGATCACTAACTACTACTATTTATCATTTCTATAGCACTGAAAGGCATACATAGCACTGTACATTTAACATTAAATAGACTAAATGTCAATATTTGATCAAGCATGCTCCGAAGTAGCATTGGACTCACCAGCAACAGCCAGTATGTTGCAGGATCCTTCTCTCCCATTTTTTCATTTCATCTCATTTATTAAAAATTTATAAACCACCTTATCCACCTGTCCCACCCCCCACACATTATCTTGGGTTTACTGTATGCTATGTTTTCTGATCTCCAGGGCAATAATGATGAATAATACCAAGGTGTTTGGTGGATTATTGTGCACTGTGAGTGAATGATTAGATCTATATCCAAAGTGTTAGAGCCTACTTCTCTGAATATCTTGATCCACTCCCTTGTGATTTCCTGTATTGATTATTGTAATACGCTCTATAAGGGCATAACTAAAAAAGAAATAAGAAGACTCCAAATTATACAGAACACTGCATTGAAGATCATATTTAATGCAATGAAATTTTATCATGTTACTCCCCTCCTTTATAAAGCACATTGGCTGCCGGTGGAACATAGAATTAAATACAAAATCCTTTTACTGACTTTTAAAACTAGACCAAATAGTCAACCAGAATTTATCAATAACCTTCTTATTCCCTATAGTTCTTCTAAATCTTTAATATCTTCGTCTAAAAACTTGCTATCTGTTCCATCTCTGAAGTTTATCAATACAATGAGGTCTACCATTTTTTTCTGTCAGCGCGCCATCTCTTTGGAATAATACTCCGGTCCACTTATGGGAAGAGTCATATCTTAACCATTTTAAAACAAAACTAAAAACATTTCTATTTCTTGATGCTTTCGAGACCTAAATGCCCTTTTCAGGGCTACGTAGTTTTAATCTACTTTTTGATACCCTCCCTTTTGTTCTTTCCCTATATGTTCTTTTTCTTACTTGCTAAATTGTAGTTCTATCCTTTTTCCCATTTTGTTCTTGTTTGTTTTTGTAATGTTTCTAAATGTTTTGAATTATGACTATTGTTTTAAAGGATGTATAGTTACCCCATATATGTTTATAATATAATGTTCACTGCCTAGAAGGCCGATTGGGCGGTTTATAAATTTTTGAATAAACTTGAAACTTGAGTAAGGAAAGCAAAGAACACTTGCTGAGGTATGATATTGCAGAAAGTTCTATTTCTACTATTACTAATTTCTATAGTGCTACTAGCCATATGCAGCGCTGTACATCAAAACATAGAAGAGACAGTCCCTGCTCAAAAGAGCTTACAATCTAGTCAAGACAGACTAACTGGACAAGAAGGTGCATCAATACACAGTGCTCAGGTGGGGGAACTACTGAGGAAATAACAAAACTGACACTTGCTGAAGAATGGTATTGCAGAAAGCTCTTTCAGTCTACTTTCTGACACATTTGCAGCAAGTCAGAAAATAATCTTGCTTGTAGAAGCCTCTGGCATCACACTTGATGCTACAATATAATCCATTTTGATTATTCTGGGTCATTTTGTGTTCAATGTTCACAGATATTGGAGGATTATCTGCTAATTGACAAATACAGGTACAGAATCAAGAGGGTATCTTACAGAACATGCTGAAATACTAATAGCTTTGGAACATTAGATGCTACAAATTTCCAGTGTAATTGATTCAAGACAAGGCTATAGGAACTGCACCTTCAAAATGTTCTAAGGTACCTCAGGCTATTATACCACAAGACAGATGGTCTGTTTCACCAGCACGAGCAATAACTCTAGCCTGCTGCTCACGCCAGCCTGGCTCCCTCTGAAATTACTTCCAGGTCACGGGGTCAGGAAGTGAGGAAGCCAACACCAGCAGGAGCAGCAGGCTGGAAAAGCTGCTTGTGCTGGTGAAGATTTAAAGTGGTACGGTGGTGAGAAAGGAGGTATGTGAGGGGGTGAGTATGGTATGGAGGCACAGAAGGAGCAGTGGGTGGGGATGGTGTGGAAGGAGCAGGGGGGGGCAGAGAGGAGGGTGCAGGGGGGTTGATATGGATTGAGCGAGAGGGTGCTACCGCCCCGGGCGCCTCCTACCCTCGCTATACCACTGGTTAAACTGGCCCTTTCTTGAATAGCAGAGTTTAAATAGCTTTCAGTTGTAGTGGAATTAGAAAAGATACAGAGAAGAATGACAAAAATGATATAAGGGATGGGACAACTTCTCTATGAGGAAAAGGCTAAAGTCTTGGGCTATTCAGCTTGGAGCAACATAGAAACATGATGAGCTCCACCCCCGCATCCCCGAACTGCCAGTTCCCCGAGGGAGGGGGAGCTTCCGGGAGTCGGAGAGCTTCTTCCTTCAGAGGCAGTGGAGATCAGTCCGGGGGACGGAGATTCGGGTTCCCAGTTTTCTTCTGGGAACCTGAGTATGGAGTTGGAGGCCTCGACAACTGCGGGAGAGGGATTGATCCAGACTGAACAGTTTGTGGAAGACTTGCCAGTGGGTGAGCACAAGATTTCACATTCACATTTACATTTCCAATTTCCTCAGTTAAACAAACCCCAGGAAGTAACATTGGATGCCCTGTGGGACTTGGTTGCCACTATTCCTAAAACTCTAATGTCTCAATTAAATCAAGTAGAAGAACGGTTTAATATGTATGATAAGAATATTTCAGAATTACAGAAAACTACCACTGATAATAAATTGCAATTAGAAAATCAACAACAGAATATAAATTCTTATAAAGCAGTATAGGAGGCACTAATCAAAGATAATACAAACTTAAGAAGAAAACTTGAATCAATTGAAAATTCCTCAAGAACTAATAATCTTAGATTAATAAATTTTCCAAAGATTACAACAGTAACTCCTAGAGAAATGATTACTCGCTATCTAACGGAAATTTTTGAAGTTTCTGAATCTTCTATCCCACCTTTCACTCAGGTTTATTATCTTCCTGTTAAAGACACTAAAGATAAGAAAAATTCACAAGAAGCAAATCAAGAGCCTTTGGATGTGACGGCTTTTTTAGAATCCTCAGATAGGGAAGTAGCCATTCCGGCAACTTTGCTTATTTCAGTGGCTCTTACAATGGACAAGACATGGTTATTGAAGCTATATTTCAAAAATAAACATAAAGAGTTTCTAGGACTGAGAATTCAAATGTTTCCTGATTTGGCCAGAGACACACAGAGGCGGAGGAAAGAATTTTTGATATTGAGACCAGCAATTACTGCTCTGGGTGCTACCTTTTTTCATTGGTATCCTTGTAAATGTATAGTACACTATAAGTCGCATAAATTTGTTTTCTTTGAACCCTCACAACTAACAACATTCCTATCACTGTCAAGGCTGGAGAAAGCTCAAGATGGATAAAATGATAAATGACTTCCTTAGCACAGTTTTACCTATAACTGTTTTTTTCTTTCCTTTTTTGATTGCTTAAATTCCGTTTTTACTTAATCTTGGATTTCAAATGATGAGGACTTGAGTGAGATTTAAGATAATCTTTTTTCCTTTCATATATTATATATTATGCTTGAATTATTTTCTTTATTCTTGAATTTTGCTTTCTGTACAAGTATACACTTGATTGTTATATTTGAAAAATTTATAAATAAATAAATACATTAAAAAAAAAAAAAGAAACATGATAGCAGATAAAGACCAAATGGTCCATACACAGAAGAGGCAGCTCAAGGGTGATATGATAAGAGGTCTGCACTGCATGCATCTGGTAGCACTATAGAAATAATAAATTGTTGTTGTAGGACTATAAAATACTGAGTGGAGTGGAAAGGGTAGATGTGAATCACTTGTTCACTCTTTCCAAAAATACTAGAACTAGAGGACATGTGATGAAGCTACTAAGTAGTAGATCTGGCTAGGTAATTGCGACCTGGGTTGGCAACAGTTGGAAACAGAATACTGTGCTTAATGGACCTTCGGTCTGTCCCAGTATGACAATTTTTATGTTCTTAAAAAAAAAAATCAAAGGGTTTTTCAAGATAGTGGTTATTCCTCCAGGTTTTCAAATGACTGCATGACCCATCAGCATTCCACATGCTCTTACAAGAAAATCAAACTGGAATATTTTTCAGTACTCATTTTCACTAACTGTTAACCCGAAAGGTCTTCAATAACTCCCAACATGGATCATATTTTGCTGTAAAAAATGGTTTCCAGAAGGATACTTCAAGTCAATATCAAATAAATAAGAGCTGCAAAAAACATAAAAGTTATACTAAAGCATCAAATAACAATACAAATATAATTAAACTCTGAATTTGTTGTCGAAGAATATGGTGAAGCAGTTAGCATAGCAGGGTTTAAAAAAAGGTTTGGATAATTTATTTTTAAAAAAGTCCCTAAGCCATTATTAAGATGGACTTGAGGAAATCCACTACTTATTCCTAGAATAAGCACCATAAAATCTGTTGTACTCCTTGGGATCTTGCCAGGTACATGTGACCCAGGTTGGCTACAGTTGGAAATAGGATACTGGGCTTGATGGACCTTCGGTCTCTTATGTTCTTATAAAACCATACCTGATGCATCACAGCATCATAAATCCACTCAACCCTCTGAAACACCATCAAAAGTCACATCCCAATCAAAAACCCAATCATAAAAAGAACCTCCCCCCTTACCAATGTGAGCTGAAACTTACTGCAGAATGCTCAAGCATGTCCTGCAGTATGTCATTTTAAGCTTAAATTCTTCATGTCTGTATTGCTTAATTGAAAGCGGTATCTGCTCGCATTACCTTTGACATATGATGTCACAGTATTCATAGCTGTCTGTATTCTTGCAAACAGTTGTATATCTCCTGACAATTGTCATCTTGATATACCATCCAGCTGCTGTTGATAACAAATTTTTCACAACATGACGTCTCCTGCTGTGCGTGCCAACAACTACAGTTTAGCAGTCGCATTTTGTGGGTGCATGTATTTCTGTATTCCATACAATTTTTCAAAATACACCCGTCAAAGACTCAAAAGACTCCTGAGGCAGGCCGGTTAGGCCGAAACATGTGCATGTCGGGTCATTGAGTCATTGGATGAATTTTATGAGGCTTTGGATGAATAAAGGCATTTGGATTTATCAGATGAGTTGAAGGACACTTTTGTTTAGTGTGCACATTCTGATTGGGACAATTCCACTTTGGTTCTGTGCTTTTGAGTTTGTGGTTTTGTTTCCCCTGTTTTATTTTGGACAGTATTTAGCATAGCAGCTAGTATTGTCAGATAAATCTGATCAATTTCTTTGACTTGGTGATCAGAGAATTGGATAGAGAGAGTGCACTAGAAGTAGTGTATTTAGATTTTAGCAAAGCCTTTGACAGTGTACCGCACAGACATCTAATAAATAAACTGAGTGCTCTTGGGATGGGCCCCAAAGTGATGGGCTGGGTCAGGCACTGGTTAAGTGGAAGTCGGTAGGGTAGAGGGTAGTAGTCAATGGAGATCGCTCTGAGGAAAGGGATGTTACCAGGGGTATACCTCAAGGTTCTGTTCATGGGCCTGTTCTTTTTAACATTTTAATAAGCATTATTGCTGAAGGGCTGTCAGGTAAAATTTGCCTCTTTACGGATAATACCAAAATCTGCAAAAGATTAGACACCCCGGATGGTGTAAATAACACGATGAAAGACCTAGCGAAGCTTGAAGAATGGTCTGAAATTTGGCAGCTAAAATTTAATGCTAAGAAATGCAAGGTCATGAATTTGGGCTCCAAAACCTGAAGGAATGGTACAGTTAAGGGGTGAAGAGCACAATAGAAGAGCGGGACTTGGGTGTGATTGTATGTGATTATTTTAAGGTAGTTAAACAGGTTGAAAAGGTGACGGCAAAAGCTATAAGGATGCTAGGGTGCATAGGAAGAGGAATGGCTAGTATGAAAAAGGTGGTATTGATGCCCCTGTATAAGACTCTGGTGAGACCTCATTTAGAATATTGTGTACAATTCTCGAGACCGCATCTTCAAAAAGATGTAAAAAGGATGGAGTCGGTCCAGAGGAAGGCTACTAAATGGTGTGTGGTGTTCATAATAAGGCGTATGGGGACATACTTAAAGATCTCAATATGTATACTGTAGAGGAAAGGCAAGAGATATGAATAAATATGTTTAAAAACCTCCGTGGCATAAATGCGCATGAGTCAAATTGAAAGGAAGCACTGGAATGAGAGGGCATGAGTAATCTAAGGAAATACTATTTTGCAGAAAGGGTGGTAGATGTGTGGAACAGTCTCCTGGAAGAAGTGGTGGAGACAGAGACTGTTTGAATTCAAGAAGGCATGGAGAGAAACAGATAATGGTTACTGTGGATGGGAAGATAAGATGGGCCATTTGGCCTTTATCTGCCATCATTTTTCTATGTTTCTAAGCAGACTTATAATGGCCCACTCCATTATAAACTTAACCAACTGATGAAATGCAGTTGATTAAGTTTATAAACCTTTTCGCACTGTACGTTCAGAGTATAAAAATCTTCTCACTATTTCATCTCTGAGAACAATCAACACTAGCCATAACACACTTTTCTCAGTCACTGCTCCTCAAATTTGGAATCTGCTACTGGCCATGATATGAGAAGAAAAAAACACTTGACAAGTTTAAAGGGAAATTTTATTATTATTTATTTTAAAAAAATCTTTATTCATTTTTAAAACTTATAATAAGTATAACGCAAAATATAATCATTTTATACTTTAACATTACTTATTATATCATCAAATTATTGCTCTCATCAAATATCCCCCCTCCCTTATACCCAACAATTAATCAGAATCAAAAGAAATCATAAAATATTCCCACCCACCCCCCACCCCAGGGAAATTAAAAAGTTACCTATTTAGGGACGCTTTTGATTAATTAATCCTAGACAAACCCAATATCGACACTTAAGAAGACAAGCCTTGATCAATATAATTCCCTCTTGTTATTTCCCTTCTTCGTTCTCTTTCCTATACCGATTGTAGTTCCTCCTCCTACTTTCCTCTTATTTGGAGTGTGTCAGTGTTTCCCCCAATAAATTGTTTTTACTATTCATTGTTTTGAAATTTCTGAAAAGCGATTTTATCAAATTTTAAATAAACATGGAAACTTGGGAGCTACAGAATATGGAAAGATAAGCCTCATAATGTCATTGGGATATTGCCAGCTATTTGTGAGAAAGATTGGCCACAGTTGGAAACAGGATTTATTGTGCCTTTCTGGCCAATCTCTCAATGAGGCTTTGTCTTTGTTTCTTTGCAGTGCCTCTGCTGGGTCAGACCAGAGGTCCATCACACCCAGCAGTCCGCTCATGCAGCGGCCCATCAGGTCCAGGACCTGCATAGTAATCCTCTATCTATACCCTTTAGTCCCCTTTTCCTTCATGAAATCATCCAATCCTGTATCTATACCCTTCAATCCCCTTTTCCTTCAGGAAATCATCCAATCCCTTCTTGAAACCCAGTAGCGTACTCTGTCGTATCACACCCTATGGAAGCGCATTCCAGGTGTCCACCACCCTTTGGGTGAAGAACAATTCCTAGCATTAGTTCTGAATCTGTCCCCTCTCAATTTTTCCGAATGCCCTCTCGTTCTTGTAGTTTTCAAAAGTTTGAAAAATCTGTCCCTCTCCACTTTCTCTGTGCCCTTCATGATCTTGTAAGTCTCTATCATGTCCCCTCTAAGCCTCCGCTTCTCCAGGGAAAAGAGGCTCAGTTTCTCTAATCTTTCAGCATATGAAAGGTTTTCCATACCCTTTAACAGTCGTGTCGCTGTCCTCTCAACCCTCTCGAGTATTTCCATATCCTTCTTTAGATACAGTGACCAATATTGGATGCAGTACTCCAGATGCGGGTGCACCATCGCCCGATACAGCGGCAGGATAACATCCTTCGTTCCGGTTGTAATACCTTTCTTGATAATTCCAATACTGGTCACCGTACCTTAAGAAAGACATGACGATACTTGAGAGAGTTCAGAGGAGAGCAACTAGGATGATAAAATGAATGGAGAACCTTTCATATGCCGAAAGGTTAGACAAACTGGGGCTCTTTACCCTGGAAAAGCGGAGACTGAGAGGAGAAATGATACAGACTTATAAAATCATGAAAGGCATAGAGAAGGTGGAGAGGGGCAGATTCTTCAGACTATCGGGGACAACAAAAACAAGAGGTCATTCAGAAAAACTGAGAGGGGACAGATTCAAAACGAATGCAAGGAAGTTCTTCTTCACTCAGAGGGTGGTGGACACCTGGAACGCGCTTCCAAATGAGGTAATAAGACAGAGTACAATACTGGGGTTCAAAAAGGGACTGGATGACTTCCTGGAAGCGAAGGGGATTGCAGGTACAGATAGAGGGTTACTCTACAGGACATTAAGCAAAAAGCGTATGAGAGTTTTAGGGTATGAGCACTATCAGGTCATGGACCTGAGGGGCCGCCGTGTGAGCGGACTGCCGGGCATGATGGACCTCTGGTCTGACCCGACAGGGGCAACACTTATGTTCTTATGTTCTTACCTAGCATTCTGTTCGCCTTCTTAGAGGCCGCTGCGCACTGTGCCGACGGCTTCATTGTTTTGTCCACCAGTATCCCTAAGTCTTTCTCTAGGCTACTTGATCCCATTACCAGCCCTTCCATTGTATAGCTGTACATCGGGTTTCTTTTTCCTACATGCAGTGGCGTACCAAGGGGGGGACGGGAGGGGCGGTCCGCCCCGGGTGCCAGCCCTGAAGGGGTGCTCCCGGCCTGGCCGTTCAGTCCCCCCACACCCCTGAAGGACCGCTCACCCCACTGACCTTCCTGCACCACCTGTCAAGCAGCAAGCAGCAGGATCGCGAGGTCAGCTATCCCTGAGCTGCTTGGGCGCTGCTTCCTGCACCGCGGTCCTGCCCCTCCTCTGATGTCAGAGGAGGGGCGGGAACGCGGCGCAGGAAGCAGTGCCTAAGCAGCGCAGGGATAGCTGATGTCGCGATCCTGCTGCGGCTGCTTCATAGGTGGTGCAGGAAGGTCAGTGGGGCGAGCGGTCCTTCGGGGGTGGTGGTGGTGGTGGGGACTGAACGGCAAGGCCAGGAGCATAGGTAGTGCTGCTTCATAGGTGGTGCGGGGAGGCCAGGGGGACGAGCGGTCCTTCGGGGTGGGGCGAGTGGGCAGGCAGGCATTCAAGGGGGAGGGGGGTAACAGGCAGGCAGGCCTTCAAGGGGGGGGGACAGGCCTTCGGGGGGGTGTGTGCATACCTTCAAGGGGGATGGACAGGCCTTCAAGGGGGGGGCAGACAGGCCTTCAAGGGGGGACAGGTCTACAAGGGGGAACAGGTCTACAAGTGGGTGGGCAGGCCTACAAGGGGGTGGGACAGGCCTTCAGGGAGGGTGCAGGCCTTCAGGGGGGGTGCAGGCCTTCAAGTGGGGGACAGGCCTTCAAGGGGGGGACAGGCCTTCAAGGGGGGGACAGGCCTACAAGGGGGGGGACAGGCCTACAAGGGGGAGGGACAGGCCTTCAAGGGGGGGACAGGTCTTCAGGGGGGTGCAGGCCTTCGGGGGGGTGCAGACCTTCAAGGGGGGGGACAGGCAGGCAGGTCTTCAAGGTGGGGGGACAGGCCTACAAGGGGGAGGGACAGGCCTTCAAGGGGGGGGACAGGCCTACAAGGGGGTTGGACAGGCCTTCAAGGGGGGTGCAGGCCTTCAAGGGGGGACAGGCAGACCTTTAAGGGGGGACAGGCCTTTGGGGGGGACCCTGGTTTAGAAGTACACGGAGGGAAGGGGGTGTTCAAAGAGACGTGCATATGCCAAACTTTGGGGGGGGGATGAAGAAATAATGGGTCTGAAAATAGAGGAGAGGGAGAGAAATGATGGACCATGGGATTTAGGGAGGGAAGGAACTGAAAGGGAGAGAAATTGGACACAAGGGATGGTGTGGAGGAGGGATAGAGATACTGGATAGGAGGGTAATTGGGAAAAGAAAGGGAGAGATGGTGGACTCTGGGGTCGTGGGGAAGGAGGGAGAGATGCCGGATGAAAGGGTAGTTAAGAAAAGGTGGATCTGTGGAGGGAGATGAAAAAAAGGAAAGATACCAGACTTCCTGGAGAGGGAAGGGAAATGGAAAGGGAGGACAGAGTTGGCAGATGGATGGTTAGCACGCAGAAAGAAGAAAGAAGGAGACCCTGGCAAGCAAGTTATCAGAAGAAAACCAGAGCCTTATACCAACAAGATTTGAAATATAACCAGACAACAAAAGGTAGAAAAATTAATCTTATTTTCTGTTTTGTGATTATAATATGTCAGATTTGAAATGTGTATCCTGACAGAGCTGGTGTTGGACTGCAAACGTGAGCTAGGATTTAACAGAGAGAGGAAAAGTCCTTTTTGTTTCTTTATTTTATTTACACCACAGCGCCAGTGTGGTTAGGAGAAGCCAAAGGGGGTGAAAAAGCTATAAAACCCACCAGGAGTTTTGAAAAAAATCACCCAACTGGGCAGGAAAATCGAATTGAAAAACCAATTCAATAGGCTGAATCGAATCGAAATTTTTTTTCCTGAATCTGGCAGCATTAGTTTGCGCTACTGTCTTAGACTTTAGGACCTGGGATTGGGGAGAGATGGCATCCTCAGTACTTTATAATGCAAGTGAGGATTTGGTCAGACTTTTGAAGGGTCTGCAGAAAAAAAATATTGTATAGGCCGGGGACATGAAACAGCAGGAAATGGGAACTTTTCTTCCTTCTATTTTTGTGAATGGAAAGGCTGAGGATGTCAGAGAGTTCAGTTAAAATATGTGCTTTATAAGAAAATATAATAATGTGTTTTATAAAGTTTATAGCATAGCTGGCCTACCCAGTGAGGTGTTTCTAGTGGTGGTGGTGGCAGGTGTCAATGTGTTGAGAGGAAGAGGTGGTCTGGGAAATTCTGCTGAGCAAACTCCGGGCCCATTTCCACCCCCCAGTTAGTCCACTCCACTCAACTGGTTCACACACTGAGTGGGTCTTTGGGTGTTGTTTTGGGATCTCTTCCAGTGGTTTATCAGTATCTCCTTCTGGTCCAAGGAAGGAAACTTTGTTATCCTTAGCATTGACCTACAGAATATGTTTGTAACAGCGCTGCTTGTGTGGCATTAGGCTATGTAGTGATCGAAAGAAAAAAACAGACCTTTGCACATTTTTGCACTATATGGTGGGTGTATGAGGAGATTCACATTTCCTGCACAGCTAAGTCCATGTGAAGTTACCTTGTGCTGTATTTGACATCTAGCAAGGTCTCTGTTTGAAAGGAAAGATCTAAACTTAAAAATGAAGTGGCCAGAAGTTATGGTAAAAGCAGATAGTGTAGCTGGTTTTAAGAAAGATTTGGACAAATTCCTGGAGGAAAAGTCCATAATCTGTTATTAAGACATGAGGGAAGTGTCTGCTTGCCCTGGATCGGTAGCATGGAATGTTGCTACTCTTTGGGTTTTGACCAGGTATTAATATCCTGGATTGGCTACCATAAGAATGGGCTACTGGGCATGATGGACCATTGGTCTGACCCAGTTAGGCTATTCTTATGTTATGTTCTCATCTGTAGGGGCCTTTGTTTTCACTTCTTATTTTAATGTATTTTTTTCCTGGGAACTTATCAGTGTTTTTTATAATGGGAACAAAAATGGAAGAGAATTAATGTGTGTGGGATGAGGGGGTAACTAATTTCTTCAGCTAAATAATTCAATCCACTTCAAACAGACATAGGAGAACTCACGCACCATTCACACAAAAACATCCAACCAAAAACATCAAAAGAAAAAAACTGTTCGACAACCTCCTAGCCATTCGAGCTGCAACACTCGACCCCCAACCCTACAACCAATTGACATCGACCACATACTGCAAAACCTTCAAAAAGAAATAAAAACCCTTCTATTCAAAAAACACATAAAATCGAACTAACACAATCAGAACTGTCCCAAGCATCACCTGCAACTACTCCATATGTACTTCTGATGTCATGACAATTCAGACATAATTTATGTTATGTTATGTTTGGAATATAAGAAAATTTTCACTGCCTGTTTCTATTCTGACCATTTATTCCGTTTCATGGTCATTACAAAAAATATTTTTTTACATGGGGGGGGTGTCAAAAAATGATGGGCTCCGGGTGCCACATACCCTAGGTACGCCACTGCCTACATGCAAGACTTTACATTTCTCTACATTAAACTTCATCTGCCATTTATTTGCCCACTCTCCCAGTTTGTTCAGGTTCCTTTGTAACTCTTCACAGTCCTCTTTATTCCTAACCCCACTAAAAAGTTTTGTGTCGTCTGCAAATTTTATAACTTCGCACTTCAGCCCTGTTTCTAGGAATACCTCCAGCAGCTGATACAAGAGCCCTGCAATTTGCTGAAGGACCAGTCTGTTCTGTTGCAACTCCTGCAACAACTTTGTACATGACTGAGACAGACTTGCTGCAGGAGTTCAGAGGGGTGGACCCTGTATGGGGCACTACCACAACAACAGGTGCTTGGAGCTGGGTTGGTGGCCCCTCGGCTTCTCCACACACCCCTTCAGGGGTGGTATGACTGCCCAGAGGTTCTCCTCCACCTCTGTGCCCTTGAATGGCATCTCACTGGTTCCCTGGTCCACCTCCTATTGGTAAAGCCATAGAGTTAGGGTGACCACATCATACATGGGTTGCATAGTAGTACTGCTAAGGGTCAGGAGGCAGGGAATAGCACAGGTATGTTGGTTTTTTTCTGGCACCATGGAGTCAGGTCTGAGAGGATGGAAAGGGACTTGTGTAACCAGAAAAAGGTAGTCCACGAGTTAAGAACAAGTTTCATTTTTTTAAACCATTCTTAAGTTGAATTTCTATGTAACTTATATCCTGTACAGTATACAGTCTATAAGAACATAGATTAAAGAACATTAAACATTAAAGAAACAGTCCTCAAAATAAAGTACTGTAATTTAAATAGAAAGAAAAGATAGGAGGTTTATATTTACTTTTGTTCTTCATCCATCCCACTGTTCCCTCTCCACCACCACATCCAACATTTATCCCTCTCATCACCATGCATCTGTACCTCATTATCTCATGCCTCTCCCACCACCACGCCCAATATTTTTCTTTCCCTCCCTATGCCCAACATTTCACCGCTTTCTTCATTTCCTCATGTGTACCATCTCTCTTTCCCTTTCACTGAGACACCCATGCCCAACAATTCTCCCTTTCTATTCCCTCCCCACCTCAGAATCTCTTTCCCTCCCTCCCTCCATTCTGTGTCCCAAGTTCATGCTCCCTCCCTCCTTTCTTCCTTCCTTCCATCTTTGTCCAAGGTTTGTTCTCCCTCCCTTCCATCTGTGTCCCAACGTGACCCTGCTTCTTCCTTCCTATGCCAACACACTCCCTCTTTCTCCCTTCCTATCCCAACGTGACCCTCCTCCTCCCTTCGTGTCCCAATGCATCCTTGGACATCCTTCCCTCTGTTCTGCATCCCAAATTCATGACTCCCTCCCTCCAACGGGTGCTTACCTTCTCTGGCCGGCTCCCTCGTCCCAGTTGCACTTCTCTTCGTAAAGCTGTAGCCGCATTTCCTATACGTGGCCCGCAGCTGACCTGGAAGTCTTCCCTCTGAAATCAGAGGGAAGGCTTCTGGGTCAGCTGTATGCCATGTGCAGGAGCTGCTGCTCATGGCTTTGCAAAGACAAGTGCAGCTGGGAGGGGGCAGCCGGCCAGTGGAGGTAAACACCTGCGGTATGGATGGAGGCACGAATTTGGGACTCAGAATGGAGGGAAGGACAATGAGGGGCATGGGTTGGGATATGGAAGGGAGGAGGAGGGTCACGTTTGGACAGGAAGGAAGGAAAAGGGGGCGTGTTGGCACAGGAAGGGAGAGGCAGGACCCTAATTTGTAAGTACGAATCTGACGTACGTCAAACATTCTTAACCCGGGGACTGCCTGTATATTAATAGCCTCTTTTATATAGAAAGCAAAAAAGTATATACATTGGTTGACTGGATTTGCAGGGTATGGGGAGGTAGTTTCAGGATGGGCAAGGAATGGGGTTGGGAAGGGATAAAATACAAAGTTCAAGTTTGACAAGATTATGCATAAGAATCTTATTTCTTATAGGATATTTGTATTAAGCTATGGCACTTAATTGTGGCCCATAACAATACACTTTGCATTGTTGAATTCGTGTTTGTATGATCTAACAGTTTAAGTATTAAAAAAAAAAGCCCCAATGTAGTCACCATTGACTATATAAAGACTTCTAAATGCCATTTTGTCTTTTTTTCACTGTGGAGACGGTCTAGTTTTTTAAAATGCACATTGGTGTGAGGGGGTGGGCTTAGCATACCTCGAGTTTATATTTATGCTTTGGTGTCAGGTTCAAAGTAGATATGAATGAGGATAGGCAAACTGGCATTTGTACATATCCCCAACTACCACCATATTCCACAGCATGACCCTCTGCCATTTCTCTCACACACCCACATAAGAATTGCCATATTGGGACAGACCGAAGGTCTATCAAGCCCAGTATTCTGTTTCCAATATTGGCCAACCCAGGTCCCAAGTACCTAGCTAGATTCCAAATAGGTACCTAGATATTTTAAATATTGGGTTATATGTGTTCTTTACTACCAGGGAGTGGTGAAAAAGCAACAGGCTTGTAACACAGGGAGGTGGGAGGAAACAAAGAGGATTATAATGGGGACATATCCCTTTTCACCCCATGATGATGCCTGTAGAGCTCCTTATTACTCTGAGGTATGTGCTAACATCTATGGTCCTGTTTCTACTCTGGATTATGATTTCTTCATTCCAGGCTCCAGGGGAAAGGAATTATCACATATTTTATTGCATGGTGCAAGGAATGTCTCTAGAGCAGAAGAAGTTGTTGAATTTGGGCACTGCTGCTGAGTACACCTATCTTACCAAGGTAACCTCCATTTTGTCATTTGCTTTTCTTAATTTGATGCTTGTTCAGCCCAGTAATCTGTGGTGGGAACTGAGAAAATGATCCTCTGCCTACAAGTATTTTGTTCAGATGTTTTCTCATGAGAAATGCTAAATTGGTCGACTAAGTGACTCTAAATAAAAACTTGGGGGTCAATTTTCAGTGCTGGTGGTCAGTATGGTTTAAGGCTTAATTGCTACAGTGTCTGAAAAATATGTATATTCAGCACTGCTATGTGGATAGCAATGCTAAATATTGCCATTGACTGCCAGCTATTATACACGGATTAATGATATTCAGCCACTATCACTACATTGTAGTCTTGTGAGCTGTGCTGCTTGTTTGTAGCCTCTTAACTACTTGGATTTTTTTGTGACCTTTATATTTTTATATTTAAGACAGCCAAGGACCCTATAAGACCCCTGAGGTACGCATTTTTATTTTGCCAAAACACGGTCATTTTTATTGTATACATTATTTGGTTTCTATCCTGTGGGTCACTTGTGATTGTGAACAAAAACAAAAACTGTGGATACAGATGTTCTGGAGATAATTTATCAAACATTGACATATAAAACCTTAGCATTTTTTTGCTATTTCAGCTTGTCTGCGGTGTTCTTTGCTCACAGGTTTAAAGACAATAGACTGTTATCAGTCCAATTCTTTATATGTGAGTTTACAAACCATTGGACCCCTGAGGAAGGCATGTTCGCCAAAACACGGACCGTGTAGGATCCAGTTGGATTTTTATCACTGTATTTTTTTATCATTGTACTTTTTTCATTGAATTTTTATGGTTTTATATGTCAGTGTTTAATAAATTATCTCCAGAACATCTGTATCCATAGTTTTTGTTTTTGTTTTCATTGGTGGATTGTTTTCACTGTGGATCATTGGGTCTCCCCATTTTTCTTTGTTGTGCTTCACTTGTGATTGTATACGCCCTTTGTGGATTGTTTTTATGATTATTGTTTTTAAGTTATTTAGACACGTGGAGGGGCATAATCAAAAAAACCGTCTAAGTCCCTTTTTGGCCTAAGGCCTTAAAAGATGAAAGCAGAAGCATGGAAAGTGTCCATAACCAAAACAAACGTCCTTGTTTTGATAATGGCCTGCCTCTACATTCAGCTGTTTAAATGCCCAGACCACCACTACATCTACACTTGTACCCAAACGACATCTACACGTATACCCCATAATGAACCAAAAAAATGCCTAAGCCCCAAACGTCCAACACAAGGGCTTTTAGGCGAAGGAGGAGCCAGTCCTTCACCTAAAAGCTGGAGTCTGTAACCGGTGTCTGTCAAAAACAACACCGGTTACAGAATCTACCCCATCCCCCACACACTCCCACACATGACATCGGGGCAGGAGGAAACCCAAGCCCTCCTGCCCCGGTCACCTGTGGCACCCCGCGACAACATCGAGGCAGGAGGGAGCCCAAGCCCTCCTGCCCCGGGCACCCGCAGCACCCTGCGACAACATCAGGGCAGGAGGGAGCCCAAGCCCTCCTGACCTCTCGCCCCCCGCCCCCCCTATACGATCGGGCAGGAGGGAGCCCAACCCCTCCTGCCCAGGCGGACCCCTCTATCCCCCACTCCCCACTACAATACGGGCAGGAGGGATCCCAGGCCCCCCTCCCCCCAACGTCCACCCCCCCGAGCCCCCAATCAGCCCTCCCCGCTAACCCGTGACCCCCGCCGACCCCGGGTTGGGCCCATGTACTTAAGGCCTTGCCTACAGGAGGAGCCTAAGGCTCCTGGGCCTGTTCTGATTGGCCCAGGTGCCTCAGGCCCCTCCTGTGGGCGGGGTTTCAGCTGCCTGGGCCAATTCGGCCTCATTCCAGAGCCGGCTGGCCTGCCGGACAGGCGGGCTTGGCACCCGTCTGTCTGGCCAATGATTTGAGGTACAGGGAAGGGGGTGGGGGGTCGCGGAGGTAGGCGGGGGGGGGTCGTGGGTCAGTAGGGGGGCCGATCAGGGGATTGGGGGGCAGACATTGGGGGGAGGGGGGTTGTCGAGGACAGGAGGGCCTGGGATCCCTCCTGCCCATATTGTAGTGGGGGGTGGGAGATAGGGGGATCCACCTGGGCAGGAGGGGTTGGGCTTCTTCCTGCACGATCGTGTAGGTGGATGGGGGGCGAGAGGTCAGGAGGGCTTGGGCTCCCTCCTGGCCTGATTGTAATTGGGGGGGGTCGCAGGGCAGGAGGGCTTGGGCTCCCTCCTGCCCTGAACATAATCGGCAGGGGGGTCGCAGATTGCTGGGGCCAGGAGGGCTTGTGCTCTCTCCTGGCCCGATGTCGCGGGGTGCCGCGGCTGGCGGGGCAGGAGGGCTTGGGCTCTCTCCTGCCCCGATGTTGTCGCGGGGTGTTGCGGGTGCCCGGGGCAGGAGGGCTTGGGCTTCCTCCTGCCCCGATGTCGTCAGGGAGGTCGGGGTGCCGCGGGACAAGAGGGCTTGGGCTAACTCTTGCCCCGATATTGTCGGGGGGATGATGTATTGCGGCAGGAGAGATTGGCCATCTCCCCTGCCGCAATGCAATCACTCCTCTACCCGAACTGCTACAACCCGCGGTAGGAGAGATTGGGCATCTCTCCTGCCGCGGGTCGCGGCAGTTCAGGTAGAGGGGTGACCACATCGCGGTAGGGGAGATGAGGCATCTCTCCTGCCGGATGGTTGCGGTGAGTGGGTGGGTAGGTTGCCGGGCCGCTGAACTGATCGCGCCAGCGGCCATCAGCTCAGCGGCCCCTTTTTCGGCACTTAGACCTGCTTTGACTTTGTCTAAGTCAAAAAGGTATAAGTGCCGACTAGGCAACCTGCCTAAGGTTTTGGTTATACCTGCTGCACGCATAGGTGTAGGTCGGTCCACCTCCCGCCCACCGCACGCCCTTTCCCCTCCTCTAAACACGCCTCTTTTCTCTCTGTGCGTTTAGTGGCAAGTGAAAGGCCTAAGCTGGTTTTAGATACGTCTAAAACCAGCTTTGATTATGGGTACTTGGACGATCAGGCTTTTTGATCGTCCAAGTAGCCATTTAGGACACTTTTTAGACGGTTTTTTTTTTTTAATTATGAACCCCTTATTAAACTGCAAATGGGTACATCCAGTTTTCTGTTCCACAATCTTTTTGTTGTTTTGCTGCTTCATTTCTTTTGTGGAACCTTTTGGTGCTATTTGGATTTTGTTTTCTGCATTAACTCTATCCCATCTCTATGTGGATAGTGACAATAATTCAACCTGATTAAACAGATATTCTGTATATAGTCTCAATATTTACAGATAGCAGATTTATACAGATATAGGCTATCAATATCTGTATAAATCTTTTTGAATATTGACTCACTGGTAGAAACATAGAAAAATTATGGCAGATAAAGGCCAAATGGCCCATCTGGTCTGCCCATGCACAGCATCCACTGTCTCCTAAGACAGTGGTTCTCAACACTGTCCTAGGGGACCCCCCAGCCAGTCGGGTTTTCAAGATATCCCTAATGAATATGCATGAGAGAGATTTGCATATAATGGAAGTGGCAGGTATGCAAATCTCTTTCATGCATATTCATTAGGGATATCTTGAAAACCCGACTGGCTGGGAGGGTCCTCTAGGAACATAAGAATTGCCACTGCTGAGTCAGACCAGTGGTCCATTATGCCCAGCAGTCCGTTCACGCGGCGGCCCTCTGGTCTAAGACCAGCACCCTAACTGAGACTAGCCCTACCAGCGCACGTTCTTGTTCAGCAGAAACTTGTCTAACTTTGTCTTGAATCCTTGGAGGGTGTTTTCTTCTATAACAGCCTCTGGAAGAGCGTTCCAGCTTTCTACCACTCTTTGGGTGAAGAAGAACTTCCTTACGTTTGTACGGAATCTATCCCCTTTCAACTTTAGAGAGTACCCTCTTGTTCTCCCTACCTTCATGAATTCAGACACAGTCTTTCTCCCCACCATCTCTACTGGCAGACTATTCCATGCATCTACCATTTTTTCTGTAAAAAGGTATTTCCTTAAATTACTCCTGAGCCTATCACCTCTATCCTATGTCCTCTCATTCTGAAGCTTCCTTTCAAATGAAAGACTTGCCTCAAGTGCATTTTATGTCATATAGGTATTTAAACATCTCTTTCATATTCCCCCTCTCTCTCGTCTTTCCTCCAAAATATACATATTGAAATCTTTAAGCCTTTTGACAAAGACCACTGACCATTTTAGTAGCCTTCCTCTGAACTGACTCCATCCTGTTTATATCTTTTTGAAAGTGCGGTCTCCAGAATTGTACATGATATTTTAAATGAGGTCTCACCAGAGTCTTATACAAGGGCATCAATACCGCCTTTTTCCTACTGGTCATACCTCTCCCTATGCACCCTAGCATCCTTCTAGCTTTTGCCATCATCTTTTCAACCTCTTTGGCCATCTTAAGATCATCCCATATTATTACACCTAAGTCCTGCTCCTTTTTTGTGCACAAATGTTCTTCACCCCTAAACTGCATAGTTCCCTCAGAGTTTTGTAGTCCAAATGCATCTCCTTGCATTTCTTAGCATTAGAATATAAGAAAATAAGAATAGTAGCCTTACTGGGTCAAACCAGTGGTCCATCTAGTCCAGTAGCTCGTCCTCATGATAGCCAATCCAGATCACCAGTACCTGGCAAAACCCCCAAAAGTAACAACATTCATTGCTACCGATCCCAGTAGCCCGTCCTCACAGTGACCAATCCAGGTAACTAGTATCTGACAAAAGCTCAAATAGTAGCAACATCCCATCCTACTGATCCAGGGCAAGCAGTGGCTTCCCCCATGTCTGCCTCAATAACAATGGACTTTCCCTCCAGGAAATTGTCCAAACCCTTCTTAAAACCAGCTATGTTAACCGCTCTTATCACAACCTCTGGCAATGTGATCCAAAATTTAACTATTCTGAGTGAAAAAATATTTCCTCCTATTGGTTTTAAAAGTATTTCCCTGTAACTTCATTGAGTGTCCCCTAGTCTTTGTAATTTTTGACAGAGTAAAAAAATCAATCCACTTGTACCACTCAGGATTTTGTAGACTTCAATCAGATCTCTCTTCAGCTATCTCTTTTCCAAGCTGAAGAGCCGTAACCTTTTTAGTCTTTCCTCATATGAGAGGAGTTCCATCTCCCTTATCATCTTACCGCTCTTTGAACCTTTTCTAGTTCCACTATATCTTTCTTGAGATAAGGCAACCAGAATTGAAAACAATACTCCAGGTGAGGTTGCACCATGCTACGATACAGAGGCATTATAACATTCATAGTCTTGTTAACCATCCTTTTAAAAATAATTTCTAGCATCTTGTTTGCTTTTTTGGCCACTGCCGCATATTGGGCAGAAGTTTCATTGTATTATCTATAATGATACCCAGATCTTTTGGGGGGCGCTAACCTCCAAGGTGGACCCTAGCATCTGGTAACTATGATTTGGGTTATTCTTCCCAATGTGCATCACTTTCCATTAAATTTCATCTGCCATTTCATCACTTTCACATTAAATTTCATCTGCCATTTGGACATCTAGTATTCCTATAGTTCCTATAGTTTTTCACAATCTAGTGTCATCTGCAAATTTAATCACCTCACTTGTAGTTCCAATTTCCAGATCATTTATAAATAAGTTAAATAACACTGATCCCAGTAGAGATCCCTATGGCATTCCACTATTTACCCTCCTCAATTGAGAAAAATGGCCATTTAACCCTACCCTCTGTTTTCTATCTGATAACCAATTCCTATTCCACAACTGAACTTTGCTACCTATCCCATGACTCTTTAATTTTCTCAGGAGCCTCTCATGAGGAACTTTGTGAAAAGTTTTCTGAAAATCTAGTTACACTATATCAACTGGCTTGCCTGTATTCACATGTTTTTTCACACCTTCAAAGAAGTACAGCAAATTGGTGAAGCAAGATCTCACTCAGCTGAACCCATGCTGACTCTGTCCCATAAAATCATGTTTGTCTATGTCTATGCCCAAAAAGCAACTACAATCCAGAGGTTAAAAAGGAACCTTGTTCCACACACAAATCAGGAAACTCCAAAGCCAAAACCAAAGTAGAACAATAGCTCCTGGATGTCACAGAGGAAGCAGATAAATAACATGGTAGATGATGGTAGTTAAAGACCCAAATGGTCCATCCAGTCTGCCCAACCTTATTCAATTTAAAATTTTTTAAATAAATTTTTCTTCTTAACTATTTCTGGACAAGAATCCAAAGCTCTACCCGGTACTGTGCTTGGGCTGCAACTGCTGAATGAACTGCTGAAATGAATGTAAAATTTATTGAATATGTTTAAATTGTTCAAGCATTAAAATACACATTGATAAATGAGACAAATTCATCTGAGTCTACATGTTCCACAATATTATTTTTTATAATTGTGGTGTTTTTATTAACCCATGAAGATTAACTGAGTTTTTTTTCTAAACTTTGCTATTTTTTAGACTTCTAGCATTTGTATAGAGACACTTGTGTTTTTTCCTTGTATCTACTGGCTATTGAGAAGATGACAGGGAAAATTTCAGTCTTTCACTTTGCCTGCCTCTTAAACACGCCTGGGTTTCTTTCACCATTATTGAAACCTCTCTATTGGAACTCCCTAAATCTACTGTTTTAATAGTATCCTTCAAGGATACTTCATACCGAACCATCCGCTCCTGGGTGACTATCAACTTTCCCTCCCATCTCAATTTAAAAACTGCTCTATCTTCTTTTTAAATTTTAGCGCCAGCAGCCTGGTTCCATACCGATTAAGGTAAAGGCCATCCTTTTGAAATAAGCTCCCCCTTTCACAGAAGGTTGCCCAGTTCCTAACAAATCTAAATTCATCATCCCAGCATCATCATCTCAACCACGCATTGAGACTTCGGAGCTCTGCTTCCCTCTTGGGTCCTGCATGTGAAACTGGGAGCATTTCTGAGAATGCTATCCAGGAGGATCTGGATTTCAGCTTTCTACCTAAGAGCCTAAATTTGGCTTCCAGAACCTCCCTCCCACATTTTCCTATGTCATTGGTACCTATATATACCATGACAGCTGGCTCCTCCCCAGCACTATCTACAAACCTATTTAAGTAAAGCTTGAGGTCCGCCACCTTCACACCAGGCAGGCAAATGACTAGGTGATCCTCATGCCCACCAGCCATCTAGCTATCTATACAGTATGCCTAAAGATCGAGACTTGAGGCTATTTTTAAATTTCAGGTTCCACTCACTTATTAACTTGTAATTTTATGGTCTGTGGTATTGTCCAATATTTTATGCAGGGATGAAGATAAATTATTTTATATATTAATGGGGTTAGCGATACAACATATCCTATTAATGGGGTTAGCGATACAACATATCTTAACTGAATGGAAGAATACTTTTGCCTAATCTGTGGATGCCTGGTGGAATGCAATTTGTTTGGTACTGAACTTTAAAGAAGTAGCTGTTATATAAAAAAAGGAGAAGCTTACCTTATTTTAAAAGGATTTGGGGTATGTTAGATTCCTTTTGTCAAACTGCTGTGTAAATTCATTTGGAACCCAGTTCTTGGTGCTCTTTTGGGATTGGGGTGCTTTTGTACTTTATTGTGTTAAGTTTCAATTAAAAAAAATTGAACTATAAACACCAATACTATCTCAGAATTCTTTTTGAAAATCAGAATAGAAAGAAGAAAATAATCGTCTTGCTTGGTTTAACTATCTGCTGAACTGTCTGCTATTACCTCCATAATAATGGTTATTCTCTGTGATGTAACAGCCAGATGTCTTCCTACATTTATGTTCTCTTATAGGGTAAATGCACTTCCTGTGAAGGTCGCAGTGATACCAAGGAGTATGCTCATATCCGTTCAGCTATGAAAATTCTTCAGTTCTCTGACTCCGAACACTGGGAAATCTGCAAGCTGTTGGCAGCCATTCTGCACTTGGGGAACATAGTGTTTCAAAGTAATTACAAGCACAGTCATTCTGCGTATGTCTGATTTACATAATGCACTCAACCATACACTATACTCAATAATTGCTTTTTTTTATAAATCTTGGATCCAGCGATGTGACTCTATAGCGATCATAGTTTCATTTTCACTAGAGAGGTCTCACATCAAATCATCACTGATCGTTTTTCTTTTTTTCCTTTTCTTTATAAATGTGGAATGGTGCCACATAAACATCTCACAACGCCCTTATAGGTCATGGTGAGTCCCCCCCCAAACCTACTAGACCCACATGTCTACCACCCCAATAGCCTTTATGGCTGTGCCACCTACATGGCAGTACAATAGGGTTTTGGGGGTGCACATGTTTCACCATGAATGCAGTGGTTAGAGTGGCTTAGGGCCTGGGTCCTCCTCTCTATGGTTCACTAGCCCACCCCCCAGACTACTTAAGACATCTCTGTGCAGCTCTATTAGGCTTTCCTATGCCAGATCCTGATGTTCTGGAGGCAGGTATATATGTTTTTATTCTGATTTTTATGGTATGGGGGGGGGTCAGTGATCACTGGGGGAGTGTGTGAGGGTCTGTACTTTGTGTCTTCAGTGGTTATCTGGTCACTTTGAATACCTTCTGGGCACTTAGACCTGTTTTTAGATCACCTAAGTCATTAAGTAAAAGTTCTGTCTAGGCAGTCTCATTAAACTTTTGGTTATACTTGCAGTACGACTAAGTCTAGGTCAGCCCACGTCCCGCTCATATTCCGCCCTCACCACTCCTCCTAAAATGCCCCTTTCAGCTCTGGGTGTAAAGCGGCACTGAAAAGGCCTAAGCTGTCTTTAGATACGTCATTTTAATTATCCAAGTGCCGATTTAGGCATGATTTTAGACATATTCCCGTTTCGATTATGAGCCCCATAGTATTTCACTCATTTACATCATCTCATGATATAAATGAATGAAATACTATACTTATAAAAAAAAAAAGGAAAAAAAATTTAAAAGGATCAGTGAGGATTTGATGTAAGACCTCTCTAGCAGCAATGAAACTATGATTGCTATAGAGACACATCGCTGAGATCCAAGAATTATATAAAGCAAATATTGAGTATTGTGTATGGTTGAGTGTATTAATTTGACTATACTGAATAGTGTAAAGATACTGCTGTTTGAAATTGAATGACTCACATAATGCACATATCTATCCCTCCATCTGTTTTATTATCATGGGTGCATAAGCAGTACCGTGGACAATTTTTTAGTTTTGTCATACCTTCAGCGTAATGCTTTCAGTTAGTCATTAAGGTGCCATAGACAATAACAGAAACTAAATGGGGAATTATTGTAGCTAATTAGGGTCAGTTTCAACTGTCACTGTAGTAAGTTAAATGCTGGCACTAGGACAGTGATTCCCAAACTGGGCATTGTTCAGGGTTCCTCATAAAATTAGATTATAGAATATGTTTGCATGAACATGATGTATATGTTTAAATAAATTAAGGGTTCCTGGGTGTATGGAAAAATATTTTAGGAGTTCCATCATAGTAAAAAGTTTAGGAATCTCTGCATAAGGGTTTAACTTAATCTGCATATTCAACACCATTATCTGTATAAGTAACTCCCTAAGGAGGTAATTCTATAAGGCCCTCTTTTACTAAGCCATGGTCTTCTGCCAGCCTGGCACTGTTGCTGCCAACTCCTGTTGTAGCTGTTCCACTTTGGTCCCTGCTGTTTCAGCTTTGGTCTAGAAGTCCTCCCTCTGGACTGTTAACAGGTTGACTTGGGCTTGCAATTCCTGCATCCTGTAGGTTATTTCTTCCTTCCCTTTCTCCCAGCTGGCTTTCTTTTCCATCAGTATGCGATATTCTCCCTTAAACTGGACTTCCTTACAGCACAGTTTTTCCACTAGCAGTTCTAACCGCCTGCACTGTTCACCTGCCTGGCTGACTTCAAGCAAGGCGGACCGCCCCCGCTCCCCTTACTACGCCACTGTGAATTCAAGATAGTCTGGAACAAGCATGTGGAAGCTCTTAGGGAGAAAAGGAGATAATGGATGGTGTGGAAGGGCAGACTGGATGGGCAATTTGGCCTTTATCTGCTGTCATGTTTCTCTGTTTCTAATACACATTGTGCTCTTTAGGGAGAATGGGTTAGAACAGTGTTCTTCAACCACCGGTCCATGGACCAGTGCTGGTCCACAGAAATTTCCTACCGGTCCACAGGGCCAGCACGTGCATCAGGCCCAAAACAGTGTTCTTCAACCGCCAGTCCATGGTGCGATCGATGTGGCGTTATCTTCGAGCCAGCTCCTTCTTCCTAACTGATTCAGTGCACAAAGCCACGGGCAGTGGCTCCTACGGGCATCCTGCGCCTGAACTGGAAGCCTTCTCTCTGACGTTGCAACGTCAGAGGGAAGGCTTCCAGATGAGGCACGGGACATGCAAGGTGCAATTAGTACTATTATGGGGCGGGGTCTGGGGTGGAGATTGGGTAGAGATAGGCGGGATCTGGCCCACGACTTAGCCCAGTATTCTTCAACCGCCGGTCCATGGATCGATGCAGGTCCACAGAATAATTCTTTTATTTCTGCCGGTCTATAGGTGTAAAAAGGTTGAAAAACACTGGGTTAGAAGACAAATTAATTAAATAAATGTGATTGTGGGTCATACAGGACACATTTCTGTACCATGTCACAGAATTTAAAAATAAAAGAAATAGAAGCTAATATTGACACATGAAAATGAAACTAAAGTTAATGTTACAGAGTGCTCAATGCAGAAGTGTTTTCCTATGAGACAAAAGGCTAGACTTACTGAAGTTACTGCTGTACCATTAGTGAATGCTAATGTTATTAATATACTGTACATAATTAGTAAAAAGTCCCATTTCATAAAATAGAACCTTCAGCAAATAATGTGCATTAATGCATGTTAACACAAGTAATGCAGCCCAAGGTTTGTGTATTAGAGCTATACAATGATATGAGAGTTACACACCTGGGAGCAGCTGTCACTGATTAAAGAAATTGATATTTTTCAAGGCTCAGATTTTTTTCTGGTACAGATGCTTTAGCATTTAATTTATATTGTATCTGCTCTTAACTTGGATCATTGCTGCTCCTTCTAGGTGCTACGTATGATAACCTGGACTGCTGTGATGTGCAGCAATCTACCCACTATTCCACTGCAGCCAAACTACTTGAGGTACTCCACTTCCTACTCTTCTTTTGAGATGGATCCTTACAGACAGGGCTTTTAATTTAGGGTTTGAATACAATTTAGCTCCAGGCTGCTGCCTGCATGTCCTCCAGAAACTAGCAAAATCCCTATAAATGGAAGATGCAGACATTGTTATGTGTGGGAAGGCTGCCTCTGTATATAAGGGACAGATTACAGCATCAAAATATGGGGTTATAGGAGTCAATACTGCATACAATGGCTTCATTAGGAACACAATTAGCTTCCTTTAAAATCATAGCTATGCAGACGATATATTGTAGTCCCGATTATATCTTTATCAGCAGATGCTCTACAATTTATCTCTTCTATAATCCAGACACTGGACTCCTGGATGAAGAACTTTAAACTCAAACTCAACCCAGACAAAACTAAAATCTTCCTGGCCTCACCTTCCAATAAGTTCACAGAGAACACTGTAAAGTTGAACAGCATTTCATTATTTAGGGGTTTATTTAGACCAACATCTATCACTCGATGGCCAAATGAATGCACTAGTTAGGAAAACTTATTTTATGCTATGGAAATTGTGATCGATTAAGGCATATTTTGATCTTTTCTTATTTACCCACCCACTCTTTTTACAAAACTGCAAAAGTGGTTTTTAGTGCAGGCAGATGGACTGAATGCTCTGCACTGCTCCCGACGCTCATAGGAATTCTATGAGTGTAGGGAACAGGGCAGAGCATTCAGAATTCAGTGTGCTAGCTGGCACTAAAAACCACTTTCACAGTTTTGTAAAAGGTGGAATTAGACTACTGGTACAATTGTTGATTTTGAGTTCCCTGGATTATTGTAACATCATTTATTTAGCCTCCAGCAAAAAGAATATCAAAAGGTTGCAGATCATTCAGAAAACGGCTGTTCGGTTGATTTTCAACTTGAAAAAAATTTGATCATGTAACTAAATTCTATTGGGAGCTACATTGGCTCCCAGTTGAGGCAGGAATATTATTCAAGTTAGGTTGTACCTGTTACAAGACATTGTTTGGCCTTATACTTGATTATATTATTAATCACTTTAAATTTACTGACAGAAAACGTTTTTCTCGGCATTTGGATTATTTACATTTCCTACTGTAAAAGGTTGCATATACAACAGATTTTTCCATAGAATTCTATCTTTTCAAGTTGGATCATGGGATAAACCTTTTTCTATCCTGATAACAAACTCCAACTCCTATCTGTCCTTTAGAAAAATGTTAAATACCTACTTATTTGACAAATTATTCTGAATGTGATTATAATTCAGTCTTATAGTGTCTTGATTGTTGTTAACCATGTTGAACTGAGAGGTTACTGTGGTATATAAGTGAATTTGTTATGTTATGTTATGAATTGCACAGTAGGTAGATCTTGGAAATCCAGGATCTGGGTTTCATTCTGCTGACATTTAGGGGGTCCTTTTACTAAGCTGTGGTTAAAAAGTGGCCTTAGCTAACCCTTACACATGCTAGGGCCATTTTTACTGCTGCTGGAAATTGGCCAGTTTTCCATATTTTTGAATTAACAGCCTTGCACTAATGTTGCTATAAATGCATGGCTATTGCCAAAAAGTAGCACTTGAGCCCTTACAACCACCAATTTTGGAGGTGGTAAAAGCTCACAAACTATCAATAAGGTGCTTAAATGTTCATAGGCACTTTAAATCCAATATGCTGATTTTCAGAAACTGTGTACATTTTTAAATACCAGGTTGTTATACAGCTAGAAGTATGTACATACACTTAACTTTCTCATGTCGGGTCCTTTGGTTGGTAATAAGGTTGGATATTACTGCATTCTAATATTGGTATAATAAACTTTGCCTGCATCTTGTACATAGCCTGCAGTTTTTGTTTGGTTTGTCCATGGAAATTCAGTATACATATGCAGTTCCCAAATATATTTTTGGCATGCCCTCTAGAATACTTATTTTCTAAAGATTGAAAGTGATTAATTTTAATTTCAATTTCACATACATTTTTCCACATACCACATAATGCGTATTCAGGGCCCAAGGCAGAAATTAGAAAGGGGACTGTAGGCTGTGCCCCGTTTGGGCAGGATTAGAGCCCTCTGTGGCATGGGGGCCCACGGCAGTTGCCCAGATCTCCCCTAGTGCTAGCCAAGTTTCCAAATTTTATTAGAATTTACTATCCTGCTCATTGTAAAAAAATCAATGAAGACGATACATGAGAAGTGGGATAGAATGAACTACAATGTTAAAATAGTAAAAGATGGACACATAAGGAAGGGGATTATTATCTTGCATTATCTCTGAAGATACAACTAACTAAAGCCAATATTTTATGTAAATGGTGTTCGCAGCACTTTTTTTTGTAATTGCTATAAAGTGCTACCATAAGCATATTGACATAAACAGGACTTTTATAAATGGAATATGCTTTATAAAACTACCAGCTGCTGTAGTTCTAATTTCCTTTAAAAAAAAATTGGGACTGCAAATCTATACATATAGGGTTCCTTTTATCAAGCCGCGCTAGCGGTTTAACGCGCATAATAGCGCACGTTAAACCGCCGGCTACGCTAGCCACTACCACCTCCTCTTGAGCAGGCAGTAGTTATTGGCCAGCGGGGAGGGGGGGGGGTTAGCGCGTGATGAAGTGTCACGCGCGTTAACCCTGCTAGCACGGATAAACCAGGACTGGATCAGCCTTTTCTAGAAAACTGTGGAACCAAGTAGTGCCCTAATTACTTCTCTGGTGCAGGTAATATAATCCTCATCCTTCTCATTTTATTTTGCCAACAGGTGGATTCAGGAGAGTTGCAAACGAGCCTAATTAACCACTCTATCATCATCCGTGGAGAAAGTATGTCTATGCCCCTGAGCACTGCCCAAGCTTCTGATGGACGAGATGCCTTTGTGAAGGTAGATTTTCCATATCTTATCCTTTTGTGTTTGCTCCCACTTGGGGTTTTTTTTGGTTTTTTTAAATTATCCTTCTTGACTTGCTTTTATGTTATTTTCCTCTCTCATTTGCTCTGTCCTTTCTCTCTGAATATGACTCTTGGAACTTATGCAGAATATCATTTTTGCTAAGTCCATATATGGCTGCTATTCTAAGCTCTAAAAACTGGAAATAAAATGTTTCTTTCCTACCTTTGGGCATTTTAATTTTTTTAATTGATTTTGTCCTGGTCTCTCTTTCAAGCCTTCTCATAAGTTTTTTTTTTTCTTTAGGGTATCCATTCCTTTTCTCTTCACCTGTCTTTCCTTCATTCTCTAGATCTGTGTGTAACACTGATCTTTTACTCTTACTCCAGTTTACTCTTCACTGCCTCTCTATTCCGTCATAAATATCACCCCTTCTCTATGCTAAAGTTCTAGTCCTCAGTCATTTTTCCTCTCTCACCAACTAGTTTTCTATCTTCCACTCTCATCCCCTTGCCATCCCTCCCATTACTTTTCTCTCTTTCTTTCATTTCTTCTTCATCTCCTGTCTTTCACTCACTTATTAGTCCCCCATTTCCACCCTCTGTATTCACCTCCTCACCAACTTCATCTATTTTTTTCTGCCTCTCATTCCTCACAGCCCTAATATACCGGTAGTTTCTTGGACAATAACCTCTGGAAGCTTCACCCCCGGGTCTTGCATCTATTCCAGCCTTGGCTGCAGAACTTTCAAATAAAACACTCCCCCTCTCCTAGGACTCCTCTCAGGACACTCCCCTCCCAGCTCAGTTTGTTTCTGCAGCCTTGCTGAGAACTTCTAGTTTCTTCTGCTCATGATTTTTTTTCTCTCATTTAAGAACATAAGAACATAAGCAGTGCCTCTGTCGGGTCAGACCACAGGTCCATCCTGCCCAGCAGTCCGCTCCCGCGGTGGCCCAAAAACAGGTCAAGACCTGTCTGAATCATCAGAAGGGGCTCCCCTGCCACCTTGGTTTCCCATTTAAGTCCTGCCTTCCTATCGAAGTCCTAGCCCTCAGGTCTACACAAGCACGACCAGGTTGGTTTACTCATTTCCTGGTTAACTTCCTACACCCGTGTTACATCCCAGCTCCTCCCTCAGTATCCCACGATCCCTCTATCCTTCAGGAATCCATCCAATCCCTGCTTGAATCCCTGTACCGTACTCTGCCTGATCACTTCCTCCGGTAGCGCATTCCAAGTGTCCACGACCCTTTGGGTGAAAAAAAACTTCCTTGCATTTGTTTTGAACCTGTCTCCCTTCAGTTTCTCAGAATGCCCCCTCGTATTTGCTGTCCCCTTCAGTCTGAAGAATCTGTCCCTATCCACCCTCTCTATGCCCCTCATGATCTTGAAGGTCTCTATCATATCTCCCCTGAGTCTCCTTTTCTCCAGAGAGAAGAGCCCCAGCCTATCCAGCCTCTCGGCGTATGAGCAGTGTTCCAGCCCTTTTACCATTTTCGTTGCTCTCCTTTGGACTCTCTCAAGTACCGCCATGTCCTTCTTGAGGTGTGGCGACCAATACTGAACGCAGTATTCCAGATGTGGACGCACCATCGCTCGATACAATGGCATGATGACTTCCCGTGTTCTGGTTGCTATGCCCCTCTTTATGATGCCCAGCATCCTGTTGGCTTTTTTCGAGGCTGCTGCGCACTGTGCAGATGGTTTCAGTGATGCATCCACCAGCACACCCAAGTCTCTCTCGAGTCTGCTGTCTCCCAACAATACCCCCCTAATTTGTAGCTGAACAACGGGTTTTTTTCCCCTATATGCATGACCTTGCATTTGTCCACGTTGAAGCGCATTTGCCATTTGTTTGCCCAGTCTTCCAGCTTGTCCAGGTCCCTTTGTAGGTCCTCACACTCCTCCCTGGTCCTAACTCTGCCGCACAGTTTGGTATCGTCTACGAATTTTATAACCTCACACTTTGCCTCCTTTTCCAGGTCATTGATGAATATGTTAAAGAGTAAAGGCCCCAGCACCGATCCCTGTGGCACACCGCTCGTGACTTCCCGCCAGTCAGAATATTGACCCTTTACTCCAACCCTCTGCAGTCTACCCGACAGCCAGTACTTGATCCATCTGTGCACATCCCCTCCCACCCCGTGGTTCCACAGTTTCTTAAGTAGCCTTTCATGTGGCATCTTGTCGAAAGCCTTTTGAAAGTCGAGGTAAATGATGTCTATGGGCTCCCCATTGTCCATCCTACTGCTTATTCCCTCAAAGAAGTACAGAAGGTTTGTTAGGCACGACCATCCCTTGCAGAATCCGTGCTGGCTTGTTCTCAGTAGGCCATTTCTCTTGATGTGCTCGCTAATGCCTTCCTTGATCATAGTTTCCACCATCTTCCCTATTATTGAAGTCAGGCTCACCGGCCTGTAGTTCCCGGGGTCACCCCTCGATCCCTTCTTGAAGATCGGTGTGACATTTGCCAATTTCCAGTCCTCTGGCACCTCACCAGTTTTCAAGGATAGGTTGCAAACATGTTGGATTGTGCCCGCTATTTCCTGTCTTAGTTCTTTCAGAACCCTTGGGTGGATCCCGTCCGGGCCCGGTGATTTGCCGCATTTTAACCTGTCTATCTGTTTGAGGACATCCTCCCTACTTACCTCTATGTGCTCTAATTTTTCAGCCTGCTCCCCACTCGTGAGCTCCTCTGAGTCTGGTATATTAGATGTGTCTTCGCTCGTGAAGACCGACGAGAAGAACGTGTTCAACCTCTCAGCTACTTCTTTATCCTCCTTAATCACTCCCTTCTTGTCCCCATCGTCCAACGGCCCTACCTCCTCTCTCGCTGGTCGCTTCCCCTTAACGTAACTGAAGAATGCCTTGAAGTTTTTCGCCTCCTTGGCCAGCCCCTCTTCGTATTTCTCTTTTGCTTTTCTAACCTCCCGGTGGCATTCCTTTTGGCATTTCCTGTGCGCCTGGTGATTTTCCTCCGTTGGGTCCTTTTTCCATCTCCGGAAAGATACTTTTTGTCGTTTATCGCCCTCTTTACTTCTGTTGACATCCAAACCGGGTCCTTTGATCGCTTGTTCTTGCAGCCTTTCCTGAAATTGGGGACGTACATTCTCTGTGCTTCCTGCAGGGTGTCCCTGAGTAGGGTCCAGGCGCTTCCCACAGTCTCCATCCTAAAGATGTTTCTGAGCTTCCTCCCCACCATTTCCCTCATAGCAACGTAGTTCCCTTTCTTGAAGTTCAGCGCAGTTGTTGCAGTCCTCCTAACTATGGGTGTCCCCCTTTCTAATGTGAATCTGATCATGTTGTGATCACTGTTGCCTAGTGGTCCTCCCACTTCTACCCCTCTTGCAGGCCCCCCTAATCCGTTTAGGATGAGGTCAAGAGTAGTACCCCCTCGCGTCAGTTCTTTGACTAGTTGCTCCATGAAGCAGTCCTTCACAGCTTCTACAAATCCTGTCTCCCTAGTGCAGTTGGAGTGACCCGTACTCCAGTCTATCCCTGGGTAGTTGAAGTCCCCCATCACTGTTACACTTCCAGTCCTGCACTCCTGTCTCAATTCCGTTTCCAAGTCGTGTCCGACTCCCTCTGGCGTACCAGGTGGTCGATAGTACAGCCCCAGTTTTATGCCCGCACCCTTGTTTTCCGGTAATTTGACCCACAGCGATTCCAGCCCCTCTGTCTTCGTTGCCATATCCATCCCGACTGAGTGGATAGATTCCTTTATATATAGTGCTATGCCTCCCCCCTTTTTGTGGGTCCTGTCCTTCCTATAGAGCTTGTACCCCGGCAGCGCTATATCCCATTGATTTTCCTCTGTCCACCAGGTTTCTACAATTCCAATTATATCCAGGTCCTCCCCCTTGGCGACGACTTCTAGTTCGCCCATCTTGGTCGTGAGGCTTCTTGCATTTGCGTATAAGCACCGCAGGTCCCGTCGTTTTTCTTCCACCTCTGCATTTACCTGGTCCACTTGCCCTTGGATTTCTGGCAGTTTTCCCACTCTCTGTGTTTCTGCTTTACCCTCAGCCTTTACCCTCTTAGCTTTCAGCTTCCCCACATTCCTGCCACCCCACTTTCCCGCTTTTCCTCTGGGATTTTTAGCCCTACCGGCCCCCTCCTGGGCTGTCATCCCTTGAGCCTCTGTTTGATCCCCCTTGCCTTGTGGTGCCTCTATGTTACCCTCGGCTTTCGCCCTTATGCCACCCAGTCCCCCTGTGTCCCCATGCCCCTTAGTCTTCTCCCAGCAATCTCCCTTTACCTGATGTTTCCCTCGCTGTCTGATTTGTAGATCTTCCGGTCCCTCTGTTTCCTCCCTGCAGTCAGCCCGTTCAGCATCTGTTCTGGATGCTGTTGTCCGAAGCGTCAACATCAGATCAGCTGTCAGCTTTCCCCCTCTCTTCAGTTTAAAGCCCTTTCGATCTCCTTCCTTAAATTGGTTGCCAGTAGTCTGGTTCCCGCTGTGCTCAGGTACAGGCCGTCCCGCCGGTAGAGCTTGCTCTTTCCCCAGAAGGACGTCCAGTTCCTCACAAATCGGAAGCCCTCCTCCTGGCACCATCTCCTCAACCATGCATTCATAGCTTGGAGGTCTGCCTGCCTCTTTGCATCTGCTCTCGGTACAGGCAGGATCTCTGAGAAAGCTATCCTCCGGGTACTCCGCTTCAGCTTTCGTCCCAGGACCTTGAACTGGTCAGTCAGTGCGTCCATGCTGAAGTTCCTCCGGCTCACATCGTTTGTTCCGACGTGGATTATTACCGCAGTCTCCTCTGTCTCTGCTCCGTCCAGGATCCTCTCGATCCTGTCAGTGATGTCTCGTGTCCTGGCCCCTGGGAGACAAGTCACTAGCCGGTCCTCCCTTCCTCCAGCTACGTGACTGTCTACCTCTCTCAAGATCGAGTCTCCCACCACAATAGCAGACTTCCCTTTCCTCGGCAACCTCCTCTGCCTCAGGTCCGTGTCCTCGGTGTAGTGTGGTGTCTCTCCCTCGGGGTCCTGATGAGTCGCGGTCTCCTCCTCTTGCATTGTCCCTCCGCTAGGTCTTTCCCCGGTATCGCCTTGTGGATCCTGGGTCTCGTCTACCGACATTTGTCCGTGCTGCTGCTGATCTCGTTCCTCCACCGTCCTATAGGCCTCCTCAATGAATCTCTTGAGGTCCCTCATCTGGTCCACAATGGGGCCTGCTCCGTCTGTGTTCTGGGTAGACCAGCTCGTCTCCTCTGTGGTGCGCAGTTCCTCCAGTCCCTCTAGCTCCTGGACATTGACCCTCAATCTGCCGACCTCCATCCTCAGGCTTTCCAGTTCCTGACACCGACTGCATATGTACTCCCGCCTTCCCAAAGGGAGGTAGTCGTACATATTGCACTCTGTGCAGTATACCGGAAAGTACCTCTGGGATCCTGGGTCCTCCATCGCTCTTGTGAAGTGCTGGTGTGCTCCTGCTGTGGGTAAGAGAGAGAGAAAGAGAAAAAGGAAAAAGAAAAAAGAAGAGAAAAGTGAATTACTTGGCATTTCTGGCTCCCTCGCAAGGCTCCTTCGCAAAGGCGCTCTCGCTAAGGCGAGCGCCTTTGCCGCTCGCCTTCGCCGCACGCCGAACGGCTGTGCGCCGTTGGCTCGTCTCCTATAAAGGAGGAGCCCGGGCGCTGACGCTGCCTCTGACGCGGTGGGGGTGGGCGGAGCTCCCTCTCGCCGCTACCCCAGTTGATTGCCTTCCTGCCCGCCTTCTCCTGCTTCCTCGGCGGCTCTCCTGTCTCCCCTCTCCGGCTTCAGCAAGCCCTTGCTGCTCAGCCCTGCGGTCTCAAACACGCGGTCTGAGGCAGGTCGCGCTGTGGCTCGTCTCCTATAAAGGAGGAGCCTGGGCGCTGACGCTGCCTCTGATGCGGTGGGGGTGGGCGGAGCTCCCTCTCGCCGCTACCCCAGTTGATTGCCTTCCTGCCCGCCTTCTCCTGCTTCCTCGGCGGCTCTCCTGTCTCCCCTCTCCGGCTTCAGCAAGCCCTTGCTGCTCAGCCCTGCGGTCTCAAACACGCGGTCTGAGGCAGGTCCTAGTCCTAGTCTTATTTTGTTCGGTGCCGCAGGTATTGCCCAAGTGCTGTGGATTCACTCTGAGGGAATGATCCTTCGGCAGGAGATCACAGACTTTTCCTTAAAGATTGTCTGCTTCAACTTTGGAGACTGGAACAATCCAAGATGGCAGACATCTAGTTGTGGCAAGCCGACTGTTCTTTTTGCTTCTAAACTTATTGCTGCTTTTGAGACGCTACTAACATGCCCCACACTAAGAGGAAAGGGGCCGTGAGAGTGTCTCAACCCGTGGCCCTTACCTCTTCACCGACGCAGCAAACGCTTCAGCGTTTCCTTGAGCCGCGGATTGCCGCTGACCCTCGGACATCCCAGTGGTGGCAGGCTTCCGCGTTGGCTCTGAGATCTCTGCCCTGCTCTGTTCAGTAGGCGGGCAGAGCAGCGACTCGTTCTCTGGAGGGGAGGAGGGAGTGACCCAGAGCAGGTAGCAGATGGAGCTACACTCTCGGCTGGAGAGCAGGGGAGGAAGAACTCTGAGGGAGTCAAAGCCTCATCAAAAAACCCTGCTAACACCCTGGATATTCTTCTGGAGGCCATAAAGAGAATGAAGGAAAAGGTGGAAAAAACTGCTTCAGATGTTCAGGCATTGGTAACTAAAGTAGACTCCTTTACTACAAGCATTGAAAAAGTGAAACGAGAATGTTTAGAGAAGGTAGACTCTGAGATTATTCCTTTGAAAAATTGCATTACTATTATAATTAGAGACCAAACCACTATTTCACGCAAGGTAGAAATGATTGAAAATTATAACTATCGACTGAACTTAAGAGTATTAAATTGTCCTAAAATCCTTTCTATGTCACCGATTGATGTCTTAAAAATATTTCTGGTGGCAAATTTGTCTTTTCCACCAGAACAATTACCGCCTATAAATAAGGCCTATTACCTTCCAACATCAAAAAGAAATATTGGCTCAGAAGATTTATTTGTTTCTGAAAATTTACCAGTTTCTGAAAATGTGCCAGCTGATATTGACTTTCAAAATGTAACAGCAGTTTTGGAAAAAGTTTTTACGGATGTAAAGGACAGAGCTACGTTAATTGTAAATTATATGTTTGAGCAAGATCTTAACTCAATTATGAGGTTATTCTTTAAGAAAATAGGTACGCCTTTCTGTGGTCAACATATATGGTTACACCATGATGTCACAAAATTAACACAAGAAAGGCGTAAGCTATTTTTAGCAATGTGAGAAGATACAAAGAAGCTGGGGGCTACTTTTACTTTAGCTTATCCTTGTAAGCTGTCGCATGCTAGGCCCCTGCCTAGGTCTGCAGGCAGCGCTAACAACAACCTTCTGAAGCTTGGCTTGGCTCCCCCTGGGAAAATGAGGAGGCCCTTCAGGAGTTTCAAAACAGGCAACCGCCTGGTATATTCAGCAAATGCTATGTAGTGCAAATGAAATATGAATCCCATGAGACAATGTTCAATCATAAGGTTTGAATTTTATTTGGACGTTTAACTGGTCCCTATTCAAAGTAGTCACTTTAATAAAGCATGAAAATAAACTGGCAAAATACAAAAAGGTCAACATTCTATTTTGGTAACAAAATAAAGGTAATGCACAAAACCATTTTCTTTTCCCTGGGCTTTGCAGCTCCTTGGAGAAAGTTCTCTTCACCAGGGAACCAGGTTAAAGTTCTTTCAGTGCAAAAAGGTTTATCTCACCTTCATACAGGTGAGGAACTCATAAACTTTAATCAAGGGAAAAAAACCTACCTTTCAAGCTTTCAGTCCAAAATGTCCTGCACTGAAGATTACTTGTGCTATAAGGCTTGAACAGCTTTGAAAACATAACACAGTTCAAGCATATATAAACTGCACTAACTTTCAAACCCTCTCCAACTTGGGGTTTCAGAAGCCTCTGCCACAGCTCCAGCAGTGCTTAATGAGATTATCTGAGCCAGGTAAATAATGGCAACAACTGTTCACTAGATAACACAGTACAAACAAATCCTGAATTTCATTGCTTTTACCAGCCTTAGAACAGGCAAGGAAAAGTCCCAGCAAAAGAAAGTCAAATGCAAACA
Organism: Geotrypetes seraphini; assembly: GCF_902459505.1. Lineage (NCBI taxonomy): Eukaryota > Metazoa > Chordata > Amphibia > Gymnophiona > Dermophiidae > Geotrypetes > Geotrypetes seraphini. The sequence goes on from NC_047092.1 coordinate 126,005,349, forward strand.
AACATGCCTTCTTCTTTTCCTTGGAAGGAAAGCACAGCTTTTCTTTTCAAGAGGAAAAAAAAAACCTCCCACGGAGCTTACTTGCAACCAGTCAATGTTTTCTTTCTGTTCTTGGTTCAGGACTCAATTTCCATGCAGTCCTCTGGCAATGGCTGTTGTAATGAGAGTTCACGTGTGGCCATCGGTTCTCCAAACTCTGAGCACTATTTAGCTGATCCCAACAGTGGTTCCTCTTCAGCAATTTCACAATCCTGCCCATTCCATTGTTCCTAAGGGAAGTGCTTCCCCTCAGATTCCTGTGATGCCTCCTGTTCTGATTCCCCTGTTGGTCAAAGCTTTCTCCTTAAGTAATTCATTGCCACATCATCTTCTCCTAGGAAAGGGGATGGGCTGTAGCTTCCTTCAAAACAGAGCAGGGCTCAACCTGGGCTCCCTGCACTGACCTCTCCTTAAAGGAACAGGCTACATTTTAACAACTGGAACCTTAGCTGGTTTAGCACAAGTTTTACTCTAACAAGAGACATCCTGCTTAGTGATACTAGTCTCATAAGTGTCTTGCTCTGCCTCACTAACAGAGGCGTAGTCATCCACTTCCATATCTATGCCGTTTACCTGGTCAGCTCTTCTTATCAGGGACCGTGTTTTATTTCTGCTCTTCCCTGAGACGAAACCAGTGCTGACAGTGGGTTCGTCACAAAGTGCATAGTCAAGTATATGGGTTTAAAATATGTTTTTATGCACCTGATCATAAAGATCCTTTTTGGACCTTAAGGGGTTAATCAGAGGTGGAGAGTCTATCTCTAAAAATTAAAATCCGAGGGGGAGGGGCTGACATATTAAGCCTTTTTTCAATTTTACTTTGATTATATTACTCTGTAATTTAGATCGTTCTTCCTAACTGAGGTCTAAGAAAGAGTTATTTCCATTAAGATTTTGTTTTGCTCCTGATTAGTATTGTGATTATTTTTTATATGATGGACTATTACTCTGAATTAATTTAACAAGTTGTATTACTTGTGAATAATATGATAAAGAATAAAAATAAAATTTTTCAAAAGATTGTCTGCTTCTGGGGATGCCCTGTTAGCAGAACCTTCAGGAAGCCCTCCAGACAGCTTGCAGATCAGATCGGGTCTCCAGATCGGGAGCCATCTCACCCCTGGTTCGTCTACTAAGGGGTAGAGCGCAGGCTGCAGTGGTTCCATGGAGGTACGCTGGAATCGGAATTGGACCGCGTATCTTTCCTAAATCCCCTGAGGGGTCCTGGTAGTTGTGATCTGTGGTGACAGGCAGTGGCATACCAAGGGGGGTGGGGGTGGGGGTGGGGTGCCCCGGGTGCAGCCCACCCCTGGTGCAGTCTTAGGTGGGGTGCATAGCCGGCCTGGCCCCTATCGCGCTCCCTCCCTCCTTACTGCCGCCCTCCTTACTTAAGGTAACCGACCGTCCCGTTGTCGGGACGCCGAAATGTCCCGTTTTCAGGAAGAGTGTCCTGAAGCTGTCGAGGGGACAAGGGACCGGCGATCGCTTCCCCTCCCGCGCTAAAGCCTGCCTCCCTCCTTCCCTCCCTACAGCACTGAAATGGTCAGGGTGGGGGCCGCCAGGTCCTGAATCACCCTCCCTATTCTCAGGACCGGCAGCTCTCTTAGCTGCCATCAGCCCTGCCTTCGGCTGCGCTGGTAATGTTAAACTGGATGGTAAAAGCAAAGAGAGACGCCACGGGACTTTTCCACTTGCTTGCATCGCTCGAAGTTCTGCCGCTCTCGATCCCGCCCCCTCTGAAGTGACTTCTTGTTTTTGAGGGGGCGGGATCAAGAGCGGCAGCGCTGACATCATAGAAGACTTCAGCTGTGTGCTGCGGCAGGGCAGGTAGGGAAAAGAAGACGAGCCTTGCAGCTCGAGTGCATCGAACCCCGCAGGATCCCCGTGATCCTACGAGGCGTCCCTATGGGATCCCTGCAACCCTAGGGGGGCATCCCCACGCGATCCCCGCGACCCTAGGGGGTGTCCCCACGGGATCCCCATGACCCGAAGGCCAAATGGCATCCGCTTAAATTGGAATAGGCCCCGGGGCGTGCTAAATGCGGTTTTAGGCCGAGCAGACTCAGTAAGCAGGATCTGCCAGTAGCCTTTTGTCAGGTCAAGGGTAGGCAAAAATTGGGCTAACCCCAATCTATCCAGCAATTCATCTACCCTTGGCACAGGAAATGCGTTGAACTGGGACATCTCATTTACCTGACGAAAATCAATTAAAAAAAACACAGTGTCCCGTCGGCTTTAGGCACGATGGCAATGGGGCTACACCAAAGGCTTTGCGAGGCTTTTATAATCCCCAAAGTTAACATCTCTTGTACCAACTCCTCCACCATTGCCTTCTTCTCCTCTGATAGTCTCTAGGGGCATACCCATACCATCTTACCTGGTACCATTACAATATCATGGAAAACTACCCCAGTTTTCCCCGGGACAGCAAAGAAAACATCTCCATACTGTCGGACTATTTCCTGCACTTGATGGACTTATATCTGTGTAAGGGCCGTCCCTACATTAACTTCCCCTTCAGTACCAAAGTCCGTCATCTGTGGACTGAGCATGGGCATTGGACGCCTGCGCACTCATAAAGCTGCAGCTACCAATTAAGCTGCTAGCTTTCACTCAAGGTGTGAAAAATAACAAAAAACATGGAACATGACGCTAACACAAAATTACCAAAGTACTTTTATTGTTTATATTTTTCAATCATGAAACCAAAAGAATAAAGCATAATTGTGTTAGCAGTTGCGTTAGCGGGAGGTCGTTATAGTTGCCAAAATGCTGGCCTCCTGATAACGAGCTCAGCTCTATACTTCGAAGCACCCCATTATATACCTTTGGCTCAGTGTGACATCATTGGCTGTCAGCCAATCAAAATTAACAGAGGTGGTGTTTAAAGTTAGACAAAGAAAATTCCTCTACGTTTAAAAATTTCAGAAATTACATTTGTTTTGTTTATACAGTGGTGCCTCACACAACGAACTTAATTCGTTCCAGGAGCAAGTTTGTTATGCGAAAAGTTCGTTATGTGAAACGCGTTTTCCCATAACAATACATGTTAAAAAAAATAATTCGTTCTGCAGCATAAAATATGCTAAGATGACATAAAAAAAGATAAATTTGTCAAAATGGTGAAAATGGTGGTCTTGCTGAGGCCAAACTCTTTGACGAGGTCACACTGTTTTACCCCACATTCACTCCTTCTAATTATTTCCCGTTTCATTTCAACAGAAATCACCTTCCTGCTTTTTTTAGAAGCCATGATATATAAAAAATATTGAGTTTATCTTAAAAGGACGACTGTATACAGTGAGAGAGGGCAGTTAAGCGCAGTGACTAACGACTGCCTGCAGTGCCTGCGCGGAAGGATGCAATACATCGGCAGCTCGGGCGACTTCGTTGTGTGAAACGAAGTTCGTTGTGTGAAACGAAGTTCGTTGTGTGAAGTTCGTTGTGTGAAACGAAGTTCGTTGTGTGAATCAAGACATGAAGTTCGTTGTGTGCAGCGTTCGTTGTGCGAGGCGTTCGTTATGCGAGGCACCACTGTATTCATTTCTGAATATACATTAACATTTTATAACATATCCAATATTCCTTTTATCATTCTTAAAACATTTTTTAGACAATTTGTCTATGTGTCAGGCAAGATACTGAAATGTTCTAAGCCTGCTTTGAACAACTAAGTTTCATGTTACACCCACAAACAGTGCTGAAAATTGGTCAGCCTTGGAGAAAAAGAAAGAAGAGACCCAGCTGCTCAAATTTGATAAAGAGCACAAAGGAGCGAACCACAGCATCAATATGCTGCTGAAAAGTGAGCTCTTTATCAATGATTACCCCTAGTATTTTAACAGAATCCCAAAAAAGCAAGGGCTAATTATTTCCAGATATTGTGCTCAGGCTTCCTTTAAATTTCTTTTTATAAACCATTTCATTTTTAATATAAATTCTTTCATATCCATTCATTCAGCACTTGCTTGGGGCCCCACATCCATTCAGACCATGTATTTTCATTCATATTTAATACGTTATATCTTAGTTTAGGATACGTAATCTAATATTTTTTCTAACCACCCTGAGGCACATCTGGTATCAATTAGAACCACGCTGCTAAAAGCGGGAAAAACTCTGAACAAAGGACACAGACAGAAAGTCACTGACACAAAATGGAGTCCAAGACACAGAAGATACAGAAAAGACAGAGAACAAAATGGAGTCCATGTATATCCTGATTTCCTCCATGATCTAGCGTATTAGTAAATACATAAAAAGAATATTATTATGCTTTCCCTTAATATTAATCTGTAGTGTGTTTTTCTGGCCTTGGCTACATCCATATTCAGATTTTTATTCACCAGTTTTTCGTACGCTTCTATTGGGCATGGCCTTAACTAACACATACGCTTGTATCTAACTAGAGTTACCCAGAATCATACGAAAAACAGGCCCTTTTGTAGAAAAACTCTACAAAAATACTGCACTATCATGTCCTGACATCCATTCCATTACCATCCCATAGACATCACCCCCTACTGGCCACGAGTCACTACTGCTCAGGACCCAGGTTATCTTCCTGCCCCTGTTGTGCCACCAAAGCCAATACCTCCTAGTCTTTCCAGGGTTTCAATAGGTTGATATGATAAGTCTGTAATCTCCCCTTATCATCCTTGACCCGATAATCAACATCACCTACCCTCTCCACAATTGTGGCAGGACCCTTCTGTTGTGCCAGGAACTTGTAGGGGTCAGTGGGCACTAATATAAGAACTTGGTCTCCTATTTGTAATTGATGTGACTTCGCCCTTCTGTCGTAATAAGTCTTCTGCTGTTTTTGACTCCACTCCAAGTTTTCTTTCCCCAATTTAAGAGACCTCTGTAACTTATCTTTAAGTTGAGCTAAATATGGAAAATCATTATTGAACAGATATGACTTGAGCAAAGTTTTTAAATTTTGATAGAAATGATTCCGACCTAATTTCAGAGGGAAGCAAGTTCCAAAGGGAGGATCAATATAGCCAAAGGCAGTCTCATGGAAAATAGTGAGATGAAAAGAGGTAAAAGAGAGGACAGTCAGTAAATTATTGTTTGCAGAGTAAAGAGTATGTCCAGGGGTATATGGGATAAGAAGATTGTTAATACAATATAAGTAAGAGCAAATGGAGAGCGCCCTTTGAAGATTAAAATAATTTTAAATTTGATTCTCACTGAGAGAGGAAGCCAATGTTCCTTATATAGAAGAGGAGTAACATGATCAAACTGATACGCCAGATGAAGAACTTTAACCACTGTGGATTGTATCAGTTGAAGAGACTTAATGGAGCTAAGAGAGAGGTCAGCATACAGAGAATTACAATAGTCCAGACATGTGATGACAAGAACTAGAAGGAGAACCTGAATGAGATGGAAAGAAAGAAGAGACCCAGCTGCTCAAATTTGATAAAGAGCATAAAGGAGCGAACCACAGCATCAATATGCTGCTGAAAAGTGAGCTCTTTATCAATGATTACCCCTAGTATTTTAACAGAATCCCAAAAAAGCAAAGGCTTGTCCAGAAGAGATGGACATGGTGGCTAATCAACATGTAGACTACTGATTAAAATGGGTTATTTCACCACTAACTCTTGCTTTTTGGCAATGGCCCCATTTTACGCAATGAAACCTAATTACTAATAACTCAAGTTAATAGTAAAATAACAAAGATACTCAACCCATGGCAGTTGATTTTTAAGCTGTTTGCAGATATAGTCTGAATTAATCCTGGATATTCAATACCAGATTATACATGGGCTCTGGCATTGAATATATGATTATGTGCCATTACTGAGAAGTTAACCAGGCAGAAGCTGATATTCAGACTGATGCCCAGTTGGATAAATTTAGGACAACTTTTTTTACTATTCTTTTTCTGTTTACTTAGCTGGTTATCAGAATGGATATCACTGCCAATTGGTTAAGTTCCAGCTCCACCCTGGCACTAATTGAACAGTGCCTGGGCAATCACAGGCAATATTCAGAGGCACTAACTCCTTAAGTGACATTGAATATTGCTGAATGGCCAGCCCAGTAGGGTTTCCTGCCCATAGTTAAACCTTTATAAATATCAGGCCCAACACATCTTAATAGGTAGGCCCTATCTTGGTAGGCCATTTCGATAACTTGATCATGTGTTTCTCCTGCCCTCCCCCAGGGTGTAGAGGTCCAGGATCTGAACCTGGAATCTCATGCATGCTTATCATGCATGCATGTTGCCACTAAGCTGACTCAAATGTTATTCTTTTGAACTGTGGTAAGATCACTGAGGCATGTAAGCAAATACTCATTTTATTGTATTTCCATAACTTGATTCCATGTTTCACCCATGAGGCCTCAAGCAAATTAGAAGGCAAAAACGATCAATTGATTAAAAATCAAATTGACACAAATGGTCCATAAACATTCAAGAATGAACAGGAAATACAAAACTGGTTTGCATTAAGTTTTAAACAACAGTGGCAAATATACAGTAAATGATCACATCTTGTCACAAGTGCTTTCGAGAAGACTTTATATCCACAGTGAAGGGAAATAGGAATTTTTATATTTAACAAGTGAGTCTTTTTTTATATATATTAATTGCAAGAACATCACTGCCATGGTAACATAGTAACATAGTAGATGACGGCAGATAAAGACCCAAATGGTCCATCCAGTCTGCCCAACCTGATTCAATTTAAATTTTTTTTTTTTTCTTCTTAGCTATTTCTGGGCAAGAATCCAAAGCTTTACCCGGTACTATGCTTGGGTTCCAACTGCCGAAATCTCTGTTAAGACTTACTCCAGCCCATCTACACCCTCCCAGCCATTGAAGCCCTCCCCTGCCTATCCTCCACCAAACGGCCATACACAGACACAGACCGTGCAAGTCTGCCCAGTAACTGGCCTAGTTCAATATTTAATATTATTTTCTGATGGTGTGTGATAAGCTGCTGAATATTGGTTGAATTTATTTGTAAACTTCATGGATTCTTACAAAGATATAGAAAAGCCTCTTTTTGTGTCTATGCATTTTTTCATCAGCAATTTCTTTTCTCCTTTTGTATTTCTTTTCCCTGCATTAGATATTTTTTCTTTTTAAATGTTTGTCATTTAGTGTTTCCTCATTTTTTTGTTTACTTTGTCCTTTTTTCTTTCTCTATATTTTACTATATTTCCTTTCTTTCCTTTCTGCTTTGAGATGTGTACTCTACTTTTGGGGGTCCTTTTACTAAGGCATGTTAACTGATTTAGTGTGCGCTAAATGCTAATGCGCCCATAGAATATAGTGACATTCAGCTTTTTGGATTCTTTCATGAGGGAGGGCAGGTATGTGAACCCATGCAGTTGCCATCAATAGGATGAATTAAAGAATTTCAGAAGTTGAAAACCTGTCACAGCTTCAGCTCCTGAAGACGCTGTAATAGCAAAACGTGGTGCTACATCAGGCTGGCTAGATACAGACTAAACTGATATAAGAAGGCATTTTACCAACTTTGTCTGAGTACCAGTGAGCACAAGAAAGCGCTTATGAGAAGTACAAGAAACAAAAGACTATGTGGAGCATTAGCAAGGATTAATTCAGAAAAGGTCTTTGAATAAACTTTGAACAAGCTTCAGGTTTTCAACCACTAAACCACTGCTTAGGTGATCTAGATAGATTTTATTAATTGCAAATGTAAGATGTATCCATTTATTCTATTTATTGTGTAAAATGATATTATAATTAAAGCTATATATTAAAGGCGTTGTAAAACCCCTGTCTCGTTATATTATATGCATAAAATATAATGGGCACATTAGTATTTAGCATGCGCTAATCTTTAGCGCACGCTAAATCAGTTAGCGTGCCTTAGTAAAAGTACCCCTTTGTGATGTCCCTTAGTTGTTGAAAGGTTGAGTAGATTAGAGTGGATTGATGCTTACCTTTGTTTTTTTGCTCTCAGGGAATATATGGACGTCTCTTTTTGTGGATCGTGAATAAGATCAATGCTGCCATCTTTACGCCAACTTCTACTGATACAAAAAATGTGCGCAGATCCATTGGCCTTCTTGACATTTTTGGGTTTGAAAATTTCAGTTCAAACAGGTATGGGTGATGTTTCAGCTTTATTTCCTCTTAGAATTGTTGTTCATGGCATGAATAAAAGTTTATATATGATGTTGTTGTAAGTCATCTCAGGTGATTATATACATGTGGTTGAAAAAATTAAAAAGACATGGGATAGGAGGCAATGTTCTGTTGTGGATTAGGAATTGATTATTGGATAGAAAACAGAGGGTAGGATTAAATGGCCATTTTTCTCAATAGAGCAGGGTGAATAGTAGAGTGCTGTAGGGGTCTGTACTGGGACCAGTGCTATTTAACATATTTATAAATGAGGCGATTAAATTTGCAGATGACACAAAACTTTTCAAAGTTGTTACAACACATGCGGACTGTGAAAAACTGCAGGAAAACCTGGAAGACTGGGCATCCAAATGGCAGATGAAATTTAATGTGAACAAATGCAAAGAGGCATTTCTGATATGATGTCTAAATCAAAATTTAGACATTTTATAGAAAACATCCAAAGATCTAGTAGTTAACAAGACCATTTTCAAAACAAAAAAAATGTCTTTTTTGTTTATTTGTTTTAAAAATGGCCATATCCTAGATGTGTTTGTCCACAATCTTTTTTAACCATTTTTGAGAAAAAAAGATGTCCAAATGAAAAATGCACAAAAAGCAGCCATTGGAAATTTGGAGGAGTCAGTATTCGTAATAGATTGGCTATACAGATATCACAGCAGGGGCACTGAAGTGAACTTCACATAAAAGGTCTTAGGAACACATCTCACCACAAGCCCCTTACATTGTATGATGAGCCTTGCAGAACTCACCCAAAGCCACTGTACCCAACTGTATACTACCCTAATAGCCCTATGTAGTTGTACAGTAGGTTTTGGAGACCAGGGCTTTATGAAAGAGTTTTATTATAGATATAAAAATATAATTCATAAGCCAGCAGTAAATAATAACTAATTATTGATCACACAATGTCTGAATACATACATGAAACTCTGTACAGATTATCACACAGTATTTCCTAAATAAATGAGTAAATAAAACTAATTCTTACACACTAAATAATTCCTTATAATAATAATTCCTGATTAGCAGCAATCTATTATAGTTTATCACCCAGAGTAATTAACAACTTCTTTCCGGTAACCAATCAGAGATCTACCTAGCCCAGCTGATAAGGAAAATATGATTCCTAGCTCACCATTCTGCAGGTCAAGCCCCAGGGAGATAGAATCAGTCCTTTCTTGGCGTGGCACGATGTAGAATTTCTCCTGGTCAACAAGGGTCTGTTATTTACTGAAGTGAGCTGTAAACGTCTGTCAGCAATAGTTCCTTAAGTGATATGTTCTTTCACTCTCGGGAAGAGAGCTAATCATAAGAGGTAACTTCTCAGGTCTTAATTATTATAGAAGGTGTGCAGAGAATCCTATGCTAAGATCCAAGTTCCCTTACACCTCAGCACAGAATAATAATTAATCAGGCACCATCTCCTTAGTTATTGTCAGATGACCTCTCAGGACCAATCCAGAGACAGAACCTGGATGAATAGCCTTTCTGTGTAAAGTCTCATACAGGTCTTGGGAAGAGGTGCCTTCTTAGATAAGAACAGCATAGAAGCTGATGACTCCCCCAAGTTCACATGGGCTGAGCATGTAGGCATAGTCAGATGTCCTTGACTAGAGAAACACACAGTTCTGGTGAACATACCCAGAATGCATCTGACAGGTAGCAAAGATGATTTCTTCTTTTTCTCTTCTTGCATGGTTCATGCTGGAAAGATTTCTTGCAGACAATGGTTCATGCTTTATGACATAGCTAACCTTCAGGTGTGTGAGGAAGGAACCACCCCTACAGTATGTACTGTTTCATCTTTGAGGCGGTGGGAGGGGATTAATGACTACTGGGTGAATAAGGGAGGGCCATGTCTAAATCCCTCCAATGTTCATCTAGTCAATTTGGCCACCTGTTTGGCACTCATTTGTTACTGAAACTGGTGTAGCCTCAAATGTCCAAGTTTTGCCCTGGACATTTTGGCCTGGATTTTGTTAACAGTGCCTAAATCATCCGGCGCCTACAAAAATGGTGTCAGCCACATGTCAAGCACACTTAGGCGCCACTTAGAATCTAAGAAGAAACGGGCACTGGTAATGTAGGCCATGGTTTTAAAGGCCTACATTACCTGCACCAACGTTTTTTTAAGAATCAGGCCTAGTGGAGCTTAAGGTCATCTCCACCCCTAACCATGCCTACTTTGACCTTAGGCACTGCTAGACACATTGCTGTAGGTGTGATTCAGGCACCTACCCTGGAAGACACCTAGCAGCACCTTTTTTTTAATAATAGGTTTTTAATTGGTTTTAAATGACACAATCAATTACCGAGCTGATTAAAGCCAATTAAAGTAATTAAGCTAGGCATGATCAAGGCTCCTACTGGGACCTAACTTACAGCGCTATTTATAGAATATAACCCTTTCTGCAATATTCCATTATTGCAGAAAAATGACCACCTCATAAGATTGCTCTGACCCCACTCAATACACCCCTTTGAGATTTAGATACACTGCAAACAGCATAGAAAACTGTCTAACAATTGTTTCAAAAATAACAATCTGGATGTTTCACCAAATGCCACTTTATGCCTTTTCTGGGATGTTTTTCTCTTTTGAAAATTAGCCCCATAGTGGAATTAGAAAAGGTTCAAAGAAGAATGATCAAAATGATAATGGGGATGGATCTTCCCTCATATGAGGAAAGATTAAAGAAGTTAGGGCTCTTCAGCTTGGAAAAGAGACTGCTGAGATGGTGGGATCGTTGTAGGTAAAAGTGGATCAATTTTTTATTCTTTCAGAAAGTACAAAGATTAGGAGACACTCACCTGGAGTACTGCGTCCAGCACTGGTCGCCGTACATGAAGAAAGACACGGTACTACTCGAAAGGGTCCAGAGAAGAGCGATTAAAATGGTTAAGGGGCTGGAGGAGTTGCCGTACAGTGAGAGATTAGAGAAACTGGGCCTCTTCTCCCTTGAAAAGAGGAGACGGAGAGGAGACATTCAAAATACTGAAGGGAATAGACTTAGTAGATAAAGACAGACTGTTCACACTCTCCAAGGTAGGGAGAACGAGAGGGCACTCTTTAAAGTTGAAAGGGGATAGATTCCGTACAAAAGTAAAGAAGTTCTTCTTCACACAGAGAGTGGTGGAGAGCTGGAACGCTCTTCCGGAGTCTGTTGTAGGGGAAAACACCCTTCAGAGTTTCAAGACTAAGCTGGACAAGTTCCTGCTAAATTGGGACTTACACAGGTGAGGCTGGACTCATTTTAGAGCACTGGTCTTTGACCCGGGAGCCCCCACGTGAGCGGACTGCTGGGCACGATGGACCACTGGTCTTATGTTCTTAAGTTCTTACATGAAATACTTTTAAAACAAATAGGAGGAAATATTTTTTCCACTCAACGAATAGTTAAGCTCTAGAACTCATTCCTGGAAATTGTGGTAACAGTGGTTAACATAGCCGGGTTTATAAAAGGTTTGGAAAAATTCCTGGAGGAAAAGTCCATAATCTACTATTGAAATAGACATGGAAGAAGTTACTGCTTGTCTTGGGACTGGTAGAAAGAATGTTGGTATAATTTGGGTTTCTGTCAGGTACTTTGAATCTGAAATGGCTACTGTGGAAACAGGATAGTAGACTAGATGGACCATTGGTCTGACCCAATATGGCTATTCTTATGTACTATGAGTTATATGTGTATTTTCAAGCACACATAAGAACATAAGAACATAAGAATTGCCATCTCCGGATCAGACCCATGGTCCATCGAGTCCGGCGATCCGCACACGCGGAGGCCCAGTCAGGTATACACCTGATTGTTCTAATCACCCATATCCCTCTATGCCTCTCATAAGGAGATGTGCATCTAATTTGCCTTTGAATCCTAGCACAGTGGATTCCTTAATAACCTCCTGTGGAAGAGCATTCCATGCGTCCACCACTCGCTGCGTAAAGCAGAACTTCCTGACATTTGTCCTGGACTTGTCACCCCTTAGCTTCAAACCATGTCCTCTTGTCCGTGTCACATTGGACAATGTAAATAATTTGTTTTTCTGCTCTATTTTATCGATGTCTTTCAGTATTTTGAACGTCTCTATCATGTCCCCTCGCAGCCTCCTCTTCTCAAGGGAGAACAATCCTAGTTTCTTGAGTCGTTCCTCATATTCCAATTTCTCCATACCTCTTATTAGTTTCGTTGCTCGTCTCTGCACCCTCTCCAGCAGTTTTATATCCTTCTTTAGGTTGGGAGACCAATGTTGTACACAGTATTCCAAGTGTGGTCTGACCATTGCTCTATAAAGCGGCATTATGACTTTCTCCGATCTACTCGTGATTCCTTTCTTTATCATGCCCAACATTCTGTTTGCTTTCTTTGCCGCTGCCGCACATTGTGCCGACGGCTTCAGGGTCCTATCTATCAGTACACCCAGGTCCTTTTCTTGTTCGCTCTTACCCAGAGTTGCTCCTGACATTCTATACTCGTGTTCCTTATTCTTACTACCTAAATGCATTACTTTGCATTTCTCCACATTGAACTTCATCTGCCATTGCTCTGCCCATTTCTCTAGCTGATACAAGTCGCTCTGGAGTTCCTCGCTATCTTCCTGCGATCTGATTTCCCGGCATAGCTTTGTGTCGTCTGCAAACTTTATGATCTCACTGGATATTCCGCCTTCCAGGTCATTGATATATATATTAAATAGAATCGGCCCAAGTACCGAGCCCTGGGGCACACCACTAGTCACTTTCTCCCAGTCTGAGAACTTCCCATTTATGCCCACTCTCTGCTTCCTGTTTTCCAGCCATTTGCCTATCCACCTTTGTATATCTCCCTCTATTCCATGGCTTTGTAGTTTCCTGAGAAGTCTTTCATGCGGAACTTTGTCGAATGCTTTCTGGAAGTCCAAATAAATTATGTCCACCGGCATTCCACTATCAATTTGCTTGTTCACGGTCTCAAAAAATTGAAGCAAATTCGTTAAACATGATTTCCCTTTCCTGAACCCATGTTGACTGGGTTTCAGCAAGTCGTGTGTATCTAAGTGCCGGACTATGCTATCCTTGATCAGTGCTTCAACCATCTTTCCAGGGACAGACGTAAGGCTCACTGGTCTGTAGTTGCCCGGTTCTCCTCTCGATCCTTTCTTGAAAATTGGCGTGACATTCGCTATCTTCCAGTCATCTGGTATCTGTCCAGTTCTGATTGTCAGATTGGTGAGTTTTTGCAATAACTCTCCGATTTCAATCTTCAATTCTTTTAAGACTCTCGGATGAATTCCATCCGGTCCAGGGGATTTGTCACTTTTAAGTTTGTCGATCTGGTAGTATATCTGGTCCAACTCCACTTCAACTGTGGTGAGGCTGTCTTCTATTACTCCATTAAACACTTTCATTGCCTCTGGTATTTTTGCAGTATCCTCCTCCGTAAAGACAGACGCAAAGAAGGAATTTAGTTTGTCCGCAATTTGTTTATCTTCCTTAATGTACCCTTTTCTTCCCTGGTCGTCCAGGGGTCCCACCGCCTCTTTTGCGGGTTTTTTCCCTTTCACGTATCTAAAGAAGGGCTTGAAGTTCTTGGCCTCTTGCGCTATTTTTTCTTCATAGTCCTTTTTGGCATCCCTCACCGCCTTGTGACATTTCTTCTGTTCGTCTTTATGTTTTTTCCATGCTTCGGTCGTTTTGATGTGTTTCCATTTTTTGAAACCAGTCCTAGTTCCAGGCACAACATACACACATAAATTGAGCAGATTGGCTTGTTATGCCTCTAAGTAATTTTACATATTGCAAAATGAGGTGCAGGGTTCCATTTCCACACATAACCTTTTGAAAATTTAAGTTGCATGTGTAACTTTTTAACTTTCTGCTGAAGCACCTCCAGAGTACTTCTTTCTTGTAAGGGTAACTTCATGTGTGGAATGCAATTACTTACATTTTTGTTAGACTGTTCAAAATCCACATCATGAAACAATTTTCAGCACTGTCCACAGTCCACTGTCTACAATAGCTGCAAAATGCATGGATTTTATACCAATTCAGTAGTGGTGTAGTAAGGGGGGGTGAAGGCGGTTCGGACCACCCCAGGCACTGAGTCGATGGGGGCGCAGGCTCCTCTCCACCATACCCCACTATGCTTCCACCAACCCTCCCCCCACTAGTCTTTAAGCCCGTTACATTAACAGGTGCTAGAATAGATGTGTGTGTCTGTCTTTCTTTCTCTCTCTCCCCTTGGCCGCTGTCTGTCTGTCTATGTTTATTTGTTTTTCTCTCCTTGGACACTGGATGTCTCTCCTTAGACGCTGGCTGTCTCTCCTTGGACGCTGCCTGAATGTCTTCCTTTCTGTCTGTCTCACTGGTCCCCTGTGTGTCATTCTTTGTGTCTGTGTCCTTGTGTCATTCCACTGCCCCCCCCCAGAGCAAAGCTGTCTGCCCCCAGCATACCCCTTTCCCTTTCCCTGACCCCCTTGTGTCTTCCCCCTCCCCCCCCCCCGAGCAAAGCTGTCTACCCCCAGCACACCTCTGCAACAAAAGCATCCCCCTGTACCTGCAACACTGGCAAGACACCCTTCAGCCAATCGTGAGTGCTCAGAGCGCGACAGGGAGCGGGGCCTGCAGCTTCTTCAGCGTCGGTGAGGAAGGAGAGGTTGGCCCAACTCTCCGCAGGGGCTTTGGGGACAATCTTCTGCGGCTCGAAGCCCTCCTCCCAGCAGCACTCCGTACTGCCTTCCTCCCGCCGCCCAGAATAGATGTCTGTATGTCTGGGTTTTTTCTATTTGTCTCTCTCTCCTTGGATGCGGTCTGTCTGTCATTCTTTGTGTCTGTGTCTCTCCCTGGTCCCCTGTCTGTCGTCTTTCTTTCTGTCAGTCTCCCTGGCCCCCCTGCTTGCCAAAGCAGCCCCCTTTCCCTCTCCCCCTGTTCTGCAATGCCTACCTGCTCCATGGCCCCTTTCTGTCCCCCCCCCCATGATTGCTATCTACACTCAGCACAACCCTCCCACCAAAACAGCCCCCTTTCCTGCCTGCTCCATGGCCCTTCTTTTTCTTTTTCCTCTTCCCCTCCCTCCAGTCACCGCTGCCATTCCTATTTAAAACGGCCTGCTGAGGTTCACGGCCGGCTGTAGCGAACCTCGCAGGCCGCTGTTCACCTCAGTAGCATGTTCCCTCTGACGCGATCGCGTCAGAGGGAACGTGCTACCATGTGGAGAGCGGCCTGCGAGGTTCGCTACAGCCGGCTGCGAACCTCAGCAGACCGTTTAAATAGGAATGGCAGCGGTGACTGGAGGGAGGGGCAGAACAGGAGCGGTAGCGGTTGTTGCGGGAGGGGGGGAGTCGGCGACGTGCAGGCCGCTGTGAACATGAGCGGTAGCAGCGGCAGGACTATGAGCCCTCCTCCCGCCATCCGCTGCCAGAGCCGCTCCTGTCGCCCGATGCAGCTAACTGGTGCATACGCCTCAAGCCGCGGTCAAGGCTGGGGACTCGCGCATGCGCACTTCTTCGGCCACAGACCTACAGCGCACGGAACACGCAAATAGAAGTGCGCATGCGCGGCTAGCTCTTTATTATATTAGATGTGTTAGTGTTGCACTGTCCAACTAAAGGATGCACAAAAAGAAGTGTTATCACCTATAATAAAATTATACAGAAATTCCCAACCTTGTGCTGTATTACACTAATATACAGAAATGTGATCTGCAAGTAAAGAAGAAAGACTTGAGGGAGAATGAATTTCAAAGCCATTTACCGAAATATTGATTATTCAGGTAAATTGTCCTTCTTAGCTACCTGGATTCTCAAGGACATGTTTAGATCAGGGGAGTTAGACCTCATGCATAGATGGGTTTTTAAGATCACCATTACTCGCAAATGGAAGAATTGGGATCACCTTAGTTTTTCTTTTTGGTGGGCGAGCTTATGTTTAACTTATAAATATGAGAAAATGAATGCTGACATGCTGGGGAATAATTAGATATTCAAATTAGTTTGGGGTCCATTGACGTCTTTTGTAGATTTGCTATAGTTGTCCTTTATCTTTATTTTCTGTTTTTCTCCCACACATCCGAGGGGGGGGGAGTGGGAGTGGAAGGGGGGTATATCTTTTGTTTTGGCATTATTCCTGATGGTAATGATGGATGGGGGAAGGAATTTTTATCTTTTGTATAGATACCGATTGATTATAAGTGCTTGGTTGATTATCATTATTTATATATAAATTGTATTGCACTTTTTGTTGGCATTAAAAACTAAATAAAGTTAAAAAAAATCACTATCCTTATTTAAAGTATACAGGCACTTTGGGGGGGGGGGTAATTTTATAACTATATGCTCTGTGCAGACTTTAATGAATATAACCCTCATCAGAGCAGGGTAATATAATCCATGCTTTGCCCCAAACTCTCTTAATGGTGGCCTCAGTTGAAGGAATTGTTTACGGAGCTGCACTGTTTCTCTTACAAAGTCCAGGACGAACAGAATTTTTGAATCCTTATAAGATATATTTTTTGTTTCTTTTGCCACCTTTAAAATCTCCAATACATGTTGGAAGCACAGTAAGCGTAAAATTACTGGCCTGGGTCTTGCCTGGTCTTGAGGTCTCCTTCCCGGGATCCTGTGTGCTCTTTCTATTTCAAGTGGCTCTTTTAAATTGATGGGAAGTATTTTGGGGATTATTTCCTTCAAAAAAGATATTATATTTCTCTCTTCAGCTCCTTCCTTTAAACCCAGGATTCTTATATTCTGTCTTCTCGACTGGTTTTCAAAGTCTGTCATCCACTTTCTCTACTCTGACCTCAATCTGATCCATTCTGCTGGTAACCAAATCCATTTTGTTACTCATATTTGCCATCTCTTCCTTCATCCCAGTCAGAGCTAGCCTGATATTTCTTAGCTCCTCCAATAACTGAATCATATCTAAGGCATCTACAGGCAGAGGAGTCTTGTCAGGGGTGGGTGGCTCTTCCTTTAGCCTTTTTGTCTTTCCAGCAGATTTTGTAGCGGTTTCAGGCATTTTTTCTTTATTAGAAGCCATTAGTGGGGTTTTTTTCAGATTTTCTGACTTGATAGGAGAAAAATTGTATAGCTATAAACCAGAAAAGAGTGCCCAGGGAAGGGAGCTCAACAGCTACACAGCCATTTACAACGTCTCCAAGTTCCAGAATCCTTTGATGAATTTTCAAAATAAAAGTACACACATACATCTCTGCTTTGAAAGTTCCCCCCAGAACTTTCCTCAGAGATTTTTGTTTATGTTTCTGTATTTTTATGAACAAATATATATCTCTAGGGAGTAATTTTATATAAATCTGTGATGTTTTCAAAAACATATAAATGTATATCACAGCCTTACAATTCCATATATAAATGTTAATTTAATTAAATTAGTTAGTGCTCAGACCCACATTCTATTTAGTGTTCAAGTGAGGTAACCCGAACATTGGCAGCCTATGTTCGGGTTACCTCACTTGAACACTAAATAGGATGTGGGTCTGAGCACTAACTAATTTAATTAAATTAATATTTATATATAGAATCATAAGGTTGTAATATACATTTTTATCTGTATTTTTATAACAATGCTTTTGATTTTGTCTTTTTATAAGGTTGATATTCAAAGCAATTTAACTAGGCAAGAGAGCATCCTGTCTTTTAAAATTGCATTTGTTTGGCTATTTGCTGATGTTTTGCAACATATAACTGGACAGTGCTGCTGCATTTCACCACTGACTGCCCCTGCACTTACTGGGTAGTGCTGGGGCAGTCCGGGAGTGGAGTCTGGGTGAGCAGGCGCTTATCCAGGCACTGGTGATATTCTGTGTTGGTGCCCAGATAGTTAACTAGGCAGATAGCACCGCATAAAGGCCTTCTTTTACTAAGCCATGGTAGAGGTTTCTCTGAGCACTAAATGTTTCAATGCCCATAAGAATTCTATGAGCATTGGAGCATATAGCACTCTGGCCTACGTTAGAAACCTCTACCACAGTGTAGTTAAAGGGGGGGGGGGGGGAGGAAATGTAGTTATATCTTTCCTCAGTTAGCTTTCCAGGTACAAGCACTGAACATCATATAACTTCCAGGTAGTCACTTGACTCTTATCACTTCCTGCAGACTCCCCATTCCCAAAGGCAGATCTCTCCCAGATCCCTCTAGAAGCAGCACCTGATCTTGAAGTACCCTCCTCATCCATCTTTCTGTAGGCCTCACTGGCCATACCTGAAGTTCACTGGTGTTCTAGAGGTGTTGTCCAGACAGGAGCAAACCTCAATCCCTTCTGCCCATGTCAGATCCTAAAACAGTGTCCATGACCTTTAGCAATAGTCTCATGGTAGTACTGCTAGGTCTTAACCCCTAGCAATAGTACCATGAGACTACCACTACAAGCTGTGGCCTCCATTTCAAGGCTGCAATAGGCATGGGCAGGAGCAATCCGGTACTGCTTGTCTGCTGCACTAGCTGGAAGGGACCATTACAGCACCGGATTTGGAAACCGTTTTTTCCCTTTAATGCTGTTTGTTACAAAACCTTATTTACCATGGACCCAGGGCCGCCATCAGAAATTTCTGGGCTCCTTACTGAGCAATCCTATTGGGCCCCCCCATGCACCCCTTCCCCCTCAACCCCCCCCACCCTTCTTCCATGGGCCGAATACACACATACTTTTCTCTGTCGACGCACTCTTTAACCAAAAGATTTGTAAGCCTGCAACCACGTCAAGGTAGACTCTTTCAGCAGGGCCCTAACCTAACCTAACCTAAACTAAACTAATCTATACCTATCTATTCTAAACTAACATATGTCTAATACTGAACTAATAACAAACTAACAAACATCTGCATAATAAATAACTAATAAATAATAGTGCTAGTAGCTATAATTCACTTTTGAATGTAAAATCTCAGTTAAGGATTTCTTTTGACCTTTGTAGGCCAGAAGTAGATCACAATTGCACAATATTTTTTGTAACAAGTATTAAATGTGTTTTTATAAATACTGTAAGCTTAATAAATATATCAGAAAAAACTACACATCTGAGCGCATATCTGAACATACACATCTGTATGATCCCATCCTCCTCAGCTTGCCTATAGCTACATCATGCATGTTAAAAATGTATGATATGTTGATATGTGCACCTTCCTTCCTTCCCATCCATCCTCCTCAGCCTGTCCTTACACATCCACAGCTGCATGTTAATGATGATGTATATGTTATGATGATAAATAAGTGCATATGAGCACATCATTAACATGCAGCTATGGATGAATATAAAAAAGAAACAATATTCTGTACAATTGTCAATTTATAAATCAGCGTCTTCTCCCCACTCTCTCTTCCCCATTTCCCTTCAGTGTCCTCAGCCCACTCTCTCTCTACTTTCCTTCAGCGCACGCACATAAAAACAAGCAAGTAATTTATATCATTTTCATTCTATTCATTCATAGAAATTAAAGTCTAAATAATGCCAGTCACATAGCAAAACATGATTTTACAAAAATAATTCCCTGCACAGTCAAGCCTGCAAGGATTACTAGATGTCTTTCAGCAGCTCCCCTCCCTCCCCCTTACCTTTGTGGCCAAGTCAAAATGATCTACCAACAATAAAATCTTAAAAACACAAAGCACGCTGTACGCGAGAAAATGTTAATTATCATTTATATTCCGCGGGTTTTCAAAGAGGTCAAGGAAGATGACTTTATGCAATGTCACCTCAGTAACAACTATACAAAAATAGACAAATTTTCCCCCTCCCTTTTTACTAAAACGCGATAGCGGTTTTTAGCGCAGGGAGTGTGCTGAATGCCCCAAGCTGCTCTCAACGCTCATAGGCTCCCTGCGCTAAAAAACGCTATTGCGGTTTAGTAAAATGGGGCCATAATGCAAAATATAGACAGCATATATAAATTCTCAAAGCAGACACATTTTCATCACTAAATTGAAAATAAAATCATTTTTCCTACCTTTGGTAATTTCATCAGTCTCTGGTTGCACTTTATTCTTCTGACTGTGCATCCAATATTTCTTCCCTTCTTTCAGCCTCCTGTATGCTTCCTCTCCTCCAGACCTCATTCCCTCCCCAAACTTTTTCTTTGTTTCACCCTGCCCCTTCTTTCTTTTTCTCTCTCTCCACACCCCCTTTCTTTCTGTATGTCTGTTTTTCTCTCTCTCTCTCACCCTGCCCCCTTCTTTCTTTCTCTCTCCACACCCTCTTTCGTTCTGTATGTCTGTCTTTCTCTCTCTCTCCGTGCCCCATTTTTCTTTGTTTCACCCTGCCCCCCTTTCTTTCTTTCTGGCTTCCTGTCCCCCCCTTTCTTTCTTTCTCCCTGCCCTCCCCTATGCCACCACCATTGGGAAAATGCTGCCACCGCCACTGGGGAATAGGCTGCCACTGCCGCCATCGGAACAGGCCGGCGCCGAATTTGCCCTGCTTTGTCCCCGCAGGGCCGACCAACTCTCGCCACCCGACGTCAATTCTAATGTCGGAGAGGACGTTCTAGGCCATCCAGGCAGCGATTGGCTGGCCCAGAACGTCCTCTCCGACGTCAGAATTGACGCAAGTGGCGAGAGTTGGTCGGCCCCACGGGGAAAAGCAGGAAGAACTCGGCGCCGGCCTGTTCCCGATGGCGGCGGTGGCACTCAAGTGGCTAAAGAGCCGCAGTTTGCCGGCCTAGGGAGAACACTGGAGGGTGGCCAGCTGTGCACCCCCTTGGGACATAAACCCAGGGCTGGGCGGGGTGGACCGCCCCCACCCTCCTCCACCTTGGTATGCCACTATCTGTACCTCACTCCCTCCCTATGACCAAAAATTCTCCTTTCTTCTATTCCCCGTGTACACTACCATCTCTTTCCCTACTTTCCTCTCTCCCAAGTCGATGCCTTCTGTGCCAAAAACCCATTCCCTCCCCCACCTCAGCATCTCTTTCCCTCCCTTCCTCTCTCCCAAGTCCATGCCTTCTGTGTCCAAAAACCCATTCTCTCCCCCACCTCAGCATCTCTTTCTCTCCCTTCCTCTCTCCCAAGTCCATGCCTTCTGTGTCCAAAAACACATTCCCTCCCCCACCTCAGCATCTCTTTCCCTCCCTTCCTCCCAAGTCCATGTCTTCTGTGTCCAAAAACACATTCCCTCCCCCACCTCAGCATCTCTTTCCCTCCCTTCCTCTCTCCCAAGTCCATGCCTTCTGTGTCCAAAAACACATTCCCTCCCCCACCTCAGCATCTCTTTCCCTCCCTTCCTCTCTCCCAAGTCCATGCCTTCTGTGTCCAAAACGCACTCCCTCCCCCTTTTGTGTTCCGCTTTTGCCTCCCAGCCATCTTTGCAACTTTCTCAGCAAAACGGAGCTCGAGCCGAGAGCTTGTCTCCTGCCTGCTCTGCCGCGCACAAATAGCCGACCGGAAGTATTCTCCGACATCAGCGCTGACGTCGGAGGGCAGGCTTTGCTTAAGCCCTCCCTCCGACGTCAGCGCTGACATCAGGGAACACTTCCGATCGGCTATATGTGAGCGGCAGGGCAGGTAGGAACAGAAGACGAGCATCGGGGCTCGAGATGTATTGAACTCCGCGGGTTCACCGTCCAGCTCTCTCCTGTGCACCTGGGGTGGCTCTCCCCCTCCCTAGACTGTGGCCTAGGACCCTGGGGGAGCCCGGGCCCCCTGTCAGCTCCGGGCCCCTGAATGCAGGACTGGTAGTACTGCCCTGATGGTGGCCCTGCATGGACCCCTGAAGAAGGTGTGTTGTCCGAAACACGGACCGTGTCGGGTCCCTTGGTTGGTAATAAGGTTGTATATACTAATAAACAGTGTCTTGTACATAGTCTGCAGTTTTTGATTTTTTGCTCGCTTTTTAAGCCATGAGCACCCAAGATAAAAGTGCCAAAATCCACTTTCACTTATATCACTGGTTTATCCTAAGATGGAAGAGGGAACACAAAAATATAAGTTGACTCAGGGCATCACAACCTCTTGAGCCGGCCCTGCAACAAAGCAATGCTATTATGTCTGTCATGTTCATTAGGATAATATAAATAAGTGCATTTTATTATACCATCATATATCCTTGCAATAGGTAATACCTTAGAGATTGGTGGAAATTTGGGGTAGCCTACCTAGCTACAAAGAGCATGACTACTTTGAATTAATCTGCATTAATCTGCAGTATGCACAAGCAGGGCTGGCTCAAGAGGTTGTCATGCCCTGAGTCAACTTTGTTAAAGGGGTGTTAGGTTCATTGTGGATATCCTGATAACTAGATTCATTGAGGGTCCCTGAGGATAGGGTTGGAACCACTAATGTGAAACACAGAGGTCTAATAATAAGTTATGTACTCTTTCTCCACAGTTTTGAACAGTTCTGCATCAACCTTGCTAATGAGCACCTACAGCAGTTCTTTGTTCACCATATCTTCAAGATGGAACAGGAGGAGTACAACACTGAGCTCATCTCATGGCAACACATTGATTTTACTGATAACCAGCGCACCCTGGAAGTTATAGCCTTACGATCCATGAACATCATTTCCCTCATAGATGAGGAGAGCAAGTTCCCACAGGTCAGACTCTCATTCTTTGCCTTAAGTATCCTGCTGTAGAAAACATCTGATGTGAGTCTGCTAACCAGGAGCAACAAATCTGCAGTTTGAGTGACCCACTGTGGAAAGTACTTGGAGACTTTTTTTTTTTTTTTTTTATGAAAGCCTAGTGTTATGATACATAGTTTCAGAACCTCTCTTTGGAAAGTATCTTCTAGAATGCTTGTTATTCAGTCTTCCGTATTGTCCTTCCCCAAGTCAGGAACTTAAAGTCATCCTCCTTTAGAAATAAGCAATGCCTTCACCGGATCAGACCGAGGTCCATCAAGTCCGGCAATCCGCTCATGCGGTGGCCCATTTAGGTTCTCTATTATGAAAACCTGAAATTACCATATCCCTCAATATGATTTGCAAGAAGGTGTATATCCAACTTGTGCTTGAAACCTTTGCAAGAAGGTGTATATCCAACTTGTGCTTGAAACCTTTCTTTTAGGATAGAATCCAACAAACTGCC
This sequence comes from Geotrypetes seraphini, assembly GCF_902459505.1. Taxonomy (NCBI): domain Eukaryota; kingdom Metazoa; phylum Chordata; class Amphibia; order Gymnophiona; family Dermophiidae; genus Geotrypetes; species Geotrypetes seraphini. The sequence continues at coordinate 126,028,539 of NC_047092.1, forward strand.
TAAAGCTGTTGAGGCCAATTACAAAATGTTAAACATCTTAGAAGACAAAGTTCCAGTGGCTCTGTGATCTATTTATTTATTTACAGTACTTTGATTTATATCCCGTCCTCCCCAGAGAGCTCAGAATGAGTTACATAGTAACAAACATAATAATTTAACAAGACACAATAAACCAGGGTTCTCAAAGTCCCTCCTTGATTGCCGCATTCCAGTCGGGTTATTAGGATTTCCCCAATGAATATGCATTGAAAGCAGTGCATGCACATCGATCTCATGCATATTCATTGGGGAAATCATGAAAACCCGACTGAATTGCGGCCCTCAAGGGGGAACTTTGAAACCCCTGCAGGAGACTAACCCCCTCTTCTATAAAGCTGCGCTAGCAGCTGCCACACGGCAACAGCCCCGAAGCCCTTTAAATCTCTTTGGGCTTTGGGGCCGTTACCACATGGCAGGCGCTAATGCAGTTTTATAGAAGAGGGGGTAAGACAATATGGGTTACGGTGGACTTTGTCTAATTTGATTTTTTCTGGATTAGCAAACATATGAAGCATACACAGAGAGAGTCAAGTTCATCTAGCCGATCTACATATTAAATTGCCCTCTCAATTGCATTCACAGAGTCATGAATGCAGTCTAAGCAACAAAGTTCATGATCTGCAAGCCCTATGTTAGAGGCAGATCTAGATATTGTCGCTATCACAGAGACATGGTTCAGTGAGTCACATGGATGGGATGCAAACATACCAGGATATAATCTTTTTAGAAAGGACAGAGATGGTCAAAAAGGTGGAGGAGTAGCTCTCTATGTAAAGATCAATATCCAAGTGACCAAAATGCAAGGGACTTGGGGAGAGGAAGAAGCGATATGGATCGCTCTGAAAAGAGAAGATGGAACTTCTATCTACGTGGGTGTAGTCTACAGACCTCCAACTCAATCGCAGCAAATTGATAAGGATCTGATTGTGGATATCCAAAAGTTTGGAAGGAAAGAGGAGGTTCTACTGTTGGAAGATTTCAACCTGCCGGATGCGGACTGGAATGTTCCGTCTGCGGAATTGGAAAGAAGTAGGGAGATTGTGGATGCCTTTCAAGAGGCTCTGCTCAGACGAATGAAGACGGAACCCTCAAGGGAAAAAACGATATTGGATCTGGTCCTCACAAATGGAGAGAGTATCGCTAATGTTCGAGTGGATGCTCACCTGGGAAGTAGTGATCATCAAATGGTTTGGTTTGATATAACGGCTAAAGTGGAGAGTGGCCGCACGATACTTAAAGTCCTAGATTTAAAATGTACGGACTTTAATGCAATGGGAGAGTACCTGAAGAAAGAGCTGTTAGGATGGGAGGACATAAGAGAAGTGGAAATACAGTGGTCTAAGCTGACAGGAGCGATAAAAAATGGCTACGGACCTTTATGTGAAAAAAATCAATAAAAACAAGAGAAAAGGAAAGCCGATATGGTTCTCCAAACTAGTGGCAAGGAAAATAAAGGCGAAAGAATTGGTGTTCATGAAATATAAAAAACCCCAAGAAGAGGAGTGCAGAAAGGACTACAGGGTGAAACTTAAAGAAGCAAAGAGAGAGATACGTCTGGCGAAAGCACAGTCGGAAGAACAAATGGCTAAAAATGTAAAAAAGGGAGACAAAAATTTTTTCAGATATATTAGTGAAAGGAGGAAGATGAAAAATGGAATTGCTAAACTAAAAGATACTGGGAACCGATATGTGGAGAGTGATGAGGAAAAAGCAAATGTGCTAAACAAATACTTCTGTTCTGTGTTCACAGAAGAAAATTCTGGAGAAGGACCGAGATTGTCTGGCAAAGTTACACGAGAAAATGGAGTAGATTCTGCGCCGTTCACGGAGGAGAGTGTTTATGAGCAACTTGAAAAACTGAAGGTGGACAAAGCGATGGGACCAGACGGGATCCATCCCAGGATACTAAGGTAGCTCAGAGAGGTTCTGGCGAGTCCTATTAAAGACTTGTTCAACAAATCTCTGGAGACAGGAGTGATTCCTGGGGATTGGAGGAGAGCGGATGTGGTCCCTATTCATAAAAGTGGTCACAGGGATGAAGCAGGAAACTACAGGCCGGTGAGCCTCACTTCAGTTGTTGGAAAAATAATGGAAGTGTTGCTGAAAGAAAGGATAGTGTACTTCCTTGAATCTAATGGGTTACAGGATCCGAGGCAACATGGCTTTACAAAAGGTAAATCATGCCAAACGAACCTGATTGAATTTTTTGATTGGGTGACCAGAGAGCTGGATCGAGGACATATGCTAGATGTAATTTACTTGGATTTCAGCAAAGCCTTTGATACAGTTCCTCATAGGATGCTGTTGAACAAACTTGAAGGGCTGAAGTTAGGACCCAAAGTGGTGAACTGGGTCAGAAACTGGCTGTCGGACAGACGCCAGAGGGTGGTGGTTAATGGAAGTCGCTCGGAGGAAGGAAAGGTGAGTAGTGGAGTCCCTCAGGGTTCGGTGCTGGGGCCAATCCTGTTCAATATGTTTGTGAGTGACATTGCTGAAGGGTTAGAAGGAAAAGTGTGCCTTTTTGCAAATGATACCAACATTTGTAACAGAGTAGACACCGAAGAGGGAGTGGAAAATATGAAAAAGGATCTGCAAAAGTTAGAGGAATGGTCTGATGCCTGGCAACTAAAATTCAATGCAAAGAAATACAGAGTAATGCATTTGGGGATTAATAATCCGAAGGAACCGTATATTCTGGTAGGAGAGAAGCTGATATGCACGGACGGGGAGAGGGACCTTGGGGTGATATTGTCCGAAGATCTAAAGGCGAAAAAACAGTGTGACAAGGCAATGGCTGCTGCCAGAAGGATGTTGGGCTGTATAAAGAGAGGCGTAGCCAGTAGAAGGAAGAAGGTGTTGATGCCCCTGTACAGGTCATTGGTAAGGCCTCACTTGGAGTATTGTGTTCAGTTTTGGAGACTGTATCTGGCGTAGGACGTAAGAAGACTTGAGGCAGTCCAGAGGAGGGCGATGAAAATGATAGGAGGCTTGCGCCAGAAGACGTATGAGGAGAGACTGGAAGCCCTGAATATGTATTCCCTAGAGGAAAGGAGAGACAGGGGAGATATGATTCAGACGTTCAAATACTTGAAGGGTATTAACGTAGAACAAAATCTTTTCCAGAGAAAGGAAAATGGTAAAACCAGAGGACATAATTTGAGGTTGAGGGGTGGTAGATTCAAAGGCAATGTTAGGAAATTCTACTTTTCGGAGAGGGTGGTGGATGCCTGGAATTTGCTCCCGAGAGGCGTGGTGGAGAGTAAAACTGTGACTGAGTTCAAAGAAGCGTGGGATGAACACAGAGGATCTAGAATCAGAAAATAATATTAAAAATTGAACTAAGGCCAGTACTGGGCAGACTTGCATGGTCTGTGTCTGTATATGACCGTTTGGGGGAGGATGGGCTGGAGAGGGCTTCAATGGCTGGGAGGGTGTAGATTGGCTGGAGTAGGTTTTAACGGAGATTTCGGCAGTTGGAACCCAAGCACAGTACCGGGTAAAGCTTTGGATTCTTGCCCAGAAATAGCTAAGAAAAAAAAATTTAAAAATTTAAATTGAATCAGGTTGGGCAGACTGTTTGGACCATTCGGGTCTTTATCTGCCGTCATCTACTATGTTACTATGTATATTGCATATGCCATAATAAACAAATAAATGCACAGCATCGGCATGGTGCAACCTTCTTCTGCCTATGGTAATCATCTGGTGCCATATGGCCTCCCTACCCCAAACTTACTAATCTGCTTGTTGATCTCTAAGTAACCTATGACCAGACACCTGTTGTATCCCCGTGCTGGATGGGTATGATGTTGGACCATATAAATCTTACTGATAGACTGTACATAGTCTTTATGTCCCTTATTAGCATTATAGCTGGCATTTTACTAAAGTCATTCTCTTCTTCCAAGTGAATGATTACTAGCTCTGGATGAGCATGCCTCACAATTAGTGAGAAGTAGCTAATGCCAGTGCTTGCTGCTTCTCCTAAACTACACTACTCTTAACGTCTCTTGGTGCAAAATCAAGGTTTGGTCCTCCCAGCTTGCTTGCTTGCCTGCCACCCAGTCTACAGCCTACCTCATTTAGCCTCTGATTCTGCACATATGTAGAAAAAATGTATGCCAAATGCATCTGGCTCCTAGCCAAAATGTTTGGATAGTGTTTTTTCAGGACTACTGAAAACTGAAAACTAACATATGGAGTTCCCCTTTGGATTTATTAGCCAGTACATTGTTACCGAGCAGGTGACTAGTGGAGCAGTCCTTAGCATGCCCTCCTGCTCTGTCTTCAAAAATAGCAGATGATGTTTTTATGTGAGCAAAAACAAAGTGATGCATGTGGGAAAGAGGAACTCAAACTATAGCTATGTGATGCAGGGATCCACATTAAGAGTCATCGCCCAGGAAAAGGATCTAGGTGTTATCGTTGAACATACATTGAAACTCTTAATTTATTGTTCAGCGGAGGATAACAAGGCAAATAGAATGGTAGGAATTACCAGGAAAGGAAAACAAAGATGAGAATGTTATAATGCCCTTATATCACTCCATATTGCGGCCGCACCTCTAATACTGTGTGCAATTCTGGTTGCTGTGTCTCAAAAAAAGATATAGCGGAATTAGAAAAGGTATAGAGAAGAGTAACAAAAATGTTGAAGGGGATGGGATGACTTCCCTATGAAAAAAGGCTAAAGTGGCTAGGGCTCTTCAGCTTGGAGAAGAGATGGTTCAGGGGAAATATGATAGAGGTCTATAAAATACTGAGGAAGTGGAACAAATGTAAATTGCTTGTTTACTCTTTCCCTAAAATACTAGAACTAGGGGGCATGCAATGAATCTACTAACTAGTAAATGTAAAACAAATTGGAGAACATTTTCTTCACTCAACCTTTAATTAAACTCTGGAAATAGTTGCCAGAGAATGTGGCGAAAGCAGTTAGGTTAGCAGGTTTTTAAAAAATGTTTCCATAATTTCCTGAAATCATAAGCCATTATTAAGATGGCTTGGGGAAATCCACTGCTTATTCTTAGGATAACCAGCATAAAATCTGTTTTACTCTTTTGGGATCTTCACTTAAAGGGTGCCAGGTACACATTTCACCATAACCTCCTTATAGTGTATGGTGAGCCCTCCAAAACTCCCCCAAAACCTACTGCACCCACCTGTCTACCACCCCAATAGCCCTCATGGTTGCAGGTGTTACCTATATGGCAGTACAGTAGATTCTGAGTGTTTTGGTCCTATATAGGCATCAAACTATGCCTATGCAGGAAGAGAAAAAGTTAAAAGCACAGAAGATGGAGAGGGGAGATAAAATGAATAAAAAAAACTGGTCAGTGGAGATGTGATTTTAATGGTTGTGTTTTGATGTGCAGCTCTGTAACTGCTGAAATATTATATGAACCTTATTTTCAACATTGTAATCTCCCCTGAGGCAAACATTGTGACAAAACACAGATCCTGTGTCAAGTCATGTTGTCTTCTGTTGAATTCTATTAGGCCCTTTGGCCTTTATTTTATTGAGCACTAGTGTTTTGTATTTGTAGTATTTATTAAAAGTCTTTGTACTACCTCTAGTGTCCTCTTGTGGGAAGTCCTTGGGCCATCCCTATGTTGAAGTTCTTTGGTGTTCTCCATGTGGGATATTTTTGATTTTCTTCTGGTTTTGTACAGTCTGTAACAAGATGTTAAGGGCTATTTCTATGAGGATCAACCTAGATTTAGGTGGCAAGTATGCATGTCAATGCTGGTATTCTAGTCATTTATTCATGCCCTGTATATGAGTAGCATGTACTCATAAGCCAATATCTGATGACATGTGCTTTGAAGTTGGGTTTTCACATGGGCAGAATTTGGGCCCAGAGAGAGCAAGGCACACATTTACAGACATCATTATAAAATACTATAGTCTACATATGTATCAAGCATTTACACAGCTCTATGGCTGCTGTAAGTGCTTGTGCCCAAAAGTATAGGTACATATTTGACCTGTTCAACTAGCATTCTATAAAGAAAAGTGGGTGCCTACTTGTGTTCTTGGCACTAAAACATAGGTGCCTCTTTATACAACTACCCTCTGTATACTCGTATATATGGCTGTCACTAATTTGTAAATTTCTCGTGTCATCGCAGGCATCATATTTACAATCACTTGGCCAAGAACACCAACTAGAGTTCCATCTGAAGCTCCAGTATGAATGTTTGTATTGGCCAACCAATTAACAATGCCTGTGTGTTCTTCTGAAGGCTCTAGCACTCAGTGTGATCAGGACTCCTGCTATTATTGTGACATATAACTTCTCCTATTGGTGCGCTTTACTTTCTAGGGAACAGATGCCACCATGTTAAACAAACTGAACAAGCATCACAGTAAGAGTAGTATTTACATCCTACCACGGAGCATTCATGACACCAAATTTGGGATCAACCACTTTGCTGGAGCTGTGTATTACCAGTCTGTAGGTGTGTATCACGTGACCAAAGGGAGATGAAATACTGCTGCCATTCTATTTAATACTGGATTATGGATAAAGCTCTCTGATTGGGAAACATAATCATGTAAACCAGGGGTGCCCACACTTTTTGGGCTTGTGAGCCACTTTTAAAATGACCAAGTCAAAATGATCTACCAACAATAAAATTTTAAAAAAACACAACGCACACTGTACGCATAGAATTGTTAATTATCATTCCTATTCCGGGTTTTTTCAAAGAGGTCAAAGCAGATGACTCTATGCACTGTCACCTCAGTAACAACCATACAAAAATAGACAAATACCCACCCCCTCCCTTTTTACTAAACCACGATAGCAGTTTTTAGTGCAGGGAGCTGCGCTGAATGCCCAGCGCTGCTTTCGACGCTCATAGGCTCCCTGCGCTAAAAACCGCCATTGATGTTTAGTAAAAGGGGACCATATTGTAAAATATAGACAGCAGATATAAATTCAGACACATTTTGATCACTAAATTTAAAATAAAATCATTTTTCCTACCTTGTCTGGTGATTTCATGAGTCTCTGGTTGCACTTTCTTCTTCTGACTGTGCATCCAATCTTTCTTCCCTTCTTTTAGCCTGTATGCTTCCTCTCCTCCTGACCTCATTCCCCCCCCCCAACGTTTTCTTCTTCTTTCCCTGCCCTCTCTTTCTTTCTCTCTTCATGCCCCCTTTCTTTTTTTCTGTTTCTCTTCTTTCCTTCTGTCTCCCTGCCTGCCCTCTTTCTCCCTGCCTGCCCTCCCCCAAGCCACTGCCACTGCCGCTGCCATCGGATAACAGGCCCCCAAAGCCGCCCGCCGCCGGCCAAGCTCTCCTTGCTTCGGGCCCACCAGCATTCCTCTCCCCGACGTCAATTTTGCCATCGGAGAGGAAGTTCCGCTGGCCAGAACTTCCTCTCCGACGGCAGAATTGACGTCGGGGAGAGGAAGGCTGATCGGCCCAAGATCGACCTATTGGGAGAAATGCTGCCGGGTCCTGCCTTTGAGGAAACAGAAAGTAGGCAGGACCTGGTAGCAAGAAGAGCAAATCGCAAGCTTCACTGACCTGTCTCCCGCTTTAGCCCGCGAATGGGGCTCTAACATGTGCGTGACGGCTTCCCTTCTCTCCCCTCCCCCCCCCCCCCCGGACATAACTTCCGGTTTCAGAGGGAAGAGAAGAGAAGCCGGTACAAGCACACGTTAGCCCCCGGAGCATAAATTCTCCAAGCCGTTGGTTTTTGTTTTTTTTTAATGTTGAGCAGGAGCAGGCCAGTCAGGAGGGGAAAAAAGAGAAGGGAACCCGCTCTGCGATCGACTGGGGTCGCCTGAGCGAGCGACCTGTCGATTGCGATCGACGCGTTGGGCACCCTTGATGTAAACTGTTCCAGCTCCTGCAGGGTTTCAGTGGATGAATTTAAATGAATGAATTACTCTTGCTTTATTTTTCTGTGTTAAACTTGATTTAAATGTGGCTGAATGGTAATTCTATACAGGAGCAGAAGACATTGTATGGGATATGTAAAGTATGCTGTAGATTTCTATGAAAATGCATCTATACTTAAGCACTTACCCCCAAATTCTAGGCATGCAGTTGGGCACACAGTTATAGAACAGAGCCAGTTATACACCTAACAATTCACTAAATAGCATTAATTGGCTATAAATACCATTAATTGGTATTAACACTAATTTGATGTTTGCTAATTTGATGTTTGCTAATTTGATGTTTGCCCATAACAGACTTACACTTCTATTCTATAAACAGCGGAAGTGTTAACATGGGAGGGGCATGGACATGCCAGGAGCGTTCTAACTATTCTTTTTATTCTTTAAACATTTTACAAAAAAACCACCAAAACATTATAAATAAAGTAACACCACCAATCAAATGTTCGGCCTATTCTTACACACACTGTATAGAATAATTGTATGTACACCTCCAACTGTCACATTTAGGAGCGTTTAGAAAGCAGTAGAGCTGTAACCATTTGGTTTCCGGGCCCACTTAGCTTATGACTACACACTGAGGGTACACTTACACAATTACAAAATTTGTTTTGATATTGTGGTTAAATATTCATGAGCTGTTTTGCTCATGTGCTTACCGTGTCATATAACATTATACGTATTGCGGATCTGTATTTGATGATTGTCCCCAAATATAAAGCATCAAATTATGCCTATGCAGGAAGAGAAAAAGTAAAAAGTACAAAGAGAGGATGGAGGGGGGAGATAAAATGAAAAAGAATTGGGAGCCTAGAGTGTGGTGTAGATAGGCTGAGGGAAAAAAGGGACTGGTTGAAGAAAAGTGCTATAAATGGCTTGAATGGAAGGAGAGAGAGAGAGAGAGAAAGAGAGTAGGTACAATCACTTCTATTTTGCTGACTACATTGATTTAGTGCTCTTTTGTTGTTGTGGAATCGCTGGCAAATCTTACACTCAAACTTCTAATCTCAGCTTTTTCTGCTTCTTTGTCAGGATTCCTGGAGAAAAATCGTGACATGATGAAATCCGATGTTCTGCTTCTCATTCCTTCCTCCAAAAATAAGTTCCTGAAGCAGCTATTTCAAGTCAAGACCAGCTCTTCTCAGGGACAGCTGAGTATCCGGCATCTTAGCTCTGAGCAGCCTCATAAGGTCAGACCCATTTCCTTCTCTTCCTTCTACTGCATATTGGATCAAGTAGGAAAATGATCATCTTCTATGTTTCACTGATAGCTAATGTCCTCCAGGATTGTAAATGTTTTCAATACCTTACATTTTTTATTTAGCTTACACCTATTCTGCAATACCTCAAGGCATAGGGAGCGGAATGCTTTTTTGTTTGGGGGGGCCGAAAGCTCCCTCCTAGACCCTGCCCCAGATATGCCCAAGCTCCATTCCAGACCCAGATCCCACCCCATTATAATAGTACTAATTGTAAATGCCATTGCTGCTATTTATTTTTCATATACACACAATATAATTTTATTAACAATACAAAATGGTAACCACAAAATTAAACTACACAAAGCGCACTTTTTCCCCTCCCCACCTTTACATAGTATTTCTTCCTCACTCCACCAGCCCCATGTGCAACGTCTCCCTTTATCTCACTGTCCACTATCTCTCTCTTTCTTTCATTTCCTCCTTTGCTGCAAAGGGAGTGGGGAAAGAGAGAGGGATCCAGGGTGTATCTTTCCAACTCCCTCTACTGCTACATCCAACATTTCTCCCTCTCATATCCCCTGGACTGTTTGCAGCATCTTTCACCCCTGCCCACCAGCCCCATGCCCAACATTTCTCCTTCTATCTCCCCTCTCCAGCACCATGCCACATCTCTTACTCCATTCCATCCACCACCATGTCCAACATTCCTCCCTCTTGCATCCCTTTCCATCTGTCCCACTGTTCCCTCTCCACCACTACATCCAACATTTCTCCCTCTCATATCTCTACCTCACTCTTCTCCTACCACCATGTCCAACAATTCTCTCCCTTCCTATGCCTAACAATTCACTTTCTTCCTTTCCCCATATACACAATCTCTTTCCCTCTCACTCACACCCATGCTCAACATTTCTACCTTCTATTTCCTCCCCTTCAGCATCTCTTTCCCTCCCTCTTTCCATCTTATGTCCCAAGTTCATGCCCCTCCCTCCTTCCTTCCTATGTCCCAAGATCACGCTCCCTTCCTTCTGTGTCTCAATGCACCCTCCCACTCCCTCCCATGTCCCAACTTGCCCCTCTCCCTCCCTCCCTTCTGTGTCCCAAGTTCATGCCCCCTCCCAAGGGTGTGTACCTATGTTTTGGCAGGCTCTAAGACATCCAAATAAGCCTCCTCCTTCTTTCCAGCCACGCTTCTTTTTTCACAAAGCCACAGGCAGCAGAAGCAGAGCATGGCCAGAGGTCCTGATGTGCTGGCTTTGCGGCCTGGCTACCAAAAGGTGTGCGGCCACAAAGCTTAGAGGGAACATTGCTTTATTCCTTTTCACTTTTTATCTAATCAACTTTCTATCTCCTTCTCTCATCCCCTAGCTTTCAAATGTCTCATCCTCCTAGTCCCTTTTATCTGCTTTCCATTACCACGTTTCTACCATCATATACTCAACAACATTCCCACATGGATCCACAATTTCTAGCATCTCCCCTCCTTGTCACTTACTCCATCCTTGTAACCCAGAATTTCCTTCCTCTCTTTCTTTCTCTCTCTCCCACAAGTCCAACATCTTTCTGCCCTTCCACTCCCTCTTTCCAAGTCTTACATCTCTCCTCCCTTCCCCCTTTCAGCACCCAATCCATATCCTCTCCACCTTTCCCTGTCCATCTCTCCTCTCCCTCCTCTGCTCTCCCTGAGTCATCCATCTCTTCCTCCCCTTCTAACCCCTCCCCTGAATCTCTTTCCCTTTCCCCATTTTGCTCTCTCCACCAATCCATCTCTCCCTCTCCCCATTTTGCCACTTCCACATCCATTTCTCCCTTTCTCCCCTCTGCTGTCTCTCCCTCTCTCCCTTTCACCCCTTGTACCATCTCTCCCTGACTTCCTCTGCCTTCCTCCATGTCCTCCTCCAAATCTATCTCACTTTTTTCCTCTGCCACCTCTTCCTGTCCTCCTTCTACCTCCTCTACCATCCCCATGTCTATCTCTTACTGTCCCTCACAAATTTTTCCCTCCCTCCCTAACCCCATTTCTGAGTCTCACATCTCTCTCTCCTTCCCTCATTTGAGTCCAACATCTCTCCCTTCTCCCGCTCCTTCTTTGCCTTCTACTTCTCTCGCAAATCTGAAATGTCTCGGAAGGGCCTTATTTATAGGCAGCACTCCGAGGGAAGCGGCATCTTGCTATCAGCCAGCATATCTGCTGGTCAGCTCTCTCTGCCACGTCCATTCCCTGACATCTACTCCTTCCCACCACCCCCTAGCTACCACTGGCACAGTGTGTCTACCTCAAATTTTGTGTAGAAACACAGCGCCGTCTTGACATTGGCCCCAGCGTCTTCTCTCCACTGCAGCCCGCCCCAATGGAAACAGGAAGTTGTCAGAGAGGGTGGGCTGCAGTGGAGAGAAGACTCCGGGGCCGATGTCAGGGCAGCACTGTGTTTTTAGAAGAAATTTTAAGTAGACACTCAGCAGTGGCAGGGGGTGTTGGGAAGGAGTAGATGTCAGGGAAGGGACACAGCAGAGAGAGACAACCAGCAGGTATGCTGGTTGGCAGCAAGATGTTGTTCCCATAACTGCCTAGGTACACCACTGCAACCTTGGAAGAAGTATTTCTAGCTGGCAATTTTTGGGGAGGCCACGGCCCCTTTAGCCTCCCCTATTCTGATGCCTATGCGTCAAGGTAAGTTACATTCAGGGGATTCCAGTACAATAGGTGTTGTTTTAACCTCCAGCATGGATATAAGAAAACCTATAGTAATATAGATCACTATAATACTGGCAGCATAAAAATGTTGAATATAGATCACTAGCAGTCAGTTTTAGTTTCCATTTGATTTGCTGCTAAACTATTTATTCTGAGTGTGAGGGAGTGTGTTGTATAAGGCTGGGTTTCCTTAAAAACACTTCCTCACTGAGGCTGAGCTACCTTAAAGCAGATGATAGTTTAATTGGCCTGCATAGCTAGGAGGATGGGGCTGAGGTAGCAAACAGGATGTAATCCCTGGTGTAGGAGCAGAGCAAGGAGGCTCAGAACCAAGGGATTACAACGGAATGGGTGATCCAGGAGAAATTCCAAGCCTGAGCAGGAGGATCAGGTCCCCTAGAAAAGTCTTAGTCTATGACTAAAGTGTTGGAAGACAGGTCAAGGTATGAGGTTTACTGGTGAAGTACTTACTCAGCCTATGAATGACAGTGTTGGAAGATGGGTCAAGGTGGGAAGGTGTTAGCACAAGTAAAATATTGACATGAGCCTGCTAGAAGCAGTCACTGTGAGTACAAGTGTGAGTTAATGAAGATAGTAATGAATTGTACAAAGCGAGTACAATTCCTATTGGCTGGAATGAAGTTACATTTAAATCCTGCCTATGTTTGCATACCAAATCTGTGACAATAATGAACTTTGTGTCTATGAAGGGTCCACGCTACCACACTGGGATACAGTGATGCTCAAAGATGCCAAGTTATCCGGTTCCAGTGTGGGATTTGTAGTGCCTCATCCTGTCTATTGAAATTAGTGCTGCAAGTTTCATAATGCAACAGGATGGGGTGGTCAGAAATCCAGAACTGTCCCAAAATCTCTAGCCTGAGACTGGGTAACTTTAGAGTTACCAGATGTCCGGATTTACCCCGGACATGGCCTCCTTTTCGAGGCCATGTCCGGGGGTCCAGATAGTTTTTCAAAACCCGGCATTTTCTCTGGGTTTTGAAAAGCCTCCTCTAAATGGCTTCGGGCAGGAGGAAATCCATGCATGCGTGGATTTCCTCCTGCCCGACGAGAGCAGGCAGCAAGGGGTGGAGCAGGGGTAAGGCTAGGGTGGGACTGGGGTATAACGGGGCGGGGATGGGTAGAACTGGGTAGACCTGGGGGCGGGTCTAGAGTCCGGATTTTACTATAGTAAAATCTGGCAACCCTAGGTAACTTAGCATCTCTGGTATTGCCATGAGTAGAGTAACATCAGCTGAGAAGGTGGAGCTAGGGAAACAATTTACATTTTTTACATGTCTTTAGGTGTTCTGCACAGATTTGCTGAGAGTATTGTTATAATGCTAAAAGACAGCTACTCTCAGCCTTGTGAATGAGACAGCCAGATGTTGTAGATCCTGCTTGTCCAACCTTTGTCCTGGAACCAGAATCTGGCTCTCCATGTGCTTTTTTCTTGGTAATTCATGTGGTGCTTAAAGCAAGATTCATAGGAGTCAACTTTTGAAAATGATTGGGGTGCTGAACTCAAAACTCATAACAAATTTCCCCTCACCCAGCAAAGAAAAATGTCAAGAGCAGGACAGGTAATGTGGCCAAATCAAAAGCTAGGGTCCTGCCACTCCTCCCTCTCGCAGTTTGTTAGCATCATACTCTTCTCTCTCGCCACTCGATGAATTTAGAGGGAGCTACTTTTAAAACTAATAGGAGAAAATAATTTTTCACATAGAGAATAATTAAGCTCTGGAACGCATTGCCAGAGGATGTGGTAAGAGTGGTTAACATAGCTGATTTTAAGAAAGGCCTGGACAGTTCCTGAAGGAAAAGTTCATAGTTTGCTATTGAGACAGACATGGGGGAAGCCACTGCTTGCCCTGGATCAGTGACATGGAATGTTGCTACTGTCTGAGTTTTTACCAGGTGCTTGTGACCTGGATTGGTCACTGTGGAGATGGGATACTAGGCAAGATGGACCATTGATCTGAGCCAGTAACGCTATTCTGATAGTCATATATTCTTATTCAGGCCATTTACAGCACTTTTCTCCAACCAGTCCCTCAGCCCATCATCTGCACCACACTTTTTTCCTTCAATTGTTTTTTTCACTTCCCCTAATTTCTTTTTCTTCCTTCCTTCCTACTCTCTCTGCACTTTGCACATGCTTAATTTGATGTTTTATATTTGGGAGCAGGGAGTTTACTAGCTCTCTTCCTGTTCCACTCCCTAAATCTTTTTTAACCTATTATGCTTCTCATTTTCCCTTGACCCAGACTTCTATTTCCCTACACTCCCCAGCAAGCTCCAATGCACTTTTCCCTAACCAGTTGCTGTTTGATACAGGTTTAGCTCATCCAACCCCTTACTGCTTCCCACTTCTCACTCTCCTCTACAGGTGAGATTTCCTTTCCTTTAACTCATCTTCAATTTGTGACTCCCTGTTGACCACAGGCATTGATCATTTCCCTGTTCTGCTCTCTCTGGCTCCAGTCACATTACTGTTTTCTGGGATTGCTTCTCCATCCCCTTCTGCAGTGCAGCACTTTCCCTGGTACTCAGATTCTAGGCCAATGACCACCTTTGCAGCTTATTGGCTAGCTAATGTCTGACCAATGGGCTACAGGAACAGTAGCTACAGAGACACTGCCTTTCTTCCTGCGTTCCCTGCAGCTTTATATTGAGAAGATTGCAGCTCTGATTTCTGGGTAGCACTGGAAAGAATATTGAGAGTGCTCTAGCACCCACAGAACTGGTGCCTATGGCAAGATTCCTGCTTCCACACCATGACAGATACAGGCCTGAAGAAACTAAGTTTGAGCTGAGCAGTGCCATAAGTTTGGATTAATCTCACAGTTTCAAGTCTTGTCAACCTGAACTTCTGGTAGCATTCAGGTGAGACTTGCAGAGGGCCGAGTCATGCTGGGGAAGCAAGAAATCCACTGTTTGTTTTGCAACTGAAGCCAGGTAAGGGTAAAGAGACTGGGGAAGGGGGTACATGAGAGAGAGCAAGTAGACTGGATGAAGGCTTCAGATAGATGAGAGAGAGATTGGCTGGGAGGAGACAACACATTGTTGTATTTTGCCACTATTTGATGAAGCATATGGCAAAATATAACAGTGCATGTTTTGGCCCTCCGAATGTTACAAAATGTGGTCCCTGATAGAAGAAGGTTGGACAAGCCTGTTGTAGATGAATAAATCAAAGAAAGGTCAGCCTGCAAGTTTGAAGTATCTTTTCTTTTTTTGTGTGGGAGGGGAGAAGCCCAATCATTTCCTTCTTCTCCTTTGGGTTCCCAGCTCTACTGGAAGCAGAACAGGGATCTAGCACTATAAGTTTTCTTGTTGCAGTTTTCCGGGTCTCGCCATACCTGGATAGGTGGAACCGACGTTTCAGCCATCATGATGTGCCTGGCTTTCTTCAGTGTGTGCTATGAAGTCTGCAGTTTGTCATTTTATATAGTGGGCCCTCAAACCGATTAGCTTGGGCTTGAGGTGAAAGAGGCATGAAAGTCCATTGGTCACCCATTGAATTTTGGTAGGAAAGTCTGTGGGTCACCAATTTGAGTTTTGGAAGGAAAATCCATTGTTGTTGGTTTTTTTTGCCATAGTGGAAAATTCTCTTGTGAGTTTAAAGATGTTTTGCCCATGAAGCGTCAGCCAAACATGATGGAGTCATGGTTATAACCACAAATCTTCCCCAAGTACTGCTGACAGTATTTAACTTACCAGTCAAGATGCCATCCCATCCCCCTTGAGCTGCACAGCAACCTCACTTATAGCATGTGACAATAGTGATTTATGCCCTTGCATCTCTTTTGCAGCTCGCCGATATGGAAAAGCAGCTGCCAACTCTTGGTAGTCAGTTCAAGCAGTCCTTGGAGCAGCTGATGAAGATCTTGGAGAGCTGCCAGCCGTATTTCATTCGCTGCATTAAACCAAATGACCATAAAAAGCCTTGGGTAATCTGTGTCTAATTTTTAGGGACTCTTCATACTGCAACACAATATAATCATATTAAAATTCATTGACTTTCTGTCCACCTATTGTTCAGAATACGGATTTGAAGGGAGAGCATAGTTACTAACCTACAGTAAAATAATGCATGGGAGTCACTAGCCTATGGTGATTCTGTATCACAGGTTTCTAACTTCAACAGCAAATATAAATTTGGTGTGGTAGCCGTGTTAGTCCACTTTTAAAGGTAATATTTAGAAATAAAACAAAATATAAAGAAATAAGGTGATACTTTTTTAAAAATTCATATCCATTTGTTACATTAATAACAAATTCTAAGAAAATTAAAAATAAAGAAGAAAAAAGCAAAAGAGAAAATACATTCATAAATCATCATATAGTCCACATTAATGGTACTGCCTTGTTCCTAAGAGGACAAAGAAAATATATTCTAAGAAAAACAATCTCAAATTATTCAAACGTGACAGAGGTGATACTTTTTTTATTGGACTAACAATGATTTTTTTTATTAGCTTTCGAGGGTAACCCTTCTTCAGATCAGAAATAAGCAAATGTTAGTTTATATAAGTGAAACATAAAAGCATTCCAGTGACAGTCTCACAGGAAGAGGGAAGGAGTAGGTAAGGTGAGAAACAGGGAGGACTGGGTGGGTGAGAGAAAGAGAAAGAGAGATATGGAGGGGTGATAAGAAGGTGACAAAGCAGTATAATTTTATGATTTGTAATGTGCTAGAAAACCAAGATCTTTATTAAGTCCTGTCTGGCAGAATGGGACGATTCAGCATGGCTGATTCAGCGCGGCCAGTTAAGCATGACCGTTTCATCTCCGCCAGTTAATCTCAAGCAGTTTAGCACAGTAGGTTCATCATGGGACATTTCATCTCAGAACTTTCACCACCGCCATTTCATCACAGGTTGTTTCATAGCGACAAGGAAGACTGTTTCCTTTAAAAGCATGTATAATAACCTATTTCGACTCATCAGCCTGTCTATACTCTGTTACCTCAGCTTTCCAAATGAGATTTTTCTCTGCTTTGCCCAGGAAGGCGGCTTGTTTCTTATGTTTATGAAAAAACTTCTTTCCACTTTTTCATGTGAAGTGGGGCACACATACCCACCTCCCATTGCTGGCAGTGAGACATTTTTACGCTTGCAGCAGGAAGAGAGAGATACAGGCCTGGAGAAATGATTGCAGCATAGTACAACTTGAATGCTTCATGGGGCGGGGGTGTGTGGAGCGGGAGGGGACTTTGCCCCCCACCCCCCTGTTGGCAGTAAGACTTTTCTATGCTTGTGGCAGGAAGAGAGAGATACAGGCCTGAAGAAACTATTGCAGCATCATACGCTATTACAGACGAGGTGAGCTAGGTACGCTGAACCGACCATGGTGAACGGTCCAAGAAGAACTGGCTGTGATGAAACAGATGCGCTTAACTGGCTGCGCTGAATCAGCCATGCTAAATCGTCCTAGACCCCCTGTCTGTGAGTGTCAAAATATTTTATCATTTTGATTTCAAAGGTCTTATGTTTCTGAATTGTCTTAAAATTTTCCCATAGTATTCTCACCACAAAATCATTGATGCAGTGTTTTGGTTTTCTGAAATGTTGGCCAACAGAGGTGATATCCTGGTTGGCATTGCAATGTTTAATATGATATCTATGTAAACTGATCTTAGTTTTTAGCATCTGGCCTGACAACTTTCAACTTCAGGAAAGGAAACTACGAAGCAATGAGGAAAATGGTAAGGAAGAAACTTAGGAACACTTCCAGAAAATGGCAAATGGTAGAACATGCCTGGTTTTTTTTCAAGGACACTGTGAGCAAGGCGCAAAATCTGTATATCCCCAGATTCAGAAAGGGGTGTAAAAAGAGTCGAACAAAAGACCCGGCGTGGATAACTAAAATAGTGAAGGAAGCGATAGGAAATAAGAAATATTCATTCAGGAAATGGAAAAAGGACAAAACTGAGGGGAACTGGAAAGAGCACAGGAAGTATCAAAAAGAATGTCACCGTGTGGTTCGAAAAGCCAAAAGAGAGTATGAAGAGAGGCTAGCCAGGGAAGCTCGAAATTTCAAACCGTTCTTTAGATATGTTAGAGGGAAGCAGCCAGCCAGGGAGGAGGTGGGACCGCTGGACGATGGAGACAGGAATGGAGTGGTGAAGGAAGAGAAAGAAGTAGTAGAAAGACTTAACATGTTCTTTTCGTCTGTATTTACAAATGAAGACACATCCAACATACCGGAACCTGAGCAAATCTTCAAGGGAGATCAAGCAGAAAAATTAACATCCATGGAAGTGAGCCTGGAAGACGTACGCAGGCAGCTAGAAAAACTAAAAACTGACAAATCCCCGGACGGAATCCATCCAAGGGTTCTGAAGGAACTAAAAGAGGAGATAGCGGAACTACTTCAGCAAATTTGCAATCTGGCAACAGGCGTGATCCCAGAGGACTGGAAGATAGCCAATGTTACGCCCATCTTTAAAAAGGGATCAAGAGGTGACCCGGGAAACTACAGACCAGTGAGTCTGACCTCGGTTCCAGGGAAAATGGTGTAAGCACTTATAAAAGACAACATCGACGAACATTTTGAAAGAAACAAACTTCTGACAACCAGCCAACATGGTTTCAGCAAGGGGAGATCGTGCCTAACTAATTTATTGCACTTCTTTGAAGGAATTAACAAACGGATGGACAGAGGTGACCCCATAGACATCATATATCTAGACTTCCAAAAGGCCTTTGACAAAGTACCCCACGAACGCTTACTTCGGAAACTGAAGAACCATGGGGTGGAAGGAGATGTACATAGATGGATCAGAAACTGGTTGGCGGGTAGGAAACAGAGGGTGGGAGTGAAGGGCCACTAATCGGACTGGAGGAGGGTCACGAGTGGTGTCCCACAAGGCTCGGTGCTTGGGCAGTTGCTATTTAATATATTCATAAATGATCTAGAAACAGGGACGAAGTGTGAGATAATAAAATTTGCGGACGACACCAAACTATTTAGTGGAGCTCGGACTAAAGAGGACTGCGAAGTATTGCAAAGAGACCTGAACAAACTAGGGGAATGGGCGACGAGATGGCAAATGAAGTTCAACGTTGAAAAATGTAAAGTACTACATGTGGGAAGCAGAAACCCGAGGTGCAGCTATATGATGGGAGGGATATTATTGAAGGAGAGTACCCAAGAAAGGGACTTGGGGGTAATGGTGGACATGACAATGAAGCCGACGGCACAGTGCGCAGCGGCCGCTAAGAAGGCAAATAGAATGCTAGGCATAATCAAGAAGGGTATTACAACCAGAACGAAAGAAGTTTTCCTGCCGTTGTATCGGGCGATGGTGCGTCCGCATCTGGAGTACTGCGTCCAATATTGGTCGCCGTACCTTAAGAAAGATATGGCGTTACTCGAGAGGGTTCAGAGAAGAGCGACATGTCTGATAAAAGGGATAGAAAACCTTTCATACGCTGAGAGATTAGAAAAACTGGGACTCTTTTCCCTGGAGAAGAGGAGACTTAGAGGGGATATGATAGAGACTTATAAGATCATGAGGGGCGTAGAGAGGGACAGATTCTTCAAACTTTCAAATAATAAAAAAACAAGAGGGCACTCGGAAAAGTTGAAAGGGGACAGATTCAGAACGAATGCTAGGAAGTTCTTCTTTACCCAGCATGTGGTGGACACCTGGAATGCGCTTCCAGAGGACGTAATAGGGCAGAGTACGGTACTGGGGTTCAAGAAAGGATTGGACAATTTCCTGCTGGAAAAGGGGATAGAGGGGTATAGATAGAGGATTACTGCACAGGTCCTGGACCTGTTGGGCCACCGCGTGTGCGGACTGCTGGGCACGATGGACCTCTGGTCTGACCCAGCGGAGGCACTGCTTATGTTCTTATGTTTCTCCAATGTAGCACCCTTTTTGCTTTGAATGATAAATACCACATTAGACGATGAGCATATGAAGGATCTCCTTATGCTGTAGAGTCCTGTGAAATGTGATGGCATAGTTTGTAGCTTGTTACATTGCAGGGACATGTGCCGGTCTCTTCTTTGTGAGCTAGTGTTGGGAGTTTGCTTTTCACCAGTTTTTGTTTCAGATTAAGTGGCTGTCGGAAAGCTAGAATAGATGGAGCTGAAAATATTTCTTTCAGTAATTCATCTTCCTGGAGTAGTGGCTGTAGATCTTTTATCATTTTTCCAGCTCTGGATTCTCTCTGTGGTTCGCTTGTCTTTGTATTAAAGAAGGGTTACCTTCAAAAGCTAATCAAAATGCATTAACTTAGTCCAATAAAAAAGTATCACCTTATTTACTTTCTTTTGTTTTATTTCTATATATTACCTCAAATACTGTATAACTTTGAAATTGCTGCAGCTGAGCACTTTGCACATCCCTGGCTGCAGTAACAGCGTGTCTCAAGTTGGGCCTGCTATCTTTTAATGCAGCCAGTGGTAAAATAAATTAGCCCCAACCCTGATCCTTCTCCTGACACAAAGAACAAATCTCCTGCTTCCCCAAATCATCTGGTACATACCAGAGATTTTCCTAGTGGTTAGTGGGTAAACAAGAGTGATCTTCAGTTGCTGCCACCTCATCAAGCATCTGGGATCAACCCCTAACAGCTGTCTCATGGCACTATCAGTAGCAGTCAAGCTGCAAAATAAAAGCAGCCCTTGACAGCTTGACCCTACTATTACTTATCATTTCTTTAGTGCTACTAGATATACACAGTGCTGTACATTAAACATTCAAGAGACAGTCCCTGCTTAGTAGAGCTTATGATCTAATCAAGCAAACAGGACAAGTAGGAAGTTAGGGAGTTTCTCAGAGATGGAATGATGAAAACAGGCTTTGGAGCTTTACAAGCTAGTGGGAGATATGAGTTAAAAGCAATCTCAAAAAAGTGTGCTTTTAACCTAGATTTGAATACTACCAGAGTTGGAGCTTGATGTACGGACTCAAGCAGTTTGTTCCAGGCATAAGGTGCAGCAAGAGAGAAGGGACATAGTCTGGAACTGGCAGTAGAGAAGGGTACAGATCGGAGAGACTTACCCGATGAGCAGAGTTCCCAAGGAGGAGTATAAGGAGAGAGAAGAGATATTGCAGAGCTGCAGAGTGAATGCACTTATAAGTCTGTAAGAGGAGTTTGAATTATAATGATAGTACCATGAAAGTACAACTAGTCAGTTGGGGAGGTATGCTTTGTGTCAGAGGAAGGGGATTCAGGGAGTGGGTTTGTGTTACTGGCCCCTTTAAGAGGTGGTTTCTCTTTGGAAATTTGCATAAAGTTCTCATGCTAAAATCACCCATGTATAGAGTTACCATATTTCTGCCCACAAAACCCCAGACACATGAACCCATCCAGTTCTGCCTCTGACCCTGCTCTGTTCCAACTCCACCTCTGCCCCATTCTGCCTCCAGCCCCTCCCCATTCCGTCTCCAGTCCCACCCCTGCAAAGCCTCCTCTTCTTCCCCGACGAACTCCAGCCATGTCTGGAGGGCTTGAAATATGCGCAGATATGTGTAACATCATCAGCATATGCTCAGAAGCCATCCAGATGTGACCGGAGCTCATCAGGACTTTCCAAAATCCAGACAAACTGTCAGGTTTTGGAAAGTCCATCCAGGAACTTGGACAGTCCTCTAAAAAGAGGACATGTCCGGGTTTTCCTGGATGTCTGGTAACCCTACCCATGTAATATGTAACTAAACATTCTACCTGAAAATTGTTCCTCTAAGTAAAAGTTCCCATTCAAAAGTCTGATTAGTAGGTTAGTAAGCTTTTTTACACTCAAAAATACTCGTATTACCATGCAACTACTAATCTGAGAGCAGACTTGTTTTCAAAACCAAGTAACTAGCCATTTGCTTAGGCACAATCTACCATAAACGTGACCTCTGGAGCTGACTTACAGTTGGTTCACTGCTCAAAATCTGGGGGTTGTACCTTAGCTTTCTTGGACCATAAATGGCCCTGACACTGCTATACATCAATATCCTTCCACAAATGTTTAATACTACAAAAAGGCCCTAAAGCACAGCTTCTATCACCAGTACTCATTAATTCACTAATTTCTCAGCATGTTCTAATAGACAGAGGATATATGTGGCAGGAGGATGGAAGAGGTGAGATTAGAAGAGAAAGAAAATTTGTGGAACAGATAAAGGCTCCTTTTACAAAGCCATGGTAGCAATGCTTCCATGGTAAATGCACGGAAGCTCCTAGGAACTGAATGGACTCTGGTGAATTACCATGGCACCATCGTACTATGGCTTTGTAAAGGGAGTCCAAAGATTCTTATTGTAGAAAAGCAATAAAGAGTCTTTGTGGGAGAGAAAGATAGGAGATGCCTGTGGGGAGAGAGTTTCTGGGACAATTATACTCTTGAGAAGAGCAAAAGAAGGTGTATGACAGGAAATTTGTGGAATGAAAGGGAGTGTATGAGATTAGGTAAAGTGAAAAAGAGAGAGGCTATGAGAAGAGATGTTAAGAATTTGTTGGACAAGGGACAGAATATTTGTGACAGACAAAAATATGTTAGAATAGATTTGGGATAACATTTTGAAATTGCTCTTTCTTTAGGTGTTTGATCGGGAATTGTGTGTCCAGCAGTTACGGTATTCTGGAATGCTTGAGACTATTTGCATCAGAAAATCTGGATATCCCATCCGGTACACTTTTCAAGATTTCTTCCAGCGGTACAGAGCATTAATGCCTGTGAAAAATACTCCAATTCCGGTGGGTGGCAAGTATTCTCACCTTTAACCTGAAATTGAAGCACTTATGATGACGTATTCTGTATATTCAAGACTGAATTTTTCAAATTCTGCTTTGAATATGATATCTAAAGTCTTCAGTGTGATAGTTATCTGGATATTTTAGGCAACTTTCAAACTTTAAAATACCCTAGTTATGTATCTAAAACCCTTATTCTAAAAGGATTTTTCCATTATGAGAACAAGTCTATAAAAGGATGGCTACAATGCACCTGTGTATGAACTAGTTCTTTAAAGAGAAGTATGCATGTACTTTTCTTTATAGACTACCAACATAACAAATATGTAATATGATTTTTGTTCCTGGGCAGTAAGGGGGAAATTCTACAAATGATGCCTTAACTTAGGCACCAGTAGGCACTCTACTGGCACCTAAGTTAATAAATGTCATTTGAAACAGCAAATAACTTTAAATTTAAAGCCTCTATCAGTGCCTAATTCTACTATGGGTGTGGCTAATGTCAGAAGTGGTGTTAGGTGCAATAAAGCATCTATATAGGCGTGATTGACGACAAAGATAGGTGCCAGATATGTAAGCCTGGAAAACCCTCACCTACATTTCCAATGCCTATCTTTCCCAGATGCATGATTCTCTATATGCTCTATTGCATGATTGACACGTGATTGGTGGCCACTCTATATGTGGCCATCGATATCAGCACAGTATAGAGAATCCAGGCCTTAGTGTAATTTCTTAATTGCTCATGCTTTAAAAGTATAGAAAATGTCTGCTTATTTCCATAAAACTTTGCTTTTGTGGCCAGGCTAGCCAAATTTTACAATTTACCTATTTAAAACATGAAAATGCCAAACTTTCATTTTTTCATTCTTATAAAGTCATAAAAAGCAACATATGAATCACAATTAACATGCATTTATATTGAAGAAAAACAAAGATGATCACAGAAGATTTAGATGTAAGTAGTTTTTTGAAATTTGTGATTTATTCGTATCTTGTAAGTCACTTTCATGAATCAGCCCCCAGATGTAATCTCCCATTGCGTTCTCATTATATTGTCCTTGGTAGCAGTGTTCGAAGTGGAAATGCTCACCTTGCTTCTCTGAGTATGCTCCCATGTTCTTGAATGTCTCAAGATGAGCATCAAGGACATGGACATTGAGAAACATTGTACAACCCATTTTACTGTAATTCCTCACCAGATTCTCAACCAACTCCACACAGTTTTTGGTTGTTTGATTGCCCAGCAAGCCTCGAACCATTGCAACAAAGCTGTTCCAGACCGATTTCTTATTCCTAGATAGCTTCATGGGAAATTCCTTGCACTCCAGGATCTTCTTTATCTGTGGTCCGATGAAGACACTAGCTTTGACATTTGCCTCAGACAAATTAGGGAAGATGTCTGGAAGGTACTTGAAGGCTGCCGACTCCTTATCTAAAACTCTGATAAATTGTTTCATTAGGCACAATTTGATGAGCAGTGGTAGCATCAGCACCTTCCAGGGGTCCACCAGTTGATCCCATTTGATGTTTCTCCCTACAGAAAACACAGTCCGCTGTGGTCAGTTCTACCTTAGTTAGTGTGCCTTTGTGTCTCTGCTGTCCCAAAGGCAGAGATAGTATGGAAATTTGGTAAAACCACCTTGGAAACCCATTAAGAATGCCACCATTTTGAAGTCTCTGATGACCTCATTATTCTTCAAGATACTTAGTAAGGTCTTGATGCTGATGTAATCCTCTTTGAGGTGCACTGAGTGAGCCAGTGAATGAGACAGGTACTTGTTCCTGTTAAGGAGCAGCAGTTTTGATGCTTCTGGATGAGCTGTCAATGAAGAGAAGCCACTCTTTTGGGTTACAGGCGATTCCAACTAAAAAAAAGGTAAATTTCAAAATATCAAAGTCCTGGTCACAAAAGCATAGTTTGAGGGAAATAATAGCCATTTTCTATACTTTTGTAGCATAGGCAATTAAGAAAGAACACTTATTACCCATGAACAATATAAAAATAAAATTTTGTTACATATATATATATATATATATATATATAAACATTGAGAAACATGTGTTCTTTACCAATATATATATATATATATATATATATATATATGCATATATTTTAGGTGTGACCACGGAACTGATGTAAAAGCATGCTTGCACTTATATTGGTAAAGAACACGGATAGATTAGCAGGGGTTCTCAACTCAGTCCTTGTAAACACCCATAGCTAGTCAGGTTTTTAGGATATCCATAATGAATATGCATGAGATAGATTTGCATACAATGGAGTGGTGGACAGAATCAGCATGGGTTCAGCCAAGGTAGGTCTTGCCTCACCAATTTGCTTGACTTCTTTGAAGGTGTGGATAAACATGTGAATAAAGGTGAGCTGGTTGATGTAGTGTATCTAAATTTCCAGAAAGTTTTTGATAAAGTTCCTCATGAGAGGCTCCTGAGAATTAAAGAGTCATGGAATAGGAGGCAATGTTCAATTGTGAATTAAGAATAGGTTATCGGACAGAAAGCAGAGGGTAGGGTTAAATGGTCATTTTTCTCAATGGAGGAGAGTAAACAGTGGAGTGCCACAGGAATCTGTACCGGGACTGGTGCTATTTAACTTATTTATAAATGATCTGGAAATTGGAGCTACAAGTGAGGTGATTAAATTTGCAGATTAAACTAAACTGTTCAAAGTTGTTAAACTGCAAATGGACTGTGAAAAACTGCAGGAAGACCTTGGGAGGTTGGAAGACTGGGCGTCCAAATGGCAGATGAAATTTAATGTGGACAAATGCAAAGTGATGTACACTAGTAAGAATAATCCAAATCATAGTTACCTGATGCTGGGGTCTACCTTGGGGTTCAGCGCTCAAGAAAGAAAGCTGAGTGTTATCATGGACAATATGCTGAAACCTTCTGCTCAATGTGCGGTGGCTGTCAAGAAAGCAAACAAGATGCTAGGAATTATTAGAAAGGGGATGGTAAACAAGACTAAGAATGTTACAATGCTTCTGTATCGCTCAATGGTGCTACCTCACCTTGAGTATTGCATTCAGTTCTCAACAAAGATATAGCGGCACTAGAAAAGGTTTAAAGAAGAGCAACCAAGATGATAAAAGGGATAGAACTCCTCTCATATGAGGAAAGACTAAAGAGGTTAGGGCTCTTCAGCTTGGAAAAGAGACAGCTATGGGAAGATCTGATTGAAGTCTGCAAAATCCTGAGTGGTATAGAACAGGTACAAGTGGATCAATTTTTTACTGCATCAAGATTTACAAAGACTAGGGGACACTCAATGAAGTTACAGAGTAATACTTTTAAAACCAATAGGAGGAAATATTTTTTTCACTCGGAGAGTAGTTAAGATCTGCACGCATTGCCAGAGGATGTGGTAAGAACAGTTAATGTAGCTGGTTTTAAAAAAGGTTTGGACAAGTTCCTGTAGGAAAAGTCCATAGTCTGCTGTTGAGACAGCCAAGGGGGAAGCTACTGCTTGCCCTGGATGGAATACTGCTACTATTGGGTTTTGCCAAGTACTTGTGACTTGGATTAGCCTCCGTCAAGACGAGATATTGGGCTAGATAGACCACTGGCTGACCCAGTTCTTATCTGTCTCATGCATATTAATTGTGTCTATCCTGAAAACCTGACTGGTTAGTGGTGTTCCAAAAACTTGGCTGAGAACCCCTAGCTTATAGTATTCTATTATCTATAGGGCTAATATTCAGCTGGACAGCAAGGGCAGGATAGTTAAAGCCCACCACCAGTACTGAACCCAGAAATTCAATGTTAAGCTATATCCAGCGATCAGCACTGAATTTCCCATTTCATTTTGATTGCCGGAATATAGCAGGTGAATCTGATATTCAGTGCTAACCGGTTATGTTCCTAGCAGTTAAAGGTAGGCCTGCTATTTATGTGGTTCTATTTAACCATTTCACCCAGTGCTGAATGTCAGTGCTAACCAGCTATCACATGATATAGTCAGTTAGCCGCTAACCAGTTATCTCTTGCTGAATATTCATGGTTAACCAGTGAAACATTGCTGACTGGTTTAAATAGTACTGGTGGATGCCTGGAATGTGCTCCTGAGAGAGGTGGTGGAGAAGGAAAACAGTGACAGAGTTCAAAGAAGCATGGGATGAACACAGAGGATCTAGAATCAGAAAATAATAGTACATAAGTACATAAGCAATGCCTCTGCCGGGTCAGACCTGAGGTCCATCGTGCCCAGCAGTCCGCTCACGCGGCGGCCCAACAGGTCCAGGACCTGCATAATAATCCTCTATCTATACCCCTCTATCCCCTTTTCCAACAGGAAATTGTCCAATCCTTTCTTAAACCCCAGTACCGTACTCTGCCCTATTATATCCTCTGGAAGCGCATTCCAAGTGTCCACCACCCGCTGAGTAAAGAAAAACTTCCTAGCATTTGTTTTGAATCTATCCCCTTCCAATTTTTCCGAATGCCCTCTTGTTCTTTTATGTTTTGAAAGTTTGAAGAATCTGTCTCTCTCCACTCTCTCTATGCCCTTCATGATCTTGTAGGTCTCTATCATGTCTCCTCTGAGTCTCCGCTTTTCCAGGGAGAAGAGCTCCAGCTTCTCCAGTCTTTCTGTGTATGAAAGGTTTTCCATGCCCTTAATCATTCGTGTCGCTCTCCTCTGGACCCTCTCAAGTATTGCCATATCCTTCTTAAGGTGCGGTGACCAATACTGAACACAGTACTCCAGGTGCGGGCGCACCATTGCCCGATACAACGGCAGGATGACTTCTTTTGTTCTGGTCGTAATACCATTTTTAATAATACCCAACATTCTGTTTGCCTTCTTCGCGGCTGCTGCGTATTGCGCCGTTGACTTCATTGTTGTATCCACCAGTACACCCAAATCTCTTTCAAGGTTACTTCCCTCTAATACTAATCCCCCCATTTGGTAGCTGAACATCGGGTTCTTTCTCCCTATATGCATGACCTTGCATTTCCCTACATTGAATTTCATCTGCCATTTATTCGCCCACTCCTCCAGTTTGCTTAGGTCCCTTTGTAGGTCCTCACACTCTTCCGTAGTTCTGACCCTTCTACAGAGTTTAGTGTCATCCGCAAATTTTATAACTTCACATTTCGTCCCCGTTTCCAGGTCATTAATAAATACATTGAACAGCAGCGGTCCAAGTACAGACCCCTGCGGAACTCCGCTCGTGACTTTCCTCCAGTCCGAGTAGTGACCCTTCACTCCAACCCTCTGTCTCCTGCCTGCCAACCAGTGTTTGACCCATCTGTGTACGTCCCCTTCCTCCCCGTGATTCCACAGCTTCCTAAGTAACCGCTCATGGGGTACCTTGTCAAAGGCCTTTTGGAAGTCAAGGTAAATGATGTCTACAGGTTCCCCTTTGTCCAACTGGCTGTTTACCCCCTCAAAGAAGTGCAGTAAGTTTGTTTGGCACGATCTTCCCTTGCAGAAGCCATGTTGGCTCGCTTTCATCAGCCCATTTTTTTCGATGTGCTCACAGATGCTGTCCTTTATCAGTGCTTTTACCATCTTGCCTGGAACCGATGTCAAACTTACCGGCCTATAGTTTCCCGGGTCTCCTCTTGACCCCTTTTTAAAGATAGGTGTAACATTTGCTATCTTCCAGTCCTCCGGAATCTCTCCAGTTTTCAAGGATAGGTTGCAAACTCGTTGGAGTATTCCCGCTATCTCATTTCTTAGTTCTTTTAGTACCCTAGGGTGGATTCCGTCTGGGCCTGGTGATTTGTCGCTTTTCAATCTATCTATCTGTTGGAGGACATCCTCATGGCCCACCTCTATTGCCGACAGTTTTTCTTCTTGATCACCATGGAAGTTCACGTCGGGTTCCGGTACATTGGATGTGTCCTCGCTTGTGAAGACTGACAAGAAGAATTTGTTTAACCTGTCAGCTACCTCTTTTTGCTCCTTTATCACTCCCTTTTTATCTCCGTCATCCAACGGTCCTACTTCCTCCCTCGCCGGTTTCTTCCCCTTAACATATCTAAAGAATGATTTGAAGTTTTTTGCCTCCCTGGCCAATCTCACTTCGTATTCTCTTTTCGCTCTCCTAACCACTTGGTGACATTCTCTTTGGCATTTCCTGTGTTCATTCCAGTTTTCCCCAGTTTGGTTCTTTTTCCATTTCCGGAATGATTTTTTTTTGTCTCCTATTGCTTTCTTCACCTCATTGTTTATCCATGCGGGGTCTTTTGTTCGGTTTTTTTTGCACCCTTTTCTAAATATGGGGATGTACATATGTTGTGCTTCTTGCACTATGCCCTTGAATAGAGACCAGGCTTGCTCTACAGTTTCTGTTTTCCTTGAGCTGTTTCTAAGTTTTTTTCTTACCATTGCTCTCATAGCATCATAGTTCCCTTTCTTGAAGTTGAACGTTGTCACTGTGGTTCTTTTCCCTTTTGTTGTACTTACTCCTAATTTGTACTGGATCATGTTGTGATCACTGTTTCCTAGTGGCCCTACTACTTCCACTTCTTTTGCAGGTCCCCCTATTCCGTTGAGGATTAGGTCAAGAGTGGCATCTCCTCTTGTTGGTTCCTTGACAAGCTGATCCATAAAGCAGTCCCTCACAGCCTCTAAGAATTCTGTTTCCCTTGCACAATTTGAGATTCCAATACTCCAGTTTATCCCGGGGTAGTTGAAATCTCCCATTACTGTCACATTCCTGTTGTTGCCTTCCCGCCTCAATTCTGCTGCCAGATGTTTGTCGTTTGCTTCCGTTTGTCCAGGTGGACGATAGTATAGACCCAATCTTATGTCAAGGCCACCTTTTCCTGGAAATTTAACCCATAATGACTCCAGTCCTTCCTCCTTTGGTTCTATGTCCACTCCGGACGAGGGAATGGTATCTTTTATGTATAGTGCTATTCCTCCACCCTTCTTATTGGTCCTGTCTCTTCTATAGAGTTTGTACCCTGGCAGCACTACGTCCCATTGGTTATCCTCGTTCCACCATGTTTCCGTGATTCCAATGATGTCTAGGTTTTCTTTTATGGCTATGGCTTCTAATTCTCCCATTTTGGTAAATATTGAACTAAGGCCAGTACTGGGCAGACTTGCATGGTCTGTGTCTTTATATGGCCTTTTGGTTGAGGATGGGCTGGGGAGGGCTTCAATGGCAGGGAGGGTGTAGATGGGCTGGAGTGAGCTTTGACGGAGACTTCGGCAGTTGGAACCCAAGCACAGTACCGGGTAGAGCTTTGGATTCTTGCCCAGAAATAGCTAAGAAAAAAAAAATTGAAATTGAATCAGGTTGGACAGATTGGATGGATCATTGGGGTCGTTATCTACCGTCATCTACTATGTTACTATGTGTATGCATGCTCAAACTTTGAGAATAATTCATAAAGTAGGCACAACATGTGCTAGCTATAGTATGTGCATAAATATAGTGGTGTAGTGAGGGTGAGAGGTGTGCGGGGCGGTGTCACCCCCTCCCCGGCCCTCTTCTCTGCCCACCACCTCCACACGCTCCTTCCCCGCCCCCTCCTGCTACATGCATGCTGCTTCACTTCCCCTGTACCTCTGTAACATTCCTGGCACAAGCAGCAGCCCCCAACCTGTTGTCACGCCAGCATCGGCTCTTCCTCTGATGTCACTTCCTAGGTGCAGGTCCAGAAAGTGGCGTCAGAGGAAGAGTCGTTGCTAGTGCGACAGCAGGTTGGGGGTGGTTGCTGCATGCGTCAGGAAAGTTACAGAGGTACGGGGTAAGTAAGCAGTGCGTATGTCTGGCGGTGGAGGAGGGGCAGGGAAGGAGCGGGGGAATGGAGAGGAGGAAGGGTGCCTGTGGCGGACCGCCTCCCACTTACTACACCACTGTATAAATGTTTAGAATATTAGCCTATCCTGTATATATGCATATGTGTGTGCACGTGCCAGATATGTTCCTAAGCCTATTCTATAACTACATGCCCACCTGCAATAGCACAGTTTGTAAGCAGGTGTATACAGGTAGCATGCAAAGTTATCCACGTAACTTATAGAATGCTTTAAGTTACTCGTATATCTCTGGAACATAGAAGCACACATTGATGCCAGCCCTACATTCTAAAAACTGTTAGGCTAGGGATGATCAAAACCAGTTTGGGAACCATTGCAATAGTGATTTCTTTCTTGACATTCACTGCAGGAGGATGATCATTTGTGCTGTATTGACATCCTTGAGAATGTGTTTGGAAATGATGACTGGAAAGTTGGAAAAACAAAGATCTTCATAAAGGTATAGTATGAATCCTGAAAACATCAGCCCTACAGCTAACCCAGTGGACTAGCCATATACTATAAAATGGGGAGGGCTAGTTTTCAGTCGTTCTTCAGGGATGGATCCTTTGGTAGATTAAATCTGAAAGTGCTGCTTAGATATCATGCCAACTCAGATGTAATCCTTAACAACTCAAAGAATTGTACAAACTACTCCCTAAACACTTCTAATATCCGGACAAACCTTTTGTAATCCACCTTGAACCACAAGGTAATGACGGAATAGAAATCCCTAATGTAATGTAATGTAATAACCCTTAAATTTTGCCACCGTGTTACAGCTTTCCAGAGGCAGAAATTAAGAAGAAGCTCTGACTGGACATAATATATTTTTGTGATTCATAATCAATATATAAAGTAGAAGGAAGCAAATGAAACCATACATGATCTGGAGGGAGTTTTTTTTCAAGTTTTTTTTCAAGTTTAATCCATCATCAAAATATATGTTGATGTCCTCCTATCTCCAGTAGAAGGCCTCTATTCGTCTTTCTCCTGCAATATGTTTATGTTTATTTAGTCTTGACATAATGCTTTTGCCAGATCAAAATGATTTGCAAATAATCAGTATGGAAAAGAGCACCAATCATTTTAGCCATTCATATCATGCAACAATCAGACTGCAAACTGCATAACATAAAGCACCAGAACAAGGCACTCGACTCAAATTATATGCCCAAAAACAAGTGTTTTAAATACAATTTTAAACTTCTGATGCAGTGATTCAGAATGAATATATCCCAGGATATCATTCCATAACTTAAGGGCAGCAAAATAAAAAGCCCAATGATGTGTTGTCTCATAATTGGTTTTACCCAGACCAAGCAGGCTCATTTATTAGCATCCAAAGATCAAAGAGATCATAAGAACATAAGAATAGCCTTAATGGGTCAGACCAATGGTCCATCAAGCCCAGTAGCCCATTCTCACGGTGGCAAATCCAAGATCACTAGTACTTGGCCAAAACCCAAGGTGTAGCAAAATTCCATGCTACCAATACAGGGCAAGCAGTGGCTTCCCCCGTGTCTTTCTCAATAACAGACTATGGACTTTTCCTCCAGGAACTTGTCCAAACCTTTCTTAAAACCAGCTACGCTATCCGCTCTGCAGCTGTTTCATTCACATCTTTAGGGGTGGAAGGAGGTCAGTGACCACTGGGGGAGTAAGGTGGGATCATGCCTTAATCTTTCAGCGGTTATCTGGTCAATTTGGGCTTCTTTTTGGCACGTATTCGTTATTGAAACAGGTCTAGCCTCAAGCCTCCAATTTTTGCCCTGGATGTTTTATACAATGTTCCTGTATTGCAGAAAAATGTCCAAGCCTGCCCTAGTCCCACACAAAAACTATCCCCTTTGAGATTTAGGCACACTGCTGATGAACAGCATAGAAAACTGCCTACTAGAGAGTGATGCGGGGTCAAAGATTCATCCCAGTCTCCTCTCTGCCCTACATTTTTCATCCCCCATCTCCTCACCGTCTCAGCAATCTTAATTTCTTCCCCACATCTCCCCGCTCAAAGCAAAAAGATGATTTTATGCAATTTTATGGGCCCAAGGCATTGCAAATAAACATTTTGACCCATATTCTATAAATGGTGCCTTAACTTAAGTCTGTTTAAAAGCGGACTTAAGAGAATTTGCAAGGTGCCTACCAGCACCAAATTAAAAAAAAAAAAATGGCACCAGACTCATGCCTCCAGAGACACCTAAGGGTGCCTAATGCCACTCTAGGTGTGGCTAAGGCCAAAAGAGGCATTAGGCGCCAGTAAGTATGACTGGAGTCGCAATTCATGTCTAAGGTAGACACCAGAAACAATGGTGTAGCAAGAGAGTTTGTCGCCCAAGGCAGTGGTGCCTAGCAACGCCGCACCATATGCCCTTCCCCCTGTTCTTCCTCACCGTATTGTGCACCCCTCTGCCTCTCATGACTTGAGCTCCTTTCCCACCCTCCGCATACCTCTTGAGACGTTCACCAGCATGTGCAGCATCTTCCACCTGCTGCTCGCGCCGGTCTCGGTTCCCTTCTGACATCACATCTTGGTCCCGCAACCAGGAAATGACATCAGAAGAGAGTCGAGGCTGGCATGAGCACCAGGTGGAAGATGCTGCTTGCACTGGTGAACATTTCAAGAAGTGCATGGGAGGGAGCAGAGAGAAGGAGAGGTGCCAGTGCCCCCATGAAGAGGGCGCCCAGGGCGGTCCACCCCTGCCCCACCCCTTTACTACACCACTAGCCAGAAATGTAGGCCTTGAAAATCCTGGTCTACATTTCTAATGCCTACCTTTGCTGGTGGCACGATTCTCCAAACGGAGCTGTCACGTGATTGAGATGTGATCGGCGCCATTTAGAGAATCCAGGCTTTTAAGCCTATGGTATGTGTGTGGGTTTCTAAATTTTATTCTGATTCGGGTTAGCAGATCTCCTCTTTAAAAAAAAAAGAGGACACTTGTTCCTACCCTGTTCTGCCCCCAGCCCTGCTCCATTCTACCCTCACCCCTGCCCCATTCTGCCCTCCTCCATGCCTCCACATGAACCGTATGTCTCCTTCCCCGAGCTTGAAGCTGTTTCTGGATGTCCTCCGCATATGCACGGATATCGATGCAATGACATCATGTGCATACGACATCCAGAAATGGCCCCGAGCTTGGGTCCTTTCAAAACTCAGAAAAACTAGATTTTGAAAATTCCTCTGGACACCCAGACAATCCCTCTGGGTAACCTTAATTTTGATTGAAAGAACATCAATAAAACTAAAACTTGTAAGGCATGCTGGGTTTTGCATTGTGCATAGAAAACCAAACATCAGCTCAATACTAGTGATATTTTAGTCCAGACACTACTTTTAGTTCTAATTATTCATGCGCAAAACATGGAATTTTAATTCTTGTTCATATAATGATGAAAATTTTCATTTTTATTCAGTCCTGTCCCAAAATTTGTAGTTCTTATTCAGTTCACAAAATCGCAACAAATAAAACAAGAAGTGAATTTTTTTATTATGCGCAAAACAAATACAGTTGCACACATATCAAGAACAGCCCTCAAAATATCATATGCAAATAACTTAGGGGAAAATTCTATAAACGGCGCCTCAACTTAGGAGCCAATAGGTGCCCTACTAGCACCTAAATTAAGAGAGAAACATTGTTTCAATCGGTACTTAAATAAAATTGCAAGGCGCCTACCAGTGCCTACACAAATGGCACCAGAATCGTGCCTCTGGAGCCCCCTACCATCACCTAACATCATTGTAGGTATGGCTAATGCTGAAAGTAGCATTAAGCACTGGTAGATGCCTCCTGAGGCAGAATTCATGTCAAAGGTAGGTGCCGGAAATGAAGATCTTGAAAACCCTGCCTTTTGCAGAGGCATGATTCTCGAAACTATGCCGTTGTGTGATTGACATGCGATCAGTGGCCGCTTTTAAGGTGGCTGAAGACAATGATGCTTTTTAGAGAATCTGAGAACTTAGTGCTTTTTTTCAGTGTAAAAGCAAACCCATAGCACATGGCTTAGTACTTTTCTCAGTATGAAGCCAAACCAAAACAGCATAAATAAACAATGTCCATTTCTAAGCAACAAAACAAAGCCAGCAAATAAAAGAAAAATTCAATGAAGTACAGCCCTCAGAATATTGCATAAAAATAACTTAGGGCTTCTTTTACAAAGCTGTAGTAAATGCACCGAAGCCCATAGGAATTGAATTGGCTTTGGTGCGTTTACCCACTGCTTTGTAAAAGAGGTTCTTAATGTTTTTCTCTCAGTCATTTCCAGGAACTTTGAAACCTATGTAGACAATCCTTAACATTAACCTATAGCACATGGCTTATTGCCTTTTCAGTGAGAAACCAAACAGCCCAAACAAAAGAATATCAATGTCTGTTAACTGTTCAAGTTTAGCATTAAGCTTTAGAAGTACTCTTGTTTCCAAGCTACTAAACAAACTGGATTAGTACAGATTGATTCTACATAGACATTCAGTGCTATCAGACAAACTGGCCTCTTTCACACAGACAGACTCTCACCAAGTATCTACAAACTAAAAATAGAAATATAGATACATGACAGCCGATAAAGGCCAAATGGCCCATCCAGACTGCCCACCACAACATCCACTATTGCCTACCCTCTCTAAGAGATTCCGTGTGCCTGTCCCACATGTTTTTTGAATTCAGACACAGCCTTTGTCTCCACCACCTCTACTGGGAGACTATTCCATGTATCTACCACCTTTTCTGTAAAAAAGTATTTCCTTAACTTATTACTGAGCCTATCACCTCTTAACTTCATCCTATGCCCTCTTATTTCAGGGCTTCCTTGCAAATGAAAGAGACTCACCTCAAGCACATTTATACCACGTAGATACTTAAAATTTGTATTTAACATATCTCCCTTCTCGGCCTTTCCTCTAAAGCATATATATTGAGATCTTTAAGTCTGTCCCTACCCTGGCTCCTCACTGTAATAATTACACAAGGTATAATGGGAGAGAAAGGAGCACATAACATAGAGGGAAATCTCTGGAAAGTCATGAATGAAGATTCATGGCATCAGATCACAACCTTGGTTTTGAATGAAGTGGAAGTGCAAAAGAACAAGAGGAAACTGATGGATCAAAAAAATTAATAAATAAAAAGAAAAGAGTAGGCCTAGATTCCCTCATTGATTTCCTGTGATGTTTTTGGTGCTTTTGATTTGCAGAATATAGCTGTCATTTCCTGTTCTATTTCGAAGGCAGTATTTTCAGACTGAAGCATTCATACTCTGACAATAAGCAGGCATAATATTCTCACATGTGGGTGAAGTCATCCACAGAACCTGATAAGGACACTACCAAGTATACTGTCACTTTAAATCTTTAGGCAGTGCTCGCACTGTGCAGGTGCCTTCCCATCCAACATCGGCACACAGGACCGACAGTTCTAAGTTTTCTAAAGAGATCCTCTTTTTTGTGCCTTCCCATTATTACTTTATTGTTCTTTTCTCTATAATTCTTTATTTTATTGTTTCCAGTGTTTTCATCAAGTTTTGTTAAATTCTGTCAATTTTTGGCTTTTGAACCACTTTGAGGCCCTTTTTCTACCCAGCGAGCCTCAATGTTTTTTTGTTATACTTTTCACAAGCTTACCAGGCCTCAAGCCTTTTGAGGCCTGGTTGACCATTTTTCCCTCCATGTCAAAGAGGGTACTAAGCAGCTCAAGAAATGTACTTGATGTAATCAGTGTCTAGGTCCTGAACATCAAGATATTTGTTATGAACTCTGTCTGCATATGCAAAAGAGGTAACTAAAAGCCCAATAATTCAGTATGATAAACATTTTGATTTGGCATCGACATTCAGCATGGTGAGAGATTCAGGACCCAACATTCAACTTACATCACACTGTCATTGGTTTTGACAGCTTTCTTCAGAGGTAAGACTCAATATTGTCTTTGTCCATGCCTCATGCATAAGGTATGGCATGACATCTTCCCAGGCATCTACATCTTCAATGCATAGTCTCAACACACTGTGAATTGCTCTCCATCACTAGAGGCCATGTCTCCTCCCAGGCGTGCCTTGAAATTGAGGTCTTCCATACCCAGACATCCAGCACCATGGACCACTCCCATACTGATGTCTCTTCTGATGTAGACTCCAGCTCTTCAGAAGGAAATCTGGGCTATGCTCAAACATTAGCTTTCAGGGTTACTGCAGATGCAGTCTTCACAAGCTTTAAAGGTTTCCATGCCTGCCTCAACCCAGCCCACGAATACATCAAGGCATTGATCGAGGATGAGGTCATGCACCCCTGTGTGACACTGAGTGTGGGGGTCAGCAAGGACCTGTTCCATGCATGCATTAGCAGCAGCAGAGAAGTTATCACCTGAGTCAAAGCATTGACCCTTACCTCAAATCTTTTAAATGCTTAGTTGCACACTCCCTGATTCACCAGGAGGAGTATTTTGAGGAGTCTGACCTAGATATATCCTACCATTCAGATGAAGAATTCCCATACATGTCAGCAGAAGAATCGTATGGTATTCCTTCTGATCCTTCTCCTCTGCCTCAAAGGCGTAAGTCTCCACCAGAAAGCATATCTTTTACTGGCTTTTCACTTGGAAGGTTGTTTTCCTTATCACCCTTACATTTGCATACTATGGGATTCATAATCGAAATGAAAATATGTCCAAAAACCTGCCCAAATCAGCACTTGGACAACCTAAAAGAAAGGCCATCCAAATGCCGATAATCGAAATGGGTTTTTAGACGTATCTAGAAACTTTTTAGGCCTCTGAATCCCACTGTGTACCCAGAGCTCAAAGAGGCATTTTTGGAGGAGTGTTTAGGGCAGGAAGTGGGTGGGATATGAGCCGACATAGACTTAGTTGTATTACAGGGATAATCGAAAGTTTAACGAGGCTGCCTGGATGGAATCATGTCTAGTTATGTGATCTAAAAACAGGTCTAAATGCCCATAAGATATCCAAAGTGACCAGATAACCACTGCAGGGACAAGGTACAGATCCCCACACACTCCCCCAGTGATCACTGACCCCCCCCACACATCGCTATAAAAATCAAACTAAAAACGGACATACCTGCCTCCAGAAAATCAGTACCTGGCATAGGAAAGCCTAGTAGAGCTACACAGAGGTGGCTTAAGTAGCTTGGGGGGTGGGCTAGTGAACCATAGAGAGGAAGACCCAGGCCCATAAGCCACTCTAACCACATCATTCATGATGGAAAATGTGAGCCCAACCAAAAAATCCCAAACCCTACTGTACTGCCATATACGTACTACCTGCAGCCATAAGGGCTATTGGGGTTATAGACAGGTAGGTATAGTGGATTTTGGGGGGCTCACAACGACCTGCAAGGGAGTTGTGGTGAGATATTTATGTGACATCCTTTTTGTGAAGTTCACTGCAGTGCCCTGTAAGTTGCCCCACTACTCTGTTGCCATGTCTGGGTGGCCAGTCCATCACTTTGCAGGGTATTTGGGACTTGGACAAATTTTTGGACGAGAATTTTGTATAAAAATAGATTACCTGACGGTCTGGATGATCAAATGGCTGAATGCGCATAGTGCGGGCACTGCCTGAAAATTTAAAGTGATAGTGTACTTGGCAGTGCCTATTCTGCGTTCTGTGGATGACATCACTCATGTGTGAGAATTTATGCCTATTGTCCTCGGAGGTAAGTATGTTTGATTTTTCCCTGCTCTCAGGTGAGATGTGTTGGATATTGTATTTTCTTAAATGGACCCTGAAGATTTCGAATCCTATTGTCACACCTTCTAATTTTAGGATTATCATGATACGAAACTGGAGGTAGAGCGGGAGAAAGCCATAAATGCAAAAGCTGTTCTTATTCAGAAGATGATGAGGGGTTTCAAAGACAGGTAAGCATTTTAGATTTAAGTTTTCTTCTTCTTTTTCCATTTGATTATCTAATGGTTCCAGATAAAAACCAGCTGGCCTATCCAGTCTGCCTAATTATTCTTGTTTTCATTTATATGAATATATCACAGCTGCTAGTAATAAATTAACCACTTGAAGAATTGTACTTCAAATGCCAGTATGGGATTCACTGGATGAAACAGGATTGGGTCTTTCCAGTTTCTTCTGTTGGTCAGACTGCTCATATCTTCTAAGACTGGTGGGATAGGTTATGTTAACATCTGCAGCTTTTACCAGATTTATGAGGGAAATTGATGATATTGTATGTGTGGATATTAAGTGCTGTCAAGTCAACGTAGACTCATGGTGATCCTGACCTCTTTAGATGTTGTGGTAACATGCCAAAATAAGGAATAAGATTTACAAGTAAAACCAAATAGGTCTTGGAGACCAGAGAGTCTTCTAAATAATCTAACATTTCATTATAATGTCAATAATTTATAAAACCAATTAGGTTATAGTGTACATTTGTACAGAAATATAAATATTTACAATCAGTGGATCTCAGGAATAATTTGTAACAGAAAATAAGATTCTGCTAATAAATATGTGTGCATTGATATGGGAGCCTCATTTTGTGAATAGCTGCATTTTCAAAGGCTTGGAGGCCTGCATGGTAATGTCCTCCCAGGTCTGTGAGCCATGCCCTAGTTTGAAAATTGTTCGGTCATGGAGTAGTTTGGTTCATATATTCCTTTCCTTTCCTATCTTATACCATCTCATATC
Source organism: Geotrypetes seraphini (assembly GCF_902459505.1). Classification (NCBI taxonomy): domain Eukaryota; kingdom Metazoa; phylum Chordata; class Amphibia; order Gymnophiona; family Dermophiidae; genus Geotrypetes; species Geotrypetes seraphini. Next base: position 126,067,547 of record NC_047092.1, read on the forward strand.
TCCTTTTTGACTTTTATTTTGCAAGCATAATCTTGCATTCCTGCCATATTTCCTAATATAAATGCATTTGCCATCCTTTTCTGTATTGTTATTCCAGTTTGCTCCATAATATCTCTATTCTTGCCCCTATTGTTTTCAGGAAAAAGTTTGTGAGGGAGAAACAGGCAGCAGTGACACTACAGTCAGTTTGGAGAGGCTATTATTGCAGGAAGAGTTACAGAGTGGTAAGTGACCACTATACAGTACATGGGAATATGTAAACAGGTCTTCCATAATCTGTGATGTACCATGCAAGAATCAGCATGATGGAAGTGAGGTACTGATGGGCACCTAAGAGGTGGGGAATATGATTTTCTCAATGCAGAACAGTACAACAAGGCCACAACAAGAGCCAAAAGTTATAAATAGAGAGAGAGAGAGAGAGAGAAGTGTTACCTATTAAACAAAAAAAGGCAATAGTGTCTGTAATGGATTGATCATAGATGAAATCTGCTCTTTGTCCAGTTCTGAAGGTACAGTAGCTCCAAAAGAATATAAATGGCAGTCGTGTAGCAAGGGTAGAAGGTGCCCAGGGTGGTGGTGTGACACCCCCCCTCCCACACCACTCCCCCATTGCACAGGCACCCTCCCTTCCCCCTGTACCTTTTAACTCTTCAATGGAGCGAGCTGTATCTCCAATCTGCTGCCCGCGCCATCCACTGGTCTCCCTCTGATGTCACTTCCTGAAAGAGAGCTGCTAAATGGGGCCATAACACTGCTGACCAGTGTATGTCAGTGGCATACATCCTTACCAACCCACCTTCAAACTTCATTGAGGGATATCCTCAAGGTTCTGATGGTTGGTAATCCTCTCCCCTTACCAGGGGTTGTGAATATTACAAACATAATTAGGGAAATTCAATATATATAGCACCAAATGTTAGGTGCTGAAAAGATCCGCGCTGAGCCCCTATTCTAGAAAGGGTACCAAACCTTTGCAGAATACTGGCATGGCGCACAGGTTAAGAACATAAGAATTGCCGCTGCTGGGTCAGACCAGTTGTCCATCGCGCCCAGCAGTCCGCTCATGCGGCAATCGACCTGTGCCCTAACCGAGACCAGCCCTACCTGCGTTCGTTCCGGTTCAGCAGGAACTTGTCCAAGCTTGTCTTGAATCCCTAGAGCGTGTTTTCCCTTATACCAGACTCCAGAAGAGCATTCCAGTTCTCCACCACTCTCTGGGTGAAGAAGAACTTCCTTACATTCGTACGGAATCTATCCCCTTTTAACTTCAGAGAGTGTCCTCTCGTTCTCTCTACCTTGGAGAGGATGAACAACCTGCCTTTATCTACTAAGTCTATTCCTTTCATTATCTTGAATGTTTTGATCATGTCTCCTCTCAGTCTCCTCTTTTCAAGGGAGAACAGGCCCAGCTTCCCTAATCGCTCACTGTATGGCAACTTCTCCAACCCCTTACAGTGAGAGATTAGGGAAGCTGGGCCTGTTCTCCCTTGAAAAGAGACCTAACTTTGGGTTCCAGACAGCATGACAGAAACAGGTATAATAAGTCTGGCACCCAAAGTTAGGCGCAAATCGGCACTATTTTATAACTTGGCACCTAACTTTTGAGAATGCCCTTGGCCTACCTATGTTCCGCCCATAGCATAAAAATATAAGAATAGCCTGCTGAGTCAGACCAATGATCCATCAAGCCCAGAAGCCCATTTTCATGGTGGCCAAACCCAAGGAGTAGCAACATTCCATGCTACCGATCCAGGGCAAGCAGTAGCTTCCCCCATGTCTTTCTCAATAACAGACTATGGACTTTTCCTCCAGGAAATTGTCCAAACGTATATTAAAACCAGCTATGCTATCCACTCTTACTACAACCTCTGGAAATGTGTTCCAGAGCTTAACTATTCTCTGAGTGAAAAAAAATTTCTTCCTATTGGTTTTAAAAGTATTTCCATGTAACTTCATTAAGTGTCCCTTATTCTTTGTAATTTTTGACGGAGTGAAAAATTGATCCACATGAACCCGTTCTACTCCACTCAGGATTTTGTAGACTTCAATCATATCTCCCCTCAGCCGTTTCTTTTCCAAGCTGAAGAGCCCTATCCTTTTTAGTCTTTCCTCATACGAGAGGAGTTCCATCCCCTTTATTATTTTGGTCACTCTTCTTTGAACCTTTTCTAGCTCCGCTATATCTCTCTTAAGATAAGGAGACCAGATTGAACGCAATACTCCAGATGAGGTCACACTATAGAGCGATACAGGGGCATTATAAAATTCTTAATCTTGTTAACCATCCCTTTTTTAATAATTCCTAGCATCCTGTTTGCTTTTTGGGCCGCCACCACACAATGGGTGGAAGGTTTCATCTTATTGTCTATGATGACACCTAGATCCTTTTCTTGGGCACTAATCCCCAAGGTGGACCCTAACATCACTTTGTATTTGTCCACATTAAATTTCATCTGCCACTTGGATGCCCAATCTTCCAATTTCCTAAGGTCTGCCTACAATTTTTCACAATCTGCATGCATTTTAACAACTTTGAACAGTTTAGTGTCATCTGCAAATTTAATCACCTCACTCGTCATTCCAATTTCCAGATCATTTATAAATAAATTAAATAGACCTCTGTGGCACTCAACTGTTTACTCTCCTCCATTGAGAAAAATTACCATTTAACCCTACCCTCTGTTTTCTATCCAATAACCAATTCCTAATCCAGAACTGAACTTTGCCACATATCCCATGACTCCTTAATTTTCTCAGGAGCCTCTCATGAGGAACTTTATCAAAAGCTTTCTGAAAATCTAGATAACACTACATTAACCGTCTTACCTTTATCCACATGTTTATTCATACCTTCAAAGAAGTCAAGCAAATTGATGAGGCAAACCTCCCTTGGCTGAACCCATGCTGACTCTGTCTCATTAAATCATGTTTGTCTAATTTTAGGCACCTCTTATAGAATTTCCCCCAGAATGAACAGCATACTTGTGCAAGCTTTCATTTCAGCAACATTACAGCCTTTATCACATAAGACCTACATTTTATATTCATAATGTCATTAAAAATGTTGTTTATTGGAATGTTCCTTTAAAGTCCAAGGCCCCCTTTTGTAAAGCTGTATTAGGGTTTTTATCTCCAGCCATTGTGATAAAAGCTCTGATACTCATAGGAATTCTATGAGCATCAGAACAGTATCAGAGCATTTAGCACTTCGGGCTGCGGTAGAAACCTCTATCGCAGCTTAGTAAAGGGGGTGGAGGGGGAGTTAGGTAAAGCCACTGTATATTTTTATTTTTATTCATTTTACTTGTTTATACCTATAAGTTTTTTCTGTTGCTAAATGGTCTTTTATTATACATATTTAAAATGGTTTTTCTTGAATTTTATTTCTTGTAATATGTACCTGTCAATCAATATTTATAATTATATATATATTTTTTGTATGATTTGTGTCAATCAATATAATTATATGTATGTTTTTATATAAACCCCTATTGCAGGCAGGTATGCCGAAACATAAACAGAAATTTGGTTACTCGTAACTTGAAGGACCCTTGTGCTTCTTTTCATACCATTATCTGGTTTATGCCAGGGCAGGCTGGAGACAGAGTCAGGGCAGATCTGAAAGTTATCCAGGCACCACTAATATTCAGTGTTGGTGCCAGTTAAATAAGACCATGTAAAAGCGGTCCTAACCATATCTAGTTAATTGTTCAAGTACTGGCACTGAATATCGGCCGAGCCCAGATAACTTCTGGGAGCCGCTAAATACCCAGAAATTTGGTGCCAGTACCTGGATATAGCTCAGCACCGAATATTCAAGTCTATTTAAAAGAATACTGACTGCTACATGCTGATTGACCTGAAATTTATTTAGATTGGTTTATCCTGTGGATTTTTGAAAGATATATTTTTTATAATATGAATGAATTTGTTTTATGATTTTGTCTTATTGATTTACTTAGATTGTTTGATGTTGATTGTTACTGTCTAGAAGTATAGAGATAGGTGGAATATAATTAAATGGATGAATTCTCATAATACTACTTTATCTCTTTATTGCACCTTTTATTGATTTATTTTTGCATTTATATCCCACATGCACAATAAACAAGAACGTATAAAAACATAAAATCAAAAACAGCAGAAGAGAAATCACTTTATACTAGCAGCCATCATTTTAAAAATGCTTTCAGAAAATAATGAGCCTTTAAATGTCTCTTAAACTGTTGAACATCTGCTGCAGATCCAGCAAGGTTTTGAGCGCCTCCAAGCCATTGTTCAAAGCCGCAAGATCTGCAAACAGTATGTGACTACTCGGGCAGCCATCATCAAGTTCCAAGTCTTGTGCCGTGGTTACGTAATACGTAAGAAGATGGTGGAGAAGAAGAGGGCAGTGGGCATTATCCAAGCATATGCCAGGGGCATGATTACCCGCAGAATCTTCTGGAAGATTAAGAAACACGTATGTACTTTCTGAGTGGAAAATTGTCATAGATGAATAATTATCAGTACAGCAAAGGCCAGTAGGCAATGACAAAGAAAGGTACTACAGACAGCTGTACAAGATGCAGGCAATGTTTATTTTAAACAAGCAAATTGTTGCATACAAGTAAACCACTTTATACAAAATAAGGGACCCAACGCGGTCCGTGTTTCGAACAACACGTCTTCTTCAGGGTTCCCATAAATTGGTGGTAACAAAGATCACACAACAAATAAGCCTGATCTGTGTGTTGTATACTTTAGCAATGATAATGAACTGCTGAAAAGACTACAGCCGTCTTGTACAGCTTTCTGCGGTACCTTTCTTTCTCCTTGATTCATTGCACTCTTACTACAGCTTTGTTGGATTTTCTTTTTTGTCCTTGCCAGTAGGCAATAACATAAAATAATGAAAACCAAATGATGGAGCATAGCCAGGATGAATGGGCACAACGTTGGCTTAAGTAAAACTGAACTAGAAATATGTGCATTCTCAAGTTATATATAATTTGCAAAACCATCGGTATGAACCAAAATGACACTGAAGGTACTTATTTAACTTTTTTCTCTTTATCTGGTTTCTTTAATCGTATAAACAGGGACAAGCCTCAGATTATGGAGTTTTACCCATTCAGGGTTCTTTCAAAGAGAGGGATGATTTTTCTTCTCTTACTCTTATTAACATTACTGGCTTGAACCCATCCTCCCTACCTTAATCTTAACATTAATCTTTTATTTCTTCAATCTTAAATTAATTCCTAACTGAATTATTATTGCCTTCTAATCTTATTACTTTTACTTTCTAATAAACTCAATATGTTAAATAATTCTAAATTCATAAAGGATTAATAATTCATCAACATTCAAGACCAGTTAAACCTCACAGTACATTTTGGAAAACTCAGAATTGACAAAATTGCACAAGTGTAAAGTGTACTAGTGCTTTAAAGTGCTGTATCAAAAGTACCATAGCAAAAGTGCATTTGTGCTGTAAACTTTTTTTAGCTTCATTCAGACTTTTGAAATGTTTAGGACATTTAAAGCAAATAGCCAGCCAGAATTTATTAATAATTTGCTTATCTCTCATACTCAAGTTAGATCTCTACGATCCACTGCGCAAAATCTTCTTTTTTTTTTCAATATTCTTTATTCATTTTCAAAATTACATTAAGTGTTAAATATATACATTCACATCAACAATAAATTCATCACTTACAAACAATCGTTGGTACATTACATAAATTCTTAGCCCTTCCCCTTTCCCATCCCTCCCACCCATATATTCCATTATCATATAAAACATATAATAATAATATTCCCCCCTCCCTACACCTTAAATTGATAAATACAGTGGTGCCTCGCATAACGGACGCCTCGCACAGCGAACGCTGCGCATAACGAACTTTTTGTCTTGCTCCCTATAACGAACTTCGTTTCACACAACGAAGTCGCCCGAGGGGCCCGGGGGGGGGGCGGAACTACTCTCGCCGCTTCCTAATGTGAGCCGGGAACAGCAGCACCCTCCTGTCTGAATGCAGTGTTCCATCATCTCCCTCCACCTTACCTTAGATGCCGAGTTTTCCGGCTTTCTTTTTCGGCCAGCCACACACTTTCAAAGAGCAGCACATGAGCGCATGCTCTGTTGTTCAATCTTCTCCTCTGACGCAACCGGAAACCGGAAGTTGCAGGAGAGGAGAACATTGATCAACTTCAGCAGCTGCGCGTGCACAGCTTTTTGAAAGCGTGCGGCTGGGTGAAAAAGAAAGCTGGCAAACTCTGCATATAAGGTGAGGTGGAGGGAGGGAAATGTAGGGCTGCAGAATGAATTATTTTGTTTTACATGTATTCTTATGGGAAAACAGGGCTGCAGAACGAATTATTTTGTTTTACATGTATTCTTATGGGAAAACGCGTTTCACACAACGAACGTTTCACATAACAAACTTGCTCCTGGAACGGATTAAGTTCGTTGTGTGAGGCACCACTGTATAAGGGAAACAATTTCAATTAATCTTTACAATATTTTGTTAATGGTTTCCACACATCCTGAAATTTCTTAAAATATCCCCGTTGTAATGCAATAAACCTTTCCATTTTATAGATATGGCATAAAGAGTTCCACCAAAAGTTATAATTTAATCTCCTCCAATCCTTCCAATTATATGTAATTTGCTGAATGGCAACACCAGTCATTATAAGTAATAATTTATTGTTGTTCGCAGAAATCTGACTTTTTGCTCTCATTTCCATACAAAATATCACAGTATCATAGGATAATGCCACTGGGTTATCTAATAAATTATTAATTTGGTCCCAAATTGATTTCCAAAAATTCATAATAAATGGGCAAAATCTTCTTATCGTTCCCTCATTGATACAGATCAGTACTATGAGGAATACAATTTTTTCTGTTAATGCACCTTTTCTCTGGAACAGCTTGCCCAACTACTTGCGGGAAAATACAACATTGATCAAATTCAAGGTCATGTTAAAAACATTCCTTTTCCGAGATGCCTTTGTTACCTAAACTGTCCTTTTCAGGACAACTTAGATTTACTTTTAAGTAATGTTTCTTCTCTATTTACCTAACCTTTTGTTCTTTCCTTTAAGCGTTTTCTCTTTTGCTATCAATTGTAATTGCCAATCCCTTCTTCCCTTTTGTTTCTGTTCGTCCGTGTCTGTAAATCATTTTTGATTTTTTTTTTCCCCTGGTCTGTTTTATCCTAAATTATTTTTTAATTGGTATAATATTAAGGTATTTTGTACACCGCCCAGAAGGTTCGAGTGGGCAGTATAGTAAATTTGAAATAAACTTGAAACTTTAGCTTTTGCTCTTGTGCTCTTGGGATGGGTAGGGACGGGGGGAGATTGACTGGGGACTGTGAGTGGAGTCTGCATGACTGTTTGACTGGTTTGTGTTATCTGGTATGCGTGTTTCCCCTCGAGTAGGGGATTCCTGGAGATAGGTGTTTCAAACAAAAAAATTTTATGAGGCCAATGAGGGAAGCAGGCTAATGTTGCTCCTGGACAATCCCATGTCTTCCTGGCATACCTCATACTTTTATTGATGGCTATTGTGTTCTTTTCAAGGATGCTTTTGTTTGCCTATTTCATCATTGTACCATGCTTGTCTCTCTTGTTGACTCACTAATAAAAATGATCTTAAAAAAAAAAGAACCAGGACAGTTGCTTACTACTCTCAATCCAACATGGCCTACATTTCGCGGGGGTCAAATTACATCTCCGCTGCGTCAGGGAAAAGTCTAGAGCGATTATTATTTTAAAAACAAACCAACTAAATACTTATAACATCTTCCAAAACAAGCATTTTTACCTTATCTAGGCTGTACATACATTCTTGCCAATTCAGAGCAACAAGTCAACAGGGCAGAGCGTTTTACTTAAAAGACAACATGACGTAGGCCAGTGTTCTTCAACCACCGATCCATGGACCAGTGCAGGTCCACAGAAATTTCCTTCTGGTCCACAGGGCCAGCATGTGCATCAGGCCCAAAACAGTGTTCTTCAACTTCCGGTCCACGGTGCGATCGATGCGGCGTTATCTTCGAGCCAGCTCCCTCTTCCTAACTGATTCAGTGCACAAAGCCACAGGCAGTGGCTCCTACGGGCATCCGCGCCTGAACCGGAAGCCTTCTCTCTGACATTGCAACGTCAGAAGGAAGGCTTCCAGATGAGGCATAGGATGTGCAAGGTGCAATTAGTACTATTATGGGGCGGTGTCTGGGGTGGAGATTGGGTAGAGATGGGCAGGGACTGGCCCACAACTTAGCCCAGTGTTCTTCAACCGCCGGTCCACGGACCGATGCCGGTCCATAGAATAATTCTTTTATTTCTGCCGGTCCATAGGTGTATAAAGGTTGAAAAACACTGACGTAGGCCACGTTGGATTGAGAGTAGTAAGTAATGGAGTAAGAGAAGAAAAATCGTCCCTCTCTTTGAAAGAACCCTGAATGGTTAAAACTCTATAATCTGAGGCTTGTCCCTGCTTATAGGCTAAAAGAAACCAGATAAAGAGAAAAAAGTTAAATAAGTACCTTCAGTGTCATTTTGGTTTATACCGATGGTTTTGCAAATTATATTTAATTGATAGGTTACCATCAGGTTTTCTCTATTTATTGTTGTATAACATTCTCAAGTTATGTCAGCACAGCAGGACAAGAAATGTGTTCTGATCCTTTTCTGAGAATGCTGCATTCTTGAAGAAACAAACGTTCAATAATCCAGCTTGCTTGGGAGACATTATCCCCCAAATACTATGCACGCACAAATTTGGGCACACTCAATTTAATTGACTAATGAGATAATTGGTGCTGATCAGCAACAATGTGGATTTACATGTACATCTTGCTAAGCACTATTCTATAAAGATGCGCACATACATTTTTAGGGTGCAGCTGTAAAGGGGGCATGGCCATTGGAGGGGCATGGATAGATCAGGGTTGTTCACTATAGACGTGTGCAGTATTATGAAATTTGATGGCTCTGCGCCTAATTTAGGCATTAGGATTTACATTGGGTACCCTAATACCCTAATACACTCCCTTATAATATCAAAATTAGATTACTGTAATTCACTCTATAAGGGTATCGCTCAAAAAGAAATTACAAGATTACAAATAATGCAAAATACCACAATAAAAATAATTACAAAAAAATGTGATCATTTAGTAAGGAAGGCACATTGGCTTCCTATCAATCACAGAATTACATATAAACTGGCGCTAATCACATTTCAATGTCCCACTATTCCTAGATAGAGCAATTACCCCTTACAATCCGTTTTGTAATCTAAGATCAGAAGATAAAAACCTTCTAACAATTCCATCCTTGAGAATAATTAACACCAGGCGCAATACACACTTTTCAGTTACACTCCTCAAATTTGGAACCTATTACCGGCCCAGGTAAGGGAGGAAAAAACCCTTCACAAGTTTAAAGGGAAATTAAAAAGTTACCTATTTAGGGACGCTTTTGAATAATTCATCTCCGTAATAGTAGGACATCGACTCTTACAAAGGCATAGCACCACCTACGTTATTCCCTTATGTTTTTTTCCCTTTTTCGTTCTCTTTCTTATATTAATTGTAGTTCTTCCCTATACCTCCATCTCATTTGCAGTAAGTCAGTATCGTCCCAAAATTGTCTGCCTCCCCTTGTTTTCTGTTTTTTTATTATTGTATATCACTTTGAATTTATGAAAAAGCGATTTTATCAAATTTTAAATAAACTTGGAAACTTGCCCCAAACTGAGTGTGGATCTTGGCTATAAATACTATTCCATAAACAGCACCTAATTTGAGGCACCATGTATAGAACAGTGCTCAGCAAACATTTTTTTGGCACCCAAGTGGATCTAGCCCTATGTCAGCCATAGCATCCACTGCTTTTCTCTGGATTTCTTTACATAGTACTCTTTGCCATTTCTTAAGAAAGTTTGAATACTTCTATAGATCTGTGGAGTTTGTATATATTGGTTTATAAACCTGTTAACTTTTCTGGTATTTAAATGCTTTTGAAGACATTGTAATAAGCATTTGCTTCTCTAATTCGCTCTTCTATTTGTTCAAACAACTTCAAACATAAGCAATAGGGCATTAGGAAAAGCTCTAAATAGTACCTCTGGCAGAATTCTGTGCAAAAAAAAATTCAAAATTCTGCACACAACCAGCCCCTTTTATCAAGCTGTGCTAGAGGTTTTTAGCACGGGTCAGCGCGGTAAATGCTGAGATGCTCATATAATTCCTATAAGCATCGAAGCACTTACCTCACTGGCCCATGCTAAAAACCTCTAGTGCAGCTTGATAAAAGGCAGACTATATTAACAAATTCTGCAAGTTTGTCAAATTTAGACAATATTTTTGCTAATTATCCATATTCCATTTAAAACATTTTTAAAAAAATGTTTTTCTTCTACCTCTGTTGTCTGGCTGTTTTATTTTTCCATCATGTTGTTTCCAGTTTCTCTATTCTGCTTTCCTGTCATCTGCTAATTCTTCTTCAAGCAGCTGCTATCAATTTGCCTTTTCTCCTCTCTCCTATCTATTCTTTCACTACACCTGCCTCTGACATATTGATCATTTCTTTATAGCTCGCTTCTGCCTCTTTCATATCCTTCTTCTCCTTTTTTTCGCTTTTCGGCTACCTATCAAATTTTCATCTTGTCTCCCATTACTTCCTGAGCCCTTCATTCCCTTTCATCTTCAACTTACTCCCATTACCATATTTCTACCCTTTGTAATATCTGTCCTCTCATCCTTTCCTTGCTACTCTGTTCTCTCCCTCAGAGTTCTACCATTCTCAGCATTTTCCTTCCTCCACCCTTATAGCCTAGCATCTGTTCTCTCTTCCCACCCTCATAGCCTGACATCTCCCCCATGGTCCAGCATTTTTCCCACTCTCTTCCCTCACTCTCATTGCCAGGCAGCTCTCCATCACTCCATTCTGCTCCTGGATCCAATATCTCTTTCTTTCTCCCCCTCCACCTCCTGTATATCTCTCCTTCCATCTCATTAACCCCCATATTCAATACCTCTCTCTCTCCCTCCCTTACATCCCTCTCCCCATGCTTCCTCCTACTGCCATATCCAACATTTCTATTTCTTTCATAGTAAATGATGGTAGATAAAGACCTGAATAGTCCATCCAGTCTTCCTAAACATTTACTCCATAATTTAATGGTTTAATTTAAAGTGTTCTTTTTCTTAGATATTTCTGGGCCAGAAACCCAAAGCTCTGCCTGGTATTGTGCATCCTACTGTCTACCATCTCTGTCTCCCCTGCCTTGTGCCTTGGGTCAAACCTCTCTATCCCCCTCTATGCACCGTCTCTCCCTTCTATTATCATGTGCAACATTTCACTCTCTCCCCTCACCATGCATGTCTCCCTCTCCACCCCATATGCCAGCATCTTTCCTTCCTCTCACCCCTTCTCACCCCCTGTACCAGCAACTTTCCTTCCTCTCACTCCTCCCCATCCCTTGTGTCAGCAACTTTCCTTCCTCCCCTCCTCTGTACTCTCTCTCCCTAAGTAAGGCTTGCTTCAGTGGGTCGCAACATCGGCAGTGATTCCCACAAGCTGCCTGCTGCTAACCCAGAAGCCTCTCCTCTGCCACGGAGAGGCTTCTGGGTTAGCAGTAAGCAGTGTGTGGGAATTACTGTCAGTATCATGACCTGATAAAGCTGACACTGTCGCCGAAGGAGATTCTGGGGGGGAAAGGTGGAATTCTGCGTGACTGTGCAATTCTGTGGAAATTCTGTGTTGATCAGAATTCTGCCAGCAGTAAAATAGAGAAAGACACACGAAGAGCAATTCTATAAACCTTGTGCTTACATTTATGTGTGCTTCATGCTGACATATACACATGTATATGTGCTTAATGTCAATATTCTGCTTAAGTGCTATTCTACAAATACCTGCTTAACTTACATGGCAGATATTTGAAAGGGAGCATATCTAGGGGAGGAGCAAGGACAGGATAGAGGCGTGCCTCAACCTTAACTGGGTAACTTACAGAACACTATAAATTATGCACAACCCTGCCACATCTAGGTGCCCGCACTTACACCACATCTAAATGTGGATGCCTAGATGTTGGGTACACCAATACCAGGTTACACTTGTATTCTATAATGGACCCTGACTGCTCAGGTTATGCTGTAGAAGAGGCTCCTCTTCACAGCTATAAGGTAATTGAGGTCGGTACTGGACAAACTTGTACGGTCTGTGTCCCATAGGTGGTGATTTGGTATAGGATGGGCTGGAGAGGGCATCAATGGGAACTCTGCTAACTTGGAACATGAGGATAGTTGGATAGGATGGAGAGAGCTTGGACAGCAACTTCAGCATTTGGAACCTAGGATGATACCAGGTGGACCTTACAGTTTAAGACCCAGAAATATCAAAGAAGAGACAAGTTAATTTAATCATGTATTTTTAATGGGTCTAACTAATGAGCAGACTGGATGGACCGGTCAGGTCTTATCTGCCGTCATTTACTATGTTACCTAAATGGAGGCACTCAGTTAGAAAATTACTGTCTTCGTTGTTCTGAAATAGATAAATCACAATAACATTAGGGGCTGAGAGTAAAACAGGAGAAATCTGAGCTCTCAAATCTTGGTGAAAGATAATTCTATGGTTTTAAACTATTAAGGAAACAATTCACTGGAGTTAGAGAGAAACATGTCGGTGCCTGGTCATCCTCTACCATGGTTCCTGGTTTCCTGAAATTCTACTGGGATCAATTAAGTCCCATAGCAAGCACTGGATTTTGTGGTCCTGCTGACATCATTGTGAGAAAGCAAGGATCCTGCCCATAGGAGCCCCATGTAAGAGGCTAAGGAAAGCCCCAACTGCAACCTTCCCACCCACTGGGCCCACTGCATCTCCCCTTCCATCCAGTCTTGCCCTGTTTCTCATGCCCTTCTCACCCATCTTATATTGCCTCCCTATCTTTCTTTTCCCTACCCCACCATCGCCATGCAGTGTCTATTTGCTCCTTCCTTCCCATTGCCACTTTCAGCACGCCCGTCCTAGTGAACAACCTACGAAGACATGCAAAACCATAGCTCTCCATGTTCCACTACTGCTACTGCTTCCTCTGCCAGTCCAAGAATTTTATGTCAGAAGAGGCAGGATCGGCAGAGGTAGCAGTAGCGGCAAACAGCTGTGGTTCCACAGATCTTCTTGGTTGTTTACTGGTGTAAATCTGACAGACATAGTAATGGGAGGGAGTAAACAGGTGTTGCATGACAGCAGTGGAGTATGAAAAAGAGGGAAGGAGAGGGGCAATATTGCATAAGAAGGAGGAGAGGGAGAAGATGGGGCTTAGAGAGTGAAGCAAGGCAATACTGGATATGAGGAGAAAGATAGAAATAAGACAATACAGGATGGGAGGGGAGAAAGAGAAAGCTAGAATGGGGCAAATGGACAGGAGACACTTGGAAAGAGAGTTTAAAGAACATAGGAAAGCAGTAATCAGAGACTGGGACCAACAAAATTAGAAAAATTAATGACCAGAAAGCAAAGGTAGAAAAAAGAAATTTAGGATAAAGTAATGTGGTAGCCATGTTAGTCCACTTTAGAAGTTAATAAATATAAAGAAAATGAAAAAAGAGAAAATAAAGTGAAACCTATTTTTTGATTAGCTGTCGGAGATCCAACTGTGTTGTTCAGTAAACTGTTGTTATAGTATGCTTGTTCTGACTTAAAGAATAAATTTTTGGCACCCAAGAATGTTCTCTTTGAAATTAGCATAAAATAAGTTGTGCTGATAGAGCCAACATCTTATATAAATATATTGTCCATTTGACAACTAACTACAGAATGATGTTTCTTTCTTTTTTTCTGGGTTTTGTTTTGTTTTTAGAAACACTTGGCCCTCAAGGAGAGAGAAGAGATGAGAGAACATCGAAGAAAGCAGAAAGAATTACTTGAGAAACAAAACAAGGAGGATCTAGAGATGGTAGAAAGAATATTTGGATTTTTACCCTCTATGATCGGAGGTCAGGAAGGAAGGGCACCATATGGATTTGAGGTAATTCATTGTATGGGAAGAATAAGAGTTTGATCTGTTAATTTTTTTGATTATGCTTCTTGTACAATGTTCCCTCTAAGCTGTGCAACTATATTCCTGCCAGTGGTGGGGGATGCTGTTTCAGCGTCATATTTTCAGTATCAGGAACAGGCAAGCTCTGCAGGACTCTAGGGAACCTGCTTGTCCCTAGCAACTGAAAACACAATATTGAAAGAGACAATTGAATGCCCTACCTCTGGCTATGAGACAAGAAACTAGCATCATAAACTTTCAATCTAGCCTTAAAACATTGCTTTTCAAAGTTGCTTATGAGATCTATTCCTAAGGCTTTTCGCTTTTCGCTTATGAGACTCAGACAATTGGCTTAACATTAAAGACTCCCTTACCCCTTTCGTTCTTCCCTTTCCTCTTTCTTTTAGTTTTATGCAATGTATCCTCCCCACTTACCCTTACATAGTATGTTATGTCTGTATTGTTTATGTAAGTCTGTTTGCTACCATTTTTATATTTTTAAAATATTTTTGAAAATTTCTGTATAATTGTAAACCACTTTGCACTTAAAAGCGGTATATCAAAACCAAATAAACTTGAAGGATTCCTGCACAACTTAGAGGAAACACTGTACCTTGTGTACATTACCCCCCAATTCTATATAGGTCATCCAAAGTGCCATTTTTGTTGTAAACCACTTTAAACTTTTAGTAAAAAGCAGTAGATCAGATCAAAATTTGGGTGCTGGAATTTGCATGCAGGTTTCAAATCCACACACAACTTAATTGATAATGGGCGTAATAAGCACCAATAAGGCACCTAATTGGTATTAATAAGCACTTAGGGCTAGATTCACTAAGGCCATGGACCTCATGCAAATGAGGTCATTCAGAATCACGCACCCAACCGATCACCCGGATCGCTCTCCAGTGATCCTGACGCATGCGCAGACCATCTACTTTGCCTCTAGATGGTCTGCGCATGCTCACCGCGCTTGAAACTTTTTTTTTGAGTCGGGAGGAACTTTGCTTAATTTTTTACTTTGCGAGCCCGTGATTTTAACCCGTGTTAAACCCACAGGTTAAAACCATGGGCTTGCACTGCGGGGAAGGGCAGGAGAGTCAGGGCAGGCAGAGAAGCAGGAGATCGGGGCTGACAGAGAAGTAGGAGATTGCGGCTTGCAGAGATGCAGGAGATTGGGGCTGGTAGAGAAGCAGGATCAGGGCAGAGAGCAGGGCGGCAGAAGGCAGGGCAGTCGGAAAGGACCCCAGCGACTGGTCCTCAGCAGTCGCTTATTTTTTGATCGGTCAACCCAATCCCTCATTTTTTTTTTAGTGAATCGCTGCCTGGGGGTAAGTACGCATTGTGCTCATTGGCATTTTGCTATTCTTGTTCACTCAGTTATACTAGCCCAATTAGTTTACTGTAATTCAGTCTATCATGGTGTTAGTAAAACAAATTTAAAACGATTACAGTTGTTGCAAAAGGGCATAGAGAAAGTAGAGAGGGACAGATTCTTCAAACTTTCAAAAACTACAAGAACGAGAGGGCATTCGGAAAAGTTGAAAGGGGACAGATTCAAAACCAATGCTAGGAAGTTTTTCTTCACTCAATGGGTGGTGGACACCTGGAATGCGCTCCCAGAGGGCGTGATAGGACAGAGTACGGTATTAGGGTTCAAGAAGGGATTGGACAATTTTCTGATGGAAAGGGGGATAGAGGGGTATAGATAGAGGAATACTACACAGGTCCTGGACCTGTTGGGCCGCCGCACGAGTGGACTGCTGGGCACGATGGACCTCTGGTCTGACCCAGCAGAGGCACTTCTTATGTTCTTATGTTCAAAATACCGTGATTAGACTGATTTTTTTTTTTTTTTAATCTTTATTCATTTTTAAACTTTCAACAAGTACATAATAATATCATCATATATACTTTAATATCACTTTTTAATCTTACATATCTTGAAATCATAATACTATTTCTCCCTCCCTCCCTCCATTATATTCTTATAATTTCAGATAATTTAAAATTAATCCTACCCTCCCCCTCCACCCTATGCTTCAATAAATAAAGGGGAAGAAATTAATTTTTAATTATAAACAATCCTTACAATAATTTGTTAATGGCTCCCAAAGATCAATGAATTTTTTATAGCGTCCCTCCTGAATAGCTAATATCCTCTCCATTTTAAAAATATGACATAGTGAATTCCACCAAAAAACTATAACTTAATCTATCATAATTTTTCAAATTTCTTGTAATTTGACTGATTAGACTGATTTTTTTTATAAAAAATAGATTTGAGCATTTTACCTAACTGTTGAAAACTTTACATTGGTTACCAGTAGAATCCAGAGTGAAATTTAAATGTGCATGCTTAGTTTACAAAATAATGTATGGTCAGTTAAGTAATCAAATCGTTCCTGTGACATTTTATGCTTTAAGACAAAGCAATTGTAGATCTGGTTTTTGTTGTATTCATTAGTTTTTCCATCAGCTAAAGGTATTCAATCAAAAGGTTTTGTCTTTCGTTCTATCCCTATTCTCTTTTCTGCTCGGTGGAACGTTTACCGTTATATTTAGGAAAATGTAATTCATATTTAGCTTTTCGAAAACAGTTAAAGACCTTTCTGTTCAATGTATAATTGATTAGTTCTAAATAACTGATCTAAATCTCATTGTAAACCGTGTCAGACTCATGATTAATGGGGATGATGCGGTATACAAGCGGAAAGATTAGATTAACCCCCTCTTCTACAAAGCCGCACTAGCTGCGCGGTAACGGCCCCAAAGGCCATAACGATTTAAAAGGCTTGCCGCGCAGCTTTGTAGAAGAGGGGGTAAGTCCTAATTAGTGCCAATTAATGTCAATAATTGATTGTTAATGGCTCATTAATTAATTATTTGTGCTCATGCCAAATCCCAATTTCAAAATGGTCACCATGACCTCCAGTTTACTTGTTTAAACTGGGAAAAAGGAATATTGTATTTACAATAACACCATATTAAAGCAACTCTGCTTCTGAAAGGAGCAGCTCTACCTTTCCTTTTTCATCAGGGCAGGGGCAAGAGACTGAAAGAAAAGACAGAGGACAAAATGAAAATCAATAGAAGGGGGAGGGATAAAGCTGGAGGTAGTGTGAGAAAGCTATATGGATCTGTAGCTCTGTCTCTGCTTTTCACAGGACCTAGAAGTGGAACCACACATGCTGGAGGAAGTGGACCTAGATATGATTCCAATGACTATAGGACCAGACGAGGAAGTTGATAATCTGGCAGCTTACACATTTCCCAAGTTTGCAGCTACCTATTTCCAGGGATCAGCTACACATTTGCACACCCAACGCCCTCTGCGCCAGCCTCTGCTCTACCATGAAGTGGAGAGCGACATTCTGGTATCCTTTTCCTTTCTTACCCTGTTTGTGTCATACACAATAGAAAGCAAATGGTATTGTTATCTATATGCTGACTGACAATTAGCTCATTTGACATTTGTTGTGGCTGCTGCTTCTTAGGAGGTAGTTATTCAAAAGCCTGTTGAGCAGACCAAGATAACCAACTAATTATTTAGTTTTAAATTCACTTAAATTTAGCTTGTTAAAATCTGGCAAGCTAGGTGTGAAGTATACAATAAAAATCAATACTCCACTCATGAAACGATCTATATTCTGTCACTCATTCTTATATTCTTCTTAAACCAGTTGATTAATCATGTGTTGAATATTTTTTAAGCATTTTTTGTAAACATTTTTTTAAAGCACACTGTTTATGCAGGAAAAGGCCTCAGAGTTAAGGAGTACTACGCTTATAGTCTCATCGACATTCACTGTCAGCGTAGATATAGTCCGAATGTATACTCCATACTACAATCACTGGCCAAAAACCTGCTTAGTGCATTTTTACTATTAGTCTTTAACTTATAACTCTTTAACAATTTTTAACCTATTTTATCTTTTTTTCTTAATTGTAACTTGTGATTAATATATTCAACACTGGAGCTCTGAATACAGACCACTTCACAGTTTGAAAAACTAGCAGAGGTTTACTTATCTTTAGTGTTTGTAGTTCTTCAGTTTTCAATCATAGATTTCATTTACTGTGTGAACATAAGAACATAAGAACATAAGAAATGCCTCCGCTGGGTCAGACCCGAGGTCCATCGCGCCCAGCAGTCCGCTCACGCGGCGGCCCAACAGGTCCAGGACCTGTGCAGTAAATTTCTATCTATACCCCTCTATCCCCTTTTCCAGCAGGAATTTGTCCAAACCTTTCTTAAACCCCAGTACTGTACTCTGCCCTATAACTTCCTCTGGAATTGTATTCCATGTGTCCACCATACGTTGTGTAAAGAAGAACTTCCTAGCATTAGTTTTGAATTTGCCTCCTTTCAACTTTTCCGAATGCCCTCTTGTTTTTTTATTTTCTGAAAGTTTGAAGAATCTGTCCCTCTCTACTCTCTCTATGCCCTTCATGATCTTGTAAGTCTCTATCATATCCCCTCTTAATCTTCTCTTTTCTAGGGAAAAGAGTCCCAGTTTTTCCAATCTCTCAGCATATGAAAGGCTTTCCATCCCCTTAATCAGTCGTGTTGCTCTCCTCTGAACTCTCTCGAGCAATGCCATATCCTTCTTAAGGTACGGTGACCAATACTGGACACAGTACTCAAGATGTGGACGCACCATTGCCCGATACAGCGGCAGGATAACTTATTTCGTTCTGGTTGTAATACCTTTCTTGATTATACCTAGCATTCTATTCGCTCTCTTAGCGGCAGCTGTGCACTGTGCTGTCGGCTTCATTGTCATGTCCACCATCACCCCCAAGTCCCTTTCTTGGGTACTCTCATTCAAAAACATCCCTCCCATCGCATAATTATACCTCAAGTTTTTGCTTCCCACATGCAATACTTTACACTTCCCAACATTGAATTTCATCTGCCATCTCTCTGCCCATTCCCCTAGTTTGTCCAAGTCTCTTTGCAATTCTTCGCAGTCCTCCTTTGTCCGAGCTCTACTAAATAGTTTGGTGTCGTCCGCAAATTTTATTATCTCACACTTCGTCCCTGTTTCTAGATCATTTATGAATATGTTAAAAAGCAGTGGCCTGAGCACCGAGCCCTGCGGAACACCACTCGTGACCTTTCTCCAGTCTGAGTAGTGGCCCTTCACCCCTACCCTCTGTTTCCTACCTTCTAACCAGTTTCTGATCCATCTATGCACGTCTCCGTCCACCCCATGGTTCTTCAGTTTCCGGAGTAGACGTTCATGAGGCACCTTGTCAAAGGCTTTCTGGAAATCTAGGTATATGATGTCTATGGGGTCTCCTCTGTCCATTTGTTTGTTAATTCCTTCGAAGAAGTGCAGTAAGTTAGTCAGGCACGATCTTCCCCTGCAGAAACCATATTGGCTGGTTTTCAGAAGTTCGTTTCTTTCAAAATGTTCATCGATGTTTTCTTTTATCAGTGCTTCCGCCATTTTCCCCGGAACTGAGGTCAGACTCACCGGTCTGTAGTTTCCCGGGTCCCCTCTTGATCCCTTTTTAAAGATGGGCGTAACGTTGGCTATCTTCCAATCCTCCGGAATCACACCTGTTTTCAGAGATAGGTTGCAAATTTGCTGCAGTAGTTCCGCTATTTCCTCCTTTAGTTCCTTCAGAACCCTTGGATGGATTCCATCCGGACCTGGCCACCACAGACTACCGGAACTGGAACTGGAGCCGACGCGGCCAGCATTTCGTGGACCGCTAGTTTGTCCACTGCTTCAGGGCCAATTTTAGGGCACAATAGTATTGCCTCCTTATCTTCTGTCAGAAATTTTTCAAACACCTTTTCCTGCATAAACAGTGTGCTTTAAAAAAATGTTTTAAAAAATGCTTAAAAAATATTCAACACATGATTAACCAACTGGTTTAAGAAGAATATAAGAATGAGTGACAGAATATAGATTGTTTCATATGAGTGGAGAATTGATTTTTATTGTATACTGACTACCAATATACAATAAAAGCTTCAGTTATAATTTCTTGAAGCTTTGAAGCTAGGTGTGAAGGCAGATTTTAGATAGAATGTGGAATGGCAAACTTAGAGCCAGGTAAAATAGATGGACTGCTCATTGATAGCTTCGCACATCCAAAGAGAACAGCGAGTTTAAAAAAGTCATTGTGGGCAAAAAAATAGTTTCTGTAGCTCACATTTGCGTGTGAGTAGTTTTATAACATAGTTTGCTCCCTATTTGCACCAGTAATCACCTCCCTCCGATATTGATCTTCTCTGGCCCCACACCCAAGTCATCAGAATCTGCTAATCCATCCAACCCAATCTCATCCTGATATGAAGACCTCCACTGCATGTCAAGAACCACCTCACTAGGCACCCCTTCTTCCTACAGATATTCTCATACCTTTTCCATTCCCTGGGTTTTACCAGGGTGCCTGGTGTAGTGGGATCCTCACTCAATTTTTGTTCATGCTGGTCCCAGGTTCTAAAATAGAGCCCCAACCCCTAGCAGTGATCTCACTAGGGCTCAGACTGCTAAATAAGAGTAAAGTTCCTTATTTGGCAGCCTGACCCCTAGTTGTAGAATTGAAAGATTACTGTTAAGGGTCACAGGAGCCTTTTTGGAACCCAGAAGCAAAGAAGCAGGAGCAAGTGGAAATCACTCCTGCTTGTATTAGACATAAGGGACCATGATAAGACTAGGGAATGAAGGTGGGGCTTGTATGAGGCCACAGGGGGGTGATCTTGCTGTAGGGGGGTCTTCATAATGAGGGGGGAGATTGGGTAGGAGGATTAGATGGCTAGGTGAGGATCTGTTGCCTAGGGAAGTTTAGGAGGGATAGGATGCCTTGGGAGGGGGGAATAAGCAGGTTCTGATGCATTGGGGGGACTAGAGTAGGATCAATGTTGGGAGAGTCAGGGGGACCAGAATTTGACCTTGCTACTTGCCTCTTCAGGCAGACTCATATTTGTGCCTTGGGCAGGTGTAAATGCTGATATATAGATTTTGTTAAATCAATAAGAATTATTCTTGTAAGATGGAAAATCCACTGCCTGCCTAAATCACTCCCTCTTCCTGCTCTTATCCTGCCTCTTGCAGTACATGAAAATAGCCTCTTTTTAAAATGTGTATGCCAATCTACATCTGTAAATGCTACTATTTACACATGGGGATGCTTCTAAAATAACCACATTACTGTGACTGGTTAATCCCAGTCAGTTAGTGCTGAAAATCAGGCAATAATATTCTCTTAAAAAAAAAAAAAAAAATCAGCAATCCTACTTGATCCATTAAAATATAAAAACTGTCCAGCAGTTTTGTTTTCATTGCTGGCTCCTCCCATCCACTGAATAAAATACTTTAAACATAAATTATATATTTTAAAAAATGGACTTGCAACATCAGGCCACCTTCCCTCCTTCTCTCTCTCCATTCAGGAAATGATAAAAATATGTCCTATGGCAGTAGAAACCCTTTTCTTTCCTTCCTCCCTCTCTATTTTTTTGAAATTATAAAATATGCTCAATAGTGGCTGGAACCCTCCTTTCCCTTCTCTCTTGAAAGAATATAAATGTCCCATGGGAGTAGGTCTCTTCACTCCCTTTCTCACTAGCTTCCTACCTTTTCCCCCCTCCCCCAATCTATCTGCTCAAAGGCCCCTTAACTTGACCAGCTAAAATTGGTCACCTAGTCAAACAAGTAGCTAAATTTAATTAGTCAACCCAGTTAATTTTCAAAGGCTTTGATCTAGCTTGCAAAGTCCTTGCTTAACTAAATAGATCTTGAGTAGCGATTGTGCATTTTTTTATTTAGGGCTCCTTTTATCAAGCCACGCTAGCAGGGTTAACGCGTGCGACATTTCATGACGCGCTAACCCCTGCGCTGGCCAAAAACTACCGCCTTCTCAAGAGGAGGTGGTAGTGGCTAGCGCGGCCGGCGGTTTAACATGCGCTATTATGCGCGTTAAATCGCTAGCGCAGCTTGATAAAAGGAGCCCTTAGTTCTACAGTTATGGAATAATTTGCCTTTAGACTTGTGAAAAGAGGAATCATATATAAAACTTTAAAAGACATCTATAAACACACTTTTATCAACTGGCTTTTTCAAATTGAAGAAATGAGTTTGGGATTGTATTTATGTAGTTATGGATTTTTATAAATAATATTTTTAATTTGTATTAATTAGTTAATTTTTATTATTGATATTTGATTGTCACAGAATTTTATGTATTTGGGAAAAAAGTTCTGTTTTCTTCTTTTTCCTTTCCTAATTCTTGAATGAAGTTTTTTTCTAAATTGTTTTGTAATATATGTTGTAAACCACTTGGATCCTTTTTTGGCTATTATGCAGTATATAAAGTTTTTAATAAACATAAACATAGATCTCTGTTGAAAACTGACCACTGGTGACATTATTGAGCAGGATGGCAGGGAAACTATGAAGCTCTGGCCCAAGCAAATATTAAAATCATCTCTAGACAAAATGTCTGGCTTATTAAAGTATATGAGGTAAGTGTGGTTTAGTTGATGGTACTCTGCAATTTGATATGCCTATGAAAAATAAATCAGAGGACTCCCGTAGTGTAGCTAGAGTGGCGGAAAAATGCAGCCTGTGCCATATGCATGGCACACAAAGCTTAGCGTGCATGGACTGAGGAGAAAGCGCATCAGAGGACGAGTCTAATCGAACAAGATTACCCATGAGTCAAGAATATGAAGCAATGGACTTAATAACAAAAGTTGATTTACAAAAATGGGCCAAAGATATTAAAAGTGAGTTTACGGTGATAAAAGACAAGATTAAGGAGGCCGTTTGAGCTATCGAACAGGAGATTGTTCAACTGATGGGCCATGTTAAGGAGGCTGAAAGACGTATTGGATATCAAGAAGAATTGGTTATGGAACTGCAGACTACTTCTAAAGAAGGACATTTTGGACCGTCTATTGAGAGTAGAAGATCTAGAAACAGGTCACATAGGCAGAATATATGGATCAGAGGAATCCCTGAATCTGACTGTCTTCATGATACTGAGAAAGTAGTACAGGAGATTTATCGTGTTGTGCTAGAGGGGGACAGTGTGAGGAAAGGTAATTCCTGTACCCCTATTAAAGTCAATAGAACACATCAAGCTCTGGCCCATAAACATTGAGATACACCAAGAGACATAATAGCCTACTTACACAATTTTAAGGAGAAAGATCAACTTTTGAGAAGGACGAGATAAAGGATTCATCATGTGGCAGAATCATAAAGTGGAAATTTTCCAAGATCTGTCCTCTATCACATTACAAAGAAGAGAATTCAGAGCAGTGCTGGCAGCCTTAAAACAGAAATCCTTAAAATATAAATGGCTATTTCCTTTTGGACTTTTGGTTGCTATTAATGGACTGCATAAAAGTGGAAGTAAGGAAGAAGTAGGGAATTACAGACCAGTAAGTCTGACTTCTGTGGTTAGCAAATTAATGGAAACACTTTTAAAATAGAGAATGGTGAAGTTTCTGGAATCCGGTGAATTACAGGACCAAAGGCAACTTGGGTTCACTAGAGCAGGGGGTGCCAAAAGGTCGATCGCAAAGACAACGCAAGTTGATCACAGAGCCCATCCCAGGCGCCGCGATAGACTCGTGTTGCCTTTACGTTCTCCCTGTTCCCCAATGCCACAAAAAGCGACTGCAGAAACGCTGGGCACACCAGCCTTACCCCCTCCCCTCTCCCCCCCCCAGATGTCAATTCTGATGTTGGAGAAGAAGTTCCGGGCCATCTGGTGGGCCCGGCGCTACTGCAGTCACTGCTGACCTGTTGCGGCATTGAGAAACAGGGAGAACTTTGCGGCAACGGCAGCTTGGGGGCCTGTTCCCAGACATCGGTGGTGGCTTGGGAGCCTGTTCCCAGACAACAGCCCTGGCGATGGCTTGGGAAGAAAGAAAGGACAGAAAAAAAGGAAGAAAGGGGAGACAGAAAGAAAGACAGGGAGACAGAAAAACATGGAGGCAGAACAGGGACACAGAAAGACAGACAGGGAGACAGAAAGAAAGAAAGACAGAGAGAAAAAAAAGAAAGGGGGCAGGGAAAGAGAAAGAAAGAAAGAGGACGGGGCAGGGAGAGAGGAATAAAAAGTTGGACTCATGGAAGGACAGAGATGTTGGTTGGGGAATGGAATGAGGTCTGGAGTAGACGAAGCATGCAGGAGGCAGAAAGAAGGGAAGAAATATTGGATGCACAGTCAGAAGAAGAAAGTGCAACCAGAGACTCATGAAAACACCAGACAACAAAGGTAGGAAAAATAATTTTATTTTCAATTTAGTGATCAAAATGTGTCCCTTTTGCGAATTTATATTTGCTGTCTCTATTTTGCACTATGGCCCCTTTTACTAAATCACAGTAGCGGATTTTACCGCAGGGAGCCTATGAGCATCGAACAGCGGGGCATTCAGTACAGATCCCTGCACTAAAAACCACTATCACGCACCTAAGGTCATCTCCACCCCTAACCACATCTACTTTGACCGTAGGCACCACTAGGTGCCATGCTTAGACATGATCCTGGTACCTTTTTTAAACAACTTTTTAATTGGTCAATTACCACACTGATTAAAACCAATTAAAGCAATTAAGTTAGGCAGCAGTAGGGTGCCTACCACCGCTTAACATATGGCGCCATTTATAAAATCACAGTGTGTGTATATATGTGTGTGTGTGTGTATATATATACATACACATATATTTGTCTGCTTTCACAATTACAGGAGGTTATGTGTTGCTCTAGCTAAATTCTGATCTGAAATATTGTTGGCAATTAATGCCATGGGTGTTCATGTCTAATTCAAAATGTAAACAAATTCATCCTTTCTGTGTTTGCAAACAGACAAGCCATTTGAACTCTTCGCATAGTCACTTATCTGAACCTCTGAAAGTCCTGTTTATCAGCATAGTGGATGAATATTTTTGAGGGGCATTTGCATAATTTGTTGTGCTAATTAGGTTGGTTAACATATTCTGAATAACTTAATAATTGGATTTGTTGAATATTCACAAAGACTGGATTTGGGAACCACTATCCTAGCCAAGTACATTGCCATGTTTAGTACTTAACATGTGTAGTAGTGATTTAGCTTTGCATCATTTACATGTTTTTGTATTTCTTTTGCAGGCCTCCCTGGCAGTGTGGAACATCATCCTTCGATTTATGGGAGACCTTCCAGAGCCAATATTATTTGCCTCTAATATGAACAGCGGGGCCAGCTCTGTTATGAAAGAGATCTATAACAGTTTCAGCAAGAAGAAGAACATCCAACCAGGGATTAATGAGAATCTGTATCAGGTCAGAAAGTCATGTTGTTAATCTTGACTATCAAAATAATTGTTCAGTCCATGGCTGTAAAAGGTGACATGATTTTATACCCAGTGTAAGAAAATATGCCAGATCCTTTTGGGCAGTGCTTTTCAATCAGACTCTTAAAACCTACCTAACCAGTCAACTTTTTAGAACATCCACAGCAAGGCCAGCCCTATCACTAGGCATAATAGGGATCAACCTATGGTGACAGAATTTGAGGGGCAATAGCAAGTCATCAGCATGTCAGCAAGATAACAGAAGACCAGCACTTCAAAGCCACTGCCAACATAGCATTAGAATTTTGAGTATCCACAGGTGCTCAAAGCTGGTTGAATTCTATCCTCTCTAACAGGAAGTTTATGTAAGAGGGCTAGAACCCTACAGATCAGGAGCATATGAGATGCTCAAAGACCACTGCTCTCAGTTGCATTCTGCAGCAGCTGCCTAGAGCAGGAATAGAAGTAGGGTTCAGGCAGTAGCAAAGGAAGAGGTTGTGCATTTGGGCTGCAGAAACTCGAGGGAACAGTATAGTTTAGGGGATGAAGAATTTTTGTGCACAAAAGAAGAGCAGGACTTGGGTGTGATTGTATGTGACAATCTTAAGGTGGTCAAACAGGTTGAAAAGGCAACAGCGAAAGCTAGAAGAATGCTAGAGTGCATAGAGAGAGGTATGGCCAGTAGGAAAAAAGAGGTACAGTATTGATGCCCCTTTGGTGAGATCTCATTTAGAATATTGTATACAATTATGTAGACCAAAGCTTCAAAAATAAATAAATAGAATGGAGTTGGTCCAGAGGAAGGCTACTAAAATGGTTGGTGGTCTTTATCATAAGGCATATGAGAACATACTTAAAGATCTCAATATGTATACTTTGGAAGAAAGGTGGGAGAGGGGAGATATGATAGAGACGTTTAAATACATACTTATCATAAATGCACATGAGAAGAGTCTCTTTCATTTGAAAGGAAGCTCTTGAATGAGAGGACATAGGATGAAGTCAAGAGGTAATAGGCTCAGGAGAAATCTAAGGAAATACTTTTTTACAGAATGGGTAGTAGATGTGTGGAACAGTCTCCCGGAAGAGGTGGTGGAGACAGAGACTGTGTCTGAATTCAAGAAAGCTTGTGAATAGGCAGGTGGGATCTCTTAGAGAGATGAAGAGATAATGGTTACCATGGATGAGCAGACTGGATGGGCCATGTGGCCTTTATCTGCCATCATGTTTCTATGTATATTTATTGTTGATATTATGAAAACCCAGCTAGCAAAGCAGGTCTCAAGGACCAGGTTCAGAACTGCTTCTACAGAGTACTAAATTGAGTATTCCTCTCATCAGATAAGGAAAAAGGAGCAAGAATTCTGATCAGATTCATTATTTTCTCACAGAAGGCAAATGGAAGGATAAAGGGCTCAAAGGAGATTTCTTCCATGAAGCTGAAACGTTCATCCAGATTAACAGGACAGGTGAGTATTCATTAATAAAATCTAGTCTCTGTGTTGTTGTAGGTCTCATCACACCAAAAAGTACCAAGGACAGGACAATCAAAAAGGTTTATTAGTGGACCTAACAAAGGCCTGCATCAGGGGTCATCCAATTAAAACAAGGTTCTAAACTCAGGGGTGTCCAACCTTTTGGCTTCCCTGGGCCGCATTGGCTGAAAAAAATTTTTCTGGTGCCACACAAACACTGCAGCAAGACAGAGGAGAGAGCCGGCATGACGGTAAACACCCGGGGGCAGCAAAGGAAAACACTGCATCGCCCTCGACCGGGGCCACAGGTTGGCCACCCCTGTATGATTACTCAAAGCTGTTTCACTGCCATTGAATAAAACCAAGACTGCTAATAAGATTACATTTGGAGCTTCGAGTTAGAGACAGACATTTTGATACAGCTCCTGATTGAGATATTCAAAATATTGCCATTTGTTCTGCTTTAAGTAGAAAATTCAGAAGCATGATACCTAGTATCAGCATCTTCAAAATGTCCCTCTTTGACGCTCCCTGTCCCTTCTTCCCTTTTTCTGTCCCCCCTTCTTTTCCCATTCACCTCATTTACCACTGCTGCTGCCGCCACCACCACAAATGAGAACAAACAAGAGAAGGAACATAACTTTTTATTAGGCTGTTTCCTCCTCCTCTATCCCTGGGAACTCTAGCTACACTTTGAACAATGAGAGACATTATGGCTTCAGGCAGCAGAAAACAAAGACATGGTCCAATGCCCTACTGCCATTGTTTTCCTCCTGTCAACTCTGATCGGCAGTGGTTGCTAAGAAGGGATATTGAAGAAGGAAAAG
The DNA here is from genome assembly GCF_902459505.1 of Geotrypetes seraphini. NCBI lineage: Eukaryota > Metazoa > Chordata > Amphibia > Gymnophiona > Dermophiidae > Geotrypetes > Geotrypetes seraphini. The sequence goes on from NC_047092.1 coordinate 126,095,211, forward strand.
TGGAGGTGAAAAGGAAGGAAAAGACTCCAAATCCTCTCAATATTGAGAGTGGTATGGATGCTTGACCACTCTCCAGACTGGCAACTGGCCCAATTAATTCATTTTTGTCTATTCTGTAAAGAGGCATATTTAATGAAAAAAGTGGTGAGTGTTCCTTCATAGATATTTTGTATTTTCTTATAGGTGTTGAGCCAGCTAAGCAATGGAGAAGATTTGCTTGAGAGAGAAAGCCCATTGACGGACAGACCAATGTCTAGTCTGGAAAAAGTGCACTTTATTATTGGCAATGCAATTCTGCACCCAGATATCAGGTGTGGGTCACACAGCTTTTAGTGTATTTTAAATTTCTCTCCAGAGAACTTGAGCATAAACTGAGAATCCAGTGTTTGTTTCCCTCTCCAGGAAATGTGCAGTATGCTGTGATCCTTGCTGAAGAGCCATATTTTGTCCATTTGCAATGGCATAGTGAGGGAAAGAGGCACCCAGAATCACTGCTCCATGGGTCCCCCCACTCCATCTCATTCTTATCTATCACACGCCTCCTACGTACCTCTTCAAATCTTCGCTGGCTGCAAGCAGCATCTCCTAACCGCTGCCTGCACCGGCCTCAGCTCTCCTTCTGATGTCACTTCCTGGTCTCATGACCAGGAAATGATGTCAAAAAGAGAGTTGAGGTTGGTGCAAGCAGCAGCTAGGAAATGCTGCTTGCTGCTGGCAAAGATCTGAAGAAATGGGTGGAGAGAAAAAGAGGTGCTAGCGCTTACACCAAGATGGCGCCCGGGGCAGTCCACCCCCCCCCCTCACTATGCCACTGTCTATTTGTATAAGGTAGAGTCTGTTTGTCTTTCGGGAGATATATTGTTTTTGATAGCTCTACTTATTCATCTCAGAGAATAAATTCTGGGACTGTTATTCTGAAATTTTTATAATATATTGGATTCTGTATGTACTAAGCAGGTAATAGACTTAGGTGCAGTAGCCCACTGAGCGCCTTCCAACCTGAGAGGCTTATCTTCCAGTACTATATTGCAATTTGTTTTACTATAACTATGCATTGTGTTGCCATGGCAAGATACAGACTAGGTTTCCAGGCCTTTCTTCTACGCAGGTAATGCCAGTGTTGTTACTATTGTCACAGAAATGTGATCCTCCACCACCAATACTGTTCCATACTGCTGCTGTCCAAATGGGTGGTTTTGTTTTAGTCTGTTACCTCAGCTCAGACCTCTCCACTTTGAAAGACCCTGCCAATAATTAATCTACCAAAGGCATAGTTCTCAGCATCATTGATACATGCAAGTCTTTATGGCACAACAAGCTGCAAACCAAGCAAGGATCTTTATATATACTGATGTATAAAATGCATTATGAATATACAGCTTTTGCTATCCTGTGATCCTATTATTTTTCTTTGTGTTTTCCAGAGATGAGATTTACTGCCAGATCTGCAAACAGCTATCTGAAAATAATAACAAGAACAGCCTGATTCGAGGATGGATCTTGATGTCACTTTGCCTCAGCTGTTTTCTCCCTACAGATAAATTTATCAAGGTATGGTTAGTACGAGAAACTCTCATGTGGTCAAATGAGTCAGACACCATCCTTTCAAGTATTTCCTTCACATGCTTCTCTAGAGTTGAAAGGTGAGCAGTAACGTATCATGAGACACCTGTGATTCTTACCCAGTTGTTGAAGGCTGTTTTTGAGTCACACTTGCGATTGTGAGCTCAAGCACTTACCCTGGAAAGTTGTATTTTTTATAGTAGTCATTATAGCCTACCAAAATAGTGAGCTTCAAGATCCAATGATCCAAATTTCAAGAAAGGACAGCAGTTTATCTGACATTCTAACTTGAAGTGATGTGAAAATTTCAACTTGACCAGTGCATCATCATGCGAAAGAGGCTGCCCTCCATAGGTCAAATTATAAATTACCTCTATTTTTCTATCTAAAGTAGGCCCATCCAGCTTTCTGTTTCTATTACTCCTAACTTTTCAATGAACAAATGCAGAAGCTTTTACAGGTTACAGATTCTGTTACTATTCTGTCCCTGCTTGTTTTAACAGGGTGGAATGCATCAGATCTTATGTATTAAAAGAGTGATGGCAGAGTTGGTGAGATTTGAAAAGCTGCAATGTAAAATTTTTATTATTTACTTACTTACAAAGACCAGTTCTGGTTTCTAGGTGGTTAACAATACTAAAAACTGGGAAAGGAGAAAGAAAGAAGAGGGAGAAAAAGAAAAAAAGGAAGTATGGTTGAGGCGAGTTAGTGGAGCAGTAAATTAGGCTTCCATAAAAAGATGGGTTTTGAGGCCATCTTACATTTGGGATAGGAAGTTTCCTGATAGAGTAATTCTGGAAAAGCATGCTAAAGCTTGGGTCCTAGGTAGCTTAGGCATGAGGGAGGAGGTGGGAGTACAAGCTGACTGCTGTTGGTTGAGCAAAGTGTTCTGGAAGGAATATAAGGAGTGAGCAAATGCTTGATATAATTGGGGGCAGCCCTTTGAAAACTAAAGTTAGAATTTTGAATTTGATACATGAGGAGATAGGCAACCAGTGTTCTTCTTGGAGTAGAAGGGTGATAGAAGGTGAGCAGCAGTCAGTTAGATGAGCTGAAGACTACTCTAATCTATTTAAAGGGAATTACAGTAGTCAAGGTTAGGGATTACAAAGCTAAGAAAGAGGGACTGGTAGCAATGAGTATAACCCTGAACTCGTTGGAGACCGAAGAAGGATGCACAAAGGACAGAATTGATCTGAGGTTTGAATGTGAGGTAATGATCAAAGACTATTCTAAGAATTTTAATGTTATTTTTTAAAAGGGATCAGATGATTCATGGTGAGGGGAGGAGAAGGTACATTAGATAGATAGGTACATTAGATAGATTGTGAGCCCACCGGGATAGACAGGGAAAAATGCTTGAGTACCTGAATAAATTCATTTAAATCATTCTAAGTTCCCTTGGGAGAACGGTATAGAAATTGAATAAACAAACAAACAGAAGGATTGGTCAAATGAGGATTAGGAAATGAATTGCTTCACATTTGCTGGTGTTGAGGAGTAGAAGATGATTTTGTAGCCAAGCAGAAACTTTCTTAAGGCAGAGGTAAGCTCAGATGGATCGACTGTGAGATGGTCCAAAATCTGAATGTCATCAGCATAGCAGAAAGGAACACAGCTGCTAGATTGAATCACAGTAAGAAGGAGGGTGATGAAGACATTAAAGAAGGTGGGTTCTAGGATTGAAGGGAGAAGAATGAGACTGATGGTACGTGAACTGGAAAGATCTAAGAACATAAGAACATAAGCAGTGCCTCCGCCGGGTCAGACCATAGGTCCATCCTGCCCAGCAGTCCGCTCCCGCGGCGGCCCAAACAGGTCACGACCTGTCTGTATCACCAGAAGGGGCTCCCTTGCCACCTTGGTTTCTCATTTAAGTCCTGTCTTCCTATCGAAGTCCTAACCCTCCGGTCTTGCACATGCACGACCTGGTTTGGTTTCTATACTCATTACCTGGTTAGCTTTCTATACTTGTGTTACATCCCAGCTCCTCCCTCAGTATCCCATGATCCCTTTATCCTTCAGGAATCCGTCCAATCCCTGTTTGAATCCCTGTACCGTACTCTGCCTGATCACTTCCTCCGGTAGCGCATTCCAAGTGTCCACGACCCTTTGGGTGAAAAAAAACTTCCTTGCGTTTGTTTTGAACCTATCTCCCTTCAGTTTCTCCGAATGCCCCCTCGTATTTGCTGTCCCCTTCAGTCTGAAGAATCTGTCCCTATCCACCCTCTCTATGCCCCTCTGTTAGTAAGGTAGCTGTAACACCATTTAAAAATAGTACCTGTTACACCAGTTGCACTCAAATGAGAGAGAAGGTGGTTATAGTTGATGAGATCAAAAGCTGATGAAAGAGAAAGAGAAACCACCACCACTGAGAAGTGTTGATCCAAAGATGTCCTAATTATATCATGAAAGGCAACCAGTAAGGTTGCCATACTATGGCCCTTCCTGAATCCCTCTTGGTAGGGAAGTAATGTAAGTAATTTCTCTAGGAAGAGTTCTCAAGGACTTTAGAAAAGAAAGGAAGATTGGATACAGGTCTGGTTGGCAGAGTGAGGGATCAAGTGAGGGCTTTTTAAGGAGGAGAATATCAAGAGCATGTTTCCAGGTGGTTAGAACATATCCAAGAGTGACACTAGCTTGTAGGCTTAGATGAAATAGCAGAAGCAATTGTGGAGCCAGATGTTTAAAGAGGTGAGCTTGCCAAGGGTCTAACGCTGAGACAGAGGAGTTCATGTCTTTAACATCTCTCAAAGAGGACAGTTTAAATGAAGCCCAGTTGGAGAAAGGAGAGGGAGTTTGGCAGTACGAGGGCTAGAGGGACAGAAGGCAGAATGCAGGAGGAAGAAAAGGAAAGGGTAGGAGTGCAAAAGGAAGCCTGAAGCATGGAGCTGCTGTGGAAATTTCACCCAGTTCCTCTGATTTGTAGGTCACTGCACTAACCATTAGACTACTCCTCCACTCTGTAACCCTTCCTTGGTGCCTCCTGTAAGCTTGGACCCAAAGAGGGTGTAGGGGTGAAAGAGAAGACACTTTCCTTGCCTTCTAGGTTTGTGTGGGATAGAGAGAGGGGATTCTTTTCAAAGCACAGTAGCACACTGATATACACTAAAGATGGTGAGTGAGACCCACTGAATCAACTCCAAAATAACAAAAAGATCCCACTGCTCAAAACATAAGTTTTAAAAGGGGGAGGAAACCTGCTTCCTTTTAATATTGATATTATAAAATCTTTCCCACTAAGTCTTCTTTTAAAACCATATTCATTTGTAATACTGTTCAATGTATCTTCAAATTTACTTATCTCAAATGTAGCAGGCCTGCTAAAAGGAAGAAAGAAATATAATAAATAAAAAAGGAAGGAGGAGGGTTTTTAGGAACCTTGTCAGACTTGGCTGAAGTTGATTCCCTGTCACCAAGCAGGTTTCTGAGATCCTTTACCTCCCCCTTTTTACACCTTATGTTTTGAGTAGTGGGATCTTTTTGTTATGTTGAGATTCTTTTCAACCCTCGCGCCTTAACATAAAGTGGATACATTCTCCTTTCACAGTATTGTTCACCCAGAAGAAGTTGCAACCTAGTTCAGGATTTGGTTGAAAGAAAAGTCTCTTCTGAATAAGTTAAACTAAAAAAGAAAAGAAAAATAACATAAGAACTGGTATACTGCATCAGACCAAAGGACAATCAAACCCAACATCCCATTTCCAATAATGGCCAATCCAGATCACAATTACCTAGCAAGATCCCAAAAGGTAGATTTCATGCTGCTCATGATTGATCTTAGTCTAACTTAACATGGCTTTTCTTATGTTCTTAAAGCAGTTTAACAAAATGCAATAAAGAAACAAAAGTACATTTAAAAAAAATACAGTTGTAAATATTCAGAAGGGTAAATTCTGAAGCAATTAATGCATAACTTTTGGCCAGATATGTAGCTAAAGTAGTTGTATAGGTTATCCATATAGCAGCCGGATATTGCTGCTGTATATATAGTTTGATGGCAGTTAGTGTATGGCATAGACTATGCATGTAGCAACACTATATATATTTTTTAAATGCCGTGGCTAGCTTAAAAAAAAAGCACTGACCACCCACACTGAATATTGACCAAACTTGTTTCTGCTTTGTGTGCCCAGTACCTCGTTAATTTTATCCATGAGGGACTACCAGGATATGCACCATACTGTATAGGACGACTGAAACGTACCTTTGCAAATGGAACTCGCAGTGAGCCCCCGAGCTGGCTGGAACTTCAGGTACTCTATCCTTTATGTCTGCACTTGGTTGTCTTTTCTTAGTAAATCCAGGCAAAAAGTGCCATATTGAAGTTAAACCCCTCCATTTATCCATGCTACAGATACAGATGCTACAGATTTGCTCCACCTGCTCCAGGAGTAAGAGAGTAGAACAGACTTCAGACCTTTCAGTACTTTGTTTTTCTGTAGGCATTGCCAACTATAATACCAACTTTTATAAAAGCTTTATGATAGCAATGTTTTAAAAAGGATTTAGCCTGGTAACTAAGGGTTCCTTTTACTAAGGTGCGCTAGCGTTTTTAGTGCATGCACAAAATTACAGCACGCTAAACCACACAATACGCTTCTAGAATAACGCCAGCTCAATGCTGGCATTAAGGTCTAGCGCATGCAGCAATTTAGCACGTGCTATTCCACGCATTAAGGCCCTAACGGACCTTAGTAAAAGGAGCCCTAAGTCACTAGGCCAGAAGTTCCCAAATCTGTCCTTGGGGACCCCAAACAGTTGATTTCTTAAGATATCGAAAAAGGCTATTCATAAGATAGTAAATGCAGATCTATCTCATACATATTCATTGTGAATATCCTGAAAACCTGGACAGGTTTGGGAACCTCTGCACTAGGCTATAGTCCCCTGATAGAAAACTGTCCCCTCACAGCGACTAAAATTACACCTGAGGTTTCACAATGAGTAACAGATTAAAAAGAGGTTTTACCAGGGGGGTGTTTTTAGGTTGGGAGAGTAAGCTACGCCCATGTTATTATGTTTGGGGCGGGCCCTATGGATGTGATGGTATAATGGGTATAATAATTGTTGTAGCACAATGAGGTGTTTTTACGTTTGTAATTTGTTATTATGAGCTGTTTGTAAACTGCTATAGCATTTCATTTTTTAGCAGTATATTAAGTATTAAAATCAAATCAAATTATATATTTCCTTTGCCCCCATAATGCCACCCACAGCAAAAATGGGTTCAAAGTGGTGAGCACTTTTGTGCCCACCTACCATATGAATAATTTTTAAAAGTACTGTAGATTACCCTAAGTGTTTCCTTTTGAAAATTACCTAAAACGCCTGCAGGTATTAAAGTAACTGCATAATTATTTGGCAGCAATGAGAGGTACTGAAATTTTTCCTCATTGGGACACCTCAGTGCTGGAAATTGAACCAGAAACCAGCTATTCATTTTAGATGAGCTATAAAATAGATATTCTATCAGCAAGCAGATAATTTGGGTTGCATGCTCCCCTCTCCTCATACATACCCACACATCACCCTTTTTTATATTTATTTTAAATTTTATTGTAAACTGCTTCGATTTACCTTTGGTTTTATATTTGCAGTATATTATATAAATTGAACTTGAACACTACTAGTGCCAGTCCACATAACCCTCTGTCTACAATTTTGTACATATGTCTCACATTTCCTTGTTCTAATTCATTGAATTTATATCACTATAGGCTACTAAGATGAATAACCCTATCATGTGCCCTGTTATTCTGATGAATGGTCAAACTATCAGTATCCCAACTGATCCTGCATCCACAGCACAAGAGCTTTGTCAGTATATCAAGGATAAGATCAAGATGAAGGACATGTTTGGCTTCTCCATCTACATCACTATGAATGATAAGGTATCTTTTAAAATGATTTCAGAAATTGTATAGGTCATGCTAATAATAGTCATTAAGCATTATTGGAGCAATATTTAAATTCCACAATTGGCATCTCTTTAAAATGTTGGCCTTGAAATGTACCAAAAAAACAAAAAAATGGAAGTGACACTACTTGTTTTAAAGCAAAGGTGATTCAAAACTGCAACTCATATGCATATCTCTTTAAGTGCTCAGAGAATTAGTTGTCAGACTGCGGAACAAGTCCGTATGATGGAGCGCCTGAAGTAATCACCTCTAATCATTGCACATGAAATGTAAACATCTACCAAGATATTCAGCGCTGAATATCTGGATATACCTCTACTGGAGATATTATCTAGATAATAGCAATGTTCAGCACCAGTCTCTAGATAGCTATGTGGATAACTTAGAACAGGTTTTTTTTGCCACTATCTGAATACTTTAAATCTCCACCCTCAACTGCCCCGGTACTGTCCAGATACTCCCAGATTCTGTATAGCTTGCCCAAATTTGGACATGGAGCCCAGATTTGTGCATAAACTAATTAGGCAATTAAGAGCTAACAATCAATTATTAGTGTTAGCAAGCACTTAATATGCAGTAATTAGGAGTTAAGCGTGCATCTGCCCTATGCCCTATTCTATAAAATGGATGCATAAAGTTTATAGCATGAGACTCAAAAGGGGGCATGGCCATGGGAAGCCATGGGTAAGTTGGGACATTCCCAGAAATTAGACACAGTGTTAAAGAATACCTGAATTTGAGCACCTGCCATCGTTAAGCATAAGCATTTTTGGCAGGCGTAAGTGCTCACTGTCAGCATAACTATTGCTAGCATTCAGCATTTTCAGTTGGCATAACTAATGTCAGCGAAGGCCTATGGGAAATTATATCAATCTGACTGGCATGTGAATGCAGATAGACCCTGAGTGAAGGCAGACGGTTTCATATAACCCTAAAAGATGGTTTCAAATAGCCCTGATTAAATCAGGATTATCTAAAAGGTGTTAATGTGTTAATGTCTGATTGAGGGTGCTTAGGATAATGGGTCCAGGTGCACAGATAACTAAAGTTAATCAGAAACTATTGTCAGAGACAGACTGGAAATTACATATGACTGCAACCTATTTTTCTCCTGTCTATGAAGGAGGGGGAGATTTAACTTCTATTGAAGTTCAATAGATTCTGGTTTTTAGAATAAGTTTCCAAACTATAAAAGCCCCCTCGCAGCATCACCCCCTTCTCTTGGCTCTTGGCACTCTGGTCCTCTCTTGTTTCTCTTGAGCTATCTCTCTCTCTCTCTCTCTCTCTCTTTCTCTCTCTCTCTCTCTCTCTCTCTCTCTCTCTCTCTCTCTCTCTCTCTCTCTCTCTCTCTCTCTCTCTCTCTCTCTCTCTCTCTCTCTGGCTCTCCTTAGAACTTCAGACTCTCTGTCTCTTTGTCTCTGAACTCTGTAAGGCAGGGAAACTACTTTGCTCTCTACTTAATTGTAATGCTTAATTGAAATGCTTATAAATATTGCTTTTCTGTAAGCCTATTTCTATAATATATTCTTTATGCAATCACCTCTGGCTGTGTTTCTTATTGGATTCTACTCCTGGTGAATCTTCTGTGAGGGAACTGAACCTGGGACCTGGCGTGTGTAAGGGCGCCTCTCACGTAACCCCTACCACCTAATATTGTGGGGGCCACACTAACAAACCTTACACTCATACCCAATGTTAGGCACAAGAAATGTGCTAGGCTAGTATCCTGTAAAGGGTGCTCTGCACAGAGGCCCGGATTCTGTAACCAGTGCCATTGTTGGCAGCCGCCTTAAAAATGGCTGCTGATCACATGTCAATCACGCAACACATACCCATTGTTCCAGTCAACTACTTTCTTACCAAACAAGGTAGAAAGGAGGGAAATCAGTGTGATTATTTAGATTAATAAGCTTGTCCATCAATACAAATAGGTAAGCTTAAGAACATGATATAATTCTCAGTCTCTAAAAATACATTAATAGCAAAACCAAAACTAAAATTGGCATATCCTTGAAACTGGGTAAGAGAAAAAAAAGTATCCGCAGATTTCATCCCAATTTAAACTGTTTGAAAATTGCTCCCAATTTATATATATATATACTATAGTATACTAGGAGCTGGTTTAATGTAATGTTTCTTAAGCTGGATTTCAAATATCCCATAGCCAATCTACATTTCATGATATTCATAATGAATGCACTTCAAAGAAGTTTGCATTCTATGGAAGCAAAGCAATCTCATATATTCATGGTGGATATCCCAAAAACCAGATAGACTAGAGCATACTCCAAGACTGGCTTGAGAAATGCTTGTTTAGTAGACCTATGCTTCACACCCAAAATGAAGTTACATGTATACAAAAGTTTAGGGTACTGAATGGTATTTCTATTTACAGGAAACTGTCAGACTCTGCTATAAGATCTTTTTATAGTGCCCTTGCAATCCAGTAAAACTACCTTTCACCAAAGTACGTGTCAGGTCTACTTTGGTTTATGTTCGTTCAAAAAAATGTCTCCTATTGTAACTTATAATCTGTGCCTTCTAGGCCTGGTCCTTGGGTAATGGAAGGAATCATTTGATGGATGCTATTTCTCAGTGTGAACAGCAAGTAAAGGAGCGAGGTGACCAGGAGCGCTCTGCTTCTTGGCGTCTCCACTTTCGAAAGGAAATATTCACACCATGGCATGACTCCCAGGAAGATCCAGTGAGCACTGATCTCATTTACCATCAAATAATCAGTGGCATCCACTTTGGAGAGTTTTTCTTTGACAAGGTGAGCATCATGAGCATCGTACAACCAAATGCTCAGGTTATGTTATATCATATACAAAAAATGAAAATAGCAGAAATGACAGAGGTCAAGTCCACTTTGCAGTTTTATTGTTATTGAAGTCTTCCTGTTATTGAGGTCTGCCTGTTTCGGCTCTACAGCCTAGATCAGGAGTCTGAAATTCAAAAGCCAATTCTAAGAACTCTGAAATAGAATATGGAGAGCATATTTATTTAATTTCCTATACTGTTCTCCCATGGGAGCTCAGAACAGCTTACATGAATTTATTTAGGTACTCAAGCATTTTTCGCTGTCTGTCCCATAGGACTCATAGTCAAAATGTACCTGGGGGCATGTCTGACAAAGATGGCAAAACAAAGTTTACAAAAGCATGGTAAAAATATAATATGACATAACATGGTATGGTGAGACATAGCACAGTATGGCAAAACTTAGCACAGTAAACATAGTATTACAAAGTATGCATGATAAAACATAGCATGGAAGATATGGAATGGCAAACATTGCAAATATCATTGATGTCAAAGTCTCCTCCCAAAAAATTTGCTTTAGAGACATTTTAAAAGCTTTGAGGGGCATAATAAAAAAAAGCGTCTAATTCCCCTTTTGGCCTAAGTCCTTAAACGTTCAACCCAGAAGCAGGGAAAGTGTCCATAACCAAAACAAATGTCCTTGTTTTGATTATGGCCTTCCTCTGCGCTGCTTCCTCAATGCCTGCGTCAGTTCACACGGGTCTTGCAAGGTATTTACTGGGGGAGGGGAGGTTGTTCTCCTGCTCCTGCGAGGCCAGTTAGTTAGTGAGCTCCTCCAGCCGGAATGGGGAAATGACTATGCCCAACTTCTCCGAAGATGAAGAAGAGAAGGACTGCAGCGCGGCCGAGCTATTACCAGCCCCGTCTGTGTCGCTTTCGCTGGTGCTGGCCGCCATGTTGAGCAAAGAGCCAAGTGGACTCCAGACAGATAGCGAGGAACAGGCGCCATGTAATGTGTGCGCACGCCTGGGGAGGAGATGAGGCCGGGGAGGAGATAGGGATGTATAGGTCACCCCCACATGGTTTTAAAACTCTTAGATAAGCCGCAGCTAGTAACATGGGGTGACTTATCTAAGAGTTTTAAAACCTAAATCGGCATTTCCTGCGGCCTATACATGGGGAAATAAGGTAGTAATTTCTTCAATCTGCCAAATAGTGTGCGATGCAACACATAAAACAATTTTTTCTGTCATGGCCCAGACTAGAATCTTCCCTGATAATCTTTAAATCTAAACTCAAAACATTCCTATTCAAGGATGAATTCTATAAGTGAGATTCTTCTTTACTTTTGAGCCTAACTTTTTAAAATTTTTCTTTAATAATTATCTCGATCTTACAATGTATTCCCTCCTGGTGTCATGTTAGTTTCTTATGTATTGTTTATGAAACCCTTTTAATATTCATATTTAAATACTGTTTTTATTTATATACAGCATTTTATTGTAAACTGTTTAGATGTATTTGATAGACGGTATATCAAGAAACTATTAAACTAGAAACTTGATTGTCACAGCTGCAATGGAGGAGCTGTGACAAGGACTGAGGTTTGAGAGGGACACAGAAGAGGGGAAGATGCCAAGTTCACATAGATAGGAGTGAGACCCTCATATCCACCCCTGTGCCTGTAGTGTTTGGGCATGGCATTACCCCCAAAACTATGTCTGTGCTTTATAGTTAAGAGAAGGATGCAGATGGTTAGAAAAGTTTGATGGTGCCAGGGCCCACTTTCCCCTTCCTCCTCCATTCCAACATCTAAGATATAAACTTACATACATCTTGATTGCTGCTATAGCAACATCATTGTTCCTTTTTGTTAGTGACCATATGATTAATTATAAGAGCAATGATTGAAGATGAATGGAAATTGGATGGAGAGCTACAGGATTGTAGGATCTAGCAAAAGATACTGTCACATTAGAGACGAAAGCAAGGCTTCATTAATATAAGAAGGGGATGAAATCAATAAGTCAGGGATAGCAGCAACAGAAACATAAATGAAAGAATGATTTAAATAGAGGGAAAAGATGGGTAGAAAAATGAACAATGGGAAATGTGATTGGACTTATAAATAGCTATATGGATTGTTATTTATGACTTGATTATCTTCAACAATCTTAGACAAGTAACAGTAAAAACATTAATCAAAATCTGACAGACACAAAACAGAGACCAACTGAAGCTAAAACTTAACACAACGATTAACTAAGGATGGATGTCATCAGGGAAGAGAAAAAGGTGTGGATAAAGACTTATCCTATAGCAAAACTGTATCTGCATTACCAAAGAATAATTGAGACTTGGGGACAAGAGCTCAGAGTCTGGATGCATGAATACCTGAATATTACATTAATTTACATTTCTAGACCGCAAAACCTTATGGATCAATGCGGTTCACAAAAAGATTTTAAAAACTGGACATTTCCATTGATCTACAAAACTTGTCATAAAATTGTATTAGTGCTCTAGAAATTTTGTAAATAATATTGATTTTAGTAGTTTTCTAAAATGTAAAAAAGAGCCCAAGAGCTAGACTCGATGGGTGACTATAACAATGGGCTGGATGGTCCAAGTAGTAGTCGCCCATGCTGAGACAGTTTGCAAGGGCATGGGGGAGGTAGTTGGGTAAGAGAAGGAGGGGTCAGAGGTAGAAAAGGAGGGACTTGGCTTCCCGCCGGGAGGTTGGGAACGGATTGGCTGCGTGAGGGGAAGCAGGGCATGATGGGAAGGGATTTTTATAGGTTGCATGCCTTCGAGGAACAGTGCGCGTCCCTGTCCCTCAGAAGCAACTTTCCCGCCCACCGTCTCCTTTGGATATAGGGTTCGCTTGGGTGATTTGGGGGTTTAAGGTTGTCGCAGCGGTGGTAACCTGAGCTACAAGGTTTTGGCTCATTGGAAGATGAGCGGGTATTTGGCAGTCAGCTCAGTTGAGTGCTGATGCCATGGGTCAGGTGACCCTTTAAGGGGGGGGCATGGCGGTCCATGCCTAATCCCTAGGCTCCCACAATAGCAGGGACTGTGTAACAATAGAGTCAGAAAAAGTGTTAAATGGCAAAATACAGACTGACTCAATCAATATAGCCAACATATGAGGAGGACAAGCACTGCTATCTTCAAAGCTCAGAGACTTGTAACTCTGAAGAGGGGAAATAAATCCTCTCTTAAGGTAAGAGTTTTTCATCCAATCATAGCTAGACATGCAGTAAGCAGGTCCAACTCAAGAAGGCATTGCCTTCTTGAGTTGGACCTGCTTACTGCATGTCTAGCTATGATTGGATGAAAAACTCTTACCTTAAGAGAGGATTTATTTCCCCTCTTCAGAGTTACAAGTCTCTGAGCTTTGAAGATAGCAGTGCTTGTCCTCCTCATATGTTGGCTATATTAATCCCTAGGCTCATCATGGATGAGCGGTTAAGGGGAAGTGAGCGAATATGCCTTGGCACGTGAGGCATGTGACACGGAATAGGGGCATAGAAATCCATGCCACCCCTTAGGATCTTGCTGATATGGCAGGATCAGGGGAATATAATTGTAAGTTTTGTCAAATTACAATGTCTTGTAGCTCGGGGTGAAGCAATTGTTCATTGCTTATTGGTTTCCCAATAAACAAAGCTGCGACATGATTATTACCATCTATAAAGTATCTGTTTTTATTTATCGTTGACATTATTGCTGAGTTTATATGAGCATTGATAAGTCAGTACAGCGAGGGAATTTTGTAATTATGGGGGTTGGGGATGGGTTAGAAGGGGTGTGAAGCGACGACAACTTGGACATTCCAGATCCATATGTTAATAGGAACAAGACTTTGACTATGATGTAAATAGGAATGAGACTATGATATATTTTTTGTTTTGTTATGTTGTTTTGTAGGAAGAGGATTTCATGGAGATAGTTGCAAAACACATGTATATTAAATTTGAGCAGACCCTTAGGCCAGAGCTGATTCAATCTGCACTCCAGGAATGTATCCCAATGAGGCTGCTAGCAAGTAAACCAAAGGATTTATGGATAAATCTTGTGACATCTGCATATTCCAAGGTAGGAACCAAAATGATTGTGCAATAGACTAGTCTTAAAGCAGGAGCTATGAGGGCTTGTCTAGGGTTCCTCTATGTTTCTCCTCAGAATGGAACACTTAGAGAGCAGTCACGAGAATCTTAGGATGCATTATGGCACATGGGCCTCAGGATCTAATCCTGCATTCTGTGATACTAGCATGAAAGACTTCAAGCGATTTACCACCTTTGACTTCCAAATTTCAGCTGAAATTGTTGTGGAAGTAGCATCTGGATTTCATATGGAGGGCTATGCTTGCATAATGGTAACATAGGCATAGTTATGGAATAGTAACAAGCACAAGAAGAGAGTTCTCTGAGAGCTGCTGCTTGTTCTTACTGCTGGTTTCTGCTCCACACAGTACAGATTTATATGAAGTTAGTACAGTATTGAAGTTATACAAAGGAAGAAATAGAATCAGTTAGTAGTACCATCTTTTCATTTAATTACACTTGGCACTTTAAGGGTCAAGATGTTTACTGTTTTGGGTCCCTCCTTTTGGAATACAATTCTATTATCTTTATGATTGTAGACATCTCTACCTATTGTTAAGAAATAATTAAAAGCTTTTTATTCAATGATGTCTTTGGAACTTAGCTTTCTTTTCTTTGGCATGCCCCTAATTTACAGGGCCTGGACTGAGCGCTGGTGTTGACTCAGCTGGATATGCAGGCATTTTTTTCTGCTATAGCTTTTTAGAACTACTCTTAACAGTCTAGGACATTTCTGTTTCTCTTTTATGTCTCATCACTCTCCTCTTTCTTTCCTATCAATAAATAGCATTCTTTTTTTTTTTCCTTTCGTGTTTGAATTTTAGTACTGTAAACCATCCAGAAGGGTTTCCAATTAGGTGGTACACACATTTTAAATAAACTTGAAACAGGGGGGTTCCAAGATGGTGGCAGCTTACTCTTGGTGTCTCTGACCTCGATCTGTAGGAGCGAATCTTTATTGATTTTTGCCTTACTCATGGCGAGTATGCCACATTCAAAGAGAAAGGGAGTAGTTCGAGCCAATCCCCCTGTGGCACGAACTTCTACTCCCTCACAACGCTCCATGCTGGAGTTCATTGGGGCAGGTTCCCCTTTCATTGGAGCAGAGAATGGCGGTTCCCCAGCTGGAAGAGAGGCTGGGGCTTCAGACTAGGAGGTATCTCTCTCCCCTCTGATGTCAGTTCCACCGCCGATCTCAGCACCAAACGCAGCTGACCCGGATGTGACTCCCGATATGGTAATCTCGAGGGAGACCCCAGCAGTAGGGGCTGCAGCCGCATGGAAACAGCTGGAGGCAGGAGAAACTACAGAGATTTCTCCCCAATCAAGAAAATCTGAGGCAGTGTCACTGGAGAGCATATGGGAAGCTCTCATGAAGATCAACACAACAGTTTCCAGCTCTTCTAAAGAAATTGCAGCGCTCGTGAGTACTCTCAATACCTTGGGAGAGAAACTACAAGGTACTATAGACCAATTTAATATGGAAGTATCCCAGGTTAAGGCTAAAGTTACTGATTTACAGACTCTATCTTCAGAAAAGACAAACTTAATTTGAATAGGAAAATAGAACAATTGGAAAATTATAATAGAAGATTAAATGTGCGGATTCTCAACTTTCCTCGTTCTATTGGAGTTTCACCTATAGAAATGTTAAGAAAATATCTTGTTGAAGTATTGAAGTATTCATCTGACTTAATATCTCTGGTTAATCGTATATATTATATTCCTACAAAAAAGTCAGGAGCCACATCCGATGAACCAGCTGTGGAGCAATTAAATCTTACAGATATGCTTGCATTATCTCCTACAGACTTCACAAAGTGAGCCACTTTATTGGTTTCTTATGTGTTTGAGCAAGATGCTAATTCACTTTTGAGATTATATTTTCAAAATTCCCAAGTACCATTTTTGGGGAATAGGGTCTGGATATACCCAGACGTCGCAAGACAAACACAAGAGAGAAGTAAACTTTTCTTGGCAATGAGAACTGAGACAGTGACGCTGGGGGCAACTTTTTTATTAGCCTACCCATGTAAATGTTTAGTTAAGTACCTTGCAGTGAAATATGTATTTCTTTTACCTGAACACTTGCACGCATTTCTTGGTATGAAGAAGTTGTCTACTGCTAGTGTTAATTAAGTTGTACAGGGAACCTTACTGCTAAGCCTATTCTTTATATATCAAGTTATTACTAAAAATATTGTTTCTCTTCACATTTTCCAGGAACTCTGTAAGGAATGATTGTGGCCTAAGAAGGTTTAATTTGTTTTCTTTGAGAACTGATTTAATTTTGTATTCATACTGCTGATTTTCTTGAATAAGGTTATCTTGTGTATATTTTGAAAATTCAATAAAGATAAAGTTAAAAAAAATAATAAAATAAATAAACTTGAAACTTGAATAGAAAAAAAGAGAAAATATTAACATTTATGCTAATACTTCCCTAAACAAAACTGGATAAGAAGTAACAAAATCGGATGAAAACTTCTAAAAATACTTTGCACATTTACTACTCTTAAACTGTTTGTTGTTCTTAATAATTCCACTACTGACGCTATAAAACAATTTTGACTTTATAACTTCCATCTATTGCATTTTGGGACTTGAAGTTCTCTATTTCCCATTGAAAATAGGACTATATTAGGTATGAATATATTTGAATGGAAATTAAAAACCTAGCACTGACCTATGGTACCATTTATATAACTAACTGTTTCTTTCCCTTTGTGTGCAGAAATGGTTTATATACAGTGATATGTTTTCAGTTTGATTTTATGTTATGTATCCATATTGCTCTATGTTGCAGGCCTCATATGTTGAACAGAAACTTTCTCCCAACAACGTGAAGGTACAGGTGGTAGACTATGCCCAGATAAAGTGGCCTGTACTTTTCTCGAGATACTTTGAAGTGTCCAAGTTCTCAGGTAACCTCGATAAACTAGATGATAAGGCATTTGTTACCAGTGTAGAGTTTGCATTAAATATTGATAATTAGCTCTCAAAGTGAATAGTAGTAGTACTTAAGAGCATAAGAAATTTCATACTAAGGGCTAGATCAGACATGGGCAACTCCGGTCCTCAAGGGCTGGAATCCAATCGGGTTTTCAGGATTTCCCCAATGAATATGCATGAGATCTATTTGCCTGCACTGCTTTCAATGCATATTCATTGGGGAAATCCTGAAAACCCAATTGGATTCCAGCCATGTCTGGGCTAGATGCACTAAAGATACTGACTCGATCGCTGTTGGCTGATTCTCTGGCCAATTCTCCAATAGCGATCGATTGACACATGTGCAGAGCCGTAACAGCAGTGACAGGTGAAGCAGTCTCCTGTCACTGTTAGGGCACCGGGAGCCCCCCACAGAAGTGAAAATGGCAGGAGGAATGCCCACTACCTCCTGCCACCAGAGGTCCCCCACTACCCCCAACCCCCCCCATTGTACCGTCTCAAAGACATTGGAGCAGGATGGTGGGGCTTTTCCTCCCTGATGCATCATGTGATGCACGGGGAGGGGCCTAAGGCTCTGATTGGCTCAGGTGCCTAAGGCCCTGCCCTTTGGGAGGGGCCTTAGGCATCTGAGCCAATCAGGGCCTTAGGCTCCTCCCTCTGTATCCCAGGATACATGGGGGGGGGGAGTCTAAGCCAATCATTAAAATAAATAACTGTTTTTGATGGATTCTCCATTTCAGGCATCAAGTGAATGCAAGTAAAATGTATTGTACCTCAAATGGAGCTTTTCTCTGTTTTCAGGACCCACACTACCCAAGAACCAATTCATTATGGCCATTAATTCAAAAGGAATCAGTTTTCTGGACAAGTCAGAGAAGAAATTCCTAGACCTCTCCTTCCCAGAGATCATTGGGATTCATACTTCAAGGTTGGTCTCCTAAAACACATACCCTCATTCTATAATCTTAGCACCTAAATGTAAGCCACATTTACTCGAATGTTATATTCACATGTGTAAGAGCACTGTGCGCTCAGCGGTATTTAGAATGTGATTGTGCAGGGCGCTTAGTGTGTGACTGCAAGAAGGCATTCACAGGGGGAAGTGCATGGGTAAGTCCTAGACTTACACGCATGGAGGGGCATAATTTTTTTTAAAAAACAACATCTAAGTCCTGCTAGTCGCCCAAAGTGGGCAGCAGGAAAATGACAATTCTCATAAAGTACGTCCAAAATTGGTTTCTTTTCGAAATTGTCTACCTGTACATCCAGGCATTTATTCGCCCAGACTGCCACTATATCTATCTTTATACCACATTCCCGACCAAAAATTCATCCAAGTCCCAAACACCCAGAACAAGACCTTTTAGATGTGGAAGGGGCCAGTCTTTCATGCTGTAACACCCGAATGTCCGCAGCAAGAGTGTCCAGTCCCTCCTGCCGGACCCCCCCCCCCCAAGGGGTAGTCTTCACTAAAATGATCATGGCAGAGAGATTCCCTTGCTGCTATCAGCTCAGCAGCAACCCGATTTTCTAAGAGGCATTTATGACACAGACGCCAGTTACAGAATTGTGGTGTTAAGCAATTCTATATAGGACACCCATGTGTGAATTTCAAAAGCCACTTAGGCGGCTTCTGAGACAAGGTGTCCTATACAGAATCTGGCCTTTAGACCTGTTTTTAGATCGCCTATGTCAGAACATATTTCCGTCCAGGCAGCCTGGTAAAACTTTTGATTATCCCTGCAGTACGACTATGTGTAGGTTGGCCCACATTCCGCCCTAACCACTCCTCTAAAAACGCCCCTTTTAGCTCTTGGTAGACAGCAGAATTCAGAGGCCTACAAATTCTCCTGTTTCATTTATCGGCACTTGGACAGTTTTTTTAGACATATTTTTGGTTTGATTATGAGTCCCATAACTTATAGCATGCCTGAAGTCAGGACTACTCAAATGTTTTGAGTGGAGGTGCAGAAACTTCAACTGTCTGGAACTCATTGTCCACAAACTATTGCATGCATTTCATCTCTCCTCCACCCCTGGGTTCAAAATCTCCTGTCTTCTCTCCCTACCTTCCAGTCCATGATCTCTCTCTCCCTCCATCCATATTTCTTTCCTTCCTCCCTTCTAGCCAGCTACTGTCCAGCGTCTCTCCTTTCCCTCTGTCACCTGGGTCCAATATCACTACCACTGTCCAGTATGTCTCTCTCCCTTTACCTGCCCCTGGGTCGTACATCTCTCTATCGCAAGCTTTGAGCTTGGTAGCAGAAAGCCTGTGCAAATCCTACTGCTGACTGTGACCTAAACAGAGAAACAATTTAAGGTACACTGAAGGGGAAAGGTTGGATTTAAGGGGAATGCTGGATCCAGGGCCAGAGGAAGGGGCTGAGGGAATGGATCCATCCACCCCTACTGCGGTGTCAGGGCCAAAAAAATCACCACCCTGGTGGTCCACATGTCAAGGCTTGGCAGTCCAGATTGTGGACCGCATTCTACTATTTCAGTAACCTTGCGGTAAGTTATGCACTAAAATACAACATTTACACACTAACATTTATGTCTGCCTTTACATGGAGTAAAAGAGAGCACCTAAATGTTGGCATGCCAATGCCTGTCGGTATCTGGGCACCTGGATGACATTATAGGTAGAATTTGCACTGAGCATTTTGGCACCCAAATTTGGCCTGCCTTTGTTGAATTGCCCCCACATAGTCCAGTTGTAGAGCAGGAGAGACCACTATCATATACACATTATAAATAAAAGTGTCCAGTGCCAATGATGCCTTAAACATCATCAAATCTAATGAAACTATAATAGCTCAATTTTTAAAAGTGTGGAGGGGCATAATCGAAAGAAACATCTAAGTCCGTTTTTGTCTAAGTCGCAAGTCGTCCAAAGTAAAAAACAGCCTAGGACACATTTTCGAAAAATAAGTCCAAAATTTTTTTTCTTTCGAAAATCGTCTAATTATACGTCCTGCCAATCTGATTGTCCAAGTCGTTAAATCGTCTACCTTTATACCACATTTTCGTCCAACTTTTCGTCCAAGTCAAAAACGCCTAGAACAATCCCTGTTGGACGTGGGAGGGGTCTGCAAAGTGATGTACTGAACACCCAGACATGGCACCTAAATAGTGGGGTACCTTACAGGGCACTGCTGTGAACTTCACAAAAAGGGTGCCATGTCTTCTCCTCACTACTGCTCCCTTATAGGTCACGGTGAGCCCCCCAAACCACCTCCAGAATCCCCTAGACCTTATGGCTGCAGGAGCCACTTATATGCCAGTACAAAAGGGTTTGGGGGTGTATATGGGAGTGCACATGTTTAAGTATCAATGCAGTGATTACATGGGCTTATGGGCATGGGTCCTCCTCTCCATGAGTCCCTAACCCACCCTCAAGACGACTAGGCTTTCCTATGCCAGGCTGCCAGGTGATGATGGTCTGGAGGCTGAATTTTAAAGGTGTGATTAATATTTTATTGGGGGGGTCGGTGATCACTGGGGTAGTGTGTGTGGGGGGGTCTGTTTTATGTGTTTGAAGTGCTTGTCTGGTGATTTTAGGTGGTTTTTTGTGACTTAGACATCCGGGGCTATATAACTTTCAGTTATACATGTTGTACGACTAAGTCTAAGCCGGCCCATGTCCCGCCCAACTCCCACCCTCGACACTCCTCCTGAAACGTCCCGTTTAGCTTTGGTCATTCAGCGGCACTATGAAGGCCTAGGTCATTTAGAAATATGTCCAAAACCCATTTTTATTATCAGCACTTGGACGTATTTGGACAATGTTCGTTCCAATGCCGACTTAGGCCAGTTTTTGGACGTTTTTCTCTTTCGATTATGAGCCCCATAGGATTCTTACTTAAAGTGCCTATTTAGGTTCCTATTTTCAGTGGGTATCTAAAAATCAGGCTGAATATAGGATCCTACTAGGGGCCGCTGAAGGATACCATATGAGGCCAGGGGTTACACAAAGATAAGACTTCCTTTTGTACAGTGCTATCTGCCCAGTTAGCTATGCGGGCACTGCCTCTAAATATGGCTAGTGCCTGCATAACTGCTGGCACTAGCCCTAGCTCCACCCACAGACTGCACTAACTGCATAGTGCAGCAGCAGTCAAAGAGGATATCGAGCAGCATTGCATGGTTAAGTGCTGCTGAATATCTGTGGATGTTCTACTGAGCCTGATTTAAGCAAGCAGGAGCTTCTCTTGCCTACTTAAACCATATTGAACCTCTAACCTAGATTTTCTCAGTTACTACTCCCCAAACCTGGAACCTATTATCAAACCTGGTAAGGGAAGAAAAAAAATCCTCAAAAAGTTCAAATCAGAGTTAAAAAGCTACCTACACAGGGATGCTTTTAATTAATCTGATTTTGGTGTCTATTCAACACTTCCACTCGAAGCAGGTAAGCATTGATCAATCAAACACCCTTCTGTTTTATCCTTTTTTTGTTCTCTTTCCTATACCAAGTTGTAGTTCTTCCCTCCATCTCCCTCTCGTCGAATATACATTGTAATCCCCCTTATAAAATTGTTAGTTTCCCCTATTTTTTATTGTTCATCACTGTTTAGCAAGGGCCTCAATGCCCTGGTCATGTAATTCGATATGAGTTCAGCCTTTGATCTGGTAGAGCACGGGAAACTGTTACAATGCCTAGACGCTATTGGTATCAGGGATGAGGTGTTGAACTGGTTCCGTGGCTTCCTTATATCCCGCACCTATCAAGTACATTTTAATTATGAGCTTTCCGACACCTGGAGCAATCCATCCAGTGTGCCACAAGGGTCTCCACTATCCCCATTGCTTTTCAACATCTACATGTCCTCACTGGGCACGCAACTAACCCAGCTAGGGATAAAACTATTTAGTTATGCAGATGACTTTACGATTATCATCCCATTCGCTGATTCTGTCTCTGAAACTATTCCCAAAGCTTCAGAAGCCATAAACGTGATAGAGCAGTGGATGACAAACTTTAGGCTCAAACTTAATTCAGAAAAAATGACATTCTTCGTTGCTTCACCACATCCGCTTGACACCGAAATACCTCTATGTATCAATAAACTTAGTTACCCTATCCAGCTCACCATAAAGATACTAGGTGTAACTCTGGATCAATGCCTAACCATGAAAGACCAGGTGGACTCCTTAATCAGAAAGGGATTCTTTACTCTCTGGAAACTCAGATCCATTAAAGCTTATTTCGATACATGGGCATTCAGAACCCTGGTCCAATCCCTCGTACTAAGTCTACTTGACTACTGTAACATCGCCTATTTGGCAATTTCCCAAAAGAATATGCAACGTTTACGATTAATGCAAAATACAGCAGTCAGACTGATCTTTGGGCTAAAAAAATTTGACCACGTGACACCCTATTACCGGCAGTTGCATTGGCTGCCGATAGAGGCACGCGTAAAGTTTAAATTCACCTGCTTCTGCTTTAAAGCACTACACGGACTTGCCCCTAAATACATAACTGACCTTTTCTCCTTCTCAGCCAACAGACACAAGAGAAGCTCACATTCCAACTTTGTTTCCCCCCCAGTGAGAGATTGTAAACTGAAAAAAACACCATGAACACCTTCTCTCACACCAGGCAGCATCGTGGGGTAAAGACCTAGAACAATTGCTTTTGCCCACTAGTTACGAGGAATTTAGGAAACATCTAAAAACACACCTGTTCCTAAAGCATCTAGACAACTGATCCATTCATCTCTCTCCCCTCAATAGCGATTAACTTGTCCTACTTATCACTTTCTCCTCAACAATGGATTTCCTGTCCTATTAATTTTCTTTCTTCCACCCTCTTAAAGTCAATCAATTTGTACCTTTGCCTAATCTTTTGTAAACTGCATAGAACTTCACAGTATTGCGATATATAAACTGTTATTATTATTATTTGTAATCTGTGAAAAACGTGATTTCATCAAATCTCAAATAAACTTGAAACTATTATAACCATTCATATTAGCTGCGAAGGGCTTGTTCTCAAACATACATTTCTAGGGAGGTTACCTCAGTTCAGATGATAGACTATTTCATAGCCTTACCCCCTTTGACTGTGAAAAATGTTCTCCTAAATTGTAATTTGTATTATGTTTGAGTTTTCAGTCTTCTGGCTTTACTGATTTCATCTGGCCTGGATCTGTTTATATGCTATTGGCAGGGATGACACTTTTCTGTTTGCAGGACAGAAAAGTCATTTGGACAGAGCTGTACCATCCGTACATTACAGGGAGCGGAGTTTGTTCTGATGTCTGATGACAGTGCTGACATTGCAGAGTTACTGCTTACATTTCTGGATGGGTTGAAGAAGAGGTCACAATATGCAGTGGCAATGCAGGATAGCGCAAAACTAGGTAAGCAACAGTGTAAGAAATAGGTAGGGATATAGTGACTCCACAGAACCCATAGGCTTATAGCTTATGCATGCCCAAGAATTCACAGGAAAAAAATCTGTATTCTCTAGTCATTTTAATGGAGATGGTATAGAACTGAATATAAACAATGGTCTTCTTGTCAAGCATAAGTACAGAATCATAATCTTAGTCCTCAATTTTGTCATGTTCTTTGGAACTATATAAGACTCTGGTGAAACCTCATTTAGAATACTGTGTACAATTCTGGAGACTGCACCTTCAAAAAAGTTATAAACAGGATGGAGCTGGTCCAGAGAAAGGCTACTAAAATGTTCAATGGTCTTCGTCATAAGGTGTATGGGGACAGACTTAAAGATCTCAATATGTATACTTTGGAGGAAAGGCAGGAGAGGGGAGATATGATAGAGACATTTAAATACAGTGAAACCTTGGTTTGCGAGCATAATTTGTTCTGAAAACATGCTTGTAATCCAAAACACTCATATATCAAAGCAAATTTCCCCATAAGAAATAATGGAAACTCCACAACCCAAAAACTTTAATACAAAATACTATTTGTACTCGTCTTGCAAGACCCTGCTTGTTTAGAAACCGTAACTACACTCCTGCAGTGGCAGAGCAAGACAGAGAAGAACCATCAGCTCAGTTGTGAACGCACTCCCGGAGGAGGTCGGGATGGAGACCACCATTCCGGGATTCAAGGGCAAGTTGGATGCACACCTTCTCGCAAATCACATTGAGGGATACGAGTAAACAAGGTTTCTCAACAGGGAACACCTGGCTTGGCCTCTGCGGGTGCGGGTCGCCGGACTGGATGGACCTAGGGTCTGATCCGGCGAAGCCATTTCTTATGTTCTTATGTTCTTATATGCAGGTCCTGGATCTGATGGGCCACCGCGTGAGCGGACTGCTGGGCACGATGGACCTCAGGTCTGATCCAGCAGAGGCACAGCTTATGTTCTTATGTACTTGTCTTGCAAGACCTTGCTTGTATATCAAGTTAAAATGTAATAAAATGTTTTGCTTTGCAAAACACTTGCATACCAAGTTACTTGCGATCCAAGGTTTTACTGTACTTACATGGTATAAGTGTGCTTGAGGCGAATCTCTTTCAATTGAAAGGAAGCTCTGGAATGAGGAGGCATAAATGAAAGTGAAACGCAACAACAATTTATTATTTCTATAGCGCTACCAGATGTACACAGCGCTGCACATTGTACATGCAAGAGACAGTCCCTGCTCAGAAGAGTTTACAATCTAATAATGAGAAACACCACAGGACAAAAGGGGAGTCAGAACATAGTGCTCATGTAGGGAATTAGAGGGGGGTTGGTGAGGTGGAATCACATAGGACAGAAGAGATTCTGAACTTAGTGCTCATAAAGGAATTAGAGGGAGATAGATTCAGAAGTAACCTCAAAGACATGAGATAGGCCAAATGTATCAGTTTCCCTAATGAAGCTAACAAATGAGTTGCCTTCTGAGAATTGCCTTAAGTCCCTTTTTCTCCCTGTTAAGATTTTAAATGATTTCCATGGGAGAATGGCAGATAACTGTACTTTGAATGGGTGCCAGATTAGAAACACTTGAGAAATTTGCCACATTGGAGAATGCCAAAGCCTCAGTAAAAAATCAGCAAATGGATAAACTCCACTATGGCCTATATTTTTTTTGGTATCCATGAGATTGTTCTAAAGATGTGGAGGGGCATTTTTGATAGCACATCTAAGTCCGACTTTGACATTTTCCACAAAACATCCAAAATTGGACTTCCAGAAGGGTCCATTTTCGAAAATGCTGAATGTCCAAAATTTTTTTTTTGAACATCATCTAGTTGGACATCTTGACCATCAGGATGTCCAACTAGGTGTCCAGCCTCAGGACATCTAACTTTATTCCTCATTTTTGACCACAATACCGTCCAAGTTGAAAACGTCTAAATGAAGTCCATTTGGATATGGGAGGGGCCCACTTTCTAATGGACTGGTCACACAGACATACCAACAGAACTTCAAATAAAAGTGCCAGAAGTACATTTCACCATAACCCTCTTATAATGTGAGGTGAGTCCGCCAAAACATACTATACTTGCTTCTCCACCACCCCAGTAGCCCTTATGACTGCAGGTAGCATCTATACGGCAGTATAGTAGGGTTTTGAAGAGTTTTGGTGGGCTCACACATTCCACCATAAATGTAATGGTTAGAGTGGCTTATGGGCCTGGCTCCTTCTCTCTATGGTTCACTAGCCCACCTACCTGATTACGTAAGACACTTGTGTGACACTCTACTAGGTTTTCCCATACTAAGTTCTGCTGTTCTAGAGCCAGGTATGTACTATTTCATTCAAATTTGGGGGTGGGAGGGGTCAGTGACCACTGGGAGAGTATTTGGAACTCATTACTTAATCCCTCCAGTGATCATCTGGTCAGTTTGGGTAACCTTTTGGCACTTAGAAGCTTCTCAAAGAGGTCTAGTTGAAAACATCTAAGTTCCGTCTATGACATCCTGGGAAAGGGTCTATTATAGCTGCAGGACATCCAAGTCTAAGCCCACCCAAAGCCTGCCCATTTCTACTCTGGATGCACAGACGTCCAGAAAGTCAGTTTTGAAAATGCTCACTTGGACGTTTTGACTGGTAAGACATCCAAGTGCCAGTTTATGCTGTCTTTTGGATGTCTATCTTTTTATGAAAATAAGCCCCATAGTTCCTCATATCTGCTTGCTCTAGGTCAAGCTAGGCTTTACCAAGATTGCCATTCAGTAATGGCTTTCAAGTAGCAGAGGAGTGCTGAATTTTTTCTGCCGCCACCATCCCAATACATCTCCCAGCAGGAGGGATGCCCAGCCAGAAGGCCCACCTCCATTGAATGGCAGGCCTTCCCCTTCCTGGTGCATTGTGGGATGCAACAGGGTGGGGCCTAAGACCCTGATTTGCCCAGGTGCTTAAGGCCCCTCCCATAGGAGGCACCAGGGCCAACCGGAATCTTAGACCTCTCTCCCAATGCATTCTGGGATGCACTGGGAGTGGCCTAGGACTCCAATTGGCCAAATCCCATAGGCCACCATGGAACTGGGCATCCCTTCTTTCCATGATCTGAAGGGGTTCTGGCAGGAGGGACTGGGCATCCCTCCTGCCAGTAGTCTTCACAGGATGGTTAGGTTCCCTGCCACAGCCACTAAACTGTTCGCGGCAGGGAGATTCCCTTGCTGCAATCAGCTCAGTGGCAACCCGATTCTCTAACCGGCGCCTGTGACAAATGTGATTCTATATATTATGTCCATGTGCGATTCTCAAAAGCCCCTTAGGCAGCTTCTGAGACCAGGTGTCCTATACAGAATCGGCCCTTTTTGCCTATTTCATAGTATACTGAAACTCTCCATACTGGGAGGGACCTAAAACCTAGTGAGGTCCATTCTTTAGTATGCTTCATGTTCAGTGATTAATTCTCACAGGATATACAGTTAATTATAGTCCTTTCTATTTGCTCTTCACTCCAGATGACCCTACCATTCTGGTTTTCAAGAAGGGGGATCTCCTAATTTTAACCCAGGACAAGGAGATGCAACAAAATCAGAGCTGGATTTCTGCTCAGAATGAAAGGACAGGAAAAATGGGAGCTGCTACTCTAGATGCGATCTACATCATCCCAACTCTTGTCAAACCAAACAATCAGCTGGTGGTAAGGAATATCTTATAAGGCAGAAAATGCTTTCTGAGCTGCAGTTAATGGCTGCTCTAGTTCAGCTTGGACACCATGATTCTTTCAGCTCTCAATCATCTGACTTCAGGTTGGCTAGGGTTTTACTGCTAAAGCAGCACTTGCAGGATTTGGATAGAAAAAAAAATTATTTTTTAGGGTGACAGAACTTCCTCCGGTAGATTTCTGAGCGTAATTAACTTATATTCAACACAACAAACCCTCTCCAACTAATGGAAGAACCTTCTCTCCTGTAATTCAAGGGCAGGAGCCTCTCATTGTTTTTTCTGCCATTAGCTACTCCACTAATTCACTGTCAGTGATAAGTTCAGGCACAAACAACATATTTACTTCAATTATTCACTTTTTGTGTAATATGCCATACACTTCTGGCAGCTGCCATCGCTATCTACCATTCTATATAGACTATCTCTGTAGATAGATTTCCCCCCCACCCCCCCACTGTTCTAGGTTCATCAGAGATTTACTTATTAAGAGTCACATTCAGTGCAGGCTTACTGCCGCAACTCTCTTCACATAACCATGCTTATTTACTAGTACTCTTCGAATTCCATCTTCTGCATTAGCTACGTGCTTTTTAGCTTTTCTTTTTCTGAACAGTGGCTTGCAGTATTCTCACCGAACGCAAGAACCATATGTTGCTGTTAGATGTATAAAGACCGGACTTCTCTATTAATACTTCAATCTCTTTCAGTTTGCAGATGAACAGCAGTACCTCATCACATAGATAGCAGACTAGGCTTTTTCTTCCATACAGCTTATCAGATACCTCAAGAACCTGGCATGGCTGTGAGATAACTTAAATCTTTTCTCAGAAACTTCCAGTAATGGCTTCACATTTTCATACACAATGCCACTTCCCATACCTCCAAAGCATTACAGTATCCCTTTTCCACCTAGATTCCTTTTGCACGCTAGTTTATCTTTTTCTTGCTAACTCCGATCTCTTCCCCTCTATTTGGTGCTTCACAATTTTCTGCACTCTTTTTTCCATTCATGCTTCTGTCTTCCTCAAACTTCTTTCCAGTGGCATATACTTTCTGGGTTTTTTCTTATATGTCACCTTACTCGTCTTTAGGCAGGCCATGCCTCAGACATTCTGGATTAATTCAATTAGATCAAATTACAATATATTACATTAGCTTTGATTACTTTTATTTACTTTCTCAGTCAGAACCCCTCAACACGTTAAAGGCTTTCTACACTTCTAAATTTTTACACATGAAGCCATATATTTTGTCTCTTCATCCTCAAGCCTCCAGTTTCATGATAACCTTCACCATACCAAAGCACCTCAGAGGCCTCCTCCAGTGGTTTTACAACCTTACTTTGGTAATTCCCAATCTGATGGAGTCTCCAGGAGAACCATTCTTAACTTCTCACTGGGGCAGTATTTTTTCTCATTCCTCTTACATTGGTATGCTGAGTCAGAGCATTTATGCCCTTGTTTCAGATCCAACTTATATCACATGTTACACTTAAACATATCCTCACTTCATACTTCGGTTGCCCACAGCCTCACAAAGACACTTTTGAGTTGTATCACTCATTAGATATTAGCAGGCTTTCCATGCGTTTCACCAGAACAACTTTCACCAGGTATTCCTTTTCTACGCACCTTCAGTGCCAGCAATAATAACTTCAGGAACCCATCTACATTCCATTCTCTCTCAGGCCAACTGTAAACCAGCTACTTTCTCCTCAAGCCAGATCTTTATATCCCTTCATGGTTACATGGAGACCCATTCTGAACTACCAAACCTCAGACACCTCCAAAGGAATGTCTGTATAACTTCTAAATACTGGTAAGTCACCAAACAAGTGGTGAGCTAAGATATGCTCATTGTGGACATTAACAAAAAAAATTACAAAAAAAAGATACAACCTATACTTTCATCTAGCATAACATTCCATAAACTTTGATTTATTAACCCTCTGCACCATTAGGTTCCTTGCAGTTTACAGAGTTAACCATGGGCAACACCATATATATATATATATTATATATTATCAGTGAAGAACATTAAGACTCACAAATACCACTGAATGACATATCATCTTGAGCTATACTACAGATGAAGACAGCCATTATAACTAAGCTACTGTCATCATGTATCAGTACCTACTCTCACAGGCTTCAATAGAATTCTTGAGTTAACCTCAAACCAGTACCATGTTTCCCCGAAAATAAGACCTACCCTAAAAATAAGCCCTAGTCACCAGCAGCAGCACTTCCCCCCCACTCGCCCCCACCGCCAAACCCCCATTGACGCTTCCATCTCTCTCTATTTGCAAGGTACTATATCTCGCTGTCAGCGAGATATAGTACCTTGCAAACGGCAGCATGCAGCAATCTAATCAGGCTGCTTCATGGCCTTCTGATGCCTGAGCGTTCTTCTGCCGTGTTGCTGATGCTAGCATTCATATCCTTGATGCCTGAGCGTTCTTCTGCCGTGTTGCTGATGCTAGCATTCATATCCTTGATGCTGGCCAAACTTCCTCAGTATGTGCTGAACAGGTCCCTCCGCTCTCAAGATGAAATACGCCTCAAAATGCCCCCTGGATGTGCCCTTCAACTGCAAACTGTCAAACGATGTTCCTACTCCCACTTCATACCAAGCCACTGGAATCAACTGCCCCTGCAGATCAGATCCCTTGAAGGACTCCTCAACTTTAGGAAAGAAATAAAAACATGCCTCTTCACTTAACTCCCCCGCCATGACCAATGGATTACAAATAAATGTATGTTGGTACTAGATCCTCGGTATGTGTTGCATTAAGGTAAAACTTGTATTGAAAATTTTTGAACTGTAACTCTGGCAAATTTAACCTCTAAACTTTATACAGTATTTTGTATATTGCCATTAGATCCCTAGTTTGTGTCAAGTTAGGATAAAAACTTGTATAAAAAAAACTGTAACTATAACAAATTGTAACCTGTTAACTGTATATTATGTATGTTAACCTGTAACCCGTTTTGAGCTCTGTGGGGAAAGCGGGATAGAAAATAAATTAAATAAATAAATGCAGTGGTCATTTGGTCAGTTTTGTGGCACTTAGACGTTTCTAAAACGGGTCTAGCTCCAAACGTCTAAGTTCCATCCAGGACGTCTTGCAAAATGTTTGATTATATCGCTGCAAGACATCCAAGTCTAACCTGCCCTTAAGCAAACCCAAAGCCCGCCCCTAACATGCCTCTACCATGCCCATCTTGAGCTCTGGACACATAGAGGCTGGGATACCTCGTTAGACATCCAGAAAGGCAGTTTTGATTATTGGCACTTGGACATCCTGGCAATTTAGGATGCTTTTTGGATGTTTATATTTTTTTGCTTATGAGCCCCTTAGGTACTAATGTTACAGAACGAGAGGGCTGTGTGAGACCTTTTGTTTGTTTGTTGACAGAATTTATTAATGATGTCTCCAGACCAAAGGAGCACAGCCCAAAACCATCGCATGGAAGATCTTGAAGAGCAGGAGGAGAAAGTGAAACCGTTCACTCTTGAAGAGTTCTCTTATCACTATTTCAGGTACTGTTCTCAGGGTTCATAGTCAGTGGCGCGCAAGATGCCAGCGCGCTGACAATCCAGCGCCGACAATTTGGCGCAAGACAGAAGCGCACGGGGGAAAAAGTAATTTTTAAAGAGCTCCGACGGGGGGTTTGGGGTGGCAACCCCCCCACTTTATTGGTTAGTGTTCGCACTGCTGTTGGAGGGGGGTTCAGGGAGTTGGAAACCTCCATTATAGAGAAAATTGAACTTTTTCTGATTTTTTTTCGGGAAAAGTTCAGTTTTCTTTATAATGTGGGGGGTTTCACCCCTCCCCCCCCGCGAACACTAACCAATAAAGTGGGGGGGTTGCCACCCCAAACCCCCAGTCAGAGCTCTTTAAAAATTATTTTTTCCCCCGCGCTTCTGTCTTGCGCCGAATTGTCGGCGCTGGATTGTCGGCGCACTGGCATCTGGCATGCGATTATCCCGTCACCGTTCTCAGGATGGAAAGTTTTTGGATGCAAGTGTATGTAACCTTCAAGAGACTGCAAAAATTGCATACATAATGAAATCTGGTTGCTAAAACACACACCTGTAAAATCACAGAGCACTAATACAATGATATCCAAATAGGGAACATTTTCAGTTACGTATGGAATGGCAATCTAACTGGCTATGCAAATTTTCAGCCATGGCTTATCTGGCTTTGCTCTAGCAAATTATAAGATAACCAGTGAAAATGCCCCTGTTATCCTTGTAGACAGGAACAGCCATGGGACTTGGGGGCAATTGCTCAAAAGCTTACTGTCCCCACAGTCTTAATTTCTTTCCCCGCATCTCCCTGCTCAAAGCAGAAAGATGATTTTTTGCAATTTTATGGGCCTAAGGCATTGCAAATAAATATTTTAAGCCTTACTACTAGTGATATTTTAGTCCAGCTGTCCCAAAAGGTTTAGTTCTTATTTAGTTCACAAAATCACAACAAATAAAGCAAGAAATGAAATTTTTTTTTTATTGTGAGCAAAACAGACACAATTGCAAACATATCAAGAACAGCCCTCAGATATATCACACACAAATAACTTACCCCCTCCTTTACTAATGCGTAGCGAGAGTTTTAACGCCGGCAGCGGTGGTAACTACGACGCTCATAGAATTCATATGAGCATCGGAGCAGTTACCGCTGCCGGCGCTAAAACCTGCGCTACGCATTAGTAAAGGAGGGGGTTAGTGCTTTGTTTCAGTATAAAAGCAAACTAATAGCACATGACTTAATGCTCTTCTCAGTGTGACATGGAACCAAACAACATAAACAGACAATGTCCATTTCCAAGCAACGAAAAAGCCAGCAAATAAAGAAAAGAAAAATTCAATCAAGTACAGCTCTCAGAATATCAAATGCAAATAACCTAGGGCTTCTTTTACAAAGCTGCAATAGTGATGCTGTTGCAGTAAATGCACCAAAGGCACTAGGAGATGAAGGGCTTTGGTGTATTCACTGCAGCAGCATCACTACTGCAGCCCTGTAAAAGAATGCTTTAATGTCAGTCATTACCAGGAATCTTGAAACCTATACAGGCAATCCTTAACATTAATCTGTAGGCCATAGCTTATTGCCTTTTCAGTGAGAAACCAAACAGCCCAAACATACAAAAGAATATCAGTGTCCACTATAACTGTTCAAGTTTAGCATTAAGTTTTAGAAATACTCTTGTGTCCAAGCTACTAAACCACCAGATATGTTAAATGTCCCCCTTGCTGCAAAATTACTGCGGCAGCAGTTCCTGAACCTGCGGCACTACTGTAGAATGGTCTTCTGCTACTGTGGTAATACCGGGCAAGGTGGTCTAGGTCCTCACCATTACCGTGGCAATTACCACGGTTACCATGGAATGGTGATTTTGAGCCAATCAGGGCCTTCGGACTCTCCCACTGCATCCCAAGATGCATTGGGAGGGGGAAACTCTATCATTTGCAGCACACATCCTGTAGGCAGGAGGGAGTAAGCCTCCCTCCTGCTGTTTGTCCTTCTGAAGGTACAGGGGGAATTTCTGGGGATGGGGGGGCCAGGAATGTTGGGGGATTATGTGGGGCTGGAGATGTTGGGCGAGGTATGGAATGTCAGGGGGATGTCAGGGATGTCAGGGGGAGGGGTGTAGGGCTCTGCAGCTCAGCTGATCTTGGTAGGGGGAATCCCCATCAGCTGAGCCACCAGGAATCCCTGAAACCGGCTCAGCTACTGGGGATTCCTCTTCTGCAATCAACTGATGGAAAGCCTATTGGGGGGGTGGGGGTGTTTGTTCTTTGGGTGGTGGGAGGGGGGTCGTGACCACTGGGGAAGTAAGGGGGTGTCATGCCTTAAATCCTCCTTCTTCTCATGCCTTAAATCCTCCTTCTCAGTTTGGGCACCTTTGTGGAGCTTAGACACAACTCAAACAGGTCTAACTGCTGGTGTCTATGTTCCCTCTAGGAAAGTTTTGATTATGCCTGGGGTACATCCAGATTGAAGCCTGCTTGATTCCTGCCCATAACACACCTCTCAACACACCCCTTTGCTCTCTGGGTGCACAGCAGCTTAGAAGTGCTGCTGTACTTCCAAAAATTGAGTATCAAAGGACAATAGAACAACAGATGATCCAGTGTCCCAATGTCTAAATGACAGTGCCAGCATCTATTAGATTTAGAATTAGCTAATTTATACAACTTAACTGGGATCCAAAAAGATCTATGCAACAGAAAAAAACCATGTTTGTCTCATAGTAGCTGACACTGTACATTTCATCCTCCAAATCCAAATTCGTGGCCATCAAGATGCAGCAATATACTGCTTTATCTCAATGCTCCAAATGTCCCGAAGACCATTTTTAGGTTTTTTATTCAAGAGCTCAGATATTAATTTATACTAACTGGCAACCTGATGTCCTAACTTATCTGTCTGGAAGGAAAGGATCTGTAGACTATAGAAATTTTTAAGATTTTGCCAATCAGGGAACCCTTTCTGAATGGCCCGCTTCAACTGCAATCATTTATAGTTTTGAGAGTTTGCTATATCATATTTTTGTTGCAATCGTGAAAACTCAAGCATTTTCCCATCTGATGTAACATCATCTAATGTTTGAATCCTTGCTTGCACCCATTGCTTCCAGAAGATCCCAGACTTGCCAATTTGAATCTTGGAGTTTAACCACAAGGATTGATAAGTAGATTTTTCTACTGGAACCTCTGTCAATTTAATCATAAAATTCAAAGTTTTCCAGGTGTCTAATAAAATACTATTGTTCTTAACCCATCTGGACAACTTGATACTCAACACATGAAACAGTCGCATCGGGGACATCAATTTCCATTCTAAGTATAACCAATCCGTGAGCTTTTCCATGGGGTAGAATTAATAGCATTTTAGAATCATCAATTCCTCTAACGTATGAGGCAGTCATTTGTGGTACAATTTTACATGTGGTACAATTTTACATGTTAAGCCCCTTATAGATCATTATAAAAGTCTTCTTTTCCTGATAATGACACGGATAGCCATCCAGATGATCACTCGAAATTGGAAGAACTGTGATTGTTTAAATTTTTCATTCTGGTGGGCAAGTCTTTGCTCTAGTTATAGATTTGAAAGAATAAATGCTGAAAATTTAGGACATGGTAATAGAAGAGGGGGGGTTAATGTTGTATCTTCTAAATTACACAGAAGGTTTTGAATTTGTGTTGTAAATTCACTGTGCTGTACAATTTTACTTCTTATTGTAAACCGCATTGAACCGTGAGGTATTGCAGTATAAAAATAAAATAATAATTATTATTATTATATTTAAATTAATATAGGGCCTATTGGCATTTTATGTTAACTCACTGTAATTGTTTGTTGACTGTAAGTCAGTTTGTTCTTTATTTTGGTACATATCCAGGGCAGGGTAGGAGGGGGATTCTTTATGTCATAAATTGATTTTTCAATATTTATAACTGGGATGGATGAGAAGATATCATTATTCAGAATGGTTCATAGACAACGGTGCGAAAGACAAAGCCGCGCCTGGACAATTGAGCGCAGCATGGAGGCACGCGCCGCTCAAAATTACTGTTTTTAGGGGCTCCGACGGGGGGTTTTGTTGGGGAGCCCCCCCACTTTACTTAATAGACATCGCGCCGGCATTATGGGGGGTTTGGGGGGTTGTAACCCTCCACATTTTACTGTAAACTTAACTTTTTCCCTAAAAACAGGGAAAAAGTGAAGTTTTCAGTAAAATGTGGGGGATTACAACCCCCCAAACCCCCAATGCCCCCACAACGTGGCACGATGTCAATGAAGTAAAGTGGGGGGAGCCCTAAAAACAGTAAGTTTGAGTGGCGCGCGCCTTTGTCCCAGCGCGCTTTTGACCTGACACCATTCAGAATAGGTAGGATATTTATGATAATATGTTTGTTATACTGAATGATTATTGTTTGGGTGGGTGGGTGAGGGGGAAAATGGATGATTATGAACATGAGAAAGATGAATGTGCATTTATTGTATTACTATGCGTTGCATAATAGAGAATGACACGGTGGCTGTTACCCACGGCTAGCCACAGGTAACCCGCCAAAATGGTGAGGAAAAACCTGTGTCCACCGTGGAGCGGTGAATGGCCTTGTCCCCGCAGTTAAGAGTGGGAACATGCGCGGTCACCTATCGCGCTCCCTCCTTACTGCCACCGCCGAATTCAATCAGCTCCCTTTCTCCCTCCCTGCCCCTTACCTTCATGGCCACAAGTCTAATTGCCTTCTTACAGCAGCTGCGTGTGGCTGCCATAAAGTTAATCTCTGACGCAACCGGAAGTTGCATCAGAGACGACCTTTACGGCAGCCATATGCAACTACAACACTCCGGCTGCTGTAAGAAGGCAGTTTAGACATCGCCGGCCACAGGTAAAGGGCAGGGAGGTTTGTCGCACCAGGCCTGTTGTCTGGGGGAGGGGGGGTGAAAGCACCACGAAGGTAAGGGGCAGGGAGGAGGAAATGTGGGGTGGATAGGAAAAGACGCTGAAGGGAAATGGGTAACACAGAGTGGGGAGAAGGACGCTGAAAGCACATGGGGAATACAGAATGGGGAGAAGGACAGTGAAAGGACATGGGGAAGACAGAGGGGGGAGAAGGACGCTGAAAGGACATGGGGAAGACAGAGTGGGGAGAAGATGCTGAATGGAAATGGGGAACAGAGAGTGGGGAGAAGGACGCTGAAGGGAAATGGGGAAGAGAATGGGGAGAAGACGCTGCAGGGAAATGGGGAAGAGAGAGTGGGGAGAAGATGATGAAGGGAAATGGGGAAGACAGTGGGGGAGAAGGACGCTGAAAGGACATGGAGAAGACAGAGTGGGAGAAGACGCTGAAGGGAAATAGGGAAGAAAGAGTGGGGAGAAGATGCTGGCAGGGAAGAAGACAGAGATGCCAGACTATGGGGAGAGCAGAGGGAAGATGGGTGTCAGACCAATTTGGAAGGGGGGAGAAAGGGAGAGGCACAGTAACAGAGCAAATGGAAGATGCAGAGAGAAGAGAAACAGTGGATGGAAGGAATTGAATGAGAAGATAAGGAAAGC
Source organism: Geotrypetes seraphini (assembly GCF_902459505.1). Classification (NCBI taxonomy): domain Eukaryota; kingdom Metazoa; phylum Chordata; class Amphibia; order Gymnophiona; family Dermophiidae; genus Geotrypetes; species Geotrypetes seraphini. The sequence goes on from NC_047092.1 coordinate 126,131,699, forward strand.
AGAAACCAAAAGTAGAAAAAAAATTCTATTTCTTTTTCTTTTTTTTTTGCTTCAGGATAAAGTAGTATATTAGTTGTGTTGATAAAAATTTATAAACAAAGCCCTGCCAGATGAACATCTCTTTCTCCAGTTCAGCAGCCAGAACTTTGATTTATAAGAAAGGAATAAGCTAAAAGTTGCAGTACTGAGGCTTGTATGGATGCTGCAGGGATGGTGACGGGGTGGTTAATGGGATGACGGTGACGGTGACGGTGACGTGAAGGGAATGGCGGTGACGGGGCGGTGAAGGGGACGGTAGGCTGGGAACGGTGCAGTGATGGGGACAGATTTTTTCCCTGTGTCATTTTCTATTGCATAAGTTGTATTGTGGAGGAGTGTGTGGCACAGTGGTTGGATCTACAGCCTCAGCACCCTGGGGTTGTGGGTTCAAACCCCGTGCTGCTCCTTGTGACTCTGGGCAAGTCACTTAATCCTCCATAGCCCTAGATACATTAGATAGATTGTGAGCCCTCCGGGACAGAGAGGGAAAATGCTTGAGTACCTGATTGTAAAAACCGCTTAGATAACCTTGATAGGCGGTATATAAAATCCTAATAAAACTTGAAAACTTGAAAACTATTGTAATGTTGTAGTTTTTAAAATTAATAAAGAATAAAAAAAAAGTGCTGCTGCACGTTCAGAAAGTTGGTTTTGATTATCAGCACACTTGGAAGTCCCTGCTATTAGAACGTCCAAGTGCCAACTTAGGCTGGTTTTTGGATGTTTTACAGTATGAGCCCCTATATCCCCAGAAGCTGTACAAATAGCCAAAATATTATTTTGTGTACGTCGCATCTTCAACCTGTGAGCAACTAATTGACTGGCCTTATTCAATTCAAAATGCTTTTGCTTAAGCATCTGTAGATTAAAGTGTGGTTTCTCCAGCTCATAAGAGTTCTGTTCTTTTCACGCTTCCTGTAATTACTGTCCCATTATTCTGTCCCAAGGCTGATGTTTATGAATGCCCTTGAGCCTAACAATCTGTTTAAGGAACCTCTGCCTTGCCTCCTGTTTCTGTTTTTTTATGATAAGTTGCTAAGGAGATAAGGTGCCTTAAGATAGCCTTAAGTGCTTTCCATACGGCCTCAGCCTTAAGTGCTTTCCATATGGTCTCAGGTGAAGCCTCTCTCCCCACATAAAAGTCCAAATATTTCCTTAACCAAGATTCCACTTTACTCACTACCATGGGATCATCCAGCAAACTATCATTCAACCGCCAATATTTTTGACTTTGATTCATCTTCAATAATTTGCCCTATCCTTGCCTGAGTAATCCTGTATATCAGATCCTATCTATAAAAATGTAGTCGATCCTCATGTAAGAGCCATGTACCGGAGAATAATGTGTATAGTCCCTTACCTGTAGAAATCATACAGTTTTCTGCAAGATCTTCCTATCCTTCTTCCTGTAACCTATCACCCTCCATGAATTATCCAAATATGGGGCCATAATTAGATTAATGTTGCCCACAAGGACCAGGGATCCTTCTTTATAGTGCAATATCTGAGTGACCAAGGCTATTGTTTGAGACATATACATTTACTAATGAATAGAAAATTCCATCTAACACAATCATCAGCATTAAATATCTCCTCTGTGGATCCTGCAGCACTCATCGAACTTCTACCTTCAACCCCTTAGCCAGCAAAATGCCTACCCCTTTCTTAGAAGAACCCACCCAGGAAGCCCAAAATGCCCGAGGATAGCGAGGATCCCTCATAAACTGCTCATGAGCACAGAGAAGATGCATTTCCTGCACAAAACAGATCAATGCCTACAGACATTTCAGCTCTTGAAAGAGCACTTTCTTCTTATAAGGAGAATTGAGACCCTTCACATTATGCAATGCTAGCCTCATACCCCCCACCCCCAAGCCATCTGAAATGATTCATGACCTTATAATTCCTGTACCCACCATCATTTCCATCCAACCTCTTCTCCCTCCCCCCAAACCTTCCCTTCCCTATCCCCCTTCCCCTCACTCATACTCTCCCCTCCTAATCCCTTCCCTCATACCCCCCTAGAGGGTTCTTCCCAACTTCTCACTTCCATCCAAAGAAGTATCCATCCCCAGCAGCAAATAACGTATTGCATTGGCAAACCTCTTACAACATCATCATCATCATTCATTCACCATCCAACTTCCCATACACACTACTTTTTTCTCCTCATGCACACTATTCCATTCCCCCTACTCCCAACACCCAATCATTCCCAGTAATCTAGGGAGGCACCCACTTATAAGCAACTAAAGAGGCTCAAAAATATACCCTTCCTAGTCAATACTCAATGTCCTTCCCACGGTAGCTTCCACAGTCCACTGGCAATTAGGGCACTAAAGCCTGGCCATTCCTGAAGATGGTCTGTTTAATGCTGAACCAGTCCTACATTCCACACTCTGCCATCTAAAACAAACCAGAGTGTTGAATAGATTGGTGCGTACCCCCAGGTTTCGGGTATTCCAGCACCTCAATCCTTTTTTTCCTCAGGAGTTCACATGCTTCTTCCAGTGTCACAACTTTCTTATGGACCTCATTAAGAGTAATCGGTAATCCAAAAGGGAATGCCCACCTATAACGAACATTGGCTCAAGCAAGAACAATCTCCTCTTCTGCAGTGTGCTGGAGGCCAAGTCCTGATAGAGCTCAAGGCAGTTGCCATTCCACTGAATATTGTCCAGCTCTCTAGCTCTATGCAGCAATCTTTCTTTTAAAGCAAAGCTTTGGGGACACACTTCAATGTCTCTTGGTCTGTCCATCAACCTAGGACCCAATGCCCTATGCGCTCTTCCCACTCTGTGGTCCAGGGAGTCATCTTATAATAACCATCGGGTTAAGCTTACTACTACTTCTCTGGCATCCTTATGTGTTCCAGTTTTTTGGTACTCCATGGATTCAAAAATTATTTCACTGGGCCCTATTTTCCATATCTTCTATTTTATCCACTAACTCATGTAACTCAGCTCAAACATCTTCCAATTCACTTTGTGTACCAGTAGCAGTCTCCTCACAAGTGTCCATGAGTGTTTTTATTGCATTGATGTAAGCCCCATGTCAGCCATATCCTGCTGCAGTTCTCAGATCATGTCTTTGACCTGCGTTGCAACCATTGAAATTTCAGATCTGACTTCTATAAGCAGCTCTCGTAGGTCAGCCCTGATTGGAGGTTCCAATGCATCACCATTGTGCAAGATACCCAGGCCACCACCACTGGCACTCCCAAAATAAGCTGCTTTCCTCCATCATCCTGCAACCTGAGAGCATGTGGTGACCAATCTGGTTTGCTCTGCTGTGTAGTTTGCTGCCTTATCGGTTTCCTCTTCTTCTTGGATGCTATGGACACACTGCTATACCCCAGGAATTAATCAGACACTCAGGGGCCCTCAAAAATTTGCTAGTTATAGGGGAATTATTCAGCTTTGAGATGGAGCCATGAGCCTAGACTTCTATCTTCACTAGTGATATCACTTCCTCTGTGATGGTGGTGTTGTTATGAATGTACCTTTGTTATCCATTTACATTAGATTTGGCCAGATGGATAGTTTATAATTTTGTTAATTCCCAAAGGAACCCTGATCCCCATCTCATAGCCTCTACATCAGTTCTTCCCAACCCTGTTCTGGAGGACCCCCCAGGCCAGTGGAGTTTTCAGGATAGCCCTTATGAATATGAATGGAGCATATTTGCATGTCTGGAACCTCCATTATATGCAGATATCTCTCGTGCATATTCATTAGGGCTATCCTGAAAACTCGACTGGCCTGAGGGTCCTCCAGGACAGGGTTGGGAACCACTGCTCTACATAAACAATGTCCACAAATGTGTCCCTGGAGAAGATGCAGCAGCAATTGTGGCATTTGCTGATATTAAGAATGTACTTGGATTAACTCTTTCTCTCTGCATACAGGACTCCTGAGAAAGAATCTACGCATATTAATGCTCTTCCAAAATCCTACCAGAAGTTAAATTTGTGGGTGCATTCCAGGGAGCCTCTGAAGTTACCGTTGCTGAAAAAAATTTGTGTAGATTCAAAACTAAGGGACTTTGCCTGCCAGTCATTTAATGGTATCCTTTTCACATTAGGTTAATATGAGAATAATCATGCTTTCTGTTATTGATGGTTATTGCCTTTCTTGCTGGGGACACTCTGTTGCTTGAATACTATGAACAGAGCGGTGAGTAGATTTCAGGCTTTTGTCATATTGATGAAATGAGTCAAGTTTCTCACCATCATAGCAAAAGTACCATTGAGTTTCACTTTAGTAAGTTGGAAATGCCTGGGTGTATATCAAGTTTCTATATGAAATTAGCAATTCATGAGAACCATGTGTCTGACTTGCACTTGAGATTTAGGGGAGAATTCATGAAAAGGCATTAAGCGAAAATGGACATCTTTAGCAGTTAGCGCACACTAACACACTTAATGTCCTTTCATGAATTCCCCCCTAAATTGCTTACTTTTTCCAAAACTGAGTTTCAGATGAGTTACAAAGCAGGCACATTAATAATTTCCCTGTGCAAGAGGCCTTACAATCTAATCTGTAATTAAGGCAATGGAGGGTGAATTGACTTGGCCAAGGTCACCAGTAGGAGAAGCAGGATCCTCAACCCTGTCTCATTCTTAGCCTGCTGCTGTAATCACTAGGTAACTCCTCCATGCCTCATGTCTTTTCCTAGAATCTGAGCTACTTTCCTTAATTCTGTCTTCAGCCATCATGAGATACATGGGAGACTATCCAACAAAACAGGTCATCTCCTCTGTGGAACTCACAGATTGCATCTTCGTGGCAGCCATCAAGGAGGAGAGGCTCCGAGATGAAATCTATTGTCAAATAATGAAACAGCTTACTGGAAACAGTAAAAAGTAATAAGCCAGGACCAGGGGTAGCAGTACTGGATCTAAGCCCACTGATTACTTGCACTTCTGGAGCTGAAGATCTCTCCTAAAATGTGGAAAGATCAATGACACACATTAGGACTGAGGATGGCTTGCTTCTCTTTCTTGGTTGAAACTGATTTGGTTTATTTTTACCTTACAACTGAAAGAATGATGTTCTTTTTCTCTGTTGCACTTTTAGTTAGACTCTTCTAATCATGTTCTCTCTCCTTAGTTACAGTGTGAATAGAGGCTGGCAGTTACTCTGGCTATGCACAGGCCTTTTTCCTCCCAGTAAGTCACTGTTGTCCCATGCTCAGAAGTTTATGGAAACTCGACGAAAGGAACCACTTGCTCAAGAATGCATTAGGAGGATCCAAATTGTTATTCGGTAAACATTAGGGAAGCATTCTGATCCAGAATCTTGGGGACCCTAAAGGACTCCAAGATTTTTATTCATAAACTATGTTCTTCAAATCAAAGTATGATCTCAAAAATTCATATTGGCTGAATATTTACCACTATATCTCAATCAGTGGCGTAGCAAGGGTGAGAGGCGCCCAGGGCGGTTGCGCCCCTCCCCCGCTATCATCTCTGCCCCCCCACTCCTTCCCTGATCCCCCCTGTCGTGCACATGCTCCTCCCGTCCCTTCCCCCATTCCTCTAGTTGTTCACCGCTGTGAGCAACAAGAACATCAACATGCTTCTCACAATCCCATTGGCTCTCTCTCTGACATCACTTCCTATGTGAAGCACCCGGAAGTGACATCAGCGAGAGAGACGATGCAGTCGTGAGGAGCAATTGAAGTTGTTGCTCGCAGCAGTGAACAATTAGAGGTACAGGGGAAGGGAAGGGAAGGAGAGGAGTGAGAAGAGGCAGGGCAGAGAGGGGGAGGGGTGCTAGTACCTCCATCAAAATGGCGCCCAGGGCAGACCGCCTCCCCCCCTTACTACACCACTGATCTCAATGTAACTCCACTTTGAGATACAACTGAAAAAGTTGCAAACTAAATCCAACCACCCTCTCCCTTTCAGAGTTCTCATACTAGACAGCAAGACTTACTGGTGTCTTGTGAGGTGGTCTCACGAATACCAAGGTTGACAATTTGGATGAAAAATATTACAGAATGTTATTATAAAAATATAGTAATAATTATGATTTAGTGTTACTGTCACTATTATGCATGAGTTCCCTTCTCTTTTTGTTCCTGATCTCTTATGGTATTATTTCAACTTGAGGTTGTGAAAGTGAATGCAAATCTGCATTCTGGAAGACTGGGACCATCTCCCATTTGCAGTCTTTCATGTATCATCAACAATGAAATCACTTTCAGTTTCTCTCCACCAATTTTGCCCATTACCCAAGAAGAAAATAATTCCAAGGACACCAAAACCTGTGAATGATAAACTGGCAGGAGGGAAGCATTAACTGCAACAATCTGTCTCAGTTCAGCAGCTGCCTGCCCAAAGTCCAATGAGCATGGCTATTCTCTGTGTCTATCTTATAAAAGTAATTGTCCCTTTTCAGGGTCACAGTGCTCAGAGGTTTGAGGCATTCTTTCTTTATCTTTGTTGAGCCTAAAAGGAGGACTCTAGCATGTCTCCCAGTAGCATCAGGTTGGGAGCTTATCTTTCAGCTGCAGGCACAGACAACCTCCCAGGGCATGGGGGAACTCCTGGACCAGCAGAGCTCAGCGAAACATCACTGTTCAATATCGAGGTCGACCCCCCCCCCCACCTCGATCTGCAGAAGGGCCCTGTACAACTGTCACAGCATAGGTTGTAATAGTTGTTTGGCGCATTAGCGATGTGGCAAAGGAGGCAGGAAGATCACCCCTCTGTTTTCCTCTACGCTTCAACATTAGTAAAGAAACAACGCTGAAAAAAGGCAAGTAATTGTTATTTTGCCATCGTAGCAGGAGCCTCCTGCTAAGCAACTTGTTCCATCGCCATCTTGATTCCCCCTCCTCCCAACACATTTACAGTCAGGGGGCATAGTAGAAGGAAGTGGTGCTTGAGCACAAGCCTCTGCTTGAAGGCCCCATGCTGGTGCTGACCACCTTTGGAGCAACCCAGGATGAGGTAGAGCAACAGCAGTGGCAGGAGAAAGGTAAGAAAAGGAAGGAGGTTGTTAACTATGAAAATGGAGATGATAGACCACTGCTTTCCAAATGCTGCCGTGCCTGCCTAATGACTGGGCTGACCCTGCCCGGCTGTTCATAGTAGGCTGTCCTACTAATAGTAGAGCCCTATATAAGCAGTCATTCTCTAGTTGATAGTGACCTAACAAACTAGGTCTCCAGGGACAAGGCCACCTAACCCAGGAGGTAATGTATTCAAGGAACTCAGGAGTGATAAACTGAGAAGCTGGAAAATTGCTGACAATTTTTTATATGTATACTGCTGCCGGTAAATGCAAACTGGAGCAATAACATTAGCTTATTCTGCCAAGCAAGCTCCTATTGCAGCCCCTAGGTCTACGTTTTGCATAACTTTGCTGTAAACAAATATGGCCCTTAAAAGTTTGTGCTTTCAATAATAATACTGGATTAATATAGCCCAGAGGCTAAAACAGGCTTGTCCAACCTTTTTTATTGGGGGACAAATTGTATATTTTGTAACATTTGGAGGGCCAAGACACGCATCTGTGTGCATACATATTCACTCTCTCTTTCTCCCTCATGTACTCCCTCCTCCCTCCCCCCCATTTTTCATCCAGTCGCTTTCTCTCTCTCCCACTTAACTCCCTTCACCCAGTCTCTTTCCCACTGTAGCCTTAATCCGGGCTCTTTTTTTTTTTTTTTTATCTCTCCCATGTACTTTCCCACAAACTTCACCCAGATATTCCCCTCACCTGGCTTCAGCAAAAGAAGAAACAGCAGGATTCCTGCTCCCCTGCCATGACTTGGCTCCCTGCAAGCTTGAGCCGCATGGTGCTGCAAATTTAGGTTGGTCTCGCAGCTTCAAATCTCATGAGACTTGAAACCACAAGACCAAACTTCTGACATCGTATGGCTCAAGCTTTTTAGAGAGCAGAGACACTGTGGGTAAGATTCTGGGAATTGCTGAGCTTCTGCAGGGCAGAAAGGAGCAGGCTGGGTTCTGGTCAACAGACCATAAGTTGGACAAGCCTGGGTAAAATATAGCAAAGTATGGTACCGAACCAACAAGCTTTGTCTTTCAGAAATTCATTAAATCAGTGGTCTCAAACCCGTGGCCTGGGGGCCACATACGGCCCGCCAGGTACTATTTTGAGGCCCTAGGTATGTTTATCATAATCACAAAAGTAAAATAAAAGTTTCTTGATCATATGTCTCTTTAGCTACAAGTTACAATATTATTATTAAGACTTAGACAAAAGGAAAGATTTATAAAATATAAAGTCTTACCTTATGCAAAATTGTCATTTCTTTAATAAAACATTAACTAATTTTTCTGCGGCCCTTCAAGTACCTACAAATCCAAAATGTGGCCCTGCAAAGGGTTTGAGTTTGAGACCACTGCATTAAATAATTTCCCCTTTAAATAATTCCTTAGCCTTCATTCTGTTTGCTGTTTTCCAGAGCTGGGTGTCGGAAGCAGCCACCTCATCCTGTGGAGGTGGAGGCTATCCAGCAGATGAGCACTAAGATCCTGCACAAGGTGTACTTTCCTAATGAAACAGAAGAGGTAATAAACCTTTTTTTCCCTGAGCCCTTCAGAAGCAGATAAGAAACCTCTCTCCCCTTCATACATAGCTCAGAAGCCTGTCTATATAATCCCTCCCTTCCTCAAGAACATAGAGATGCCCTCTTTAAGGAGATTGCCTGGGTTCAGGTCACTAAGTATGGGGGAGCCAGGCTTGAGTTTTGTCTCTTAAAATATTCACACAGGGCCTATATAGAATTATTAGAATATGGCTCTTACTGTACTAGATTAGACTTATTGTGTGAGAGAAAAGAGCAGCATGTGTGGAAATTGCCTCCAGCTTCCTGCTGTCTTGGGCCCTGGTCCAAACAAATACAAATCTTTCTATATACAAGGTTTGCTCTGATCCCAGGCACATAATTGGCAACTGCCTAGGTGAACTTTAGAAAACCCTTGGGCATGTATGAAACCCCAGTTCCCTGCAGCAGATTTTTCAAAATTAAGCAGCATATTGTCATATTAATTGCATATTAATAGCATATTAATTGTTGATTTGTAAACTTTATAGATAGTAATTTCTGGTGTTCCTTTTTCACATATTTTAAGAACAAATTTTCAAGTTTATTATAGTCTTACTATCCTGCACTGTGGTCTGGCCTTCTAGGTGGCTTACAATCTAACCCACCCTCCCACCCCTTTTACAAAGCCACAGTAAAAGGTGAGGTGATGCTGAGGAAAGTGAGATCCTGCTTTCATCATTCTCACTTCGCCGTCCTTGTTCAATCCATCATTCTCTCTAAACTGGATTACTGCAACTCCATCTATATAAGTCTAACTAAGAAAAACCTCCATAGACTTCAGCTAATTCAGAATGCCGCTGCTAAGCTTATTTTCGCAAAAGGCAAGTTCGATCACGTCTCCCCACTCCTGTCCAAGCTTCACTGGCTTCCAGTACACTCCAGAGTCCTCTTTAAATGTGCCTGCTTAGCCTTCAAGATCCTACATGGCATCCTTCCTCCCGTCATCCCACTCTTTTGGAACTCCTCATACCCCAACTCCACCAGACCCTCCCAAAAACTGAAACTATTATTCCCCTCTACAAAAGGAATATCCCGCGCAGGAAAACTTGAACATCCCGCCCCTTTAGAATCACAGAATTCTGGAACAACCTCACATCCCCACTCAGAAATTCAAGCTCCCTCCAATCCTTCCGCAAACACTTGAAAACTTGTTTTTTTTCAAAAATCTAATCACCTCCCGCTCTCCGGTACCCTTGTCCCTCTCTATCTTCTTACTTTCTCTCCTATAACCCTTCATTGTAGTTCCTTTCTATCTTAACTCTGTAAACCGTGCCAAGCTCTACGCTCGCGGAGATGGCGCGGTATACAAACCCAAGGTTTAGTTTAGTTTAGTTTAGTTTAGTGGCTGCCATGCAGCAAACACTTCGAAGCCCATTAAATCTCTATGGGCATCAGAGCGATTACTGCCCATAGAGCAGATGCTACTGTGGCTTTGTAAAAGGAGCCCTTAGTATAGGAAAAGGGATGTGTAGATAAAACACTGACACGAAAGTGAGAGTAGAGGTAGAACTACAAATCTCTGATAGGATGGGGAGAGGGAAATCAACAATTGTTGATAACACAAAGTTGTTAAATCGCAAGAGGATTGTGAAAAATTGCAAGAGGACTTTGTGAGACTGGAAGACTGGGCATCAAAATGGCAGGCGACGTTTAATGTGAGCAAGTGCAAAGTGATGCATATGGGAAAGAGGAACCCGAACTATAGCTATGTGATGCTGGGTTCTATGTTTGGAGTCACTGCCCAGGAAAAAGATGTAGATGTCATTGTTGAGGATACGCTGAAACCTTCAGCTCAATGTGCGGCAGCTAAGAAAGCAAATAGAATATAGGAATTATCAGGAAAGGAATGGAAAACAAAGATGAAAATGTTATAATGCCCTTATATCGCTCCATGGTATGGCTGCAACTTGAATACTCTGTGCAGTTCTGGTTGCTGTATCACAACCAGAACTGCACACTCCCACCACTCCCCACTCCCACCAACTCCCTCCCCACTCCCACCAACATTTGCTCCCCTTTCTCCCCTCTCAACTTCCATCCAGCATCTGCTCCCCCTCTCTCCCTTCCACACTCTGCCCTTTCTCTCTCCACCTCAATTTCATCCAGTATCCTGCCTCTTCTCTCTCTCCCTTCATCTCAATTTCATCCAGTGTCCTGCCCCTTCTCTCTGTCTCCCTCACCACACTTCAATCAGCATCTGCTCCCTTCTCTCTCTCTCTCCCTCCAACTCAAATCCATCCTATATCCTGCCCCTCTCTCCCTCCACTCCACTTCCATCAGCATCTGTCCCCTTCTCTCTCCCTCTCTCCCACTTTCATCAGTATCTGCCCCCTTCTCTTTCCCTCTACCACACTTCCATCCAGTGTTCTTGCCCATTCTCTCTCTCTCCACCCCACTTCCATCCAGTATCCTGTCCCCCCACCCCCATCCACTGCTGCTGCTTTCCCAAATCACCAGCAGCAGTAGCTGTAAACTTAAATTCAGCGATCTTGGGACCTTCATGCACCTCTTAAATGCAACCCATAATAAGTGTCTATTATAAATGAGAGGAAAAAAGGATCTCAGAAACTAGCAAAAAGAACTTGTCTGAGACTTACCAGTTCCAGATTTCAATCACTGATCCCAAAGAACCTCTCATATATTTCTACATGCTGTCAAATATCTACCTTAACTCATCCTTATCATCCTGTGTGTGGGGGATTTTTTTTTTTTTAACTTTTTTTGTTTATTTGTTATTTACTGATTGTATGAAATCTACAAATAACCTCTATTTTTTAAAATTATTCTTGCTATTTTCTTTACTGCATGTAGTCTACAAATGACCTCTAGCCTCCTAATTGCATATTATATATAAGCAGCTAAATGACATAATGCAATGTGCTAGTAAGGTACAAAAAATTATACAGCAGTTAAATCCCTTATTTCAGCTAACAATAATTATCATAAGTGACAAGCATATAAGCACTTATCTTAACAAACAGTCATTTCCTAACGGAGCCCGTTTTTTCTTCCGGGGACCGTTTAATAGACTATTCACACTGATCCTGCTGTGTCGACCAAACTGACTTTTATGAATGAAAACCACACTGGCTGTCACATTCTCAGTAAACAAATATACAAACACGATGCATCAAATGATACCATTCAAAGTTACATAGCAATAAGTCGAGGAACTTTAAGAAAGAGACCAACAACCAAGTCACAAACCCAGCAGAATCACTGGTATCTATCTAAAAGGTTGTTAATCCACGATGAGACTTCAGTATTATCTTATGGTCTTTCCTTTATTCCATCTGCCCCTTTTGATATGTTCCAATTTTTGATAGACTGTGAAAAGTTCATTACATGCTTACAGATTAAAATATTTTTTGATAGTAAATCAGCTTCCCTCCTACCAATTTTCTATTGTGCGTGAGGGAGACACCATGGTAGAAGGGAGTGGGCATTCCTCCTGCCAATTTTCTTTTGTAGGGGAAGTAGGGTCAGCATGGCAGAAGGATGTGGGCATTCCTTTTGCTGTTTTTGTTGTTCTCAGTGCCGGTTCGTCAGCGGGGGAGGGGGTGCAATGTTCTCCCTAGCGCCTTTTAGCCGGGTGCTTCGCCCGGATAATTTTGGTAAGCGCCCAGCTGTCAACTCGGAAGGTTGCAAATCCTTCTGCCGCTGCTCAACATTTTTTTTAAAAACCTCTCACCAGCTTGGGGATTCCCCGGGCTGACTTGGCACAGCCTGAAGAGCCGCCGGAAGTACACAAATCAATCCTCGATGCGGGGCCCATATCCAAGAGGTTACAGCCAGACTGACTCACTCCGTGATCTCGCACATCTGAACATCAGGATCAGAAACCAAAACATCTCCAACTTCCCGTTAGGTCTTTAAGTCACTTGTTCAGCTGAATCCAGTATACAGGCAGACTCAAGAGCCAATCCTCACTTCATGGGGCGCGGCCTGTGATAGTCTATCACAGAGGGGGGGGAGGGGTGCGGGTTAGGAGCAAGAACAGCTCACTCTCCTGGTCTGCATGGGAGGGGAGGAGAGGATAAAAGTGAGAAGAGAGAAGATGGGTGACTAAAGCTATAGGGATAGAGGTCCATGAAACTTACTCTGTGTCATGCCCAGGCCAACTGCCTCAAAATGGAGAATCCGCTTCCACTAAAGGGGTTGTGTGTCAAGAAGGAAATGAGGAAAATAGTTGAGAGATTTCTTACCAGGTACGATGGTAGACATTTTAGAAATGGTGATTTCCACCAGGAAGGGGTAAAACGCAGACCTCATGGACCTGATGGACCTTGCAGATCTAAACCCGCACGGCCTTAAAAATCTGTGTCTGTGCCACTTGTAGTTTCTGTCTCTGACAGACCTCGATGAGATTTTAGCGTTGACGGATCCGTCTCAGCATAGGGAGGGAAAAGTATTAGGATCCGTCAGCGCTAAAATCTCATCGAGGTCTGTCAGAGCCAGAGACTAGTGCTGGAGCGACAGAACAGAAGCCAAGAGAGTGGGGACATAGGTTTCGGACGTGCGTTATGGAAAAGAAGTCTCCAAACTCCAGCACTAGTCTCTGGCTCTGATAGACCTCGATGAGATTTTAGTGCTGACGGATCCTAATACTTTTCCTTCCCTATGCTGAGACGGATTGAGGTCTGTCAGAGACAGAAACTACAAGTGGCATGGACACGGACCTCAGATTTTTAAGGCCGTGCAGGTTTAGATCCGCGAGGTCCATGAGGTCCGCGCTTTACCCCTTCCCATTTCCACCTAAACGCAGATTCTTACCATGCTGGTGTCTCATCAAATAATGTGGCCAGTGAGTCAAAAGACCCTGCTAGCTCTTCCCAAAATCGAATTCAATTAGAGATGGAAAATTATGTATTCGAGGAAGAAAAATCTCTTGAAATGTCTGCAGATAGTATTGGTCGTACTGCAACAGAGCTGAAAAAAAGGACATTCCCAAGGCAACCAAAAGAGGAGCATTTCAAAGGCGCACCGACAATCCCGCGCCGGACATTTGCGCACCAGTGCACACTGAGACCTGACAATTTTTTATTTTTGAGGGTTACAAAGTAACCCTGTTTTTGAGGGGGGATTTCCCTTCATAACCTTTCCCTTCATAACCCTCAAAAATAAAAAAAATTGCCGGGTCTCAGTGCAGTGCGCCATTGTCGGCGCGCCATTTTCCTGCGGTTACCGGGATTTCTGAGGAAGAAGATTCAGACCCAAAGCTCAAGGTTAAGTTTTCTATAGCTCCTATCAAGGTAAGGTGAATTGGGATGGAAAGAAAAGGAGATATGAGACCATGGAGGGGGGAAGGAGATAGATGCCAGACCAGGAGAAAGAAGGAAGGAGGGAGGAAAGGAAGGAAGGAAAGAGGGAGGGAGAGAAAGGAAGAAGAGGAGATGCCAGATAATGGAGGGGGAGATGGCAGGAAAGGAGAGAGATGCCAGGGCATGGGGGGAGGGAAGAGAAACTAAGGAGACAAATGCAAGACCAGAGGGAAAGAAAGGAGAGGCGGTGCCAGAGCAAGGAGTGAGAGGGAAAGATAGGAGAGGAGAGAGATACCAGACCATGGGGTGCAGTGGGAAGGAAGGAAGGAAATGAGAGAGATACCATAGCATAGGGGAGGGGGTGGAGACAGAAAAATGGAGAGGAGGGTGAGGCTGAAATGAATCATGTTCAAAGGAGAGAAAGGGCACAGGCTATACAGTTTATTGAAGGGATATAGAAAGAGGGAAAATGTCATATTGAAGAGAGGGTGGACAGTGGATGGAAGGGGCAGAGAGAGGGTGGGCAGTGGATGGAAGGGGCAGAGAGAGGGTGGACAGTAGGTGGAAGGAGTAGAGAGAGAGAATTAGATACTTCTTAAATTTAATAAAAATATTCTGGCACAAGTATCAAACCTTAAAAAAGGAAGTCATATTGAGCATTGGATAATAATTAATAATAATTAACTAATAAAAATAGTACACATTTAATTTTTTCCACCACCAAATTTCCTTGTCCTGCCCCACCTGGCTACTTTTTCATGCCTCCGAGCTGGAAAAAATTTCTGGGGAGAACACTGGGGTGCTTTTTTTTCCAATGGGGCAGATATTGCGCATGTATAACATGCATAGCATCTGTGCCCATTTAAAAAATAAGGGCTAAGCAGGTCGCTTTTTTTGAATCACTTTTTTTAATGCATCGGGAAGCTATGTTAGAGCATCAATTGCTCTATTAGTTTACATGGCATTTTAATATTAATGAGCTCATTTGCATGGTCAGATTGGGGAATGAGCGATTGTGCAGAAAACTACTTGGTGAGCCGTTTTTGCATCAGGTTGGCAAATGCAATCGTTGCTAAAGCCGTCAAAACAGGTTTAGCAACAATCTCTGTCTTTAGTGCATCTGGGCCCTAGTTAGCTCCTCAAATGAAGAACAAATCAAAGCCCCCATGTGATTTCCCCCCCCCCCATGAGCAAATAACCAAGTTGTAATCATCTTCCAAGATTTCAAATACTGTAATTCATTTTCATCCAAACAACTATTGATGGACTTCAAGGTTGAGGGCTGAGTACATCTCCTTTTTGTAAGCGATAGATGAAATAAATTGAACTTAGAACTTGATCTTGAATGTAACGAATCCTGCCCCCTCTCAGCTGCTGATTGAAATTTCAAAAGGGGATAAAGCAGATTTTGTTTGAGCAAAATTTTGATAGCATGAAATGATTTAGTTAGCATAAAGAATTTTAAGAGTTTTAATTTTATTTTTAAACAGAAAACCATATAAGATCAGTTCTTTGGCAGGCTTTTACAATATCATTTAAAATTCAAAACTCTCGGTTCCTGTATTTTGTTGATAATACTGCCCCTCCCTACTCTTCCCCACATCTCACCCCACCAGGTAATGCTTAGAAGCTTATGATTGTTCAAACACTTCAATAAAGGTTCGTTTTCAGACTTCTCATATGCCATATGCTGTCTATGAATGTTAAATGATTTAGGCAGGCATTTACAAAGCTGCACTGCCGAGCAGTGCACGCTAAATGCAGTGCCGCCCATAGGAATAGAATGGGCAGATCAGCATTTAACATTTACTGCTTGGCAGCACAGCCAGTACTTTGTTATTGTTTAACTTTTGTGTTTTATTTGTGTGTATAGTCTTTATTGTTATTACTACTACTACTAATCATTTCTATAGCGCTACCTGATGTACATAGTGCTGTATACATTCTTTGCAGGTACTTCTGTCCCTGATGGGCCATGGAGAGTAGGTAAATGTTAAATTATTGAATGTTAAATTGTTCATGGCTAGAGTGTTGTGATAGCCAGGTTTTAAATAATTGTAAATAAAATAAAATTTTTAGGTGTTCGAGGTAGGGATGCACACAAAAGTGAAGGATCTATGCCAGAACATCGCCAGCAAGCTGCAGCTCAGCTCCTGGGAAGGATTCAGCATCTTTGTGAAGATCGCCGATAAGGTATCTCTCAGGGTCCTGCATCTCTTGTTCACCACTTTGTCCTGAAACCCAGTGCTTTTTTTGTAGCAAAAAAAGGTACCAGGCCATTCTTCAGGAGTGGGGAGATCACTGAAGGATCCACCCTCCCCCCACCACCCAACCCCAGTAGCCAGGCCCCCAGCAACCAGTCACAGAGTTCATGAAAAGACAGCACAAAAGAAGTTATCCTGCCATTTTATCGAGCAATGGTGCGTCCTCATCTGGAGTACTACGTCCAATACTGGTCGCTGTACCTTAAGAAGGATATGGCGATACTCAAGAGGGTTCAGAGGAGAGCGACATGTTTGATAAAGGGTATGGGAAACCTTTCATACACTGAGAGACTGGAGAAACTGGGGCTCTTTTCCCTGGAGAAGAGGAGAATTATAGGGGATATGATAGAGACTTACATGATCATGAAGGGCATAGAGAAAGTGGAGAGGGACAGATTCTTCAAACTTTTGAAAACTACAAGAATGAGAGGGCATTCGGAAAAGCTGAAAGGGGACAGATTCAAAACCAGGAAGTTTTTCTTCACCCAGCGGGTGGTGGACACTTGGAATGAGCTTCCAGAGGGCGTGATAGGACAGAGTACAGTATTAGGGTTTAAGAAGGAATTGGATAATTTTCTGAAGGAAAAGGGGATAGAGGGGTATAGATAGAGGACTACTACACAGGTGCTGGACCTGTTGGGCCACCGCGCGATTGGACTGCTGGATACGATGGACCTCTGGTCTGACCCAGCAGAGGCACTTATGTTCTTATGAGTGTGCAAAACCTGAGTTCTTTTATTAATACTTAAGGACCATGGGTCATTTTTAACAAGCAATGGAAAAGGTGGTGGTACTCAGTATCCCCTCAAAAAAAAAAAAAAAGCCTGCTGAAACCACAGAACACTTGGTAGAGTGCAAAATCCCTAAAATAAATATGTCTGCTGCCAACCTCTGTGCTGTGATCTTCAGCTGTTGTTTAATGTCTGACCCCTCTTTAGCCCAAAGCCATATTTAGGCTGAAGCAGAGCCTGGTGTAATAATGAAAAGCAGGGCAAAGGAAGATGACTAAGCCTAAAATGGCCTAACAGTGGAGGTAATAGAGGCTAGTACTTTGGCATATTCAGAGCATAGGACTGACATAGTAAGCAGTGATTGAAAAGAGTTGAAGTTCAGGGAAAATGTAATACCTGGGGCAGGGAGAGCGGTGATGTTGGGTTAAGATGTGCCTACCTACCTGAAGTGAAAGAATTATAATCGGGCAAACCAGATGGGTGTATTTGGTTTCTTTCTTCCATTATTTAGTACATTAGTATTTTATTTTATTTATTTTTAGCATTTATATACCACTTATAACCTAGGGGGTTCATAATAAAAAAAAAAAACGTCTAAAAAGTGTCCTAAATGGCTACTTGGACGATCAAAAAGCCTGATCGTCCAAGTACGCATAACCAAAGCTGGTTTTTAGACGTACCTAAAAACAGCTTAGGCCTTTCCCCTGCCTCTAAACACACAGAGAGAAAAGAGGCGTGTTTAGAGGAGGGGAAAGGGTGGGCAGTGGGCGGGAGGTGGGCCGACCTAAACCTAGGCGTACCAGAGGTATAACCAAAACCGTAGGCAGGTTGCCTAGTCGGCACTTAGACCTTTTTGACTTAGACGAAGTCAAACCAGCCCAAGCTCTCCTGGCCCCGGCGACTCCCCCTCCGACACAACGGGCCAGGAGAGAGCCCAAGCTCTCCTGGCCCCAGCGACTCCCCCTCCGACACAACAGGCCAGGAGAGAGCCCAAGCTCTCCTGGCCCCAGTGACCCCCCTGACTGGATTGGGCCAGGAGGGAGCCCAAGCCCTCCTGGCCCCGGCGACCCCATACCCCCCACCCCCCACTACAATACGGGCAGGAGGGATCCCAGGCCCTCCTGCCCTCGACACAACCCCCCTCCCCCCAATGACCACCCCACCCAGAACCCCTGATTGGCCCCCCCACCGACCCGCGACCCCCACGGCTGACCCCAAAACCCCCCACCCCCTTCCCCGTACCTTTTAGTTAGCCAGACGGACGGGTGCCAAGCCTGCCCATCCGGCAGGCCAGCCTGGTCCAGAATGGGGTCGGATTGGCCCAGGTGGCAGAAGCCCCACCCACAGGTGGGGCCTGAGACGCCTGGGCCAATCAGAATAGGCCCAGTAGCCTTAGGCCCCTCCTGTGGGCGGGGTTTCTGCCGCCTGGGCCAATCCGGCCCCATTCTGGACCAGGCTGGCCTGCCGGATGAACGGACTTGGCACCCATCCATCTGGCCAACTAAAAGGTATGGGGAAGAGAGGTGGGGGGATTCGTGGGGTCAGCAGTATTTGGGGATCCCCAACAGCTACAGCATAGGTGTTGGAATGGGGAAGGTCCTACGGGCCATGGTCTCTCCAAAAATGTTCAATCGCTGGCTTTTCCCGCCCTCCCGCCCATCTCCCGGCGTTATGGTTTAAAATCTTTGGGTAACAGCCATGCAGCTGCCATGCAACATCAAACAGAAGGCCTGTCCCAGAACCCTTCATTCTATTTCCAGGGGCAGGCCTTCTCTTGGACACTGCACGGCGGCTGCCCGAAGATTTAAAACTATAGCACCGGAAGGAAGTGGGTGGGAGACTCAGGAACTGCTGAGAGGTCATGTGCTAGGGTGGAGCTCCTGGGCGCCCCCCCCCAAACAAAACAGCATTTTGCTGCCCATGAGCTACAGCAAGGGTCACAGCCAGTGTTGGACATGTGCCCAGGGCAGAAAATAAAGAGGGCATGGCTGATCCCCTTTCCTACATGCCTTTCCTCTAAGCTTCCCATCTGCAATTACTATCACGCTGACAGATCCTCACCAAATGCAGAACAAAGGATCACAAATTAGAAACAAAAATATGTAGACAAAAATTGAACAGGAAACCCCAAAAAGTTAAACTCAGCAGGTACTGGAGAAATAAAAATAGAAATACATTTCCTTTTCTGTTGAACACAATACAAAGATGTCTGCTATACACATTTCCCAAAGCTAACATATATAAGTCAATAAATTAAAAATAAAATGCTTTTTTTTACCTTTGTTGTCTGTACATTTATGTTCCATAAAGTTGGTTCCAGTTTTTCATTTTTGCTTTCCTATCTTCTGCAAATTCTCCTTCAAGTGACTGCTGTCCATATGTACTTTCTTCTTTCTCCTGTCTTGTTCCATTTCCTTACAACAACTGCCTCTGACATATTAACCTTTCCATTTAGCTCTTTCCTCCCTTTTTTTTCTACCCAAGATCACTCAAATTTCACCCTCTTTCTTCCTTTCTCATTGGCAGAAAGTAATCCAGGACTATGCGTTTTGCCTTTTTCTGAACCACAAAAGACAGCTTTTCTCTGGAATTAGTTACCTCCTGCCAGCTCATATGTGTTGGTCTGCACTACCCAAGCAAGCCCATGTTATTCAGCTCTTCAATGAAGCACCACCAGTTCTCCCCATGGCTGAACTCTTCTCAAGAACAAGCGACTGGTGAGGACCAGTCGCTTGTGTAAAAAAACTCCACTCCTCTCTGCCTAGACCTGCTCTCTGCCTTCCCTGACTCTCTCTGCCTCCCATGGCTCTCCTGCTCTGTGCAGGGACCTGCTCTCTGCCTGCACCAACTTTCCTGCTCTCTGATGCCCTTCCCCGCAGTGCGAGCCTGTGGTTTTAAAGCGGGGCTGCACTGCGGGAAAGGGCGGCAGAGAGCAGGCGAATATAAAATTGCCTCCCTGGCCCAACAAAAGTTGGGAGCAGGAGGGGTGCTCAGTCCCTCCTGCTCCAAAGGCCCAATCCACCCACTGCACCCCCAACCAGCCCACCCATGGTTGAGCCAGCCAGACCAACCCCCCTCCCCATACCTTTAAAAATGTTGGGAGAAGGAAGGGTGCCCAGTCCCTCCTGCTCCGTAGGCCCGATTCCCCGACTGGCCCACCCGTGGTTGGGCCTGCCGGACCAACCCCCCCTCCCCGTACCTTTAAAAATGTTAGGAGCAGGAGGGGTGCCTAGTCCCTCCTGCTCCTTAGGCCTCCGTGATATCATCGGGAGCAGGA
This sequence comes from Geotrypetes seraphini, assembly GCF_902459505.1. NCBI lineage: Eukaryota > Metazoa > Chordata > Amphibia > Gymnophiona > Dermophiidae > Geotrypetes > Geotrypetes seraphini. Next base: position 126,151,854 of record NC_047092.1, read on the forward strand.
GGAAGCACAAAGTCCTCCTGCTTCTTCCGCTCTGCCACGATACTGGCCTTAGACTACGCCCAGGTGCATCATCTGATGCATGGGGAGAGGCCTAAGGTCCTGATTGGCTGAGGCGGCTCGGGCTCCTCCCTTGGGAGAGGCCTGGGGTGCCTCAGCCAATCAGGGACTTCCTTAAGGAGGAGTCTAAGGAAGTCCCTGATTGGCTGAGGTACCACAGGCCCCTCCCAAGGGAGGAGCCCGAGGTGCCTCAGCCAATCAGTGCCTTAGGCCCCTCCCCGTGCATCAGATGATGCGCCGGGGTGGGGCCTAAGACCATTATTGTGCAGCGGCGGCCAAGGGAGCAGGAGCAGGAGGACTTTCCCACTGCTCCCGAAGATTGGCCTAGGAGCAGGAGGGTCCGAACACCCCTCCTGCTCCCGAAGATGGAGGGAGCCTTTCCCTAAGGAACAGGAGGGACCAGGCACCCCTCCTCCTCCTCCCAACAGTTGAACAGATATGCGGGGCGGGTGGGCAGGGCTCGACCGCCTGGGCTGACCTGGGGTGGGCCGGTCGTGGGTGAGGCAGTGGGGCCGGTGGGCTGACTGTGCTTGATCGGGGGGGGGGGGGTCAGGCAGGGCTGGTGTGTCGGGCCAGTGGGTTGGGCTATTGTAGGCTCTCTTGCCTCTCCTGCCTGCTCTCCGGACTCTCCTGCTCTCTGCCGCCGTTCCCCGCAGTGCAGGCCCGCTTTAAAACCAAGGGCTTGCACTGCAGGGAACAGCGGCAGAGAGCAGGAGATTTCGGCGAGCAGGCAAGAGAGATCGGGGCAGAGCAGGGCAGACAGGAGAGATCAGGGCAGAGCCCTGACAGCAGTGACAGGAGGCTGCTTCTCTGTCACTACTGTCAGGGTCTGCGCATGTGCAGGGATCGCACATTTGTGATCCCGCTCGCAAATGGGGGCATTCCTCCAATCGCCCCCATTTGAATACAACTGATTTGTGAATTAGTCGGACCTGCCCGAATCAGAAACGGATTGTTCCGATTCGGGCAGGTTAGTGAATCTAGCCCTATGTTATGGTACTATGTTTATTCATCATGTTTAGATTAGTGTCAACTCTGACCCATCAGACACACATTTATATATTCTGGTACTTCTAGCATAAAAGGCAAGACTACAGATTGGATCAGACAGAAGTCAATTAGCAGCTTTGCTGACACCTTCATTCTGTTTTCTTTCTTCTAGGTGTTTAGCCAAAATAACAATGAGCATTTCTTTGACTCTTTGAGACATCTTTACGATTGGACCAGGCGCAATAAACCCATGAAGGATGGTGAGGACCAAGTTCTTCAGTAATAAAGATGCAATGGTCTCAGCATGCATTTATCATTCTTAATCAATGTGGGTTGAGGACAAAGCTGATACTAGACTGCTAGCCTGGATGAGATGTTTCAGAAATCTTTTTTTTCATTCTTCATTGTATTTCAAGGGGTATCAAAGAGTTTCATATATGAGTTGTCCTTACCTGTTTATGGAGATGTTTATACCACTGCCTTGTTCTTACAGGAATGCCTGTATCCATCAGTTACCAGCTGTTTTTCATGAGGAAGCTCTGGATAAATGTGTTTCCTGGGAAAGACCTGAAGGCTGACTGCATCTTCCACTATCACCAGGTTTGTAACACTTTACATAACATAAGACTACAAGAATTGCCATATTAGGTCAGACTAGAGGTCCATCTAACCAGTAGTATGGCGGAACAGAAATCTCTAATGTAATGTAGTATCCTACTTCCAAAAGTGCCCAAGCCAGGTCAAAAGTACCTGAAATGACTACAGAAAGTATCATGATTCTATGGCAATGGCTTTCCCTGAGTCTACCCTAATAATGGTTTATGAACTTTAATTCCTGGAATTTATCCAAACCTTTTCTAAACCCAGTTACACTAAATGCTTTTACCACATCCTCTGCAATGTGTTCCAAAGTTTAACTATGGGCTCCTTTTATTAAGGTGCGTTAGCGTTTTTAGCACACGCATGAAATTACTGTGCGCTACACAGCACAGTACACTTCTAGAATAACACCAGCTCAATGCTGGCATTAAGGTCTAGTGCGTGTGCTATTCCACGCGTTAAGGCCCTAACGCACCTTAGTAAAAGGAGCCCTATGTGTTGAATGAAAAAATATTCATTTATTTATTTTAAAAAAATTTTATACCGTTTAAAACTAAATGGTTTACATAATTTACATACATAATTTAAAACAAAAACATAATAAAACTAGTATTTTAGTCCATTACATTAACGGGTGCTAGAATATATGTCTGTCTGTCTTTATTTCTGTCTCTTTCTCCCTCCCGCTGTCTTTCTTTCTGTCTGTCTCTCTCCCTGGCCCCCTTTGTCTGTCTGTCTTTCTGTCTCTCCCTGCCCCTGTGTCTTTCTTCTTTTCTTTCTGTCTCCCTTCCTCCCGCTGTCTATCTTTCTTTCTATCTATCTGTCTCCTATGCAGCAGCATTTCTCTCCCCCCACTTCCCTGTACAGCAGCCACAGCAGCATTCCCTCCCCCTACATTTCCCTGTGCAGCAGCATTTCCCCACCCTACTTCCCTGTGCAGCAGCAGCATTTCAATCCCCCCTACTTCCCTGTGCAGCAGCCATAGCAGCAGCATTCCCTCCCCCTCCATTTCCCTCCCCCCACACCATTTTCCTGTGCAGCAGCAGCATTTCCCTTCCCGCGGTCTGGCCGGCTCCCTTAGTCTCTTACCGCCCCCCCTTCCCTTCCCACGGTCCCGACAAACCTGCCGATTCCAGCAGCATCTGCAGCACTCTACACACGCTGCTTCGGGGCCTTCTACTGCCCTGATGTACTCTGATGACATCATCAGAGACACAGCAGAGTAAATCAGGGCAGTAGAAGGCCCCGAAGCAGCATGTGTAGTGCTGCAGACGCTGCTGGAGTTGGCAGGTTTGGAGTCGGGACCGTGAGAAGGGAAGAGGAGGTCGGCAAGGGACTATGTGAGCCGGTCAGACGTCAGGAAGGGATGGGAGGGTCAGAGCATGAAGAACTTACTTGATGAGTGAGTGGGGAGCCGGCAAAGCGGCTGGAGTCTTTTTGTCAGTGCTTCTCTTTCCGGGCCGCTATTTAGTTCAGCTGCCAGGGCTGTTTGGATCCGTGATTCACTTTGAGTTCTGCTGCCGCGAGCGTGGGGTCGTTTTAAGCGCGCATACGCACTCTTGCCAGCCATGGACATATGGATCAGGGAACACGTGGTATGAGTACGCATGCGCGCTTAGTATTTTATTATATTAGATGAACATACAATCAGTCCTCAGAAATCATGACTACAAAATAATACAATAGCTTTGCATAATAAAGATCATGAAAAGTTCACCAACTCTAGCAAAGAGGAAAATTATTGGCTAGAGAAAGGCATCCACAAATAACTGCGTCTTAAGTAATTTTCTAAATATGCCCCTTTCAAGACAATTTCGTATCTGACCCACCAGTGGGTTCCATATCTTAACTCTTGCACAACAAAAAGTCATTTTCCCAGTCTCAACAAGCCTTGGATTCACAGTTGTCTTCAGTAAAGCTAAATTCTCCAAGCACAATGATCTTTTTGGTGTATAGCCAAGTATATTATTTTTAAACAATTCTGGAATGTTTCCATACAAGAACTGATGACAAATCATTACCGCTTTATACTGTACTCTGAAGGCAACTGGTAGCCAATGCAATTTTTGGAGATGTGGCAAAATTTGATCATATTTAGACAATCCCATTATCAATCTTGCTGCTGCATTTTGTATAACCTGCAATGCTGTACATCTTGCTTTTGTTATTCCAAGGTACAGGGCATTGCAGTAATCAAGTCTCGACAAAACCATAGCCTGAACTACAGTACGGAAATCATATGGCGCTAACATTGGTTTTAAAAGTATTACTATACATACAGTATGCATAAACTGTTATGAATGGAAAAGATGACTGCTGTAATGTGTGATCACAAAGCAAAAAAGCTATTTTTGAATGTATGGGATTCTTTTTTTCTTCTTTTTTTTTTGACTACTCTGATGATGAGAATATGATCTTTCTTACTGAATGATTTGGAGAACAGGCCTTCTTGTGAACTTTAAGGGCTGGGATTTGGGGATCATTTTTCTTTTCTAATGTAGTTCATGTTCCTTTCCAAACTTACCATGAGAATAGTTGGATTGGGGGGTTAAGTTCCGAGGGACATGGGAAATTTTTGTTCTTGTTGAGGTGGGAAAGGAGGGGTATTTGGGACATTTGTGTTCCATGATCATCATTCATTGAATTGGATTTATAATAATAATAATTTTATTTTTATATACCGCCAGACCAGGATGGTTCTAGGCGGTTCACAACAAATGGAGCTGAAACATACAGCGATAACTACAATACAAATGGAAATACATCAAATTGTAAATATAAAAAACTCTAAAAGATTAAAACACGATGCTTTAAGATACAAACTTATCAAATAGTTGTGTCTAACAATTTTCTAAAATCAAAATAAGAAGAAATCTCTAGCATAATTTTTCCAAACCAAACATTCAGTTTGGCGGCTTGAAAAGAGACAGGATTTAGTAGAAGGATATATAAACAGATGGGCTGTGCGTGTAGTCTTATTTGAGTGGCTCAAAGAAAAATGAAGAACAAGATAGCCTGGTGACATACCGAAGATTGATTTATAACAAATACATGAAAATTTAAACAAAATTCTAGACTCAATCGGCAACCAATGAAGTTTCTGATAAAAAGGAATAATATGCTCCCATTTTTTTAAACCAAAAGTGAGTCGAACTGCAGTATTTTGAACCACTCTCAATCTCAATTATATGCATTTGATTAATGCATTATTATACAGATTCTTTTATATGATATCCTTGTTTTCATTGATGATCTAATAAAGATATTTCTCAATAAAAGTACTACTTTATAACTTCATGGCATGCTGTTTAGTCTTTGTACATTTTGAAAGAGTAAATATGCATATTGTGACAGGTCGAGATCATGTTAATCTGACAAAGATAGTGCCTTGTCTGGGAATTGCCTCAGGGGGAGCTCTAGCTCCCTGATTAGGAGTCAGAGGTACAAATAATACTGGAACAGGTAGTTTCTCTTTAAATAGAAACTACAACTCCCATAAGACTTAATGCTAAAATGATTGCCCTCAAGAATACAAGAAGAAGAGGAGAAACTAAGGAAAAGCTAGCTTAGCTTAGAGAGATGGGATGAAGCTTCTAGAAGGGGGAGGCAGGGAAGTCTTCCTAACTACCACAGGAAGCACTGCCCATACTGGGACTACTGGGAGAGGTGGTGGGAGGAGCTCAGAGGGAGCCTAATTGGACAGGAAAGGAGATTGGCTTCTGAATGGTGGAGGTCTTCATGAGAAGGGTACGGTGTAGTCTCCAGTGCCCTATAAAAGCTCTTACCCAGAAAAAAAGAAAGAGAGAAGCTGAGAGAAGAAACGTCTGGAGGGAAATTTACCTAGCTGAGGAAAAGGAGAGACTACAGGGCCTGAGCAACTCCAGCCCTAAAAGCCTGTAGCAAAAGGACTACAGAGAAACAGAAAGGAGACAAGGTACTTATCTTGGAAAAAGGGAGCGATTTCTTTGTAGTTTTTGCATGTTTGATTTTGAAAATATTTTCTTTGGAACAAAGACTTACAGCCGGAGAGGGGGGGGGGTGAAAGGACCATAAGGTCAAGATAGTGTTGTCCTCTCCAAGGGGTGGAAGCTGTTCAACTGAGTTCCTGTTACTCATTGAAAAGGGCTCAATATCAATGTATTGCTACTTGGAAAAGAGATATTTTGAAAGGAGAATTATTCACACAGAGCTGGTGAGAAGTGGCTACAGGAAGGCTGATTTCTATAAGATTGGGAGCCTGATAACCATTTTGCCCAAACTGCCTAACTAGATCTGGAAAACTGCTACAATCATGACACAATCATGAAGCCTAAGAGAACAAATGCCTAACCAATTGGTTTTCTTGTTGAAGTGGAAAAGGGTGCTGAGTGGAAGGAAGTCCTGAACAAGAGATTTGGGAAAGTCACTGTGTGTGTTTAGAGACCCAACAAGGAGGACTACTGTTATTTGCTAGTAGGTAGAGGTGGTCTGCCTTTAATCCTCTATTAAAGTCCTTTCTGGTTGCACTGAATGATTGCTGGCTGGGGATACTGTTGGCCATAGTGCCCCATTACAACATACGTATATGTGTAAATGCCAAAATTCTGGCTAAGCACTATTCTATATCTTACATAGTATATTTTTGATAAATAGGCATATGTATAAACCAGTGTCTCAAACTCATGGCCCGCCATGTACTATTTTGAGGCCCTCGGTATGTTTATCATAATCACAAAAGTAAAATAAAACAGTTTCTTGATCATATGTCTCTTTAGCTATAAATTATTATTAAGGCTTAGCCAAAAGGAAAGATTTATAAACTATAAAGAGTTTTACCTCATGCAAAATTGTCATTTCTTTAATAAGACATTAACTATTTTTTTCTGAGGCCCTCCAAGTACCTACAAATCCAAAATGTGGCCCTGCAAAGAGTTTGAGTTTGAGACCATTGGTATAGATGGAGCATGGATAAGTGTTGCATATTCACACTTAGATGGTGACCCGTCAAAAGTGCGCCAGACTTTGGCACACTGATAATCCCGCGGTGACATTTGTGTGCAGGACATATGCTCGCCGCCGCTTTTAAGCCTTTTCATTAGCTCTGTGAGGGTATGTGTGGGGGGGGGAACCCCTCCACTACATTTACAAGTCCTCGCGTTCCCGTGGGGGGAGTAACCCCCCCCCCATTACACTGAAAACTCCAACAGCGAAAACAGGAGTTTTCAGTGTACTTGAGGACTTGTAAATCTAGTGGGGGGTTCCCCACCACACACACCCTCACAGCGCTAACAGAAAGTCTTAAAAGCTGCGGAAGCAGCGGCGCACATATGTCCTGCACGCAAATGTCACTGTGGGACTGTCAGCACGCCAAAGTCCAGCGTGCTTTAGATGGTGTACCCACTTAGATATATTTCCGGCATTTAGGTTTAACTATGCATTGAGTGCAAAATAATTTACTATTTGCTTTAATTGTATTACAGTGTAATTTTATGGCATGTCAAAATCAAACTTTTGCGTCTCCCAACTTTTCTAGATAAACTCATCATCCCCTTTTGCTCTTCCCGGACCTTTAGATCGGCTGATCAGAACTTATTGACTATACCTTCCATTAAAAAATTCTACTACACTAGAAATACTAATTTTTCTGTTGTAGCTCCAACTTTATGGAACACCATACCACCTCAACTCTGCTTCAAAAACTCCCTCAACTGATTCAAGTCTAAACTAAAAACATTCTTATTTCAAGACGCATACCACAGAGTCTAAAGGCTCCCTTTATGAAGGTGCGCTAGGGCCTTAACGCGTGCAATAGCGCGTGTTAAATTCCCCTGCGCACGAACCTCTACCGCCTTCTTTTCAGCAGGTGGTAGATTTTTGGCTACCATGTGCTATAGCGTGCGGTAATTTTGTGCGTGTGCTAAAAACCCTAGCGCACCTTCCTAAGAACATAAGCAATGCCTCTGCTGGGTCAGACCTGAGGTCCATCGTGCTCAGCAGTCCACTCACGCAGCGGCCCAACAGGTCCAGGACCTGTGCAGTAATCCTCTATCTATACCCCTCTATCCCCTTTTCCAGCAGGAAATTGTCCAATCCTTTCTTGAACCCCAGTACTGTACTCTGCCCTATTACGCCCTCTGGAAGCGCATTCCAGGTGTCCACCACACATTGGGTAAAAAAGAACTTCCTAGCATTCGTTTTGAATCTGTCCCCTTTCAACTTTTCCGAATGCCCTCTTGTTCTTTTATTTTTCGAAAGTTTGAAGAATCTGTCCCTCTCTACTCTCTCTATGGCCTTCATGATCTTGTAAGTCTCTATCATATCCCCTCTAAGTCTCCTCTTCTCCAGGGAAAAGAGTCCCAGTTTTCCCAATCTCTCAGCGTATGAAAGGTTTTCCAAACCTTTTATCAGACGTGTCGCTTTCCTCTGAACCCTCTCGAGTATCGCCATATCCTTCTTAAGGTACGGCGACCAATATTGGGCACAGTACTCCAGATGCGGACGCACCATCGCCCGATACAACGGCAGGATAACTTCTTTCGTTCTGGTTGTAATACCCTTCTTGATTATGCCTAGCATTCTGTTTGCCTTCTTAGCGGCAGCTGCGCACTGTGCCGTCGGCTTCATTGTCATGTCCACCATTACCCCAAATCCCTTTCTTGGGTACTCTCATTCAATAAAAGGAGCCCTAAATATCTCCTTTCCAACAGCATAGCAGTATATTACACGAACCGCTTTTAAGAAGTGATCCCCATTCCTGGTATTTTATTCCCCCCTTCCCTTTAATTAATTTGTTTTTAAATGATGTAATTATTAACTTCCCCCCCTTTACCCTCAAACTCATGTTTGTATTTATAATTTGTCTATTCAATGTTCACATTTCCCCCTCCTAACCCCCTACAAAAATTTATTTTAACCTTTTTTAGCTTTATAAACCGGCAAGGTGCACATTGATGGTCGGTATATTAAAATGTAATTAAACTTGAAACTTAAAAGAGTACACGATTGATTGATTGTATTGCACTTTGATGAACTTTGACATCATCTAGCAAAAGATTGATTGATTGATTGAATTGGTACTTTGTTGAATTTTGCTACAGTATATTAAACAGAATATAGAATCCTGACCATCCACTTTGTTCTGTGCTCTGCTTTATACTATGTGGGACATTTTTTCTTCCTCTTCGTGTATCACTGCAAGTCATGTTAGGGTATTTGCATAGTAATGAGATGCAAAACATGCATTTGCATGATTTGCATCTTATTGCTTAACCCATAGCAATTTAAGTGACTCTAAAGCCACCTGACTAAAAATACTGTGGCAATATTTAAGTCATGTTAAGGACTAAATAACATGACTTAAGTCCCTAACACCACTTGATGACTTTCCCCTAAATGTCTTTGTCCTAAAAGATCAATGCTGGGAGTTACAGCTGCTACCAAACATGTTTAAGATTTGGTAAACAGCTGCTATTGAGTAGTACGCCACTGGACAGAATAGGAGAAGTTGCCCCCTTAATCAACCAGTGATTTCCCCCACCGACCTCCACTGGCAAGAAAATTTGGCCTCTGACATTGCTGGGAACATATGTTTATTTTTCTAAAATAACAGCCAGCTTCAGTAAGATGTTATCTCACTGATTTACCATACTCCATTCTATGTTGGCTTCACTATTTTAAGGTCCTCAGCGGGCCACCACACACTCAAACCATCTCATTGTGTGGGGCTTTATGCTCCCATTCGTCATTGGACCCATCTATATTTCATGTGTGCATGTATCGCAAATATTAATTTTAAAAAAAAATTTTTTGTATGAATACATATATGCTAAAAGTACTTAGCTTGTGGATTCGACGCTAATCGGGAGGGTAGAAACATCAATCACCCAACATGTTTCGCCCATACAACTCAAGGGCTTTATCAAGGCTCCCTCTCCCTAAACAGAATAAAAAACACCTAAGTGTCACTATTATCATAAAGCATATATTACTATAATTTAAACTTTTTACAGACAGTAACCCTTACCGTTCATAATCGTTTTCTCCCACCATCGCGTCTAAAACGAAATGGCGGTCACGCTCTTAATCAGCTGATTTATATGTGACCCAGGCGCCAACGTCCCAGATGATCAGGGACGTCAGAGTCTGACGTCAAAACTTGCAGTAACCAGAATTGACACGTATTCTTTGTTTGTACTTTCCTTATTTAGCGGAAGGAATTTTTTGGGTGGATTAACACTAAGAATCCCAATTTGCAGTTTGTCCCCCATTATAGTATAGATAAGATTGAGTTTTTGGACATACTGATAAGCAGGGATCAAATGACAATTGAAACAACTCTATATAGGAAGCCGGTGGCTCGTAACACCCTTCTCCACTTTGATAGTTTTCACCCCTACCATCTAAAGCATAGTCTACCCATAAGCCAATACTTGAGAGCACGGAGGGTCTGCTCCACGCTAGCCGAATTTAAGAAGGTGGCTAGGGATTTGGAGGGGCGTTTTCAAGAGCGAGGGTACCCTAAAAGTTCCATTAGACATGCCTTTCTACGGGCCCGCTATGCTCAACGGGAATTGTTACTTATGGATAAACCCCGGGTACAGGAGGAAGGGCGGTTAGTATGCGTCCTTCCCTTTTCTAGAGCATCAGGGGTACTGATTTCCCAGATCAGACAACATTGGCATATATTAAACCTTCATGAGGGTTTTTCAGAGCTCCCCCTTTTTTCATACCGTAGAGGCAAAACTATTGGTCAGGCCCTTAAAAAACCGGATAGTCAATATGATAGCGAGACTGGTACTGGACACACTAAATGTCACCACTGTCAATGGTGTGACCTCACGTTGGAAGGGCCTCAATGGATTGATCCCCAATCAGGTTACGTGGTGAGAGCTAGGGCTGACACGACCTGTAAGACAACGAGGGTGGTGTATATAATAGTGTGCCCATGTAATCTCGTGTATGTGGGCCATACTAAGAGGGCCATTAACGTACGCTTGAATGAGCATAAATCCCGCATCAATACTGGGGCAGTACAAGCCCCCATAGTTCAGCATTGGCTGGATAAGGGCCATGGGATTCAACATATAAAATGGAGGGTTATTGACTATGTATCTGAAAGGGAATTAGAAGGGGATTGGGAGGGAAGACTAAACTTAATTGAACAACGCTGGATTTATCGCCTTAACACGGTAGCTCCATATGGACTTAACAATGAGCTGGAGTGGGCTTCTCTAATATGAGGCGGGCTCTGGGGGTTCTTAGTTATTATCTTCCACTAAATAAGGAAAGTACAAACAAAGAATACGTGTCAATTCTGGTTACTGCAAGTTTTGACGTCAGACTCTGACGTCCCTGATCATCTGGGACGTTGGCGCCTGGGTCACGTATAAATCAGCTGATTAAGAACGTGACCGCCATTTCGTTTTAGACGCGATGGTGGGAGAAAACGATTATGAACGGTAAGGGTTACTGTCTGTAAAAAGTTTAAATTATAGTAATATATGCTTTATGATTATAGTGACACTTAGGTGTTTTTTATTCTGTTTAGGGAGAGGGAGCCTTGATAAAGCCCTTGAGTTGTATGGGCGAAACATGTTGGGTGATTGATGTTTCTACCCTCCCGATTAGCGTCGAATCCACAAGCTAAGTACTTTTAGCATATATGTATTCATACAAAAAAATTTTTAAAAAAATTAATATTTGCGATACATGCACACATGAAATATAGATGGGTCCAATGACGAATGGGAGCATAAAGCCCCACACAATGAGATGGTTTGAGTGTGTAGTGGCCCGCTGAGGACCTTAAAATAGTGAAGCCAACATAGAATGGAGTATGGTAAATCAGTGAGATAACATCTTACTGAAGCTGGCTGTTATATGAGAATATTCTTCATTCAAATTCATACAGTTAGTGCCTAGCGTTTCATTATTTTTCTAAAATGACAGTGATAAGCATTGTGGCCTAGCCAGATCTAGTATTATCCCAGGACAAGCAGGCAGCATATTCTTGACTGATGGGTGACGGCACCGACGGATCCCCGGTACGGACAATTTAGAGTGATTGCACTCTAAGAACTTGGAAAGTTCTAGTAGGCCACACCGCGCACGCGCGTGTGCCTTCCCGCACGACAGAGGCATGCGGTCCCCAGTTTCTTAGTTTCCGCGGAGCTAAGAAGACGCACTTTTCAACGGCTGTTGAAAACTTTTTTCTTCATTCACCTTCCCGCTCGCGTAAACCTCTATGGAAATTGTATTTCCTTTTTTCTTTTATTATTTTCTTATTATAAAAAAAAAAAAAGAATTTCTTTTTTCTTTCTTTTTTCGGTTTTGCCCCGGCGGGGCCTGCTGCCACCATCGAGGCCTCGGCCTTCGATTTGGCAGAAGCCGTTTTTACGTTCATGCCCCCCCAACCCGGGTTTAAGAAGTGCCAGCGGTGCGCACGGCCCATCTCTCTCACCGACCCGCATAACTGGTGCTTGCAGTGCCTGGGTCCTGACCATCGGGCGTCCACCTGCACCCGCTGTGCCACTTTAAAAAAGAGAACCTTAAAAAACCGTCAGATCCAGCAGCGGTTATTGTTTGGTACCGACATGTCGGATTCTGCGGCACCGGCTCCGACATCGGCCCCGTCTCAGTCGGCACCTACCTCGTCGACACCGCGCGACACTGCGTCGGCGTCGCATTCTCCAGGTAAACCGGCTAAGAAGCCTTCCCCGCTGGAGCGTCCTCCGGTCTCAGTAGCAGCGAGCCAAGTCCTGCCGACCTCGAGGCGCCCGCGGAAGCGCTCCGCACCGATTGAGGTGAGCCCCTCGACATCGGGTTCCTCCTCTTCGGAGTGTCGAGCGGCACCGAAGGTACCGCAGAAGAAAAAACCGGTACCGGTGCCTTCGCTGGATGAGCGAATTGCCGCCGTCCTGCAGGTGCAGCTCAAGGAGCAATTGCAGCAGCTCCTTCCTGCTCTTTTGAAACCGAGCCTTCCAGTCCCGGTCCGGTCTGAGCCACCGGTACCGACAGTGGAGCAGCCTCTTTTATCTGCATCCACTCTGTTGGTACCGGTACATTCTGCTTCATCGGTATCCATGCCGATCTTAGCGCCGGAACCGAGGGCCTTACATCAGGCTGTTCAAACTTCGGCACCGACACAGCCCTTAACATCTCCCGGTACTGCTTCTCTCAGGTCGGGTAAGTCGACACGCAAGACTCGACACCTGGACCCTTCCACACCGGAGACCCGGGATCACAGCTTCCAGGTGAAGGACCCTGATCTGTGGGGTGACTCCGAAGAGCCTCTTCTCTCTGAGGGGGAATGTTCATCGGCTGACGAGGATCCTTCTGTTTTAGATCCGTCCTCTAAGCCTGATGCAACCTCTTTCACCTCATTTCTGAAAGAGATGTGTGACTCTCTCTCTCTATTCCCTTGGAGGCTGAGTCCAAAAAATCCAAGGCGTTTCTTGATGCACTGGATTTTGACCAGCCTCCAAGGGAATTTCTAAAATTGCCTCTCCATGATATATTAAGAGAGACTTTTTACAAAAATCTGGAGACGCCTTTAACCATCCCAGGAGCCCCTCGCAAACTGGATTCCTTATACAAGGTCATCCCAATTCCTGGCTTTGACAAACCACAACTCCCTCATGAGTCTCTCTTGGTGGAATCCACTTTAAAGAAATCCACGGGAGCTAGTGTGTATGCCTCGGTCCCTCCTGGCAGAGAAGGTAAGGCCATGGATAAGTTTGGCAAAAGGTTGTATTAGAATGCGATGCTAGCTAATAGATCAGGGAATTATGCTTTTCATTTCTCTTTCTATCTAAAGCATCTCATTCAAAATCTGACTGCTTTTGAGAAATACCTCCCTGACCGCAAAAGATCTGCCTTTCGCCAAACTTCTTCATCCCTTTTACAACTACGCAAATTCATGGTCAGGTCGATCTATGACACATTTGAGCTGACCTCTCGAGCCACGGCCATGTCGGTGGCCATGAGTCGTCTGGCGTGGCTCAGGGTTTCAGAACTTGATGTCAACCATCAAGACCGACTGGCTAATGCGCCTTGCCTGGGTGATGAGCTCTTTGGAGAATCCATGGACTCCACTACCCAAAAGCTCTCAGCTCATGAGACTAGGTGGGATACTCTCCTCAAAACAAAAAAGAAGACCCCACCTACTAGGCCTTTTCGACAGCAATCGGCCTACCAACGCCGCTATGTGGCTCGTCCTTTGCCACCAGCCCCTCAGCAACCTAGGCGCCAACGACAACAACAAAGGCAAAACCCTAGACCAGCGCAACAACAACAACAGGTAAAGCCTCCTCCTCCACAAAAGTCGTCCCAGCCCTTTTGACTTGGTTCTCCAGGACATAGCCAGTATTATTCCATCTGCCCATCTTCCACAACCCATAGGAGGACGCCTTGCTCATTATATAAGCCGTTGGGAAATCATCACCTCGGATCAATGGGTCCTCAACATCATCCGCCACGGCTATTCTCTCAACTTTCAGACTCTTCCTACCCAAAGTCTGCCAAAAGAGTCTGCTTTGAACACTCCGCAGTCTTTACTCCTTCTTCAGGAGGTTCAATCCCTCCTCCTTCTGAACGCCATAGAGGAAGTTCCTCTAGATCAGCAGGGACAGGGATTCTACTCCCGTTATTTTCTAGTCCCCAAAAAAACAGGAGATCTCAGACCTATCCTAGATCTTCGCGATCTCAACAAATGCTTGGTCAAAGAAAAATTCAGGATGCTTTCTCTGGCCACTCTTTGCCCTCTTCTCAATCAAGGCGACTGGCTATGTTCCCTCGATCTCAAAGAGGCGTATACTCACATCCCGATCAATCTGGCCTCCAGACAGTACCTCCGCTTCATGATCAATCATTGTCATTACCAATACAAGGTGCTGCCCTTCGGTCTTGTCTCCTCTCCAAGAGTGTTCACCAAATGTCTGATTGTGGTGGCTGCCTACCTATGCTCTCACCACCTTCAAGTCTTTCCTTACCTGGACGATTGGTTAATCAAGACCAATTCATCTCAGTCAGTACTTTTGGCCACCAACCAAACCATCCTGTTTCTACAGCTCTTGGGATTCGAGATCAATCTACCCAAATCTCATGTCATCCCCACTCAGAGACTTCAATTCATTGGAGCGGTGCTGGACACAGTCCTCATGAGAGCGTTCCTACCGTCCAACCGTCTTCAAACTCTTCAATCTCTATGTCAGCAGGTACTTCCACAACGTTCTATCTCGGCCAAGCAAATGATGATACTCTTGGGTCACATGGCCTCCACAGTTCATGTCACACCCTTCGTACGTCTTCACCTGCGCACTCCTCAGTGGACCCTAGCTACCCAGTGATCCCAAGTGACGGATCCTTGCTCTCGACACATATCTGTGACATCATCTCTTCGTCGATCTCTACAATGGTGGTTGATATCCTCAAATCTCTTAAGAGGTCTTCTATTCCATCTACCTCCTCATCAACTTGTCATCACCACCGATGCCTCCCCTTACGCCTGGGGAGCTCATTTGAACGAATTCCAAACTCAGGGTCTTTGGACAGTCCAAGAAATGAAGCATCACATCAATTTCCTGGAACTCAGAGCGATGTTTTATGCCCTCAAGGCCTTCCAACATCTTCTCTTTCCTCAAGTCCTTCTGCTCTGCACAGACAATCAAGTAGCGATGTACTACATCAACAAGCAGGGTGGGACAGACTCTCGCCTCTTGTGCCAGGAAGCCCAGAAGATTTGGGCTTGGGCCACAAATCAGCAACTATTCCTGAAAGCAATCTACATTCAGGGAGAACAGAATTCCTTGGCGGACAAACTCAGCAGAATTCTTCAGCCTCACGAGTGGACTCTCGATCCTGTCACCCTACAGTCCATCTTCGCTCAGTGGGGTACTCCTCAGATAGACCTCTTTGCAGCTCCTCACAATCACCAGCTGCCCCTCTTCTGCTCCAGGCTCTACACCCCTCACCGTCTAGCAGCAGATGCATTTCTCCTGGACTGGTTGAATCTGTTCCTGTATGCTTTCCCTCCACTTCCTTTCATGTTGCGAACCTTGTTCAAGCTCAAGAGGGAACAGGCCACCATGATTCTCATCGCTCCACGATGGCCCAGGCAACATTGGTTCTCCCTTCTACTTCATCTCAGTTCCAGGGAGCCTATTCTTCTTCCATTGTTTCCTTCTCTGCTTACTCAGCATCAGGAGACCCTTCTGCATCCCAACCTCCAGTCTCTGCACCTGACAGCTTGGTATCTCTCGGGCTGACTTCGAATGATACTCTTTTGTCCCAGCCCGTTCGTTCCATTCTGGATGCCTCCAGGAAACCTGCCACTCTTCAATGTTATCACCAGAAGTGGACACGGTTTTCTTCCTGGTGTCTTCTTCATCATCATGATCCTACGTCCCTTGCAGTGGAGACCTTGTTGGATTACCTTCTTTCTTTGTCTGACTCTGGACTCAAGTCTACTTCCATCAGAGTCCACCTCAGTGCTATTGCTGCTTTTCATGAGCCAGTACATGGAAAACTCCTTTCAACTCATCCTTTGGTTTCCAGATTCATGCGGGGTCTTTTCAATGTGAAACCACCTCTTAAGGCTCCACCTGTAGTCTGGGATCTTAATGTGGTTCTCTCCGCCTTGATGAAGCCCCCGTTTGAACCTTTGGCTACGGCTCCTTTCAAGTTTCTCACTTGGAAAGTGGTCTTCCTTATTGCTCTAACCTCTGCCAGGAGGGTCAGTGAGCTACATGCACTAGTGGCGGATCCACCTTTTACAGTCTTTCATCATGACAAGGTGGTTCTGCGTACACATCCAAAGTTTCTCCCTAAGGTTGTCTCTGAATTCCATCTCAACCAATCCATTGTTCTGCCTGTCTTCTTTCCGAAACCTCACTCTCATTCTGGAGAACAGGCTCTACATACTTTGGACTGTAAGCGGGCTTTAGCTTACTATTTAGAGCATACTAAACCCCACAGATCATTCCCTCAACTCTTTCTGTCCTTTGATCCGAATAAATTGGGACGTCCTGTTACGAAACGTACGTTGTCTAATTGGCTTGCAGCGTGCATTTCATTCTGTTATGCTCAGTCTGGACTGACACTGGAAGGTTCTGTCACGGCCCATAGAGTTCGACCTATGGCAGCATCTGTAGCTTTCCTCCGTTCCACTCCTATTGAGGAAATCTGCAAGGCTGCTACTTGGTCCTCAGTTCATACTTTTACATCTCACTATTGTCTGGATGCATTCTCCAGACGGGATGGACACTTCGGCCAATCTGTTTTGCAAAATTTGTTTTCCTAATGGCCAACCTTCCCTCCATCCCTCTTTTTGTTAGCTTGGAGGTCACCCATCAGTCAAGAATATGCTGCCTGCTTGTCCTGGGATAAAGCACAGTTACTTACTGTAACAGGTGTTATCCAGGGACAGCAGGCAGATATTCTTGCGTCCCACCCACCTCCCCGGGTTGGCTTCTTAGCTGGCTTATCCTAACTGGGGACCGTGCGCCTCTGTCGGGCGGGAAGGCACTCGCACGTGCACGGTGCGGCCTACTAGAACTTTCCAAGTTCTTAGAATGCAATCACTCTAAAATTGTCTGTACCGGGGCTCCGTCGGTGCCGTCACCCATCAGTCAAGAATATCTGCCTGCTGTCCCTGGATAACACCTGTTACGGTAAGTAACTGTGCTTTTTGGATGGCACAACAGTTAACTTGGAGGAGTCCTTCCACATAACCCCTCCCCCCTTGCCTCCTAGAGATATTTAAAAAAAATGAAAGGTTTCAACATCTCCCCTCTTCCCTCCACAGCATCTCAACATCTGCTCTCCAATCTCTCAACCCCATCTCTCCCCAGTATACCTTGCATGTGTGCATGTGCCTGCAGTGATTCATTTCTGCTTCCAGTGCCACATCTCACCAGACAGGAAGCAGGAAGTGATGTAAGCAAGGGCAGGAAGCAGCAGAGGGAAGCCTTTTGGAGTTGACACTGGCAGCAGAAATGAATCATTGTAGGCATTGGGACATGTGCAAGGTATACTGTTGAGAGATAAGACAGCAGAAGATGATGAGATGCTGTGGAGGGGAGAGGACAGTGTAGTGCTGCTGCTGGGAGGGCCTGTGCTCACCATAACTATGCCACTGACATGTATGTACCAGCACAAACATGTTTATGGCTGGTTTTCAACTTGTTGAAGTCTTCAGTGTTTTAGAAAAAAAAAAAAAAAAAAGCAGATGTTTTTGCTGCCCACCTGGTACATAAATATCCATTTCTCCTGTATTTTAGAACAGCCTTTACATCATTCTAAAATACTAATGAAACGAGATGTCCTATCCTGAATGCCTTAATTCTGACATCTATATCCTTTCCAAAATGGGGCTGCCTGCATCTAGTTTGCATCACTCTGGATAAATTCAAAAAGACCATTACACATAAATCACAAAAAGAAATTGACAACAGAAATAGAAACTGGATACTGTATTTTTATCAGGCTCTAAAGCAAAAGTACTATTCAATATAAAATCCTTTTATCCAATTTTATCCAATTACTTGCTCGGTCTCCTCCTCCAAATGCTCACTCTTTTGTTCTCTGGGTGCTCCCCTGTCCCAGCTTATGCACTGATGAGTTTGTGCAACTGTCAGTCATTTTGATCTATATACAGTACTGGTACTCCTGGGCTTGGGAACAGTATCAGAATATTAGGGATGTGTTGTCATTTTATTTCTGGAACAAAAGAAAAAAAAACTTATGAAATATTGTTCATTTTCCTTTTGTGTCAATTTTGGCCACATTTTATTTGTTTGGTACACGGAACTGTGAGCAGCAGACAACTACATCATTCACAGTTTTGCTCAGCCTGGCAGAATAGATGTGCAGCCAGAACAGGATTGAGGTCATATGTTGAGTTTTGTAAACCCCTGCTGTGCCGAACCTATTTGTATTACTCCTGGACCCATGATGCACCAGACTTCAATGTTCTGTGGTTCTTTGGCTAAATAAACTGCTACATTTCCCATGTTGCATGGGACTTTGACAGAAATGCATTTCTTTCTTTCTTTCAGGAGCTGCCCAAATATCTACGAGGGTATCACAAGTGCTCAGTGGAAGAAACTGTGCACATGGCTGGGTTGATTTATAAGGTCAATTTTAACAATGACAAGACACAACTTGCAGTCATCTCCAAGATCCTGAAGGACCTGGTTCCAGAAAACATGTTGCGACTGAAGCCTTCTGAAGATTGGAAAAAGGTAACATTCCATTGGTGCAGTGGCAGGGTGACGAGTCAAAAGTGAGCAGGATAATCACGCGCTGACAAAGCCGCTCGGACAAATGCGCGCAGGACATCTGGATTAAAACTTAACTTTAAAGCGATCCGAAGGGGTGTGTGGGGCTCATAATCAAACATGTCTAAATACCTTCCCAAGTCAGAACTTGGACAACCTAAAAGACAGGTCGTCCAAGTGCCAATAATCAAACCAACTTTCTGAATGTGCCACGGGACTTTTTATGCCTCTGAATGCCGCTATGTGCCCAGAGCTGAAAGGGCCATATCCGGAGGAGTGGTTAGGGCAGGATGGGGGCTGACCAAGACTTAATTGTCCTGCAGGTATAACCGATTGTTTTACTAGACAATATAAAAACAGGTATAAGTGCCAAAAAGGTATTCAAAGTTTATTTTATTTATTTAAAAAATTTCTATACCGTTTTATTCCAAAACGGTTTACAATAAAATTATATACATAAAGTGACCAGATAACCACTGCAGAGACAAAGTAAAGACCCACACACACTCTCCCAGTGTTCACTGACCTCCTCACACCCCCACAAAGATCAGATTAAAAAAAGGACATACCTGCCTCCAGAACATCAGCACCTGGTATAGGAAAGTCTAGTAGAGCTGCGCACAGGTGTCTTAAATAGCCTGGGGGGTGGGCTAGTGAACCATAGAGAGGAGGATCCAGGCCTATAAGCCACTCTAACCACTACATTTTTGGTGGAACATGTGTGCCCACCAAAACCCTACTCTACTGCCACATAAGTGCCACTTGCAGCCATAAGGGCTATCGGTGCTGTAGGCAGGTGGGTATAATAGGTTTTGGGGGTCTCACCATAATCTATAAGGGAGTTCTGGTGAATGTTTATCTGGCATCCTTTTTGTGAAGTTCACAGCAGTGCCCTATAAGGTGCCCTACTACTCTGTTGCCATGTCTGGGTGGCCAGTACATTACAAGATTGGCCCCTCCCAAGTCCAAATGGTCTTGTTCTGAACATTTGGGACTTGGATGAAATTTTAGTTGAAAATGTGGTATAAAAATAGACGTTCTGGCAGTCTGGGCAAACAATAATCTGGACGTTCAGATAGACGATTTTCGAAAAAAATAATATTCAAGATGTATTTTTCAAAAATGGACATTGTCCCACTGCCAACTTTGGGCATCTAGCACCATACTCCCAAATCAGACTTAGACGTATGTTTTGATTATGCCCCTCTATGTGTCATGCACCCAACAAGGTCCGTGTTTTGGCTTGGAAGCCTGCCTCAGGAGTACAATTGACATCCAACAGATGGGATTCTCAAACTGTAGCAGTGAAACTGGAACAGTTGCAGTGAAACTGAAAACAGTTTAGTAGCTCAGCATATGTATCCCTTTGATGGAGTGGACAGCAGTACGTGTTCTTTTGTAGAAGCGTTTGAACAGATTGTTTTATTTGACCTGTCCCGGCTTGATGTGTACATTTCCTAACCCCACTTGATTGTTCTATATTTGTTTTTTCGTGGGGCTCATTTCCTTGGGGGTTTTTTCCCGCATTTTATTAGAGAAAGATCAGCTGACAACATATTTATTTCAGCACAACTCATTGAAAATGTAAATCATTTTTGACAAAAACTACCATATATACTTAATATAAACTGAGATTTTGGGGCACAAAAATAGGGATTTTGTTTTATGTTTGAATCTCTCCCTCCCAAACCCATCGCTGGCCTCTTCCTGGACCTACCTTAAATTCTGGTGATCCAATGGTGAGCTGAACTAGGATGGGAGAGATCCCTCCCTCCCCCAAGGTGTGCAACCATCCACCCTTTCGTCCCCTCATGGAACCAATGTAGCCCCTGGTGGTCTGGCAAGGTGAATCAGGGCAGAAGCGGTACTCCTATACTCCTGCCTGTACAGTCTCACTGGTAAAAATGGCTGCAGTGAGTTCTCTCAGCCTATGAGACTGCCGAATATTGCAGCATTCTTGCAAGGTTGCCATTAGAATTTGCAACAGGCATTTTTACCAGCGAGACTGCATGGGCGGGAATGTAGAAGGACCATTCCTGCCCTGCTGAAACACCAGAGTTTAAGTTAGGCCTGGGGGAGACCTATGTTAGCTCCATGAGGGGGAGGGGGCAGATGGTTGCACAGCTGGCCAGCCAGGACAGGACCCAACATCTCACCCCAAAGGAGGGAGGGATCACTCCTGTCCTGTCTCGGCTCACCATTAGGCTACCAGGATTTAAGGTAGGCCTAAGGAGAGATCAGTGCTGGGTTAGAGAAGGGATTTCCACGGGTGCAGACTCGGAGCAAGCTGCGACAGGACCTGACCTTGGGGCAGGGAGGTGATCGCTCCTGTTTCGGCTTATCACTGGACCATCAGGGCTTAAGATAGGCCGAGAGAGAGGCCTGTGATGGGTCTAGGAGGTGGAAGGGGGTAGATGGGTGCAGAGCGGCCAGTACTTGAATACGAATTATTGGTTTATAGTCGAGTTAACATTCCACCCTCCACCCCCCTTTTATAGGGGAAAATGTTGTCGTGGTTTATATTCGGATGGGTTTACAAAAATGAAATACTAATAAAGCTAAAATACTTTGACTGGGTAAACACTTGATTCTCTACCAGCAATCCAACTGATCAATTGACAAGATCAGGTGTGTTATGGGAGTAATTTTGAGTTTTTCTTTGTCACTGGAAAATCAAGTAAATTCTCTTACCAAAAAAGTTTTCTTTAGATTGAAACCACGTAGAGCTATTCAACCTTATTTCTTAAAAAAACCCAACAAAACATTGAGCTGCTCAGGCTACATAAGTTTGATCATTCAACACCTCTGTTGACAGAGTTTCATTGGATCCCAATTCATTGTTGGTTGGAGTTTAAATTTTTTTGCATTATTTACAAGATATTAAATGGTGCTGTACCAGACTATGTGGCTCAGTTTAAGCTTGTCTTTCAAGTTATGCCAGGTAGTCACTTACTTAATCATCAAACACTTAATTTTCCCTCTTTCAAGAGCATGCAATAAAAGAAAGAATTGGAATCATCTTTTGTATTTCAAGCTGAACATCTTTGGAATAGTTTGCCTACTTCTCTGAAATGCAATTCGTTTTACTTCTCCTTTTAGAAATGTTTATAAACCTATTTGTTTCAAAATATATCTATGCCACTGTTAGTTATTAATTGTATTGTGAGCCATACAAGGTCTATAATGTGATGCGATTCTTTTGTATTTTTATATAAACTGCTTTGGATCTTTGTAGAAGTAAGCGGTTGATAATATTGAGATTAGATTAGATTGCCACTGTCTCTTCTCTTTTTACTGGAAGTATTAAAGGCTTCCTTCCAACTAATGCCTCTGTTTTGTTTTTTTCACATAGAATATCACCCTAGCTTACAATAAATATTCTGCAAAGACAGTGGATGAGGCCAAGGTGGCCATACTGAAAACCATTTACCGCTGGCCAACATTTGGTTCTGCCTTCTTTGAAGTAAAGGTAGGTCAAAAACCCACTGAGGGTTCCAAGCGTTCCAAGCATTTTGAAGAGGCGAGCCTGCTGGATGTAGGGAGCAGGCATCCCTCTGGCCGGCCTTCGTAAACAAGGTAAAAGGGAAGAGGCATGGAGGTATGGGGGAAGGACATTGGGGGGGGCATGATGACAATGATGGGAGGGAGTGAGCATCCCTCCCCTTGTCGGGGGGGGGGAGGGGGTTGCTTAACAGCAGCGGGGGTAGTGGGTATCCCTCTCATTGATGGGGTGTAGGGGAGTTTGCTTAATGGCAGTGGTGGGAGAGAGTGGTTATACATCCTGCTGCCAGGAGTAGGGTGTCCGGGGGGTGTTTACTTAACAGCAACGACATGAGAAAATGGGTATACCTCTTGCTACTGGGGGGGGGGGGGGGGGGTTGCTTGACAGCAGCAAAATTTTCTGACAGGTCTGAGCTGTCAAGCCTTATTTTCCTGTCAATTCCTAAGTCAATCAACACTCAGGCACTGACCAGAAAGTAAGGCTAGGACAGCTCAGACCTGCCAGAAAATTATGCTTGTATATGTAGGACAGTGAGGTTAGGGAATCACCCGGTGATAATAGAGAATCACCTAAAGTGCTTGTTTAAATATTAATGACCTCGTTGTAATACATTTGCTTAGTAGAGTCGGAGACTGCTAGGAAGCTCGGAAAAGACTAGAGTAAACCGTTTTGATAATCCACCCCTAAAATACATGAACACTAAACTGGCTGGAACTGGTTTAGTGACTACGTTAAAGTTTTGAGAATCTTCTCCTGAGTCAGTGGCAAATCTTATGTTCTTATGTCATTATATCATGCTCCTTCTCTGGCCCTATTTAAATCCAGTCTAAAAGCCCATCATTTTGAGGTTGCTTTTAACTCCTTATTCATCTGTTCACTACCTATGTTTTAATCATTCCTATAAATGTAATTCGTTAATCCCTCATTTGTCTTGTTTGTGTGTCTTGAATAGATTGAAAACTCTGTGAGCCAGGAATTGTATCTTAAGTGTTTCTGTACAGCATTGTGTGTGTGTGTAAAGTAGTAGTATCACCATCTGTTTTATCCACCCAGGCACTTATCACATGTATACTTTTGCAACTCTTTGTACAGTATGTTAGCTTTCTTAGTGGAATTCATATTGTAGAAAATTTGGCACTTGGCAGCAACACTCCTCATATTCTAATCTTTTGTCTTATGTACCGTATCATCCCTAAAACTATAGGTCTCAACATGATTTACAATAAGATTACACAGTTGTGATAAAATTGCAAAATATCAATTACTTATAAGGAATAATTATTCTAAAGTAAAGTCTTCAAATTTTTTAAAAAGACTAGAAAAGGCAGACACATTCTTAAATCTAATGGTAATTCATTCCAGAATGGTGTAAAAAGGAATGAGTAAGAATGAGAAACCCAAGTTTTAGAGTGAATTCCCTTAAAAGAGGGAAAAGATAAAGTGTAAGCACAAATATATCTACGACTACTTCTAGTCTAGTCTCAAGGAATGTGAGTTTAAAGGCAAAAATGCTCTCATAACTGTTGCTCTTCCTGGGGATTCTATCAGCTGGTTCAACACAGCAGCATAGAGGAACCATTTTAAGGTTGTCCACTGGTGCCAAGTCACTTGAGAAAAAGCACACCAGGTTCTGAGGGAACTTTGTTTTCTTTCATCTCTCCTAACTGCTGCTCTTCCTGGGGATTCTATCAGCTGGTTCAACACAGCTTTCCCTGTTGGGCTCTTGTCCAGCAGCAGAAGGGGGAAGCCATCAGCACGATGCAGCACAGCCCCGACATGGTCACCAGTGGTGGATTCATGCCGGCGTCGGAGGATCTCCTGTGGCCTGCCCTCTCTCCCCCCTCTCCTCAGAAGACATGCACTCCTGCAGCTGCGTTGGACACATCGAAAGGAAACTGAACTTCAGGCTGCGCCTGGCCTTGCCTGTCCGATGACTGGTGTCATTGTGGTCTTCATTGGCTTGGTTCCTGTTTCTGCTTCTTTGGTGGTGACCGGTTAACCTGGTTCTTGTGACCAAGCAGACACAAGGCCTGCCATGGTCCCAGATAAGCTGGGGGGAAAAGTAAAAACAAAGCCCCGGAAGGAAAAACCCAGGATCTCCCAGAGGTATATTGTGGGAGATAATGCCAGTGACCACCAGGAGGAGCCAGTTTTATCTGAGGAAGAAGGGAGTGAGTTTGATCCTAGTCACCACCAGGGGAGCTCTAGAGGCCCCTGGACTTCTGCTGACACTCCCAGAATAAGGCACGCCCCTAGAGTACATAAGCCAGCAGTGGCATTCAAGCCAGCAAGCCAGTTAGGGAGGAAGTTTAGGTCTTGCCTCTCTAAGGATTCACCTGGGCCTAACGGGGACAACAGGCCTATACCGATGGAATGGACTGAGGCTGAACAAGCAGAAGACTTACCATTCCTGAGCGAGGAGCTTATGGACTTCCAAGAAACTGGTACTGGCTGTGAATCCAATTATCCTGAATTAATGCAGGTGGACCTGGCTTCAAGCCACAAACAGTGAGTGTGATGTGTTTTGGACTGTTTGTGTGCTGTTTTCTGGAATGTTGTTTTTGAGGAAGTTGTGAGAGAGTGTGGGGAGAGGTTTTGCTTCCACCTTGGGAGAGAATTTTTGAAAGCCTAACTGTAGGCCTTTATTTTGGCAAAACCTGTTGCACTCTCCTGTTCCTGGCAGACATATACGGTTGCCAGAGGCTTTCCTTTATTTTCTTTAATGGCTGGGAATTAAAGGAAACAAAAATGAAATACCTTGGGATTTCAAGGCTGATCTGTTGACACGTCAAAGCTCAGCAGGTTTCCTTTTATAGGCAAGCTCTTTTTTGGAGAAGAGTTGGACAGTTTGGTGAAAGGTCTTGGTGAGGCCAAGGTTCCCCACTTGCTGGAAGATTGGCCTAAAGGGCAATCAGGGTCCACATCCAGGATTTGTTTTTGAAATGCCCACTAATACAGACCAGGTAGTCAGTAGAACCCAGAGGTCAGAGTTCATTTGGGAGAGGATACCATTGAGGCAGTAGAGACCTTGGTTCTGTCAGTTCTGACCTCAGATATGGGACCCAAAGAAGATTTGGGGGGTCCTTTCTCCAATAGCAGTCAGGCATGTTTGCACAACTTCTATTGGGAGCGGACCCAAATTACCTTGGACCTGTAGGCCTTTGATGTCATCTGTGAAGAGTGTGCCTTGGAGTTCCCTTGTCCATTGTGGAATGCCTTTGTGGAGTCCCCTTGTTGATGTTGCTGGAAAACTGGTGTCATCCAAAAGACCCAGAAAAGGTTGCTATATCTCAAGATGGTGCATCTAGTTCCCCTCAATGAGCAGGACTTGGGGTTCTAGTCCATCTACTTTGTAGTCCGAAAGAAGGAATTAACTTTTTGCCCAATTTTGGATCTAAAAAGAGTAAATCTGGCTTTCAAGATTCCCAGTTTTTTGATGAACACGCTGCACTTAGTGATGATAACAGTGTAACCAGGCAAGCTTCTTACCTTCCTAGACCTGACAAAGACTTATCTCTATATTCTCATTTGAGGATCCTATCAGAGATTTGTTTTGTTTTACAATTTGGGGTTAACACTATTAGTTCTGTGCTCTCCCTTTTGGCCTTGCTACAGTGCCCCTTACCTTCTCCAAGATGAAGGTAGTAGTGGCTGCAGCCCTCCACAAGGAGGGGATACTTGGAATGTTGGTTGATACTTGGAATATTGGTTGATTCAGGCATTGATGGCTCTGGCAACTATAATGGTCACCACTTGGATGGTGCAGGTTTTATACTGGGTCATCTATCTTTCCAAGAGCCATTTGACTCCATCTCAGACACTGGAGTAGCTTGAAGTCCGTTTTGACATGAGTCAGATTGGGCTTTCTGCCTGCCACCAGGATCCTGAAGATTCAGTCTCAAATTTGGTCTTTTCTCATTTTGACCTGTCCCATAGGGCAAGGGATTATCTTCAGTTATTGTCTTTATGGCTGCCACACTGGAGGTTCTCCAATGGGATAGTGCTCACATTAGGCCATTGCAGAAGGCTCTCCTGTCTTGTCGGTCACCACAGTCTTAGGCTCTTTCCTTTTCCAGGGCAAAGAGCAGCCTTCACTGGTGGCTCCACTTTCCCAACTTCAATGGGGACATGAGTCTGGATCTGCCTCACTGGATATTGGGGACTACAGATGTAAGTCTCAGTGGCTGGGTGCCCTTTCTTTGGGTCAGATGGCTGAGGCACTCTAGTGACAGGACAAGTGTCAGTAGTTGATCAACAGGTTAGAAACAAGAGCTATCCAGTTAGCATCCAGGGGATACTGGAGGGTAAGCCCACGCAAGTTCTGTCAGACAATGCATTGGCAGTGGTTCACATGAATCAGCAAGAGAGGTTGAAGATCCTGGCAGTGGCCACAGAGGCAGAACTTCTTCTGGCCTGGCTGGAGTATCACCTCAGTGGTTCATGTTGCAGCAGTGGAGAATAGATTTTCTCAATCGGAATGTGTTAGATCCTGGAGAGTAATCATTGGGACAGGATACCTTTGAGAGGGTGTTTTGCAAATGGGGCCATCCAGTCATGGACCTCATGCCAATGTCTGCAAACACCATGTCCCCAAGATTTTTCAGATAGTAGGAGGGAATTGACATTGGAGGGTTTAATGCCCTCATTCATCCATAGCCTAAAGTTGGGCTACTCTATTTATTGTATGGTAGTCTGGTGTGGTAGCTTTGGATTGGTCAAGGAGACTGTGATACATGGATCTGATATGCCTAGTGGTAGGAGAAACCTTGCAGCTCTCAGTGTTGAGAGATCTGCTATCTCAGGGTCTGTTGATAGTGCTAGACCTGGATCAATTCTGTTTTATGGCTTGACTCATGGAAAACTGCAATTGAGCAAAAGAGCTCTCAGAAAACATCTACTTCTTTGGCATATATTAGAGTTACATCCTTTCATTCTTTTGGAGTTTCTGCACAACAGTTTGGATAAAGGTTTGTTGTAGGGATGCTCAAGGTGCAGGTGGCTGCATAGGTGTGTTTTCAAGGGCTAGTTAAAGGTAAGCCTTTGGCATCACATCTAAATGTGGTGCGTTTTCGCAAAGGAGTCAACCTGCTAAGGTCTACGTTGTGTGCTAATTTCGCCTTGGGATCTTAATCTCATTCTGTCAGTCTTGAGTCTTTGGCAGCGTGTACTTTTAAGGGTCTTACTTTGAAGATGGTGTTCCGTATTGCTATTTTCTCTGCGAGGCATATCTTAGAGTTGCAAGCTTTGTCATGCAGTGAGTCATTCTTGGTTCTTTCCAATGAGAAGGTAATTCTTTGGACAGTGCCATCCTTCCTCCCTATGATGGTTTTCAATTTTCATGTAAATCAGTCTTGCCTATGGGATTCCAGGGATTTTCTTGAACAGCAGCACTTGCATAAAGTGGATGCCAGGAGAATGTTGCTATCCTGTCTTCATATGGAAGAATATTAATGGCCAGATTGCCTGTTCATTTTGGGCAAAGAAGAGCCTGGCATTGTCTAAGATTACCATTGCCAGATGGATTAGAGTCTGTAACTTCAGCTTGCTTCATCAGCGGGAGGATAGTTCCAGAAGCCCTTAAGGCACATTCTACCTTGGTGCTGCCTGAAGAAATCTGTAAGATGGTGGTTTGGTTATTGTTGCACTTCTTTGTTCAACACTATCAGGTAGATGTTTTTGCATACCAGGACATGTTCTTCAGAGCCTGGTTATTAACAGAGGGTCTCCAAAAGTCCCACCCTTGATATCCATTGCTTTAGTACTTCTACTTTGTCTGGGCCTATCTGGAAGGACAATAAGGAAGGAGAAATTAGGTCTTACCTGTTCATTTGCTTTCTTCCAGACTGGCCCAGAATCTGCCTGGTTTGATAGAATTTTGAGGGTTGTCCCTTTGATTGTTAGGGTGGGCCTGGAGGACTTGATACAGAGTTGTCTTTTTTTTTTTTTTTTATCATTTAATGTTTATTAATTTTCATTTCATGATCAACAAAAATCAACATTTTAACAGTTACATTCCAAATATCATAAAAGTAAGAATAAAATTAAATCATTGGGTAATGTCTTCAATTGTACTGTTATTTAGTCCCTTATATTTGAGGAGTGAGCTTAAGAAAAATCGGTATAGTTATAATTCTCTATAACATTCTTAGGTAAACAAAGAATAGACCTGAATCACACCTAGGGCCCCACTAATTAAGAGCCTTCCTGTTGCAAGTTGTTCGGGTTAACAGCAGTAGACACCTCATTAGCTGAAATAAATCTTGACAATTGTGAAGATTCAAAAAATACATATCTAGTTCCCTGGAAATTAATTATACATTTATAAGGAAATCTTAGTACAAACGTTGCCCCAATTTTAACACCTGGGGGCGGAGAATTAAGAATTGCTTCCTCTTTTTCTGGGTTACTCTAGATACATCTGGATACATTCTAATTTTATTCTTCATAAATTCTATATCTTTAAATTTAAAAAATATTTTCGGTAACCACTCCCTATCAGATTCCAATGCTAGTTGAACAAAAAGCGTAGCCACAGTTATCTGGTCAGAGTCTGATCTTTCTAAAATATTAGTCAAATCTAGTACGTCCAAAGTTCCTTCCGCAGGATCCTGTTGTTCTTCAGCCATTTTCTTCTTTCCAGTAGGAAGGTAATAAATTCTAACCACTGGTGGGTAAGATGTTTGTGGAATTTTCAAAACTTCAGTGAGATACTTTTTGAACAGGTCAAGTGGTGAGACCAATTGCAATTTAGGAAAATTAATTAACCTCAAATTTTTACTTCTTGACGCATTCTCCAGCATCTCAAGTTTAAAATTAATATTCCCATTATCTTTCATTAATAGCTGATTTTGCACAGTCAAAGTGTCTAAACTTTGTCTATGTTGCAGGACATCTGCCTCCATTTTATCGACTCTTTGATGTAATTTTGTAGTATCCAGTAATATTCCAGAACAGTAAGAAGTTAAATTTTGCATCTGAGGTCTGCAATTCGGAAATTGCTTCCCAAATTGAATTTAAATCTATCACAGCTAGTTTTTTCAAAGGAACTATTGCAAACAGTTTAATTGTCACAGTACTTAAAATTTGCTGTTCTGGAGATTGACTCTGCTGATCCCCTACCAAACTCGCAATCTCACGCTGTGGCAGTTGTGTTCCTCCGGCGGTCAAGACACTCTGGACATCCTGATCTTCACCTTCTTCACTGTCCTCCGAGTCTGCCGCCTCACTTGCCTCACCCGTCGCATTCAGCGACGAACATGGGCGTGGCTGCACTGGCGTGCTGCGCTCCTCCGGGGAGAAGCTGACTGCCTCAAAGGAGGTTCCTGAGTTCCCCGTTAAACTCACGCCTCCAGCCAAGGCTCTCTCCTCCGGCAATTCACCCGGGCGTCGCTCAACGAAAAAATCCATCGGGCCAGGTAAAGTTCCTCCAGACTCGGGCTCCGAAGGGAAAACCCGAGTCTTTGACTTTCGTTTCACCATGGTTGATTCACAGATCCGACGGCGTTCCTCCGAGTTCTTCAGGTCGCCATCTTAGTTAGGCTCCTCCCCTGCATGCCCAGAGTTGTCTTTTTATGATGACAGCTTATTCTTTTCATGAACAGCGCCCCCCCGCCAAAAAACAAAAACAAAAAGCATCTTCAGTTCATTGGAGCAGGGACACTGTGGTGTCCCTGATATTAGAAGCAGCTGTATTTAATGAAGCATAGCACATCCACACAGAGTGTGGGAACATGGAGCCATGCGAGTGACTTGGTTAACAATTCAGTCTTACTTTGCATTCTTTCTGTTTTGATACAGACATACTGGCCCTGGGAGGGGCTGCATAGTTGAGCTATAGGCTACGCCATAAATCTATGGTTCTCAGTTTCCATCTACCTGCTGGTAGGAGTGCATAACCCATCAGTCTGGGCGGGTCTGGAGGAACTAAAGGAAAGCAAATTAGAAGGTAAGACCTAATTTCTCCTTTTCCAAAGTGTATATTTTGAGATGTTTAAGTCTGTCTCCATATGCTTTATGACTACTTACCATTTTAATAGCCACCCTATAAACTAACTCCATTTATATTTATATATTTTTAAAGATGGGATCTCCAGAACTGTATACATTACTCTAAATGACTCTCACCAGATAATTATAAAGAGGTTTTTTCACCTTCTTTTTCTCCTAGCCATTCCTTTCCTTATGTGTACTCAAGCATCCTTCTGGCTTTTGCTATCACCTTTCCTACCTATTAGGGGTGATTGCATCTGATGATCGAAGGTATCCAAAGTCTCATTTTTCTTTCGGTGCACAAAAGTCCTTCACCTCCTATAATGTACCAGTCCATTGGGTTTTTGCATCTAAATATCTGACCCTGATTTTTTTTTTTGTATTAAACCTTAGCTGCTAAATTCTAGATCATTCTTCAAGTGCTGCTAGACCTGTGCTCATGTTATCCATACCATGCAGGGTGTGTACCCTATTGCAGATTTTCACATAATCTCCAAAAAGGAAAATCTTAACCATACAGCCCTTCCACAATATCACTTATAAAAATGTTAAAAAGAAACAGACCAAGAACCAATGCCAAAACTAGACCAAGATCTTAAGGATCTTCTCTTTCTCCATACATTGTACTGTAAATAATAGCTAAGATGTTTTCAATTTTGCAGGTTTTTGCATTGATTTTGCAAGATTTTCTTCCAGTTTTTGATATATACTCTTTATGAACCCTCTTGATTTAAATATAAGGTTTGTGGCATAAAAATAGCAGTTCATTTTCTCATTTGTATCTTCAGAGGTCTACTTACTATATCTAGTTCTTTTTATTTTTCATTAGCTTCTATCATTTCTTCTGCAGGGGGCCAATGACCTGCTTCATTGTAGCCTATACATGTGCCAAGGGTGTCATCTACTCCTGAAGGGCCTGCGTTATTGCTGCCAACATCATTAGCCCTAGAATAGCTAATAGGGAATTTTCCCTTTCTTTCCTTTCATGCTTGAGTAATAGTGATTGCCCTACTGAGATATGTTTTAGATGGCATACAAAAAGGTCACTTTGTGAAGGTATTCAAAAAGAACTGGCTAGAAAAAGATACTCTGTTCTCTCCCCCTCAAATATACACAGCAATGGTTAATCATGTATTTATTGTTGCACAGTCTTATTTCCTTATTCTGTCTGGTTAATGTGTTCAATATTTACAGCAAACTTCAGAGACAAATTTCCCTGAGATTGTGCTGATAGCAATCAACAAGTTTGGAATATCGATTATCCATCCCAAGACAAGGGTAAGCAGTGTGTGACTAACAGGGATGACCCTTGTAGAAATCATGTGGGGCTTAGTAAGCCAAATGTAGGCAGGATGCTATACATTATACTGTGGTGAATGATGAGGTTTCTAACTAGCTCTAAATATGGTATAGAATTTGATGACAGACTTATGCTGCTGCATTGATACAACATCTGGTAATGGTTCAGCACATGTCCTGTTATAGTGGGAGTTGTGTCTCACTAATCACGGTACAGGATCCAGTAGTGATTGGACATATCTGGTATTTTTATAAAAAATTTTAAACCTTATATTTCAAATGAAACATACAGGAAATCCCTTCTAATAACAAAGAAGTTCATTAGTCCACACGATGGAGAGAGAGAAACTCAATAAAGTAAAAAGTCAATAGTCCTCAAACACGAAGAGCATTAATTAGAGTGCCCCATAAATTACCCCAACCCCCTAAGTAATCCCTGTATAGAGTCAGGGTTCATGTCTCTTATCCAGGGTTACCACATGTCTGGGAAAACCCAGATATGTCCTCTTTTTAGAGTGCAAATTCCTTGAACACTGTTCTAATACTGCCTCCACTCTGCCTATATCCTTTCAGAAGCATTTAAAAAAAAAAACAAAATACAGTGATGCCTTGGAATCCAAACTTAATCTGTTCTAGAACCCCATTTGAGTTCCAAAACATTCGAGTTCTAAGACAATTTTTCCCATTGAAAATAATGGAAACTGGATTAATCCGTTCCTGGGTCCCACAAAGTCAAATTTTAACAGTAAATGCACTGAATTTTAGGGGCAGAAACACACACACACAGGCCCGGATTCTGCTATAGGAGGGACCTTAGGCGCTTGGGCCAATCAGGCCCTAGGATTCTGTGGGTTGGGCAGTGGGTACCCTCCTGCCGCCGATCTTAGGGGGGCTGTTGGGGGGTACAGCAAGAGGGGTTGGGCACCCTCCTGCCGCGATCATCAGGGGAGGGGAGACTGGCGGCCATAGCCGCGTCTGCTATGCCTGGGGAGCATTTTTTTTTTTTTTTAGAAAAAGTGCCTCCCGATTGGCTGATTAGACAGCTGTAGGACGCCTACAGTTGCCTACAATCGGGAGCACTTTGCAGAATCAAGGCCACAATGTTCAGGGTGTTCTGATTCCAAAGCAGAGTTTGGATTCTGAGGCAAAATTTACTACAAAAAAAAGTTCGGATTCCAAAACGTTCGAGTTCTGGGGTGTTCGGATTCTGAGGTATTTTGACTTTATAAAACTTTGTAAATTTATGTCTTGTACACATTGCACTTAAATCTCACTCTTTTAAGCATTATACTCTTAGAATCTCTAGTTTGTACCAGAGGCAATGGAGAGTGAAAATGACTTGCTCAGCTTCCCTGATTCTCAGCCCATTGCTGCAGAGCTGCCAACTTACCTAGCTCCAGGAGGGAGCCTTTTTGGTCAGTCCTGTTTATAAACTTATATCCCAATTCAGTGTTCTATTTGTAATCCCTAATACTTTCAATTGAAATCTGCACTCCAGGTCCCATAATGTACCAGAATAGGGCTGCAGAAATCCGGGACTGGGTAACTTAGTTGCTCTCCAGCTCTACCCATTAAGCTTCTCCATTCAAAGCATATGCTTGCAGAGTCCCCATTGTCACTCACAAACTATTACTGCTATCATATACACAGCTCGGCTCTGAACGTTTCCCTTCTACTTCTGGAGAGGTAAAATAAAGGTTGGGGGAGGGAGTTCCTGGTAGGGGAGCCCACAAATATATATTTGCCTAGGGTCCAACACAGTGTTACTCCTGCCCTGATGGTACATCATCTGGGAATGGCTGGACTAATGCCTCTGCAATGCTACAGTGTCAGATGACAACTCAGACTGTGCCTCTTACAATCAAGTATATGGTAATTCCTGGGCTCCTATTACTGTGTGCAAGGATTCACAATTGCTGGATGTATGTCTCTGTTACAGAAGAGAGTCCAAAAAAGGCTGAACTTGCTAGTACTGTAAAGGGACTGAGAATAGTTGGACTTGTGTCCATCAGGTCTGGAAACTGCTTTATGACTATTTACCAGTGTCCAGTAACATCTGAACTTTATTTAGTTTTTAATGCCTACAAAAAGTGCAATACAATTTATATACAAATAATAATAATCAACCAAGCACTTATAATCAATTAGTATCAATACAAAAGATCAGCAACATCTGGATTGATATTGCTGAACAGTATCTGGTAACACCTGAGCATGTCTCTGTCACAGTACTAGATCAAGCACTGGCTGGACTCATGTGCCCATTTCTGTGTAGGGTCTGTTAATGGCTAGGCCAGGGGTCAGCAACCTTTTTAAAGCAAAGAGCCATTTTATCCTAAATGTTTGACCCAAGATTTACAAAGAGCCGCAATGGGTAGACAAGGGGGTTTGAGATATGATGATGTCAGAGCATGCGCGGATGTTGCCCAATCCAGTCCCAAGCTCAGGCAGAGCTGGGGCCTTTCTTATCTGCTCTTCCCAACTCAGAACAAGCCTCCAATGGCTCAGGAAACCTCCGTTTTACTCTTCCCAGCCCTTCTTTCTCCTCAAGCGGCCTGGAATGGCCACAAAATCCATTAAAAAAACAATTATTTAAAAGCCCCCCAAAAAAAGTTTTAGCTTCCGATGCACAAAACTATCACTGGTTTCTTAGTTGCAACACTCTGAACCATATCTCCCACTGTTCAAGATCCCTCTTATTTTTCACATCTTCCAGTAAGACGCTGCTGCTTTCAACGCAATACCGTACTGCTGAGACGTGCGCTGTTGGCTGTGCCGGTCCTCTGCCCCGGAACAGGAATTGACCTAAGAGCGTACCACGTCGGAAGCAGCAGCGTCATTCTGGAAGATGTGAAAAATAAGAGGGATCTTGAACAGTGTGAGGTTGTCAGAAGCACTGTTCTGAGCGCATCCACGTGGCGAAAGAGCCGCAGGTTGCCGATCCCTGGGCTAGGCTTTTATCTCTGTTTAAATAATGGCTGAATAAAGGCTGGGCTCAATTCTCTGTTCTGATGCAATCACTGGTAACAGATCAGTTAATGTTTCCATGTTTAGTTACATATTGTCTCAGGTGGTACCCATTTAGATTGTAAGGTCTCTGGGGCAGGGATTCACTGTATATAATTTGTGGTGGAAAGCCCTCCTTTTGGATGCTGAATAAATGTCAAGTTAATAACCACTTTGCTTTTTGTTTGTGCAGGAGTTGTTAGTAACTCATCCCTTTACTAAGATCTCCAGCTGGAACAGTGGCAACACTTACTTCCACATAACTATAGACAACCTGATGCGAGGCACCAAGATTCTCTGTGAGACATCGCTGGTGAGACTTCTCTGCATGCACAATGCTTTCTCTTGCAGTTGAGACGATATCCGCCATACAGAATGATAGTCGGAAACTAGAATCACTGCCTAGATTCATAAGTGCACTATACTAGGAAGTGTAATATTATATTATGTTATAGATGGTCTTATATCTCACCGAATCTTCATGGAGCAGAGTTTTGGTGGGTTACAGATAGCATATATGTTACAGTGCAAAGAATTAATTTTTTTATTTGATTTTCTATACCATTCTCCCAGAGGAGCTCAGAACAGTTTACATGAATTTATTCAGGTACTCAAGCATTTTTCCCTGTCTGTCCCGGAGGGCTCACAATTTATCTAATGTACCTGGGGCAATGGGGGGATTAGATGATTTGCTGAGGCTGTAGCTTTAACCACTGTGCCACACTCTCCCCCATGGTATTAAATGAGAGCAAATGCACACACACCTCTTCCAACATGCTGGAGCACCAATGTGCTAATCAGGTTTCATATGGTGAAACATATTCTATTCTGTTTCACATTTATACCCAAAACATGACTTATAATCAGGTTGTAGGCTGTTCTAATGAGCAAATTCATATCAGATCACAGAATAATAAATGGTTTAGTTTTCAATGGCTGCAGTGAGATTATTTTTGTTAGATAGCAGCGATGAATATACAAATAAGGCAGTCATTCCCTATGGTGGTTATTTGTTGTTAGGTGCCATCAACTCGTGTTTGAGTCCTAGCAACTTGATGAATTACAGATCTAAAAAAAAAAAAATCGGTTTTGTGCTAGTCTGGTAAGGTTTGGATAATTTTCTAAAAGAGTCCATAGGCCCTTATTGAGATGGCTTGGGAAAATATGGCTTGGGAGATGGCTTGGGAGACTAGCAAGGCTTGGAGACTAGCAACTTACGAGGGGGACACCAGGAGTGCCAAACCACGAGGAACACCAGCAAGAAAGGCGAACAACCGGGAGTTACATTGCTTGTACACTAACGCTAGGAGCCTAGGGGCTAAAATGGGAGAGCTGGAAGTATTAGCCTGCAAAAAGGGCCTAGACATAATCGGAGTTACAGAAACGTGGTGGACTGATGACAATAAATGGGATGTGGCCTTACCAGGGTTCAAACTCTACAGGAGAGATAGGTCACACAAAAAAGGTGGAGGAATAGCGCTATATATAAAAGATTCCATACCTTCAATCAGGATGGAAACAACAGTAAGAGCAGACGACTTGGAATCATTATGGGTTAAACTACCAGGAGGAGCAGGAACAGACATAAAATTGGGTCTGTACTATCGCCCACCTGGACAATCGGAAGAAATCGACCAGGACCTGGAGGCCGAACTGAGGCAGTTCTGCAAAAGCGGAAGCGTTGTGGTGATGGGGGACTTCAACTACCCGGGAATAGACTGGAGCATCGGGCACTCAAGCTGTACGAGAGAGACCAAATTCATGGAAGTCACGAGGGACTGTTTCATGGAACAGCTGGTCACGGAACCAACACGGGAAGATGCCACTCTTGACCTAATCTTCAACGGACTAGGGGGACCCGCTAAGGAGGTGGCGGTACTAGCCCCACTAGGAAACAGCGATCACAACACAATCCAGTACAGGCTAGAAATTGGACCATCAAAGGTGAAAAGAACCACAACGACAGCACTCAACTTCAAAAAAGGAAATTATGATGCCATGAGGAAAATGGTGGGAAAGAAACTCATCAATACCACAAGGAAGATAGAGTCCGTAGAAAAGGCCTGGACCCTACTCAAGGGCACGGTGCACGAAGCACAGAACCTGTGCGTCCCCAAGTTCAGGAAAGGGTGCAAGAAAAATAGAACAAAAAACCCAGTGTGGATAACAAATGCAGTGAAAAAGGCCATAAGCGATAAGAAGGCATCATTCAAAAAATGGAAAAAGGACCAGACAGAAGACAACCAAAAGGAGCATAAAACACACCAAAAGGAGTGTCACCGAGAGGTTAGGAAAGCAAAAAGAGAATATGAAGAAAGACTGGCAGGGGAAGCAACAAACTTCAAATCATTCTTCAGGTATGTCAAGGGGAAGCAACCAGCTAGGGAAGAAGTAGGACCCTTGGATGATGGAGACAGAAAGGGAGTGGTAAAAGAGGAAAATGAGATAGCGGACAGGTTAAATGAGTTCTTCACGTCAGTTTTCACAATGGAGGACACAACCAACATTCTGGAACCTGAAGAGATCGGAAAAGGAGATCAGGATGAAAATCTGGTCCAACTAGAGGTGAGCAAGGTGGATGTCCTCAGGCAGATAGACAGGCTAAAGTGCGACAAATCGCCAGGTCCGGATGGCATTCACCTAAGGGTACTCAAGGAACTAAGGAACGAAATAGCTGAGCCACTTTGACAAATATGCAACCTATCCCTAAAAACTGGAGAGATCCCAGAGGACTGGAAAATAGCAAATGTCACGCCCATCTTCAAGAAAGGCTCAAGGGGAGATCCTGGAAACTACAGGCCTGTGAGCTTGACCTCGGTCCCTGGAAAGATGATGGAAGCGCTGATTAAAGACAGCATTTGGGAACACATCGTAAACAATGGGCAACTAAAGTCGAGCCAACATGGCTTCTGCAAGGGCAGATCATGCCTCACGAACTTATTATACTTCTTTGAGGGGGTGAACAGCCAGGTGGATAGAGGGGAATCCATAGACAT
Source organism: Geotrypetes seraphini (assembly GCF_902459505.1). Classification (NCBI taxonomy): domain Eukaryota; kingdom Metazoa; phylum Chordata; class Amphibia; order Gymnophiona; family Dermophiidae; genus Geotrypetes; species Geotrypetes seraphini. Next base: position 126,189,548 of record NC_047092.1, read on the forward strand.
CATTTACCTTGACTTCCAAAAAGCCTTTGACAAGGTACCACACGAAAGACTGCTAAGGAAGCTATGGAACCACGGGGTGCAAGGGGAGGTCCACCGATGGATCAAAAACTGGCTGGCGGACAGGAAACAGAGGGTTGGAGTAAAGGGCCATTACTCAGATTGGCAAAGGGTCACGAGCGGAGTTCCACAGGGGTCGGTGCTGGGACCGCTCCTGTTCAATATATTTATTAACGACCTGGAGGCGGGAACAAAATGTGAGGTTATTAAATTTGCATATGACACTAAATTATACAGCAGGGTCATAACCATGGAGGACTGCGAAGACCTCCAAAAAGATCTGACAACACTGGAAGAATGGGCCAAAAAGTGGCAAATGAGCTTCAACATAGGGAAATGCAAGGTCATGCATATTGGGAAAAAGAACCCGATGTTCACTTACAAGATGGGGGGATCACCGCTAGGGGTGAGCAACCTTGAAAGAGACCTGGGAGTGATGGTGGACGCAAATTGAAGGCGTCGGCGCAGTGCGCCGCAGTCTCAAGGAAAGCGAACAAAATGTTGGGTATCATTAAGAAAGGTATCACAACCAGGACGAAGGAAGTTATCCTGCCACTGTATCGTGCAATGGTGCGCCCGCACCTGGAGTACTGTGTCCAGTACTGGTCGCCGTACCTCAAGAAAGACATGGCGGTACTTGAGAGAGTCCAGAGAAGAGCAACTAAGCTAATAAAAGGTATGGGGGACCTCTCATATACTGACAGACTGAAAAAGCTGGGGCTTTTCTCCCTGGAAACTCGGAGAAATTGAAAGGGGAAAGGTTTAGAACAAACGCCAGGAAGTTCTTTTTCACCCAGAGGGTGGTGGATACATGGAACGTGCTGCCGGAGGATGTGATAGGCAGAAGTACGCTACAGGGCTTCAAAGAAGGTCTGGACAGGTACCTGGAGGACAAAGGGATTGAGGGGTACAGATAGGAGTAGAGGTAAGGTTATAGGGACAGGATTAGAGGTAAATTACAAAATTAGGCAGAGACCACTGTTCAGGCAGTGGCCTGATGGGCCGCCGCGGGAGCGGACCGCTGGGCAGGATGGACCTCTGGTCTGCCCCAGCGGAGGCAACTTCTTATGTTCTTATATACTGCTTATTCCTAGGATAAGCAGTATAGAATCTGTTTTACTACTTGGGATCTAGCTAGGTACTTGGGACCTGGGTTGGCTACTGTTGGAAACAGGATACTGGGCTTGATAGATCTTTGGTCTGTCCCAGTGTGGCAACTCTTTATGTTCTTATGTTATTCGTTAACCCCCAAATTCTATAAAAAGTGCTAAAGCGAGTGCACCAATAAATGGGATATTAACAAGCAATTATCAGCACTAATTACTTTTAAATAAAAAGGTACACGTGTAAATGTAGGTACTGGAGCCACGTCTAACTGTTACACAAGTCAAACAAGGGGGTGCAGAAATGGGAGGATCATTGGCAGATCAAGGGCATTCCTTGAATTTATACACATAGTTATAGAATAAGTGGGATCTACGTCTAATTTAGGCAGAAGGATTTGCACCACATTTCAGCTGGTGCAAATAGATGTGCCTAAAGTTAGGCATAGTTTCCGGGCATAAGCGCTATTCTGTAAACAGCACTTAACAGCGATCACAACATGATCCAATTCAAAGTGGAAATAGGTATGCCACAGGGGAAGAGACCCTTGCAACAACGTTCAATTTCAGGAAAGGAAACTATGATGCCATGAAACAAATGGTAAAGAGAAAACTCAGGGACAGTTCCAGAAAGGCACAGACGGTAAACGAAGCGCAAAACTGGTGTATAAACCCAGATTTAGAAAAGGGTGCAGAAAGAATCGAGCAAAAGACCCAGCATGGTTAACCAATGAAGTTAAGAAGGTGATAGGAGACAAGAAAAATCTTTCAGTATGTGGAAAAAGGATAAAACCGAGGAAAATTGGAAAGAGCACAGGAAGCATCAAAAAGAATGTCACCGCGTGGTCCGAACAGCAAAGAAAGAGTATGAAGAGAGACTTGACAAGGAGGCACGGAATTTTAAACCATTCTTTCAATACGTGAAAGGAAAACAACCGGCGAGGGAGGAGGTGGGACCCCTGGATGAGGAAGACAGGAAGGGAGTGATAGTGAAGGAAAAGGAGGTGGCAGACAGATTAAATACGTTCTTCTCATCGGTCTTCACAAAAGAGGACACATCCAACGTGCCAGAACCGGAAAAATTATTCAAGGGGGATCAAGAGGAAAAATTATCGTGCATGGAGGTAAGCCTCGAAGATGTACTCAAACAGATAGATAGGCTAAAAACTGACAAATCTCCGGGCCCAGACGGAATCCACCCGAGAATACTAAAGGAGCTTAGAGACGAAATAGCGGAGTTACTACAGCAGATTTGCAACCTTTCCTTGAAAACAGGGGTAATCCCGGAAGACTGGAGGATAGCGAATGTTACACCTATCTTCAAGAAAGGATTCAGAGGCGACCCAGGGAATTATAGACCAGTCAGCTTAACCTCAGTTCCGGGGAAGATGGCTGAATCGTTAATCAAGAACAGTATCAATGAGCACATAGAAAGAAATAAGCTGATGAGAGCAAGCCAGCATGGTTTCTGTAATGGAAGATCATGCCAAACGAACCTACTGCACTTCTTTGAGGGGATAAGTGAACAATTGGACAAAGGTGACCCCATAGACATAGTATACCTGAACTTCCAGAAAGCCTTCGTCAAGATACCTTATGAGCGCCTACTAAGGAAACTGTGGAACCATGGGGTAGAAGGGGACATACACAGATGGATCAGAAACTGGCTGGCAAACAGGAAACAGAGGGTAGGAGTAAAGGGATACTATTCTGACTGGAAAGGAGTCACTGCTGTTCAATATATTCATTAATGACCTGGAAACAGGGATGAAGTGCGAAGTTATAAAATTTGCGGATGACACAAAACTCTCCAGTACGGTTAGATCTGTTGAGGAATGTAAAGAACTTTAAAGGGACCTGAACAAACTGAGTGAGTGGGCAAATAAATGGCAGATGAGCTTCAATGTAGAGAAATGTAAAGTCATGCACATAAGGAAAGGAAACCCGATGTACAACTACACGATGGGGGGCACGATATTGGGGGAAGGCAACCTAGAAAAACACTTGGGGGTTTTGGTGGATAAAACAATGAAACCAGCGGCACAATGCGCAGCGGCCTCAAAAAAGGTGAATAGAATGTTGGACATTATCAAAAAAGGTATCACTACCAGAACCAAGGAGGTTATCCTCCCGCTGTACAGGGCAATGGTGCGACCATATCTGGAGTACTGCGTTGAATACTGGTCGCCGTACCTTAAGAAGGATATGGTGATACTCGAGAGGGTCCAGAGAAGAGCAACAAAAATGATAAAGGACATGGAGAACCTTCCATATGCTGATAGGCTGGAGCAGCTGGGGCTCTTTTCCCTGTAAAAGCGGAGACTTAGAGGGGATATGATAGAAACTTGCAAGATTATGAAGGGTATAGAGAAGGTAGAGAGGGACAGATTCTTCAGACTGGCGGGGGCAACAAAAACTAGAGGGCACTCAAAAAAATTGAAGGGAGACAGATTCAGAACAAATGCTAGGAAGTTCTTCTTCACTCAGAGGGTGGTGGACACCTGGAACTCGCTTCCAGAAGAGGTGGTAGAGTAGAGTACGATTTTGGGATTCAAAATGGGATTGGACGAGTTCTTGAAGGAAAAGGGGATTGAAGGGTATAATTAGAGGGATATGATACAGGCAAAATGTCTTAAATAATATATAACTTCAGGTCATTGACCTGGGGGGCCGCTGCAGGAGCGGACTGCTGGGCATGATGGACCTGTGGTCTGACTCGGCAGAGGCGATGCTTATGTTCTTATGTTCTTATTTATAAAATAGCACTCGGTGGTTTTTTTCAGCACTGATTTGGGGGGGAGGGGGCGCCATATATAGAATCTACTACTACTACTATTACAAGGCTTGTTCAAAAAGTTCCTGGACTGATTTTATAAAAATGTATTAAACAATCTTACCACTAATTCCACTGGGTCCCCTTCAAAGTTCTCCCCTTCCCTATGGGGTTCATAATCAAAAGTTTAAAACGTCGAAAAACCAGCCTAAGTCAGCACTTGACATCCTAATAGCCCCCAGACTTCTCTCTGCCATGTCTTGCTCTTGCTAATGTCACTTCCTGTTTCCTGTCCTAGTGAACTATGACAGAGGGAAGCCTGGGAGGTCAGTGCTGGCAGCAAAAACTGAAATCACTGCTGTGCACCAGCGATGCCTGTAAGGTACAGCAGGGAGGGATGGTGTTCAGGAAATAGGAGGACAGATGCAGGAGGCCACAGATTTGAGAGGAGGAGAGAGCATGTGTTTGCCATCACTGGGTGAGCCTGGACCTATGCTATGCTTTCTAAACTTTTTATTCTTCACCTCAGTGATTCATACCCACATGCTTACGCCAGTCCCAAACCTTCTTTCGATGCAGCTTCCTGGCCGCAGATCTTGAGAGGAGGAGAGAGCTGTGCGTTGCCATCACTGGGTGGGCCTACCATGATTGAGTGGGCCTGGACCTATGCTACCTTTCTAAAACTTTTAGGTTCTTCACCTGCAGTGATTCATACCCACTGCTTACGTCATCCCAAACCTTCTTTCTGATGCAGCTTCCTGTTTGGTAATCCTTAGGCATGCAAGAAATATTGAGCCTTCTATCATAATAGATCAATCTGGTGGTCATTGATTTTAAAACAGGCTTACCACCATGGGCTTCATCCCATTGCCCCAGATATACCAGACTGGAGCCAATGTCTGGGCACTGGCATTAAAGGTACAGGTCAGCAAGCAGTTCTGGTTATCCACCAATCTTCTTTCTGCCAGCAGCTGACTTACCAGGGCAGAAGTGAACACATTGAAAAGGTTCCTCCAAAACATGTGGAGGGGCATAATCAAAAAAAACCGATCTAAGTCCCTTTTTGGCCTAAGTCCTTAAATGTTCAAAGCAGAAGCAGGGAAAGTGTCCATAACTAAACCAAACGTCCTCCTGCATGCCTAAACGCCCAATCACCCACAACATCTAAAAGTACACCCACACGACGTCTACACTTTTAGCCATAATGAAACAAAAAAAACGCCTAAGTTCCAAACAATCCAACAGAAGGGCTTTTAGGCGAAGGAGGAGCCAGGCTTTCGCCTAAAAGCTGGATTCTGTAACCGTGTCTGTCAAAAACAACACCGGTTACAGAATCCCCCCCCCCCACAACGATTCCAAGCAGGAGGGTGCCCAAGCCTTCCTGCATGTCGAATCGCCAACCCCCCCCCCCCCACGACAACATCGGGGCAAGAGGGAGCCCAAGCCTTCTTGCCCCGCGGCAGCCCGCGGGCACCAACCCGACGATCCCCAACGATCGTGCCCCCCCCCCTCCCCCGCCGAGTACGTATCGGGCCAGGAGGGAGCCCAAACCCTCCTGGCCCCGGCGACCCTCCCCCCTGAGTTACGATAGGCCAGGATGGAGCCCAAACCCTCCTGGCTCCAGCGAACCCCCCCCTCACCACTGGAATGGGGCCAGGAGTGACCCAAGTCCTCCTGGCCCCGACGACCCCCTACCCCCCAACCCCCCACTACAATATGGGCAGGAAGAGATCCCAGGCCCTCCTGCCCTCGACACAACCCTCCTCCCCCCAACGATGGCCCCCCCAGAACCCCCAATCGCCCCCCCCCCCGCCAACCCGGACCCCCCCGGCTGACCCCCCCCACCCCCGACCCCCCTTCCCGTACCTTTTCAAAGTTGGCCGGACAGACGGGTGCCAAACCCGCCCGTCCGGCAGGCAGCCGACTCCAGAATGGGGCTGGATTGGCCCAGCCATCCCAAAGCCCCGCCCACAGGACATCTCTCCTGCCGTGAGTCGTGGCAGTTCGGGTAGAGGAATGATGGCATCACGGTAGGGGAGATGAGGCATCTCTCCTGCCGCGATGGTTGAAGTAGGTAGGTTGCCGGGCCGCTAAACTGATGGCGCCAGTGGCCATCAGCTCAGCGGCCCCTTTTTCGGCACTTAGACCTGGTTTGACTACGTCTAAGTCAAAAAGGTCTAAGTGCTGACTAGGCAACCTGTAAATGTTTTGGTTATACATGTTGTACGCCTAGGTGTAGGTCGGCCCACCTTCCGCCCTTTCCCCTCCTCTAAACACATCTCTTTTCTCTCTGTGCGTCTAGAGGCAGGGGAAAGGCCTAAGCTGTTTTTAGATATGTCTAAAAACCAGCTTTGGTTATGGGTACTTGGACGCTCAGGCTTTTTGATCATCCAAGTAGCCATTTAGGACACTTTTCAGACAGTTTTTTTTTTTTTTTAAAAATTATTATTAACCCCTTAGTCTCTAGGCACATGCCTGGCTTGCCTCTGCTGTAATCCTGACCTGGTCTTTGGGCCTGTGCTTTGTGACTATTAAAAGAGCTCCTCCAGCTGCATCATTTACACTAACACAAAGATGGTCCTGATTTTAAAATATCCAATGTCCCTGCTGACTACATCCACAGCGGTACAAGCTTGTCTAAAAGATTCTTTCTGTTTTTTTTAATACAGGGATACAAAATGGATGACCTAATAACATCTTACATAAATCTGCTATTCCATGCTTTCAATAAGCAGAAAGATGCCTCACAACCAGCCTGAGATGAAGCTGAGAAGCCCAAGCTGTGACAGAAAGTCAACTCTGTGGTTGAAAAACTCTTACCAGAAACATTTTAATCTCTGCAGTGCAAATGAGGCCTTCACTACAGCACAGTCCCTGTCTTACAGTGCTTCTGGGGAAAAAAGAAATGTGGATGGTTGAATGTGTGATTGCATAGTTTTTTTTAAGTATCAGCTATTTCAAAACATTTAGAATGCCATTTTCAAAAGTATTCCATGCTTTCAGAAGTGATTTACCTGTGAAAATAGGTTTTATAAAATTGCAGATAACCTATGCACCTACAACCTGTCTGCAGGAAAATTGGCCCAGATTGAGGCAGAGGCATTCCCAGAGGTATGGTTGAGCAGGGTTTGTAATTACATATGTACATTTGAAATTTTGAATGTAAGTGCATAAATTAACCTTGAAAACTTGTTAATACTAAAGAGCATATGTAAATATGTTTCCCTAGGATAATTTTATCATAGAAATAGATCAACTTGCTTTGATCTATAGCTAAAAAAAAAAGCATGAGCCAAATCCACAAAGATATGTTTGCTTTGAAGTTCCAGTCCAGTCTTTAGAATTGAAACCATGCACATACTTTTTGAGGGTACAGTTATACATTTCCTCCTTAATGTGTGTGTTCTTTGTCTACAAACCTCAAGTAACATTAATATAGTTAAAAAAAAACCAAACCCCACGGTAGCCCAATTACCAAAAAGCATTCTACCATTCTCCACCAACAGTCTCTGTCCTTTTCAATCTGCTCTTCTTTTCCCAAGAAGGCAGTGCTTACAGATATATCTCATGCATATTAATTGCAGATATCCTGAAAGCCCAACTGACTGTGTTGAGAAGTACAGGTCTAGACCTACAAAGGTAACAACCAGCTGTAACATCTATAGAAAAGTCTCATGACTCATGTCTCAACAACTTATGCTGTTGTAACAATGCTGGGAGAAAAGTTTAAAAAAAAAAAAAAAAAAAGCCCCACATCTGTCCAGGAAAAAAGCTCACCCTGTTTGGGCGTTTGGTACATTAACTTCGTCTCTTTCTTTTTTTTTTTTTTTTTTGAGGAGGTCGGATTTCATAGGAGCAACTTTGCTATTGCAATTTCTCTGCAGTAACCATCCTAGAATTTCATATTGGCCAATGTATTTCAACAAAGAATTAATGTTGAAACCTGAACTATGCCGTATGGAAAACTAATACTGTGCAGACCTTTCTAGATACCAAGATTTTTCTGTAAAGCCTCTATAGTCTTCTTGTGTTTCCAAGCCTAAGACTTTCCAAGCCTATATGACTTTCCAAGCCTATGATTTTCTTCAGTTCAGGTTTTGCCTCTTGCATATCGGTACAGTTTAGGGGGTAAAGAACTTATGTGCATGACAGAAGAGCGGAAGTTGAGTGTGACTGTATGTGATGATCTTAAAGTGGCCAAACAGGTTGAGAAGGTGACAGCGAAAGCTAGAAGGGATGCTAGGGTGCATAGGGAGAAGGTATGGCCAGTAGGAAAAAGGAGGTATTGATGCCCCTGTATAAGACTTTGGTGAGACCGCATTTAGAATATTGTGTACAATTCTGGAGGCCGCACCTTCAAAAAGATATAAAAAAGGATGGAGTCGGTCCAGAGGAAGGTTACTAAAATGGTGCATGGTCTTGTCATAGACTTATGATCTCAATCTGTATACTTTGGAGGAAAGGCGGAAGAGGGGAGATATGATTGAGACATTTAAATATCTACGTGGCATAAATGCACATGAGTCGAGTCACTCTCATTTGAAAAGAAGCTCTGGAATGAGAGGGCATAGGATGAAATTAAGAGGACATACTTTTTTACAGAAAGGATGGTAGATGCTTGGAACAGTCTCCCAGTAGATAATAGTGGAGACAGACTGTCTGAATTTAAGAAAGGTGTGGGATAGGCACGCGGGATCTCTTAGAGAGAGGAAGAGATAATGGTTACTGCTGCTGGGAAGACTAGATGGGCCATATTGGCCTTTATCTGCCATCATGAACTTCCACTACAGGTGATCAAGGCCAGCAGCGTGCCAGATTTTAAGAAAAAATAGGATACGCATGTGGGATCTCTAGCGGGACGAAGTTAAGAGGGTGGGTTAATAGGGTGGGCAGACTTGATGGGCTGTGGCCCTTTTCTGCCATCATTTTCTATGTTTCTATACTGTTCTGGCCTTCTACGGTGTTTCAAGAAAATCCTTGCCCTGATCCTATTCAAGGAAGGTGTTTCTCAGTCCTCAGTGCAACTCTTTTCCAGTCTCTTATTTGATACTGCTGACTGTGCTAAAGAAACAGCTCTTTCATATAATAAGATTTGCTTATGTATATGTACTACTGTATGTAATGGAAAGGGAAGAGGTTGGATTTTGATTCTCTTGCTTTAAAAATCACTGAAGCTAGATTGTGTCTTCTATTTCCAAATTATGAATAAATGATTGCTGAAGTTGAAAAGTACTAATGTTCCAATTTCTCCTGCCTCAGGGAAGTAACTCTGAGGGATATACCAAATGGTCTCTTAATAGGATGGAAATGTTTCTTCCCTGAATTTGCAATCTCTTCCTTTTCTCATGCCTGCTTTAATGTCAGTTGGTGGGGTGAGGAAGGGATGGAGGAATAACTTGTACAACTAACTGTGAAATGATTAAGAAATCAGCCATTGAATAAGCAAGGTGTTTATGTTTATTAAAAAATTTTGAATGCACTTCAGTTTAGCAACAGCACAGTTTACAAATAATAAAAAAGAGAAAGGAATGACATTAAAACATAGAAAAGGTAAAAAGAAGATAGAATCCAAAATTAAAATGAAAAGATTAAAATTATTTAAAGTCTAAATTGTTGCCAAATCTAGAATTGCTGTTAAAGCTGATGTGGCTTTTACTCTCATAATCTCTTAACACATCCAGGACATGTGTCAGAATGCTATGGATGTAATTGAGGGTAATTTCCAAAAGGTATATATCCGAGTGAAAATAGCCCAGCTGAAAATTGCTGCCCTAGGAATTGTACTTTGATCCATATTAAATGTAGATGTTCCTGAAGGCCTGTTTACAGCTTGGCAGAAACATAACACACACACACACAATGGATTTCCAAAAGCCTGTGCTCTAATATGTACCTTCCCATTGGTCACTTGCACAAATCTAACACACATAGTTCCACATGCTGCTGGGTGAGCCTGAGAGCAAAGTGGGTGAGCTTAGGCACATCCACTTTGTCCTCAGGCCCACCCAACAGCTAGGTGCAGCATTTGTGCAGCTGGCAGGGATCCACAAGCCCTGCCAACTGAAGAAATACAGTGCACATCTTCTGTATGTAAAGCTAGTGACACAAATGCTCTGATCATGTACAGAATTGTGACTAAATACGCTAATGCTGACTGCTGAACTTTACAAAGTGGAGGTGGGCTCCACATTTTTTCAGCTGGCTTGACTTGGGGTTATCTGCCAGCTAAAATATACTTCTATTTTTAATAGAGGAGCAGGGAAAACAGAGATAGTAAGGCTAGTATCCACCAATGTTAACTGCCCCCCTCTCAAAAATTAAAACAAAACTCATTTCTGGTTATGTACTGCCACCATCTGTTTATTTTTGAGAATTGTTCCAATATGCACCTGCATACTTTAATAGTCTTCACTAATTTTAAAGTCAGGGCTATTTTGAGTCCAGAAGAGATGAAGAAGAACCAACAAATATCTTTATACATTACATTACATTACATTAGTGATTTCTATTCCGCTTATGCCTTGCGGTTCTAAGCGGATTACAAATTAGAAGATATCTGGACATTACCGAGAGAATTATATAACAGTGATTCTTGTACATTACATAATATAGTTGAGAAATTACATATAAAGATTCAAGTACTTACAGGATACAGTGGAGAAAAACAATATGTTTGGGTAATAGAAGAAGATTACCTAACATTGAAGGAAAAGTTTGTTGGATACTTGTGGTAGATGCTTTTTAAGGAATCTGAATTTTTTTTTTTTTGTTTGTTTTTGGTAGGTGTGGTTCGAGGGAATGACTGATGTATTCACGGGGGAGAAAGCATGTATGAGTGGGAGGAGATTAGTGAGTGAGGACGTGTTTTTTGAATAGAACTGTTTTGATTTCTTTTCGAAACACTTTGATGTCTGTTGTTTTGATCATCAATTTGGTGATGGTGGGGTCAATTTTTCGCTGCCTGTGTCCGCCAGAAGGCCATGATACCAACCAATGCATGTAGACATCCATCCCCTCCAGAACACCTGTCCTTGTTCATATATACAGTACAGAACACAAATAGCTAGGGTTACCACATGGCTCCCAGAAAAAAAAGAGGACGGATTGAGACATTTGGGTCTTCCGTTGCTTTCAATGGATGTCTCAATTCTTTCTCCTTGTTCTGTAACCCAATAAATAGCCCCTCTTCAAGTACAGAATAAGTGACTACATACTAAAACTCTAAAATAGGAGCATAGCAACATGGAATCATGCCCTGTGCAGCACCAAGTATTCCTACCCTGCCCACCAGGTTATGGCTGAACAAGGAAGGCAATGAACAGGGAGTAATTTTGACACCACCTCTCTTGCATCCTGTGCTGCAGTAGTTGCACATAGCTAGCTCCGCCCTGCCCTAAGATGCCATACTCTGCATGCATGTCACCGGAGAAATAGAAAAAAAAATACGTCTTTGTGCAAAACACAAAAACAGCAGATGTACGTACTCAAAAATTATATAAAATAATTATCCTACCTTTGTTGTTTGGTGGTTATATTTTTCTAATCATCTTGTTCTCAATCTCTGCTTGCACTTTTCTCTGGGCTCTTAATTCTGTTTCCAGGGCCTTTCCATTTACTATTTTTTTTCTCTCCTTTCTTCTTAACAGTCTGCCTTACATTTTTCTTTGGAGCTGATTTTGCACATACTGCTTTCTTTCATTTTTCTGCCTCCTACTCAAAATCTATCTACTTGTCCTTCATTCATGTGCACCATCTCCTCCTGCTCTTTCCCTGCCCTCCACCCATATGTACCATCTCCTCCCATTCTCTTCCCCTCTATTAATGTGCACCATCTCTCATCTCTTCCCTCCATCCACCCATGTGTACCATCTCCTCCCTCTCTTTTCTTGTCTCTTCCATCCAGCATCAACCCTCTGTATCTCTAACCTTCTCCATTTCCAGCATTCTCCATATCTCTGTCCCTATGCTTCCTCCATTTCCAACATTTCTTAGCTCTCTTTGCGTTCTCTATATTCCCTTCTCTATTTTTTTTCCTCCCCACACTCTGCATCCCCTACCCCCTGCAGGCTGTCATCTCTCACTGTGGCCCTCCCTCCCTGAGTCCAATAGCTCTCTCCCTCTCTTTGGCCCAGTTCAATCCATTTTTTTCTCTTTTTCCTTGCCCTCCTTTCCTCTTCCTTTGCAGGTCTGGTATTTCTCCCTACTTCCCCCACCCATGATCTAGTGTTCACTCCATTGTCTCTGCTTCTCCCCTGTTGAGCATGATCTGGTCTTTCCCCTCCCTCTTTTCCCTCTACCCATCAACAGGTCTTTCTCTCTCTCCCTGCCTACCTTCCTTTCACACACCCAATGGTCTACAGAGTTGGTTATCTTCCCAACAATGATTCAGCCAGGCTTCTGACCACCCTGAGGGCTTCCCTCTACTGCAACGTACTGTTGCTGTGTGGGAGGGACACATACAGGGAGAAGCCTGGCTGAATTTCTGTCAGGAAGACAATCTAGGGTTAACAAATGTCCAAGAAAACCTGGACATGTCTTCTTTTTCGAGGACTGTCTGGGTGCCCAGATGTTTTTCAAAAATGGGGGAGTCCAGGTTTTGCTGGCTCTCCTGACTTCCTCATCTACCTCTTCCCTGGGCCTGCCGCTGTAATTGAATCTTCAGGCAGCCAGCAGCAGCAATCGGATAAGCCTGCTGCTGCCAGCCTGTCCCGGAAGCTGCTTCTCTGCAGTAACTTCCTGTTCACACATAGGCGGGACTTGCAGAGAGACGGATTCCAGGCCAGGCTTACCTCATTGCTGCATGCTGGCTGCCATTCAATTACAGGAGCCAGCACAGGGAAGAGGTAGGTGGTGGAGTTGGCTGTCTTCCTAGGATTACCATTCTTTGTAACCGGCAGCCTCCGGAGTGTGTGGCGCAGTGGTTGGATCTACAGCCTCACAACCCTGGGGTTGTGGGTTCAAACCCCACGCTGCTCCTTGTGACCCTGGACAAGTCACTTAATCCTCCATAGCCCCAGATACGTTAGATAGATTGTGAGCCCACCGGGACAGAGAGGAAAAAATGCTTGAGTACCTGATTGTAAAAACCACTTAGATAACCTTGATAGGCGGTATATAAAATCCTAATAAACTTGAAAAACCAAGTTCCTTGATAGACAGAAGCAGCAGGAACTAGGAGAGGACAGGTCACAGCGCTCAGGGCTGAGAGCTCTGAAATGTCAGCCAAACTCCAGAGTCTATGGAGCTAATAGAGGCTGGTGAGGACACATCTCTTGGTCTGTTGGAAGAGCCACAGGATATGGAGCTGGAAGCCAATGCTGAGACAATTGCTGAATTGCCTATTGAAGCCAAGCCCATGGAGATATGCTGTGTGAGAGGCAAGTGACTGACTTTGTTATAATGATTTTTTAAAGTTTGTTTTCCTAATTACTTGCCTGTGCTGGATACCTTTAAACCAGCTGAAGAGTTAAAGAAGTTTTCTTTTGACTGTATTTTTGGAACTTGTCTTTTTTTTTTTTTTGAAAGTTTATGGTTCTTTCTCTGGTGGGGGAAAGTGAACTGTTTCCAGTCCCAGACAGTGGGGTTTGCCCCGTGTTCATGTGGTGGGATAGAGGGCCAGTTTTGGCAGAATAAGACCACACAGAGTACACTGTCTGCCCAGCACGCTGCTGCTGAAGAAGCCAGTGCAGTTGCACTGACTTGTGTTGAATTGATACAGCTCTGAAGCTTGTGTGGTTTTGAGTTTTTCTTTTCTCTTGTGATACATGCTGATGGACTATGAATTAATGTGGACTTTAGTAACTTATTTAGTTTTTTGCCATATTAACATTGAGTCTCAGTTACAAGCAGAAACATCCTGACAAAGCTTTATGTTTACTTTTACTTTGAGGAATAAAGCTCAAGTTTATTTTGAAAAAGAACTTACCTGGTGCGGTGGTGTCCTTAAAACTAAACGCTTTATTATTTTTCCTTGTGCTGCCCGCAGTGGCTCACAAGAGGTTTTTCTTGTACCGGTGGCCCAAGACACCTTGCCCTGAGGCTGCTGGTTATAAAGAATGGTAATCCTAGGAAGACAGCCAACTTAGTATTACTGTCAAGTGCATGAGATGGAGAGAGACACCCCCGCTGAAGGGTAGAGGGAAGACCAACCTGAGGAAGGTAGGAAGAAATACTGGACCTGGGCGAGGGGGAGAAGGGAGAGGGGAATAGAGAGAGGCCGAACAAATTGGACATTAATAAACTTTCATTGAATATCAACAAAACTAAATTAATGATCTTTCCGTTAAAAGAAGGTACAACACTTCAGGCTCCATTGAAATTTGAATCTACCCCTATTAAAACTGTTTCAACTTTAAAGCTTTTGGGCGTTACTCTTGACAGTAAATTTTCGTATCATTCTCATATCAGCGCAGTCGTCCAGAAATGTTTCTATCGATTAAGAATGATTCGTTCCCTTTCTAAGTTCCTGGAACCTGCCGCACTTAAAACTTTAATTCACTCATTGGTTATTTCGTGTTTAGATTACTGTAATGCCCTCTATAAGGGTATCACAAAAAAGGAGATCAGACGATTACAGATCATCCAAAATACCGCTATTAAGATCATTAGCGGGGCAAAGAAATATGATCACGTCACCCCTCTTTTAATCAACGCTCATTGGCTGCCAATCGAATACAGAATTAATTATAAAATTTTACTTTTAACATTTGCAACTAGAATGAATAACCAACCTGATTTTATTAACAGTCTTTTAATCCCGTATGTAACGTCAAAATCCCTCCGTTCCACTTCTCAAAATCTTTTAGTTATATCATCATTAAAATCAATAAATACTTTACGCACCAACAACTTTGCTGTCACTGCCCCTTCCCTTTGGCATTTACTGCCTATATATCTCCGTAATGAATCAGATATAAAACAATTTAAAATAGAATTAAAAACATTTCTATTCCGAGACGCTTTTTGTTAAATGCCCTTTTTTTTGACAATCTTTTTACCTAACCTACTGTTTTAGCCTTTATGACTTACCTATCCTATATTTATTGTAGTTCTTCCCCATCTGTCCTTTTGTTGCCGTATGTTTGTGTAAGTCACTTGTCTTCCCTGTTTTAATATGTTTAACCTGTTTTTGTGTAATTTTATTATGTTAACTGCTTAGAAATTGGATTAAGTGGTCAAACAAATTTTTAATAAACTTGAAACTTAAACTTGAAGCAGGCCAGTGTTGTTCAATGCAAATACCCACAGTCATCTATTAACAAAGCTTATTTATTTAATTTTTAAAACGCACCCCTGCCTTCACACACACAGAGTAAAACTGATGCTGCATCCTAGTGTCTTGCTTACACTATTGGAAAACAACCATGATCTCCCAAAATAGCACTGCTGAAGTACTGCTGTAAGAAACCAACTCTACTCTCTTCACTTCCCTGTCCTCTAGAATCTGACCAATTGATGCTCCCTTTGGATGAGTCAAAATTAAATCCTTCTTTCTTCTATGATTCCAAAGCTGAACCCCCTATAGTGCTGGTAGAGAGCACTATGGGGCTAGACTATAGAATTTTGTCTTTAAACATCCAGCTTACAGGCTGAGCCCTTTGGTGATCAAATAGACAAGCATTACAGAGAACAGTGCTGCTTATATCACACTTTATTGGTCTGATTAGTTAAAAAGTAAGCTGGTTAAAAAATAAGCTGGTGAAGATTACATAGTAGATTTATAAAAATAATACTGTAATAAACCTGAGTCAAACCACTGGAGGCTGAGGCACTTTCCCAAAAAGGAAGAAGCAATTATGTGAAGGAATGCTCTGCAGGTTTAGGATGCTGTTAATTTGACCTTGCCATAATGTCACTTGTGAATTACTAAAATCATACAAGCCAAACAATTGCAATAAAGGATTGTAGAGCTAATTGCTGGTACTAAATATCCTTTTTACTTCAGGCAGGCTGATTGGCCTTTTCCCTGCACCAGAAAGTTGTGTCTGCCTTAGTGTTTTATATAGGATTATAAGATAAATATATATGTGCATACTTATTCTGTATAAATTGCCTGCGAGGACATACAGTAGAACAGAAGGTGTACATATTAAAGGCAGTTCTTAAAATCTTGGTCCCTTGGACTCAAAGTCTCATAGCCTCAGCTCTGTGAGTGTCTGTACACAGGAGGTGTGTCCTTCATCACAGAGGTAGGCATAAGCTTTACTTAAATTTAAACATGAAGATTATCTAGGAAAGTCCAGGCTTAGCTA
This sequence comes from Geotrypetes seraphini, assembly GCF_902459505.1. NCBI lineage: Eukaryota > Metazoa > Chordata > Amphibia > Gymnophiona > Dermophiidae > Geotrypetes > Geotrypetes seraphini. The sequence continues at coordinate 126,205,732 of NC_047092.1, forward strand.
GGACATCTCCTATCAACATTTTCACATACTTGTAAAGGATGCACAGATAGGGGCAATTCTATAACTGGGTGCCACAGGTTAAGCACCTAGATAGAATACACTGAACAACTGGGTCCCCAGAATATTAGCATAAATCAGCATCAACATGCCTACATTTAGGTGCACCAACTTATGCCATGTCAATAGCAAGCATAAGTGGGTGTTCCTAAGTGCATCAATTTAGCATATAACTTATATAGTATTCCCTATTCTGTAAGTTAAATTCATAAGTGTTGGTCCCACTCATACCCTCCCCTATGAATGCCCCCTAGCATATATATGCTAAGCAATTTGTGCATATAAATTTAAAAGAGTGCTTAGCACACGACTAGCATTTGTAAGTGTGAAAATTTGGGCGCTAAATTATAGAATAAAGGGAGTAGCATTATAATGCAAAGAAACAGATTGGTCAATAAACCCTAGCAGATGAATCTTTCTGAAATACATGTGCTTCCTCCCCTGCTGCCCACAGCTGCTATTATGGAATAAGCAAAAATTCTAGATAGATAGAAGTCACACTAGTGAAAAAGCACAACAAAATTTTTTTTCAGCAAGAAAAATGATATTTGAATAATGAGCAATCTTCCTCTCCCCAAATATGAGGCTATAAGAATTGCAAGTTGAAGGGCTAAGACAGCACAGGTGTTGTAAGTAACCAAGGGCATTCAACAGTGTTTCTCAGATCTAGGCTGTCACAATCCTAAATAGGTCTGATTTTCAGAACTCATGCAAATGAACTGGTTCTTTGATCATAATGAATCACATCCATGAATATTTCTATTCACCTGTAGTGAAAACCATGCATGTACTTTTTGTGCATGCACACAGTTATAAACCAGACCTATTTAGGGATAACAAACCCCAGCTTTGAGTAGCAGCTTGTTACCAAGAACGGATTAATCATGGCAATACCTATAATAGTTACTAGTTTGTGAAAAGGTGGAAGATAGATCTGTGCCAGTGCAATTGAAAAGTGTATGAAATATTACCTGAGCAGGGACAGTATGAGAATCCTTGCAGAAGTTGTACACTGCTATAATATGGGCTAGCTTGCACAACAATGAACAGGTGAGGGAGCTATGCATTACTGTGTGATAAGAAGGGCATCTTACATGGAAGATGTGAGCTGCAGCCCTGCTAAGAATGTTGAATAATATATGAAGGGCCGCTGAAAAGTTCTCAGCCCTATCAAGACGAGAATGATGTGGAACCATGAAACAAGCTATTCCATACTTTTCTTGACACTGAAATGAAAAGTGTCAAGAAAAGTGTGGCATAACTTGTAAGTTTCATGGCCCCACATCATTCTCTTCTTGGTAGGGCTGAGAACTTTTCAGCGGCCCCTTGTAGTAGTACAGACAGTGCAATATGTTGCTGTTATTTCTAGGGCTTCTATTCTTAGATTTTTATAACTTGTAAATGTAGATATTTATATTCCAGCTAATTAGGGCTTCTTTGAGCATAGAACATAATTTTGTTTTCATACCACAGGTTCTGTTGCTAGGTACCTTTTATACTGGTCTTAGAATATGAAGATTTGTGTCACATAGAAGTCATCTAAACAGAAAATCACAAAACCTGAGGGAAGGATACAAAACAAGACAGGGTAAGGGTAAGAGAGTACTAGGGCAATGATGTTTTTCCAGGGTTTATCCATTAAACACCTAGTTTATTTTGTTCCCCCACTGGACTATTTTATTGGTTAGAACCTAACATTAGAAGCCCTAGATACTTCAAATAGACATCATGCTTTTTTATTCACATAAGATGTCAACAGAAAAGGAATATTTGGTCTATCCTATCTGTCCAGACAGACTGCAAGCCAACATTAAAATGTAAAAAGTACAGGAAATACTGATGTAAACCAAGCTGTGGCTGAGCTCCTTCACAAGCACATGCACATGCACATACATGAAGTGCTGGCCCATCTAGTAAACTTGCAGAACACAAGCTGCAGTGACAGCAGTTAAAGAAGACTGAACCCTTAGGTTCTTTCATCCAATCAGAGGAGATTCCTCTGCAGCTTACAATATACGATGCAGGTGCAATAGCCAGTGCTGGACTAGGCACATGAAGGCAACTGACTGCAGCGTGCGAGAGGAAGAACGGGCAGCTCCTGGTCAGCAAACGACACCACCTTCTCCGAGACAGAGCATTATTTTTTGGCAGTTAGCTCCAAGAGCTTCTTCAAGCGTCTCTTCAGCTCCAGAGGCAGTCTCTCATAACACCTCTTACAAACTGGTTTCATATCAAACTCCACAAATTTATTCCTGAAAAGAAAAGAAATGCCACTAAAAGTGTGCTAAATCCTTGCCAACCCCCATCAAAAAATCCTTTTGTAGTCTGCAGGTAGTAACTGGCTTTTGAGGATGCAATCCATGACAATTCGTCATCCCACCATTTTCAATTTAAGCTTGTGAGGCCTAGACTGACATCATGAGTGTCTGAAATTCTGGGCTCTAAAACCAGCTTTGCAGCTGGTTCCCTGCTTGACTTGTGGTACCTCAGCTGAGGATCCTAGTCATGTTACATGTTTGGGGTTTCTGATAGATAAATTATTGCCTGAGTTTGCCTACTCGTGGCACCAGGAGTATAGCTGCTGCCTGAGCTCAGATCACAATCTGCCCTGTATTAACAGATAGAGTGGAAAAACAAACCCACACTTACTTCAGAGTGAGTTTAGTGTTGCAGCTGGAGCAGGAGAAACAGTTCACACACCAGGCTTTGTTCAGAGCAGAGACCACTGGAAAAAAAAACCCCCAGCATAAAAGTGTGAAAAAAGAGATGGGTAAGAGACATCATGAAAAACAATGCAATACAAGATTTATATTCTGCAGTATACTAGAAAAACTACTCAGTGTGGATTAAAATAAAAGAAGACAGTCATTTCTGGGAAGTCACAAATAAAGTAAATAAAATAAGAAACCAAGACTTCTAAAAATTTAGTAAACAGAAAATGTTTTTCAATTTCCCTGAAAGCTCATTGTTTCAGATTGAATATCAAGTGATAAGATATTCTGTCTTTTTGCTTACTGATAGAAATTGATTTTTCATTCAGTTTTTGCATTTGTTACACCCTCTGCTGATGGAAAACAAAACTATCTAACCACTTTTAGCTGGAACCAAAACTGCAGCCAAAACTTATCGCCTGGTTTCGGTTGAAACTGAAAACTATAGTTTGGTTGTATGAATGTGAACCAATGAAGTCCACTGGGGATTGTCAGAATTTGTTTTGGCATAGGGTTACCAGACATCTAGGAAACCCCGGATAGGTCCTCTTTTTAGAGGACTGTCTAGGTGCCTGGACAGACTTTCCAAAACCTGGCAGTTTGTCTGGGTTTTGGAAAGCCTCGATGAGCTCCGGTCACATCTGGAGGGCCTCTGAGCATGCATGGATGATGTCACACACATCCACGCATGCTCCAGACCCTCCAGACACAGCCAGAGCTCGACGGGGAAGAAGAGAGGAGGCTTTGTCGGGGCAGAACTGGGCAGAGATGGGGTGGAAAGGGGCAGGGTGGTGCCATGTGTCTGAGGTTTTGCGGCCCAAAATATGGCAGCCCTTTACCAAACCCACAGGAGATTATTCCCAGGCACAGGCTGACAACTGGGAGAGCCATTTTAACAAAGTCTGACACATTTAGTTTCCCAAGTCAATACAAAATGTAGTTAAATATCTTCTGAGACAGGACTCTTGTGAAAACGTGTAAAAAATAATCATGATTACTGGATTTTTATGGTTACCTAAACTGTGCATAAATAACAAGAGAAAGTACCATCGAGATATTTCCTATTTTTATTTAGTTAAAGGACAAGCATGATATAGATTCTTACTAAAATAGGGTTAAAGAGTCTAGACACTGGACTACACTGTGGACAACATGCCAGCATAAGGTCATGGCAGGCATTTTGAGAGTACAGCCAGCAGGAGTGACTGAAGATCACTCTTGCCCTAACCGCCAGGGATTGTAAAATAAGCCCGAGGCCACCTACAGATAGATAGGGGGAAGGCAACGCCTGTTCAGAGGGGAGGGAGAGGGGGAGGGAGGGAGACAAACAGGACAAAGTACAAATTTTCAGCTTCCACTGCAAATGCATGGTCAGTTTCTGCCAAAACCATGGCCATAGCCTTTTGACCAAAACCAAGCAGAAAAAGTATTTTGGGCCAGTTTCGACACCATACCCAAAACCAAAATTCAGTCAGAGTCTAGAAAAAAATTAAATTGACAATGAAAAACATAAACACACTTACCGTCTCCCTCAATCACATGGTTACAGTTGTAGCAGACATCTCCAAAGAGCTAGCAACAACAAATCAAAATTACTGTACTTTGAAAGGATAGAGAAAATGTTTCAAAATAACCGTCATATAGGCTGGTAACAAAAAACAATAACACATTCAAAGTGCAGAGTTTTTAACAAAATTAATTAATTAATTAATTTATTCATTCTATTTTTTTAGCCCGTCCTCCCAAAGGAGCCCAGAATGGGTTAAATTATCACAGAAACACTTTTTGAGTGGGTTTAATATTATTTAAAAGCACTGGATGTATGCCTATGATGGTGCTAAAGTGGCTTGAGAAATAGTCCCTTTTTACATTGTATAAGACAGGAACTCGGGTTCCCGAGGTTGATAGCTTTTACCTTTGCACTGAGGTTACATCACAAAAAAATTTTCAAAAATTTATTGAAAATAAGTTTTAAACGTGGCTTTTAGCCTCATAGAGATTGTACTGACTTTTAAAATATTAAAAGGATTTGATAAAATTGACCAGGAAACAGCATTACTGACATTTTCAGATGTGACACGGACAAGTGGTCATAGCCTGAAACTGAGCGGCAGCAGGTTCAGGACAAATGTCGGGAAGTTCTGTTTCACACAACGAGTGGTGGGTGCTTGGAATGCTCTCCCAGAGGAGGTTGTGGCAGAGACTACTGTTCTGGGTTTCAAGCGCAAGTTGGATTCATACCTTCTTGCAAATCACATCGGGGGATATGGGAAATCCGGGTCTCCAATTAGGAGCACCTAACTGGGCCTCCGCGTGTGCGGATCGCCGGACTAGATGGACCTAGGTCTGATCCGGCGAAGGCGTTTCTTATGTTCTTATGTAACCCACCACTTCCAAAATGGAATAGAGGAGACCTATATATGCCAGCAGTGGCGTACCAAGGGGGGTCGGGGGGGCGGTCCGTGTCAGGTGAGGCTTAGGGAGGGTGCACAGCCGGCCCAGTCCCTATCGCGCTCTCTCCTTCCTTACTGCCGCCCTCCTTCGTGGCGCTTTCACACACACCCCTTACCTTCGTGGCGCTTTCACCCCCTCCTCCAGGCCCGGTCTGGTCCAGTCTGACAAACCTCCTTGCCCTATGGCCAGCGATGTCTAAACTGTCTCCTTACGGCAGCTGCAGTGTTGTAGTTGCATATGGCTGCAGTAAAGGTCGTCTCTGACGCAACCGGAAGTTGCATCAGAAACGACCTTTACGGCAGCCATATGCAACTACAACACTCCGGCTGCCGTAAGAAGGCAGTTTGGACATCACCGGCCATAGGGCAGGGATGTTTGTCGGCCCAGGCCTGTTGGGGGGGGGTGAAAGCGCCAAGAAGGTAAGGGGCAGGTAAGGGGTAAGGGAGAAAGGGAGGAAAGGTGGGGTGGAGAGGAAAAGACGCTGAAGGGAAATGGGTAAAACAGAGGGGGGAGAAGGACGTTGAAAGCACATGGGGAAGACAGAGGGGGGAGAAGGACGCTGAAAGCACATGGGGAAGACAGAGGGGGGAGAAGGACGCTGAAAGCACATGGGGAAGACAGAGGGGGGAGAAGGACGCTGAAAGCACATGGGGAAGACATAGGGGGAGAAGACACTGAAGGGAAATGCGGATGACAGAGTGGGGAGAAGGCGCTGAAGAGAAATGGGGAACAGAGAGTGGGGAGAAGATACTGGAAGGGAAGAAGACAGAGATGCCAGACTATGGGGGGGGAGAGGAGGGAAGAAGATGGGTGCCAGACCAATTTGGAAGGGGGGGAGAAAGGGAGACGCACAGTAACAGAGCAAATGGAAGGCGCAGAGAGAAGAGAGGCAGTGGATAGAAGGAATTGAATGAGAAGATGAGGAAAGCAGAAACCAGACAACAAAGGTAGAAAAAAAATTCTATTTCTTTTTTTTTGCTTCAGGATAAAGTAGTATATTAGTTGTGTTAATAAAAATTTATAAACAAAGCCCTGCCAGCTGAACATCTCTTTCTCCAGTTCAGCAGCCAGAACTTTGATTTATAAGGAAGGAATAAGCTAAATATCGCAGTACTGAGGCTTGTATGGATGCTGCGGGTACGGTAACGGGGCAGTGAAGGGAATGGCGGTAACAGAGTGGTGAAGGGAACGGTGCAGTGACGGGGACAGATTTTTTCCCCGTGTCATTCTCTAGTGCTCACGTCAAAAGCTTCCCTCTGACTCAGCTTCCTGTTTCCACTTTTGACTGAGCACTGCGTTGCCGATCTGAAGTTCTGTTGATGCCAGGGGTAGAAGGAGGCTCGTTGCCGATCTTAAGTGTCATTGTCATAGTAAGAAAGAATTTAATTTAGACAGAGGCAAAAAATAAAGAAGGAAGACCAGAGAAGGGAAGAGAGAGAGGGGAGAGAGAGATGCCAGAGAACAGGAAAGGAGGCAGAGATATCAGATCTGAGCGGAGGAAATGAGAAGAGAGAGATGCTAAAAACCACAGGGGGGAGGGAAAGAGAGATGAAAGGAGAAAGATGCCAGACCATGAGGGAACAGAGGGAAGATGATGGATGCCAGACCAAAGGGGAGGGGTCTAGAGGAGAGATGGCAGGGGGAGACAGTTTCTGGAAGGGGCAGACAGTGGATAGAATGGGCAGATGCTGGACTGAAGAGACAGGGCAGACGCTGGAAGGAAAAGAGTGAAAAGAAGATAAAAGCAGAAACCAGAGACAACAAAAGGTTGAAAAAAATCATTTTATTTCTATTTTGTCATTAGAATATATCAGATTTGAAATATATATCCTGTTAGAGATATAACTGGGGACTGCAAAGCCCAGGCAGTGCTTCTTTAGCTTCTAGCTGGTTTAGGGCTCTCTCGGACCAGGGGGCCTAACACTATTCCTGTCATGTGTGGTGACTGCAGTATTCTGTTAGCATGATATTTATGTGTAGCATTCTATAATAATTTGGCTTGTTCAGTTTTCTTGATAGTAGAGGGGTTATATGTGAAGGGGAGGGGAGACAGGAGTTTTGTTGGTCCTTGCTCTGTATATTTATATTTATAAAATGACAATTGTACAGAATATTGTTTCTTTTTATACTTTAATAAAATATGTTCAATATAAAATCATAACTGAGACTTGTGCGGATGGGATCCGGGGCAGAAATATGTTTTTTAAATTTCAGTCTTAGTAGTTTGCCGGTCCACAAAATAATTCTTTTATTTCTGCCAGTACACGGGTGTAAAAAGGTTGAAAAACACTGCTCTAGAGCAGAGTCGGCAGCTGTGCTGAGGTGCGGGAAGGTCCCCCAATGACTCGTCTGCCGCCTTTGCTCCAGAAGAAGTAAGTTATGTCGGACGGGGTAGACCTGGCAGACGCAGTCATCGCGGGTCCTTGCCGCAACTCCCTGCGTCTGCCGGGTCAACCCCCTCCGACGTAACTTACTTCTTCCGGAGCAAAGCCTGGAGTCATCACGGGACCTTCCAGCAAGTGGCTGCCAACTCTGTTCCAGAGCTAGTACATCAGAGTGGGGTGGATCGGCATCCGGCAGCTACAGTCATCGCGAGAAAGGAGCAGGACTGCTGGAATGAAAGAGTGGTGCAGGGAGAGAAAGGGAGCAGAGTGGTATAGAAGGGTAATGCTGATGGAATTGATGTACAGGGAAAGGGGAGAGAGACATAAGGGGGAAGGATACTGAATGGAATTGGATCGGAGGGAAAGAAAGGGGGCAGATGCTGATTGAAGAGGGGTGGATGGAGAGAGAAAGGGCATGGTAGTGTGGCTGGTAGAGGGGAGCCTATGCTGGATGGAAATGAAGATGGGAGAGATAAGGCAGCAAATGCAGGAAGGAAATGGAAGGAGAGAAAGAGGGGAGCAGACAATGGAAGTGGACAGAGAGAGGAGAAGGTACTAGATGGAAGGGGTAGAGAAAGAGGGCACATGATGGAAGGAGGGGATAAATAAAATGAAAGCACATGATGGGGGGGAAAAGGATTGAGTTAGGGAAATACTGGAGGGGGGTGAGGGAAAGAGGTGGCAAGCTGTAGGTAGACAGTAACAAAGGAAATTGATGAGAGGGTAGTAAGAACGTAATCTAGATGGATACAGAAAATAAACTGAAAAGGAAAATGAGGGAAGAAAGGGATTACAGAAGAGAGGTGTGAGAGAGGGAAGGAGAGGAGAGAGATGCCAGACCAATGGGGGGTGAAAGGAGAGATGGAAGGGGGAGGCATACAGTTTCTGGAAGGGGCATAGAAGGAGAGAAGATGCCATATAGGGGCAGAGAGATGGCAGACAGTGGATGGAAAGAAGAAAGTAACAAGATGAGGAAAGCAGAAACCAGAGAAGACAAAGGTAGAACAAAAATTTTCTATTTATTTATTGCTATAGGAGACATGTGTCACTGTTTCTGTGGTGTTGCATTGTATGTAGAGTCCAGCTTTTTGCTGGTTCAATTTAACCTTTGTCTATGTATTTCTATTTTATCCCCCCTTTTACAAAATTGTGGAGCGTTTTTTAGCGCCAGCCATGGTGGCAGCAGCTCTGATGCTCAGAATTCTATGAGTGTCAGAGCTGTTACCACTGTGACTAAAATCCACACTACAGTTTTGTAAAAAGGGGAGGGGTTAGTTTGTGATGACATATTCCATACTAGGCAAAGGTGTTTTCTGTGTTCTGTGTGTTCGAAAAGCACAGTTACTTACCGTAACAGGTGTTATCCAGGGACAGCAGGCAGATATTCTTTACGCATGGGTGACGTCACCGACGGAGCCCACGGTACGGACCTTTTTACTAGAAAGTTCTAGTTGGCCGCACCGCGCGTGCGCGAGTGCCTTCCCGCCCGACGGAGGAGAGCGTGGTCCCCAGTTAGTATAAGCCAGCTAAGAAGCCAACCCGGGGAGGAGGGTGGGACGTAAGAATATCTGCCTGCTGTCCCTGGATAACACCTGTTACGGTAAGTAACTGTGCTTTATCCCAGGACAAGCAGGCAGCATATTCTTTACGCATGGGTGACCTCCAAGCTAACAAAGAGGGAGGAGGGATGGTTGGCCATTAGGAAAATAAATTCTGAAGTACAGATTGGCCGAAGTGCCCATCCCGTCTGGAGAAAGCATCCAGACAGTAGTGAGTAGTGAATGTGTGAACTGAGGACCAGGTGGCCGCCTTGCAGATTTCCTCAATGGGTGTGGAACGGAGGAAAGCAACAGAAGCGGCCATAGCTCTTACCCTGTGGGCCGTGACAGCACCGTCTAGTGACAGACCGGCCCGAGCGTAACAGAACGCGATGCAAGCTGCAAGCCAGTTGGATAGCGTCCGTTTAGAGACCGGTCGACCCAAACGATTTGGGTCGAAGGTCAGGAAGAGCTGAGGGGACAAGCGGTGAGCCCTTGTACGATCAAGATAGTAAGCCCGGGCACGCTTGCAGTCAAGACTGTGCAATGCCTGTTCTCCGGGATGTGAATGAGGTTTCGGGAAGAAAACAGGCAACACAATGGACTGGTTGAGGTGAAAAGCTGAGACCACCTTTGGAAGGAACTTTGGATGGGTGCGCAGAACCACCTTGTCATGGTGAAAAATAGTGAACGGTGGATCGGCAACCAGTGCATGAAGCTCACTAACCCTCCTGGCAGAGGTGATGGCAATGAGGAAAATAACCTTCCATGTCAGAAATTTGAGCGAAGTTGTGGCAAGCGGCTCAAAGGGAGGTTTCATGAGGGCAGATAAAACCACATTCAGGTCCCAGACGACCGGAGGAGGCTTCAGAGGTGGTTTGATGTTGAAGAGGCCCCTCATGAATCGGGAAACCAGAGGGTGAGCCGTGAGAGGTTTTCCTAAGACAGGTTCATGAAATGCCGTGATGGCACTGAGATGGACTCTGATAGAGGTAGACTTGAGGCCTGCGTTGGACAGGGAGAGCAAGTAGTCCAGAACAGTTTCCACCGCTAAAGAGGTGGGATTGTGATGATGACGGAGGCACCAAGAGGAGAACCTGGTCCACTTCTGATGGTAACATTGGAGGGTGGCCGGTTTCCTGGAGGCGTCCAAAATGAGACGGACAGGCTGAGACAGATTTCCTGAAGAGGTCAGCCCGAGAGAAACCAAGCTGTCAGGTGGAGCGAAGACAGATTGGGATGTAGTAGAGACTGATGTTGCTGTGTAAGTAGAGTAGGAAACACAGGCAGAGGAATGGGATCCCTGGAGCTGAGCTGAAGCAGGAGGGAGAACCAGTGTTGACGAGGCCACCGGGGAGCTATGAGGATCATGGTGGCTCCGTCCCTGCGGAGTTTGGATAAAGTCCGCAACATCAGAGGTAGAGGAGGAAAGGCATAGAGGAACCGATCCGTCCAGTCGAGAAGGAATGCATCCGGGGCCAGACGATGAGGAGAGAAGAGTCTGGAGCAGAACTGGGGCAGCTGATGGTTGTGAGGAGCTGCGAATAGGTCCACCTGCGGAGTGCCCCAGCGAGCAAAGATGGAGTGGAGCGTGGGAGGATCCAAAGTCCACTCGTGAGGTTGAAGGATGCGGCTGAGATTGTCGGCCAGGGAGTTCTGTTCGCCCTGGATGTAGACAGCCTTGAGGAAGAGACTGCGGGCCGTGGCCCAGGTCCAAATGCGAAGAGCCTCCTGACAAAGGAGGCGAGATCCGGTGCCGCCCTGTTTGTTGATGTAGTACATGGCAACTTGGTTGTCCGTGCACAGGAGCAGAACCTGAGGGCAAAGAAGGTGCTGGAAGGCCTTGAGAGCATAGAACATGGCTCGTAGTTCCAGGAAATTGATGTGATGAAGACGCTCCTGCGGGGTCCAAAGACCTTGGGTGCGTAGGTCTCCCAGGTGAGCTCCCCATGCATAAGGGGAGGCATCCGTGGTGATGGTCATGGAATGCGGGGGCAGATGAAAAAGAAGGCCCCTGGAAAGATTTGAGGAGTTCAACCACCATTGTAGAGATTGCTGAAGAGACGATGTCACAGAGATGGGATGAGAAAGAAGATTCGAGGTCTGCGACCATTAGTTGGCCAGAGTCCATTGAGGTGTCCTGAGGTGGAGTCGTGCCAGGGGAAGCACATGCACCGTCGAGGCCATGTGGCCCAGGAGGACCATCATCTGTCTGGCAGAAATGGAGTGATGAAGGAGCACCTGACGACACAGGCGGAGCAGGTTCCGCTGACGGTCGGAGGGGAGAAACGCCCTCATTAGTGTGGTGTCGAGAACTGCTCCAATGAACTGAAGGCGCTGCGTGGGAAGCAGATGCGACTTGGGGTAGTTGATCTCGAACCCCAGGAGGTGGAGGAGAGAGATGGTATGATGAGTGGCTTGTAGCACAAGCGGAGACGTAGGTGCTTTCACCAACCAATCGTCCAAGTAGGGAAACACCTGGAGGTTGTGAGACCTGAGGAAGGCCGCCGCCACAATGAGGCATTTGGTGAACACCCTGGGTGATGAAGCGAGGCCAAAAGGTAGCACTTTGTACTGATAATGGCGATGGTGCACCTGGAATCTTAGGTAGCGACGTGAAGCTGGATTGATTGGTATGTGAGTGTAGGCCTCTTTGAGGTCCAGGGAACATAGCCAGTCGTTCTGAGAGAGATGAGGGTAAAGCGTGGCAAGGGAGAGCATTCTGAACTTCTCCTTGACAAGACATTTGTTGAGGTCCCTGAGATCGAGAATGGGACGTAGGTCTCCTGTCTTTTTTGGAACCAGAAAGTAACGGGAGTAGAATCCCCGGCCCCTTTGCTCCAGAGGTACTTCTTCGATGGCATTGAGGAGAAGGAGGGATTGGACCTCCCTCAGGAGGAGGGGGGTTTGAGTTGAAAGAGAAGCAGACTCTACGGGAGGATTGTCTGGTGGAAGAGTCTGGAAGTTGAGAGAGTAGCCGTGGCGGATGATGTTGAGGACCCACTGGTCTGATGTGATGACCTCCCAACGGCTGAGAAAAATGCGGAGCCTGCCTCCGATTGGTTGAGGGAGAGGCAATGAGGGTGGAAGACTGGCTAAGCCCTGGAGAGAGGAGTCAAAAGGGCTGAGAAGGTTTGGCAGGAGGAAGAGGCTTGGCAGGTTGATTAGACTGTGCACGAGCCTGGTTGTGGTGTTGTTGGCGAGCCCGCCTAGGTTGCTGTGAAGGTGGGTTAAGCGGCCTAGCGGAGAACCTGCGCTGGTATGAAGACTGTGGTTTGTAAGGCCGAGCAGGAGGGGCCTTCTTCTTTGGTTTAATGAGAGTATCCCATCTGGTCTCATGGGCGGAGAGTTTTTGTGTGGTGGTATCCAGAGACTCTCCGAACAATTCGTCTCCCATACATGGGGCGTTGGCTAGTCGGTCCTGATGGTTGACATCCAGATCAGAGACCCTGAGCCAGGCCAGGCGGCGCATGGCCACAGCGATGGCAGATGCACGAGAGGTGAGCTCAAAGGAGTCATAGATGGAGCGCACCATAAATTTTCTAAGTTGAAGCAGGCTGGAGATGTGCTGCTGGAATAGTGGAACCTTGTGCTCCGGCATGTACTTTTGCATGGCGGAGAGTTGCATTACCAGATGTTTCAGGTAGAATGAAAAGTGGAAAGAGTAATTGTTTGCCCTGTTGGCAAGCATGGCATTCTGGTAGAGCCGCTTGCCAAACTTGTCCATAGTTTTGCCCTCCCTGCCAGGAGGGGTAGAGGCATATACACTGGAGCCTTGAGTCTTTTTTAAAGTGGACTCAACCAGGAGAGATTCATGGGGCAGCTGGGGTTTATCGAATCCCGGGATTGGAATAACCCTGTAAAGGCTATCCAGTTTACGGGGTGCCCCAGGGACAGTTAATGGATTTTCCCAATTTTTATAAAAAGTTTCCCGTAGGATGTCATGCACGGGTAACTTCAGGAACTCCTTAGGAGGTTGATCGAAATCTAATGCCTCCAGGAAAGCTTGTGACTTCTTGGAGTCAGATTCCAGAGGCAAAGATAAGGCCCCCGATAACTCCCTGAGGAATTTTGAAAAAGAAGATTGCTCAGGTTTAGATGTGGTATCGGGGGCCGAGGGCTCTTCGTCCGACGACGATGCATCCTCCTCGGTACCGAGGGGAGATTCCTCCCAGAGGTCCGGGTCTCTGACGTCGGTGTGTGCGTGCCGAGAGACTGGAGTGGAAGGCTCGGTATGATGAGCTTTAGACCGAGACTTGCCTGAGCGTACCGAGACGGTACCGGGGGATGAAGACCTGTGTCTGTCTCGGTCCCGGGAAGAACGGTGCCGGTCAGGTTCGCGGGAAGACCGGTGTTCCGCTCGGTCCCGAGGAGGATCGGATGTCGTCAGAGCGACGGCCTCGGCATGGGCATGGATATGCGGTGCCGAGAGAATGGGCATGGAGGGGTCCATAGGTACCGATGGCGTGGATACCGGTTGGACGGTGTGGGGCTCGGGCCGGTCTGGTACCGAAAGCAGCGGTGCCAGGATAGAGGGCAAGAGCTGTTTAAGTTGCGTTTGGAGTTGTTCCTGCAACTTATCCTGGAGGATGGCCGCAATGCGGTCATCCAGGGGTGGCACAGGAACCACTTTTTTCTGCTTTGGTTCCATGGGTGCCGCTCTACGCTCCGGCGATGAGGAGGCCGATGACGAGGCACTCACCGATATCGGAGCGGAGCGCTTTTTAGTTCGGCGTGGAGCCGAAAGAGCCGGTGTCGCCACCGAGGTGGGAGGGCGCTCAAGGGTGGAAGGCTTCTTAGCCGGCTTACCTGGCGCCGGTGGCGCCGATGTAATGTCAGGCGGTGTCGAGGTGGTCGGTGCCGACTTCGATGGTGCCGCAGTTGAAGAAGTCGAGTCCATAGTCGGGCCGGTGCCGAACAGCAGACTTTGCTGGATTTGGCGATTCTTCAAAGTGCGTTTTTTAAGAGTGGCACAGCGGGTGCACGAGTCCGCCCGATGCTCCGGTCCCAAACACTGTAAACACCAATTGTGTGGGTCAGTGAGGGAGATCGGGCGTGCACACCGCTGGCACTTCTTAAAACCGGGCTGCGGGGGCATGAATGGAAACACGGCCTCCGCAAAATCAAACCCCGAGGCCTGGATCGTGACAACAGGCCCCGCCGGGGCAAGGACAAAAACGAAACAAAAAGAAAATATTTTTTTTTTTTTTTTTGGAAATGAAAGAAAAAAGAACCCGAAGGTAAATAAAACGAAAAAAGAACGCGAGCGGGAAGGCAAAAAGAGGATTTCAATCGGAGTTGAAAAACGCACGTCTTCTTCGCTCCGCGGAAACGAAGAAACTGGGGACCACGCTCTCCTCCGTCGGGCGGGAAGGCACTCGCGCACGCGCGGTGCGGCCAACTAGAACTTTCTAGTAAAAAGGTCCGTACCGTGGGCTCCGTCGGTGACGTCACCCATGCGTAAAGAATATGCTGCCTGCTTGTCCTGGGATAAGACATGGTTTTCTGTTAGGATTGACGGTGTAGGATTGATCTGTACTAGTCTGGCTTGTTTAGTTTTACAATGGGTGTATTGCTGCAGTATGTAAGATGCTGCCTTTTCCTAGGTACTCATGTGTGACATGTGGCTTGTTACTAAAAATCATGTTTTTCGTACAGATGGGGGAGGGGGTTGCCAAAAAATGATGGCCCCCGGGTGTCACATATGCTAGGTACTCCACTGTACGCCAGCAGTCTGTATTTTGCTTTGGTGACTAACCACATAAGCCATCTGGGTGTAATATGTATCATGGAAAATGTAATGTAAAAAGTTATTTAATTGATCCTCTAACAAATGCAGCAGCTTCAAGCCCTATACAAACAGTAAATGAGTTTGTGTGATCCATTCATATTTCTGGCAGTAGGACTACATCCAGGAGAATTAATAAAGCAACTCAATAGATTCCATACTGGACAAAACAAAGGTGCACAAGTTCAGTCCTCAAGGACCACAAACAGATCAGAATTTCCCACATTCAAAGTGATGGATGTGGGCAAGAGGAACCCGAACTATAACTAGGTGATGCAGGGTTCCATGTTAGGAGTCACTGCCCATGAAAAGGATTTAGGTGTAATCATTGATAGGTTGAAACCTTCAGCTCAGTGTATGGCAGCAACTAAGAAAGCAAATAGAATGTTAGGAATTATCAGAAAAGGAATGGAAAACAAAGAGGAGAATATATTGTATTGCTTCACTGTTCAGTCGCAGCTCAAATACTGTATGTAATTCTGGTCACTGCATCTCAAAAAAGATATAACGGAATTACAAAAGGTATAGAGAAGGGTGACAAAAATTATAAAAGGGATGGGAGTACTTACATATGAGTAAAGGCTAAAGTGGACTAGGCCTCTCCAGTCTGGAAAAGAGATGGCTCAGGGGAGATATGATAGAGGTATAGAAAATACTGAGTGAAGTGGAATGGGTAGAAGTGAGTCGCTTGTTTACTACTTCAGAAAAAATATATTAGGATAGGGTCATGCGATGAAGCTACTAAGTAGTATATTTAAAACAAACTGGAAAAAATGTTTCTTCATTCAGGGGGAAATTCTAAAACCGGTGCCTAAACCTAGGCACCGGTATGTGCCCTACCGATACCTAAATTAATTGAAAAATGGCAAAAAATTAACAAGGTTGAAGCACCTAAATATAAGGCACTGGAATTGCACCTATATAAGTGCTTTAGGCCTCCGAATGCCAAAGTAGGTGTGGCCAATACTGGTAGTAGCGTTAGGCGGCCTAAAGGGGATAGTTTGGTATAAAAAATTTCCAGCCTATTTTACTTTTGGAAAGGGGCTTTTATATAACCATACAGTTGCATGCATGGAAATGAGCACCTATCTGCAAGCAATCTGCATGCAGACATTCCCAGGTGAGGTGGAGTTTTTTAAAAAAAAAACATGGGTACACATAGAGCACATGCGCACTCGTGCAAATCTGTGGTTAGCATTTGTATCCTATTTGGACTGAATCTCATAGTCTATTTTATAAAAGGTACATAGGCACTCATATTGCATCTATAAAACAGGCACATTTTTCAATTACTCACAAGGTGTCCTATTATAAAATCAAACCCCAAAGAAATGAGTCTTACTCTTAAAAACAGGGAATGTTGGTTTTGATCTCAATCTCTCATACTACTTACAAGTGCTCTTCATATTCCAAGAGGAGGGTAATTTTCAAAAGGCAGCAGGTGGGGAATAAAGAAGATACCTGAGTAAATCCCCTCAAAAAATGGCTCTCATCTCAGTGGATAAAAGTATGTGCATTGTCAAACTTAGCTGTAGTTGAAAGAGATGGGGATAGGAAAGTACAAGCAGGGATTTTGTTTTTAAAATCACCATACTTACTTTCCTGTACATACTTTGTATTTGTGGTACAGAAGTCCACATGTATTGTAGTATCTGTGGTGTTTACCAGTTCTGATTTTTCAAAAAGGAAACTCTCTACGGAATTTCCCATGAACCTTAGGAATTGCAAACTATCTGGGCAGTTGAAATATTGCCCTCATAATGCGTTCATGAGTGTACTTCATATATGGGCAAAGAACAAGTCAGTGGTAGATTGAGGCTTGTTACCTGGTTGTAATGGGTTTCACAGTAGGCTAGCCCTCTTTTCTCATAATGGCGGTGTCCCAAGAATGGCTTCTCACACTTAGCACAAACAAAATGCTGAAAAATAAAATACAAATTTGTATCCCTCAGTACTATTATTTTTGTGTCCTTAGAACCTATGTTCCCTCTAAGGACTGACAAGATGTGAGCAAAAATGTTCCTGCTTGAGCAGAGGACCAACTTGACACAAGCATCAGTCCAGTCTCATTATTCACACATTCGCGATGCATGAATTCATCTACCTGTGGTTGCATTGGTTGTAACCAAATTCCCTATTTGTGCCACTATGTTCATGGTTTGAAGATAGATAGCTAAATAGATCTCAAGGTGCATAGAAAGAGTTTCTGGAAGTTGGTGTCAACCAGAAGAGATGAAGGAATCATGACCAGTTGGGTTGGGTTTTTTTTTTTTTAGGATGGCAGACATCACTTGGCAACACCACAGAAAAATAAATGCCAACCCAGCTTGGACCTCACAGCACAGTAGGGATCACAAGGTTGGACAGTCAAAACATAATCAAAGAGCTTTTTAATCTGCATTTCCTAAACGGTTCTCTCTGGAGTCTGGACTTGCTGTAATGTGATAATCCCACTTACTAACTTGAGAAGGGAGGCTAAGCAGCTTAAAGCTAATTAATCGAACAGCCTACCTATATATACGTCGGACTGCTGTGCTCTGGCACACTTTCGGCTGTGCCAGTTCCTCTGCTCCCTCTGAGGAATGGCACAGTCAAAAACACACCAGAGCATAGCAGTAGGAAGGCAGAGCAGCCCCACTCATGAGCAAACATTTGAAATCTGTGAATGACACTCACAAAAACTATGAGCAATCACATTAGAGGACACATAGCTTAGAACCACAACTGGTCTGTGATTGCTGTTCCCATATGCTTAAGACCTCAACCAGACACATGAGCTTACAAACAGGTTAGTTCCATAGATTCCTTAACTGTGATTACTTTTCCCTGCCTCATTTCTCAACCACTGAAGTAGGCCTGCCTACTTATTAATTTGAAATATAAAACAATGCGCTTTTAAAAGAGACATCTTTCTGCTCTGTCCTTCACTTATATTTAGCTAGTTAGAAACAAAAACAATCTCATCTTCCTTTTGCACACATGCCTGACGTTTCCCGATGGATGAAGTTATAACAAACTGATCTTAAATATTTAAAAAGGAACTACAAATCTTTCCAACTGTAACATGGCTATGCCAGCCTGATAATCTCACCTCCACATGCCACTGCTTGCCCAAAGCGTTCACCACACGTCCCTCAATGGGCCTGCGACAGGCACCACAGATAGGGATACCCATCTTGTCATGGCAAGGCAGACAGTACAGCTCTCCCTTCAGCTCCCGAGCCTCAGCAGTTAGTTCCTTCCTGCAAAACACAACAGTACTCTAGCAGTGACACTGCTACCTTGGACCAAACAATCCATTTGGAAAAGAAACCATTCTAAAAATACAAGCTCCATTCAAGCGTCTAAGGGCTCCTTTTATTAAGCTAACGCCACCATTGAGCTGCTGTTAGTTTTTACGCGTATCGCGGGGGACAGCGCGCGCTAATATGCAGGGTGTACTAAAAACGCTAGCGCACCTTAGTAAAAGAGGAGGTAAGTTTAGAAAGATATTTGTATAAGCCTTCAACATGTTTATGTTTATTGAGGGACTTTATATACTGCAGGAACAAAGCAGTTTGCAATAATTAAAATACAAACAACAATAAAGGGAAAGGAACTCCAGTTATCAATAGGAAAGAAGACACACAATCATTCAAGAATAGACAGTAGATAGACACACACTCTGAAAACTTTATCGATTTCATTATCAGGACTATCGTTGTATGCTCACATGGAGCCAGATGCTAGCTGAAAAAAATGAGACTTCAAAAAGTACCTTAAATTTGGCAAACACAACTTCTCTCCTGACAGAGGGAAGAAGGTTATTCCAGAGAGAAGGTGAAATATAGTAAAATGCATTATGTGTGACTTCATAGGGGGCAGTTTTGGGAGATGGAAGGACCAAGTGGTGGGCATCAAGGGAATGAAGGGAGTGGGCAGGGGTATATGGGATGAAGAGAGATAGAAAGGAGACCCAAGGCGTAAGGATTTGTGTGTTAGATGGAAGATGTTGAGTCAAACCTGATATTTGACAGGAACCTAAGGAGATTAATGAAAAATGGAGTAACATGATCACATATTTTAGCCTTACATAGTAGCCGAACTGTCGAATTTTGATGGGTTTGAAGGTGGCGCGGTAGAGATGCAGCCTCTGTCTCAGAACTCTGTTTCTGAGTTGGGTAACATAGAAACATAGAAGATGACGGCAGAAAAGGGCTACAGCCCATCAGTCTGCCCACTCTGCTTACCCACCCCCTGTCTATGCCCTAATGACCCAATTTCCTTATCTTGACCCTCGTAGGGATCCCACATGGGTATCCCATTTATTCTTAAAGTCTGGCACGCTGTCTGCCTCGATCACCTGCACTGGAAGCTTGTTCCAATGATCAACCACTTTCTCTGTGAAGAAATACTTTCTGGTGTCGCCATGAAATTTTCCGCCCCTGAATTTGAGCGGGTGCCCTCTTGTGGCCGAGGGTCCCTTGAGAAAGAAAATATCATCTTCCACTTCGACACGTCCCATGAGGTACTTAAATGTTTCGATCATGTCTCCCCTCTCCCTACGTTCCTCGAGAGTGTAGAGCTGCAATTTGTTCAGTCTCTCTTCGTACGAGAGACCCTTGAGCCCCGAGATCATCCTGGTGGACGTCCGTTGAACCGATTCAATTCTGCGCACATCTTTACTGTAATGTGGCCTCCAGAATTGCACACAGTACTCCAGATGAGGTCTCACCATGGCCCTGTACAACGGCATTATGACTTCAGGCTTTCGGCTGACAAAACTTCTATTGATACAACCCAATATCTGCTTTGCCTTAGATGAAGCCTTCTCCACTTGATTGGCAGTTTTCATGTCTGCACTGATGACTACTCCTAAATCTCGTTCTGCTGAAGTCCTAGTTAAAGTTTCTCCGTTCAAGAAGTACATCCTGCATGGATTTCCGCTTCCAAGGTGCATGACCTTACATTTCTTAGCATTGAAGCCTAGCTGCCAGGTTGAGGACCAACTTTCCAATGTAAGCAGGTCCTGCGCCATATAATTCTGTAAACTGCATTCACTTACTATATTACATAGTTTGGCGTCATCGGCGAATAGTGTTATTTTACCTTGAAGCCCTTGAGTCAGATCCCCTATGAATATGTTGAAAAGGAGTGGACCCAGGACCGAGCCCGCGGCACTCCACTGGTCACCTCCGATGTTTTAGAGAGGGTACCATTAACCACCACCCTCTGAAGTCTGCCACTCAGCCAATCATTGACCCATGCAGTTAGTGTCTCTCCTAACCCCATCGATTCCATCTTGCTTAGCAGCCTGCGGTGTGGGACACTGTCAAAAGCTTTACTGAAGTCCAGGTAATGCAAAATATATTCTCAGCAAAGATCCACTATGAATTACACAGGCCGAGTCTGAAAGTATTGAAACTAAGGGCTCCTTTTACAAAGGTGTGCTAGCATTTTTAGCCCATGCACAAGATTAATGCGCGCTAGACGGAAAATTACCGCCTACTTAAAAGGAGGCAGTAGTGGCTAGTGCGCGTGGCATTTTAGCGTGCGCTAAGCGCGCGCTAAAATCACTAGCGCATCTTTGTAAAAGGAGCCCTAAGTTGCTTCTTGGCAGAATGCCCTCCCTTATTCTACTCTATCACCAGCTAGAGGTGGGGCAGGAGAGATTGATAATGGATTGTACGTATTCATTCATTTAGTTATCTCCATAGTGGTTCATCTGAGATATGTTATGTTATGTCATGTCATGTTCTGCCAAATCCTCTAGAGTGGAGTTCAAGACAGGTTACAGTGACATTTTGATTAGAAAGAAATAAGCATTGAGTGCTTGGTTGGAGTAAACATACAATGCATGGTTAAAATCAGGTTAAACCCCTAACATGGCTTTCTGATATAGGGCTCCTTTTACAAAGGTACGCTAGTGTTTTTAGCGCATGCACAAGATTAGCGCATGCTATAGCGCACTAGCTGAAAAACTGCCGCCTGCGGCTAGCACACATGCTAAAACCGCTGGCGCAACTTTGTAAAAGGAGCCCATAATGTACTCAGTTCACTATTTGGCTAAATTTCATCTGGGACTTTTCAAATATTAATAGATCACCAAATCTTCCCAGCATATCAAAATATATTCATAGTACTATCTTATAAACCACTGAATATTTTTCTAAAGTGTGTAGAATCCTCAGAGGGCTCACTTTCCTTTATTTAGAGTTCATAGAAGGATAATATGAGCCAATATCTTCAATGGATCCCTTTTTTTGGTGTATTTTTAACCTTTCTTCTTATATATAAAGAGCAAATGTAGCAGTTTTATGTGCAAATTTAACAGTAATAAATAGAAGATGCATAAGAACTTATCTTATTCTTAAAGTGCATTATGGGAGTGCCTCCTCCGACATGCCATGTTTCAAAATTTTCATCAGGCTCGAGGCTCCCAGCCCAACATTAGCAGGCAGTTCTCATGTCTCGCTCCAGTGGACACTCACTGGAGTGCAACATGAGAACTGCCTGCTAATGCAGCTACTATTTGGGTTTTTCAGAAAACACAGACGGATCACCTATACATAAAAGAAAGCATACGCTCGACCAGAGTGGACACAGCAGCGACGACCAACAAATTGGAATCACTATGGGTTAAAATACTGGGAAGGAAAGAGCTCAAGATACAGATGGGCCTGTACTATCGTCCACCTGGGCAAACCGAAGCTAACAATGAAGAAATGGAAGCCGAGATGAAGCGAGAATGCAAAAGTGGTAACACAATTGTTATGGGAGACTTCAACTATCCCGAGATAGACTGGAGTCTTGGAAATTCAAAATGCGCTAGGGAGACTGGTTGCCTGGAAGCTATACAGGACTGCTTCATGGAACAGCTTGTCAGAGAACCGACGAGAGGGAATGCCACTCTGGATCTAATCCTTAATGGGCTAAGAGGACCTGCAAAGGAAGTGGAAGTAGTGGGACCGTTGGGAAACAGCAATCACAATATGATCAAGTTCAAAGTTGAAGTAGGAATACCGAAAGGAAAGAGAACCACAGCGACAACTTTTAACTTCAAGAAAGAAAACTACGAAGCAAAGAGGGTAATGGTAAGGAAGAAACTTAGGAACAGCTCAAAGAAATCGCAGACTGTAGAGCAAGCCTGGTCTTTATTCAAGGACACGGTGAGCGAGGCACAAAATCTGTATATCCCCAGATTCAGAAAAGGGTGCAAAAAGAGCCAAACAAAAGACCCGGCGTGGATAACTAAAAAAGAGAAGAAAGCGATAGGAGATAAGAAGAATTCATTCCGGAAATGGAAAAAGGACAAAACCGAGGAGAACTGGAAAGAGCACAGGAAGCATCAAAAAGAATGTCACCTCATGGTTAGAAAAGCAAAAAGAGAATATGAAGAGAGGCTAGCCAGGGAAGCACAAAATTTCAAATCGTTCTTCAGATATGTTAAAGGGAAGCAGCCGGCTAGGGAGGATGTGGGACCGCTTGATGACGGAGATAGGAAAGGAGTGGTGAAGGAGGAGAAAGAAGTGGCGGAAAGACTAAAAATGTTCTTTTCGTCAGTATTTACAAAAGAGGACACATCCAACGTCTCGGAACCTGAACAAATCTTCAAAGGAGACCAAGCAGAAAAATTAACATCCATGGAGGTAAGCCTTGAAGACGTACACAAGCAGATAGATATATTAAAAACTGACAAATCTCCGGGACCAGATGGAATCCACCCTAGGGTATTGAAAGAACATCCATACGCTGAAAGATTGAACTAACATCCATGTTATAAGAGGTCTCGTTACTGAGAATAGCATATTGCTTATGATACTTCAACCTCCTATTGTAGTTATTTTGGGGTGACACTGATGTGTGCAAAACTACTACAGCAAGTTTGTAATCTATCCCCGAAAACAGGCGTGATCCCGGACGATTGGAAGATAGCCAATGTTACGCCCATCTTTAAAAAAGGATCAAAAGGTGACCCGGGAACTACAGACCCGGGAAGTCTGACCTCGGTTCCAGAAAAAATGGCGGAAGCATTGATAAAAGACAGCATCGATGAGCATCTAGAAAGGAATAAACTTATGATAACAAGCCAATATGGCTTCTGCAAGGGAAGATCGTGCTTAACAAACTTATTGCACTTCTTCAAAGGAATTAACAAACGGATGGACAAAGGGGACCCCATAGACATCGTATACTAAGATTTCAAAAAGCCTTTGATAAGGTTCCCCATGAATACCTACTTCGGAAACTGAAGAACCATGGGGTGGAAGGAGACGTACACAGATGGATCAAGAATTGGTTGGCAGGTAGGAAGCAAAGGGTAGGAGTGAAGGGCCACTTCTCAGACTGGAGGAGGGTCACAAGTGGTGTTCCGCAGGGGTCGGTACTCAGACCGCTGCTGTTCAATGTATTTATAAATGATCTAGAAACAGGGATGAAGTGCGAAGTAAGGAGAAATTAGGTTCTTACCTGCTAATTTACTTTCTTTTAGCTTCTCCAGACCAGTAGAGGTTAACTTTACGAATGGGTATATATCTAATCATGACCAGCAGGTGGAGACTGAAAACAAAACTTTGGGACAGTATATACTATCCTCCCTTCTCTATTTCCCTCAGTCTGCCGAATAGCCAAGCAGAACCAAGAACTGGAAAACAGGAAGAAAACAATACTCCGAACAGGAGTAACAAATAACATACCCAAATGCTGTTGGAAAATGCAGAGGAGAAATACCCGAAGGAAAATGTCCCCACAGCTCGCCAGCTAAGCCAGCCGAGCCACAGCCGCTGTTCTTTAATTCTCCCCGGCCCTAGAAAAATACTAGAACCCGCAGCAAAAAACAAAAACTGCCCGCGCAACAGCCCCAACAACAACAATAACAGACAGGGTGGGGACCTCTACTGGTCTGGAGAAGCTAAAAGAAAGTAAATTAGCAGGTAAGAACCTAATTTCTCCTTCTTTAGCACTCTCCAGACCAGTAGAGGTTAACTTTACGAATGGGACGTACCAAAGCAGTCCCTCTCACGGGCGGGACCCCCGAAGGGCCGATACCAGAACACGCTCACCGAACACCGCGTCCCGACGCGCCTGAACATCTACCCGATAATGTCTAACAAATGAATGCAAGGAGGACCAAACCGCAGCCTTACAAATATCCACCGGAGGCACGAGCGACGACTCAGCCCAAGAAGCCGCCTGACCCCGAGTGGAATGAGCCTTGAGAAACTCCGGAACAGGCTGCTGTTTCAGAAGATAAGCGGAAGCAATCGTCTCCTTGATCCAGCGCGCAATAGTAGCCTTAGAAGCGCCAGCTCCCCGACGAGGACCAGCCAGGAGGACAAAGAGATGATCGGACTTCCGGAATTCCTGGGTCCGCTGCACATAAGAGCGAAGGACCCGACCGACATCCAACTTGCGCAGCTGCCGTTGCTCAGAAGAGCCCTCCCGACCACCCAAGACCGGGAGAACCACCGATTGATTGACATGAAAAGGAGAAACAACCTTCGGCAGAAAGGAAGGAACAGGCCGCAAGACGACCCGCTCCCTAGAAAACTCCAAGAAGGGAGCCCTACAAGAGAAAGCCTGCAGCTCAGAAACACGCCTAGCAGAAGTAATGGCCACCAAAAAGACCGCCTTCAAAGTAAGGTCCTTCAAAGAACAGTCGTCCAAGGGCTCGAAAGGCGGGCGCACCAAAACAGAGAGAACCAGATTAAGATCCCAAGAGGGAACCGAGGGCCGTAGGGGAGGCCTAAGCAACTTGGCCGCCCGCAGAAACCGAATCACATCAGGAAGAGCCGATAAACGCTGACCTGACACCAACCCTCGAAAGGCCGACAGGGCCGCAAGATGAACCCGGAAAGAAGACCAAGCCAGGCCTCTATCCAGGCCATCCTGCAAGAACTCTAGAATGTTAGGCAGAGAAGCGCGAAAAGAGGTCACTCCCCGCGCCCGACACCATTCCTCAAAGAAACGCCAAACCCGCACATAAGCCCGAGAGGTAGAAAGCCTCCGGGACCCCAACAGTGTAGAGATCACCTTGTCTGAATATCCCTTCTTGCTAAGGCGACCCCTTTCAAGAGCCACGCCGTAAGACAGAAGGGAGACGGGTCGAACATGGGAATGGGACCCTGCATCAGAAGGTCGTCCGAGAGAGGCAGAGGAAGAGGAACCGCCACCAGGTGCCTCACCAGATCCGCATACCACGGACGTCGAGGCCAATCCGGAGCCACCAGCACCACCAAACCCGGATGGTGAACAATGCGAAGAAGCACTCTGCCCACCAGCGGCCAAGGAGGGAACACATACAACAGCCCCTCCGTTGGCCACGGCTGGACCAGAGCATCCAGACCCTCGGCGCCGAGAAACCACTCTCCTGGATCCAGGAAGTGACGACTGAGGAAGCCTGCCTGAACATTTTCTACCCCGGCTATATGAGAAGCCGAGAGGTCCAGAAGATGGGACTCCGCCCAAACCATGAGCCGAGCCGCCTCCTGCGCCACAGGAGTGCTCTTGGTGCCCACCTGACGATTGACATAAGCCACCGCCGTGGCATTGTCCGACAGGACTCTGACCTACTTGCCCAGCAAAAGGGAGTGGAAAGCTAACAGCGCCAGCCTGACCGCTCTGGTCTCCAACACGTTGATCGACCAGGAGGCCTCCTCCGCGGACCAGTTGCCCCGAGCTGAGTGGCCCATAAACTGAGCCCCCCAACCGAGGAGACTCGCATCCGTAAGGAGCACCATCCACTGCGGGAGATCCAGACCCACCCCCTGAACCAGGTGAGGGGTCCGGAGCCACCAGCGCAGACTGCAGCGCGCCAAGCCTCGCAGGGGAACCGGAACATCCAAATCTTGCCTCCGGGGAGACCACCTCCGGAGCAGAGCATACTGAAGAGGACGCATGTGGGCCCGCGCCCACCTCACCACGTCCAGGGACGCCGCCATTGACCCCAGGACTTGGAGGAAATCTCGCGCCCGAGGACCCCGGGACGCCAAAAGCAGGCGAATCTGAGATTGCAATTTGCTCACCCGGGCCTCTGGAAGGAAGACCTTCCCCAAGGAGGTGTCGAACATAACCCCAAGGCACTCCAGACGCTGAGCCGGGACCAACCGACTCTTGGAAAGGTTGACCACCCAGCCCAGCGACCGGAGAAACTCCACCACCCGAGCCGTAACCCGGGAGCTCTCCTGCAACGACTTTGCCCGAATCAACCAGTCGTCCAGGTAGGGGTGAACCAGGATGCCCACCGACCGCAAGGCTGCCGCGACGACCACCATTACCGTGGTGAACGTCCGAGGAGCCGTGGCCAGACCAAAGGGAAGCGCACAGAACTGAAAGTGCCGCCCCAAGATCGCAAAGCGAAGGAAGCGCTGATGAGAGGCCCGAATTGGAACCTGCAAGTAGGCCTCCGTCAGATCGAGAGACGTAAGAAACTCCCCCGGCTGAACTGCCAGAATGACCGACCGCAGCGTTTCCATGCGGAAAGACGGAATCTTGAGAGCTCTGTTGACCCCTTTCAAATCCAGGATGGGCCGAAAGGTCCCCTCCTTTATGGCCACCACAAAGTAAATGGAGTACCTGCCGGTGCCCCACCCCGTAGGGGACACCGGCACCACTGCCTCGAGATCTAGCAAACGCTGAAGGGTCTGACGAAAAGCCTGCGTCTTCCATGGAGTCTGACATGGAGAAGCGAGGAAAAGGTCCGGCAGAGAGCGGGTAAACTCCAGAGCGTAACCGTCCCGCACCACCTCAAGGACCCACTGATCGGACGCGATCTCGGCCCATTTGGGGAAAAATTTGCGCAGCCGGGCCCCCACCGGAACCAAAGGGGGCGCCGGCAAGGAGTCATTGCGCAGGACGGGAAGCGGGGGAACCGGCGGAGGGATTCCCTGCCCCCCGACGGGCCCCCCGAAAGGGCTGCATGCGCTGGAAGAACCGACCCCGGGAAAAACCCTGAGCCGGGAAAGAAGCAGCCCCACGCCCCGGGCGATACTTGCGAAATTCCCGCAAACGCCCCCGGGCAGCCCCACACCTAGACGCAGGGCGGGCACGGTCCTCAGGCAGACGGGGCACCTTCGAGTCCGTCAGAGTCTGAATCAACTCATCTAATTCCTCTCCAAACAAAAAGACCCCCTAAAGGGAACTTTAGTAAACTTAGCTTTGGACGCAGAATCCGCCGCCCAAGCGCGCAGCCACAAAATACGCCGCGCGGCCATGCCATAGACTTAGCCGAAATCCGCACCAAGTCATAAAGAGCATCTGAGAGGAACGAGGCAGCCATCGCAATCTTCGCTACCTCCTGATCCACTAGAGACCAGTCATCAGACTCCCGATCCAGGACACGCTCAGCCCACCGAAACACGGCGCGAGCGACTAGCTCCCCACAAACAGCCGCCTGGACCCCAAAGGCAGAGACATCAAAATCATACTTAAGAAGTGTCTCTAACGCACGCGCCTCCGAGACCCTAAGAGCAGAACCGTCCATAACAGGCACGGTATGCCGCTTAGGAAGTGCCGAGACCACCGCGTTCCCCATTGGCGAAATTAAGGTAGCCCTACCTCCCTCCGGGACGGGATACCCAAGAGCCAAGGCGCACACCAAACGAAACTGCGCCCATAGGCCACTGCGCCAACACAAAAATCCCGCAAATCCTGACGCACAGGAAAAGAGCGGGAAACAGGACAGACCCCCTGAAGCAGAGGGGCCCCCATACGCGGGGTCTCCGGCGGCGCCACTGCAAAAATGCAGCACCAAGGAGACCTGCTACCCAGGTCTAAAAGCTCATCCCTCTGAATAAAAAAGCGCACCACGGACGCATCTGCTCTGGAAGACGGGAAACCCGCCGCCCCGCTGCCAAGAGGCGTCCCCTCTAGAGGATCCTGGAAGCCCGCCAAAGCAGCCAGGTCCTCAACCAGGCCAACACGCTCCTCCGCCCACCAATTCGCAATCCAAGCCCCCCCGCGGGCGCTTGGATGAGGGAGGAGGAAGAGGGGACGCCAAACGAAAAGAGGGAGGCAAAGCCATAGGGGGCGCGGAGGGAAACCCCCCCCGAAACCCCCCAGGCGCACGTGGGACCCCCAAAAGACCGCACAAAGAAAGAAAATAAATTGGGGGCAAAAAACCCCTGGGGGTCCCCAGGGACTCCCTGCCCCAGCAGGGGTCCATGCTGAAACCTGCCCCTGTGTTCGCCATACAGGGGGAAGGTCACCTGAGGTTGCAGACAAAATGGAGGGGCCAGACAAAGAAAATGGCGAAGTTCCCGCCAAAAATGCTCCCTCCATGGCCTGTAGCGGCTGAGAAGACTGAACAGTCTCAGCCGCTAAGACAGGCAAGTCGGCATCAGCTGTCAAAAAATCAGCTGAGAGGGAATCCTTCGGGGAATCCCTCCGTGGGCGGTTGTGGAAGACCAGGCTTCCCCACTGCTCCAAGCCGACTCGCGAGGCACCATCGGCGGGGAGCTCTGGGCGCCTGCAGCCGCTGCCGACGGAGCTCCACCACCTCACCGACCCAAACCGCCGAGTTCAGGCCGGCCGCGAGTGCCTCGCGGCTGGACTCAATTGTGTCCTACTCCCCCGGAGAAGGGCACAATTGCTCCATACGCGACCTAGCTATAAAAAAGTGCCGGTTACATAAAAAAATACAGTAAAATACAGTTTTCTTAAAGGGAAACAACCCTTCAGACCAGCACTACCTCAGGATTTTTTTTTTTTTTTTTTTTTTACAGAACAGACTCCACAGGCTCTCGAAGCAATATGCCTTGCTTGACTTAGGGGGCAAGGCTTACTGCTGAGGCTCCTCTAAAAAAATGTGGGGAGGTGGAGGAAGTGGGGGGAGGGACCCCGCTCGTGACCCGCGGGGTTTGACACCCCCGAGGTCGGACGGACCCCCAAACAGGGCCCGACCAAGCTCCGTCCGGCCAAAAACAGGGACAATAAACCCCTAAACAAATTCCAACAGCCCTACCAAGAGAGATGGGTACAGATCACTCAACACCTGCTGGAGACTGAAAGAAGACTGAGGGAAATAGAGAAGGGAGGATAGTATATACTGTCCCAAAGTTTTGTTTTCAGTCTCCACCTGCTGGTCATGATTAGATATATACCCATTCGTAAAGTTAACCTCTACTGGTCTGGAGAGTGCTAAAGAATAAAATTCGCAGACGACACCAAACTATTTAGTGGGGCTAGGACTAAAGAGGACTGCGAAGATTTACAAA
Organism: Geotrypetes seraphini; assembly: GCF_902459505.1. Taxonomy (NCBI): domain Eukaryota; kingdom Metazoa; phylum Chordata; class Amphibia; order Gymnophiona; family Dermophiidae; genus Geotrypetes; species Geotrypetes seraphini. Next base: position 126,234,856 of record NC_047092.1, read on the forward strand.
GGGACCTGAACAAACTAGGAGAGTGGGCGACAAGATGGCAGATGAAGTTCAATGTAGAGAAATGTAAAGTCTTGCACGTAGGAAACAGAAATCCGAAGTACAACTATACGAAGGGAGGGCTGTTATTGGGTGAGAGTACCCAAGAAAGGGACTTGAGGGTAATAGTGGACAAGACAATGAAGTTGTCGGCACAGTGCGCAGAGGCCGCTAAGAAGGAGAATAGAATGCTAGGTACTATCAAGAAAGGTATTACAACTAGAATGAAAGAAGTTATCCTGCCGTTGTATCGGGCGATGGTGTGCCGGCACCTGGAGTACTGCGGATATGGCAATACTCGAGAGGGTTCAGAAGAGAGCAACACATTTGATAAAAGATATTGAAAACCTGTCATATGCTGAAAGATTGGAGAAACTGGGGCTCTTTTCCCTGGAGAAGCGGAGACTTAGATGGGACATGATAGAGACTTACAAGATCATGAAGGGCATAGAGAAAGTGGAGAAGAAAAGAATCTTCAAACTTTCGAAAACTTCAAGAACGAGAGACCATTCAGAAAAATTAAGAGGGGACAGATTCAGAACCAGTGCTAGGAAGTTCTTCTTCACCCAAAGGGAGGTGGACACCTGGAATGCGTAGGACAGAGTACGGTATTGGGGTTCAAGAAGGGATTGGACAATTTCCTGAAGGAAAAGGGGATAGAAGGGTATGGATAGAGGATTACTATACAGGTCCTGGACCTGAGAGGCCGCCACGTGAGCGGACTGCTGGGCATGATGAACCTCTTGTCTGACCCAGCAGAGGCACTGCTTATGTTCTTATGTATAAGTTGTCCAACCCACAATCCAATATCATTGATCAAGAACAGAGGGGGTATTAAAAATAATTCATATAATGCTTGCTTTAAAGAGTTTTTTGCACATATCAGTGTCCACCTTCCGTTTTATGATATAATATATCACTTCTATTGACCCACTACTTCTTGAATTACAAGATATAAGTAAGGTTTCATTTTATTTTAAAATCAATTTTCTACAGATATACTTTTTGTGTTTTTCATTTTCATTTTGTAGTGGCACAGCAGTGATATTGTCCCCGATGAAGGCTGATTGATAGCTGAAACGCTCCAAAGAAAGTTGAGCGTCGGGTAGTTCATAGACCTCCAACGTTGGTTCTGGCTGAGAAGCCATTAAGATAAGTGGTGCTGTTCTTCTTTTAAAAAAATATATCGACAAGTAGATTTTAGGTTTGGATATAATTATTAAAACAAAGATCATAAATTGAATCCTTAGTTAGTTTTTACACCAAATAAAAGTAAATAAAAATTCAAAGTTATGGTTAGGAAGGAGGTTTTGAAGTAAATTATATGCATTCAGGATGAAGACTAGAACTAACATCCATGTTAAAAGAGGTCTCGTTACTGAGAATAGCACATTGCTTATGATACTTCAACCTCCTATTGTAGTTATTTTGGGGTGAGTTTGCTGTTAAAATGGGGTATCATTTGAATGATAAGAAGTAGTGGGTCAATAGAAGTGTTATATTAAATCATAAAATGGAAGGTGAACACTGATGTTTGCAAAACACTCTTTAAAGCAAGCATTAAATTAATTAACCTTAATACCCCCTCTGTTCTTGATCAATACTATTTGGGTTTTTGCCAGGTACTTGTGACCTAGATTGGCCTCCGTGATGATGGGATACTGGCCTGGGCTAGATGGACCATTGATCTGATCCAGTAAGGCTATTATTATGTTCTGAAAAAATAGCAGCGACAAGGAGGAGGAGGTGCCATAAATGTAAACAGCTCTTAGCTCCACCCACCTCAGAAGGGCCAACTGCCAGTCTGTGCGATGGTGATGTGACCAGGCTGACTTACTGCAGTGAATATGACTGCAGAGAGAAAGCTGTGCAGTGAGCGCTTACTCTCAATGAACAAAGCTGGAGCAAGGTATTAATTAAACCTTCAGTTTTGCAAGCCTTTCAATTAACTTTCAAACCCCTCTCCCCCTGATAATTAAAGAGAGCAATCATGGATCACCTCAACACCACTCCACCCAAAACAAAGTTGTAAAAATGAATAATCGGACATTAACTTTTAAATAATAAATTACATTTTGTATATACAGTAAATGGATTATTTGAAAATTATCTACCTTCTTTGCAGGTAAAAGTACACACTGCTGGTTCTTTGAAAGTGAAGCATCAAGACCTATTGCTTTGCTTTGAGGGCAGCCGTCCCCTAGAAGTTGCCATCTTAAGCAGCTGCCTAATGGTTAAAGTGACGCTGGTAGTGGATACATCTGAAAGGGGGTTTCTGTAATAGGCAGGCACTTAAGTACAGTGAATGAGGATGTGAGGAGGTGCCTGTGCCATGGGTACTTACCCACAGTGGGTGCAGTTAAAATGATCCGGGTGGAATGCGTCATTTCGAAACATTAGGGGCTGCTCATCGATAATGAGATGGCACTTCTGGCAGATGTATTTTCCCAAACCCTTTGCCTTCTCACGGTTGTGACAAGGCCGACACAGGTGCCTATAAGGAAAGAAAAATCTTACATTATCAGCTTTTTTTTTTCAATACAATATGTTAATGCACTGCAAATTTGTTCACCTCATTCATTGCTCCTTTTCCAGGTTATCAATTTATAAATGAAAACATAGTGGTACCAGTACAGATTTCTGGGAAGGTGTTCACAGCTTCTCTCCACTGTGAAACGGACCCTTTAGTCCAATTCTGAGGGTCTTTTACTAAGGCGCCCTAGCCGATTTAGCGCACGCTAAATGCCAACGTGCCCATTATAATCTATGGATGCGTTAGCATTTAGCGAGCGCTAAATCAGCTAGCGCGCCTTAGTAAAAGACCCCTTAATATGAGTTAGCAGTTCACAACAGAGTGTGGCGCAGTAGTTAAAGCTACAGTCTCAGCACCCTGGGGTTGTGGGTTCAAACCCACGCTGCTCCTTGTGACCTTGAGCAAGTCACTTAATCCTCCCATTGCCCCAGGTACATTAGACAAATTGTGAGCCCGCTGGGACAGACAGGGAAAAATGCTTGAGTACCTGAATAAACTGAGCTCTCCAGGGAGAACGGTATCAAAAATTAAATAAATAAATAAAGCATCGATTCCTACCACATGGATTTTACAGTTTCCTCAGGAGTCTCTCATAAGAGCCCATCTAGCGCTCATTTGGCTTTGACATATGACAGTGCATTTTTTTGGTTGGTGTTTGCTCTGTGGAATAAGTTACCTAATACAATTTGGGTTGAAATGTCTTTGAAGAAATTTAAGACATTACTTAAAACTTATTTTTCTTGTAATAGCTTTTTAAACAAACACCAAGTCAGTAGGGATTGGTGAGTTCATCATAACATGCCTACACTATCAAAGCTTATTTAGTGTTTGTTATAAGTTTATTTCAGTTGTTTTTGTTTGTTTATATGTATTTATTTATTTTTATTTTAATTGATAAAGAGACGGCTAAGGGGAGATATGATTGAAGTCTACAAAATCCTGAGTGGTGTGGGTACAATTGGATCGATTTTTTACTGCATCAAGATTTACAAAGACTAAGGGATACTTGATGAAGTTACAAAGTAATACTTTTCAAACCAATAGGAAGAAATATTTTTTCACTCAGAGAATAGTTCAGCTCTGGAATAGAGAATGACACGGTGGCGGTTTACCCGCGGCCACCGCATTTTAGCCGCAGGTCACCCGCCGAAAACGGGGAAGAAAACTAGCAGTCGCTGCGGCGACGGGGACAAGGCCATTCACCGCCCGCGGGGCGGTGAATGGTCTTGTCCCCGCAGTGAGGCATGAAGGATCGCGCAGTCCCCGCAGCTCACACCCGCCTGCCCAATCGATTCTAGTGTTTAGCCAGCTTTCTCCCTTCTCCTCACCTTAGTTTGTAGATTTTCTTTTTCGGCGACCCGCACGCTATCAGAGAGCCGCGCACCCGCTGCTGCTCAGTTTCGATCTTCTGCTCTGACGCAACCGGAAACAGGAAGTTGCAGCAGAGCAGAAGATTGAACACTGAGCAGCCGCGCATGCGCGGCTCTTTGGGAAAGCGTGCAGGTCGCTGAAAAAGAAAACCTATAAACTAAGGTGAGGAGAAGGGAGAGAGCTAGCTAAACACTAGGATCGATTGGGCAGGCAGGTAGTGGCTGCGGGGACCGTGCGATCGCTAGTGTTCCCGGCTCAAATTGGAAGGAGGGAGTGAAAGGGAAAAGGATTCTGGGCCAAGGGGATGAAGTCGGAAAGAAAAACCCACAGCAGGAAAGAAAGGGAAGGACTGGCAGGTGAGCCAGATGCTAGAAGCAGGGGGGGGGAAGAAAGAGGGAAAAAAGCTAGATGGGGTTGAAAAGAAGAGACACACTGGTATGGAAGAGGAAGATAGGGGAAATCTGGACACAGGAAGGTAACAGAAAGAGGGGAAATTATGTGCATGGGGCATAGGGACAGAGACATAAAGGGGACATGCCATGGGGATGGTATATGGACACAGGGGGGGCAATGACAGATACATAGGGGAGATATTAGAAATGGAGAAAATAGGAGCACAGAAGCGAGATGGTTTGTGGGGATGGGACAGGGACCGAGCTTGCAGGCTCCAGTGGCTTGCACAAATTACATTGTAACGTGCCATGAAAATAAGAGGAAGGAAGGTAGATAGGCCACGCGAGAGGAGCTGAAGGGTAGTAGAAAGGAACAGATGGTAAAGGAGGGAGGGAAGGGTGGTGGTGGAAAGGAATAGAACAGATATTGAAGGAGGGTGGAGAGGAACAGACCCCCAAGGGAAATGTGGAAGACAGAGTGGGAAGAAGACAGATGCCAGACTATGCGGGAGCGGAGGGAAGAAGATGGGTGCTAGACCAATTGGGGGGGGGGTTAAGGGAGAGGCACAGTAACAGCAAATGGAAGACGCAGAGAGAAGACACACAGTGGATGGAAGGAATTCAATGAGAAGATGTGGAAAGCAGAAACCAGACAACAAAGGTAGAAAAAAAAATTATATTTATTTATTTATTTTTTGCTTTAGGATAAAATAGTATATTAGTTGTGTTGATAAAAATTTATAAACAAAGCCCTGCCAGCTGAACATCTCTTTCTCTAGTTCAGCAGCAGGAACTTTGATTTATAAGAAAGGAATAAGCTAAATATTACAGTACTAAGGCTTATATGGATGCAGCGGGGACGGTGACGGGGCGGTGAATGGGATGGCAGGGGCGATGACGGGGCGGTGAAAGGGATGGCGGTGACGGTGACGGGGCGGTGAAGGGAACGGTGGTGACGGGGCGGTGCAGAGGATGGTGGGCCGGTGACGGGGACAGATTTTTTCCCCGTGTCATTCTCTACTCTGGAACTTGTTGCCAGAGGATGTGGTAAGAGCAGTTAATGTAGCTGGTTTTAAAAAAGGTTTGGACAAATTCCTGGGGGAAAAGTCCATAGTCTGCTGTTGAGAGAGACATGGGATGGTAGCATGGAATGCTGCTACTATTTGGGTTTTTGCCAGGTACTTATGACTTGGATTGGCCTCCACAAAGATGGAATACTGGGCTAGATGGACCATTGGTCTGACCTAGTAAAGCTATTCTTATGTTCTTATAAAAGTAGGAGGTGTCCGTCTCCTTTCCCACCCCCGTACCTCTTTAAATCTTTACCAGTGCAAGCAACATCTCTGGCCAGTTGCTCATGCTGGCTTTCCCTCTGACTTCACTTCCTAGCCCCATACCCGGAAGTAATTTCAGAGGGAGCCAGGCCAGAGCAGCAGGCTAGTTGCTCACACTGATGAAGATTTTAAAGAGGTATGGGGGGGGGGGACAATGAAGGGAGGACATGAGCATGACATGAGGGGGGCCGAGAGGTGCCGGCATCCCTACCAAGATGGCACCCAGAGTGTTCCCCCCCCTTACTATGCTACTGTCTAGCTAGGCACTTGAGACTTGGGTTGGCTACTGTTGGAAACAGGATATTGGGCTTGATGGACTTTTGGTCTGTCCCAGTTTGGCAATTCTTATGTTATAACCCCTAAGGCCCAAATTCTGTAACCAGCGTCAAATATAGAATCGCAAAGGTAGGTGATAGAAATGTAGGCCATGGTTTTCCAGGCCTACATTTCTGGCACTTTCCTTTGATTTGAATCATGCCTCATAGGCGCTTTAGCCTGCATAATGCCACTTCCAACATAGGCTACACTCACAGTGGCATTAGGCAGCCTTTTTCCCAGATGTTCTTGACTTATTTGTTTCTTTTCTTAGAAAGATTGTATTTCTTCCCTCTTCTCCATATGTACCGGTTTGACATGTACACCTGTCAGTTCTAAATGTTTAATTTATATTTTAATTTGTACAATTATTGGATTGTTATTCGCTTAGTAATTCCAGATAAGTGATTTTATCAAATTTTATTAAACTTGAAACTTGAACTTAAAGTGCCTATGGAGGCGCAATTCTGGCACCAATTTTTTAGTTGCTGGAAGGCACTTTGAAACTGTTAAAAACAGCATTTTCTACTGAGCTTGGGCGCCTATCGGCACCTAAAAAATTGGTGCCAGTTACAGAATCTGGGCCTAATGTCTTCCAAAATCAAAACACACAGTATTTGATCAACTCACCCATATCTACATACTTATTTATATCTTTCATAGAAATCTACATCAATAAACTACTGTTTCCCTTTGATAAATCCATGCTAAATCCACCCATTGAATCATTTTTATCTATATGCCTGGTCATTTTTTTCTTAACAGTACCCTCCACCATTTTTTCCAGCACAGGATCACTGTTCAAGTTTCCTGGGTGACCCCTGCATCTCTTTATAAAAGCTAAAGAAGTATTTTGTCTAGAGAAATGTTAGAGTAAGCAGAGTGCCTTCTTGGCAAGCCACAGATTGTGCAAGGGTGTCTCTTTGAGGCCCAAAGTGAGCTGTAGTTCCCCCAGAAGAGCAGAAAGTGTCCATTATGCACGTGCTTACAGCTGTATTTGATTCAGGATAAAGGAACCAATGTTCCTCAGCCTCTGAGACCCTGCAGCAAGCAGAATCAATGACTATCCCCTCATTGCAGTGAACAGGGGGCTTTCAATACCTCGCCAATGGCAGCCTATTATCCTCTATTCACAGATCCCTTCATCTCCCTTGAAGACCCTCCTCTATTTCAGACGAAAAAGCAATTTTATAGGGACAATCCTGTTGCTATGGTCACCAGCCCTCTCTCTCTTTCCTCCTCAACAATGAACGAACAGACCCATTCTAAGATGCCCTGTTGTGTCTGTTTCATTTCAGCCCTCCTCCCCCTCCCCTTCACATAATGGCTGAGCTACAGAGTGAGGGCTAGGGCACAAACAGAGACGCTGGTATGGAGGGAGCAAATACCAAAATATTCATAACCACAACATTAAAACAACCCCCTGACAAAGGCCCAGCCACAGCTGAAAACTGCTTTACATAGCCAGCAAAGAATGCCTCCTCTAATGTGCAAGGCAGCAGATAATACGCTATCTATACTGTCCCAGAGCTCTTTATATAAGGGAGGACTCTTTGCCTGGAAGGATTCTGCAGTCTGCTGCGAACTCTGAGGAAGTTACTTCTTGGGACGCTGCCCAGGGTCTATTGTGCTGTGCCTTGCTCAGCAGGTAAGAGAAAACAACAGGGAGAAGAAGTCCAGGGGCACAGCTGGCATTTCTTGTAGCTAGAGAGAAGCAGTGGAGGCATAAACTTATTAATCTAGGATTTAGCTCAGCACCTCCATCTTCACATAGCTGCAGCAGTACTGAGCTGTACCTTTCTAGACTTCTAGGCAAGACTCACAGGAGTCTGAATCTCTTGTAATGCTTCTGGCTACACAGGTGGGCAGAGAGAGAAAGAGACTAACAGGTTGTGTGGAAATTAACAGTTTTAAGACAAGTTTTTATTTTCCTCATCCCTCTCTCCCCAGCATGTCTCCTTTATCTGTACACATGTGCACTGCCTCTTCTGCTACTTTTCCCGTTCTCAAGTTTAACTTAGATCATTCAAAAATCTCCCTGAACCAGTAAGTAAAGAAAACCTTATAAGGGACATTCAGGAAGGAAGCAAAGGCAAAGAAAGAGAAGGATAATATGAAACAAACATTCAAATACCAAGAAGGTTTCAATAAAATACCAGAAGGAATTGTTTTCGCACAGACTGAAAAGCTCAAGGACAATATGAAACAGAAGGGAGAAAAATGCAAAAGGAATGCGAGATAATACTTTTTACTGACAGGGTGGTTGGTGCCTCACAAAGATTTCCAGACAAGGTTATTGAAGCCAAAACAGTGGCAGAATTCAAGCATCTCTGGGAAAAACTTTGATGGGTACATTCTAAACTGGACACCTCTATTTAGATGCCCCAAAGGCACAAGGTAGGAGTCTATTCCAAGTTTTTTAATCCCGATCATAAAATGTATATTGTATATCACAACCTAGATGCCTAGGTTCCATTATATAATACAAGCATAACCTAGTAGCGGTGTGCCTAACATCTAGGTGCCTGTATTTATGCCCGTCAGGTTTTCAGATTATCCACATATGGATGAGATAGATTTGTATGCAGTGCTTCCTTGACATGCATATTCCTTGTGGATATCCTGAAAACATGACTGGCTGGATTTGTTCCAAAGCACTGATTTATAGCCGGAAGAAAAACATGGTCACCGCTCAAGTGTGACACCTAGTGGTGAGATTCATGGCTCATGACTACAAGGTTATGTAAAGAACCCTAGAGTATGGCCCCCTACTAGAATGAAAAGACTAGTGGAATGGGGATATAAAATAGGAGGAAAGTCCCTGGATAGTTACAAAAGAAGGCTTATGGTGCCAGGATCCCAGCCCTTATTTTAACTTAGTTGGAGGCCCAAAGGAAAAGGAGGAAATTGCTAGGTCCTAACAAAAAAAACTTAGTAGGCTATAGCATAGATGGTACATTCTGCTATTTTTTGAAAGTTATCTGCAAGCAACACTCACATCCCAGTGCTGCTCCCTCCCTCTTTCCAACACTAACAAGAAGTCCAAAACAGTTAACTTTCATATTGTGAGCATTTCAGGAGGTAAGTAATTTTGGATTTAGCACCTGCCTTTTCCTAGGATTACCAGATGTCTGGATTTACCCAGACATGTCCGCTTTTTAGAGGACTGTCCAGGCATCCGGACAGCTTTTTCAAAACCTGGCAGTTTGTCTATGTTTTGAAAAGCATCGAGTTCAGGGCTGCATCTGGAGAGCATCTGCGCACACGCGGATGAGACGCGATATCACATGCGGATGGTCAGACACCTTCCAGACGCAGCCCCAAAGAGATGAGGTTTGTGTGGGGCAGGGCTGTGGGCGGAATGGGGCAAGGCCACACGTCCTCTTTTTATGAATAAAAAATCTGGCAACCCTACCTTTTCCAATAGTAGCTAAAGATGAGATACAAAGCATACTTGAATGTACTGGGTCTTACAATCTACATTTGACCCTGAGGCAATGGAACATTAAATGACTTGCCCTAGATCTCAAAAACTGTCAATGGGAGAAGCAGGATATGAACCCTGGTTTCTCTCATTCTTAGTCCACCCTCTAAACTATTAATTCACTCCCTTTGCACCCTGCTCTTATGTTCGGTAATAAAGAGCTTGCACAGTTTCCCTTTGAAAATTAGAGCTGGCAAGTACATCATGTATACATATGGAGGATAACTTTTTAACAGGCTGTCTAAATTGAGGCCAGGTTTAGGCCTGTTTTGGAAAGATACTGCAGCCATTATTTTTTAAATATATCCCTGTGTAAATAGTGGCATTTATGTGTGTATACTGCATACACATGTAAATGCCAATTTCATAAAGCTGCTATTTACACATGGAGATCCATGTGTTTCTGAAATGTGCAGAGAATTTAAAGAGGTGTGGTTTGTGCAGGTCTAAAATCTACACCTGTATTCTCCATTTTACAAAGTGAATAGAGATATATATGGGGGAAAAAGTCCACATGGAGTTATAAAATAGCTCAAAGATGTGCATAGATTTTAAAAACAATGCTTGTTTTGGCTAGGGTTATCAGATTTTTGCTTAAAAAAAAAAAAAAAAGAGGACGTGTGACCCCCATTCCACCCTCGCCCCATTCCATCCACAGCCCTGCCTCGTTATGCCTCCAACCCCAGCCCCACACAAGCCTCATCTCTTTGCAACCACGCATGGAGGACATCTGTGGATGCAATGACATCACATGCATGCGCCCAGATCTGCCTCCAGTCCTGCCCCTTTCCGCCCCCCCAACTCCGCCCCTACAAAGCCTCCTCTCTTCTTCCTGTATGAGCTCCAGCCACCTCGGGAGGGCCTGGAGCATAGGCGAATGTGTGTGACGTCATCCGTGCATGCTCAGAGGCCCTCCCGATGTGGCCGGAGCTCATCGGACCTTTCTAAAACCCGGACAAGCTGCCAGGTTTTGGAAAGTCTATCCAGGCACCTGGACAGTCCTCTATAAAGAAGACATGTCTGGCCACTTAGCTATGCGGGCAACAGCACTGGCCATGGCCCATGCCCATATAAGTGCCAGATCCTCACAGATTCCATCCCCAGCCTGCCTTTCCTCTGCCCATGTTCAGATTAGGCGATAGAGCCTATATTCAGTAGCACTCCTCGGTTAAATGCTGCTGAATATCAGCAACCTGCCCAATTAAATTGCTTTGAATATAACTCCAGAATGAATTTGAAAATGCCATCAGCATATGTACTAACCCTGCCCATTTTTACTGCCAGTAAGAGGGGCAATAATCAAACTGCATTTGTCTGTGTAAACACCTATGATTATTCTTCCTATGCATATTTTAAAATTTGTGACCAGCCATTTCTTTATGCTTCTTCCCAAAAAACACACCCGATGCAGCTAGTCTAGTTACTGCAGTAATGGTTCCTGGGTGGGAGCTTTGCCCAATGGCTGAATTTGGCTTCTAGGTATTGGCTTCCTCCCAGGTGCTGGGAGCACTGCCTCTCAAGGCAGGATCAGGTTGGGTGCGATTTTAATTTTCCAGGGTATGCTCAGGAGTGGGGGGTGCGCTGTGGGCAGGAGAGCCTGGGATCCCTCCTGCCTGTATTTTAGGGGGGGGTCGGGTCGCGGGTGCGTCTCAGCAGGAGGGGTTGGGCCCCCTCTTGCTGGTATTGCATGGGGGAGGTGGATCATGATCGTGGCAGGAAAGATTGGCCATCTCTCCTGCCACAATCACGATCCCCTGAACTGCCACGAACTGTGGCAGTTCTGGGGGAGGATCGTGGCAGGGGAGATGAGGCATCTCTCTTGCCACGATCGTTGGGGGGGGGGGGATTCTGTAACCAGTGTTGTTTTTGACAGACACTGGTTACAAAATCCAGCTTTTAGGCGAAGGACTGGCCCCTCCTTTCCCTAATACGTCTTGTTTTGGGTGTTTGGGACTTGGGCAATTTTTTGGTTGATAATGTGTTGTAAGTTTAAACGTAGTGGTGGTCTGAATGATTAAACTGCTGAACGTAGAGGTAGGCCACTCAAAAAAACCTCATTTTGGACGTTTTTTTTGAGATTGGACATTTTCCCTGCTGCTACTTTCTCCGTTTAGGGCCTTAGGCCAAAAGGGGACTTAGCCTTTTTTTTTTTACTATGCCCCTCCATGTATTTTGCAACTGCTTTTTTCATGAAAACACACTTGCAGGCTGCTAAAATGACTGGTTTCTCGCTAAAATGATTTGTTTGTCCTTCTATAATACTTTGGTCGGAACTGAGGACTAACTTAATAATAATAATAGTTTTATTTATATCCCGTCATACCTTTTCAGTTCAAGACGGTGTACAATAAAGGAGAGGTACAATGTGGATACTGTGGATACAGATATCGATACGTGTGAGTGGAATTAGGTAGGTAGGGGAGGCGCCAAATAGTGTCTTGTAGCATAGGCAGCCGAATTTGAAGATGATTCTGGCCTCGATCGGTAGCCAGTGGAGCTTCCTGAAGGGTGGGGTGATGTGGTTGGATTTTTTCAGGCCAAAGATCATCCGAACTGCCATGTTTTGGATCATTCTCAATCCCTTAATAGTTTTTTTGTGGGAACCCTGGTAGATTATGTTGCAATAGTCCAGTGAGCTTAGAATTAGAGATTGAACTAGAATTCTACTTTGAATGAAGCAAAGTCGAAGTAAGGTTTAGAGTACGTTATTTCCAAAGTAGGCTAAAGCATTTTTTGGTTAAGAGGTCTGTGTGGGTATCGAGTGTGAGTTGTTGATCGATGGTGATGCCTAGGATTTTTACAGTAGGGTGGATTGGGAAGCTTCTTCCATTTAAGTTGATTGAAGAGTCGATGGTTTTGTTAGTTGGGGTTGCTATGAAAAATGTGGTTTTTTCTGGGTTTAGTTTAAGTTTGAGATTGTTTGTCCATTGGGCTACCTGGTTGATGACTGATGATATGAAGACTGGTTTCGGTGGATAGGGTCAAGACGGGGATGATGATAGTGATATCGTCTGTGTATATATATGATTTGAGGTTCAGCTTTGATAGAGCATGGCCCAGGGAGGACATGTAGATGTTAAAACAAGGAATTCTTTTCATATATCACTAAAATGAGGAAATATTTGTCCAGTGGTAAAACAGCTGGATCTCAATAGAAGCAAAGGCACTGGCAGTATGGAAAAAAAATAGGTCAGTTTATTGTTAAAAAAACCTCAACAACAAAAGGACAAAAACATAAAGATACCAATGTGGTGCATTTCAACTGATGTCTGCATAGAGCAGTAGTTTCTCAAAAAAATTTTCCCTAATGTGCACACAAGGATGGGTGATTTTTAAATTACTATACTTGCATTTTATTCATACTGGTCTTATTAGAGAGCTAATTAGTCACATACTTGCACTGCACAAAGTAGAAATACAAATGTATCCCTGATATAGGCATCCACAGAAGCCCAGTCAAATTTTATGTTTTGCACAATAAATTGATTTTTTTTAGTTACCATACTTGGTGCTTTTGATTCTGTTGAGAGCCAATAGTTTTTACCACAGGACATCTATTGGATTGTACCTCTTTTATTTACCACTTCAAAAGGAGGTATTTGGGGAGTGACCATTGAACTGAGACAAGGAGGGCCTGGAAATTTGCTTTATGGGTTCCATTGTGCCACAGCAATAGAAAAAGGAGGCTGCAGTGAGTTAGCACAACAGGGCTGAAAAAATTACTGGGGTAGAGAAGGCGGCACTGTAGCAGTAGTCTTAATATATTCAGCAGAGGGCAAACTGCAGTAAAGGGAGGCATCAGAAGCCATGGAAGAATCACACCAGGAAGGGGGGGGGGAGGGAAGACCAGTAGCACTCTAACAGCAGAAGAGCAGGTACCACAACAGATTGGCAGGAAGAAGTTGCAGTGATGGCTGAGGAAGGTGGAATGCAAGGGCAGATCATGGTGGTAGTAAGGGTACAAGAGACAGTTTCAAAGGCAAATTAACTGTCCAGAGAAGAGCAACTAAAATCGTTAAGGGACTGGAGGAGTTGCCATACAGTGAGAGATTACAGAAACTGGGCCTCTTCTCCCTTGAAAAGAGGAGACTGAGAGGGGACATGATCAAAACATTCAAAATATTGAAGGGAATAGGCTCAGTAGATAAGGACAGACTGTTCACCCTCTCCAAGGTAGAGAGAATGAGAGGGCACTCTCTAAAGTTGAAAGAGGGTAGATTCCGTACAAACGTAAGGAAGTTCTTCTTCACACAGAGAGAGGTAGAAAACTGGAACGCTCTTCCGAAGTCTGTTATAGGGGAAAACACCCTCCAGGGATTCAAGACAAAGTTGGACAAGTTCCTGCTAAACTGGAACGTATGCAGGTGAAGCTGGACTCATTTAGAGCACTGGTCTTTGACCTGGGGGCCGCCGCATGAGCGGACTGCTGGGCATGATGGACCACTGGTCTGACCTAGCAGCAGCAATTCTTATGTTCTTATGTCCTAAAATATTTCTATTTAAAGATGCCTATAATCTATAATTTATTTTCTCATAAACCCACTTACAGCCAGGATCCTTCCCCATCGTCTCCTTTATGGTTTGCTATCCTATTTGAATTGTATTTCTACCCCATCATACCATTCTTTTCTGTGTTAGTGCATTTTTTTTCTGTCTGTCACCCTAAGTTATAATTTTAATTATGTATACCGCTCAGGAACCTGATGAGCGGTATATTAAATTTTAATAAAACTTGAAACTTGATGAGGAGTCAAGAGAATGTGAAAGCCTGAGGAGGAGGAAAATGAGTGAAAATATATTGGAGAGGGCAATAAGAGAAAGTAGAGGGAGAAAAGGGGAGCCTGGAAAATACTCCAATAAGGCCAAACTCAACCGATACGCCTGCTTGTTGCGTCCAAGAAAATTATTCATAAAAATGTGCTCTTTAAATTGCCATGCAACTCTAAACTTGATACTTAATTAATTAATTCAAAGGTTAAATTCTAGGTACAGACACTAAGGGGGTAATTGGGGTAATTTTATCTATCAATGTTCATGTGTAAAGTATAAAGTGTTTTTATCTATATATATATAAAATCGGAGGTATGTATGTGTGTGTGTATGTGTGTATGTGCCGCGATCACTCAAAAACGGCTTGACCGATTTGAACGAAACTTGGTATGCAGATCCCTCACTACCTGGGATGATATGTTCTGGGAGTCTCGCGGCCCACCTGCACACATGGGCGGAGCTACAACCAGAACATCAGATTTCACCCATTCATGTCAATGGTAAAAATGTAAAAAGCTGCCATTCTCACAGTAATTCAACAACGGCTTGACCGATTTGAACGATACTTGGTATGCAGATCCCTCACTACCTGGTGTGATAAGTTCTGGGGGTCTCGCGGCCCACCTGCACACGTGTGCGGAGCTACAAACAGAAAATCATATTTCACCCATTCATGTCAATGGAAAAAATGTAAAAAGCTGCCATTGTCACAGTTATTCCAACTACCTGGGGTGATATGTTCTGGGGGTCTCGCGGCCCACCTGCACACATGGGCGGAGCTACAAACATAACATCTGATTTCACCCATTCATGTCAATGGAAAAAATGTAAAAAGCTGCCATTCTCACAGTACTTCAAAAACTGCTTGACCGATTTGAACGAAACTTGGTATGCAGATCCCTCACTACCTGGGGTGATATGTTCTGGGGGTCTCGCGGCCCACCTGCACACATGGGCGGAGCTACAAACAGAAAATCAGATTTCACCCAGTCATGTCAATGGAAAAAATGTAAACAGCTGCCATTCTCACAGTAAATCAAAACCGGCTTGACCGATTTGAACGAAACTTGGTATGCAGATCCCTCACTACCTGGGGTGATATGTTCTGGGGGTCTCGCGGCCCTCCTGCACACGTGGGCGGAGCTACAAATCATAAAATCAAAACATAAAATCAGATTTCACCCATTCATGTCAATGGAAAAAATGTAAAAAGCTGCCATTCTCACAGTAATTCCAACTACCTGGGGTGATATGTTCTGGGGGTCTCGCGGCCCACCTGCACACGTGAGCGGAGCTACAAACAGAAAATCATATTTCACCCATTCATGTCAATGTAAAAAATGTAAAAATCTGCCATTCTCACAGTAATTCCAACTACCTGGGGTGATATGTTCTGGGGGTTTCGCGGCCCACCTGCACACGTGGGCGGAGCTACAAACATAAAATCATATTTCACCCATTCATGTCAATGGAAAAAATGTACAAATCTGCCATTCTCACTGTAATTCAAAAACGGCTTGACTGATTTGAACGAAACTTTGTATGCAGGTCCCTCACTACCTGGGCTGATATGTTCTGGGGGTCTCGCGGCCTACCTGCACACGTGGGCGGAGCTACAAACATAAAATCAGATATCACCCATTCATGTCAATGGAAAAAATGTAAAAAGCTGCCATTCTCACAGTAATTCAAAAACGGCTTGACCGATTTGAACGAAACTTGGTATGCAGATCCCTCACTACCTGGGGTGATATGTTCTGTGGGTCTCTCGGCCCACAACTCTATGTTGCTTGCTCAAGGGTGGGTTCACCCAACAATTTATATGTTCTTGCTCCTGGAGGTGAAACTAAAAATGTTGTTTATAATCATGTTTTGCGTTAGTTGTATTGTATTCATTTTGTCAAATATTTCACATTATAATTTGAATATTGTACTTTTTATTAAGCTGTAAAAAAATAATTTCATTCACCACTATAAAGTATCTTTATTTGAATCCATTTACAGTGTTATTGCTATAATTAAATACCCGTGCAACGCCGGGGCATCAGCTAGTAACATAATATGCAGGCCTAAAAATTGTGTGTACTTTTATATGGACTAAGCAAAGGCATTCTTGGGAGGGTCATTTGGGTGGAGTGGAAGTAATATTGCAATATATGGAGGTACATGTCTAAAATAGATGCACAAATTTGCAGCATCTTCAAAGCAAGTATAAGTTTGTGCATCTATGTTTGCTATAGGGGCTGGTTCTGAGCAGGCCCAGCTTTACCAACTGTGAGGCCTTGTTCGGATCAGTGTGGGAGAGGCCCTCGATGTCTGGTATCAACTTTCAAGTTTATTTGAAATTTGATTTATTGCTCATCAAATATCTAAACTGTGTACTTAATTACAAAGTTAATATAAATAGGGGTTACACAATATGTAGATATACAGTAACCAAGACAGAGGGGTCACGTGATGCGCTCAAGCTAAGCGGACGTGCTTGCTCACCTCTCTCATCCTCGCGGCAAGTTTATCGGCATTTACATCGATTTTTTTTTTCTTTGTTTTTGATTTTTTGGGGTCTCATTGGCTGGGGCAGATCACGGGCTACTGGCTCCTATCTTCTTGGCTGGTCTCCGAGGTATGCCGGCTCGCTCTTCCAAGCTAACGAAACCTCCACACAGCCCTGGTACTCTGGCAAAGATGGCGGCGCTGACTCCTCCCGCTAATGCGTTCCCGGGTCCGACGGTCACGCTGCAGATGGAGGCGATAGAAGAATTGAAAAAACATCTGACCGCCATCCTGGATGACAAACTGACCCGCCTGTAGTCTTCGGTGGATAGCCTCAAGGACACCATGGAGCGGCAAGCTACTCGCCTTCAACAAGCAGAGGAGCGGGTGTCTGCACAGGAGGACCGGACGGGAGCGCTGGAGGCCAGGGCCTCCGCCTTGGAGGAGAAATATGGGAGACTGGAGGACAGGGCTGAGGACCTGGAAAACCGCAGCCGCCGTAATAACCTCCGCCTGATTGGGATTCCAGAATCTCTCCCCGATGCTGGTCTCAGGGAGCTGGTGTCTACCTGGTTGCCGAAGGAACTGCACATGGACACGGGTGGCGCCCCCCTGATGGTCGAGCGGGCGCACAGGCTTGGGGCTCGCCGAGAGGGAGATCGCAGGCCAAGGCCAGTTATAGCTCGCATTCTGAACTATGCGGATAAACACCGGCTACTTACCTGCTGCAAGGCTAACGGGGATCTATCCTATGACGGCCAGCGGATTTTAGTGTTCCAGGACTACTCTGCTTGTGTCTCGGAGCTGCGCCGTGCCATGGCCCCCTACTGTACCCAGCTACATCAGCGCCAAATCCGGTTTGCTCTTCAATACCCTGCCCGGATCCGGGTGTTTCATGACAACAAGGCTGTTTACTTCACTACCCCAGAGGAGGTCCGCACGTTCCTGGCCTCTCTGCCTGGATGATCCCGGGTGGGTCTTCACTGCTCCAGCTTCTGACCGGTGGGCACGGGCCGGCTGGTGACTCTTCTCCTTTTCCCACTGTTGCAGGGGAGAGTCTGAGGATTCCTTGGGGCTGTGCCGGGGAGCCGTATTTTTCCTCACCCCTGGCTGTTTTGTTTTGCTGGTGGTCCTTTGATCAGCCTTTGGAGTTTTGAGGACTGGACATTTAATGGACTTGAGCTGTGGGGAGGGGGGGGTCTATTTTCTTTCCTTTGCCTTTCTTTCTTTAGTCTGTCTGACCTCCTCGTTACTTTTTCTCGACCAGGCTCCCATCCATTTACCGATCACTCTTCGCTTGGTGACGAACTTTGGTGTTCTTTCCGGCCTTCAGGTCAATTGCGAAAAGTCTGAGGTGATGCCTCTTACGGGTCTTGGTTGGGCGCCCTGGCATGCGCAATTACCTATCCTGCCGGTGCAAAAACCTATGCGGTACCTCGGTATATATCTACATCCGGATCCTCGAGTTCTATATAAAGTTAATATCCTGGATGCCATCAAGAAGATTGGACTTCTTTGCGATACTTGGAGGGATCTTCCCCTGTCCCTTTTTGGACAGGCGGCTCTCATTAAGATGATTCTTTTGCCTAAAATTCTTTACCCGATTCAAACGGTGCCTTTTTGGATTTTGCAATGCGACATTGGTAAGCTTCGTTCTGTCTTTACTACCTTCTTGTGGCGTTCCCGTTCGGCACGCATTAGTTATGCCAAGTTAACCCTTCCTAAAGGGCAGGGGGGTCTCGGCCTACCAGATATTAGAGTTTATAATGTGGCGGCCCTTCTGCGCTTTATTCATGAAGGGGTTTCTCGATCGGCTCGATTCTCCCCTCCGGGGTGGCTGAATGATTGGTGTGCTCCATATACGTTTCTAAATCTGCTGCATTCTCCCCATGACTGTGGCAGTGGGGGGACTGCCCTCTAAGCTATGGTTTCTGAAGCCTTTCCGTTTGGCGTGGCAGTGGTGGCGTAGAGTTCAAGGCAAATCACCAGAGGCATCTCCGTTCTTGCAGTTAATGGGCAATCCGGCTTTTCCATCTAGTCTTGGATGCAGCAGCCCTTTTGCAACTTGGGCTTTTCGTGGAGCCGGCGCCCTCTATGAGATGTTGGATGAGGGTTTGGGTGCCTTTGCCTCGTTTATGCAGTTCCAGGACTGTTGGGCCGTCCCCAAAACTCAGTTTTTTGCTTATTTGCAGGCCTGGCATTATTTCAATAGTCTTTCTCAAGCCAATGGGTCAGCGTGGTTGTGTGGGCCCCTGGATGATTATCTTTTGCGCGTACCCGCCTCGATGGGGTCGCTATCGGTCTGGTACAAAATAGCTGGAGTTGTTCCTTCCGCAGGCCTTCTGTCTCAGTTACGGGACCAGTGGAACCGTGATCTTTTTACTTCCTATATGCCAGATGCCTTCCGGGAGCTTTTTCAGGTCCTACAGGTCTTCGTGCGGACTGCGGCTTGGCAGGAGACTCAGTTCCGGGTTCTTTATAGAGTCCATATTACTAAACAGCGGGGGGCTAGGATGGGCCTGTGGGATGATGCCTTGTGTAGTAAATGTGGGAGAAGCCCTGGAACGCTTTTGCATTCCTTTTTGGAATGTCCTCAACTCACTTTGTGGAATACGTTCCTTACTACAGACTGTTACACCGGTTGCCAATGGAGGCGCAAATAATGTTCAAATTTTCCTGTATTTGTTTCAAGCAGGCCTGGGGACTAGCACTTTCTTATCTTCTACCACATTACATACTACAAATATAAATCCTTTTTGGACAGGTCTTTCATGTTTCAAGCAAGCAAACAGCAGTCCTAGCTGGGTAACTATATCAATGGAACCAGGCTGACCTACGGCGCCTTTTGGAGAGTAATTAAAACTGTACTGTTTGACAGATTCATCTCCTAAACAGAAGCCACACTAAATTTATATTTTCATTCTGTCTATTTCTTGTGTAATATGTTGTACCTTCACTATTTGCATTCTGTAATTCACTGATTGTCCAGCCCTCTTCGATGTGAATCGCCTAGAAGTCATCTGACTATGGCGGTATAGAAGAATAAAGTTATTATTACATTACATTACATTGATGACTTCTATTCCGCCTATACCTTGCAGTTCTAAGCGGATTACATCAAAAAGATAACTGGACATTTCCAGGAAGAGGACTACAATTAAAGGCGTTGGGGACTAATTCAATTTTGAGGATAGGTTACTAAGTGGGAGAATGAGGGGAAAAGAAAGGGGGTTAGGACATCTGGATGAATTTTTTGAATAGTAGGGTTTTGATTTCTTTTCGGAAAGCTTTGAGGTCTGTTGTTGCTGTCAGCAGGTTGGTGATGGAGGGGTCCAATTTTGTTGCATGTGTTGCTAGTAGGTTGGCATACATCTTTTTGAGCTTAGTTCTTTTGAAAGAGGGGTAGGAGAAAGGGGACTGGGTTCTCCTCTGTCTAGATGAGAGGTTCCTGTTTAGGTGGTTGTTTAGGTGGGAGGGTGCCGTTCTGTTTAATGTTTTGAATAATAGGCAGTATAGTTTGAATTGGATGCGGGCTTGTATAGGAAGCCAGTGTGAATCTAGGTAGGCGTTGGTGATGTGGTCAAATTTTCCAAGAGAATAGATCAGTCTGAGGGCTGTGTTCTGCACGGTCTGTAGTTGTTTTATTAAGTAGGTGGGGCAAGGAAGGTAGAGGATATTGCAATAGTCCATTAGACTTAGGACTAGGGATTGGACTATGAGTCTGTATTGTTCTTTGTCGAAGAATTTTCTAATTTAGCGTAGGTTGCGCATGGTAAAGAATGCTTTTTGTGTGATTTTGTTGATTTGCACCTGAAGAGTTTAGCATCTGTCTACTGTTACTCCTAGGAGTTTGAGAGCGGGCTGTATGGGGTATTTGGTGGTTTTTATTTTTAGTTCGGTTATAGAAGGGGTTTTGTCCTTTTCAAGCAGTAGAAATTTTGTTTTGTCTGGGTTGAGCTTTAGTTTGTGTTCAGTCATCCATTTTTCCACTGCTTCTAGTGTTTTTTCCAGGTTATCTGTTGTGGTGGGGTCTTGTGAGTCAAAGGGGAGGAGTATGGTTATATCATCTGCATAGCTGAATGAGGTTACTTTGAGTTTGTCTAGCAAGGTACCAAGGGAGGAAATGAAAAGATTGAAGAGCATGGGTGAAAGTGGTGACCCTTGAGGTACTCCGCAGGGATTGGTCCAGGGTTCCGATATAAGATCTTTTGTTTTTACTCTGTATGTTCTTGTTTTGCGGAATCCTTGGAACCAATTGTATACTCCGCCTGAGATCCCTATTGCTTCTAATATCTGAAGAAGTATAGTGTGGTCAACCAGGTCAAATGCGGCAGACAGGTCGAGTTGAATTATCAGCATCCTTCTTCTTTTGCTAAGGTGCTGTCGGGCTATATCTAGTAGGGAGACTAGCAGTGTCTCAGTACTATGGTTGGATCTGAACCCTGATTGGGTTGTAGTCTTCAAGGTAGTTGGAGAGGTATTGTGCAACCAGACCTTCTATTAGTTTAACATATAATGGAATTGAGGTGATGGGCCTGTAGTTGGAAGGGGTGTCTATTGGGCCTTTGTGGTCTTTCAGTATTGGGGTAATTATGATTTCTCCTTGGTCTTGTGGGAATTGACCTGACAAGAGCAGGTAGCGGGAGGCAGGGCTGGGGTGGGATTAGGGTGTTACAGGGCGGGGATGGGTGGAACTGGGTGGGCTTGGGGGCAGGTGTAGGGGTCCAGATTTTCCAATTAGAAAATCTGGCAACCCTAATTGAAAGGAAAGAGAAGCATTAAGTGGAAAACACAATAGGGAGGGTGTTAAAGATGGTAAGAGTATACAGACAACATTAATTATCAAATGCATCTTTAAACTCCCCCACCACCCTACCTTAAAACATGCATTTCTCCATAGAGGGCTCAGGGCAGTGGCAGTGATTCACATAGGCTGTCTGCCGCCAATCCAAGAGTCTGCTCTCTGTTGCATCCTGCCTTTACAGAAGTATGAAATTATGTCAGGAGAGGGCGGGACGCAGCAGAGAGCAGGCTTTGGGGTCGGCAGCGGATGACCTATGTGAATTTTCTGTACTGCCCTGAGCTCTCTATAGAGAAATGTATGTTTTAAGCTGGGGGAGATTCAGAGACAGGGGGATATGTCTGGGTGGAGCCCTAGAATCACAGGGCCCTTTGCAGCTCCCCTGTTGCCCCCGCTTAAGGCCAGCCCTAGTTCTGGGTGTCTATTTACAAAGGCACATACTACTACTACTACTTATCATTTTTATAGTGCTGCTAGACATATGCAGCACTGTACATTAAACATGTATGAGACAATCCCTGCTCATTAGAGCTTACAATCTAATTAAAATAGACAAACAAGACAAATAGGGGTTAGGGAAAACACATTTAAACTAGGAGTGTTTTTGACTTTTCACCTACCTGCCTTTATATAAAAAGTCCTCCAATATGTCTTTATGCAGCAGGTTTTGCCTTCATTCATTTATATACCTTATGTAGAGGAGTAGCCTAGTGGTTAGGGCTGCAGCCTCAGCACCCTGAGGCTGCAGGTTCGAGCCCAGTGCTGCTCCTTGTGACCCTGAGCAAGTCACTTAATACTCCATTATCCCAGGTACATTAGTCAAATTGTGAGCCCAACGGAACAGATAGGGAGAAATACTTGAGTACCTGAATGTGAACCGCTTAGAGGGGCATTTTTAATAGTATGTCTAAGTCCGACTTTGGATGTATCCCGCAAGACGTCCAAATATTGGGGTAGCAAAACATCTATTTTTTAAACCGTTAGATGTCCAAATTATTTTTTGAAAAAGACTTAATTAGACATCTTGGCCTTTAGGACGTCTAACTTTTCTGGTCTTTTTCAAATACAAAACCATCTATGTTCAAAATGTCCTAATCCAGACTATTTGCATGTGGGAGGGGCCATCATAGCAATGGATTGGCCACATAGACATCCCAACAGAGCAGTGGAACATCTTAGAGGGCACTGTTGTGAGCTTCACATAAAGGGTGTCAGATGTAGATCTCACCATAATCCCCTTATAATTTATGGTGAGCCCCCCCCAAAAAAAACTTACTATATCCACCTGTGTACCACCCCAATAGCCCTTAAGGCTGCAGGTGGCATCTATATGGCAATATAATAGAGTCTGGGTGGGTTTTAATGGGCTCATACTTAATACCATAGATGATGTGGTTATGGACCTGGATCCTTCTCTCTTTGGTTCACTAGCCCACCCATCAGGTAACTCTACGCTCCTGATGTTCTACTAGGCTTCCCCATACCAGATGCTGCTGTTCTAGAGACAGGTATGCACCTTTTTGTTCTCATTTTTGCGTGGTGGAAGGGGGTCAGTGAGCACTGGGGGAGTGTCTTACCTTGATGCATGCAATGATCATCTGGTCAGTTTGGGCACTTAGATGCTTCTAAAACAGGTCTAGTTCTGAATGTCTCAGTTCTGTCCAGGACGCCTTACAGAACATTCAATTATCACTGCAAGACGTCCAAGCCTAACCCACCCTTATGCATGCCCAAAGCCTGCCCATAGCACGCCTCCACCATACCCATCTCAAGCTCTGGATGCGCAGAAGCTGGAACACCTTGCTAGATGTCCAGAAAGATGGTTTTGATTATCAGCACTTGGACGTCCTGGTGATTAGGACACTTTTTGGATGTTTATATTTTTTGATTGTGAGCCCCTTGGCTATAAGCAGTGTATAAATACTAAATAAATACCAACCAGCTTTTCTCTTATTCATGCCTTCAGGTTCCAAGCTGCAGGGAACAACAATGAATGGGCAAGGAGACATCAAAATTCTGCTCTTCAACAACTCTTTAGAATCAGCAGAGCGTTGTGGTAAAGAAAGTTCAGTGGAAAATGTTTTGTTAGCAACCTTTTATCTTCTAGATTTCATCCTGGCATTTGCGGGAAACACTTTGGCCCTCTGGCTCTTCATCCGGGACCGCAAATCAAGCACCCCTGCCAATATTTTTTTGATGCATTTAGCTATAGCAGACCTATTCTTTGTGTTAGTGCTGCCAACACGACTTGTGTATCACTTTTCTGGCAATCACTGGCCTTTTGGTGAGATCCCATGTCGACTCACTGGATTTCTTTTCTATCTCAACATGTATGCTAGTATTTATTTTCTCACCTGCATCAGCACTGACCGCTTTCTTGCCATCGTGCACCCAGTTAAATCCCTCAAGCTGCGTAGGCCTCTCTATGCCCACCTGGCCTGCATCTTCCTTTGGATCATTGTTGC
Source organism: Geotrypetes seraphini (assembly GCF_902459505.1). Lineage (NCBI taxonomy): Eukaryota > Metazoa > Chordata > Amphibia > Gymnophiona > Dermophiidae > Geotrypetes > Geotrypetes seraphini. The sequence goes on from NC_047092.1 coordinate 126,258,850, forward strand.
ATTGGCCATGGCTCCACTCCTGGTCAGTGTACAGACAGTTCAAGTGAAGAACTCCACCATCTGCCTGCAACTTTACCGGGAGAAGACCTCACGCCATGCTCTCGTGTCCCTAGCTGTGGCCTTCACCTTCCCTTTCGTGATGACTGTGACCAGTTATTTGCTGATAATCCGGAGCCTGCAAAAGGGGAAACGCATTGAGAACCAACTGAAAGAGAAGGCTGTCAAAATGATAATCTTAGTTCTAGTGATCTTCTTTATCTGCTTTGTGCCTTATCATGTCAACCGCTACATTTATGTCCTCCACTATCATGGTGCCCAGACTTCCTGTGATACACAAAGGCTACTGGCACTCAGTAACCGCATCACATCATGCCTGACCAGCCTGAATGCAGCCCTGGATCCAGTCATGTATTTCTTTGTGGCTGAAAAGTTCCAGGAAGCCTTATACAAAATATTTTGTGGCAAAGGACCTGTTACACCCCCAAGTTGTGAAGGTAAAACCAATGAAAGCTCCTTAAGTACAAAGACTGAACTGTAAAAGCTATGAGAATAAAGGTCTCAGACATGTATTCCCAGTTAAACTTTCAAAGCCACAACAGCTAAAACTCCTGTAAATTAAATGGTCTATAGTAAAGGCTCCTCCAAATTAAAAGCCCAGATCAAGGATCTCTTCATCCAAGGGGGCCTTGATCAGTCTAGAAAACCAACTACTACAAGACAACTTACTGTATTTAACTCATCTTGTTCAGGACTACTTTAATCTAGGAGCTCTTCTGAATAGTTCATGCACCAATTCAGAAGACCCTCTAGATAACTTTTATTAAATAATCTTGGGTGAAAATTGAGAAACATTAAAAGAAAGTTTGTTTTACAAGCATCTGAAATTTCTCCAAAATATTGTGCCCCACCAGTTACCAGGGTGAAAGCTTGTACAGATCAGTCAATTGCCACTCTCAACAACTGGTTTCAGGTTCTTCTTTAATGACTTGTGGAACAAAAACACTTTATGCACTTGTATGGACCTCCATTGCCAACAGCCCCTACCCAGCATTCCCCTCACCTTTTTGTGGACCTCCTCTCATATTACATTACCTCTCACATTTATGCTCCACTTTTCTCAAAGAAGGGTCAATGTGGTCTACAACCTAATTATAGTATTCAGCTAACCTCCAAAACAGCTATTCAATAAACATAAAATACTACTACTACTATAATCCTTACCTAAACCCCCTTCTCCCACAAAGAGACAAAAACAAAAAACCCATTCGCACCTCTACAACTTTTGTAGAGCTCACCCCTCCCTGGCACTTACCTGCCAGCATTCTTCACAAAGCCAAGATCAGCAAGTGCCACACTGCAAATCTCACAGAGGAAGCATTCTGGGTGCCAATTGTTATTCATGGCTTTGATCACACGGCCAATGATGAATTCACCTTGGTAAGAAAGACAGACATGTTCAATCCATATTAGACAGATTGCTGTTCCACCCAAATTCTTCTACCAACTTCTATTACTACTCCACCCCAGAAAAAAAGTTAATAAATTGCCCAGACAGATACCTCTCCCTCCAAAGCAAAGGCATAACTAGAATTGAATGGGCCTCTAAAATACTATTACTTTTTAGGTGCTGAGGACCAGGGGATGTGAACCTCTGAAGAGCTCCAGTTAGGAAGTGTGTGTGAGGGAGAGGTGGTGTATATGTAGAAATCATGAGATATCTGGGGGAGAGTGCATATAGATGGATATCAGAGGTGCAGAAGTAGGATGTCTGAGATAGGGGAGTAGGGGCTTCGGTATGAGAAGGGCACAGTGGTGATGAAATGTAAGAGACTGTGTATTAGAGAGGCATGTCTGGGTGGGGTGGCTGGGGTAATAGTATAGTGGTGTTCTGAAAGCCAAGGGTGGGGGAGGTGCACACATGCAAGTGCACAGTGAGGGCACGGAGCGGGAATGGTCTGAGAAGAGCTTCTGAGCTGGTCATGTGGCTGAGAAGGGGTACCGAGACAATGTCTGGGATGGATCTGCAGGGATGATTTCAGGGTACTGAGAAGATGAAGTATAGGATGTGGGTCTGCAGGGAGAGTGGGGGAGTGCAACGAAGTGGAGCTTGGGCGTCTGTAGTGATTCTGCAAGGAAGAGTGAGAGGGTGTAAAGAGGTTAAGGGAATACTCCCTGCCTCTTCCCCTGGGACATATATAAGATTTTTGAAATATGAGGGCAGGGAGGAAGTGAGAACAGCACATTGCACATACAACACTTCTCTCTAGCAGTGCTACTGTTATGCCTCTCTATCAAGGTCTTTGCAGCAAAGAGTTTAAAATAATTTTATATCAGGTGGCCATGAAATTCAGTCTCACAATATAAGCTGTGAGGTCACAGTTTATTGCAAGACTTAGACCCCAATAGCAGGCTGAAATGAAATGCTTAAGCTCTGACTGCATGGAGGAGGGGGCCAGGGAGGAACACAGTAAAGACTGAGATAGAGAGGCAGAACTGCTAGAGGTAAGTGCTGTGTGTGCCGGGTTCGCTTCCCAGCATTGCCGCCAACAACAGGCGACTCCTACTCGTTGCTGGCCCTGGGCACACAGGACCACTCATCTCCAAGTCTCAGACAGAGAATCAATCAGTTCCACAAATTTAAAAAAAAAAAAAAAAATCATCTCCTCAACTGTTCTTCGTGTCACCCTTTCTATGAGATATTTAAGCTGATCTTGAACTGTTGTAATGCAATCACATCACTTTAGTCTGTATTAACCAATAAAAACAAACATTTTTCCAGAATTCTGAATATGACAATATATCATCTACAGAACTGGTTCATGTGACCATACATAACAATGGAGGAGAGAAACTTCCATAGTTTTCAAGTAAAGACTGGACCCCCATGTTGCAATGTACTATGGTAGTTAGCTAAATTAAAAGCAGGTAGCTGATGAAAAATCCTAATGACTATAGCAGGCATGTCCAACATGGAGGGGTCAGAGGTAGATCGCCAGCCCCACTTGGCTCCATCTCTTCAGCAGCTTGCCCTGTCGCTAGGAGAGAGCTTGTGCCGGCAGGTCATTTGCCGAGGGCTTGCCACTGCTGCTGATCCTTTGCCTGTCTTTTTTCCCTGCCTGCAGGAATATTGCCTGCGGGTGTATTGGGTGTCGCTTGTTGTTTTCGTGCCAATAGTCTATGGGTACCCCAGAGGGCCGCCACCCGTGCCCCGCAACAATACGACACAGGCCTGGCATCATACCTGGTTTCCTGCCTCTCAGAATCATCCATTCCTGCCCCCACCCCAACACCCATTAGAAGTGTGTTATATACCAAGCAAGGTTTTACCTGAATACACTTACCGTATTAATTGTGTCATGTGCTGGTCGTTGGTCGCTTTATAATTCGCTTTCATTAAACGTTTTCGGGCAGACACAACAAAGTGTCAAGAATTTGGTGATTTTGGCATGCTTTTCCAATTTTGTTCTAAACTGCCTATGCCTTGCCTTCGAATGGTTCAGACCACTATGTCTCTTGCTTGCTTCTGCAATTTTATTTTGCCTAACCTTTGCATTGATTCTACACTGCAATTTTATTTCACCTTGCCTTTGCATTGATTCTACACTGTGTGCAGATTTTATTAAATCGTGTGTGGTGGTATTTGAACTTATTTGGCGGTACAGTACTCCCCCGATATTTGCGGGGGTTCCGTTCCAGGAACCTCCGCGAATCTTGAAAAACCACGAATACGGTTTTTCGTGGGGGTGACTGGAGAGGGCAGCAGGAGATGCAGGAGAGAGCAGCCGGAAATCACTCGCTGTATGCTCCGACCACTTCTTCCTGTACTAAAGTCAGGCCTTACCAATCAGGAGCTGTGTGTCAAAGCAGCTCCTGATTGGTGAGGCCTGACTTCAGTACAGGAAGAGGCAGTCGGAGCATATAGCGAATGATTTCCTTCACTCGCTGACGCTCTGGCTGCTCTCTCCTGCCTCTTCACCTGTCCTCTCCTGGTCGGCAGTTCACGGTCAGAAAATACCATGAATGACCAGGACCGTGAACCACCGACCGTGAATTCACAGGGGAGCACTTTATTTGATTTTATCTGATTTGCTGGACAGGTGTTTTGAGTTTTTTTGATGATTGTTTGGTGGTATTTGATTATTGGTGCCAGTATGATGAATTCTTATTTTTACTTTTCCTGTTGCTCTTTAATACTTTGGGAGAGTGACAGATTCAGCCAGTGTTTATACTAACTTAGCAGATTTGGCCTTCTTACATTCAGCCACCCCAGTATAACGAAGATGAGTGTTCCACAGAAGAGCAAAACCTACCACTTTCTTGATGAATGGGAAATGGACTACTTCTTCATCATGGTGAAAGACAAGTGTTGCTGTCTAATTTGTAACGCCCCAGTATCCTTGCCCAAAAAGGGCTCTGCATAGCAATAAGTTTGATGCTGACTTTCCAAACAAAAGTGAAATTCATAAACTGAAGCTCAAAGAATTTAAATCAAAATTTGCTAAGCAACAGTTGGTGAAGCCAAGGTCACATTCAGTCAATGCAATCATAGCATCCTTCAAGGTCAGCAACCTGATTGCATAGAAATGCAAACCTTTCACTAAAGGGGAATTTCTAAAAGATTGTTTTCTTGAAGCAGCTGACTTTGTTTGTATTATAGGTATGAAAGAATGAATGCATAACAACTGGGAAATAATAAAAGGTTTAAAGAAATATGAGGTCCATTGGAGGCTTTTGTTAAACAAAAGATTGATTGACTTGATTAAACCCTTAATTCCTAGATGATTTCTACACACATCCAGATAGGGAGGGAGGGGGTTATATGGTAATTTGTCTTAATAATTTTTTGAATATAAGCGCTTTAATATATCTGATTGTATATTTGTTTGCACTTTGTATAAGTTTTGAAAATTAATAAAGATTTACAAAAAAAAAAAAAAAAAAGCAGCTGACAATCTTTTTGAAGGATTTAAAAATAAGAAAGAAATCATAGCTGCTATTCAAGATGTACAATTGTCAAGAAACACTGTTGTTCGGCAAATAGAAAAGATGTGTGGAGACACAACTGAACAATTGTTGGAGGATGTTTCAAATTGTGTTGCTTTCTCACTCCAACTGGATGAATCTACAGACATAAGAGACATAGTCCAGTTACTAGTCTTTGTCCGGATGGTTTTTGAATCTTCAATGTTAAAGAAAAAATACTTGGAATGATTTCTTTAAAAGGGAGAACTACTGGTCAGGAAATATTCAGTTCTTTCCATTCTTTTGTGACAAAGTGTAATCTTCCATTGCATAGACTTGTTTCTATCACTACTGATGGAGCAAGAGCAATGACAGGTGATGTTGAGCAATGACAGGTGATGTTAAGGGTTTCATAGCCCTCTGTAGACAGCATGACTACCTAGATTTCCTTTCATACCACTGCATCATTCACCAGCAAGTTTTGGCAAGCAAGAGACTCAATACACTGACTGTCATGGACATCACTTTCAAAATTGTAAATTCAGTTCGTGGAAAATCACTTCAAAGATGGCTTTTCAATCTTACTCTTGATGAAGGGGCAGCAGAAATCATTTTGCACACAGATGTAAGTGGCTAAGTAGGCACAAATTTCTGCAAAGATTTCGTGATTTGCTGAATGAAATAAGAATTTTCTGAAGGAGAGGGGAGATGACCAAGCAGAGTTGGAAGATGAGGAGTGGTTATGTGATCTGACATTTCTCGCTGACTTTACAGGCGAACTAAGTGATATGAACCTTGAACTACAAATGCATTGGCAAGATGATGAGTACAGTTTCATCCTACAATATTTGAGCTAATGATGACTGACCTTGCAAACAACACTTTTGATCATTTTCCTAATACACAGGACCATCTGGGACAATATCTAAATTTTGTTTTTCAGAATGAGAAGTATGTGACAGAAATCTGTTCTGTTATCCAGGAATTCAAAAATAGATTCTGTGACTTCCCAAAAATTGGAACAGTTGTGGAGTACTTGTCGTACCCATTCAAAGTAGATGTGGACATTAGAGAAACTGCAGCTGCTATCAGTAAAAATTACTCATTGAACAAGCCATCTCTTGAAAACAAAATATTAACCCTTAAAAATTAACCCTTGCATCGATGGCAGGAGGACTTGGGCTCCCTCTTGCCCCGATCTTCATCGGGGGTTCAGGGGTGCCGCAGGGCAGGAGGGCTTGGGCTCCCTCCTACCCTGATCATTGTCGGGGGGAGAAGGGTGGATCGCGGCAGGGGAGATGAGCCATCTCTCAGCCACGATCTCTCAGCCATCGCAGCAGCCACGATCAGCTCAGCGGCCCCTTTTCGGCACTTATACCTGTTTTGACTTGATCTAAGTCAAAACGTATAAGTGCCGACTAGGCAACCTGCCTAAAGTTTTGGTTATACCTGCTGCACGCCTAGGTCTAGGTCGGCCCACCTCTTGCCCACCGCCCACCCTTTCCCCTCCTCTAAAAATGCCTCTTTTCTCTCTGTGCGTTTAGAGGCAGGAGAAAGGCCTAAGCTGGTTTTAGATACGTCTAAATCCAGCTTTGATTATGGGTACTTGGACAATCAGGCTTTTTGAATGTCCATGCACCCATTTAGGCCACTTTTTAGACATTTTGTTTTTTATTATGAGCCCCATAGAGTATATGATAATGAAGGGGGTAGTTACTAAGGTGCATTAAGGCAAAAATGCATGATACTTGCTTCCTAAATGCTTGAAATAGCAATGTTGTGCATATCAACCTTAATTCTATAAAAAGTGTTGAAAATTACACAGACAAATTTGTGCATCTACCCAATTTGCGAGCACAATTTAATTGAATAACAGGCTAATTTGTGCCAATAATTGGCATTTCAACAAGCAATTATTGGCACTACTTAAAATTAATTACAAGTTATGTGCATAAGTGTATCATGTAATAAACCATTTTAACCTGAAGATGTGAATGACGTCACTATTTTAGCTGGGTTAAAACAGGTTCTAGAGGACAGCTCATTTAACAATGGCTTACCTACTGAACTGACAAATTGATAGCACTTTAACATTCACTTTTTCATGTTCTCATTTTTATGTATTCTGGTCTTTAATTATTTGTGAACCAAGTCGAGCTCCGTTAGGAGATGATCCAGTATATAAACCGAAGACTAGACTAGACTAGACAATTACTAGGTAAATGAAATTTGTGACATCTTATTTTTGTGAATGAGGACAAGGAATAGATTCTCCACATTAGGATTTCTAAGTACAATCAAAACTCAGTTTACGAGTGCCACATTGACTCGATTTGCGAGTCCCCCCTGCCCACGAACAGGCCCCCCGCGAACCGGCATATCCCCCCCTCATGAACGCTCACCCCCCCTCGCAAACTGGCATCCCCTGCCCACCCAAACTGAATGCTTACCCCCAATGTGGCACCGGCACGCAGCACCAACCCACAGGAAGTGCTGGTGCCGGTGTTCGAAGATCGTGCCTCTCCCACGACTGGGCCTTGAGCATCTGTGCATGCTCAAAGCCTTCTGGCTCCCGCCTTCCTCCAAGATTCTCACAGATGCTCAAGGCCCAGTCGGGGGAGAGGCACAATCTTCGGGCACCGGCACCTCCTGTGGGTTGGTGCTGCGTGCTGGTGCCACATTGGGTGTAAGCATTCAGTTTGGGCAGGGAATGTAAGTTCACGTGGGGGGGCGATGCCAGTTCACGGGGGGGGGGGGGCGTTTGCGGGTAGGGTGGCGATGCCGGTTCGCGGGGGGGGATGTGGAAGCATACCAGTAGCCTCGGGGGTGAGGGGGTCTTTTGTTGATGTGGTGGGGTGGAGCAGCAACAGTGGCCAGGGGGTGGGGGGAGAGGAGGTGGAACCAATCAAGCGAGCTTCCCTTACTTTCTATGGGGAAACTCACTTTGATATACAAGTATTTTGGTTTATGAGTATGCTTCTGGAACTAATTATACTCGTAAACCAAGGTTCCACTGTACTTCCAAGTGCCCTGGATTGGTCACTATCCGAGAAAGGTTGCTGAACCTGTGATGGCATTTATGTTCCACTACTACTACTATTAATTATTTCTATAGCGCTACCAGACATACGCAGCACTACTTAGGTTTAAAAGCTAGAAGAATAGGACCCAGGGAAAAATCAACTTGAATTTTTTAAAATAAACTTAAAGCCCTTAAGCTAGGATGGTCTGCATGCTCCAATCTTTTACAGACCAGGAGTAAGAATTTTTGCCTCTTCTTCTGCAGTGGGACAGATTTAGGGGATTATTTTCAAAGCACTTAGACACACAATGTACTACAGAAACCTATGGTACTTTGTGTCTGAGTGCTTTGAAAACTAGCCTCTTTTTTTTTTTCCTTTATTTATTACCTACCTTTGGGTACAAAGAAATAACTAGGGAGCGATCTAGTAAAAGAGAATGAAATACAACAACTCCAAACTCGAATGGACTTGGGAAATCATTCATAAATTTTGGAATCGACAACATTATTAACAATTGAAGAAAGAGCTACTATACTTGAAAATTAGCCCCTTAATCACTTTGCCTAACAGGAGAAAAGATGGCTCAGTAGAGAGAGAGAGCATGAAGCATGGAATGGTGATTCTTAATATGGTTCCTTGCCTTAACCTTCAACAATATTGGTATCTACTGCTCAATATGGTAGCAAGCCTTTCTTTGCCATCTTCATAGAAACATGGGGCTCACACTCATGAGAGTCAGTGAGCATCAATTCTGTTTCAGAGGATCTGGATATGTCTCAAAAACACTGGAGATTGTACAAATCAGATCTCAATGTTTTTCAAAAGGGTAAGCAAATATTAATAAGGACCTTTTTAGAATGCTATGATTTAGTTTTGTAGATATTTACAATTATGCCCTCCATTAAGCTTCATAAACGCCTGACTAGGAGATACCAAAGCAGTTTGATCCTTCAAGGACAGATTTGACGACCACACTGCAATGTTATAAATACTTGAGCTGTGTTGACACAATACTTTGGGGCCAACATTCAGACCGTGGGAGGCCGCCTGGCTAAGTCCCATGGTCGGCAGTGAGCCCAGGTGTCCTATACCGGACTGTTTCTGGTGAATGGCACTGAATATCTGGGGTGAGGGGGTTTAAATGCTAATAACTTAACCGGCTAAAACAGATCAGCTTATATTCAAGTATATACAGGATTCAGCAGAGATATCTGACTTTCTTCCGCTGAATATTAGCAGTTAGTCGGTCAAACGCTATTTAACTGGTCAGGATTTAAATAGTGCTGAATATCAAGGGGGTTTGTGTCTGCCTTGCAGTGGTTTGAACTAAACATCAGTATATTTCACCACATTTTCATACATTGCTTCTTTATATATTTTCTTCTCAACTATATACAACATTCATCCAACAGTCCTTGAACTTTTGTCAATTCTTCCACATCCTCTTACATACATTCCAGCAGTTCCATACATCCCTAAACAGTCGATGGATCAAGCCATCAACTGTTTAGGGATATTAAGGACTTCAGGCAATCATATAAAGGCACTCTGGCTTCTCCTGTCACATCTAAATCATAGAGATAGGCTTTAGTCATCCTTCAAACAAATGCTAAATATAGAATGCCCTCAGACAAGTATGGGGTGTGGTGTCAATAATGCATAGTAGTGTATTTGCACCACCAACTTTAAAAGGAGCATCTCAAAATCCTTGTTTTTCAGCTGGATAGCAGCAGAAAATGTTTTGATGCACCAAAAACATAAGCAGTCCTATGACTCTGAGTAACACACATCCTCCTGTTGCAGAGCAGATTCCAAAGGAAAGTTTAGACTCGGAGATGAAACCCAAAATTGCAACAGAAAAGGACCATTTAGAACATAAGAACATAAGAACATAAGCAGTGCCTCTGCCAGGTCAGACCACAGGTCCATCCCGCCCAGCAGTCCGCTCCCGCGGCGGCCCAAACAGGTCACGACCTGTCTGTATCACCAGAAGGGGCTCCCTTGCCACCTTGGTTTCTCATTTAAGTCCTGTCTTCCTATCGAGGTCCTAACCCTCCGGTCTTGCACATGCACGACCTGGTTTGGTTTCTATACTCATTACCTGGTTAGTTTTCTATACTTGTGTTACATCCCAGCTCCTCCCTCAGTATCCCATGATCCCTTTATCCTTCAGGAATCCGTCCAATCCCTGTTTGAATCCCTGTACCGTATTCTGCCTGATCACTTCCTCCGGTAGCGCATTCCAAGTGTCCACGACCCTTTGGGTGAAAAAAAACTTCCTTGCGTTTGTTCTGAACCTATCTCCCTTCAGTTTCTCCGAATGCCCCCTCGTACCTGTTGTCCCCTTCAGTCTGAAGAATCTGTCCCTATCCACCCTCTCTATGCCCCTCATGATCTTGAAGGTCTCTATCATATCTCCCCTGAGCCTCCTCTTTTCCAGAGAGAAGAGCCCCAGCCTATCCAACCTCTCGGCGTATGGGCAGTGTTCCAGCCCTTTTACCATTTTCGTTGCTCTCCTTTGGACTCTCTCAAGTACCGCCATGTCCTTCTTGAGGTGCGGCGACCAATACTGAACGCAGTATTCCAGATGCGGACGCACCATCGCCCGATACAATGGCATGATGACTTCCCTTGTTCTGGTTGTTATGCCCTTCTTTATGATGCCAAGCATCCTGTTGGCTTTTTTCGAGGCTGCTGCGCACTGTGCAGATGGCTTCAGTGATGCATCCACCAGCACACCCAAGTCTCTCTCAAGTCTGCTGTCTCCCAACAATACCCCCCCCAATTTGTAGTTGAACAACGGGTTCTTTTTCCCTATATGCATGACCTTGCATTTGTCCACGTTAAAGCGCATTTGCCATTTGTTTGCCCAGTCTTCCAGCTTGTCCAGGTCTCTTTGTAAGTCCTCACACTCCTCCCTGGTCCTAACTCTGCCGCACAGTTTGGTATCGTCTGCAAATTTTATAACCTCGCACTTTGCCTCCTTTTCCAGGTCATTGATAAATATGTTAAAGAGTAATGGCCCCAGCACCGACCCCTGTGGTACACCACTCGTGACTCCCCGCCCGTCAGAATATTGACCTTTTACTCCGACCCTCTGCAGTCTGCCCGACAACCAGTGCTTGATCCATCTGTGCACATCCCCTCCCACCCCGTGGTTCCACAGCTTCTTAAGCAGCCTTTCATGTGGCACCTTGTCGAAAGCCTTTTGAAAATCGAGGTAAATGATGTCTATGGGTTCCCCATTGTCCACCCGACTGCTTATTCCCTCAAAGAAGTACAGAAGGTTCGTAAGGCACGACCTTCCCTTACAGAATCCGTGCTGGCTTGTTCTCAATAGGTCATTTTTCTCGATGTGCTCGCAAATGCCGTCCTTGATCATAGCTTCCACCATCTTCCCTATAATTGAAGTCAGGCTCACCGGCCTGTAGTTCCCGGGGTCACCCCTCGATCCCTTCTTGAAGATAGGTGTGACATTCGCCAATTTCCAGTCCTCTGGTACCTCACCAGTTTTCAAGGATAGGTTGCAAACATGCTGGATTGTGCCTGCTATTTCTTGTCTTAGTTCCTTCAGAACCCTTGGGTGGATCCCGTCCGGGCCCGGCGATTTGCCGCATTTTAGCCTGTCTATCTGTTTGAGGACATCCTCCTTACTTACCTCTATGTGATCCAATTTTTCAGCCTGTTCCCCACTCATGAGCTCCTCTGAGTCCGGTATATTAGATGTGTCTTCACTCGTGAAAACCGACGAGAAGAACGTGTTCAACCTCTCAGCTACCTCTTTATCCTCCTTAATCACTCCCTTCCTATCCCCATCGTCCAACGGCCCCACCTCCTCTCTCGCTGGTCGCTTTCCCTTAACGTAACTGAAGAATGCCTTGAAGTTTTTCGCCTCTCTGGCCAGCCCCTCTTCGTATTCCCCCTTTGCTTTTCTAACCTCCCGGTGGCATTCCTTTTGGCATTTCCTGTGCGTCTGGTGATTTTCCTCCGTTGGGTCCTTTTTCCATCTCCGGAAGGATACCTTTTTGTCCTTTATCGCCCTCTTTACTTCTGTTGACATCCAAACTGGGTCCTTTGATCGCTTGTTCTTGCAGCCTTTCCTGAAACTGGGGACGTACATTCTCTGTGCTTCCTGCAGGGTGTCCCTGAATAGGGTCCAGGCGCTTCCCACAGTCTCCATCCTAAAGATGTTTCTGAGCTTCCTCCCCACCATTTCCCTCATAGCAACATAGTTCCCTTTCTTGAAATTCAGTGCAGTTGTTGCGGTCCTCCTTACTATGGGTGTCTCTCTTTCTAATGTGAATCTGATCGTGTTGTGATCACTATTGCCTAGTGGTCCTCCCACTTCTATCCCTCTAGCAGGCCCCCCTAATCCGTTTAGGATGAGGTCAAGAGTAGTACCCCCTCGCGTCGGTTCTTTGACTAGTTGCTCCATGAAGCAGTCCTTCACAGTTTCTACAAATCCTGTCTCCCTAGTGCAGTTGGAGTGACCAGTACTCCAGTCTATTCCCGGGTAGTTGAAGTCCCCCATCACTGTTACACTTCCAGTCCTGCATTCCTGTCTCAATTCTGCTTCCAAGTCGTGTCCGACTCCCTCTGGCGCACCAGGTGGTCGATAGTACAACCCCAGTTTTATGCCTGCACCCTTATTTCCGGGTAATTTGATCCATAGTGATTCCAGCCCCTCTGCCTTTGTTGCCATATCTATCCCGACCGAGTGGATAGAGTCCTTTATATATAGTGCTATGCCTCCTCCCTTCTTGTGGGTCCTGTCCCTCCTGTAAAGCTTGTACCCCGGCAGCACCACGTCCCATTGATTTTCCTCTGTCCACCAGGTTTCTGCAATTCCAATTATATCCAGGTCCTCCCCCTTGGCCACGACTTCTAGTTCACCCATCTTGGCCTTGAGGCTTCTTGCGTTTGCATATAAGCACCTCAGGTTCCGTCGTTTTTCTTCCACCTTTGCATTTACCTGGGCCACTTGCTCTTGGATTTCGGGCATTTTTTCTGTTCTCTGTGCTTCTGCTTTGCCCTCAGCCTTTACCCTCTTAGCTTTCAGCTTCTCCACATCCCCGCCACCCCACTTCCCCGCTATTCCTCTGGGTTTTCTAGCCCTACCGGCCCACTCCTGGGCTATCATCCCTTGAGCCTCTGTTTGATCCCCCTCGCCTTGTGGCACCTCTATATTGCCCTCAGCTTTTGCCCTCGTGCCACCCAGTCCCCTTGTGACTCCATGCCCCTTAGTCTCCTCCCAGCAAGCTCCCCTTACCTGGTGTTTCCCTCGCTGTCTGATCATAAGATCCACCGGTCTCTCTACTTCCTCCTTGCAGTCAGCCCGTTCAGCATCTGTTCTGGATACTGTTGTCCGAAGCGTCAACATCAGATCGGCTGTCGGCTTTCCCCCTCTCCTCAGTTTAAAGCCCTCTCGATCTCCTTCCTCACATTGGCTGCCAGTAGTCTAGTTCCCGCTGTGCTCAGGTGCAGGCCGTCCCGCCGGTAGAGCTTACTCTTTCCCCAGAAGGACGTCCAGTTCCTCACAAAGTGGAAGCCCTCCTCCTGGCACCATCTCCTCAACCATGCATTCACAGCCTGGAGGTCTGCCTGTCTCTTTGCATCTGCTCTCGGTACAGGCAGGATCTCTGAGAATGCTATCCTCCGGGTACTCCGCTTCAGCTTTCGTCCCAAGACCCTGAACTGGTCAGTCAGTGTGGCCATGCTGAAGTTCCTCCGGCTCACATCATTCGTTCCGACGTGGATTATCACCGCAGTCTCCTCTGTCTCTGCTCCGTCCAGGATCCTCTCGATCCTATCAGTGATGTCTCGTGTCTTGGCTCCCGGGAGACAAGTCACTAGCCGATCCTCCCTTCCTCCAGCTACGTGACTATCCACCTCTCTCAAGATCGAGTCTCCCACCACAATAGCAGACTTCCCTCTCCTCAGCAACCTCTTCTGTCTCAGGTCCGTGTCCTCGGTGTAGTGCAGTGTCTCTCCCTCGGGGTCCCGGTGAGTCACGGTCTCCTCCTCTTGTGTGGTTCCTCCGCTAGGTCCTTCCCCGGTGTCACCTTGTGGGTCCTGGGTCTCATCTGCCGACATCCGTCCGTGCAGCTGCTGTTCCTGTTTCTCCACCTTCCTTCTATAGGCCTCCTCAATGAATCTCTCGAGGTCCCTCACCTGATCCACAATGGGGCCTGCTCCGTCCGTGTCCTCGGCTGACCAGCTCGTCTCCTCTGTGTTGCGCAGTTCCTCCAGTCCCTCCAGTTCCTGGACCCTGACCCTCAATCTGCCGACCTCCATCCTCAGGCTTTCCAGTTCCTGACACCGACTGCATATGTACTCCCGCCTTCCCAAGGGGAGGTAGTCGTACATATTACACTCTGTGCAGTACACTGGAAAGTACCTCTGGGATCCTGGGTCCTCCATCGCTCTCTCGAAGTGCTGGTGCGCTCCTGCTGTGGGTAAGAGAAGAGAAGAGAGTAAAGAAAGTTAATTACTTGGCGTTCCTGGATCCCTCGCAAGGCTCCTACGCAAAGGCGATCTCGCTAAGGCGAGCGCCTTTGCCGCTCGCCTTCGCCGTGCGCCGAACGGCTGGGCGCCGTTGGCTCCCTTCTAATTAAAGGGAGAGCCCGGGCCCGATGCAACCTGTGACGCGGGTGGGGGGGGCGGAGCTAACTCTCGCCGCGACCCCGGTCCAATCAGCCTGCTCCGGCTGCTTCCTCCTGCCTTCCCTCGCTCCTGCCTGAAAGAAAAAAGAAGAAAAAAAGCACAAAAAACGCTGCCAAGGCTTGCCTCGTGCCCTGGCTCCCTTCTAATTAAAGGGAGAGCCCGGGCCCGATGCAACCTGTGACGCGGGTGGGGGGGGGCGGAGCTAACTCTCGCCGCGACCCCGGTCCAATCAGCCTGCTCCGGCTGCTTCCTCCTGCCTTCCCTCGCTCCTGCCTGAAAGAAAAAAGAAGAAAAAAAGCACAAAAAACGCTGCCAAGGCTTGCCTCGTGCCCTGGCTCCCTTCTAATTAAAGGGAGAGCCCGGGCCCGATGCAACCTGTGACGCGGGTGGGGGGGGCGGAGCTAACTCTCGCCGCGACCCCGGTCCAATCAGCCTGCTCCGGCTGCTTCCTCCTGCCTTCCCTCGCTCCTGCCTGAAAGAAAAAAGAAGAAAAAAAGCACAAAAAACGCTGCCAAGGCTTGCCTCGTGCCCTGGCTCCCTTCTAATTAAAGGGAGAGCCCGGGCCCGATGCAACCTGTGACGCGGGTGGGGGGGGGCGGAGCTAACTCTCGCCGCGACCCCGGTCCAATCAGCCTGCTCCGGCTGCTTCCTCCTGCCTTCCCTCGCTCCTGCCTGAAAGAAAAAAGAAGAAAAAAAGCACAAAAAACGCTGCCAAGGCTTGCCTCGTGCCCTGGCTCCCTTCTAATTAAAGGGAGAGCCCGATTCTCTCAATCTTCTGATTTAAACCTGCTTATTGTGCTGACAAGATTTTTTACTTGATCTATGGACTTTTCCCTCTTTTCATTCCGGTAATCCTACATTTTATATTTTAAATATATTTACAATAATTCATCACTCACTACCTAAACTGAACCCCATTCTAGGATTTCTTTGTGGGTAATATTCAGCTAGTTTAAAGAAGTTGTAATTAATAAGGGAGCTACTTAGCATGAGGTAACTTACCACAGGCTCCACAGCAAGGTGCAAACAACATCTGAAAGTCATGCTCGCAGTACTTTCGTCCTTCAAACTAGGAATAAATAAAAAGAACTGTTTTACTGCACCATAATCAACAAAATGATACCAATTCCCCAACTAACCTCTAATCCATTAGGTAAATTAGGCATCTGCCTAAGGCAACACAATTTAAGGTTCAGCATGTGCCCATTAATCAGTATGCCAATGGAAAATATTACAACTGGCATGGGGCCTTGAGCATGTATGGATGCTCTAGGCCCAACAACAGCTGCAATGTCTTCCATGCCACCCTGGAGGGAAAAGAAAGGGAAGGGAAGCTACTGAACATCTTGGGGTAGGCAGGAGGGGAAGGAAAGGGAGGGAAGAAGAGATGCTGAACACTGGGCACTGGTGTAGGAGTAGGAAAGGAGAGAAATACTGAACACCACTCAGGGGTGAAAGGAGGTAAGGAGATACTGGATATCATAGGGGTAGAGGGACAATAGGGAAGGATAAAATTCCTGGACATCGCAGGAAGAAAAAAGAGAGATGCTGCACATTCTGAGGAGGAGGGTTGAAAAAAGGAGATGCTGGACTACAGATGAAAAAGGATAGGGACATGTTAGACATGAGTAGAGTAGAAGGGCCTTAAGCTGCCCTGGGGTGAAGGGTTATTCAGCTGAAGTGTCGTCTGTTCCCAACCCTGTCCTGGAGGACCACCGGGCCAATCGGGTTTTCAGGCTAGCCCTAATGAATATGCATAGAGCAGATTTGCATGCCTATCACTTCCATTATATGCAAATCTCTCTCATGCATATTCATTAGGGCTAGCCTGAAAACCCAATTGGCCTGGCGGTCCTCTAGGACAGGGTTGGGAACCACTGATCTAGGGTGTCAAAAACCTTTGGGTTGGCCCTGCCTCTAAAAATATTGTTGAAAATAAAGACACTCTAATTTTGTCTTTTAAGGATAACAGTAGGGCCTAGCCAGTGGTACTAGGAACAGGATGCCTAGTGGTGTCAAGACTTTCTGCCAGAAAGCCAATAATACATAAACTGTTAGGAGCTCTTAGGGGCAGGCAGCCCATGCTCATAAAGGCAAAGGCGAAAGTAATAAGATTATATAGAATTTTACAGTAATTAGCAATCTCACCTCATAGAAAAGTCCATCAGGAAACTTCCGGAAACACTGTGCACATACAAAGCAGTCTTCATGATACAACTCTCCATTACTGTTTACAATCCTCTCAGCTGGATCAAAACGGGATCGACAGCGCTCACATACCGCATTGGCGAGAGCATCGGCCATGTTACTGAAAAAAAGAAAAACCTCAGTAAGAATTCAAAAGATTTGTATTCAATTTAATAAATTGTGTGTAATAATCCATTTAATAAATCGTGTGCATAAAAAGGCTAAGACCATTCCAGCGGCCAAAGCCTGGACAATTACAGCAAGAAGATACTTTCTGCTGAAAAACCATGTCACTTACAGCAAAAGAATGGACCTGTTTTTATGATTCAGATAGGCCACTCCACTACCTCTTATTTCAATACCTTGGATCTAAATTCAGCAATATGAGACTGAGTCAAGTTAATTTGTCTTCAAACAGTATACTCTTAAAGGTACATTTCTAGAATGAATCCCATCCACTCTACAACATTCAGAGGCAACGGAGATGTGGGCAGTGAATGGGATGGTTACATGTTGCACATGTTCTCTACCATCCTATCCAGCAAGAGCTCTGATAATTTTGTCCTGGATCCTGCACTGTGCTTGCTGAGGTTCAACATCTGAAATGTTATACCTTGTTCCAGAAACAACATACTGTATTTCAAGGGATGATTAAACTACATGGAAGCTAGAAGAGAGCAGGCCTAGAAAATAACACAGGGACAAATTTGTTCCCGTTCCCGCGGGGTCTGTCTCAATCCCTGCCCCATCAGCTCTGTCCCTGTTCCTGTCCCATCCCCAGCGGCAACCTGATTCTTTAACCAGTGCCTGTGACATGGACACTGGTGTTAAGCGGGCTTATGGACAGTGTTTCCACTTCAAGGCCAGCCACCGCCAGCTGCTGCTTTGGGAGACCCAGAATTATGTCTGGTGGGAGGGTCAGTGGGTTGCTGCTGCACAGAGGGATGGGTGGGAAGGAATGAAAACTACTGCACAGGGGATGGGTGGGAGGGGAGGAAAGATGCTGCTCAGGGGATGGGAGGGGAGGAAAGATGCTGCACATGGAGGGAGAGAAGAGAGAAGAGAAAAGAAGAATTGTTGGGGTGAAGGAGAGGAAGGGAGAGATGAAACAAAGAGATAGAAACTGGTGAGAGGGAGAAATCCTGCTTATGGTGGAGGGGAGGAAGACATGCATGGAGAAGAGAGAGAGAGAAATGTTAGACATAGGGTGGAGGGAAGGAAAAGAGGGTGCATGGGGAGAGAGATAGAAATGTTGTACATGATATTGGAGGGGAAGAAGGGAAGATGCTGCATGGAGGTAAATAGAGAGGTTTGACCCAGGGCACAATGCAGGGAAAGAGAGAGAGAGTGGGAAAGAAACAAGGACATGGCAGTGGAAGTCAGAAAAAAAAAAATGTATTTTCTATTTTGTGATTACAATATATCAGATTTGAAATATGTATACTGCCAGAGCTGATTTTAGACGGTGAGTATGAGCTAGGACTTAACAGAGAGAGAAAAAGTCTTTTTTGTTTGTTTGTTTTGTGCTACAGCACCAGCATGGGGTTGGAGCGGGCAAAAGGGGGGTGGGGGGATGGAAAATCTACACAATAAACCTGCCGGGACGATTGGGCAGAAAAATCAAATCAAATTGAATTTTAAAAATCAATTCAATAAGCCAAATCAAATCAAAAAATTTTTCCCTGAATTGGGCAGCACTAGCATAAACCACGCCCATACTGGCCTCAGGTGTCCTTAGGTGTGACTAGACACTTCCTTAGGCCTACAAACAGTGCCTTCAACAGAGACGACATTCACCGTATAAATTTATTTTTAAAAACGTAAGTCCCAATTGATTAGACGGCGGTAGGACGCCTACCACTGCCTAACCTCCGGAAACTGTTACTAGAATCCGTGTCCATGTGCAGATGGAATAGAAAACAAAAAAATTAAGTTAAACTATAGTGAAGTTGCAAGGTATTTATTCCTGAACATATTCTGAGTAGGATCATCTGCTGTACTTTTATAATTGTGATTACTCTTGGGATTTGAGAGACATCTTAAAGGAGCTGCTATCAAAACTATTGGTGTAGCACAGTGTATCTCAAACTGTGTGCCGGGGCACACTAGTGTGCCTCCTGATTTTGCAAGTGTGCCGCGGCACACTGAGAAGGAAGAGAGGCGCCTGCCAGCTGATTTCTCTATGTGGTTCGGCGCCAGCGCTGCCCGATTTGCCAAAGACCTGCATGTTTCCCCCTTCTCTCTAGCGTCCTCCAGCTTCCCCCCTGGCCTCCTGGTTTCACCTTTAAAGCTAATTACAGAAGACTGCAGAGGATCACCGGTAGGTAAAATGATTTTATTTCAATATAGTGATTGAAATGTGTCAGTTTTGAGAATTTATATCTGCTGTGTATATTGTGTGTATATGAAAAATGAATGGAAAAAATTGCATTACAATTAGTTGAGAAACACTGTGTAGGCAATCAGCTGGCACCAGTGCCTCTCCTTCTCTCCAGCCCTCTTCCCTGCTGGCACTCCCTACTGGTGTCTCAGGCCCATATGGAGGGCCTCTGCACATGCGTGGGCGTTGACGTGATGATGTCACGCATACACGTGATGTCATCACTGCGACGTCCGCGCAATTCTGGGTGCTTCAAGCCGTGGCCACTACCTTAATGTGCCCTGGCTCGAGAAAGTTTGAGAGACCCTCGTGTAGCAGGAATGGTCATGTGGTAGCAGTTTGTTTAATCTAATCCAATCTAAATCTTGGATTTATATACTGTGTCATCTCCCCAAAAGGAGCTTGACTCGGTTCACAAAAAAATTGATAATCAAAGTGAAAGTAGTTAAATTAGAGAGAAAATAACTTTATTAATTAAGACCCTCATCCAACATCCTAGAGAGAAGATAGAAAATTGTTCTAAGGAAAATGAGTTAAGAATTGTTGAAATAACAGTGTTTTCATAGATTTACAGAAAATCTGGTAGGAGAGAAGAATTCTAACACAAGAGGGTATCCCATTCCAAATCATTGTAAAAGTATATGAAAAAAATCGAGTAATATTACTAATATATTGTATTCCTTTTAAAGATAAAAAAGGACAGTTTAAATTTATGAAAGTTTCTTGAATCAGATCTCTGATTATTCAAAGATAGAGGAATCAAAGGCATAAATAGCCCATGTATGATTTTTAAAAACATAGAAGTGCATTTAAACTGTGCTCTAAGATAGACAGGGAGCCAATGAAGATTTCTCAAAAGAGGAGACACATGATGAAACAAATGTCTAACTTTCCTTAACATTTGTAAGCTGAAAAAAACATTTCTTTTAATTTTCTATACTGTTCTCGCAGGGGAGCTCAGAAAAGTTTACATTAATTTATTCAGGTACTCAAGCATTTTTCCATTGCTCCAAGTTTTATCTGTGAAGTTGTTGGGTTTACAGTACAAGTACTGTTGGATGAATAGAATCCCAGCACCCTCATCCTTCACATGACTGCTCCTCGCATTCTTCCCTCCTCTCTCCATCCACAGTGACTGCTCTTTCTTTTTTTTTTCTTTTTTTTTATTCTTTATTTATCATTTTAAAAATTTTAACAAAATCAAAACATTTTGTACAGAAAGATTGTCAGATCGAACACAAAATAATAAGTAAATCATTAACATAATATGGACAAAACTCTAATCGGACAATCTCAAGTCCTCAATAATTATGTGATCCAAGATATATATAAGAGTGAACTTTTAAGGAAATCAATTTTAAATTCTATATAATAAAGAATAGTATCATGTGTCTGACTTGAGGAATTATTCTAATACCAAGTCCAATTAGTTGTTATTACAGTTACATAGTTGTTATTGTGGTAGTTGTTGTTATACCCTCTTTTTCCAGACGTTTCAGTGTCAGAAAAGCTGTAAGTTGAGATGGCTCGAAAAACACATACTTATTATCTCGATATCTTACTATACATTTACATGGGAAACGTAAAAAGAAAATGCCACCCAGCTGTGTAACTCCTTATATTATCCTTATTAATTTGATTTTCTTCTTCTGCCTCTCTGCACCCTTCAAGAAATTGAGCCTTCCTGTCTGCCCTCTATTCCCATTTGTTTGTTATCCCCTCTCAAGTGATTCCCTTCTCTCCCTTCCTGTTAAACTTTTTTTTTTTTATCATGGCCTCCTTCCAGTCCTAGTTTGCCATCTCTAGGTTAACAACTGAAACATTGGGTTTACTGTTTGCTACTGGAATGTATGAAGGAGGAAGAGAATTCAGATTATTTTGACTTCTAACTTCATTAAGGCTCCCGAGGATTGGGGGGAGGAAGCGGAAGAATAAATATGAAAATTAACATCCTAGTGAGTGACAGATATTTTCATCATACCTAACAACTTTTGAGTTCTGACCATCCTGAGATTGTAGGAGAAAGAACTTTTCCTGTCCTATCCCCTCCCCCTCCTAGCAGGCTGTTTTTCATAAGCACATTACACACACACTCTCTTTCTCTGAACATCAACCCTCCACCCCACCCCTCCTGTCCTTCCCTGGTACAATTCTAGCATTCTCCTCCTTCCTGTGTCTTCACCAACCTCTAACCTTCCACGTCCACTGTTTACTGTTCCCACCTTTTGTGGGCAATTGATGTGTTCATCTTCCAGTCCACATTTGCCAATGATGCCACCTCCTGCCACTTCAGCTGGCACTTGGAGATTTCCAGTGTTTTCTCAGAGACCCAATGACAGAAAATACTAATGGTTTCAGTTTGAAACACTAATCTCTCCTTAACCACGATAGCGGTTATTAGTGCAGGGAGCCGTGCTGAATGTTCTGCGCTGCTCCTGACACTCATAGGAACTCTATGAGGAAAATAGGCATTTTGTCAGATGCTGCAAAGGTTGCTGGACCTCAAAGCAGTGGTTCCAGTGCCCACTCAGGAGATTTGCACTGGCAGGTACTCCATTTACTTCATGGTGCCCAAGAAAGAGGGGTCTTTTTGGCCCATTTTGGATCTGAAAGGTGTCAACAGGGTGCTCCGGGTTCCATCTTTTTGCATGGATACCCTGAAGTCTGTGATTCTTGCTGTTCAGCCTAGAGAATTTCTAACTTTTCTTGATCTACCTGCATGTTCCGATTCAGGCCTCCCATCAGAGATTCCTTCGCTTTACGATTTGGGGAAAACACTATCAGTTTTGTGCACTTCCTTTTGGTCTGGCCAGGCTCTGTGGATCTTCACCACGATTATGGTGGTGGTGGTGGTGATGGCGACCTTGCACAAGGAAGGCATTCTGGTTCATTCCTATCTGGACAACTGGTTGATTCAAGCAAAGTCTTTTCAGGAGAGCTCCCGGGTCACAGCTCAGGTAGTGGAGTTTTTGCAGTCACTGGGCTGGGTTGTCAACCTTTCCAAATGCTGGTTGTCTCCAGAACAGTGCTTGGAGTATCTTGGAGTTCTCTTCAACACCAGCCTGGAGAGAATCTTCCTTCCTGAGGCCCGGGTGCTGAAATTGCAGTCACAGATTCACTCCCTGATGGATTGTTGTTGCCCTTGAGTGCAGGTCATGGGATCAATGGCGGCCTCCATGGAAGTGGTCAGGTAGGGTCAGGCTCATATGCTTTAGTATGCTCTTTTTCAGTGGCGGTCTCTGCAAATTCACGATCTGGACTCTCTAGGGGTTGATTTGTCGCAACATGTGCTGCTGGCTACAGTCTTCCAATCTGGTTCAGATCAGCTCCAATGGACAGTGCTTCTTATGGACACCAGTATCCTCCATTGGGGAGCCCAATATCTTGGTCACTCGGCTCAGGGCAACTGGTTGCCGGTGGAGGCTTCCTGGTCGATCAATATTCTGGAGACTAGAGCCATATGGTTGGTGTTAGTAGCGTTCCAGTCACTGTTGGAGGGCAAGTCGGTTCAGGAAGCCACGGCGGTGGCTTACGTCAATCGTCAGGGGGGAACTAAGAGTCATCTGGTAGCACAGGAGGCAGCTCTTCTTATGAAATAGGCAGAGGCTCACCTTCTGGACATCTCGGCATCCCATGTAGCAGGAGTGGACAATATCCAGGCAGACTTCCTCAATCATCATGTGCTGGATCCTGGCAAGTGGTGTTTTGGGCTAGAAGCCTTCGAGTGATTGTTCAGTCATTGGGTTGGCCGGTCATGGACCTCATGGCTACAAGTGTCAATGCCAAAGCACCGATGTTCTTCAGTCAGCACAGGGATTACCAGGCTGAGGGGTTGGATGCTCTGGTGCAGGCTTGGCTAATGGACGGATGGCTGTATATCTTTCCTCCGTGGCTACTTGTGGACAGAGTTCTCACACGCAGGCCAAGTGATCCTGGTGGTTCTAGACTGGCCCAGGCGCCCTTGGTATGTAGATCTGGTGAATCTTCTCGTGGCAGATCCTCTTCCTCTGCCTCTCTCTCCCGACCTTCTGGCTCAGGGTCCCATTCCATCTTCGATCTGAGTCCCCTTTGTCTTACAGCTTGACTCTTGAAAGTAAGAAAGGATATTCAGATAAGGTGATCTTCACCCTCTTGGGTTCTCAGAGACTTTCCACCTTTCAAGCTTATGTGCGCATTTGGCTTCTCTTTGAAGAGTGGTTTTCCGCTCGTGATGTGGTTCCCCTTCTCACGTCTTTACTTGCAGCCTTGTCTTGTTCAGGTTGCAGCCTTGTTTTCTTTTCGCAGTTGCACGGTCAACGTTTGGCCTCTTTTCTGGATGTGATTCATTTCTTGAGAGCGGCGAAATTGCTCTGGCCTCCAGTTTGTCCTTTGGTTCCAGCTTGGGATCTTAATTAGGTTCTTTCCATGCTCATTTGTCCTCCTTTTGAGCCTCTTGGCTCCTGCACATTGAAGGACTTTACTCTTAAGGCTGTGCTCCTGGTGGTCATTACTTTTGTGAGCAGCATTTCCAAACTGAAGGCCTATTTGTGTAGGTCTCCCTTCCTAGAGTTCTCTAGGGAGCGGGCCATACTGCGGCCAGTTCCCTCCTTTCTTCTGAAGGTGTTTCTCCTTTCCATGTCAACGAGTCCGTTGCCCTTCCAGTCTTGGATATTCGGGAGGGCTCTTTGGAGTAGAGACAGTTGCACAAATTGGATGTCCATAGGGTCGTTCATGCCTACGTTCAGCGGACCCAGGAGTTCCATCAGTTGGATCGTATTTTTGTCCTTCTTGCAGGTCTTCGTAAGAGGATGGTGCTTCTAAAACTACAACTGCGTGCTGGATCAAGGAGGCTATTGCTTCAATATACCTTCTTCAGAAGAAACCTGTTCCAGATTTTCTCAAAGTTCATTCTACTTGGGGTCAGGCAGCTTCTTGGGCTGAGTCTTCTCTTGTGCCTCCAGTGGATATCTGTAAAGCTGCAGTTTGGTCTTCTCTCATTCCTTTGTTCGCCACTACTGTGTGGTCATTCAGGCGCATCGGAACGTGGTATTCAGTGAGCGTGTTCTTGTGATGGGTACTGCTTTGGTATGTCCCATCCATTCTGTGCCGGTCTGGAGGGATGATAAAGAAGGAGAAATTAGGTTCTTACCTGCTAATTTTCTTTCTTTTATTCCCTCCAGACTGGCATAGACTCCGCCCTGTCATTTTATTTGGTGTTTTTCGCAAAGAGTATAGTTTTTTCCTGTGGTATCTTTTTGTCTTGGTTTTCTGGGGAATATAGTAAGAACAGCAGCATTTGGTTTATCTGGCTTAGCTGGTTGTGGGTCTTTGACGGTTCTTGTTCTAATCAGTATCCAACAGTGTCTCTCTCCCTGTCCAATCTGGACAATTACTTTGTCTTCATATGAGAGTGGAGTTGGTGTGTTTATAGTTCACAGTTCTTTAGTTCTTAGTTAGTTCCTGCTTGTCTATTCATCAGACTAATTGGAGATGAGACTGCATTCTCAGTCTCCACCTGCTGGCAGAGGAGCATAAACCCATCCATTCTGTGCCGGTCTGGAGGAACTAAAAGAAAGAAAATTAGCAGGTAAGAACCTAATTTATCTTTTTCCTCCTCCTTTGTCCAGCAGCACCTTTCCTTCTCCCTTCCCCATGTCAAGCAGTACCTTTCTTCCCCCTAGCAGCAGCTCACTGTGTGCTTTTAACTTCCCCACACAGCTGCCACTAGCGTTAGTTTAGCCACAGTTCCATTTGGCAGCCTCAGGGCCTTTGCTAGTCTGACCTGCATCCAATGATGCAACAGCCCCGAGGCTGCCTGATGGACTCGTCAGCTAAATTAATGCTAGCGGCAACTGTGTGGGGAAGTTAAAAGCATAGTGAGCTGCCGCTGCTAGTCCTGGGGGGAGGGGGCTGGGGGCTGGGGAGAGAAGACAAGGAAGATGGGAGATTTGCGATGGCAGGAGGATTAGGTCACATACTGTGCCGTGTACCCCTCACAATGGTACACGTACCCCCAGGGGTATGCGTACTGTGCGTTGAAAACCTCTAGCATAGAGGTTCCTTGGTGGGAAGTTCAAAGAGTTCCACTTTTATGAGTCTTGCAACATATCAGTTTGGCATTCCTACTGTGCTGTGATGTGTTTATATCAGTGGTAGCTGGTAGGTCAAATAGATTATGTAATACAGCAAGCCCCAGGAGAACAGGAACAATTAAGAAGGATGGGAAGAATGGGAAACAGCACTAACTGAGCAAAGCTAGTGTGACTGGTGGGAAAGAAGTATTTTCACAGGGCAGCAACTACTGCAGTTGCTGCTCACAATACAATGGGATCTGACAACACACAAACACTATCATTCTCCAAACATTGGTTTTGCTTATTTTTGTGATTTAGGTTTTCATGTTTCACTTTCTTTGTACATCAGGACCTGGAGCTGATCTGTTCACAGAGGCTTAGAAGTACGATAAGTTCCCCCTGCAAGCTGCAGCTGCTCTTTCCTTAACTGATATCCTTACCCCACCCCTTTTCCCCTCCCCTACTTCCAGCTGCAATCACTGGAAGGGGATGTGACCAACAAACTGCAGCACTGCTATTAAGTCTTTCCTTGCTGCTTTAGCAACCTCATGACCTTCTAATTCTTCAGCTTCTGAAGCTTATATATTTATTTTTTTTATTATATATACACATGTAGCCTGTTTTCAGAGCTGACAGCCAATGCAGAAAATCTCTTGGTAGAGCTTTATACCATGAAATTAGTAATGAATGGCTCATGTATTGATTCAGTAGGTAGAGTGACATTAAAAGATGTAGGCAATAAAAGCATTCTGCATCAACCTCTACCTCTGAACATATGCCTCGACAAATCCCATTCACTCAATCCAACCGTTCTCCCTACTCCCAATATTTAAAAAAGATTTCTCTGATGTCTAATGCACCCCCACCATCTCTCCTCCTGCCCTCTGCTCCAACCCTGACATTCAAAAAAAAAATTTTCCTGATGATTACTGCATCCCCTGGGCCCTGACCTCTTTGCCAGGACACTCCTCCCCCGAGGCATCTCTCAAAAAAGAAGGACAAGCAATGCCCAATTGCTCCAGATACCCAGCATCTGGAGAATTGGCTGCATCTGACTCCACATGGTGCAGCTGGGATGAAGAAAATTTTCCTTTATTTGGAAGTCTCAACCCACACTTCCAAATAAGGGGAAAATTCTCTTATATGGCAGACCTACTCCACACAGTGCATCAGGATGCACTGCATGGGGTCAGGCATCACCATTTTTCAAGATGGTGACACCAGAAGCAGAAGTGAGTAGGCATTGCTCTTCTTTTAAAAGTTATGCCTGGGGGGGGGGGGGGGGGGGGGGAAAGAGGATGCTTGGAGAGGGGTCAGAGTGGAATGCCTTATAAACCATGAAAATTTTGTTTGGGTTGTTTTTTACTGTTTTGGGGGTTGGTTTTCTACAGTGGGGTGGGAGGGAAGAATGGGAATATACTGGGAAAGATTTTTAATGGTCATAGTAGGGGGAGAAGGGCGAAGGGAAAGGGCAGGAGTTGCACTAGACACCAGGGGAATTTATTTTAAAATATCAGGAGGAGGAAGTGTAGTTGGGTTGGGACAGGATTGTGCTAGGTGCAGAAAGCTATCATAGCAGAGGGAATCAAATCAGGCTATACTGCCGTGGGCCTGGCAAAAAATGTAATGTGCTGTGCACATTTCAGAAACCCCTGTCTTTTCCATGTACTGAAGCAGAATACTTCAAAGCCTCTTTAGTATCCATTTCAATGCACTATGCAGCCATGTCTTCCATGCAAGCTAAAACCTGTGCTCAACCAGTAACGTCTTTAAGGTAACCACACCCTTAGGCCCAGAGTAGCTTTCTGCATGAGCACCCCAGTTTGGCTTATTGCTATTGAAAAACTTCACAACCCTGGACTGTGAGAAAGAGGCACAAAAGGGAGAGGGGGAAGGACAAAGGCGTTATATAGGGAGAGAAGAGAGTCAGGAAGAAGAGAAGAGGAAACAAATAAGAAAGAAAGAATGATGTAACAAACATGGGCATGGACTGGAGAGGGACACAGAGGAGGGAAGCACAAATGAGGCACAAAGGGACAGACTGTGGTTTTTCTATATTGCTGGTTACAATGCTGATGAACGCTGGGAGCAGCAGTTCATTTGCGATATTCCTTTGAGAACAGAGGAATGAATTGTTTTAATTATATATTTAAATTGATTGTTCTCTAATATCCTGTTTGCTATATTTTGGATTTTTAACAAACATTTTATGCAATTTGACTTCTAATTTTTATGTTTAATTGACTTATTGCAATATATGGATTTAACTGCCTCTTCATAATTGGTTATTTCTTATATGTCTTTATTTTTGATTAGGCAGCTACTAGAGAATGACACTGGGACAAGTATTTCCTTGTCCCTGCGGGAACTCATTTTCCTATCCCGACCTGGAGAGTTCTATTCCTGTCCCTGTCCTGTAAGCTCCGTCCTCATCTGCACAAGCCTCAAACACTTTAAAATCATAAGTGTTTGAAGTGTGTGTGGTTAAGGCAGAGCTTACAAGTATGGGGCAGGGGCAGGGGCAGGGGCAGGTACAGGGACAGGAACAGCGACAAAACTCATGGGGATGGGGCAGGAAAATTGAGTTTCTGCAGGGATGGGGATGTCATTCTCTAGCAGCTACTACTGTGTTAGCAAGCACTACTGCTATTAACACATGTTGCATAAAATTGGACTTGTGCTAAATAATATATGCTAACATGACAGTCACGTTACCAAATCTAGAGCAGTATGTTTTTCTGGTTACATTTGGTCTTTTTCCAAAATACATTTTATAATGGGGCATTCTAAAAAATATATATATTACAGTTGGTTTTGAACACTTCTTCCATGAGGTGATATTGGCATTTTACTAATTTTGTCATGTGTGTATGATCATTGCCACTCTGTTGTTGTAGGTCATACCATTTTACTAGACTTAATAAGTGTTTGACTCATGCTTTAGCCTGACAAAGGAATCATAGCTCTCAAAAGCTAGTCATAAATGTTTTAAGTACTGCCAGTATGAAAGGTATCACCTTTATATCTGTGGATTTAAGTGGACTAACATGGCAAATACTACTTTACTGAAAGCTTTAAAATCTCAAATCAGTCTTCTGTTCCTCAAAATCTGGGAGAGAAATAATACATTTCTTAGGATGATAACTACAAGCAACAAAGAGCACAATATTGGTTTTAGGGTTCCTTTTACTAAGCTGTGATAGCGGTTTTAGTGCGCGCTTAGTGCACTAGACGCTAACGCCAGCATTGAGCTGGCATTAGTTCTAGCCGCGTAGTGCGAGTTTAGCATGCACTAAAAACGCTATCGCAGCTTAGTAAAAGGAACCCTTACTGCCTCTTTTACAAAGCCACGCTAGCGGCTGCTGCGCGGCAACAGCCCCGAAGACCTTTAAATCTCTATGGGCTTTGGGGCCATTAGCGCGGCTTTGTAAAAGAGGCCCCTAGTCTCAGATCACTGAATGTGAATGCAAGAACCTGACTAAAACTATTGGAAGCTGTAGGCAAAGGTGTTCTAATGATAAAGACAAGATATCATTTCATAGGAGAAGCTAGAAAAATAAAACCCAAGAAGGGTTTGCAAACTGTTTGCTTATTTTTAAATAACCTTGACATCTACACACCAGAGGCATTTCAGAAGGCAGCTTTTCTCGCCCTCTCTTAAGTACTAAGCTCAGTCACATTGCAGGCCTTGGGAACTCTGTACAGAGCTCTGAAGGGAAAGGCTCCTAAGCACTCTTTCCTGTCTTTGTTTCCAGATAATGGGAGATACACAGCTGTTTGCTTAAAAGTTGAAAATGGCATGTACTCACACCCTGCTACTAAGGCAAAACAAAGATTTCAGAAACGTTCCATGACATCTCCTAACACCTACCCTATCATCCCTGTTGCCATTCCTGCATCACCACTTGGAAATGACGGGATGCCACTTTGTCGATCCTGTCGACGTCTGTACAGCCTAGAAGACTGCAGATCCCGTAGCCGCATGGAAGCCATAATGCTACCTGCACAGGTGGTACATACAGCCACTGGTAGAATGCCAAGATAAAGGATCCAGATGAGTCACGTTCTGCTTTCTTCTCAGATATTTTTCCAAGGATATGGAAAACAGTTACTTGAGCAGTCAGAGATCCCAGGTTACTCAGCAGACGTCACAAGTCAAAAGCCCAGGACTTGAATACACATCTTTTACTAACCTCATCAGAATTCTTCCTTCCTCCCAAACCATTCCAACTAAGAATTGAGGGGAAAACAAGTATATTTTCAGTCTCCACTGGTGTAAGAGACAGTTCCACGCGGTGAAAATAGTTTACAGAATCAAAGTTCATCTTGTTTTAAAACTGAGGTTTTCCAGCAATACTTGTAAAATGTCTTTATCTGAACTGCTCTAGTTCAGCAGGAATGCTAACAATCTGTCCAGGTCCATGGCAAAGACATGTAGAGTCCTATCGCCCCTTACTCTTCTCAGTTGCTCTGTCCACACGGTTTTACCACATAAACATGTGCTTCTGTCATTAATGTAAAGCACAGCTGCAGTAGCAAAAAGTCACACTAGGATTCAGGGATTGGAGCATTCCAGAGGCTGAGAACATTGAGAGAACAGAGGATGATTTACATTCCAAACGCCCAGGCATTGGCATACAGTTGAAGATTACAGAGGGGATTCAGGACCCCACAACTCTTTCCCCTCCCAGCTTCCTCCTCTTGTGACATCCTCTCCGCCTCCAAGTCCACAGAGGCAGAACTCTAATTACATGAAACAGATGCAGGAAAGATGTAAAATACACAATAGGAAACAGATTTTGCTCCAGTCGAAAAGGAAGGGGAGAAGGGTCAGAAAAACTTCCTCAGGATCCCAACTAGAAAGGTGTTAGCCCTTAACCATCACTCCAGACCAAGGCTGGAAGGTAAGCCACAACAGTGTCAAAAGCATCCAAACTGCAGAGTATTTCCTCACTATATGATCCACAACTATCTTAAAACCAAGATTAAGAGAAAACCCTCCCCACTATCCCCCATGTCCATCTGAAAACCATAACTGGAGTGTACACCCACATCACCCACATCCGCATTCAATCAAAGACCCTCCTCATTATCACCCGTACCTGCCTCCAAATCAAAACCCAAGGGCAAATCTTCTCTGATCATCAGACTTGCACGCCTTTAAACCAAGACTTGAGGAGAGCCTTCTGGATCATAACTTATAACCACCTCCAAACTGAGTTCGAGAAAAATCAAAACTGTGAATAATAAATAGCTTTAGTAACAAAACAAAGAGAACTTCAATGAGATTTATTGCCTTAAAAATTATACACTCAAAAAAAAGAAACTGGTCTTCCAATACCAGTTTGTTCTTAGAATAAGTCCTGTAAAATCCACAAAAGGAAGAGAACACACTACTAAAAATAGATTTTATTTTTTAGCACAGGAGGTGTGCTTGGGGGCGGAGAGAAGGCATGCTCTGTACTAATTAATTAGCTCAGCTATATTACTGCATGCTAATTAGTGTGTAGTTAGCACGCGAACCCTTACCAGGTCTAGTACATAGGTGGCAGTAAAGGCTCACACATTAATGATCACATTGGAAATTATTTTGTGGCCATTAATTCACAAGATGGAAAATACAGCCATGCTAAAAGTAGCTTCAGTAATAATAGCACAGGACATTTTTTAAATGCAGCTTAGTAAAAAGGCTCCAAAGCAAGACTCCAATCAACAAATATTTGTTCAAGACTTAAATATATAAAAATCTTGTTTACATATATATATCAATCATCAGTACACAGATGGCCCCAAAAAGAAGGCCGCGAAGCAGCCTGTGAGTGCTGCTGGCCTGATGCTTCTCTGCAGCAAAGTATTTATGGTCGCGGTTGACAGGGATCAGTTGGGAGGGAAGGATGGAGGGTCAGCGGGGGTTCGGCGGTTCGGCTGTGTGGCAGGGGGAAGTGCAGCTGCCTACAACTAGGGCTTATTTTCAGGAGAAGGGCTTATATTAAGACCTACCCCCAAAATCATGCTAGGGCTTATTTTCGGGGTAGGTCTTATTTTTAGGTAAACACGGTATGTACAAAAGAAAAACACGATTTGGAGGGTGATCATATCCGATAATCTTAAGGTGGCCAAACATGTAGAAAAGGCTATTGTAAAAGCCAGAAGGATGCTTGGGTGAATAGGGACAGGAATGACCAGCACGAATAAGGAGGTGAGTATAAGTCTGTATAAGTCTATATAAGTCTCTGGTGTCTGGTGAGGCCCTATTTAAAATACTGTGTGCAATTCTAGAGACTGTACCTTTAAAAAGATAAAACAAGATGGAGTCAGTCCAAAGGGCAACTACTATTCATTTATTTCATTTTCTATCCCATTCTCCCCAAAGAGCTCAGTACTAAAATGGTTCATGGTCTTTGTCATAAAGGACTTAAAGATGAAAAAGGACTTAAAGATCTTAGTTTGTATACTTCAGAAGAAAGGTGCCAGAGGAAAGGTATGATTGAGACATAAATGCACAGAAAGCAAGTCTCTTTCAATTGAAAGGAAGTTCTGAAATGAGGGAGCACAGGATAAAGTAAAACAGGATAGACTCAATAGTAAAATACTTCGAAATGAAAAGGGTGATGAAAGTGTGTAATGGTCTTTCGGTGGGGATGGTGGAAACAAAGGGGCTGATTCTACAAATGGGCGTCCCAATTATAGCAGCAGTAGGTGTCCTACCACCATCTGGCAGCCAAATCGGGACGCACATTTTTAGAAAAAAGCTCCCTGAGGCAGGATGCCTACACTGTAGGAATTTGTCGCATGTGTAGGGAGATGCATGGGACACCTAACCTTGCCCAAGGTTGGGCATGGTTTTGCACGGAAGTGGCCTTGGGTGAGTTTAAGCAGCCCTAGGCATCTCCCTAGAACTGCGACAGATGCTTGAAATGTAGGCCTTCAAAAGGTACGGTGGTTGGGGTGGGCTTAGGAGTACTTGGGTGGGATGTCGGTTTTTGTGGGGTATCTGGGAGTTCAGAGGGGTATTGGCAGTTGGAGGTGTCGGAGGTACGGGGGGGTCAGTGGCAGGAGGGAGTGGGCATCCCTACTGCCAATCAATGATGGGGGGTGTCAGGGATCAAGGGGTGTCAGACAGAGAATTGGGGGATTAGGCATCTATTTGGTAGGACAAATGTGATTCTGCATAGGACGCCAGTATGTCATTCTCAGCCGCTTCTTAGGTGTCTGCTGAGATCAACATCCTATACAGAATCAGGACCAAAGACTGTATCTGAATTCAAGAAAGCATAAGTACATAAGATCTCTAACAAAGAGGAAGGGATAATAAATGATATGGATGAGCAGACTAGATATGCCATATGGTTTTTATCTGCTCTCATTTGTTTCTTTTAAAATAAACATGGATCCAAGAAAAAAAAAAAAAGCCAAACTTGAATCAACCCGTAAAAATCCTCCAAGTAGCCCATTACACTTAACCCAAACAACCTGCCTCTGACCCCTCCCAAGCTCACCTAGTCTCATTTACTTTCATCAACCTCCTACATAAAGCCTATATGTAATTAGGGTGACAATGCAGAAAGCTATTGTAGGCAGAAGCACATTACTGGGCATACAATGCAGAAGGGGATTCAGCACAGAAATTAATTAGCATGATAGACATTGGTGTAGTGCATATTAAAATGAATGGTACCAAGTTTATTAGCTATTCTGCCCCAATGCTGAAAACTGCTGCAGAAGACTTTAAGGCGAGCACATTGTTGGAACTTGAACTGCAGGTCAGAAGAAGGCATACAAGTGTTAGCTATTAGCTCCCCCCCCCCCCCATTCACTGGGGTCCCATGATCTCCCTCCCCAATATGACACCTCAATCCCCCCAGACCTTATAAAAAAAATAGTGCCTTGGTGGACCTTCCAATCTCCAAAACAAGCCCTGGAATCTAGTGGTACTTCTAAACTTCATAATCCCCCTAGGTCCCCTGAGATGACCCCCTGATCATCTAAGCCCCAACCCCAAACCCCTAACCCACCCAAAAAATAATTCTGGTTTCTAGTTGCACCTCCAACCCCCTGTGATTTTCCCCAGGGATATCTGAAGAAGAGGCAGAAGAAATGTCCATTTGCTCCTGCCTCTGCACCATCTTCAAAAATAGTGCTACCCAATTTTGCAAAGTGCATCCCAGAACACAACTTGTGGGAATCAGTCTGACAAACTAAGTTATTCTCCCCTTATTTGGAAGTTGTAGATTACCAAATAAAGAGGAAAAAAAATCCCTTACATGGCAGACTGACCCTGTGTGGTGCTTCCAAGTATCACTCCTGCCTCTTCTTGAAGAACACTGGGAGAGATCTGGGGACCTGGGAGGGTACCACAAGTCATTAAGGCTATGCTATTCTTTTCTATGTGGTAGGGTAGGGATCACAGGATCATAGGTTATTCAGGGGTGGGGGGACACTATTAGCTTTTCTGCCCCAATGCAATTGCTGCAGATGGGCAAGTGAACCCTTCTATACCTTCTCAGGCCTGGTGTTCAGATTCCTGTGTTTTGTTTGCCCTGAAATCTTCTGTTGCAGTTCTGTGCATTGAGGCACCATTCATTTTAATATGAAGTGCACCAATGTTTACCTTGTGAATTAACTGCTGCACTGAAACCCTTTCTGCATTGTTCACATAGATCTCTCAGGAGCCACAAGTTTCTTCTGAGGTAGCTTTCTGTGTCAGACCTCAATCCAATGCTATAATTGTTCTGCTCCAGGCAGCCCTGCACTAGTTTTATGGCTCAGCTCTAAAATGTGTTTAATTCTATTATATAATAATAATAATAACTTTATTCTTTTATACCGCCATAATCAAAAGTTCTTGGTGGTTTACACTAAAAAGAGCTGGACAATCAGTGAAATATAATAATACAGTAAAAAATACAAATATTTGTAAAATAGAATTTCAATAATAAAACTCACTAAGTAATAAACTTATCGAACAAAGTGGTCTTAATTAATTTCTGAAAACTGCAATAGGATAATATAGTTGCTGAATACGTTTACCTAACCAAGATTGTTGCCTATCAGCTTGAAATGCTAGGGTCCTATCTAAGAAGGTCTTATATCTAATTTTTGGATAATCAAATAAGTATAAGTTTCTAGTTTCTCTTAATGGCCTATGCAACACAAAATGAGGAAAAAGGTAAGCTGGAGACAATCCCGATATCAGCATAAAGCAGATACAGGAAAATTTGAATAATACTCTTGCCTCCAAAGGCAGCCAATGAAATAAACAATAATATGGACTAATATGGTTGTTCTTTTTTAAACCAAAAATCAATTGCACAGCTGTATTCTGAATTATCCTTAATTTCCTTAGAATTTTTTTGGGTGCTCTAAATAGATGATGTTACAATTGTCTAAAATAGATAAAACTAATGCCTGCACCAATAGTCTGAACGATAAAGGATCAAAATATTTTTTAATGGCTCTTAATTTCCACAATGTAAAAAATCATTTTTGTACCACTAAGTTCATGTGTTCTGCTAGTGTTAAATGTCGGTCTAGTGGAAGTTTAATGTTACAGTCACTTCTAGTTATGGTGTGTAAACTAGGCATTGTGGGTAATGCAGTCTCATACCCATTGCAGCCACTCTTGCTTATCCGTATAAGCTCTGTTTCTAGTGGTCTTTCTTCTGTAAGACCTCCTCCCTTTCTCTCAGCTAAACCTTGTGCCTCTTGCTCTCCTTTACATCTGGTGCTCTGAGGGGTCAGTTAAGGTGTGACCTTTCCTTACCATCCCTGGCCAAGCTCTGTTCCCATTGGTCTCACCTGCATCCTCCCCCTGTCATGTGGGTGCTCTTTCCAAACGCTTTGTTTAGAATAGATCTCTCTCTTTCTCTCCTGCCTCCATCAGCAGCAAATAGCTGGTCTCCCTGATTAGAGAGCTGACTTTTCACCTTGAGCCATCCATCACATACCTGTATGATCTTTCATCCAGCCTCTGGAATCATTTCATCTTACCAACTATTTTTCAAAGTCTGTTAACTTCAGTATTTTCATGGATTCATGTTTTCATGCTGCAGAGGTTCCCCGAGGGAACAGCTCTGGCTGCAAGAGACTGCAGACTTTCCTGGCAAAATCTGTTTCTGGGAAGTTGGCTGCTTTGCAGTGCACCCACCTGAACAGTCTGCATTCACAGATCGGGGCTCAGGGACTGTTCCCTTGGGAGCACTGCTCACCCCAGGTTTGTCCTCTAGTGGGTTGGAGCACATGCTGCATGCTCCATGGTGGTGTGTCCAGGATTGGGGGCCAACTGTGTGTCTCCACCCCTTTGCTACTTAGGGCTAGCCCCGGAAGGGTCTTTCCCCTGCCACGTCACTTCTGATTCAGCAGGGCTGGTCGCAAGCAGCCTGTTTACAGTGCTTCCTCTGCTGACCAGCTGCTGTTGCTGCTTTAGGAGAGCTGAAGGTAAGAGATACTGGCTCTACAGAGTGAGGGGGCATCGAAGGCCAGACCTGGGGGGAAATTGACCAAAAGTGGGGAGAAGAGGGGAGGGAGGAAGGGACATGGATGCTGGACCTGAAGGGTCTCCCCCATTTTATGTTTTATTTTATTGTACAACGTTTAGAATTTTATGATTAGTGCTTTTATCAAATTTTTAATAAACTATGAA
Source organism: Geotrypetes seraphini (assembly GCF_902459505.1). NCBI lineage: Eukaryota > Metazoa > Chordata > Amphibia > Gymnophiona > Dermophiidae > Geotrypetes > Geotrypetes seraphini. Next base: position 126,294,760 of record NC_047092.1, read on the forward strand.
ACTATGAGGGGAGATGGATGTATGCTGGACCCATAAGTGTGTGTAGGAGGGGAGAGAGAAAGTGACCCAGACCAGAAAGGAGGGTGGGAAGGGAGGAACAGATGCTGGACCTACAAATGGGGGTGGGAGGATAATAGAAAGAGTGACTCAGACCAGAAAGTTATGGTATGGGTATAGTATTACAGTAGTTAGGCCTATTTTTAATAGTAACTCTCAAGCAACCAGAAACGACATTTATCCAGCATTTACCAATCCACATGGGTGCCAGATAACTGAGAGTCTATTGTACTTGCTGAGTTTAACTTTTTGGGGTTTCCAGTTTAGTTTTGGTATTCATATTTCTATTTTCATTCATTCATTCATTCTTCTATACCAGGGAGCTTAGAATGGTTTTACATGAATATATTCAGGCACTCAAGCATTTTTCCCTGTCTGTTCCAGTGAGCTCACAATCTAACTAAAATATGTCAGTATATAATATATGTGTAAAAAGGCTTTATAAAATTACCTCACACTTATAAGTATGCATGATATAATTAGGCACGTACTTACATAAAAACATAAGAATTGCCATAGTGGGACAGTCTGAAGGTCCATCAAACCCAGCATCCTGTTTCCAAGTACCTAGCTAGATCACAAGTAGTAAAACAGATTTTATGCTGCTTATTCTAGGAATAATTAGCAAATGTTGTAGTCTGAACACATATAAAACATATATATCACTTTATTCTTACTCCAAAAAGACGCCTCAGCCCCCACCACTCCTCCGCTGTAATAATTTATACTGCGGGAAGCATTGAACAACGCAGTTCAATGTCATCCAATCGGATGACAGCGGCAGCCTTGGGAGACCCTTGATAAAACACTTGTTAGTGTGAAACATGTTGGGTCTGACTCCCAGGTTTTGGCTGAGATAAGTATTTATTACTTCTAAAGTATATACTACAGTATTCAAGCGATGAAGTTACCTATTCAAAGTATTTATTCTATAAAATATTTAAAGAACATTTGGAGATAAAAAGATAGAAAAAAAGATAAAAAATCACAAATAGACAGCCAATGATGAGGCACCACAAAATGCTTCCCGCAGTATAAATTATTACAGCGGAGGAGTGGTGGGGGCTGAGGCGTCTTTTTGGAGTATGAATAAAGTGATATATATGTTTTATATGTGTTCAGACTACAACATTTGCTAATTACAACCACATTAGGCTGGACAGAACATTCAACTATTAATATTTGCCAAATTCTAGCGTATTCTAGGAATAAGCCATGGATTTCATCAAACCTTCTCAATAATGGCCTGTGGTCTTCTCTTTTAGAAAATTATCCAAACCTTTTTAAACTCTGATTTCACCAAATTTTCCGGCAATGAATTCTAGAGTTTAATTATATGTTGTGTGAATAAACATTTTCTCTGGTTTGTTTTAAATCTACTCCTTAGTAGCTTGATCGTATACCCCCTGGACCTAGTATTTTTGGAAAGAGTAAACAAACAATTCACATCTATCCTCTACAATCCACTCAGTATTTTATAGACCTCTATCATATCACCCCTGAGCTGTCTCTTCTCCAAGCTGAAGAGTCCTAGCCACTTTAGCCTTTCTTCTTGGAAGTCGTCTCATCCCTTTTATCATTTTTGTCACCCTTCTCTATACCTTTTCTAATTCTGCTACATCTTTTTTGAGATACAGTGACCAGAATTTCACACAGTATTCCTGGGCAGTGACTCCTAATGCAGAACCTTCCATCACGTAGCCATAGTTTGGATTCTCCTTTCCCACATGCATCACTTTGCACTTGCTCACATTAAACGTCTGCCATTTTGACGCCCAGTCTCCCAGATTCCTCTTGTAACTTTTCACAATCTCTTGTAATTTAACAACTATGAACAACTTTGTGTCATCAGCAAATTTAATTATCTCACTAGTTATTTCCATCTCTAGATTATTGATAAATATGTTAAAAAGCAGTGGTCAAAGCACTAGAACCCTCCTAATTACCAAAACTATACCTCTCAGTCTAGTTTTTTAAAATTCTAATTCTAATTCCAATCTATTTCTAATTTGTGATCCACTGTTCTGTATTTGGTGAAGAAGTCATTTTAAGGTAGGTGGGGAAATTGGGAGATGGGCAGATAGAAGAGGGGCCCCCTTTTTAATTTCTGCCCAGGGCCCCAGCATGACTAAAACCGGCCCTGGTTCAAGGGTTAATATCAAAATAATTCCCTCAGGAAGTAGACATGAATTTTTGTACATAACCCTTGTTATTGCTTATTTGTGTCATGTAATGCAATCGTTCCAGACTGTGCACATTCAGACCAAGCTTCCCTTTCTGACAGTTCGGAAGAAGGGAAGGGACTATGGATTTAGCTCATGTCTTCTTCGAAGGTAGATCAAGGTAAGTTACATTCAGGCACAGTCAGTATTTTCCTGACCCTGGAGGGCTTATAATCCAAGATTTTTGAGACAATAGAAAGTTAAAGCTTTTAACAATTATTAAAATCCATGAAGATCTCTAATTAAAATATACACTTCTCCCTCCGTATTTGCTGTGATAGGGAATTAATAGAACCACAAATACTGAAAAACCGTGAATAACTTTTTTATATGTTATTTGTTGTTTTCTATTAAAAACCATCATGAATATGGTGAAACCGCAAATAACATGGGGGTAGACCTGGCCTGTTTCTGAAGGAGAATCAAAACATGGTGAATAAAGTGCTGGGAATCCGATTTTCCCTGTAAACGCTTGGAATCAGCGATTTCTCTATGCAAGCTGATGTAATTTGGAGGGAGGAGCCAGCAAGCTAAAAACCGTGAATAATCGAAACCGTGAATGCTGAAACCGCGAATACGGAGGGAGAAGTGTAGAAAAACGGGTGGGCATGATGGTAGTGTTAGGATAAAAAGAACTGTCTTTGTAATTTATACCCTAATTTATGTGAACTTTTACGCTATGTTTTACACCAGAAGCCAAGTTTATTGTAGAGCTGATGTTAGGAAACTGAAACTCAAACATGACAACGGAAACCAGAAATAAACTGAAATCGGTTAATTTAAAGAATTAATTTGATAATAACAAAGAAAAATTGAATTAGTGCAATGAGTTAGTGTACAACTGGAGGCTTCACACATTAATTACAGCTTGTGATTACAGTTAAACTCTTCTAAGATAGCTACCTCACACCTCCTGTATTCCCAACTGTACAGCCTGTCTTCTGATAGTAGTCACTTGAGTAGCATGCTGGCCAGGGCTGGCTCAACCTATGGACCAGGTGAGGCACTGGCCCATGGTGTCAGTGGTAAGGGTGCCAAAATCCTAGTCCAGTTTGCCTTCAAACTGTAAACATTGCAAATGGTCTGAGTGGGATTTTGATACCCTTTATCATCGGTGTCCTGAGCTAGTGCCTCACTTGATCCAGCAGGAGGAGAAGACTTGAGGTGGGGGGGGGGGCGGGGGCGATACCAGATTGCGGGGGTAAAGACAAGCTTTCAAGCTTCCCAATAGACCTAAATTCTCGTTTTATTTTCAGGCTATATATATATATATATATATATAAATATAACGCTCAGCAACTCGCTTCCTACAACATCTATTATTTTACTGGAGCTGATTGTCAGGAGCAAGACACCTCCCTCGGAAGAGCCCGAATCTTGGCTTTTAAGGTCCCCCCCCCCCCCCTGTTTACCACCGGACGTTGTGACGTCACCTCGCTGACAGCTCATTGGTCAGTCGCGGGCACCACTAAAGGCCTTCGGATGGTGTAGCCTGACGGTGGTCGGTGATTTCCCGCCCGGTTCTCTTACCTGCCCGTCATGGTGCTGACACTAGGGGTGCTGGCACTGTTTCTCGCCTTCTCCTGCTCCTCTGCTTTAGTGAACGCGTTTGTTCCCAATGCGTCTTTTTCGTGGGTTGCAGCGGTAGTCACCGCTGCTGCTGTAACCGAGAGAAGAAACAGAGATTTAGGCCCAAAAAAGGAGAGCTTCGCCCCGCCCGGGAACCTCGCTGCCAGCACGGCCCCCTGAATCCGGCGCCGCCTCCGAGCCTGGTCCCTACTCGCCTGCTGTGGGAAGCCTCGGCAGCTGCAAAGCAGGAGGAGGAGGAAAGCTCGGACCTTAGGCGCATTCCTACCATTCCTCTCCTTTAAAGGGAGCCGGGCGAGCCTTCCAGGGTTCCAGCTTCCCGCTGCCGTGCAGTGTAGCCAGGTCCAAAATACTGTGTGCTGCAAAATGAAAGCATTATGCATTGCAATTATATGATGGTACAGAGTTGGAAGAAAGATTGCATTGCGAAGTATTCTTTAGAGAGGAAATGGCAGAAAAGGCATTTTATTCTTCTTATTTCTGTTCATATTCTTCTTCATCTTAAATAGTTAAGTTCTGTAGTATTGCTGGATGTGAAGGGCAATTCCATAAGTGGGCGCCTACATTTATGTACCCCCTTTTTGGGGTAAATATACAGAATACCTGACATGTAAGTGTACATTTCAAAGCATGCAGAAAAAGTGAGTTCCAAAGTGGGAAGGAAAATCCAGTCAAATTCTAGAGAGAGTAATCTTGGTTTATTGCAGATAAATACAGTAGTCTAAAAGGTGATCAACACATATACAATAAAAATGCACATTTATCCATAAAAGTGACAGCAAGGTGTATGAGGGGGTGCTGAAAAGATCTCAGCCCAGCCAATCTCCTAAATTCTGAACTATATTTTGCCGCTGTAGCTGAAAAGAGTGTTATTTAATTTCACAAAGTGCTAATTTGTAGAATTGTAATGCTGTTATGACATTGTTTCAGATCATTGAATGAACCATGTCAACGAAAAGTATGGAATTTTCAAGTGTGGAACTACTAGCTGTCATGAAGTTCCTATTCCTGCAGAAGAAAACTCCAAAGGAAATCCATGAATGTATGATGCAAACATTGAATGACAAATGCCCATCATACTCCACAGTGAAGTAGTAGTGTGCAAACTTTCAGCGTGGAGATTTCAAGAGAGAAGATGGAAGGCCTCAAATGGTGTCAACTCCTGAAATTGTTGACCTTGATTTTGGCATATCTGCGAATATCAACTAAAAACACTGTTGAGACACTACAAATATCTAGGGGACATGTTGTGTGTATAATTCACTAGCAGCTGGGTATGAAGAAGCTGTCAGCCAAGTGGGTTCCCAAATGTTTGAATGCTGATGAGAAATGAGAATGCTGAGAAATAATGTTGAGTAGGCACTTCCAAGTTGATTTTGCAGCATTTTCAGCAAGCTGGTGCCAATCTTTTGGAACGACTAGTTACTATTGATGAAACTTAGTTACACCACTATGATCCTGAGACAAAACAGTCTATGCAATGGCGGCATTCAGGTTCTCCAAGGCAAAGGAAATTCAAGACCCAAAAGTTATCAGGAAAGATCAGGGTCATGGTGTTTTGGGATCAGGAAGGTGTTGTAATGCCTATTTTCCAAGGGCCCAAACAGTTAATGCAGAATACTACTATAACTTGCTGTGCCAATTAAACGAGGCATTGAAAGAAAAAAGGGAGAGGGAAGCTGTGGAAAGGAGTTCTTTTTTAGCAAGACAATGCACCTGCTCACAAGGCTGGCAAAATGATGGATGTTTTGATGCAGTTGTGGTTTCAGTGCATAGACTATCCATCCTATTCACCAGATCTTGCGCCAACTGACTATTTTCGGTTTCCAGTCCTTAAAAAGAGTTTGAAAGGGTGACAATTTTAAGGTGATTTGGAGGTGATTGCAGCAGCAGCAGAGCAATATTTTGGTGACTAGAGATCAGAGTATTTTTGGAAGGGTTACAGAAACTTCAGACACAATGTATTAAGTGTGTTGAACTTAGGAGTGAATATGTGGAATAAGCTGTAAGTTTCATGACTCCACTTCATTCCCGTCTTGGTTGAGCTGAGAACTTTTCAGCATCCCCTAGTACTGTGTTTCCCCGAAAATGATTTTCCTAGCATGATTTTCGGGGTAGGTCTTAATATAAACCTTACCCCGAAAATAAGCCCTAGTTGTAGGCAGCCGCGCTTCCACCCACCACGCAGCTGAACCCCCGCTGACCTGCTGACCTTCCATCCTTCCCTCCCAACTGATCCCTGCCAACTGCAACCATAAATACCTTGCTGCAGAGGAGCGTCGGGCTAGCAGCACTCACAGGCTGCTTCATGGCCTTCTCACTGGGGCCTTCTTTGTACTGATGATGTCACACAGACGGCTCCAGAGAGAAGGCTGCGAAGTAGTCTGTGAGTGCTGCTGGCCCAACGCTCCTCTGCAGCAAGGTATTTATGGTCGCGGTCGGTGGGGATCAGTTGAGACGGAAGGAAGGAGGGTCATCGGTGGTTCAGCTGCATGGCAGGTATGGAAGCGGGTGCTCAAGGGTTCTGCTGCACGAGGGAGGGAAGGATGGAAGCTGGGCAAGGGTTCTGCACAGAGAGATGGAGGGATAGAAAGATGCTGCAGAGGGAAGGCACAAGGGGATGGGTGAGTGGAGGAAAGATATTGAACATGTGGGGGAAAGCAAAGAGGAAGAATTGGGGTGAAGGAGAGGAAGGGAGAGATGATCATGTACATGAAAAAAATAAGCCCTACCCGAAAATAAGACCTAGTGCCTTTTTTGGGCCCCAAATGAATATATGACACTGTCTTATTTTCAGGGAAACACGGTAACAGTACACATAACTTACTGTTGGTTATATGCATCTGTGCTGCATTTATATAACCCCAGTTACACCAGATCTATAGCTGGTGTTGCTGCAAATGTAAGGTGAGCTGATACAGGGTCAGGCTAGTATTCTATAATGAAATCTGGATTGTCAGTTGTCACTGCACAGGATCAGAGTGCCTAAATAGAGGCGCTTGCTTATAGAGTTGCATGTTTACCATAGCAAATGCAACAAAATGGTGGCCATTTATGCACCAAATCTGCCTGTGTATTTTCCAAATACCAAAGAATGTATGTGTAAAAATTGAAAAAGAGCATGGAGAGAAGTCAAACAGGACACACACATTCCATAACGATTCATAGGCATTGGAATCAGATGGACCCCAGTACCATGGCCCTATCAACTTTTAACTTGGTTTGTTTGGCTATCTTACCTTAAATATACACCACCACTTCTCTCACCAATACAGCAAGGAATCATCCTATTATTTCGCACAATAACAGTTATCAAAAATTCAAGCTATTTTTTTCAAATACAAAACCTCAATTTCACAGACACACAAGCTCCCTTTCACACATAAAGTCTCTCTGCACAAAGAGCCGTCTATAACTCTTGCCTCTTGTCACACCCACATTTACAAAATTAACTGTTTTCTGTCACATAGACAAAAGCAAAGGGGCTAATGTGGGTTTTACAAGAGGGTGCTGAAAAGTTCTCAGCCCAAACAAGAAAAGAATGACGTGGATATGGTTCAATTAGTGATCTGAAACAAAGTCAAAACAGAATTTTCTTTCTACAAATTGACTTCTAATGAAATAACTCTTTTTTCTTCAGCTACAGTGGCAAAATAACTCTCAAAATTTAGGAAGTTGGTTGATCGGGCTGAACTTTTCAGCATCCCTTCGTATCATGCACAGGTTGGTGCTATTGTCTCCACTAAAAAGGCAGCCAGGGCAGTAAAAAGTCTCAGTAGCTGCCTAACACAGGTGTGGGTGGAATCTGGGTGTAATATGGGCAGCTGGCCAGTTGTGACAGCTAGTACACAGGCCAGTTCCACATACTAGCTCTCACAACTGCTGATAGCACAGCTGAACTGACCGTCACCTCAAGAGGAGGCAGTAAATGCAGCTGCATTAAAGGCAGTTTGGTAGCACTGCTGCCAACAGATGAAGTACTGTAGTGATGCACCTCCATGGCCTTCTAAAGCCAGCATCAATATCAGCTCTTGAGTCTGATCTGCCCGATGTTAGTTACTCCTCTTGATCCCTCTCCCTGGCAGGTCGGACCCCTTCACATTCTTCTCCTATCTCCCTCTATCCAAACCTCTACCTCTTGATAGTAAAAGCCCCCCCAACAGAATAAGCCTGTCCCCTCCCTTTGATCCCCTTCCCCCACCGAGACCTACCTGAGGGTTGGTAGTGATCAGGTCATCAGTTATGTGTGGCAGTGTTTCCCATTCACTGCTGCCCAGTTAGCACCTGAATCTAAAGTGGCGTCTCTTCCCCTAAGGATCATCGATGGAACTACTGCTAGGGGGCAGATGCACCATCTTGGATTCAATTGCTAAAGTCACGGCAGTGAAAGGGAATTGCTGCCACTCATAATTGCTGACCTGACGACTACAGACACTCAGGTGAGACTTGGGCTGAGGGCTGTGTTATTCTGTTAGGAGAATGGGCTTTGGCTGTCAGGGAAGGGGAGTTGATGTGGCCAGGAAAGTTGGGGAGATCAGATAAGGGTGGAATGTGAAGGAGTCCAACCTGCCAGGTAGGGGGATCAGGAGGGTAGTTAACATTGCACTAGGAGGAAGATTCTCAAATGTTTGCGGTAAAATCCAACAGGCCACTGTCACAGCCGCTACTGTAACTATTTCAAAAAAACGAGTCATTCTTAAAAACCCATGCTTTCAAATGAGGTTCAAGGAGGGTTGCTAAATTTGCATGTGCCGATTGCTGGTGATAGCAATCGGCACATGCGCAGAATAAACCCACAAATAAAAAGACCCCAAATCAAAGATCGGTAGGAAGAATGCCCCCTCCCACTGCCGCTGATGTCAAGCATCCCCCCCCCAGCAGCGGGAGGAATGCCCACTTCCTCCTGCCGCTGCCATTATCCAACCCCCCTCACCCGACACCAGGAGGGATGTCAACTCCCTCCCACCACTGCCATAAAGCAACCCCTCCTTTGGCGTGAGGGATGCCCACTTCCACCGCCAAGTAACCCCCCCGGCAGTGGGAGGAATGCCCACTCCCGCCGCTGTCATGCCCCGACGATCCCCCACCTCCCATTACCTTGTTTACGAAGGCTGACCAGAGGGATGTCTACTCCCTCCAGTCAGCAGGACTGTCTCTTCAAAATGGTAGGCTTTTCCCTCCTCGTTGCATCCTGGGATGTGCTGGGGAGGAGCCCTAAGGCTCTGAAGGGCCCAGAAGACTAAGGCCCCTCCCATTGGAGTGGCCTTAAGCAACCTATGCATATACAGGATCACAAACTAAAAGTCCTAATATACATAAACGAAACCCTAAGATGCCAGACTCTACATGCAGTACAACAACAGAGAAATAGAAATACATTTCTTCCTTGAAAGTGCAAAATATAGACAGCAGATGTAAATTCTGAAAATGGACACATTTCAATCATTAAATTGAAAATAATATCACTTCCTACCTTTGTTGTTTGGTGATTTTATTTTTCTACTCATGTTTTCTCAGTCTGGTTGCACTTCCTTCTGTCTGTGCTCTTAACTCTGTTTCCAAGGCCTTCTTATCCATTTGCCGTTTTCTCTTTTCACTTTCTGCCCTACATCCATCTTTCTCTATCAACCCCCCCCCCCCCCCCGTAAATCAATCAATTGCAACAGTAACTTAATAAAGCTTATATTCATTTAAAAAATCTTCATATGCTCATAGATCAATTAGTTCACAGGGCGCCAAGTGGTAAATAAATTTTACCAGTGGTTCATGTTACTTTCTAATCACAGCATATAGGCTTTAAGTAGCTAACTGGTAAAAAAAACAATCTATTGACATGCCTCATATGTGAAAAGGTGAAAATTCAAACACTTATCTCAGAAGTGGTATTGGGAGATTAACCCCAGCTTTGACAAGAGCAGTGTTTCGCATCTGGCACTTCAGGAAGCCAAGAGGAACATTTTTTTTCTCTCTTTCTCTTTTTTTAGATGCCTGTGAACAAATGCAACTGCTTCAAAATTGTGCTCATATAGCCATACAAAAGTAATAAACAGTTCTTATAAAATCTAAAGGTACTAAACATAGCATTCCGGATAATATCTTAATCCTCTTATCTTTCCAACTCAGACCACTGCAATGAAAGAATGAAAAGACACCCTGTGAAACCGGTGTCAAAACGAGGCTTAAGACACCAGTAGCGGTGATGTCATGGAACAGCTGAGGGAGCTGAAGCAGTAAAAACATTTAAAGGTCCCATTCTCAAAATAACTTAATATCCATGAGAATTTGGTGAAATTAAAAATGAAAGTGAAAAGAATAAAAAGTACAAAGTGAAAAACTTAACACTGGTTCACAAAAATGCACACCAGTCCACCTCTTGGCAGATCTCCCCCCTTGAGGCACCGAAATGGTTTCCAAAACCAGAAATTTAAGGTCTTCTGGATTATGGGAACATTCCTTCCAATGCTGCGCTAAGGGGACCTCTAGGATCCATCCATCCATCTTTGCCATTAACTTTTAACATTCAACTTTCTTCCATTTTTCTGCTTCCTCATCAGATTTATCTACTTTTCCACATCTTTCCTTCTCATATATCCATGCATCCCTCTCTCTGCACTTCCCCATCATCCATGTGTGCCATCTCTTCCCTCTTTCTTCTCCCTTATTCCCATCTATCCATAAACAGCATTTCTTCCATCTCTCTTCCCTTCCCACATCCTTGAGCACCATGTTCTCCCTCTCTCTCCCCTTTCACTCCATCTCTATATACCATCTTCTCCTCTTTCCCCCTCCTATGGTCTTTATCCTCTATGTCCCACAGTCTGGCATCTCTCCTCTCCTTCCTTTCCCTCCTCCCCTCTTTGTGGTTTGGCATCTCTCTGTCTTTCCCTTCTCTTCCCCTAGTCTGAAATCCCTCCCTCCTTTCTTTTCCTGGTCTGACATCTCTCTTTTCTAACCCCCCCATCCAGTAGTCTGACAACTCTCTCCTTACATTTCCCCCCTCCTGTGGTCTGGCATTTTTATCTGCCCCTTCCCTCCACTAGAGGTCTTGCATCTTTCCTTCCCTTTTTTCCCCATTCCTGCAGTCCAACATTTCTCTCATCCTCCCCATGCTATTCCTCCCCTCTTCCCGGGATCCGGTGCTTGCTCACCCAGCGCTGCTGTAAGTGTTTGGGCTGTTGGCAGCGTGACTGAAGTAAACACGCTGCCTTCTGCAACCCGGAAGCTTTCTTTCTGCTACTTCTTTCCGCCTATGCGGGAACAGGAAACAGTAGCAGAGGAGGAGCTTCTGGGTCAGCTTCTGGGTGTTTACTTCTGTCACGCTTCCGAAGGCCTGAAAACTTACAGCAGTACCGGGTGGGGGTGGGGGAGAGAGGACTCCATAGTCTGTTATTGAGATAGACATGGGGGAAGCTACTGCTTGCCTTGGATCAGTAGCATGGAATGTTGCTACTCTGGGTTTTTGCCAGGTACTAGTGACCTGGATTGGCCATCGTGAGGACGGGCTACTGCGCTAGATGGACCATTGGTCTGACCCAGTAAGGCTATTATATTCTCATGTACTCAAGGGTACCTGATTACTATTCATTGTATTGTAAATCACTTTGGGTGAATCTCTTCATGAAAAGGCATAGCTGTTCACCCAAGCCTATCCACCCACTTAACATAAATATATGAACACCCACACCATAGCCAGTTCACCCATGCAGAATCATCTCCCAGAAAACTGTGCCCCTAACCCTAGTTATTTCATTTAGGTCCCCTTTTAAAAAGCTGTGCATTCGAATGCCATGCAGCAAATGTTCTGTCACTCATTCAATTCCTATGGATGTAGAAGCATTTACTGTGTCAGTGATGCATTTTATTTAACACTTACTGTTTTGGCAAAGGGGATGGGACTTGTATATTGCTTTTTCTGTGTGGTTACACAACCAAAGGTAGAGAGGTACTTATTTTGTACTTGGAACAAAGAAATGTTAAGTGACTTGGTCAGAGTCTCAAGGAGCTGCAGAGGGAATCAAGCTCACAACCTCAGAGTGTTGAGGCAGCTGCTCTGGCCACTTCTCCACTCCCACAGTTAAATAACACTGGGTAGCCAGTCCTCGGAGTCTTGGCTATAATCAAGACACCAGCAGTTGTCCTTTGGCAGTGGCGTAATGAGGGTGAGAGTCACCACCCGCTCCCCCCTGCTGTGCGCACCCCCTTCCCCCGTACCTGAAGTTGTTGCTCGCTGCCGTCCACCACGTGCTCCTTGTGACCCGTTGGTTCTCCCTCTGTCACTTCTTATGCGCAGCACCCAGAAGTGACATCAGTGGAAGAACTGACGGGATCTCGAGGAGCGTGGTTGACCACCACAAGCAATAACTTCAACTAGAGGTATGAACGAAGGGAAGAGGGCGTGTGCATGGCGAGTGGAGGAGTGGGGATAGGCAGGGGGAGGTGGAGAGGAGAAAGGATGCTGGTGCCAATATGGCGCCCGGACTGTCCCCCTCGCCCCCACTACATGGACAAAATGCCAGGCTTTGAAAAGCCATCCAGATCCCCGGACATGTCAGGAAATCCTGACATCTAGTAATCCTACTTCCACGTGCAAGAATCTAGCTGCAAGTGAAGATTGTGATACGCATGCCAGTAGATCACATGATCTCTTTAATGTTGGCCCGCACACGTATCAGTGTGCGTCTATCTGCTTCAGCCCGGGAAGACAGCAAGAGCGACTGCGCTGAATTTATGACGAGATAGGAGGCGTTTCTCGGACGTCCTGGAGGACTCTGGGTACGTTGTTGTTCATAGGGAAGCTACTGCATCTTAATCTCACAGCTCTTATTTCCAACTTGTTTTTGAGATCACCCGTGATAAGTCTCGTGGCTTTCTTTCTCTGACATCCCGCTTTCCTATGATGCTAACTTTTTTTTCAATTCGCCCGCGTTCTTCATGGACAGTCACGCAAGTGGGTGACGTCACGGCGAATAAGCCGACCCGGCAGTTCTGCCTTCCTCTGACGCAAATTCCTGGGAGAGAAACAGAAGGTCACCGAAGAAGGAAAGTTGCGACGTTGGTGGTGGGCAGGCTCGGGTATCAGTTTGATGGTGGGAAGGGGTTTTCAGGGAGAGGGGCGGGGAGGAGTGGTCTCGCAAACACTTTGGCCCGAGAACCTGGGGAGCCAGGCTTGATTCCCATTGTAGCCCGCTGTGATTCCCTTCCAAGTCCAGGCAATCCATCCCAAGCCTGGATAACCCCAGGTACAAAACAAGTACCAGTGTATATGTAATACGTAAATTACTTTGATTGTAAGTATAGAAGGGCAATTTAACATATTAAAGTTTCGAAGTTTATTCAGTATTTATCCCGCTCTCTCATCTCCTTTTTCTTTAAAAACAAACAAACAAATCCTGGATGGCAGTATGTTTTTAATACTTGAAGTGAGGCTTGGTTTCTGATCTGTTATTTATGAAGCATGTTCCATCCTATTCATAGGCGTACCTTGCTTAGTTTGGTGGGACGTTGGTGTTGGAAGTAGTAAAGAAGACTAGCGGAACTGAACTTTTCTCTCCCCTACACAAATTAGCTGGAGACGGGGACAGCACAATTTCTCCCAATCGCATTGCTTACAAAGGCTCTTCCTAAACTTTGGTTTGACCTCCAGCATATTTTCTTTAACTTATGTCCAGGCGTTCCGAGGGTTAGGGGGTGGAGCGGACCGCTTGGGGTGCAGCTCTTGGGGGGTGGGGGGAGGGAGGACGTTCGGTCTCTGAGTCCAATTCCTTCCCCTCCCCATGCTGCAGCTCCCCAGCCTACAGACTATGGGCTGCCGACAGCGTCAGTCAGTTGAACATGCTCCCTTCGGGAGCTCGAAAACTTTCCCTCTGCGGGGACAGGAAGCTGAAGCAGAGGGAAAATATCTGTTCAGCAGACGCTGCCGTTGGCCTGAAAACTGCTGGCAAAAACTCTGAGAAAAGAGAGAGGTACCCATTAGAGAATGACACGGGGAGCGATCCCCGCAGCGAACCGCTGCGTGGCTGCGGTTTGGCTGCGGGTTATGGTGACCTCATTAGCAAATCGCCGCAGACGCGGGGACAAATCCTTTCACCGCCCGCAAAAACGGTGAATAGATTTGTCCCCGCAGGCCAATGTCCCCCCTTCTAGGAACCGCTATTTACCTGTGTTTCACCGTGTTCGTGACCGGGTGTTAGATGTCTCCGCCATGTTGTCTGTCTCCTCCAACTTTCGATCCAACTCGCACGTTGCCGCATTTACTCTCGATCCAACTTGCATTTGTCAGATCAACCCTTCCTGCCAATAGAACCCGCCCCCCCCCCCCCCCGACGATCGCCGGCAGGAAGGTGCTCAGCCCTTCATGCCGACAGAACCAGCCCTCCCCAACGATCGCGGCAGGAGGATATCCAACCCCTCCTGCCAGCTCCCCAACAGCCCCCCTATGATCACTGATAGGAGGGTGCCCAACCCCTCCTGCCGGCCCCCCCAACGGCCCCCTATATCGCCAATAGGAGGGTGCCCAACCCCTCCTGCCGGACCCTCCCCCAACAAACCCCGCCATCCCGAAACACCACCCTTAGTCTTACTTTCCAAGTTGGACCGGACAGCTCCTCGCTCGTCTGGCCAGCAGGCCTGCCTCCGTCCAAATGAGGCGGGCCCACCCCTCCCCTCCCCTGCCTAACCCACAGGATCCTAGGGCCTGATTGGCCCAAGCACCTAAGGCCCCTCCTATAGCGGGAGTGGCTTTAGGTGCCTAGACCAATCAGGCCCTAGGATCCTGTGGGTTGGGCAGGGTAGGGGCGGGCCCGCCTCATTTGGACGGAGGCAAGCCTGCTGGCCATACGTGTGAGGAGCCGTCCGGTCCAACTTGGAAAGTAAGACTAAGGGGGTTCCGGGGTGGGAGGGTTCGTTGGGGGGGGGGTCCAGCAGGAGGGGTTGGGTACCCTTCTGCTGCGATTGTCGGGAGGGCCGTTGGGGGGGGGTCTACAGGAATACACAGTCTAGTACCCGAACTCGCAATCTGGGCAACTGCAACTGGGCAACCTGATCCCGAAATCTGAGCAACTGCCTGCTGCCGTCGCGTATGCTGGGACTACTGCCTTCGTGTATCTGCCGGATACACGAAGGCAGGAAACCTGAAGTCATGATGCCACTGTACAGAGCCATGGTGAGACCATATCTGGAATACTGTGTTCAATTCTGGAGGCCACATTACCGTAAGGATGTGCTCAGAGTTGAATCGGTTCAGCGGATGGCCACCAGGATGGTCTCGGGGCTAAAGGGTCTCCCGTACGAAGAAAGACTGAGCAAATTGCAGCTCTACACTCTCGAGGAGCGTAGGGAGAGGGGAGACATGATTGAGACATTTAAGTACATCACGGGACGGGTAGAGGTGGAAGATGATATCTTTCTTCTCAGGGGACCCTCGACCACAAGAGGACATCCGCTCAAGCTCAGGGGAGGGAAGTTTCGTGGAGACACCAGGAAATACTTCTTCACGGAGAGAGTGATTGAGCATTGGAACGAGCTCCCAGTGCAGGTGGTCGAGGCACGCAGCATCTCAGACTTCAAGAACAAATGGGATACCTATGTGGGATCCCTACGAGGTCATGCCAAGGGATAGGGTCACTAGGACTGAATGAGCGGGTCAGTAGAGTGACAGTATAATTACAAGGGATAGGGTCACTAGGACTGAATGAGCGGGTCAGTAGAGTGACAGTATAATTACAATTATTCTTTAGGGGGTCAGTAGATTTAAGAGGGTGGGTAAATAGTGTGGGCAGACTTGATGGGCTATGGCCCTTATCTGCCGTCATCTTTCTATGTTTCTATGTTTCTATGATATGCGAAGGCAGAAGTCCCGGCATACGCGACGGCAGCAGGCAGTTGCAAATCAGCTGACGCTGGCGCAATCTTGCACACTGGGAAAGAAGAGAATCTCCGGCGTCAGCTGACTAGCAACCCCCCATCATATGGGACACCTGCCTTCGCATATCTGCCGGATACACGAAGACAGGAGTCCCAGCAAAAGATGCAGCTGCAGGAAGTTGCTAGTCAGCTGACGCTGATGCCGGAGCTTCTCTTCCTGCCCAGTGTACACCAGGTACTGCTGGACAAGGGGAGGAGGGGAAGAAGGAAGGGAGAAAGGATACTGTTGGACAGGAGGGAAGGGGTACTGCTGGACAATGGGAACAGGGAAGGGAGAAGGGGTACTGCTGGACAAGGGGGAAGTAAAAGGAAGGGAGAAGAGGTACTGCTGAACCTGGCAGAAAAGGAGGGAAAGGAAAGGTGCTACACACTGGAGGGGAAGGTGAGATGGTGCATGGGGAGAGAGCATGTTGGGTTGTGGGGTGCGAAGGAGGGATACCACTGAGGGAAGAGGCAAGGACAGAGAGAGAAAGTGTGCAGGAGGCAGAAAGTGTTGGACTCATGGAGAGGGCAAGATGGATGGGGAGGACAGAAAGGAGGGAAGGAGAAATGTTACACTGGGGAAGGGGGAGAGCGCAGAGAGTGAAAAGTTGGACTCATGGAGGGAGAGAGAGAGATGCTTGGTTGAGGGAAGGAGGATCAGAGGAGAAGCATACAGGAGGGGTTGGGTGCCCTCCTGTCGTGATCGCTGGGGGGAGGGGAGACTTGCAGCCGTAGCCGTGGTCACTATGCTAATCACGGCAGGGAGATCTTTGCTGCGATTAGGTACAGCGGCCGCGTCTACTTACCATGTAGGCTAACATTGTAAGCATTAAAAGTACATGTCGTGTTTGTTTTTGTATAGTTATTAACTAATATTTAATTAAGTTTTAAAGAATGTTTCCTTTATACGTAGATAAAGAAAAATATATAAAATCGTACCCGTTTGAGGCTTTTATGTATGCAGCGGTGACGGTGACGGGGCGGTGAATGGGGTTGCAGTGGCGGTGACGGGGCGGTGAATGGGGTGGCAGTGGCGGTGACGGGGCGGTGAAGGGAATGGCGGTGACGGGGCGGTGCAGAGGATGGTGAGACGGGGACGGGGCGGTGACGGGGACCAATTTTTTCACCGTGTCATTCTCTAGTACCCATCCTATAGGGCAGGGAGGGGACAATCTTACACTTTGAACCAGAGAATCTTCCTCAGATAATTAATTACATTCAGCAGGTGATGTGTGTTTGGGTTGTTTTGGGGTTTTGTTTTGTTTGTTGTTTTTGGTTTTTTTTTTTTTTTTTGGGGGGGGGGGCACTTTCTTGACTTCACAGATAGAGCCTCTGAAAATTTCATTTTTGGCAGACACTCTGCCAGCTCCTGCTTCTTGTGACTCTGAGGAAATCATTTAACAGTCTGGGAGATAGACTTTCATTTCAGTTTTAATGTATTCTTTTTTCCCCAGTTACCTTGTCTACAAGGCTAATGATTTATTTTTCTTTAATTACAGCCCAATACTTAAAATTATCACTAATTAGCTCAGATAAAAACGTGAACTGAGACTCAAAAGAGATATCGGTATACTAAAATATATATATATATATATTTTAATATAGAGAGGAGGGGGTATGTTAAAAATGGTCAGTCTTGGTGTCGCATATACTAGGTACTCTACTGCTTCTGTCCCCAGAATGTTTCCCCGTCCATATTTCTTTCCTAAAGTATTGTGGTTGTCCTATTAGTCCAGTTGAATACATAGACACAAAGATTAATAAATGAAGACCATACCAGTGACAAAAAGAAATAAAGACAATGCTTTTTAATTGGACTGATTTAATATGTTTGGCTAACTTTCAGGAACTAACATATTCTGGAGCTAAAGTTCTTTCTCAGGTCAGAACAGAAAATGACTAGTCTAGGAGACATAAAAATATTCACTGATATTCTGAGGGGAAGGGAGGAGAGGGTCTTGCTACAAAGAGCACCAAATAACACTTTCATGGGGAAGTGCTTATCAGGAACAGAGTATGGCATCAGTGACCTTATGATCATGATATTAAAAATGAATTTTAAAACAATTCTGTAGTAAAATGAGCAGATACTTTGAAACTAACAAGAAAAGCGTTAACAAAATCTGGGTATCCTAACACATCAATCATAAAATTCTGCCTGTCACTCATCCCCCACTTCCCTTGTAAGGTTTGTATAATCTATTTTTATTTTTCTATTTATTTTAGGTATTTATATACCACCTATCAAGATTATCTAAGCGGTTTACAATCAGGTACTCAAATATTTTCCCTAGCTCTCCTGGCAGGCTCACAATCTAATATACCTTGGGTAATGGAGGATTGAGTGACTTGCCCAGGGTCAAAAGGGGCAACATGGGATTTGAACCCACCACCCCAGGGTGCTGATGCTATAGCTTTAACAACTAGGCCACTCCTTCATTTATATGCTCTAGTATTGCCTTTTCTAGAGCAATAGGTGTGTTATTCTGGACAGATATGTAATATCAGTGCTCATGAGCAATGCAGAAGGCAGCTTTTGAATCCTTCTTCCTTCACTAGAGGGCTCTGCTGCCCCCTTCAGTTTTTCCCTTTACAAGCAAGCTGGAAGGAATCTTTCTTGATCTGCTCTGTTTTTCTTTATATTTTTTCAGTGTTTTTCTTGGTTTTATGACAGATTTAATGCTCAGAGCTCCCCTAGTCGAGAGTCCAGCTCTGCATGCATGGAGGAGAAGCAAACTCAGTTCTGCAGCTGACAGGCCAATCCCTCTGAGGAGCCTGTTGGCAAGCTTGCAGAAACCATTTGGAGCTCAGGGTCCATTCCCCTTATAGCATTGTTCACCTACAACATCCCAGGAGCTTCAGCGCAAGCTGTCAGGGGCTCAGTGGGGTTCCGCAGGGTGCCATCTGCGTATTGCCTCCACCATTTTGTGTCTATGGGATTCAAGACTCAGGCAGATACCTGTCTTGACTGGCAGCCCAAAAATTTCAGCGTTGGCGTAACAGTTTCATTGAGGCAGTGATGTCTGCTTCAAGATTCAACTACCTTTGGAGCTGAGGCAGGCTGCAGCACATTCCCAGCACAGGTCACAGTGAGTAAAGCTGTTATAGTCAATGAGAAAAATCAGGAAGGGTGGGGTTAAAACATATTTTTCTAGATTTCTTTCCCTTCCCTTTAGTTTCTCCACCTCTAAAGTCGCTGTTTTTTTGGTTTTTCTATAAAGTATTTTGGAGCTGTTTTATTGCATCAAAACGCTGTTGCGGCTGCCATCTTGGATTTCCCAGTTTGTTTTTTCAAATCACCTTATTTTGCCTCAAAACTAACAGGGATGGAGTCCTCAGACTCCTTTACCCCTAATTTACGTCAGGTTTGCACTTGATGGGTGCCTGAAAAGCACCCTTGCACCACATGTCACACAGCACATGAAGGGGGAGGGAGCAGTCTGCTTAGCCTTCCCTTTAGGACTGAAAAACAGTTGGGGAGTCTTGGTTGGGAGTAAATCCTTTCCAGAGCTCCAGAATGGCAGTCATTCTAAATGCAGGGGGCACGGAGGCCATGTGCCCAAGATATGCAAACTGGAGTCATCTAAAGGAGACTCCACACTAATATGGCATTTTGTCCAGAATTTGTCAATCTAATGTGGAGAACCTTTCTGGATAGCCGAAATCCTCAAGGGATGTCTGGCAGCCCACAAGATGCATGATGAGGCTGGGGCTCCCAGGTGCATCTGCCTCAGTATTGGAGGCTGGCCTGGATCTGGTAGGCCTTTCTGAGGGGAACTCTGAGGATGATGGGTCTATTTCTATGCCTTTCGTGTCAGAGCGAGCCCTCCCTTTCGGGAGCTGCAGGGTCTTATGCAGGTGCATCTGTGCTAGATATTTAGTTACCCTTTATCAAGGGGATGACCCTACGGTTCACTGGCTGTTCAGACCCTCAGCTCTGTTAGAGCTTATCGCCGAATCTCTGCTAGAGTTAACCTTGAACTTCCATAGGTCCCCTCTGCTTCATGCTTTATGAGTGAAGTGGGAACCCAGTCTTATTTGCTTCCCTGGCAGCCTGATAATCGATGCTCCTAAAGGGTCTTTTAAGGTATTCAACACTATAGCTCGGCTGTATTCGATGGCACAAGAGTGTCAGCAGCTGTTCGTTCAGCCCAAGGTAGATTCCTTGGTAGCGCAGGTAACCAAGCGGATGTCCCTACTAAGTGAAGGAGGCATGGTATTAAACGATATACAAGGATTGCAGAGTGGAGGTGATTCTTTAAAGACCACATTCTAAGTGCTATCCTTGGTAATCAAAGCAGCTGCTGCAGCTTCCGTTGTGACACGCGCCTGTCATACCAGGTTGTGGGTTCTTGAGATGGTGCAGGGTGAGCCTTTATCTCAGCTCCTATTAGCTGGAGTGGATTATGTAGCCAATGATCTATCTGATATCAGAGTCATGAGCGAGGTGACAGCAGACCATAAACCTCGGGAGGCCCTGGGTGGTCTAATTTTCATGGCTCTCAAGTGCTTTCAGGAGGAGACTTCTCTCAGAGATCCTTCAAGGGATCCAGACAGAGATTCTTAGATCCCAGGTGAAACTAGGCCTCCAGTTCTTGTCCTGCTACAACCTCTAAGAAAACACAGTGATTCCAGGTCCAGAACAGTTCCCATGAAGATAGGGGGACCGGTCTCGGATTATGCGGAGGTCTGAGCACAGATCTCGTCAGACTGTTGGATACTTGAGATTATTTAGAGTGGTTACAAGCTTGAATTTGCCCAGCCCTTGACAGATTGGTTTATAGACTCCCCAGCAGGGCAACCAGAGAAAACATGCAAGGTTGTGGCTACAGTTCAAAGGCTATTAGATATTCAGGTCATAGAGTCTGTGCCACCTGAAGATTCGTGTTCAGGCAGATACTCCATATACTTAATCGTGCCCAAGAAAGATGCAGATATTTAGAGACCTATTCTGGAACTTATGCACATTAATGCAGCACTGAAAATTCCACACTTTGCATGGAGACAGTTCACTCAGTCATAACAGCAGTAGCACCAGGGGAATTTCTGGCCTCGGTGGATTTGACAGAAGCCTACCTGCATATTTTCATATTTCTGAATCACAGAAAGTTTCTGGAATTCATGTCATGGAAATCCATTACCAGTTCTCAGACCTCCCTTTGGGCTGGCAACAGCACCTTGCACATTCACCAAGGGGGAGGGTGGTGGTAGCTGCCCATCTGCACTGGATGACTGGCTAATCAGAGCTCTGTTGTTCCCAGAAGGAGAACAAGCGGTGGCTCATGTGGTCCGGGGTCCTGCAGAGCCTGGGTTGCATAGTGAATTTCTGAGAGAGTCAGCTGGTTCCGTTCCAATCCCTAGAATACCTGGGAGTTGTCTGCAACATGGCAGAAGGTCGTGGCTTTCTTCCAGAAGCATGCAGACAGAAAATCTTTGCACTTGGTTAATGAGCTTGCTGTCTAAATGAGCTCTGTCCGCGTGGCACTACTTCCAAGTGCTAGTTTCCATGGCGGCCATGATAGATGTGGTCCTCTGAGCGTAGACTCACATGCGTCCTCTCTAGAATGTGTTTAGAGAATGACATAGTGACAGAATTTACTGTCCCCACGGGAAACCATCCTATGTCATTCTTTAGTGTCTATATCAACCTCAGTCCTTCTACAGCAGCATTCTTCAATGCAGGCTTGAGGGTCAGTAGTTGTGCCCTTTCATACTCTGATTCTTCACTTTCCTTAAAGAATGACATGGGGGTGGTGACAAATTTTCACTGTGTCATTCTTTAGTTACTACCGCGGTGGCCACCTCATTAGGACTCTCTACAGATGCCTCTGCCATGGACACCAGAAGTCCGGGCCAGTATAGACTGGTGGCTATGCCCACAAGCATTGTCATGCCCTTCCGAATAGCTTCATGGGTAATTGTGACAATAGATGCCAGCCTGTTCGGCTGGGTAGCTCACTTCAATGGACACCCAAGCCAGGGCCATATATCAACAGATTAGAAATTCGAGCCATTCGTTTGACATTGCAAAGACTGCAGAAGAGTCTGGAGGGACAAGTGGTTTGAGCTTTATCTTTAGGCTCTCTTAGCGGCACATGTAGCAGGAGTGGACATTGTCTGAGTTGATTTCCTCACCAGAGAGACGCTGGATTCGGGTGAGTGGACACTGTCTGCAGCAGCCTTCATTCGTTACTGGGGTTGCCCAATGTTCGATCTGATGGTGACAGCAAGAAACAAGAAAGCAGACAGATTCTTCATTCGAAGATCTGAGCCCGGAAGCGTAGGTCTGAACACTCGGGTCTAGCTGTGGCTTAAGAGTGAGCTCTTGTATGTGTTTCCTCAGTAGCCCATGATGGTCCGGATTCTGCACAGGATTGCAAGCTATCCGGGAGCAGTCATTCTCGTGGCTCCAGATTGTCCACACAGACTGGTATGCAGACCTAGTGTGTCTTCAGACAAGTCTCAGCTTACGAGTACAGTCAGATCTTCTTTCTCGGAGACCAGTTGGTCATAGAAGTTCCTGATCGCTTTGCTGTTATGGCATGGCTCTTGAGCACATGGCATTGGTGCACATGAGATACATAGAGGTATTCTGCTTGGATCCATAAAACGTACGATGGTCTTTGCTTATGCTAAGGCACGAGAAACTTTCCAGCCCTGGTGCATTAAGGAAATGAGCCTTTCTCTGCTCCGATCTCCGTTGTATTAGCCTTCCTCCAGACTGGCCTTGACAAGGAGCTTGCAGTGGCATCCTTCAGAGTCCAAGTGGCAGAACTCTCTTTTTCTGGTGTCAAGGCCAGAAGGCTTCATTGGAGTCTCATCGTCTAGACAGCTGACCTGTACATCTCTTTCTCCTCAATAACGGTTCTCTTAACCTATCAACCACTTGCTTTCACCTCTTCTAAGTTCAATCAATTTGTACCTTCTTTTATTCTTTTGTAAACCGCATAGAACTTCATGGTACTGCGATATATAAACTGTTATTATTATTATTATTATTATCTGGGGACAGCCAGATTCCTAATGAGGGCACTGCGTCTCAGGTCCTTGGTAAATACTCGTTCTCTACATGGAACCTTAACGTGGTTTTGCAAGGCCTCAGCCAACTACATATGAGCCGCTAAAGGAAGGATCCTTGATGGATCTGATGCTCAAGATGGTCTGTCTTGTGGCCATTACCTAAGCAAGAAGAGTCTCAGAATTACTGGCTTGCTCTTGCAGAGGACCTATCCTCAGATTCAGAGGCTAGAGTTTTAGTGCACCGTTCCATCCCTTTTGCCGAATGTTGGTTCCGGCTTTCCGTGCCAATCAAGAGGTCAGATTGCCAGCATGCCAGTCCATAAGTTCTAAGAAGAACCGGATTCTGAAAATGTTGGATATGAGAAGAATGCTTCTCCAATCTCTTGAGATCGCCAATGAGTTCAGGCTATCTGACCATCTTTTGTGCTCACCAATCAGGCTAGATGTGGCATATCTGCCTCCAAGGTCACTATCTTCAGATGGATCCATAGGGCCATTTCATCAGCATATATTGCCTGCGAAAAACAGTCACCAGTTTCCTTAAAGGTGCATTCCATTAGAAGCATGGCTGCTTTGTGGACAGAAGCTTGGTCTGTCTCCCCCGAGATTTGTAGGGCAGCGACTTGGTCCACTCTATATACATTTTTCAAGTTTTACAGAGTGGATGTATCGGCAAGGGAGAACTCTGCCTTTGTGTCCTCAGTGTTACGAGCCAGCACAGTGGTCTTGCCCTTGATTTCTGGGATTGCTTTTGTATGTTCTGTCCTTTCAGAATGAGACAAGTATTGCACTAGAAAAAAAGATTAGGTTCTTACCTTGCTGATATCTTTTCTAGTAGATAGGCATATCATTTTGGAGCTCCGTCTTGTCGGTTATTTCCTGCACTTACATTCTATCTATATCATAAAATTCAAATACAAACTGATATTTGCACGTCAGTCAGTCCTTCAGCATATAAACACTTTGGGTTTATACTTATGCCATGCAAATGTTTCTTTCTTGATTGTTTAATGGCAATGTTTTAACTTTTTTTTTATTTATTTTTTTTTTAAATGTTTTCCGAGCAGAACAGAGTTGTTGTTCAGGTAGTTTCCCCATACCCTTCCTTCACATACATTTTCTATATGGGCCTTGTTTTGGTACAAACTGAAGGGAGCAGCAGAGCTTTCTAGTAAAGGAGGAGGGATTCAAAAGCTGGAGTGAATTTCTTCTGCACGATTTGCAAACACTGGGATATTACCTGTCCATCCAGAATGACACACCTATTTACTAGAAAAGATATTAGCAAGGTAAGAACCTAATCTTTCTTTTGCTCCTGAAAGATTTTTTTTTTTTGGGAGGGGGAAGGGAGAGAAGAGGTGCTTTAGAATCAAGTATAGTTAACCAAAAAAAATGTAATATGTTAGTCTAATAAAAAGGAATGAGCTTAAATGGCAACTTCAGCAGTTAGAACTTAGGACAATACCAGGTAGACTTGGTCTATGGCCCAGAAATAACAAAGAAGAGAAGTTAGTTTAATCATATATTTTTAATGAGAATAACAAATGGGCTGACTGGATGTTCCGTTCAGGTCTTTATCTGCAGTCATTTACTAAGTTACTATTTATCATTTTGTAGTTTTTTTTTTAATTGTTTTTATTTATTAACCTTTATTTCTATACACCTCTTATTTTTGAGGCTGTTTCCTTTCTCTGGTGTGTATGGTGCTTGAATCAGCCCATAAAAGTTTTCTGCTTGCTCTAATTAGCATGAGCCTAGCTGAATCTTTTTAATGGTATGCATTGATGTTGCATTTCCTTTTGACAATGTGACTGATAACCTCATGAGTATATTCCTTTCTAGTTCAAAAGGCATATGAGTCTTGAACCAGTGAGTTATTCTCTAGTTGCGAGTTATGTAGAGGGCATCATCTACGTCTTTTTCTCTTTCGGCTCTGCCTCCTCTGCACCACTGGACAGTGCTCTAGCTCCACAGTTTTTCCTTCTACCATGTGAATTGGAAGGTGTCTTTCTGATCTACGCTGATCTTACTTTATTAGGATCTGGAACACTTTGGGCTTATGCCCTGGCTCTTGAGCGGGCAGGCCTTGCAAAGAAGAGTTACTCGGAGGTGGTCTTTACCCTCCTAAGATCTAAGATACCGGCAACTGTTGCAGCCTATGTAAGGCTTGGAAAATGTTTCAGCACTGGTGTGAAGCAGAATGTGGAGCCTTTTAGAGCTCCAATGTCAGTGGTCTTGGTGTTTTTTTCATGATGGCCTTGAGAAAGGTTTAGCGGTTCCCTCAAAGTGCAGGTGGCAGACCTCTCGTGCTTTAGGGCTCAAGTGGAGAAAGTTTCTTTTCTTCCTGATATAACCAGATTTTGAAGGGTGCTTTGTGGCTGCATCCTCCTGTGAGAGAGCCATTTTTCCCACTTAGATTCTTAACATTGTTTTGCATGCTCTTAATAAGGCTCTGTAGGAGCCCTTAGAAGAGGCATTGCTGATGGATCTTACCATTAAGATGATTTTCCTAATAGCTATCACCTCAGTGAGAAGGGTTTTGGTGCTGCAGGCTCTGTCCTGCAGAGATCCTTTTCCTCAGATTTACTGAGGCTCACTACCCATGGTACTTTCTCTTTGCCAAAGGTAATTTTTGGCCTTCCACATAAATAGGAAGTCCGACTACCCGCATTTCATCCGGGTTCAAAGAAAAAGAACAAAATTTTGGCATTGCTGGATGTCAGGTGAGGTCCTCTGTTATCTGAAGGTGACAAATGATTTTCATCTTTGTTCTAATGAGTCCTAGCTGTCTGGGAAGACCGGCTTCTAAGGCTCCCATTTCAAGATGGATTTGTATGGCTATTTCTTCAGCATATATTGGGTATGATAAACGACCACCAATTTATTTGAGAGCACACTAAGAGGAGTGTGGCTTCCTCATGGATAGTGTCCTTGGCAGTTCCATTTGAAGAGATTTGTAGGGCAGCTACGTGGTCCAACTCTCCATACTTTCACAAAGTTTATATGGTAGATGTTGTGTCACAAATGGACACCTCTTTTGGGTCCTCAGTGCTAGCAGCAGGCTCATCTGTCCTGACCTAGACTTGGGGGACTGCTTTGGTACATCCTACTGGATCAAGACTCGTATGCCTTTTGAACTAGAAAGGAAGATTATGTTCTTACCTCAGTAATCTTCTTTCTAGTAGAAAGGCATATAAGTCTTGAAGGCCCACCCTGTCAGATTTTATTTTGCCTACTTACTGTCTCAGACATATACGGTATGTATTTCTAGTTGTTTGGCTTTTCCCTGCCAGACATGCCAGAAGAGTGATGAGTTAAATCTCTGTTGTAAAAAGGCAAGTGAGAGACTGAGAGCTACATAAGTGTTAGTGATGGTTGCACTCAAGTAGGTCACGAGAATCTCAGATGTCCAGTATACTGGGGAATCCCTTTGGGTTAATTTGGCCAGAGGGAAGGACAAATGCTTGTATCTTGGCGTAATTTACAGACCCCCAAGACAACAGGATGACCTGGATATGGAAATAATCGAAGATATAGAAAATATCACCTTGCGTGGGGACACAGTATTGCTAGGTGACTTCAACATGCCTGATGTGGATTGGGTTACACTTACCTCTGCTTCCGGCAGCAGCAAGAGGCTATTAAACTCTATGAAAGGAGCAAGCCTCAGGCAACTGGTGTTGGAACCGACAAGGGATCAGGCAATACTGGACCTGATACTTACCAATGGAGAAAGTGTCACAGAGGTCTCGGTGGGCGACACATTGGCCTCCAGTGACCACAACATGGTATGGTTCAATATCAGGAAAGGTTTCACTAAATCTACTACACTAACCAAAGTCCTCAAATTCAAGGACACAAATTTCAAAGAAATGGGAGACTTCGTTCACCAGGCGCTACAAAGCCAAGAAGAAACCGATAACGTGGAAGACATGTGGTCGACTTTGAAAGCAACCATACAAGAAGCAACAAACCGCTATGTAAAATCAGTAAGTAAACGGCGAAGGAACAATAAGCCACAGTGGTTTACTGCAGAGATCTCAGACCTGATCAAGGAGAAGAAAAAAGCATTCATCTCTTACAAACAATCAGGGAAGCAGGACTCTAGAGCAGACTACCTGGCCAAATCAAAAGCCGTCAAAACAGCAGTCAGGGAGGCTAAATTCCTCATGGAGGAGTCTCTAGCAAAGAACATCCAGAAGGGAGATAAAGCCTTCTTCAGGTATATCAGTGATAGAAGAAAAAACTCAGGCGGGATTGTACGTCTTAGGAAACCAGACGGAGACTATGTGGAAAAGGATTCGGAAAAAGCCCAACTATTAAATGAATACTTCTGCTCAGTCTTCACCCGAGAAGCGCCAGGGCTCGGCCCTCAGCTACAGACAAGGGTTGGCTCAGTTGACCCGTTTAGTAACTTTGAGTTTACGCCCAGCAGTGTCTACGGTGAGCTGTCAAAGCTCAAGGTTAACAAAGCAATGGGGCCGGACAACCTGCACCCCAGGGTGCTTAGGGAGCTGAGTGATGTCTTGGCGGAGCCACTGTCCGCGCTCTTCAACCTCTCCCTTAGTACAGGCAGCGTCCCGTTGGACTGGAGGACGGCTAACGTCATTCCACTCCACAAGAAAGGCTCAAAGATGGAGACAGTAAACTACAGACCAGTGAGTCTAACATCGATAGTGAGCAAACTAATGGAAACTCTAATCAAACACCAATTAGATAAGATCCTGGATGAGGAGAATCTACGGGATCCCCGACAACATGGATTTACTAAGGGGAGATCCTGCCAATCCAACCTGATCAGCTTCTTTGACTGGGTAACGGGGAAGCTGGATATTGGGGAGTCCCTGGACATCGTGTACCTGGACTTTAGCAAAGCATTCGATAGCGTACCACACCGCAGGTTACTGAGCAAGATGAGTTCTATAGGATTAGGTAACACATTGACGAAATGGGTTGGGAGCTGGCTTGGAGGTAGGCTCCAAAGGGTGGTAGTGAACGGCACCCCCTCCGAAATGACGGAGGTGATTAGTGGAGTACCACAGGGCTCAGTCTTGGGCCCAATCCTATTCAACATCTTTATAAGAGACTTGGCAGAAGGGCTTCGAGGTAAAATAACATTATTCGCCGATGACGCCAAACTTAGTAATGTAGTGGGCAAATGCACAACAGACGAAGATTCAGTGCCCGACAACATGATGCACGACCTACTCCTACTGGAGCGATGGTCTAGGACATGGCAACTCAACTTCAATGCCAAAAAATGCAAAGTTATGCACCTGGGCAGCCAGAATCCATGCAAGTCTTATACCCTTAATGGCGAGTTCCTAGCAAAAACGGTAGCAGAACGAGACTTGGGGGTAATCGTCAGTGAGGACATGAAGTCTGCCAATCAAGTGGAGCAGGCTTCGTCCAAGGCAAGACAAATCATGGGCTGCATACGAAGGGGTTTCGTCAGTCGTAAGGCGGAAGTTATTATGCCATTGTATAGATCCATGGTGAGGCCCCACCTGGAATACTGTGTGCAATTCTGGAGGCCGCATTATCGCAAGGATGTGCTGAGACTGGAGTCGGTGCAAAGAATGGCCACCCGGATGGTCTCGGGACTCAAGGATCTACCATACGAAAAACGGCTTGACAAATTACAGCTATACTCGCTCGAGGAGCGCAGAGAGAGGGGGGACATGATCGAGACGTTCAAGTATCTTACGGGCCGCATCGAGGCGGAGGAAGATATCTTCTTTTTCAAGGGTCCCACGACAACAAGAGGGCATCCGTTGAAAATCAGGGGCGGGAAACTACGAGGTGACACCAGGAAATTCTTTTTCACCGAAAGAGTGGTTGATCGCTGGAATAGTCTTCCACTACAGGTGATTGAGGCCAGCAGCGTGCCTGATTTTAAGGCCAAATGGGATCGGCACATGGGATCTATTCACAGGGCAAAGGTAGGGGAGGGACATTAAGGTGGGCAGACTAGATGGGCCGTGGGCCCTTATCTGCCGTCTATTTCTATGTTTCTATGTTTGCTTTCACCTTGTTTTAAGTTATGTTCCAGTGCAATAGGTGAGACATTCTAGACAGAAAGGTTATTTCCTTTAAGCCGCATGGTGCAGAAGGAATCCACTCTGGCTCTATAGTACTTCACTGGGCTGTTTAGCTCCATCTACAGTTCTTTCCTTCTGCACGCATGGCTGAAGTTGTGTGTGTTCTACTCTCCCCATTTTATTATTTTTAATTTGATATAATTTTGTCCCCTTATTGGGTAATTTGGTGCTTGGAGCAATTTTAAAGCTCTGCCTGCGTGAGAATTCAGATTTCGATCTGTAGCTGACAGGCTGAACCCACTGGGTGCCTGTTAGCCAGTCTGCATAGTTTTCTCTGGAGCTCAGGGCCATTCCTGAAGTGGTATTGCCTTCTATTAATCAGGGGTCAAGCGCAGGCTGTTACCGCCAAGCCTCCTAAGGGCGCCTATCTCGCAGGGTGCCAGCTGCGTCGTCACACCTCCGCCTGTTCTGGTGCTCTTCCGTTGGTCCACAAGAGTGTAGGTGTAGTCAGACATTGGAGTCTAACTGGCAGCCCAAAGATCAGCTTTGTAGCAGTGATTACTCTCATCCAGCTACTGTGAGAGAGCTGAAAGCAGGCGTCCAACACTTCCAACACTGATCCTATCAGGTCACGGTGAGTAAACAGGCTGATAGCCTGTGAGAGACATCGGGGGAGATTGGAAAAGTGGGGTTTTGAGCGTTTCTGAATGTTCCCCCTTCTGAAAAATCCTAAAATCGCTGTTTTTAGAGTTTGAGAAGTATGAAAAATATTGTGATTTTGGCATGAATTTTGTGACGGTGACCATCTTGGATTTTTAGCGATTTTATTTTCCAAACCTCCCTGCTTCTTTAAAACTGCAAATTTTGCCTGGAAATTTGCTGGGATAGAATCCTTGGGCTCTCCTCGTGAATTTTTGCCAGTATTGCGCAATTTAGAGCGTTTTTGCACCACATGCTGTGTGACGCAGCCGGGGGGGGGGGGGGGAAGGGACGGCGATGCAGCATCCAGCTTAGCCTCTCCTCTGCTGAAGCAGGTGACCAAATGCTCAGCTATCCTGGTGGGACTCGGCACAGCTGATAATTATGTCCACCAGGCTGCGGACCCTGCGCAGCCTCAGAAAAGCTCAGTTTAGCCACCTTAATGTGACCCATTTCCCATGAGCCAAACACCTTTTCAGAATTTTTAAATTTTTGCACTCTGGATTTCGGACCAATGTGTTCTCCCCCTGTGCAGTCACAATCCGCTTACACGGTGTCTCTCGGTAGTGTTACTCCTTTGGACACGTCCTGTATTTCACCCTGCCACTTTGCTTGCGCTGCCTGACCCTGATCTGGGGGTATCCGAATGTGGATGATTTGCTTGCTGACCCCTTCTTTACAGGTGCAGTGCTTCCTAGGGTGAGGATCAGGGACTGTGTGCTGGATCTGTGGATCCCTCTGGGGTTTGGGGTGCCTGGAAATGCTCTCATGAGCCTACGCCTATTTGAGTTTACAACTTTGCCAGACCTTCTTTTTGGTCATTCATTCGGCTACGTCCACTTCTTCCTCCTGGCTTTGTGGTGTATACTTGCAGTTTGCTACTT
Organism: Geotrypetes seraphini; assembly: GCF_902459505.1. NCBI lineage: Eukaryota > Metazoa > Chordata > Amphibia > Gymnophiona > Dermophiidae > Geotrypetes > Geotrypetes seraphini. The sequence goes on from NC_047092.1 coordinate 126,325,174, forward strand.
TTTCCTTGTACCTTGATATGTGCATTCTGGTCTTGGAGCAGTTTGATTCTCTGGAGGGTGTTCTGAATATTGCTAGAGCTATATCATGCTGGTATTTTCTGGCAAAGAAGTGTCAGCAACTTTTGGATCAGCCCAGGGTGGAAATTTTGGTGTCTCAGGTGACAAAATGCGCCTTCCTTCACAATGTGGGTGGTTTAGCATAGACTCCAACTGATACAGAATATCGCCGCTAAGTTGATCTTTGGAAAAAGTAAATTTGATCATGTGTCTCCTCTGCTTCTAAATCTTCATTGGCTTCCTATCCACCTCAGGATTCATTTCAAATGTCTTTGTGTTGCCTTCAGGATCCTCTACGGCAGTGTTCTTCAACCTTTTGATACCTAAGGACCGGCGGAAATAAAATAATAATTTTGTGGACCAGCATCGGTCCGTGGCCCGGCAGTTGAAGAACACTGGGCTAAGTTGTGCCCATTTCCGCCCCAGACCCCGCCCCATAATAATACTAATTGTAACACCATTTTTCCATTCATTTTTCATATATATACACACAGTATAATTGTATTAACAACACATAATGGTTAACCACAAAATTAAAATACACAAAGCACACTATGCTTTTCAACATTCATTCCTACAAGAAAACAGATAACCTCATGCAAATGCAGGACCAAAAATTAAAAGTACTAATACTTACAAACAAACCCTAAGATGCAAGATTCTGCAAGCAGTACAACCCCAGAGGAAAAGAAACAAATGCATTTCTTCCTGAACAGACAGCAGATGTAAATCAATCACCTAAATAAAAAAATAAAAGCATTCCCCCTACCGTTGTGGTCTCTCTCCCTCCATGCTGTGCCTTGCCTTCTGGCCTACCCCCTGGTGTTATCTTCAGGCTGGTTCACGGTGCAATCAATGCGGTGTCTTCAGGCCGGCTCCCTGAGTGCTGCAGTGCACAAAGCTGTGGGCAGCGGTTCCTCGCGCGCATCCCGCACGTCATCTGGAAGCCTTCCCTCTGATGTTGTGACGTCAGAGAGAAGGCTTCCGGTTCAGGCACAGGACGCGCGTAGGAGCCTTTTTTCCCACGGCTTTGTGCACTGTAGCAGTCGGGGAGCTGGCCCGAAGACACCGCATTAATCGCACCGTGGACCGGTGGCTACAGAACACTGTCTTGGGCCCGATGGAGGTGCTGGCCCTGTGGACCGGCAGAAAATTTCTGTGGACCGGCGGTTGAATAACACTGTTCTATGGTATTTTTGCTTCTCTTATCCCTCTATCTTGGAATGTTTATAGTCCCTCTGTTGCGAGAAGCACCCAACGACTTATGCTTTCCTTTCCCTCAGCCAAGGAAATAAAAGCAACTAGAAAACTCAGTCAATCTTTTATTTTCAAACTAACAGAATTATGGAATGGAATCCCCCTTACCTTAAGGTTCTTTAGCTCCTTTCAATTTTTTCACAAATCTCTAAAAATAATTCTGTTTGCAAATCATTTTGGAAATCACTCTTAGCCTCATTCTCTTTCACCTACTGGCTCTTTCTTTTTATTATCATTCTGGTTTAAAAAAAAAATACTTTTAACTGAGTTGAGCTCCTTGTGACTACCATATGGAGGAAACTCTTTGACGCAACTGCTTTAGGCATTAAAGCTGCTTAGGCAATCTCTTGTGTCGCACATGCCTGTCACACTCAAAAGCGCACTCTGGAAAGGGAGGCGGTGGTTCCCTCTCCTCAACATTTTATTTTTTGGCAGGCAGAGTTTATATGCTGGATACATGGTATGCCCTTATGCAAGTTTGACTAAGATGTCAGAATACTCCATCTCTGCCTGCAGAATGCTTTGGTTCAGACAGTGGGTTGCTGTTTCCACTTCCAAGGCTACTTTGGTTTGACTACCTTTTCAGGTGCAGTGATTGGCAAAGATCTGGATGACCTCATAGATTCTGGGCTGGACCATCACCCTACGACTCGGCCTGATAGCAGACCCTGCCCTCCTGGGGTTCTGATCGTTCTGCCCGGCACTTCCGACCGTGTGCAAGTGCCACATCACAGATGTTTTCTCAGAGCTACCAATGATGGTATAATGGTTACAGTTCTGTGTCTCCTGCTGAACAGGCACAATGGCGGCCAAGGGATGCCTTCTGCGGATTGAGGGCAGTCTCTAAACATTATTTGATCAAAGTTACACACTGGAATTTGCTCAATCTCTGACAGATTACTTCGTGGACTCTGCTTCAGATCACCCAGACTAAGTGCATGGGGTTCAAGCTAAGGAGCCAGTACCGCCTGACTTCATTGTGCCAAAGAAAGAATCAGAATAGTGGAGGTCTATTCTGGATTGAATGGAATCTGTGCGTTTGGTCATGACAGCAGTGGCTCCAGGAGAGTTTCTTGCATATCCCCATTTTTTCTGGCCCTCTGCAAATTTTTGCATTTTCATGTTGTGGGACAGCATTGCCTGTTATCCCAGGACAAGCAGGCATGATATTCTCACATGTGGGTGACGTCATCTACGGAGCCCCGCGCGGACAGCTTTTCAAGCAAACTTGATTGAAGTTTCAAGTTTGCACACTGCACCACGCATGTGCTAGCCTTCCTGCCCACTAGAGGGCGCATCCCCACCTCGTGGTCCTCAGTTCAATTTCATCCGCGGAGCCAGAAGCCCTGTGGAAAATTGTGCTCTGCTTTGCCTTCTGTCGCCGCGGCTGTGTCCTGCTTATTCGACGCGGTCGCTGCGTTTTTGTTGTTTTCTTCTATTGATTGTTCGTTCTTCAAAAAAAAAAAAAAGTTTATTGCGGCCGTGGGACCTCGCCTGTTCTCGGCCGCTTTTTGGGCCCATGTCCTGGCCCGTGACGGGATTTAAGAAGTGCGGTCGGTGCGACCGACTCCTGTCAATAACAGACCCTCATCGGTGCTGCTTGAGGTGTTTGGGGCCCCAACACCCGACAGACTCTTGTGCCAGGTGTGCCACTTTTCAAAAGAGGGCTCTCAAACGTCGCAAGGCCCGCATGGCGGAACTTTTCGCCGTTGAGTCCCCGACCGGAAAGGCCTCGAGTTTGGCCTCGGCTTCGGCCCCGGCCTTGACCTCGGCCTCGGCCTCGGGCCCCTCGGCTTCGCCTCGACCTTCGGCCCCGCCGAAGCCTGTTGCCTCGTCCAAGCCGACCTCGGGTAAGTCTCCACTTCCCTCCTCAGCTCCAGGTTCGACTAAGAAGCCATCCTCGGGCTCTTCGACGGCGGGAGGGTCTGCCTCCGCCCAGCCCAAGGTATCTAAGTCGATTGCCCCGAGGGAATACTCGAGACCGAGGTCGCCCTCTGAGGAGCATCGACAGGTGTTACCACCGGGGATGACGATCCCGGCCTTCCAGGACTTACTCCGGGCTTTGATCGCCTCGGAGCTGTCCGGGGCCATTGAGCACCTGCAGCAGGCTTCGACCTCGACTGCTTCGGTCTCGGCTGCCCCGCAGTTGGCGACCTCGGCCTCGGGCGCTTCGGCCCCCGAGGTTCGTACGGCCTCGCCCTCGGCCTTGCCCTCGGATCCGGCATCGGCGGGACTACCTGAGCGTAGCGTGTGGCCCCGTGATAAGATGCGCCGGGTGCGGAGACTCTCGTCCTCGTCTTCTTCGAGGTCCTCGAGAGGCTCCTCGCCTTCGGGCAGGCCTCGGACGAGGCGCCGTCCGAGGAAGGCGAAGCGATCTCGCACCTCGCCTCGGAGGCGCGGTCGTTCGTCGCCGCTCAGGGGAGAGACCTTACAGGTCTCGGAGCTCCGACTGGATAACCCCAGCCTTTTCCGCTCCCCGGTCGGGGAAGGTTCCCGTACCTCCTCGCCGAGGCGGAAGGGACGGGCCTCAGTTCCTCGTACTCCGGGGGGTTCCCCCGAGGCTCCTCTCAGGCATACTCGGTCCCCGACCCCCTCGAGGTCCCGGGAGCGTGCCTCATGGGGATCGGGGTCCGCTAGAGAGCCGAGGTATTCCCGCGAGGCCTCCCCTTTCGGCTCGGCGGGGAAACCGCGGTCTCCTTCTCCACCTGCCAGACCTTCGTCATTCTCCCGGTTTGTGCAGTATATGGCGGGGGCTTTGGGAGTGGACTTGTTGGCTGGTTCCCACTATACCAAGGAGTTTTTGGAAGAACAGGATCTTCCGACTCCCCCTCGGGAATCCCCTCACCTTCCGCTGAATAAGGTGCTTCATCAGACCTTACTGAGAAATTTGGAGACCCCTCTTACAGTCACGGTGGTGCCGTCCAAGATGGAGTCGAAGTACCGGACCCTCCCCCCTAAGGGGTTCGAGAAGGCGCAACTCTCCCACCAATCGCTCCTGGTGGAGTCGGCGCTTAAGAAGTCTCAACCTGCCAGGGTGTCTGCAGCAGTCCCGCCGGGGAGGGAAGGTCGGACCCTTGACAAATTTGGTCGTCGCCTCTACGCTAACTCTCAGATGGCGACCAGGGTCTTAAATTATGCATTTTCCTATTCGTCCTTCTTGCGTACCATGGTGAAGGACCTTCCATCTTTTAGGGAAGTCATGCCTGATTCCCACAGGGAGAAGTTCGCCACTTTTATGTCGCAGCTGTCGCAATTGCGCTTGTACCTTTTCCACGCTGTGTACGACGCCTTTGAGCTCGCCTCGAGGGTGTCGGCCTGTGCAGTGGCTATGCGCCGGCTGGCGTGGCTCCGCACCCTCGAGATGGACTCCAACCTACAGGAGCGTTTGGCGAACTTGCCCTGTGTGGGGTCGGAGCTGTTCGACGACTCCCTGGAGGCGGCGACCAAGCGTCTGTCAGAGCAGGAGCGTTCTCTGGCCTCCCTGGTCCGCCCCAAACCTAAGGCCCCGCCGCAGAAACCCTTTCGTCAGGCCCCGAGAAGATATCCTCAAAAATCTACGCCGGCCTTCTCGAGACCTCCGCCCCGACGTCCACCCCAACAGGGTAGGGGAGGTCAGTCTAAACCCCCAGCGCAGGGAGCGTCCAAGCCCGTGCCGTCTTTTTGACGGGATCTGCGGTTGGGGGCGGGCCCCCTCCGCGATATCGCCGAACCCCCTCCCCATCGGGGGTCGACTCAGGTCCTTTTCCGGGGCTTGGACCGAGATTACATCCGACGCATGGGTGCTCCGGACCGTCTCCGAGGGCTATTCACTAAACTTCTTATCACAGCCTCCGGACAGGCCGCCCAGCGCTTGCCCGTCCAATCGGAGCCAATTGCCCCTTCTCCTGGTCGAGGCCAGGGCCTTGTTGAACCTACGAGCAGTGGAGCCGGTCCCTCCAGACCAGCGAGGTCGGGGGTTTTACTCCCGTTACTTTTTGGTCCCGAAAAAGACCGGGGATTTGCGCCCCATTTTGGACCTCCGGAAGCTCAACAAGTTCCTGGTCCGGGAGAAGTTCCGGATGCTATCGCTTCCGGTTTTGTACCCCCTGTTGGAGGAAGGGGATTGGATGTGCTCCCTGGACTTGAAGGAAGCATATACCCATGTTCCGGTGCATCCCGCTTTCCGCAAGTTCTTACGGTTCCAGGTGGGAGAGTTGCACCTTCAGTATCGGGTCCTTCCCTTTGGTCTGGCGTCGTCCCCTCGGGTGTTCACCAAGTGTATGGTGGTAGTCGCGGCAGCCCTGCGCTCTCGGGGGCTGCAGGTCTTTCCCTACCTGGACGATTGGCTGATCAAGGCCCCGACCAGGGAGGGAGTTATCTTAGCGACCCAACAGACTATCATCTTGCTTCAACGACTAGGGTTCGAAGTGAACTTTCCCAAGTCTCAGTTATGCCCGGCGCAGTCTCTACAGTTTATCGGCGCCGTGCTGGACATGGTTCGCCTCCGCTCTTTCCTCCCCCCTCCTCGGAGGGAGGCCTTGCTTCGGTTAGGTCGCCAAGTGTTGAAGCTATCCGTGGTGTCGGCTCAGCGTATGATGATCCTTCTGGGCCACATGGCATCAACGGTCCACGTCACTCCCTTCGCTCGCTTGCATCTGAGGCTTCCTCAGTGGACTCTGGCCTCTCAATGGCGACAGGATCGCGACCCAGTCTCTTGTCCGATCGCAATGACTCCTTCTTTGAGACGCTCGCTCCGTTGGTGGACCGACTCTTCCAATCTTTCCGGAGGTTTGCTGTTTCTCGTCCCTCCATGCCGCAAGGTTCTGACCACGGACTCCTCGGAGTACGCGTGGGGTGCACATCTCGACGGTCTGCGAACGCAGGGCCTATGGTTGGCCGAGGACCGTCGTTGTCACATCAATGTGTTGGAGCTTCGTGCCATTTTTCTGGCGGCACAAGCTTTCTGCCACCTACTGCACGATCAAGTAGTGCTCGTGCGGACGGACAACCAGGTGGCAATGTATTATGTAAACAAACAAGGGGGGACGGGCTCGTGGCCTCTATGCCAGGAGGCCCTGCGCCTTTGGGAATGGGCCATCTCCCAGAACATGTTCCTGCGTGCGGTTTACATCCAGGGAGAGAAGAACTGTCTGGCAGACAAACTCAGTCGTCTTCTCCAGCCGCACGAGTGGTCGCTGAATGCCCGGGTTCTACACGAGGTCTTCGACCGCTGGGGGACACCTCAGGTGGATCTGTTTGCCTCCCCGGAGACTCACAAACTATCCCTCTACTGTTCCCGGATGTATTCCCGGGACCGTCTCGAGGCCGATGCTTTCCTTCTCGATTGGGAGGGGAGGTTCCTTTATGCGTTCCCTCCTTTTCCTCTGATCTTGAGAACGCTGGTACATCTCAAATCGACCAGAGCCACTATGATTCTCATTGCGCCTCGTTGGCCAAGACAGCACTGGTTCTCCCTGCTTCTTCAACTCAGTGCCAGGGAGCCGCTGCTTCTGCCTGTCTTTCCCTCGCTGCTGTCTCAGAGTCGGGGTTCGCTGTTATATCCCAATCTGCAGTCTTTACATCTGACCGCTTGGTTCCTTTCCCCTTGACTTCGATTCCTGTTTCTCAGTCGGTGAGGGAGATTTTGGAAGCCTCGCGCAAGGTCTCGACTCGGCTCTGTTATTCCCAGAAATGGACCAGATTTTCATCCTGGTGTTCCTCGAACCATCTGGACCCGAGTTCAGTGCCCGTGTCTTCGGTGCTGGACTATTTGTTGCATCTATCTCAGTCTGGACTGAAGACGACTTCCATTCGGGTGCATCTCAGTGCCATTGCGGCGTTCCATCGGCATCTCGAGGGTCGTTCTCTCTCTCTTCATCCCCTGGTAACTCGTTTCATGAGGGGTCTCGGGAATGTCCATCCTCCTCTGAAACCTCCTCCTGTAGTTTGGGATCTTAATGTGGTCTTAGCTCAGCTGATGAGGCCTCCTTTTGAGCCTCTTGATAAATCTCATCTTAAGTTTCTCACTTGGAAAGTGGTCTTTTTGATTGCGCTCACATCCGCTCGTCGAATTAGTGAGCTGCAGGCTTTGATTGCGGATCCACCTTTTACTGTGTTCCATCATGACAAGGTGGCTCTTCGCACCCATCCTAAATTTTTGCCTAAGGTTGTGTCTGATTTCCACCTCAATCAGTCCATTGTTCTTCCGGTGTTCTTCCCGAAGCCCCACTCTCATCCTGGTGAGGCGGCGCTTCACACGCTTGACTGTAAAAGGGCGTTGGCCTTTTATCTCCAACGTACCAAGTCTCATCGGAAGATTCCTCAATTGTTTTTGTCCTTTGATCCTAATCGATTGGGACATCCTGTTTCCAAGCGCACCTTGTCCAACTGGTTGGCGGCTTGTATTTCTTTTTGCTACGCTCAGGCTGGTCTCACGCTCCATGGTCGAGTCACGGGGCATAAGGTCCGGGCGATGGCAGCTTCTGTTGCTTTCCTCCGGTCTACTCCTGTGGAGGACATCTGTAAAGCTGCCACTTGGTCTTCGGTTCATACGTTCACCTCCCATTACTGTCTGGAAACTTTGTCCAGAAGCGACGGCCGGTTTGGCCAGTCGGTGTTACGTAACCTGTTTTCCTGAATTGCCATCCTCCCACCTGCCCTTTTTTGGTTGGCTTGGAGGTCACCCACATGTGAGAATATCATGCCTGCTTGTCCTGGGATAAAGCACAGTTACTTACTGTAACAGGTGTTATCCAGGGACAGCAGGCATATATTCTCACAACCCGCCCACCTCCCCGGGAATGGCTTCTTTGCTTGATATGGAACTGAGGACCACGAGGTGGGGATGCGCCCTCTAGTGGGCAGGAAGGCTAGCACATGCGTGGTGCAGTGTGCAAACTTGAAACTTCAATCAAGTTTGCTTGAAAAGCTGTCCGCGCGGGGCTCCGTAGATGACGTCACCCACATGTGAGAATATATGCCTGCTGTCCCTGGATAACACCTGTTACGGTAAGTAACTGTGCTTTCTCAGTCTTGCCCTTCGGCTGGCTACACCGCTCCAGACCTTCACCAAGGTAATGATGGTGGTGGCTTATCTGCAGCAGATGGATCTCCAGGTGCACCTTTATTTGGATGACTGGCTGATTAGAGCTCCCTCATTGATCGAGGGATGCCACACGTTAGAGCAGATGCTCCAGGTGCTGGAAGACCTGGGCTGGATTGTCAACTTCGGGGAAAAAAATCTGCACTCACACAATCGCGCTGATACTTGGGAGTTTTTTTCAACACGGGAATGGGCCAAGTCTCTCTACCAGTAGCCCGCAGGCAGAAACAGTGTACTCAGATTTCTTCCCTTCTGGAGCGGCCAGCTCCTTCGGCATGAGATTATCTTCAGGTTCTGGGATTAATGGTTGCCACGCTGGATGTGGTTCCTTGGGTGAGGCCATATATGCGTCCTCTACAACATGTTTTGCTCTCTCACTGGGCTCCACATAGGGATGCCTTGCAGACCCGTCTACCTTTGGAACCGTGAGCAAGCATGAACTAGTGGCTTCTCCAACAATCGCTCCACAAGGGTGTTCCATTACACATTGCCTCCTGGATCGTGGTGATGACAGACGCCAGCCTTTGGGGCTAGGGAGCTCATTGCAGTTGTCCTGTTCAGGGGCGTTGGACACCCTCTCAGCAAAAGTGGTCACTCAACCGGTTGGAGCTCAGAGCCATTCAGCTAGCTCTGATGAGATGACACTGGAGGGCCAAGCGGTCCGGGTCTTCTCCGATAATGAGACAACAGTAGCCTATGTCACTTGCCATGGAAGAACCAAGAACAATCCACTGGCTCGGGAAGCCAGTCTTCTTTTTCTTTGGATGGAGCGTCATGTACTAGTGCTGGGGGGTGTAGACAACATTCAATTAGATTTCCTAAGCAGACAGACTCTGGATCCAGGCGAGTGGGTTCTGTCCCCAGAGGCCTTTCAAGTGCTTGGGAAGTCCCTGCTTCGACCTGATGGCCACAGCAAGAAACAAGAAAGCGGATCACTTCTTCAGTCGAAAATTCAAGCCTGGAAGCGAGGGGCTTGATGCTCTGGTGCAGCCGTGATCTCTGGAGATTCTCTTGCATGATTTTTCCTCCTTGGCTGATCGGCCGAGTCTTTCGGAGATCATTCTATGGCTTCTCAGATCATGGTATGCAGATTTGATGCACCTGTGCAGAGGTCACCTTCGGCTGAGTGCCTCTCTGGACCTTTTCATGCAGGGTCCAGTATCCATGGAGGATCCAGGTCATTTTGCTCTTATGGCTTGGCTTGGTTGATACTCTTCTGAAATCTAAGAAGTCGTCTACGGTGTTGGCCTTCCAACATTGGTGTGTCCTGTACCAGATGGACCCTTATTCAGCTCCAATCTTGCTAGTTCTCGCCTTTCTTCAGGCTAGTTTAGCTAAAGGCCATACTGTGGCTTCTCTTCGGGTCCAAGTGGCTGGGCTCTCCTGTTTTAGATCCCAGGAACATTGGTCTTCCTTGGTGTCTCATCCTGCTGTCGATAGATTCTTCATGTCTGACAGCTGGTTAAGCACCCTTTCCCTTCCTGAGACCTTAACTTGGTATTGTCTGGCCTTACTAAGGCTTCTTTTGAGCCCCTTCAAGATGCTTCCCTCTTGGCCTTGATGCTCAAGACCATTTTTTCTGGTCAGCATTACTTTGGCACATCGTGTGTCAGAACTGCAGGCTTTGTCTGGCAGGCACCCTTTCCTCTGTATTTCAGAGATAAGGATTTCCCTTTGGATGGTTCCATCCTTCTTGCCGAAAGTGGTTTCGGTTTTCTATGTCAATTAGGATGTGTTTGCCTGCCTTTCAACCGACAGGTTCTGAATCACAGGACCACCTGTTGAAAAACTAGATGTGCAAAGAGTTCTTCTGCGTTACTTGGGAGTTACTAATGAGTTTAGTTTCTCTGACTATTTGTTTGTGCTGACTCATTCAGTTAAGTGTGGCGCTCCTGCTTCCAAGGCCACAATTTCCAGAGAGATCCATAGAGCCATTTCGTCAGCTTGAATTTTTGCGGGGAAACAGTCTCCTGTTTCCGTCACGGCGCATTCTACCAGAAGTGTGGCCTCTTCATGGGCTGAAGCTAGAGCTGTTTCCCTTGAGGAGATTTGCAGAGTGGTTATGTGGTCTTCTCTTCACGTTTGCCAAGTTATGCCAAGTGGACGTGGCAGCAAAACAGGACTTTGCCTTTGGGTCCTCTGTCTTATGAGTCAGTGTAGCAAGCCCATCCTAGTTTTTTTGAGGGACTAATTTTGTACAATCCTACTGTCTAGAATGTCTTACCTATTGCACTGGAAAAGGAGATTATGCAATAAGCTTTTTTCCAGTAAATAGGTGAGACAATATTAGACTCCCGCCCTGTCCTTCCTGTGCCTGCTTACAGTTTTCAGTGTTTATGCTTCTCCAAGCTGTTTCTTGGATGCCTGTCAGCCCTTGAGGACTGGAAAGAATTTGTATATATGTTTCAGTTTATTGTGGAGTGGTTTCTGAGCTCCTTTGAAGCCTGTCTTGGCATTTAACATTAATGTTGTTTGAATTCTTGAGCAGAACAGTTGGTTTGAGTCTGTTGCTATAGGTGTCTCTGCTTCACGTGTATTGGGTGCCTCTCCATATTTGGGTACTTAATTGTAGAGAGAGTTAAACAGCCTGGTGAAGTATTATAGAGCAGTGGTCGCAAACTTGAAGCCTGGGGACCAAATGTGGCCCGCCAGGTACTATTTTGAGGCCCTCAGTATGTTTATCATAATCACAAGAGTAAAATAATACAGTTTCTTGATCATATGTCTCTTTAGCTATAAATTACAATATTATTCAGGCTTAGCCAAAAGGAAAGATTTATGTTTGAATATATTTATTAAGATTTTCAATAAAGTGCAAAGAAAAATCACACAGCAGTGCAAACCAAATACTCTTACATATGCACAAACCAAACCCCATCCCCCCGCATCTATAAAGTCAAGGTCCAGCTGTCCACCATATAGCATGTGGCCCCCCTTCACAAATTTAGTAGTCTGCCGTGAGCCTGGGGAGTAAGGTCCATCCAGAAATGCTCCCAGATCTGACAGAAGCGGTGACTCGGGCCCAGATCGAGATCACCAGCTTGTCTCCGTTCCAAAGAAGCATGCACAATCATCGAAGATCTCCATCTAATACAGTGGTCTCAAACTTGCGGCCCGGAGGCCACATGTGGCCCGCCAGATACTATTTTGAGGCCCTTGATATGTTTATCATAATCACAAAAGTAAAATAAAAGTTTCTTGGCCATATGTCTCTTTAGCTATAAATGACAATTTTATTATTAAGACTTATCCAAAAGGAAAGATTTATAAATTATAAAGAGTTTTACCTCATGCAAAATTGTCATTTCTTTAATAAGACATTCACTATTTTTTTTCTGAGACCCTCCAAGTACCTACAAATCCAAAATCCAAAGGGTTTGAGTTTGAGACCACTGATCTAATATAATAAAGCCCTAAGGGCGCATGCGCACTCCCACCTGCGTGCTCCCGTTTTCCTTGCGCTGTAGGGCACCGCAGGCAGGAGTGCGAATGCGTGATTATCCCCGAGGTGATGTTGGCCTCGGCGGCTGCAGACCATGGCGGAAGATGACGCGAAGGAAAGTGGCAGCGAGCCACAGTGTCTCCAGCGACCGTGTCCCTGCCTCTCTGTTTCCGGGCTGTGCTGGGAAAGGATGGGCTGAGGACAGGGCTAGAAGAGGAAAGAGAAGCGCCTGATCCGGCAAGTAACTCAACTGTTGAGGAAACTGCTCCTTCTAGCTCAGTGGTCTCAAACACGCGGCCCGGGGGCCACATGCGGCCCGCCAAGTACTATTTTGAGGCCCTCGGTATGCTTATCATAATCACAAAAGTAAAATAAAACAGTTTCTTGATCATATGTCTCTAGCTATAAATTACAATATTATTATTAAGACTTGGCCAAAAGGAAAGATTTATAAACTTTAAAGAGTTGCCGGACTTGTAGTCCTAAGGTCTGATTCGTTGAAGGCATTTCTTATGTTTTTATGGAAAATTGTTATTTCTTTAATAAGACATTAACTATTTTTTTCTGAGGCCCTCCCAAGTACCTACAGATCCAAAATGTGGCCCTGCAAAGGGTTTGAGTTTGAGACCACTGCTCTAGCTGATGGAGAAGCCAGGGAGCCAGAAAGAAAGGGGGGGGGGGAGACGATACAGAGGATAAGAGAGAAAGAAAAAAAAGAGACTGAACTGAAGGATAAGAAGGGAAATTAAGATACAGAGGAAGGGATAGAGAGAATATTGTAATCATATCTAATATAATAAAGCCCTAAGCGCGCATGCGCACTCCCACCTGTGTGCTCCCGTTTTCCGTGTGCTGTAGGAACCTGCAGGTAGGAGTGCGCATGCGCGCGGCTGCGCAGAACCTGTCGGCCACAGCGGTTCTTGCCATCTGAAGGATAAAAACCCCAAAACCCCCAGAGCTCGCTTCGGGTCTGGCAAGGGCTGCGGGTCCTGAAAATCTTCCGATTCAAGCAGCGTCTGCAGCACTCTACACACACTGCTTCGGGCCTTCTACTGCCCTGATTTTCTGGCCAGTTGAAGGCCCCGAAGCAGCGTGTTGGAGAATTAGTATATCAAGTTCAAGTTTATTGGTATTTGATGAATCGCTAAATCAGTCTGCAAAGCGATGTACAAAAATATAAAAGAAGGTAAAAATGCAAAAGGACAAACCCAATGACAAAGAAATTTTTAAAGACAAGACAAACATGAATTGGGAGGAAAGGGGGAAAAGTTACAATTCTTTTTAGAGGAAAAACAATAATGGAAAAAAAACAAAAGGGAACGGGGTAGTTAAGTCTGTAAATAATTAAACGAGTCTAAAATTTAAATGCTAAAAGCGTCTTTTAAAAAGATGAGATTTTAAAGATTTTTTTAAAAATGAGAGATCTTTTTCATTTTTAACATATTGGGGTAATGAGTTCCACCATTGGGGGCCCATTACAGAGAACATGTCGGATCTTCTTGTGCCTATTATTTTCAGAGAGGGTATAGATAAGAGATTTTGGGAGGACGATCTAAGTGGACATATAGTGTTGTGGGGTATTAACATTCGAGCTATAAATTGAGGTTCATTATAGGTTAGAGTTTTAAATATCAGCAGCATAACTTTAAAGAAAATACGATAACTGATAGGGAGCCAGTGAGAATCAATCAATAGTGGCGTAACGTGGTCATATTTCCTGGCGTTGTGGATCAGTTTAATAGCAGTATTTTGGATAAGTTGGAGTCATCTTTTTTCTTTTTGGGAGATGTTAAGTAGTAAAGAGTTGCAGTAGTCCATTTTGGCTATTACCAACGAATGAACCAGAATATTAAGTGATTTGGGCTCAAGAAATTTGGCGATTGATCGTATTAAACGCAATTTATAAAAACATGTTTTGACTGTTATTGATGTGTTCATGAAAAAGTAGTTTATTGTCGATTATGACCCCAAGAATTTTTAAGGAGGGGATAATCTCTAATGAGATGTTATTAAGGACAAATGGGATCTTCAAGCCTATATCTTTTTTCCAAGTAAAGATCATGGATTTTTTTTTATTTATGTTTGATGCTAGTTTGTTTAAATTAATCCAATTTTGTATTGTTTCGAGTTTTTTATTTATGGACCGAATATCGTGATTTTCTGGATCAAGAGGGTGAATAAGTTGAATATCATCCGCATAAGAGAAAGAAATGAAACCGATTGACTGGCAAAGACTCAACAGTGGGGAGAGGAAGATGTTGAACAGCAGAGGCGACAGAATAGATCCTTGGGGAATCCCAAAGGACGAGGAATAGGCATTAGAATATTCATTATTAAACTTAACAAGGGAGGTGCGGTTGGAAAGGTATGAGGTAAACCAGTTTAGCACTTGGTCGCCAATGCCTATTGACTCAAGCCGATTAAGAAGTAGATCATGGTCTATTGTGTCGAATGCAGCGGATATGTCCAATGAAAATAAGGCAACCGATTTGTGGTGGTCTAAAAAATAATGGATATTGTTTATTAAACCAGTCAATGAATATTCGGTGTTGTGAAATTTACGAAAACCAGTTTGGTTGGGGTGCAAAGCGTTGGTTGTTTCAATAAAGTCAGACACCTGATTAAATATTAGTTTTTCTGTTAATTTGGCCAAAAAGGGGATATTCGCAATTGGACGATAATTTGTAGAATCATTTGTACTAGTTTTATGGTCTTTAATTATCGGTGTGATGATAGCAGTTTTCCAGAGGGAAGGGACTGATGCAGTGAGTAAGCTTTTTAGGATGATTGCGTGAATGAAGGGTCCAAAACAATGAAATAATTTTTTTAAGTAAAATGGAGGAATAATTTCGGATCCGGAACTTTTTAAATTGATTTGTTGAAAGAGAGCTTCAATGTCTTTGAAGGAGGGAATTTTAAAGTTAGAACATTTTGCTATCGGAATAAATTCATTTTGGTGATTGCTCGTAAGGCTACTAACTAGGTTAGGGGGGAATGTACTTCGGATGGTTTTGATTTTTTGATTGAATGCATCGGCTATGTCCTGTGCTTTTAAGGTGGATTTCTGGAGTGTATTATTTCCTATATTTTTTGAGGTAATGATTGGATGATGGACCATGTCGAAAGCTGCAGAAAGGTCGAATTGAAGAAGAACAGCGAACTTATTGCAAGAGTGAAGATGTTGGACCTTTGAGATTAATGAGGCCAATAGGGATTCGGTGCTGAAGTTGTGTCTGAAGCCATGTTGGTAGGAGAATGGAGAATCTTTCAAGATAGGATAAAAGTTGGGTGGATATGATGGACTCCAGCAACTTGGTCAGGAGAGGGATATTTGCTATTGGGCGATAGTTGGATGGTGTGGTGGGGTCTAGATCAGCTTTTTTCAGTAGTGGGGATAGGGCAATGTGTCCCATTTCTGCAGAGAATAGGCATTAAAGTAAGGCAGAGTTTATGAGTTTGGTGAGAGATAAGATGGCTTGTGTGGGAATTTTCTCGTATAGGTAGGAGGGGAAAGGTTCCATCATGATATACTAATTCTCCAACTTTCTGAAATTGGCTTAAACTTAAGTCTTAGATTGGTTCTCAAAATTCTTACGTTCCCGCTCCTACTTCGTCAACATGAATGGCTCCTCATCCCTCCTGTGGAAAACGATCTGTGGAATTCCTCAAGGGTCACCTCTATCCCCGATTCTCTTCAATGTTTATATGTCCTCCCTGAAACTCCTCCAATTGTCCCCCTTGGAAACACTTTACACTTACGCCGATGACATCCTTGTCCTCCTCGAGACCGACTCTAACCTCACCAATCTCTCTGAGAACATCTCCTCATGTATATCAAACCTCCAATCCTGGGCCCTCACCGTACAAATGAAATTAAATGAGACCAAAACAAAACTACTTTGGCTCGGCCCAAAACTAGATAAGCTACCCATCCTCATCCCTCTGTCCTCTGGCACCACATTGCATCTTGAACACTCATGCAAAGTTCTAGGCATCATCATTGATTCCACACTGTCCTTCAATGACCACCTTAATTCCTTAGTAAAAAAATGTTTTTTCAATCTTCACATGTTAAGGAAAGTGAGATCCTGCTTCCTTCATCATCACTTTGCTGTCCTCGTACAATCCATCATTCTTTCCAGACTGGATTACTGTAACTCTATCTACTTAAGCCTAACAAAGAAAAGTCTTCACAGACTCCAGCGGATCCAGAACACTGCGGCTAAACTAATCTTCGCAAAATGCAAATTTGACCACGTCTCCCCGCTTCTGTTTAAGCTCCACTGGCTCCCAGTAATACTTAGAGTTCACTACAAATGCGCCTGCCTAACCTTCAAGTCTCTACATGGTATCCTGCCTCCCCTTTTCCCACTATCTTGGAACTCCTCTAATCTCAACACCACCAGATCCACTCAAAAATTCAAACTATCCTTCCCCTCTTTAAAAGGCATATCCCATGCAGGAAAACTAGGGACTTCCCTCTTCTTCAGGATCACCGAACTCTGGAACAGTTGTACCACCCCGCTTCAGTGCCTGTCCTCCCTCCAACTCTTCCGAAAACATCTGAAAACTTGGCTCTTCTCCAAAATGCAATGACCTCTCCCTCATCGATTTACTAATTCCCTCTAAACCTCTCTTTCTAAGTCCTTCTACTCTTCATTGTAGTTTCTTTCTATACAAATTACTGTAAACCGTGCCGAGCTCTACTTCTGTGGAGATGATGCGGTATACAAACTTAAGGTTTAGTTTAATTTAATGTGTAGAGTGCTGCAGACGCTGCTGGAATCGGAAGGTTTGTCGGGACCGCGAGTAGGGAAGGGACTAAGGGAGCCGGCCAGATCGCGGGAAGGGAAAGGGGGGTAGGGGAAACGCTGCTGCTGCTGCACAGGGAAGTGGTGTGGGGGGAGGGAAATGGAGGGGGAGGGAATGCTGCTGTGGCTGCTGCACAGGGAAGTGGTGGGAGAGAAATGATGCTGCAGAGAGAGAGACAGATAGATAGAAAGAAAAGAAGAAAGACACAGGGGCAGGGAGAGACACAGAAAGACAGACAAACAAAGGGGGCCAGGAAGAGAGACAGACAGCGGGAGGGAGAGAGAGACAGAAATAAAGACACATAGACATATATTCTAGCACCCGTTAATGTAACGGGCTAAAATACTAGTTGACTATAAGATGGTGGATCCTGGAACAACCAGTTGGTCAAAATGGCTTTCTTTCCCAGAAGCACCGCCCTTGTCACAAAAGCTGTCATCCCTTTCAGTTTTGGCATTGCAATATTGTAATATCCAAATAGAAAAGGAAAGATTTATAAACTATAAAGAGTTTTACCTCATGCAAAATTGTCATTTCTTTAATAAGACATTAACTATTTTTTTCTGAGGCCCTCCAAGTACCTACAAATCCAAAATGTGGCCCTGCAAAGGATTTGAGTTTGAGACCACTGCTATAGAGGCAGAGTGGAAAATCTAGAATGTCTCGCATATCTACTGGAAAAGAGTTTACCAGGGTAAGTACATAATCTCCTTTTCCTATTGGCGCTGATTGGTTACATTTTAATTGCTGCAGAGTAGAGCATAATTTGCTTAGTCAGGGGAGTTTTCCCATATCCTGCCTTATTTCTCCTCTTTTAGTAATTGTCAATTGCTTTGGTACAAACTGAGGAGCTAGAGCGCACTGCTCAGTGTTGCAGGAGGAGGAGCAGTGAGAAAAAAATGTAGATGATACCTACTACACAACTTGTGACTAGAAGAAAATAACCCACTGGTTCAAGACTCGTATACCTTTCTACTAGAAAGAAGATTATAGAGGTAAGATGCATAGCAGTCTTCTCTTGGCTTGTGTGGGCCAAGGCTGACTCCTCCTTCTCCCCCCCCCCCCAGCATTGTTGCACTCTGGTGGGATATTGTTCTACTGCATGTTTGCACATTTTCCATTTTTATCAATAAAATATAAACCACAATTTATTACACATTTTGTATTTCAGATCTGTCAACAGTGGATAAACCTTTCTTGACAAGATGGCAGATCTGAACAAGCAGCTACAAGAATACTTGGCTCAGTCCAAAAGTGGTGGGGTGAGGTCTGTTGCAGTCCCAGTTGGAGGCACGTCATTGACTTCAGGAGAGCCTGAAACTTCAAGTGCTGGAATTCGTAGGTGGCTGGACCGGGTGAATCCTTTCTCAAGTGAGCAGAGTGCAGGCCCTAGCACAAGCCCTGGCACTGCATGGCCATGGTCCCCAGAGCCAGACCCATGCCTGCCAGGCTTATCTCGCTGGCAACGACTGGTGGCAAGTGGGATGTGTATGCTGATGGCAGCTATCTGCTTTGGCCTGGCTGCCATGTATACACCATTACTGTTACTCCGGGCTCGCAAATTTGCTCTTCTCTGGTCACTAGGTTCAGTCTTTGGACTGGCAGCTGCTGCCTTTCTGCGGGGGCCCAGCCGTCTGCTGCGGGAGCCAAGTCTGAGTAGTGTGCTGTACCTGACTGCTCTCTGCAGCACCTTGTATGCGTCACTGAGCCTGCATAGCACAATTCTTACAGTGCTGGGGGCAGCCATACAGATTGCAGTCATTGGTGGTTACTTTGTGACTCTGGTACCAGGCGGAAGTGCTGGGATGCGTTACCTGGGCAGTCTTGTCTGCTCCTTCCTCCAACGAAGAGTCTCCAAGACATTGCCTGTGTAAGCATGAACCTAAAGCTTACATCAGTCATGGGAATCAGGACTGGACATTAGAGAGGAGCTAGATTATGTTAACTAACGAAAATGTGGAGCTAGTGATGTAGAGTAAGATTGCGTTAGTATTCAACACTCAGTATGTCAAGAAGAGAGAGACAAGGGTAGAAGTTTTAGCTCCACAGATAAGAAGGATCCATGACCTCTGAGGGGAAGGTGTGCAAATGGATATTTACCTTCATTTTTTTGCTCCATGCTGATTCTCCAAAAAGAAAAGTTGCCCAATACAGTATCTCCAGGCCATGTTATGAAGACCACAGACATTCCATGCATAGGTTTCTAAATATGAATAGATTGAAAATACTTATTGTAGCTGTACTTTTGACTGGAACATTGTGATTTTTTTGAAGTGGAAGGTCACAGTCTGATACAGCACTCGCAAAACCCAGTCTGCTGTCTGTTCAAGCATTTACCCTGGTATTTGTGCAAATCTGGTCAGAAATAGTATGTGTTCTGAAAATAACCGACCAAGATTGAACTGCATGACTTTCTATTAAGTTGTGGGTATAATACTACTACTCGGAACTAAGTTTTTCTGAGAATGACACTCAGTGTACCAAGGACAAGTTTTCAATTTTAATAGGAGTCCTTTCTTTGTGGGCATTCTTTTAAAGTTTCTTTTGAGATTTGGAATGGTGTACTGCAGGAAGCGGTCCTGTCTCCAATTTCATTTAACATTTTTTTTTGAGTCCACTAGTTACTCATTGAAGAGGCTAGGATTAGTGCTAGTTTTTATGTAGATGATATTCTGTTATTGATTCAGATGAGCATTCACAGCCTGATTTTGCGCCTTTTATAAAATTGTCTTGATAAGGTCCAGGTCTAGTTGATAAAATAACAGACTGGCTTTAAATAAATCCAAGACAGTGGCCCATTGGATTTCTGGATGTGTTTCACATCCAGAGAGTCACCCAGGATTATAGGTAGTTCTGTTGTTTTAAGTATCTTAAGAGTATTGCTTGCTTACTAACTGAATTTTAAGATCTAGGTATTGACTGTAATGAGGAGATGTTTCCATGTTCTACAATAGCTGAGAATAGTTGGAGATGAGACATTTGCATTCCTTTAGTCATGCCTTGGTGATATCGGATATCAGATTTGTGTAATATACTCCGTTATCCCAGGACAAGCAGGCAGCATATTCTTAACGCATGGGTGACGTCACCGACGGAGCCCCGGTACAGACCTTTTTAACTAGAAAGTTCTAGTTGGCCACACCGCGCATGCGCGAGTGCCTTCCCGCCCGACGGAGGAGTGCGTGGTCCCCAGTTTCTTCATTTCCGCGGAGCGAAGAAGACGCATGTGTTTTCAACGGCCGTTGAAAAACTAATTTTTGCCTTCCCGCTCGCGTATTTCTCACTTTTTTCCTATTTTTCTTATCGGATTCCCTTATTTTTGTTTAAAAAAAAAAAAATCATCGAGTTTTCCTTATTTTTTCAGGCCGGCCCCGGCGGGGCCTGTTGCCACCATACAGGCCTCCGGATTCAATTTTGCGGAGGCCGTGTTTCCCTTCATGCCCCCTCAACCGGGTTTTAAGAAGTGCCAGCGGTGTGCACGCCCGATCTCCCTCACCGACCCACACAATTGGTGCCTCCAGTGCTTGGGTCCAGAGCATCGGGCTGACACCTGCACCCGCTGTGCTACGCTTAAAAAGCGTACTTTGAAAAATCGGCAGATCCAGCAAAATATTTTGTTTGGTACCGAATCTGCCATGGAACCGGCTGCAACGTCGACGGCACCACAAAAGTCGGCACCGACGACATCGACACCACCGGACCCTTCCTCGGGGTCGTTGGGCCCAGGTAAGCCGGCTAAGAAGCCTCCCACTTCCCTTGAGCGCCCTCCTGCCACGGTTGCGACACCGGCCCTCCCGGCACCGCACCGGCCCCGCAAACGCTCTGCTCCGATCTCGGTGAGTGCCTCATCATCGGCCTCCTCATCGCCGGAGCGTAGAGCGGCACCTATGGTACCGAAGAAGAAAAAAGCGGTACCGGTGCCTCCCCTGGACGACCGCATCGCGGCCATACTCCAAACACAGTTACAGGAGCAGCTGCAACAACAGTTCCAACAACTGTTGCCGGCGTTGCTGGCACCGCACCTTCCGGTACAGGACCGGTCCGAGCCTCACACTGTCCCATCGGTGTCGACCCCCTCGGTACCGATTAATACTTCCATGCCGGTGCTCTTGGCAGAAACACCTACAGTACATACCCGTGATGCTGCCGACCCTGTCCGGTCCCAGGAACGACATCGGTCTTCCTCACCCGGTACCGCCTCGGTGCGCTCAGGCAAATCTCTTTCAAAGACCCGCCATGCCGAGCCCTCCACACCGATGTCCAAACGTACACACCCCGACGTTAGGGACCCAGATTTGTGGGAGGACTCCCCTCACGGTACTGAGGAGGACGCTTCATCAACCGATGAAGAACCCTCCATGACCGACACCGTCTCAAAACCAGAGCAATCCTCTTTCTCCAAATTCCTTAGGGAGATGTCAGCAGCTCTTTCCATTCCCTTAGAGTCCGACTCTAAAAAGTCTCAGGCTTTCCTCGATGCCCTAGACTTTGAGCAACCTCCCAAAGAATTTCTGAAGTTGCCCGTCCACGACATCTTACGGGAAACTTTCTATAAAAACTGGGAAGCTCCCCTCACGGTTCCTGGAACCCCTCGTAAATTGGATAGCTTATACCGGGTTATTCCAATCCCAGGGTTTGACAAACCTCAATTACCCCACGAGTCCCTCCTGGTGGAATCTACTTTGAAAAAATCTCAGGGTTCCAGTGTATATGCCTCCACCCCTCCTGGCAGAGAGGGAAAAACCATGGATAAATTTGGTAAGCGCCTTTTCCAAAATGCCATGTTAGCCAATAGAGCCAACAACTACACCTTCCACTTCTCCTTCTACATGAAGCATCTGGTGCAACAGCTCTCCTCCTTACAGAAATATCTTCCTGAACGTAAGGTCCCTCTTTTCCAGCAACATATTTCCAGCCTCCTCCAACTCAGGAAATTCATGGTTCGCTCCATGTACGACTCATTTGAGCTGACCTCTCGCGCATCTGCCATGGCGGGGGCCATGCGCCGTTTGGCATGGCTGAGAGTCTCTGACCTAGACATTAACCACCAGGACCGCCTGGCTAACGCACCTTGTCTGGGTGATGAACTCTTCGGAGAGTCCCTGGACTCAACAACCCAGAAACTCTCAGCACATGAGACCAGGTGGGACACTCTGATTAAACCTAAAAAGAAGACTCCACCTGCTCGCACCTACAGACAGCAGTCTTCCTACCAGCGCAGGTTCTCGGCCAGACCTCTCAACCCGCCTCAACAGCAGCCACGCCGACCTCGGCAACAACATCAAACTCAGGCTCGCTCTCAGTCTCACCAACCTGCCAAGCCTCTACCTCCGTCAAAATCATCTCAGCCCTTTTGACTCTTTTCTCCAGGGCATAGCCTCTGGCGCGACTCCACCTCAGGACACCTCAGTGGACTCTAGCCAACCAATGGTCACAGACCACGGATCCTCTTTCTCATCCCATCTCTGTGACATCGTCTCTTCAGCGATCTCTTCAATGGTGGTTGAACTCCTCCAATCTTTCCAGGGGTCTACTCTTTCATCTACCCCCTCACTCCATGATCATAACCACAGATGCCTCCCCCTAAGCGTGGGGAGCTCACCTGGGAGATCTACGCACCCAGGGACTCTGGACCCCTCATGAGCGTCAACATCACATCAATTTCCTGGAACTCAGAGCCATGTTCTATGCTCTCAAGGCCTTCCAGCACCTTCTCTGCCCTCAGGTTCTTCTCCTGTGCACAGACAATCAAGTCGCCATGTACTACATAAACAAGCAAGGCGGCACCGGATCTCGCCTCCTCTGTCAGGAGGCTCTCCGCATCTGGACCTGGGCCACGGACCACAGTCTCTTCCTCAAGGCTGTCTACATCCAGGGCGAACAGAACTCCCTGGCCGACAATCTCAGCCGCATCCTTCAACCTCACGAGTGGACTCTGGACCCCCCAACACTCCGCTCCATCTTTGCTCGCTGGGGCACTCCACAGGTGGATCTCTTTGCAGCTCCTCACAACCATCAGCTGCCCCAGTTCTGTTCCAGACTCTTCTCTCCTCACCGTCTGGCCCCGGATGCATTCCTGCTCGACTGGACGGATCGGTTCCTCTATGCCTTTCCTCCACTCCCTCTGATGTTACGGACGTTATACAAACTCCGCAGGGACAGGGCCACCATGATTCTCATCACTCCTCGGTGGCCTCGCCAACACTGGTTCTCCCTCCTGCTTCAGCTCAGCTCCAGGGAGCCCATTCCTCTTCCTGTGTTTCCTACTCTACTTACACAGCAGCATCAGTCTCTACTACATCCCAATCTGTCTTCGCTCCACCTGACAGCTTGGTTTCTCTCGGACTGACCTCTCTAGAGAATCTGTTTCAGCCTGTCCGTCGCATTTTGGATGCCTCCAGGAAACCGGCCACTCTCCAATGTTACCATCAGAAGTGGACCCGGTTTTCCTCTTGGTGTCTCCTGCATCATCACGATCCCACCTCATTGGCAGTGGAAACTGTACTGGACTATTTGCTCTCTCTGTCCGATGCTGGCCTCAAGTCTACCTCAGTCAGAGTCCACCTCAGTGCCATCACTGCGTTTCATGAGCCTATCCTCGGAAAACCTCTCACGGCTCATCCTCTGGTTTCCCGATTCATGAGAGGCCTCTTCAATGTCAAACCACCTCTGAAGCCTCCTCCTGTCGTCTGGGACCTGAATGTGGTTTTATCAGCCCTCATGAAACCTCCTTTTGAGCCTCTTGCCACAACTTCGCTCAAACTTCTAACATGGAAGGTGCTTTTCCTCATTGCCATCACCTCTGCCAGGAGGGTTAGTGAGCTGCATGCACTGGTCGCCGATCCACCGTTCACTGTTTTTCACCATGACAAGGTGGTTCTGCGTACCCATCCTAAATTCCTCCCCAAGGTGGTCTCGACTTTTCACCTCAACCAGTCCATTGTGTTGCCTGTCTTTTTCCCTAAACCCCATTCTCATCCTGGGGAACAAGCGTTGCACACGCTGGATTGTAAGCGTGCCCTTGCATACTACTTTGACCGTACCAGGGCTCACCGCTCGTCTCCTCAGCTCTTTCTGACCTTCGATCCTAACCGTCTAGGTCGTCCTTTCTCTAAACGGATGCTTTCCAACTGGCTTGCTGCCTGCATTGCGTTCTGTTATGCTCGGGCCGGTCTCTCACTGGAAGGTGCTGTCACGGCCCACAGGGTCAGAGCTATGGCTGCTTCTGTGGCTTTCCTCCGTTCCACGTCCATCGAGGAAATCTGCAAGGCTGCCACTTGGTCCTCAGTTCACACGTTCACTACTGTCTGGATGCCTTCTCCAGACGGGATGGACACTTCGGCCAATCTGTGTTACAAAATTTATTTTCCTAATGGCCAACCATCCCTCCTCCCTCTCTGTTAGCTTGGAGGTCACCCATGCGTTAAGAATATGCTGCCTGCTTGTCCTGGAATAAAGCACAGTTACTTACCGTAACAGGTGTTATCCAGGGACAGCAGGCAGATATTCTTACGTCCCACCCTCCTCCCCGGGTTGGCTTCTTAGCTGGCTTATCTTAACTGGGGACCACGCACTCCTCTGTCGGGCGGGAAGGCACTCGCGCATGTGCGGTGCGGCCAACTAGAACTTTCTAGTTAAAAAGGTCCGTACCGGGGCTCCGTCGGTGACGTCACCCATGCGTTAAGAATATCTGCCTGCTGTCCCTGGATAACACCTGTTACGGTAAGTAACTGTGCTTTCTCGCCTCAAATTCTTTAATGAAATTGAAAACATTACTGAATGCAACAGTGAGGTTTTTTGCTAGGGCTTGGATCAGAAATCACATGACTTCATTATTTATAAGAGTTCAAGTACCACATTCAATATAAAATCTTGACATTAGCTCACAAACAGCTCCTTTTAAAAAACCTGCGCTACCAGTTAGTGGCATGCTGAATGTGAAGGATCCCATGGGAATAGAATGGGCTTCTTTACATTAAGCATGCCTTTAATCAGAAGCATAGCTTTTTAAAAGGAGCCCAAAGTATTTTGAGGCCATTCCCTCTTTATCTGACTCCAATGGTGGTGCCACATGTCTGCGAGAGCACAACACACTTTAACAGATTGTAGGGTGGTCATACAAGGAGCGTTCAATAATTTATCTACCTCAGTAGGCAAGAAAAGAGTTAAAACAATTTTTGCTTTATTTTTCAATATAATCCCCTGATATCTCCATATACTTTTCCTGTAATGACTTTAAACCCTTTGGAAAAAAATTCTTCAGTTTGACCTTCAAACCAGGATATCACAGCTCCCTTGACATCTTCATCATTTGAAAACCGCTGTCCATGGAGATATTTCTTCAAAGCTCGGAACAGGAAATCATCTGAGGGAGCCAGGTTAGGACTGTAGTATGAATGGTTCAACTGATGAAACCACATTTTCAGATGGCAGCCTGCGATTGTTGTGACATGTGCACTGGCACATTGTTGTGAAGACACAGCATGCCTACTGTGAGTTTTCCTAGTCTTTTCTCCTTGATTGACTCCTGCAAATTGATTATTATATTGGCGTAACTCTCCCCAGTTGTAGTTGTGTGGCATGAACTCCAGAAGTAATAGTTCTCCATCATCCCAGAATACAGTTGTCATGACTTAGCTTGCAGATTTTTCTGTCTTGAGCTTTTCTAGGGTGGGGGATGACTTGTGTTTCCATTGCATTGACTCCATTTTGGACTCAGGATCTCTGATAGACCCAAGTGTCATCTCCAGTCACCAAACAAAAAAAATTCTCTTGGTCTCCACTGAACATCTTCAAGTTCTGACATCACTGGAGTCTTGTGGCCTTCTGACATAGTATCAGCATTCATGAAACCCATCTTGCACTACTAACCTTGGACATGCCCAACTTTTCATGAATTATTTTCCAAACTGTGCCTGCCAAAATGCCCATTTATTTAGCTATTTGGGAAACCTTAATTCATCTAACAAAATTAAATCATCTGCTTTCATGCACATATCTGTGGAAGTTGCTTCCACAGGCCATCCAGTGTGAGGGTCATCTTCAATGGACTCTCTTCCCCACTTAAACTGCTTGCTCCAAAATTTTACTTTGTAGGATGATGGGGGTAGACTTATAAACTACAGTCATGCATTCATGGATCTCCTTTGGCTTTTTTCATTCTTTTGTGAGAAATTATCAATGAACAGTGCTTCAAATCTATCAGTTTCTTACTTGAATCGCATGAGGACTCTCCTGCCATTCTGTCTCTTGGAATGTTAGACTTGCACTGAGTCGCAATTGTGCACGAGTAACCTTGAGACATGTCACAACATGCACAGACTTTTCAACATGCTTGATACTCTTTCTTTCCTACTCAGGTAGATAAATTATTGAATGCCCCTCATACCTCCCTTTATCCAAAGGCCCTTTTCCTATTATTAGGGATTGTGCATGATCTTTTTTGGCAAGCCTAGAGCCATGGAATAAATTGTCAGTGGAGCTTCATAATGAGGCTTCTATTAAAGATTTTTACAATTTGTATAAAAAACTACTACTTTTTTAAATTTTTGATTGGCTTTTGGCATTCCTGATTAGTAGTACTAGATGTGTGCTAGAGGGAAGTTGAATGAAGTTTGTATGATTGAGATTGAATTGTATTCTATTTCCTACTTTTTCTTCATATTTTTATTGGTTTTGTACACTGCTTAGATTTTATCTAAAGTGTAATAGTAAATTTCTTAGTAAACATAAACAAGTTTTAAAAACTGAGTTCATTCAAGGCTTGGCAAGCTTGACAAAGCAAAGGGAGACCAAAGTCTCACATGCACCTGTTGTGCATTTCATTCCTTAATAACTCTGTGTTAATGATCTGGTAGTTGTTTCTGATGACTATTCATGTTGCTTATGGACTTGTAACTTAATTAACTGCTTATATTTTGGAAAGAATTCTGTGCTCCACTAAATCCCAAACTGCTCATGAATTATTTCCATTGGAGTGTTTTTACTTTACTTTTCCAGCCCCATCTTCTTCCTCTTCTCTAGTTCTGGTGCACTAGCATCTTTTTCATTGACACCCAGCGGAGTTTATGATCTGTCTTTTGTTAGCACAGGGCTTGAAAAATTGACTACCCGATCAGGACAGATTTAGACAGCCCTGTGTTGCAAATTCAGTGCTGCTTATGGAACTCTTACTGTTCTGATCCAGTGCCTCTGTTTCACAAATACTTGTAATAATTGGCACAAAATGAACGTTTTTGAAGACTATAATAAATTTAAAATGTGCTCTCCTAGCTATATTTCTAAAACATATTTTATGAACAAGGCATGGGGAATATCCTCTGTAAACTTTGCTTTTCTGTAGCTGTGCCTTTCTGGAACTCTTTGCATTCCTAACTTCATGTAGCATCTATGAAATGTTTACATAAAAGCCTTTTAAATTCAACATAGAGACAGAAACTGAGTTGTATAATTAATTGGCTTCTGTGAAAAACAGACTGTGTACTGCAGCTTTTGGTGTTCTGAAAATTTTGAGTCCTGCTGGGATGAAATACAATGTAGCTGCCTTAATGTAACATCCGTTATAATAATTTCCTTAGCGCACATGCGCACTTCAAATTTGGTGGCTCCGTGCATCCATAGCTCTGTGACCGACAGAATGTTAAAGAGTGCGGTGCGTTTGGAGCATGTATGCATGGACGTTCAGAGCTGACATCGGGGAGAGGAGGTGGCGGCGACCGAGCTATGGAACTAGGAGAGGGAAGGCCACAACCACTGCCGCTCCCTGGTCACACAGCCTTCACCTCTGCCTCCACTCTCCCCTCTGGGTCACAGCACCGTTGCAGCTCCGCAGGAGCCGCGCTTCCTGCCCGCCCGGCGGCGAACCATCACCCCTTGCCTCAGAATTTGAGTTTGGGCGGTTCAAGGATGAGGATTTGTTTATTCGCTGCTATAGTGCTGGAGGCTGGTGGCGCTGCTGCAGAGAGGGGTTGGGGTGGGGGGCGGCCAAAGTTAGGGGAGCGGGGCACAAGCAGGGAACGGGAGGGAGGGAAAGAGACAGACAAGACACACAGACAGCGGCCAAGGAGAGAGAGAGAAAGAGAAAGACAGACAGACTTTGGCCAACGAAAGACAAATAGACAGTGGCCAAGGAGAGAGGCAGAAAGACAGAAAGATACACAGACAGCAGCCAAAGAGAGAGACAGAAAGACAGCGGCCAAGGCGAGAGAGACAGAAAGACAGCGGCCAAGGAGAGAAAGAGACAAAGACAGAAAGACACACAGACAGCGGCCAAGGAGAGAAAGAGACAAAGACAGAAAGACACACAGACAGTAATCAAGGAGAGACACAGAAAGAAAGACAGATAGCGGCCAAGGAGAGAGAAAGAGATGGACAGACACATCTATTCTAGCACCTGTTAATGTAACAGGCTTAAAGACTAGTTCTGTATAAATTGCTAAAGTTTGTAACATCTGTGCTCCTCAATCTTGTAATACTAATGTGATGGCTCTTGGTCTTTCATTTTGTTTGTAAGTGGTTTCAAACTCGTGACCCACTAGGTACTATTTTGAGGCCCTCGGTATGTTACCATTGTTCTGGAACGTTGCCTGCCTCACTGCTGTAACCTGATTGCAAGCGCTTTCCTGCATCTGTACATGATTGTGAACTAAAGGAAAAACACTACAGTCTCAAATATTTCCTATTTTAGCATCACTAATTGTTTTCTTGTTAAAACGAATTCAGAACAGACAGATTCCACACATTCATCAGTTTCAACATTTTAGGTGCCTGATTTACTCCCTTTTTACAAAACCATGCAAGAGGTTTTTAGCGCCAGAAGGTGTGCTGAATGCTCTGTGCTGCTCCAATGCTCATAGAAACTCTATGACATAGAGCAGCGCAGAGCATTCAGCGTACCAGCTGGCGCTAAAAACCTCTTGTGCAATTTTGCAAAAGGAGGGATTAAAGCTTTGTATCAGAACTATCCAAATTATGGAAATTTGTGGACGTGATGAGAAAATATTTGAGTAGGGTCTTGAGCTGTTTCTGAATCTCAGCATGTGAACTAAAATCCATTGGCAAACAAGTTTTTTTCCCCTTTGTAGGTACATGTTGAGGTACCATTTTGCCCATTGGAAATCTGTCTAAAAGCAGAAGTTTGTTTATGTATGTATGCTATGAAGAACCCAAATCAAACTCCACCCCTTGGCACAAGAAGCAGAAGCATGGTGCAGCCAGATGCATAGTTAGTGGAGGTAAAGTGCCACAGGGAGCCTTTTACCTAGACTGTGATGCCCAAACCTAGTTGCTGGAGGCACCCTAGCCAATCAGGTTTTTCAGGATAGTTACAATGAATATTCTCATGAGAGATACTTACATATACTACCTCTGCTATGTGCAAATATCTCTCATGAATATTCATGGGGGGGGGGGGTAACCTGATTGGCTGGAGTACCTCTGGGTTTGGAATCACTGGCCTAGATGCTGAAGTCCCAGAGGCAGACATCAAATTGTAAAATACTATTGACCCCTACCTGACAGTATATGCAAAATTGGGTAGACCCATCAGATTTTTGGACTAAAACAATGGGACTAGCCCACTCACTTTTTGATTCCTCAATTATCCCCATCTTCAACATTTCATCTACCTCCCTCTTCTTTCTATCCTATGCATCCTGACTCAAGTATGACCTAGCATTGGGGAGAACACATCCTGAAACTGATGTGTTAATGATTGTAACTGCAGCCTCAGTTGTGGCTCTAGTGCTTTCCCGGTTTTAATGGGTTGCTTGTCCCCATTTCTCCTATAGCTGGCACCAAATCCACATTTTCTTCTATCACTTTTCCAACCAGTCCTCTTTTCTACCCAATAGGAGATTGATAAGAAAGACCTCCAGGCAAGATTCACTTCATAGGCCACTGGGCCGAATCATTGGGAAACTACAAAAGAGCCTTGCTGTTTGGCCAACAATCTATTAGTTGATGGTGGGTATCATGAAACCCTCTCTCCTTAGTTTGTGTGGGGGGTTTTTTAATCATAGTATACCTTTTGATGTTCCTGGGTTTGTGCCAGGTTCTTCCTGGCTACTTCCCCTAGCTTTACTCATTTCTTGCACATATTCAGGTATGAGGTTACCTCTCTTTCCTCTCCCACCCAGGCCTCCTTTACCACTTCCAACAAATTTCAGAGCTGCCACCCAAACATAAGCTCAAAGGGAGCTTGGGTCACCTCTCGATTAACAAAATATAGGAAGGTCCTATCCTGGTCAATAATGGCTTTTGGAAATGGAATATTGCAGAGTGATTATATAGATCAGGTGTGTCCAACCTGTGGCCCAAGGGCTGCATGCAGCCCAGTGAAGTATTTTGTGCGGCCCTGGTCGAGGGCGATGCAGTGTTTTCCTCTGCTGTCCCCGGGTGTTTACCGTCTTGCCGGCTCCCTCCTCTGTCTTCCTGTAGCGTTTGTGCAGCCCCAGAAACATTTTTTTCGGACAATGCGGCCCAGGGAAGCCAAAAGGTTGGACACCCCTGATACAGATCATTATGTTAAGATAGTATGAGGATTTCCTCATTGACACAACATGTTTGGTTTTGAATGATTCTTCTGGATGAGGATAGGTCCTATTTTATTTTGGAGTTCTGTTTTTTATATATAACAGTTTACCATAAAAACATTTTATTTATATATATATAAAATGTTTTTATGGTAAACTGTTGTAAGCTTCAGTGGTGTATCAGACAATACACTGAAGCCTTCCGCTCAATGTGCGGTGGCAGCCAAGAAGGCGAACAGGATGCTAGGAATTACTAGAAAAGGGATGGTTAATAAGACTAAGAATGTTATAATGCCTCTATCGCTCCATGGTGCGACCTCATCTTGAATATGGTGTTCAGTTCTGGTCTCCTTATCTCAAAAAAGATATAGCGGCACTAGAAAAAGTTCAAAGAAGAGTGACCAAGATGATAAAGGGGATGGAACTCCTCTTGTATGAGGAAAGACTAGAAAGGTTAGGGTTCTTCAGCTTGGAAAAGAGACAGCTGAGGGGAAGATATGATTGAAGTCTATAAAATCCTGAGTGGTGTAGAACGGGTACACATGGATCAAATTTTTTTTTTTTTTTTTTTTTTTTTAATTGCATCAAGATTTACAAAGACTAGGGGACACTCGCTGAAGTTGCAGAGTAATACTTTTAAAACCAATAGGAGGAAATATTTTTTCACTTAGCGAATAGTTAATCTCTGGAACGCATTGCCAGAGGTTGTGGTAAGAGCAGATTACGTAGCTGTTTTTAAGAAAGGTTTGGACAATTTCTAGGAGGAAATGTCCATAGTCTGCTGTTCAGACAGACATGGGATGGTAGCATGGAATGCTGCTACTATTTGTTATTTTGCCAGGTACTTGTGACTTGGATTGGCCTCTGCAAAGATGGGATACTGGGCTTGATGGACCATTGGTCCATTCTTATATTCTTAAACATACTTTTTAATCATATGGACCAGAATTTGATTAACCCGCTCTACTAATCCATCAGGCTGAGGGTGATGGGCTGCTGTCTATATGCTTTATCTCACATTTTAAACATTCTCTCCAGTGTCTGAGACAAGAAATTAGTCCCCTTATCAGTCAGGATTTCCTAGGGGAATCCTACTTTGTTCAGATGAGGGTATACATCAAGGAATTATTGTCTGGATGGGAATATCTGGAAGGAGTGGAAATGTGGTGGGCAAAAGTGAAAGGAGCAATTGTAAGGGCGACAAACCTTTTTGTGAGGCAAGTAAGTAAAAGTAAGAGGAAAAGAAGGCCACTTTGGTTCTCAAAAGTAGTAGCTGAGAAGGTAAGGAATAAGAGGTTAGCTTTAATAAACTACAAAAGATCGTAGAAAGAGGAAGTCAGGCAAAAATATCTGGAAAAGTTAAGAGAGGCTGGTCTTATAGTCAGGAAAGCAAAGATGCAATTGGAAGGAAAAATAGCTGACACGGTAAAATGGGGAGACAAGAGATACTTTAGATATATACCTTTATTTTAGCTAGCTCCTCACGAACACAACACTCTAAAAATTGATCAGGGTCTATTACTCTTCCATCCCTATTCACGTTTGTCTTCTGCAGTCCTGCTCCCGGTGCTTCAGCCGTGAACACAGAACAGAAATATCTGTTAAGCAATTCAGCCTTTTCTTTATCAGCTTCTACATATTCCTCCCCTTCACCTTTGAGTCTCACAATGCCACTTTTGCACTTCTTCCTATCACTAATATATCTAAAAAAAATCTTTTGTCTCCCCATTTTACTGTCAGCTATTTTTTCTTCCATTTGCATCTTTGCTTTCCTGACTACAAGATTTTAGCAAAGCCTTTGACAGTGTTCTACACAGACGTCTAATAAACTGAGTGCCCTCGGGATGGGTCCCAAAGTGACGGGCTGGTCCATTCTTAACATGTTGAGTGGAAAGTGACAGAGGGGTAGTGATCGATGGAGATCGCTCTGAGAAAAGGGATGTTACCAGTGGTGTGCCTCAAGGTTCTGTTCTTAGACCTGTTCTTTTTAACATTTTTATAAATGATATTGCTGAAGGGTTGTCGGGTAAGATTTGCCTCTTTGCAGATGATATGAAAATCTGCAAAAGAGTAGACACGCTGGATGGTGTGAATAACATGAAGAAAGACCTGGCGAAGCTTGAAGAATGGTATTGAAATTTGGCAGCTAAAATTTAATGCTAAGAAATGCAAGCTCATGCATTTGGGCTGCAAAAACCTGAGGAAACGGTACAGACTAGGGAGCGAAGAGCTTATGTGCAAGACAGAAGAGCGGGACTTGGGTGTGATTGTATGTGATGATTTTAAGGTGGCCAAACAGGTAGAAAAAGTGACGGCAAAAGCTAGAAGGATGCTAGGTTGTATAGGGAGAAGTATGGCTAGTAGGAAAAAGGAGGTATTGATGCCCCTGTATAAGACTTTGGTGAGACCTCATTTAGAATACAATTCTCATTTAATGTACAATTCTAGAGGCCGCACCTTTAAAAAGATATAAAAAGGATGGAGTCGGTCCAGAGGAAGGCTACTAAAATGGTATGTGGTCTTCATCATAAGGCGCATGGGGACAGACTTAAAGATCTCAATCTTTATACTTTGGAGAAAAGGCGGGAGAGGGGAGATATGATAGAGATGTTTAAATATCTATGTATTGTAAATGCGCAAGAGTCGAGTCAAAGACTTTCTAAAAATGTCAGAGACCAGGACCTGTCTTTGTTTCCCTTTCACCCCATTCTCAACCATCCTGTATAGAATGTTAATGATCTCATAAACTGGATACATCATCTCTTCAACCTGGGAGCAGGGAGGGATCCCTTCTTTGCTCCCAGAGAAATGAAGAATTTACTCATAGCCTCTTCTACCTGCCCCTTTTCCACAGGTCCTCTATTACTACTTGATCAGCAAATGGAAATATTTCTTCTAACTGGAACTTCCCTACTTCCTCTATAGGATAGTCCTTTGCCCGAGTGGATACCCAACCTTCCATAGGGGTTAACATTTTCTGCATTCCTACTCAATCCTGACCCATTAAAGGAAAAGGTAGCTTCTCTACTCTGGCTAACCTCAAGGGTTATGGTTTCCTTCCCATGTTATCTTAATTTCATATGTAGGTTGTTTTATATCTCTATGGACATACCACACTTCAACTGCTCCACTAAATATCCCTTTCTTCTGATACCTATCATTTTGGCAAGGGGTCTGAACAATAGTGACTGGTTTCCAATCCAAGAGGGCCAACCTCACCCCTCTAATGCTTGGTCTACTCCCCTCTCTTCCTGAAAGGGGGCAGTGTTCATACCAGAGAAAAAAACATTCCATTAAGGGGGTACTCTCTTTTAAAGTGGCCTTCCCACAATTAAAATATTTTAAGTGAGGTCGGGTATCTTGATGAGGGCCATTATTTGGGTGTTCCAACTTCCCTTTTCCCATGCCCCTGGGCATTATTGCCTCTTGCTTCCCTTCTGGGGATTTTTCCTTCTTCACCCTAGATCATTTCCATGGGTCTTGGGGGTCTAACATAGGGGAAAGTGTTTTGGAGACAGATTCCCCTTGCTTTCAAAATTATGTTTATCCAGGGTTGTGGTCCTTGCCACAAGACCCAAATCTTAGGTGAGGAAGGTAGAATATTAGTGAAATTGTGTTGGAACAATTTCTCTCTCTACTGCAGTTTACCACTTAGGTTCTAACTACCAAGTGGCCCAGTCCATGAGGTTTGAGCTACCTCCTTGGGCTGTTCCCCCTTTAGGAAGTCCCTCTTCCTAAACTTTTTCTGATATTGCTTTAGGGAGAGTCCTAATCAGTCCTGTAGGGCAGCTCATGCCTGGTGGTAGTCCATGGCTTTATTAGCATCTAATGCCCTATAAGCTGCCTGGGCTGCAGCAGTTAAATATGGGGGAAACCTGGATCCTGATGGACTGCTGCCTCCTGCAAGTCCTTCTTGGAGGATTTTGTGGGCTTTAGATGCATAATCGCAGCTGTGTTTTACTGTGGATGCACTTGCACTAACCATGGATGCATTTTCATCTTTTTGGACTGGCCTTGGATGGACTGAGCATTAGAATCCTCTGAAGGGGCATAGGGGGTTAAAGTCCAATGACACTTCACTCTCCTCACATGCCGTGTGGCATGTAGGACATGGATGCTCACCTGTCAGCCATCTGCCGCAAACGGGGCATGAATTCACAGTATCTTATCCTGAGGAGTCCATCTGATGTGCTTTCTTGCAAAAACAAAGCTTGTAGAGTGAAAAAAAACTTTAAATTCAGATCTGGAAAAACCAAGATGGCTACTGTGGGAGCAATTTTACTAATAAAACTGCACGGGAAAACTACGACCCCTAAAATATGGCAATTTTAGGATTTTGGGAGTGTGGGGACCTA
Source organism: Geotrypetes seraphini (assembly GCF_902459505.1). Classification (NCBI taxonomy): domain Eukaryota; kingdom Metazoa; phylum Chordata; class Amphibia; order Gymnophiona; family Dermophiidae; genus Geotrypetes; species Geotrypetes seraphini. Next base: position 126,359,710 of record NC_047092.1, read on the forward strand.
GGGCTAACTCCAAAACCACTTAAATCCTAATTTGAAGACTCCAATATCGATCTCAGAAGCTGGCAGTCTGTTACTCACATTCCTATACCATGTGCTGGGAGCTGCAAGATGGAAGCTAAAACAGCTTACAGGGAGATCCTCTGCCTCAACAAGCCTTGGAACATGGACTGTCGGTCTTCTGACTACCTCTCAGGCACAACAATCCAGCTAGAGACCTCCACCTCACCCAGAAACGCCACACATGAACAGGTGTAAGAACGCAGTTGGCACTGATCCTGGATACACCACTACGGAGCCAAGCAGCCTACGCTTAACCCCACCAGCAGACAAACCTGGGGTGAGCAGTGGCGTACCTAGCATATGTGACACCCGAGGCCCATCATTTTTTGGCACACCCCCCCCCCCATCTGTACGAAAAACATGATTTTTAGTAACAAGCCACATGTCACATGAGTACCTAGGAAAAGGCAGCATCTTACATACTGCAGTGAGCAGTACAACATCAATACACCCATTGTAAAACTAAACAAGCCAGACCAGTACAGATCAATCCTACACCGTCAATCCTAACAGAAAACCATGTCTTTCGAACACACAGAAAACACCTTCGCCTAGTATGGAATGTCATCACAAACTAACCCCTCCCCCTTTTACAAAACTGTAGTGTGGCTTTTAGCCACAGTGGTAACAGCTCTGACGCTCATAGAATTCTAAGCATCAGAGCTGCTACCACCATGGCTGGCGCTAAAAAACGATATACAGTTTTGTAAAAGGGGGGATAAAATAGAAATACATAGACAAAGGTTAAATTGAACCAGCAAGAAGCTGGACTCTGCATACAATGCAACACCACAGAAACAGTGACACATGTCTCCTAAAGCAATAAATAAATAGAAAATTTTTGTTCTACCTTTGTCTTCTCTGGTTTCTGCTTTCCTCATCTTCTTGTTACTCTCTTCCTTCCATCCACTGTGTGCCGTCTCTCTGCCCCTATATGGCACTGTGTGCTGTCTCTCCTATGCCCCTTCCAGAAACTGTATGCCTCCCCCTTCCATCTCTCCTTTAACCCCCATTGGTCTGGCATCTCTCTCCTCTTCCCTCTCCCACTCCTCTCCTCTGCAATCCCTTTCCCTTTTTTCCCTCATTTTCCTTTTCAATTTATTTTCTGCATCTGTCTAGAATACGTTCTTAGCGTCCTGGACTACTGTAACATTTATCTAGGCGCCTTCAAGAAAGTCACCAAGAAGCTGAGATTGGTCCAAAACACCGCCATCCGCCTTATCTTCGGCCTGAAGAAATGGGAACACTTATCCCCCTTCTACCACAAGTTGCACTGGCTGCCATTCGAATCCAGGGTCCTATTTAAGTTCTCTTGCATCTGCTACAAAACCGTATTGGGTATGTCACCTATCTTTACCCCCACTTCAACCTGAACTATAATAATAAGAGCTCCCGCAGAATAACTATGTTCGCTTTCCCCTCACCAAAAGCATGTCATCTTAAAAGATTCCTTGAACGAACCTTCTCTTTTCAAGCGGCCAAACTAAACTCTTGGCTCGCCCAAATTATACTTGACGCCTCTTCATACCTCCACTTTAGAAAAAAGCTCAAAACTCTACTTTTCAATGGACCAAATCCTTAATGCTCCCCTCTTCCGCCTTAACGCTCCCCCTCTCCTCATTATAAAACAGATCGAACTCTCTTCTCTGCATCAGACCAAATCCTCCTCTCCCCCTCAACACGGCCCACCTTTCTTTACTTTTTCCCCCTCCTCCCCCCCTCCCCCCCTCCCAATGATCCCTGCCCCCTCCTCTCATACAATATGCTTTGCTCCCCCTTCTCACAAATTCAATTGTACTCTTACGGTAAATACCGTATATGCTCTGTATTAGTCCTTCCTTACTTAAATTGTCCATGTAAACTAGTTTGACCCTTCGATTGACTTATGTTCTTCTTTTCCAACTGCACTGTATGTAACTCATCTATTTGTTGTGAACCGTCTAGAACTCCCTGGGTATGGCGGTATACAAAAATAAATTATTATTATAGAATACGTTCTTACTACCCTCTCATCAATTTCCTTTTTTACTATCTACCTAGAGCTCGTCACCTCTCTCCCTCACCCCCTCCAGTATTTCCCTAACTCAATCCTTTTCCCCCATCATGTGCCCTCCTTCTCTACCCCCTTCCATCTAGTACCTTCTCTCTCTGTCCACTTCCATCCAGCATGTGCTCCCCTCTTTCTCTCCTCCCATTTCCTTCCTGCATTTGCTCCCTTATCTCTCCCATCTGCACTTCCATCCAGCATAGGCTCCCCTTCTACCCTCCCCACTACCATCCAATGTCTGCCCTTTCTCTCTCCATCCACCCCTCTTCAATCAGCATCTGCCCCCTTTCTTTCCCTCCACTACTCTTCCATTCCAGCAGTCCTGCTCCTTTCCTGTGATGACTATAGCTGTCGGTCCACCCCATTCTGACGTACTTGCTCTGGAGCAGAGTCAGCAGCCGCGTGCTGGAAGGTCCCGCGATGACTCATTGCCGGCTCTGCTCCGGAAGAAGTAAGTTACGTCTGAGGGGGTGGATCTGGCAGATGCAGGAAGTTGCGGCAAAGTCCCGCGATGACTGCGTCTGCTGGGTCCACCCCCTTCGACTTAACTTACTTCTGGAACAGAGCCAGCAGCTGAGTCATCGCGGGACCTTCCTGCACCTCCGCATGGCTGCTGACTGTGCTTCAGGGCAAGTAAGTCAGAGGGGATCCACCGGCAGCCGCATGGAGGTGAAGGTACTGTTGCACAGTAGGACGACCCGGACCTGGCCAGCTGTGCACCCCCCATAAGGTGTGCACCTGGGGCGGATGCTCCCCTCCCTTGGTACACCACTGCATATGAGGAATAACAAAAGTACTGGTTCTGTTCCAATCTAGTTTTCTGTCTTCCCCGCTATTACTTACACCACTGCATATGAGGAATAACAAAAGTACTGGTTCTGTTCCAATCTAGTTTTCTGTCTTCCCCGCTATTACTTTCTCTTTTCTCTTCCACTCACTTTTTTCTTCCTCATTTCAGACAATCTGGTATAGTCAAGGTAATTTATTTTCCCCTTAAGGAGGTTGCACTTTCTCCTCCTGGACCTGTGAAATGTATTCAGATTCAGTTTGTAGGACTAATTAAACATCAAGGCAAACTCCTTGCTAACTTTGAATAAGGGATTTGTACCTTAACAGAAAACTGGGGAAATAAGGTTTATAATCTTAACCAGTGGTACCTTCCACTCCAGCTGGAGTGAGGAAAGGGAAGAAAGCTCAGGAAATCATGGACTCCAGCTAAATATAACAAGAGGCCAGAACACCACAACTGATATCTCTACCGTCTGATCTGAATCAATTTACAACTGCCATAGAGAGTTGTGTGTGCCAGAACTAGTGTAAAAAGAAAACAATGCCCTGCTGACTCTGATCCTATCTAGTTAATAAATCTGCCAGCACACGATCCTCCAAGATAGGGACATTTGTGATTTTCGACGTAGCTGCGGGTTGCGCGAGGAGCCGACGCCCACGGCTTTGAGCAGGGGAGCCAGACAGAAGCTGTAGAACTGCTGGAGTGAGCAGCGGCAGAATAGGGAGGATGGCTGGCTGTGCACCCCCTTGGGGCATGCACCAGGGGCGGACCCCCCCCTTGGTACACCACTGGGGGTGAGCAATGTTTCCAAGTGAACAGTCCCTGAGCCCCAATCTGAATGGTGGGAGCACTGCAGAGCAGCCAACCCTTGGAAGCAAATTTTGTCAGTAAAGTCTGATCTCCTGCAGTCAGAGCTGTCATTGCGGGGAACCTCTGCAGCACGAACACACGAAGTCACAAAAATACTGAAGTTAGAGAAAAGTTAGGAAGAGAACTGGAAGTCAGAGGGCAGTCCTGAGGTAAGAGGGGGGGAGAGTCAAAAATATGTAAATGAATCTTCCTACAAGAGATCTTACGAGATGGGATTGACTATCCACTTGTCCAGTAAAAAAGTGGGATTCTACAAGAACTATCCCCTCTGTAATCCCCTGAAAATAAGACTGTCATTAATTTGGGGTCCAAAAAACACACTAAGCCTTATTTTCGGGGATGTCTTATTTTTTTCATGTACAATGATCATCTCTTCCTCTCCTCCACCCCAATCCTCTTTCCTTTCTCTCCCTATATGCAGTATCTTTCCTCCCATCTCACCCATCCCCTTGTGCCTTCCCTCTGCAGTATCTTTCTATCTCTTCTTCCCCCCCAGTGAAGCAGAACCCTTGAGCAGCATCTTTCTATCCCGCCCATCCCTACACACAGCGGAACCCTGCCGACCCTCCCACTGCGAAACTGAAATACCTCCTGAAAACAGCAGCATCAGCAGCACTTTAAACAGGCTGCTTCATGGTCTTCTGCTGTAGCCTTCCCTTAGCCGCGTCGCTGATAACATCAGTGATGCGACAAAGGGTAGAACCTGGTGTGAGAAGACTACGAAGCAGTCTGTTTAAAATGCTGCCGACGCTGCTGTTTGGCGGGAGGTATGTGTTTCGCAGTGGGACAATTGGCAGGGTTCAGATGGGAGGGAGAGATGGAAAGATGCGCAGGGGGAGCATGGGGACATTCAGGAGGGGCTTCGGGGGTAATCTAGGGCTTATTTTTGGGGTAGGGCTTATATTAAGACCTACCCCGAAAATCATGCTAGGGCTCATTTTCGGGGAAACACAGGTAGCTGATGAAAAAACCAAACATCCCTGCTCTACCAATCTAACTAACTGAAACTAACCTGTATTCTTATCTCTGGACTGAAACAAACAGAAATATAGTCTGACCCCGGTCATGCTATATTTAAACAGTGGGCTATATAGCACAGTTACTTACCGTAATAGGTGTTATCCAGGGACAGCAAGCAGATATTCTCACATGTGGGTGACATCATCCACGGAGCCCCGATGCGGACAGCCTCGCAAGCAGACTTGCTTGTAAAACTTTTAGAAAGTTTGTGACTACCGCACCGCACATGCGTGAATGCCTTCCCACCCGACGTAGAGCGTGCGTCTCCGCAGCGTCTCTTCAGTTCAGATAGCTAGCTAAGAAGCCAACCATGGGAGGTGGGTGGGTTGTGAGAATAGCTGCCTGCTGTCCCTGGATAACACCTGTTACGGTAAGTAACTGTGCATTATCCAAGGACAAGCAGGCAGCATATTCTCACATGTAGGTGACCTCCAAGCTAACCAGAATGGAATGTTGGGAGTGTTGGCAATTTAGGAGAATAAATGTTGTAAAACTGCCTGGCTGAAATGGCTATCGCCTCTGGAAAAAGAATCCAGACAATAATGAGAGGTAAAAGTGTGAACCAAGGATCAAGTGGCGGCTTTGCAGATTTCCTCAATAGGAGTAGATCTAAGGAAAGCTACTGATGCCACCATGGCTCTGACTCGACCCTGTAGATGCAGTCCAGCCTGAGCATAGCAGAAAGACATGCAAGCAGCTATCCAGTTGGAGATGTTGTGCTTGGATACTGGATGTCCTAACTTGTTTGGATCAAAGGAGACAAAAAGTTGAGGAGCAGATCTGTGTGGCTTGATGCGTTGGAAGTAGAAAGCCAAAGCACACTTACAGTCCAAAGTATGAAGAGCTGTTTCTCCATGATGAGGATGAGGCTTTGGAAAAAACACTGGAAATACATTGAATTGGTTGAGATGAAATTCTGAAACCACTTTAGGTAAGAATTTTGGATGAGTACGGAGGACCACTTTGTTATGATGGAATACTATGAAAGGTGGATCCTCTACTAAAGCTTGTAGCTCACTGACTCTGCGAGCAGACGCGAGAGCAATGAGAAAAACCACTTTCCAAGTGAGATATCTGAGATGAGCCGAAGCTATTGGTTCAAAAAGAGGCTTCATCAATTGAGCATTGAGATCCCAGACCACTGGAGGCAATTTGAGAGGTGGCTTGCCATTGAAAAGTTCTTTCATAAATCTGGAAACCACAGGATGAGCAGAAAGGGGTTTCCCTTCTATAGGCTGATGGAAAGCAGCAATTGCACTGAGATGGACTCGAATAGATGTTGATTTGAGGCCTGATTGAGATAAATGCAACAGGTAATCCAAAACTGAAGACAAGGAGGTAGATTGAGGCTCCTTGTGATGAATGGTGCACCAAGCAGAAAATCTAGTCCATTTCTGGTTGTAACGTCTAGTGATAGGCTTCCGAGAAGCCTCTAAAATGTTCTTGACAGATTGAGAGAACTGGAAATTGGCAGTTATGTTGAAAGGTACCAAGCTGTCAGGTGTAGAGACTGCAGGTTGGGATGACGGAGAGACCCCTGACTGTGTAAGCAGAGGGAAAAACTGGTAAAAATAGTGGCTCCATCCTGCTGAGTTGAAGTAGAAGGGAGAACCACGGTTGTCTGGGCCACCGAGGAGCTATGAGAATCATGATGGCATGTTCATGTTTGCATACAGAAAATGATTCGTCCATTCCAGAAGAAAAGCATCTGCCTCGAGGCAATGAGAAGAGTAAATCCTAGAGCAGAACTGAGGCGGTTTGTTGTGGGGAGACGCAAAGAGATCTATCTGAGGAGTCCCCCACTGAGAAAAAATGTGATGGAGAGGCGAGGAATTGTGTCCATTCATGAGGTTGCAGAAGACGACTCAATTTGTCCGCCAGTTTTTCTCTCCTTGAATATAAACCGCTTTTAGAAAGGTGTTGTAAAAGATTGCCCAATTCCACACCTTTTTAGCTTCCTGGCAGAGGGAGAGATCCTGTGCCTCCCTGCTTGTTGATGTGTCTGTCCGAATGAGGACTACTAGATCGTGGAGAAGATACTGAAAAGCTTTTAGAGTTCCAACAGATTTATGTGACACTGATGATCGGTGTTGGACCAATGGCCTTGAGTACAGAGACCATCGAGATGAGCCCCCCAAGTGTAGGTCGAGGAATTTGTTGTGAGGAACTTCTGATGAGAGGGCGTTTGAAACAGTAAACCTCTGGAGAGATTGGAAGAGAGCATCCACCAGTGGAAAGACTGTCAACGAAGGAGTCACTGTAATGTGCTGAGAGTGGGTCAAAAGCCTGCGCCCACTGAGATGCCAGGGTCCACTGAGGAATTATAAGGTGAAGTCTGGCAAAAGGAGTTACGTGAACTCTAGAGGCCATGTGACCTAGGAGAACCATCATGTGTCTCGCTGAAAGTGAAGTGAGGGATGACACTTTGTTACAAAGTTGAATGAGAGCACCCTGACGTTGAAGGAATGCTCTGAGTTGCACAGTATCCAGTACTGCTCCGATGAACTGTAGAGTCTGAGAGGGCTGTAATTGGGATTTTGGAAAGTTGATTTCGAACCCCAAGCTTTGGAGGAACCAAGTAGTCTCTTGGATCGCTACAATAACCTCCTGAGATGTTGAATCTTTGAGCCAATCGTCCAGTTACGGGAAAACCTGAAGACCATAGTTTCGCAGAGCTGCTGGTACCACCACTAGGCACTTGGTGAAGACCCTGAGAGATGATGCCAGGCTGAAGGGTAGCACTCTATACTGAAAATGATGATTTATGACCCAAAATCTGAGGAACTTGCGAGATGCTGTATGAATGGAAATGTGGGTATAAGCCTCTTTGAGATCCAGAGAGCATAACCAATCATTCTGATCTAGAAGGGGATACAAGGATGCTAGAGACAGCATCCAAAACTTTTCTGACAAGAAATTTGTTGAGTGTTCTGAGATCCAAAATAGGTCACAGATCGCCCATCTTCTTAGGAACTAGGAAGTAACGGGAGTAAAACCCCCTCCTCTGCTGTTCCAGGGGAACTTCCTCGATGGCACGGAGACGAAGCAGAGCTTGAGCTTCCTGAAGAAGAAGGAGATGGATTGGAAGGATACTCTCTTGGGGGAAGATCTGGAGGAATCTGGATGAAATGAAGAGAGTAACCTTCCCTGATGATAGAGAGGACCCAGAGGTCGGATGTAATGAGCTCCCATTGGTGGTAATAATGATGGAAACGGTTCCCTATGGGAAGAGGAGAGGACACAGGCAGAACGATTGAGGTTATGCTCTGTGTGAGATAGTCAAAAAGACTGAGAGGCCTTGGGTGCAGCAGGAGTCTGAGGTTTTTGCTGTCATTGCTGCTGCTGCTGTTTCTTAGGAGGCGGCCTTGAATAAGGAGCTGCCTTCTGAGGAAAACGCCTCTGGTAGGAAGGAACAGGTCTATAACCTTTGTCAGTGAAAGGCTTTGGCTTTGGTCTAATGATGGAAGCAAAGGACTTCTCATGCTCGGATAAGCGTTTGGTAGCTGCCTCAATAGAGTCATCAAACAACTCATTGCACTGGCATGGGATGTTAGCCAGTCAATCTTGCATATTCGGGTCCATGTCTATGGTACGAAGCCAGGCAAGGCGATACATGGCCACCGAAAAGGCAGTGACCCTAGAGGACAGTGCAAACGCATCATGCAGATTGAATGCTGCTCCTTGTGACCCTGGGCAAGTCACTTAATCCTCCATAGCCCCAGGTACGTTAGATAGATTGTGAGCCCACTTGGACAGAGAGGGAAAATGCTTGAGTACCTGATTGTAAAAACCGCTTAGATAACCTTGATAGGCGGTATATAAAATCCTAATAAAACTTAAACTTAAAAAACTTAAACGAGATGCATGCGAAGTTGACCCAGAGTGTTGTGTAGTTGTTGAAACTCTGGAAGTCGATGTTGGGGAAGATATTTGAAAAAAACCAGCATGACGTTGACCAAATGCTTGAGATAAGATGTGAAGACAAAGTTGTAGTTCAAAACTCGGGTTGTCATAATTGAATTTTGACACAGTCGACGACCAAACTTGTCCATAGTCCTGCCCTCTCTTCCAGGCCGGATGGTAGCGTAAACCTTGGCAGGATTGGTTCTTTATAAAGAAGATTCCACAAGAAGAGACTGATTGAAACTTCTCAAATCTCTTACAGTGGACTATTCGATATCGAGATCCCAAATTTGTTAGCACAGCAGGAACTGAATATGGTGTCTCAAGATTTATTTTGAAAATTTGAGAAAGAATGCCATTTATGGGTAATTTGAGAGACTCCCTAGGGGGATGAGGCATTCCCAGTTCTTCCAGATACTCAGAGTATTTTGAGTCAGATTCTAAAGATATGTTGAGATCCTTACTCATTTTACATAGAAACTTGGTAAAGTATACCGGGTCTGAAGAGGTATTACCATTGAGGAGAAGGTGATCAAGGACCCCTTGAGGTACCTCTCATAGCAGAGAACGAAGGTGAAGCTTCTCTGGAATATTGATACCTGATATCTGAGTCCAGAGGCAAAGATGACCCACTTCTGGAATGTGAAGAGAACCTCACAGGAGAAGAATTTGACTGACGAGAGTGGTGAGGTTCCACAACAGATCTCCTCGATGAAGGAGTTTGTGGTCTCAAAGAGCCTCGATGCCTGGAGAAATGAGACCTGTCTCGAAAAGAAGACCTGGGCCTTGATAGAGAAGTATGTCTCGAATCACGATCTCGTGATTGAGTCAGATCCAGTCTGGAAGATGAATGTTGAGGTGTCCTCACCCTGTGCCTCGAAAAGGGCAACGCCTTATGTGAAGAGGTAGGGCTGGAAGTTGGAGAACGAGGTTGAGACACTAAAAAGGATTTGGCTCCTTGTAATGAGGTATCTCAAGGCACTCTTAAGGACTTGACTCCTTGTATGAAGTGTGTAGACTGAGCTCGAGGCACTCGCAAGGACTCAACTCCTTGGATAGAGTGTGTATATTCATCTGGAGGCACTCTTGAGGATTCTACTCCTTGTATAAAGTGACTAGGTTGAGTTTGAGGCACTGCCAAGGACTCGACTCCTTGTAATACTGCTGAGTGCTCAGGCTGGACTGCAGGAAGCAAGAATCGAGGCAGGAGTGAATTGGGCAAGCATGTTACCAAACTCCTGAAGCAAAAGTTGCCAACATATTCTGCAAAACTGGCACTGAGACCACTGAATCTGGTACATTTGGTGTGGCTATAGTCTCCGAGGAAGACAACCTCGAAGAAGAAAGATGTCTCAATTTTGAGACATGTTTCTTTGGAAGCTTCAAAACCACTGGCTCTAAGGGTGGCATGTTCGGAGGAGTTGGCTTAGCTATCTACCTGAGGGAGACAGTGAGGATAACGGCTCCTCAGGAGAAGATTTAGCAGATTTCCCTGAAGACGAGGATTTCCCAAACGAGGAAGGTTTGATTAAGGTCGAGGTGAAAGGTGGTAGTCCTATAGAAGACTTGACTGGATTCGGGGTCGAGGTTGAAATCGGAGTCAGGGCCTTAGATTAAAGGCTTATCCATGCCGCCGAATATTTTTTCTACCTGAACTCAACGATGTTTAAGGGCTTGAGTTTGAAGCGTAGCACAGCGGGCACACGACTCTAGACGATGGTCGGGTCCTAAACACTGTACACACCAGTTGTGTGGGTCAATGAGGGAGATCGCATGCTGGCAGCGGCTACACTTCTTGAAGCCTGTGACCGGCTGGGACATAGAATGAAAAACAGCCACGGCTAAATCAAAGCCTGCTGGCTGAGGCTGCAGGTTAGGCTCCGCCGTGACATGAAGAAAAAAAGAAACCAAACATTATTTTTTTTTTTAAATAAAACGCGCAATAACCATAGCGACTCTGTAAGGAAAAAGAAACACGAGCTGCGGTGAGAGAAGGCACGAGTAGAACTAAGTCTAGTGCAGAGCGTCAAAACGAGGACTTCTCGGCTCTGGGTAAAACTGAGAACATCAGGTTGGAAGGCAGTCACGCATGCGTGGTAGTCGCAAACTTTCTAGGAGTTTTACAAGCAAGTCTGCTTGCGAGGCTGTCCGCCTCAGGGCTCCATGGATGACGTCGCCCACATGTGAGAATATGCTGCCTGCTTGTCCTGGGATAAATCCTTAAAACCTTTGACACCATGCAATAATCAAAAATTGAGGCACAATTTTATTAACTTGTTTAACAGACTACAGAGAAGAAATGATGCAACAAACCACCTTGATATCTTATTAACCCCTTTAGTTGTAAATCAAGCAACAGTTTCAGCAGTCAAATAAGCATAATATACTATAGTTTATATTCTGGAAAATTGACTCCCCATTTAATCTTAAACAATTTGAGCTTCAACACAATCCCAATCAGTTTACCACAACACAAAAATTGTGAAATCTTATTTTCTAAAGTTTTATAAAGGGAGTCTGCATTAGGGGAAGAGGCACCATACTCAAAATATAATTTTTTTTAGGATTTATTTACTGCCTTATTGAATAAATTCTTTTAATGTTGGTCATAAATTTAAGGGATTGTGTGATCGCTTTTGGTGGCTCTCCTCTTTCAGGACCATAAATCCTCTCTCCCCCTATCATCACACTAGCCAAAATGTTTAAAAAATAACAATTCCCCACCCTAAGCAACACCCCTGTTGAGGTTTTACCCCTTAGGTATTAGAACCACTAAGGAAGGGGATGGGAGGGGATTGTCTCTCCAAGGTTTACACCAAAAGGTAATATTACAGTCAGGGGCAAGAACTATTCCCATTCGCTTCTACCCTGCCTTAGGGTGGGAGATTGGATTGTAACTGATCGAGTGATACATAAGGGAGAATGGTGAGAACACATGTTATGGTAAGTAACTGCTTTATCCTAGGACAGGGGTGTCAAACTCAATCACATAAGGGGCTGAAATCTAAAACATAGGCTAAGTTGCAGGCCAAATTTTTTATCAAGATACTTAGGGGTCCTTTTATTAAGGAACGCTAACCGATTTAGTGTGCGCTAAATGCACACCTTAATAAAAGGATCCCTTAGTCTTAGAAGTATAGGGTTACAATCTCTCCAACCCCACACCGGATCTGTGATGTAATCTGACATATTGTAATCATAAAACAGAAAATAAAATTATTTTTTCTACCTTTTGTTGTTTGGTCATTATTCAAATCATGTTGGTCCCAGGCTTCTGATAACTCGCTAGCCAGGGTCTCTTGCCCATTCGTCGTTTTCTTCTTTCTCCGTGCTAACTATCCATCTTCCATCTCTGTCCTCCCTTTCCATTTCCCTTCCCCCCCAGGAAGTCTGGCATCTTTCCTTTTTTGTCTCCATCCCTGCAGCTGCAGCAATGGACACCCACCATCCCCAGATCCACCATCTCTCCTTTTCTCAACTACCCTTTTGTCCACTATCCCTTGTGTCCAATTTCTCTCCATTTCTGTTCCTTCCTTCCATTCCATTGTCCACCATCTCTTTCTCTCTCCTCTGTTTTAGACCCATTATTTCTTCCCCTCCCTGTGATTTGGCCCACCATTACTTCCCTCCCTCCATCCCGATCCCGGTCTCCTCTTCAAAGAAGCCTGCAGAGGATCGCAGGTCGGCTGTAGTGAACCTTGCAGGCTGCCTTGGCCACCGCAGCACATTCCCTCCGACGTATGGGACTGCGGCAGAGGGAACGTGCTGCGGAGGTAGACAGCAGCCTATGAGGTTCGCCACAGCTGACCGGCGATCCTCTGCAGGCTGCTTTGAAGAGATTAGGAAGCTGGATGGAAGGAAGGAACAGAGGACCAAATCGTAGGCCAAATTTAATTATCCTGCAGGCCAAATTTGACCCACGGGCCTGGGTTTGACACCCCCTGTCCTAGGACAAGCAAGCAGCATATTCTCACACATGGGACTCCCTAACTTACTGCAAAGGGATGGAGGGAGAGTTGGCCATTAAGAGATTAAATTTTGTAAAACTGCTTGGTCAAAGTGATCATCTCGTCTGGAAAAGGATTCCAGATTGCAGTGACAGTGTGACCTAAGGACCAAGTAGCCGTCCTGCAGGTTACATCAGTGGGAGCTGATGGTAGCAGTGCTGCAGAGGTGGTTTCCTACATGCATTGAAATGATTGATGGGGGTCAGAAAAATAGAGATTGGTGAGGGTACTTTGAGAGATACCAATCTGTCAAGTTTAATGACTGTAGATTGGGATGTAAACGAGATCCTTGTCTGAATAAGAAATGATGGAAAAGTTTAAGAATATTGGATCTTTGACCTTGAGGTGAAGTAGAAGGGAGAATCACCGTTGTACAGGCTTCCGATGGCAAGCAGAGATATCCATTCAAGCAGAGATATCCATCCACTTAAGATGAAGAAGCATTTTGATAAGAGGAGAAATTGGAGAAAACAGAGAGGAGGGGACTGGTCCAATCAAGGAAAAAAAAAAAAAAGCCTCCAGTGCTATACAATGAGGGAGTATTGTCTAAAACAGAATGACAATTGGATTGGAAGGGTAAACACAAAGAGGAACATGTGCCGAGTAAGTTCTCGGGTCTAAATCTGTTGGGCCCTTTGATAAGGAGTCGAAGAACCAGTAACCCCCTGTGATGTGTAGAATACAGCACAAGTAGAGTGACCTAGAATACTAGGAGGAGATAAGATGAAGTGCACCCAATTAATATACATTATCTATATACCAGAAGTCAAAATGAAAAACTGACCTGTGTGGAATGCCGAGCAGGAGCAAGCCAGAAAGGAACTTATTAATGTTAGAAAGCAGAAATGTCTATGCTTAGCATGTGTACAAGAGACTTTCAGTCCAGAGACTTGCACAAAAGAGAAAAAAAACATCCTAAAAAGGATGTAGTGGCCTCCTCCTCCTCTACAGTCACACCCAAACCTCTGGGTCCTCTAGATGAAAATAGAGACGGAGTAAATGGGTTTGATAAGAATGTTCCATGATAACTGTAGGGAAAGAGTCTCTTTTAGTAACTGGCAGCCTTCTGGATGTTGTGTAGAGCATTGGTTCCCAACCTTGTCCTGGAGGACCACCAGGCCAGTCGGGTTTTCAGGATAGCCCTAATGAATATACATGAATGAGATCTGTATATAATGGAGGTGCCAGGCATACAAATCTGCTCCATGCATATTCATTAGGGCTATCCTGAAAACCTGACTGGCCTGGTGGTCCTCCAGGACAGGGTTGGGAATCACTGGTGTAGAGGCCTTGATGATACAGTGGAAGGCATGCCTTAGTGAAAGAAGCCAGGTTGACCTTGCTGGTAAGGTGAAGCAGAGCCCAGCAATGGATATTATAGGGCCGAGAATATAATTCACAGGCTCCAATAATTGTGAAAAACATCCATTGTGCTCCATAATGTAATGGAAGCACAGGAAAACCAACCACCCTGCAGAACCTGCACCCTGCAGAATCTGCACATTATAGTGGAATACCGAAGCAGGTGGAACGTATTGACTTAGAGAATTTTTGATGACTGTGCCCAAAACAAGGGAAGGAGTTCAAATTAACAGAGCTATAGTGTCAGAAGCACATCATAGTATGGAGAATCTCCCATGTATATGAAAATGAAGTAGAAACAGTGCTTGAATATGGCAGTCACCAATAAGTCCTGTGAGAAACCCCCCATTGAGCAATATGAGAGTCATAATGAAGTAATATAATGCAGGGAAAAAATGCATGACTGAGGCAGGTTGTATAACTGCCCATCAACATTCTATCAATGAGAGTCAGTGATATAGGGAGAGGTCATCCTACTCCCGCTGCAATTGTGGTGGTTGCCCAGAAGCTGAAGGTGTAGAAGAAGATGGTCTCCAATATGAAGGAGTTTGTTTAGAAGACTTCTTTAATGAAAGAAACAGACTTTGCGTTATTCAGAGGAGTCCAAGTCTGATTATGCTGAGCTAGATTTTGTGCAGCTACTTCAATAGCATTGCCAAAAAGCTTCTGCCCCAGGCACAGAATGTTGGCCAATCTATTTTGGACATTGATATCCATATCAGAAATCCTGAACCAAGCCAAGCATCTCATATCTATAGACAGAGCAGACACGCGAGATAATAGCTGAAAAGCACTCATGAATGATCTTGGAAGATATCTCGCAGTCTGTGTAAATGATTGAATAGTGTGCTGATATTCCGGAAGATATTCCGATGGGACATATTGCACAAGTCCAGTCAACCAACATATATGATGTTGGAGATACTGAGACATGTAGAAAGAGTAATTGAGAACTATGCTCAATAGCATATAATTTTTATAAAGGCGACAGTCAAAAGCGTCCATGGCACAGCTCTCACAACCTGGAGGTACTGAAACATACACCCTGGTAGCGAAGTATTTTTAAAGGGTCGATTCCACTAACAGTGAATGATGTGGAAGTTGAGAACTAATAACGACACTGCCAGGAACACCACGGAGAACATATCTGTAGACTTTGGAGCCCTGGGTGAGAAGTTGAGGAGGATGGAAGCGCAGGTGGTCTTCTCGATCCTCCCAGTGGGGAGAGCCAGGGAGGATCGTATCCAGTGGACAAACGACTGGCTGCATGGATGGTGCAAGGAGATGAACTTCGGATTCCTGAACCATGGAGAGGCGCTGCAAGGACTTCATGGAGAGGCGCTTCAGGGACCTGACGGACTTCACCTGACCAGAAGGGGAAAGAACGTCTTTGGACACTAACTAGCCCGCCTACTTCGTAGGGCTTTAAACTAGGTAAGTTGGGGGAGGGTACCCACTCACGTGCTGGTGCAAGTAACCAACTTGGCGAGGTAAATTGCCAATCCATTTCTGAGTCCGAGGTAAGTACACACATTGCAAACAGTATTATAGGAGTCCAATTAGCTCAAGCAGGAATATCTACACAGAGACATAGCAAATATAAGGTATGGAGGGCTATGTACGTTAATGCCCACAGTTTGGGCAATAAGATTCTGGAATTAGAGATGGAAATGAGAAACGCCGACCTAGATGTGGTGGCGATATCCGAGACTTGGTTCACGGACTCCCATAGGTGGGATATGACTATACCAGGATACAACTTACTTCGGCGGGACAGAGAGGGCAAAATGGGAGGAGGGGTAGCACTATACACTAAAGAGGACATCAAAGTTACCAAAATCACAGATGTCAAGTACACCGGGGAATCCCTCTGGATGAATTTGGCTAGGGGGAAGGACAAATGCCTGTATCTTGTGTAGTATTCAGACCTCCAAGACAACAGGAGGACATGGATATAGAATTAGTCGAAGACATTGAGAATATCACTTTGCGTGGAGACACAGTATTGTTAGACTTCAATATGCCTGATGTGGATTGGAATAATCTTTCCGCTATGACCAGTGGCAGCAGGAAGCTATTAACCTCTATAAAGGGAGCGAGACTCAGACAAATGGTATTAGAGCCCACTAGGGATCGGGCGATACTAGACCTAATACTCACCAACAGAGAAAGTGTCACAGAAGTCTCAGTAGGCGATACGTTGGCCTCCAGTGACAACATGATATGGTTCAACCTCAGGAAAGGTTTCACTAAGTCAAGCACATCAACCAAGGTCCTCAACTTTAAGGGCACAAGCTTCGAAAGCATGGGAGATTTTGTCCATCGGGCACTGCAAAACCATGCCGAAACAGATAATGTAGAGGTAATGTGGTCAACTCTGAAATCAACCTTACACGAAGCAACCAACCGCTATGTCAAATCAGTAAGTAAACGGCTAAGAAATAATAGACCACAGTGGTTCTCTGTGGAAATCTCAGACCTCATAAAAAAGAAGAAAAGAGCGTTCATCCTCTACAAACCATCAGGGAAGCGAGAATCCAAGGAAGACTATCTGGCAAAGTCAAAAGCGGTCAAAACGGCAGTCAGGGAGGTCAAACTCCGAATGGAGGAGAACCTTGCGAAGAACATCAAGAAGGGCGATAAATCCTTCTTCCGGTATATTAGTGACAGAAAAAGAAACACAGATGGGATAGTAGTACGCCTTAGGAAACCTGATGGGAACTATGTAGAATTGGACTCCGACAAAGCCAAACTTTTAAATGAATACTTCTGCTTGGTCTTCACTTGCGAGGCGCCAGGATCTGGCCCTCAGCTGCCGACGAGGGAAAACTCAGAAGACCCGTTTCGAAATTTCGAGTTTACGCCCAGCAGTGTCAATGAGGAGTTATCAAGACTCAAGGTGAACAAAGCTATGGGACCGGACAAACTACACCCCAGGGTGCTCAGGGAGTTGAGTAACGTCCTGGCGGAACCGTTATCTGCGCTCTTCAATCTTTCCCTAAGTACAGGAAGAGTCCCATTGGATTGGAAAATGGCTAACATCATTCCACTCCACAAAAAGGGATGCAGGATGGAGGCTAAGAATTATAGACCGGTGAGTCCCACATGAGTAAACTTATGGAAACGCTAATCAAACGCCAATTGGATACGATCCTGAATGAGGAGAATCTACGAGATCCCCATCAACATGGTTTTACGAAGGGAAGGTCCTGCCAATCAAATCTGATCAGCTTCTTTGACTGGGTAACAAGAAAGCTGGATATAGGGGAATTCCTGGACGTCGTGTACTTGGACTTCAGCAAAGCGTTTGATAGCATCCCACTCCGCAGGTTATTGAGCAAGATGGATTCGATGGGACTGGGTGAAACATTAACCGCATGGGTTAGGGACTGGCTTAAAGGTAGACTTCAGAGGGTAGTGGTAAACAGTACCCTCTCCGATACAATGGAGGTGATCAGCGGAGTGCCGCAGGGTTCAGTCTTGGGCCCGATCCTATTTAACATCGTCGTAAGAGACTTGGCTGAGGGGCTTCGAGGTAAAATTACATTATTCGCCGATGACGCCAAACTATGCAACATAGTAGGCAACTGCACAACAGATGAAAGCATAGTGTCCGACAAAAGCTCAATGCCCGACAGTATGACGCAGGACCTACTCCTGCTGGAGCATTGGTCAAAAACTTGGCAACTAAGTTTCAATGCCAAAAAATGGAAGGTCATGCACCTTGGCGGCAAAAGTCCATGCAGGACTTACACCCTAAATGGTGAGATCCTAGCAAGGACTGTAGCAGAACGTGACTTGGAGGTGATCATTAGCGAAGACATGAAGACTGCCAATCAAGTGGAGAAAGCTTCATCCAGGGCTAGACAAATCATGGGCTGTATCCGTAGAAGTTTCGTCAACCGTAAGCCCGAGGTCATAATGCCGTTGTACAGATCCATGGTGAGACCCCTTCTGGAATACTGTGTACAATTCTGGAGGCCGCATTATCAAAAAGATGTGCGGAGAGTTGAGTCGGTTCAGTGAATGGCCACCAGGATGGTCTCAGGTCTCAAGGATCTCCCGTATGAGGAACGACTGGGTAAGTTGCAGCTGTACTCACTCAAGGAACACAGAGAGAGGGGAGACATGATCGAGACATTCAAATATGTCACAGGCCGTATCGAGGTGGAAGAGGATCTCTTTTTCCTTAAAGGACCCACGGCAACAAGAGGGCATCCGTTAAAAATCAGGGGTGGGAAATTTCATGGCGACACCAGAAAATATTTCTTCACCGAAAGGGTGGTTGATCGCTGGAATAATCTTCCACAACAGGTAATTGAGGCCAGCAGCGTGCCAGATTTTAAGAAAAGATGGGATTGGCATGTGGGATCTCGTCATGGAGGTAGTTAGGGGGTGGGCCATTAGTGTGGGCAGACTAGATGGGCCGTGGCCCTTTTCTGCCATCATATTCTATGTTAAATCCTGGAAAAGGAAAGAGTATGTAAAGGGAATCTAGGTGACTTGGAGCAGACTTGATCGATAAAGGCATTTCCCATTCTTGAATAGAATCTGTTTGAACAGATTGTGAAATGGCAACTGGCAGAATTCCTGAGGATGTTCTTGAAAATATAAAATATCCAGAAATGCAGGAGATGATACACCAGCCTCCATTGTAACTGGTAAGTCTTTGCAGAACTGATTAATGGAGGTAGCAAAGGCAAGTCCCTCGGATGACGAATTGTTGGTGAAAAGTGTGGGATCAAAAGACTATGGTTCAGAAAAAGAAACCCCATACTGTGAGTCAGTGGAATCAGAAAAACCTCTGGAACAGGAAGTTTACAAGAAGCCCTGCGACGCTTCTGGTACTGGTCCGATAAGGAGTCTGAAGTGTCCTGATGAAGATCCTTCTTTTGCTTCAAAACAGATGATCGTTTTGATTTGGAATGATCCAGGGAAGAAGAGGTCATATGATATGCAGTAACTAGTCGATGCCTTGAAGGAGAACATTAAGATGACATTGAAGTTGTAGAAGTATCATGCCTGGAGGGATATTGGCATCAGGAGATAAAAGAATGATGCCTTGGAAGAGATCCTTAAGCAGTATTTTGGTGCTGCAATGGATCAATGGTATTGGTACCACAGGGCCTCGAGGTGTTATGTTCCAAAGGGCCCGGTACCGAGGGAATTGATTGCAGAAGATGCATACAATGTGATTTAAAAACAATGGCAATTTCCCTGTGGAAGAATTCATCAAGCTTCTGCCGGAAGGACTGCACCAGTACCAATGGTTCAGTAGGCAGTACAGTTGGTGCTGAAGATTGTCTCGGTACGGGTGACTTCAAAGGGGATGCATACCATATAGGAGAGACAACTGGAGGATCTGCAGAACGATGATGTCTTATGGCCTGCATCAAGCAACTTGATGGTGTTGAGGCCTGCGACAGCTGTGAAACAGCATGCACCAGTACTGAAGGCTCATCAGCCGGTACCTTTTGGTGCAGCAGGTTGTCTTGGAGAGGGTGACCTCAATGAGACTGCTCACCTAGAAGGGAGACAACCTGCAATGTAGGAGGTGGTGTTGATAAGCGGCCTGCATTGAGAGACTCGATGGTGTAGAGAGTTTTAACACTTGTTGGGAAGTAGAATCTTTAGTAGTAGATTTCTTCGGTGAAGAGAGACTCCCCAACTCCGATATTGATGCAGGAGGTATCATTGATGGCTCCAGTACCCTGGTGTCCATGCTAGAGAAAACAGCTTCTCTTGCTGAATCTGATGGGCTAGTGCTGCTTGATTTATCTCCTAGTCTCACTTTAAAAACGAATTGCAGCTTATGGAGGATCACTGGTGCACTTTTCCTCTGCCATGGACCCACCCCTCCTCTGACCTAATGTCCTGTTTTGGTCTGGGGCGGACCACGGCAGAGGGAAAGTGCACTGGCGATCCTCTGCAGGCCATAATTATTTTTTAAAGTGAGACCGGGAGACCAGGGGGACGCTGGATGATGGTGGAGAGAAGGGGGAAGAGCAAACGGCTAAAAAGGTAAAAAAGGGAGTCAAAATTTTTTTCAGATATATAAGTGAAAAGGAGGAAGATGAAAAATGGAATTGCTAAACTAAAAGATGCTAGGAACCGATATATGGAGAGTGATGAGGAAAAAGCAAACGTGCTAAACAAATACTTCTGCTCTGTGTTCACGGAAGAAAATCCTGGAGAAGGACCGAGATTGTTTGGCAAAGTTACATGGGAAAATGAAGTAGATTCTGCGTCGTTCGCGGAGGAAAGTCTTTATGAACAACTTGAAAAACTGAAGGTAGACAAAGCGATGGGACTTGGCGGGATCCATCCCAGGATAACGAGGGAGCTCAGAGAGGTTCTGGTGGGTCCTATTAAAGACTTGTTCAACAAATCTCTGGAGATGGGAGTGGTTCCTGGGGATTTGAGAATGTGGTCCCTATTCACAAAAGTGGTCACAGGGATGAAGCGGGAAACTACAGGCTGGTAAGCCTCACTTCAGTTGTTGGAAAAATAATGGAAGTGTTGCTGAAAGAAAGGATAGTGAACTTCCTAGAATCTAATGGGTTACAGGATTCGAGGCCACATGGCTTTACTAAAGGTAAATCTTGTCAAACGAACCTGATTGAATTTTTTTGATTGGGTGACCAGAGAACTGGATCAAGGACATATGCTAGATGTAATTTACTTAGATTTCAGGAAAGCCTTTGACACGGTTTCTCATAAAAGGCTCTTGAACAAACTTGAAGGGCTGAAGTTAGGACCCAAAGTGGTGAACTGGATTAGAAACTGGTTGACGGACAGACGCCAGAGGGTGGTGGTTAATGGAAGTCCCGCAAGAGCTGACTATAGCCATTCAGAGATCGGCGCGGGCTCAGGCAGGAGTGTGGAGAGCTTGCTCCTGATCTCTGCGCTTCTGGCCTGTGGCGCCGCTGGCTGGGATATTCGCTGGACCACTAGGTATGACGGCAGCGAACAGGTGGGTGGGTTTTAAAGATGCAGCAGTGGTGGGGTTTGTTTTATTTTTAAAAAAATGCGGTGGGGGTGCTAAAATATGTGGCGGGAGTGTGAAAAAGATGCGGCAGCAGCGGGCTTAATAAATTTTATATCTTCACTTCATAAAACGCACTTTCATTTCCACCCCCTTTTGGGAAGTAGAAAAAGTGTGTCTTATGGAGCAAAAAACATGGCAAATAGCTACGTGGCTGGTGGGCGTGAAGATTGCCTGGTCACTTGCCTACCTGGTGTGAAGGTGGCAGACCTCATGCATCAGATAGGATCTTAGACAGTGATGAGGAGGAGCCAGCTGTCTTGGTACATGTAGCTACCAATAACATAGGAAAATGTGGGAAGGAGGTTCTGGAAGCAAAATTTAGGCTCTTAGGTAGAAAGCTGAAATCCAGATCCTCCAGGGTAGCATTTTCAGAAATGCTCCCAGTTCCATGTGCAGGACCCAAGAGGCAGGCAGAGCTCTGAAGTCTCAATGCGTGGTCGAGACGATGGTGTAGGGATGAGGGATTTAGATTTGTTAGAAACTGGGCAACCTTCTGGGAAAGGGGGAGCTTGTTCCAAAAGGATGGACTCCACCTTAATCGGGATGGAACCAGGCTGCTGGCGCTAATGTTTAAAAAGGAGATACAGCAGCTTTTAAACTGAGATGTGGGAGAAAGCTGACAGTCGCCAAGGAATGGATGGTTCAGTGTAAGGTATCCTTGAAGGATACTATTGAAACAGGATATTTAGGAAGTCCCAGTAGAGAGGTTCCAATAATGGTGAAAGAAAGCCAGGAGGGTTTAAGAGGCAGAGTAAAAGACTCAAATTTTCCCTGTCTTCTCAGCAGCCTGTAGTTACAAGGGAAAAACACAATTTGAGGTATCTGTATACAAATGCTAGAAGCCTAAAAAATAAAATAGGAGTTAGGGCTCCTTTTACAAAGGTGCACTAGGGCCTTAACGCGCGCAATAGCACATGTTAAATTCCCGAGCGCGCTAGCCACTACTGCCTCCTTTTTAGGAGGTGGTAGATTTTCAGCTACCACGCGGTAATTTTGTGTGTGTGCTAAAAACCCTAGCGCACCTTTGTAAAAGGAGCCCTTAGAGTATATAGCACTGAATGATGAGGTAGATAAAATAGGCATCTCAGAGACCTGGTGGAAGGAGGACAATCAATGGGACACTGTATTACCTGGGTACAAATTATATTGCAAGGATAGAATAGATCAAATTGCAGGGGGATTGCGCTAGATGTTAAAGAGGGAATTGAATCAAATCAAATAAACATTCTGCATGACATAGATAGCAGTGTGGAATCCTTATGGATAGAAATTCCATGTGTGAAGGGAAGGAATATAAAGGTAGGGTTATATTACCGTCCCCTGGACAAAATGAGCAGACAGATGAAGAAATGTTTTCAGAGATTAGGAAAGCTAGAGAATTGGGCAACAGTATAATAATGGATGATTTCAATTCTTTTTGAATTTCTCCAAATTTTGAGATTATATTAACAGTGTATGGTTGCTCCTGCTGTAATGTGTGGAAGGTCTTCAACGTTAGCCTGCTCCACTTGAATTTGATTTTTATTTTTGATGATATTGTGTCATATTAAATTTTTTTTGGAGAGTGTGATTTGGATGACCATAATTCCTGAAGAGGGTTTAAATTCTTGTCTGTTTAAATATATGTGGAGTTTCTTTGGCCCATGATTAAAGTGTGCATGCTTGACTATTTCAGGCTAGAGAGTTGTGCGGGGTCAGGAATCCCACCCGTCCCCGCGAGGAATCCCCTCCGTCCCCGCCTGTTCCTATAAACTTCAGAAATAGTTATTTCATTTAATTATGCTACTGAATTAAAGGCTCTGGTAGAGACCCATTTACAAATAAGCAGAGACTTTATTAATTTGGAAATATTAATTGGGAAGAATATATACTTTGCAAACGGGTTTCTACCAGAACCTCTAATGTAAATATAAAATATAAATAATCAGCTGATGAGAACACCCAAGCTGTCAGCTGAGGACTTCCTTTGCAGTTGGCCAGGGGTCCCTTTTGCCAAGCTTGGCAGGCAGCAGTAGCATCCCTGAATCACAGATGCTGGCATTTCAGTGGCTCATGGATGTTGCCAGCGACTGCTGTGCTTGATGGAGGGGAGTTCTGGCTGTCTCTAGAGGAGGTCCTCTGCTAGCGGTGCTTGGGGATCCCCACTAGTCACAACAAGGGTCAACAAGTACTTCAACACTGTAGAAATAAAACCAGAAATGCATTTCCTTTTCTTTTGAACACAATACAGATATATTTTAGTTAATAAATTCCGTTTTTTACCTTTGTTGTCTGGAGACTTATTTTTCCATAAAGTTAGTCCCAGTTTCTTTTTTCCATTTTTCCATCTTCTTTAAATTCTTCTGTTGCTGTCCTTTGGTTCTTCCTACCATGGTCCAGCATTTATCCCTTTCTCATCTTTCGTGCCATGCCCAACATTTCTCCTTCTATCACCCCTCTCCTGCACCATTCCACATCTCTCCCTCCATTCCCTTCACCACTATGTCCAACATTCTTCTCTCTTGCATCCATTTCAATCTGTCCCACTGTTCCCTTTCCACCACAATATTTCTCCCTCTCATCTGTACCTCACTCCCTCCCTATGACCAAAAATTCTCCTTTCTTCCATTCCCGGGTACACAACCATCTCTTTCCCTCCCAAGTTCATGCCTTCTGTGTCCAAAAACGCATTCCCTCCCCCACCTCAGCATCTCTTTCCTTCCCTTCCTCTCTCCCAAGTTCATGCCTTCTGTGTCCAAAAACGCATTCCCTCCCCCACCTCAGCATTTCTTTCCCTCCCTTCCTCCATCCTCTTTCCCAAGTTCATGCCTTGTGTCCAAAACACATTCCCTCCCCCACCTCAGCATCTCTTTCCCTCCCTTCCTCTCTCCCAAGTTCATGCCTTCTGCGTCCAAAAATGCATTCCCTCCCCCACCTCAGCATTTCTTTCCCTCCCTTCCTCCATCCTCTTTCCCATGTTCATGCCTTGTATCCAAAAACGCACTCCCTCCCCCCTTTTGTGTTCCGCTTTTGTCTCCCAGCCCTCATCTGCAAGTAAATTACCAGCAACTTTCTCAGTCAAATGGAGCTCGAGCCGTGAGGCTCGTCTTCTATTTCCTGTCTGCACTGCGCCAGCACACATAGCCCCATTGTACTCACAAAAACAATTGCTTAGTTTATACATATTTTCTTCCAATTTGAAACTTTATGTTTTCTTGCTTCTATTATTAATTTTTTCACTCTATTTTGAATCCTCTGGCACTCATTAAGCTTATTTTGAAAGATAAATAATGCAGACCAGTTTCTTCAGTAAAATAGCCATAGGCCCACAGCTCCTTGTCATGTCTGATCATAGGATGTAAACAATATAATTAAAAAAATAACTTCCTTTTATATATATAATATTAGAAACTGAACACAACTTACTCTTGTACTTTTTTTTTGATTTCTAAACTATAACCCTTTTGCACAGGATTGCTGGGGTGATTTTCTTATTTAATGGTTTTCTTAGGTTACTGTCAAAATGCAAAGTTTAATACATCTCAATATTTCAAAGTGAGAGAAAAAGTGAGTTGAAAAAGAAATGTTTTATGAACTTGCTGTTGCACAGTACAGTAGCTGTACTGCCATGGCCAAAATCTTACCAAATATCACAAGCCTTACAATCAGAAAACTATAGCTCCAAGGTTTACTGAGTTTTGCTGTTTCAATCCCAAACTGCCATGATAATGGTAGAGTCTGCTAAATATGCCACTTTAGAAGAAAGCTCTAACTAATATGGTTTCTTCTCACAAATTCAAAACATTTTAGTACTTCAGCACAGTTGCATTTCTGAACATCGGTGGAACAAGAGAAATAAAATTGAGATTTTGTGTGCACATGTCTGCAGTCTGAAAGGTTCCCAAAGTTAGCCAAAGGCTAAAGGAGAAATAAAGTCCTGAATTGAGTACAGGACCGATTCAGCCTGACATGCCTGGTGAGAAATGAGACTGTGGAGAGAGTCAGAACACAGGTAGCTTTTTGTAGTTGTTAATTCTTACACAAATTACATTCTGCATTTCATACAAAAACAAATAGAACATCTGACAACTGTACATAGAGAAAGTTCTCTCCCTCTGGAAACAAACTGAAATTAGTTGAGGTGCCAAGGTTTCATAACACTTATTTTAAAAAAATCTAACCCCCTCCCCCCAAAAAATATTCCAGCTTGTTATGCACAAAATAACACAGTAATGGGAGAAAAATGCCGGACATCAAAGCAGCCTGGATGTGACAGCTAACAGCAGCCTCTTGTCCTAGGAGAAGACCCTATTAGCAGGGCCACTGGAAATGCAGATTCCACAATGTCATATAGATTTTCAGTTTCTTGCAGTTTTCTATTTCTTTTGTTTTTGTTGTTTTCTAAGTTACTTTTCTGTACAAGTGGCTTTCTTTGGCAGTTCAGAATATATGAATTAGTCCAGGCTGCAGTCACTTACCCTTGGTCTGCTATGGAAGAGACAGATGTTTCCTAAGAGGCAGAGGAAGGAATGATTGTAGCCTTAAAGCAACAGAATCCAGAAAAATACTGCAAAAATGAGCCTGTATAAATCCTTGTAATTTTTTTTTATCAAAGTTCTGCATAATTTCCTGGTAGCCCTGCTCACAAGATATTTGTATGTTCACATTACTGATGGCAGATATCAACCTGAACCAGAGTCTAGCATTGCAGTGTCACTGACTTCTTTTATTTTTAGGATATTCTTCTCACCCATGAGTTCAAAATAGATATCCATTTAAATACTGTCCAATATGGACTGGAATAGGCCAAGTTTACACCTTTTCTATCGGCCTCTCCCAGTTCCACGAGCAGCAACTCGTCTTGATGGGCCAGAGTTCATGCTGCCTCCCCTTCCCCAGTTGCCTCCACTTCTGCCTCCTCTAGAAGCATTACTAGTCCCTGCAGGTCCCCCATATCCTTCTTCTCGATGGGATCCATCTTGTGGGTCTCCCTCCTGGGAACTCGAGCGGCTGGACTTAGGTACCCTCGGTGCTGATCCTGGACCTGTCCGATCTAGAAAAACAGAATTACAGGTTTATATTAAAAAACATATATCAATCAATCAATTAAAATCAAACTCTAGAGATATCAGAGTATAGAACTGAACTGATAATTGTCATGGGATCGTAGTCTCTTCAAAACAATTTAAGGGATGTTTGCTCGACAGGGCATGACATTTCCGGTCTAATTACATTAACCACAATAAAGGTAAATGAGTTCTTACCTAATAAATTTTGTTTCCTTAAGTCCCTCCAGATTAGTCTACATGCTTGGGTTTGTGCTGTCCTGCTAGCAGGTGGAGACAGAACTACTGAGCTGTGATGTCATCAGTTGAGAAACTTATGTAACTCCCTGGCCAGTAAAGATTTATTATAATAAAGTATTAAAGCAAAGAAATTAAAAGGAAAAAAAAAAAATCCCCCTAGGAACTAAAGAACCTCTCAGAGAACGAATCAAGGATATAGCTACCAGACTAAAGATCCAACAGGAATAATAAAAAAAAAGCCAAAATCAAAATTTTATGCTTCAGGAGATAGAAAACAAATTGAACCAGTCATGAACCATGGGTGGGCTCTGGACTGGTTTGAAAAGATGTAAGGAAAGAAAATTAACATAAGAAATAATTTACCCTTCCTCAGCTTCCCACCAGATCAATCCAGATGCCCAAGATGTACCAATAAATAGGCTTCAAAAGAGTTTTTTTTATAAGGTAGATACACATACAACTGTTTTCTTCAGAATACCTTAATAAAATAACTTAAGGCAGCTTAGAACATCTCAAAGACCTCGGCGGTGTTGCTGCGTGAAAATCAAGTTTTAACACACGCAGTCTTTACACATCAGACTCGTCATCTAATTATCTTGAAAGTGCTTTATAGTGCAATCTTTATATGTATAAATGTATCTTAGAAATATAAATACTCATCTTAATTTTATTGCAAAAACGCGGCTTGGGAGTGTATATTCCGACATAGGACTATGTTTTGCCACCAGGCTGTATCAAGAAATCCACCTTTCAGTCTGCCGGAACAATGTCTCCCGCAAGACTAACATAGAGACTTAAAATGCTTGCTTCAAAAGAGACTCCATCCTGTGCTCCTGGGGATCTTTCAATGCTGCACTTCCTTCAACTGAGATAGTAGTCTTCTTTGTCACAGCTGAAACCAACACATCTACCTTAGGCAGTTGGACATTTCAGATTGCTGAGATGCTACTGTGCACAGCCTAGGCATAGACTGCTTAACATGAATAAAAGAATCTGGTACCTTCAGAGAATGGCTTGGAAGACTTTCAGATACCAACCAAAACACAGAGAAGGATCATCTTGCAATGGAACTTCATCTTCTTTAAAGAGACTTTCTTCTTCTAGTCCAAACTGTTGCTCTGCTGAATATAAATATAGCTCTTCTACTCTAGAGACTACAGAAAGCCTATCATCCAGATTTTTCTACCCCTTTTTAACCTGAGCTGCTTAACAGCAACATTAGGAGAAGTAGAAAGGCCATTAGGTAAACCAAAAGAAGCAGAGGATAAATCTCGGTCCATACAAAGTTCTGCATAGAGGCCTGTCTGACAGAGTAAACAAAAGCAGTCAAAAGTCGAGAGTAGCCTTTTTCTTCAGGTAAAACAGAGCAGGTAAATATAGACCAAAGAAGCACTGAAGCAGCCCATCATTTGTCTTGCCCTGGACGAAGCCTTCTCCACCTGATTGGCAGCCTTCATATCATTGCTAATGATCACTCCTAAATCACGTTCCACCGTGGTCCTGGACAAGGTTTCACCATTTAGTGTGTAAATTCTATGTGGATTTTTTTTGCCTAGGTGCATTACTTTACTTTTTTTTTTTTCAATGCTAAAAAATGTAAAGTAATGCACCTAGGCAAAAAAAATCCACATAGAATTTACACACTAAATGGTGAAACCTTGTCCAGGACCACGGTGGAACGTGATTTAGGAGTGATCATTAGCAATGATATGAAGGCTGCCAATCAGGTGGAGAAGGCTTCGTCCAGGGCAAGACAAATGATGGGCTGCATCCGTAGGGGTTTTGTCAGCAGAAAACCTGAAGTCATAATGCCACTATACAGAACCATGGTGAGACCTCATCTCGAGTATTGTGTTCAATTCTGGAGACCACACTATCGGAAAGATGTGTTGAGAATTTAGTCAGTTCAGCGAATGGCTACCAGGATGGTCTTGGGGCTCAGGGATCTCACGTATGAAGAAAGGCTAAAAAAAACTGCGGATGTACTCACTGGAGGAGCGAAGAGAGAGGGGGGACATGATTGAGACCTTTAAGTATATCACGGGGCGTATAGAGGTGAAATATGATATCTTTAGTCTTACAGGGCCCTCGGTAACCAGAGGACACTCGCTGAAAATCAGGGGAGGGAAATTTCAAGGTGATGCTAGGAAGTACTTCTTCACCGAAAGGGTGGTCGATCACTGGAACGAGCTACCTCAGCAGGTAATTGGGGCCAACAGCGTGTCAGATTTTAAGAAAAAATGGGATATTCACGTGGGATCTATAGGGGAGTAAAAGTCAGGGAGTGGGTCATTGGTATGGGCAGACTCGATGGGCTATGGCCCTTTTCTGCCGTCAATTTCTATGGTTCTATGATTCGGGCAACTGCTAGTTCAGACTATCTGTTGATCGGTAATTCAGTTTGGACACTCAGGGCTCCTTTTACAAAGGTACACTAGCATTTTTAGCGCACGCACTGGATTAGCGCAAGCTACCAAAAAAACTACCGCCTGCTCAAGAGGAGGCGGAAGCGGCTACCGCGCAAGGCATTTTAGCGTGCGCTTTTCCGCGCATTAAGTCCGTAACGCATCTTTGTAAAAGGAGCCCTCAATAATTTTCCTCAAGGGAAATGTATGAGGAACAACAAAGACCTAATCTCTTAACAAAAGATTTGGTGGTGGTGGTGGGGGGAGATGAGGCTCCCAAGTGATACACCACTAATTTTTTTTTTTTTTTTTAATCAGAACCTCCCCCTTAAGTTACTTTTCTTTAACATGACTGACTAAGGAAATATATATGCAGACCACTAGAGGTTGCACCGGAAGCCTACCACATTCTGGAGACTTAAAATTTCTGACTAGCCAGGAGGTTGCACAGGTTCTCAGTCTCCACTTGCTTTCACGACAGCACAAATTCAAGGTCTGGAATGGTCTAGTAAGATAAGGAATTTATATTTTCTAGATTTGCTCATGTTAACAAAGTAAAATTATCTTTCCATAATAAATCCTTCATATTGAGACGGCATACAGAGAGAAACATTTTTAACCATCTAATTGCTGCTTCATTTATCAGAGAAAAAGGCCCAGTTGGCGGAGGAACCCTAGAATCAACATAACAGCAGGAATGTACTAGCACTGACACCTCCAATGTTCTTAAACTCAGCATAAAACAACTGCAACTCCTTTTACATCCTATCACTGAGATCATTATAATAGCCATAAGCCTAACCATAGCATGCAACAGAAGCTTCCTCATTTCCCCATGTGACATAATCTCATGTAACCAGTTAGGACCTGTTTATTCTGTCTCTCTGCAAAATGTCTTTTTGTATCTTTCTAAATATGTATTTACTGCTGCCATTAGTGTCATGATGAAAACATATCCATAATCAATAATCTTACTTTGCCCTCTTTCTTCAGTAGGTCCTCCAGGGGCATCCACTTCTCTTTGGTCTGGAGTCCCAGGTCCATCATGCCATGGTCTCTTTCGAGGTGGTAAAGAAGCCATGTCCATACCCTGTAAAGATGAGGAACGTTCTCTGCTTGCGGGAGAGTGACCATCATGGGGAGGTGGTGGAGGATGATCTGGACGAGGACCATCACGGAAGTGCTCTTGACCTAGAAAGAATGAGATAAAAAGTCTTAATCAACATGCTCTACCAATACTGTTATCAGTGGTATTCAATCTAATTCTCTGGTATCCCCTAAGCAGTCTGGTTTTCAGAATATCCATAAAGAATATATTCATATTATTTTCGTATAGCTTATGAAATAATTAGACATAAACTCATTGATTTAATTTACAATAGGGTTGCAGAAAGATTAAACATTTTAATTGTGATTAATTGTATTGTGCAGTAGCAATTAATCACAGTTAATATGTAATAATTTGAAAGAAAATACAACACATTCAAGGGGCATCAGAGGAAGAGCCGATGCTAGCACGACAGCAGCTTGGGGGTTGCTGCTCGTGCCAGGAATGTTACAGAGGTACAAGGGAAGTGGTGCGCAGCAGAAGGGGTCGGTGAAGGAGCATGTGGAGGTGGGAGGTGAAGAAGGGGGTGGGGGAGGGGCGCCACCATCCTAGGCGCCTCTCATCCTCACTATACCACTACCTCCAGTTCTCTTCTCTGCAGATCCAGCCCCTTTCTCCTTTCCCTCCAACCCCCTCCTCTACAGGTCCAGCACCCCTCTCCTCTCTCTCCAGCCCTCCCACAGGTCAGGCACCTTTCTCCTCTTCCTCCAACCCCCCCCCCCTTCACAATCTTCAGCCCCCACATCAGCTACTCTCTCACAGTTCTCTCCTTCCAGTCTTCTCCTCCTCTATAGGTTCAGCATCTCTATTCCCCTTCTCCTCATGCTTGGTGACCAATGACCAGGCCACAATCCCTCCCAGCAGCCCCAACATGCTACACCTGCGAGCTAAAAGAATTGGCCTGGTCTGCAGCCTTTAGTCTCCTGTCACTGCTAGTGTCAGACTTCCACAGGCCAACATGGCTCCCTGCTATCTTGCTGCCAACACCTCCCAGTAACCCACTGCCACCAAACCTCGCAGCTCTTCCTCCACCTGAAGACCTGGCACCCCAGCCCCCAGATATTTTTATTTTAACCACTTCAGGTTACATGAATTGCTGCCAGTTAGCACCGGCAGCAATTTTAAGTGTTGTGGTGGAGGTGCAGGGAGGGAAAGCGAAGCATGGATGCCAGACCCGCTTTTTAAAGTGATTAATGCGTTAAAAATTTTAACGCATGTTAATCTTGTTAATACAATAAATATGCAACCCCAATTTACAAAAGATTTGGTGTGTCACTATTATAATTTTCACTTTTATGTGCCTAAAGTAGCCAGGATCCTAACATGCTAATTATTTGTCAGTCACAATAATGTAGGATTTAACCATATGTACCAGAATAAATGAAATCAAATAATTTTTGAACAAAATCATGTTAGTTTTGGCAAAAATGCATCGGAAACATAGAAGATTTAGTGAATTTGTTTTGACTTCTTGTTCTTCACCTGATTCTTTCCCTCCATCCCAAGAATCTGGTTTCCTTCCTCCTTCAAACCGAGCAAATTCATCTGGTGTGGGAAGAAGACCTTTCCGTGCCCCTATAAGACAAGTAATGTAGGGATTAACACACTTTGCAAACTGAAAGAAAACTTCCCTAGCATTGTTAATTCTACAAAGGAAAGAAGGATGTTTACCTCTTGAGGTACCTCGGCTTCGTCCCCTTCCACCTACTTCTCTTCCTCTTTTGCTGTCTTCTTTCTGATCAAATTTTTCCTCTGTCCCAAACTCTTCAGGACTAGTAAAACTGTCCCTTCCCCTGCGTCCCCGGCTTTCGTGTCTTTGAGGGCCTCCTCTTCTGAAACTGCAAAAAGAAATAAAGTGAGAACATGCATTGATAAAATCTTGGGAAAGTACCAGCTCTTAGCATATGGGGGTAAAATCATAATAGGGCACCTATTTTGGAAAGGCAACAAAAGTGCTTTCAGACCTACTCCTAAAAGCGCACATTTGCAAATTTGTGTAAGAGACACCTGCACTTATAAATGTGTGAATATACTCTATACATATAAATGTGCATTTTATAAAATGTGTGTATACTTCAAAACTCTATCCCAGCTCCATCCAAATTATGCCCCTGGAATGCTAATACATGATCTTGTCAGAGCACATACTTATAAAACTGTGTGGCTGAGGGAGTGATAGGACACGGTACGGTAAGAGGACAGGGTACGGTATTGGAGTTCAAGAAGGGATTGAACAATTTTCTGAAGGAAAAGGGGATAGAAGGGTATATAGATAGAGGGCTACTATACAGGTCCTGGACCTGATGGACTGCCGCGTGAGCAGACTGCTGGGCATGATGGACCTCAGGTCTGACCCAGCAGAGGCACAGCTTATGTTCTTATGGAAAAAGCTTTATAAAATTACCTTTATAATTAGGGCCAGTCCTACTAACACAAACCTAGGGCACAGAAATGGTGGTGGGAGCAATGAAATAGTCAATAGAGTCCAACGGATGGGATCTTTGCCAGCACTGTAAACACATTAAAAATGCGTGGTTGTAAAGTCAGCATTTCTTGATGCTGAACTCGTACATTTACAGTATTTGCATCAGGATCTTCTGGCAACCATGTTTTTGAAAGAGTGGCAATTAAGTTGCAGTTAGCAGCTTAGGAAGGACACAAGCCTGATTAACCAAAGTGCCTCAGTGGAGATTTGGTGGCGGTGGCAGTGGGTCACTAGGAGTTGTCGACAGCAAGAGAAGGGAGCCATGCTGACCTGCAGAAGTCTGATGTCGGCAATGACAGAAGACCGAAGGCCGCAGACTCGCAGGTGCTGGTTGATAGAGAAGTGTGTTGGGGCTGCTGGGAGGGATTGTGGCCTGGTCGTTGGTCACCAGCCCTATCTGTACTGTCCCATGTGAAATCTGAATCCTGTCCCTATAAATTTTAGCATCCTATTTAGTCACTTAGTTTAGGACACTAAATGGAAAGTTTTACTTAACTTTATTAATTTCTACTCTATTAATTTTCCATATCAATGTAGAACATAGGACAATCTTCCCTTATCTCAGGCACAAGTTCAATAGGAAATCTCATAAGACATGAGATTTCAGCCAGGGGGCACATTGTTTTCAACCTCTATATACTTCCTAGATATAATACTTTAATTGTTTATTTAAAGTTTTTATACCACTAACTAATGACTATGAAGTCAATTCAGAGTGGTTTACATGACTAATAAGATGTCCAAGTGCTGGTTTATTCTGCCTTTTGGACTTTTTTTTTTTAAATTAGCCTATAGCCTAAACAAGGTGGAAGCAAACAAGCCACCTATCTGAGTGCAACCAACACTAACTTTTTTTAACTTGAAAAACTTTTATTTTTTTATGAAATAACAATGCAAACCACAGATGAAAAGAAACATCAATAGGACAATCTCCTATACAACAGAGCACAAAATACTCAACTATACAATCTGCACACAAACTCAATGTACACACCTGGTATACAAGTGAACAGTATGCAAAATTCTTGTCCCATAGTAATGCCAAACCTCATGGGTACAAAGGACCAACCAGTACACAAAAATTAATACAGAACACCATAATCAGCCCAAGTTACAAGATGTAAACCGCCCCCATATGCAGTCAAATTTAGGAAGAGTGCCACGTTTAAGCGCCGTGAGTCTGTACATGGTAAGCCAATGACACAGCTTATCAATCACCAAACACCAGTCAGGCTGTTCATTCTTCCACTTAGCAGCAAGAACTAGCTGCGCTGCCATGAAGCGCAACTTAACAAAGCTCAATTCCCCAGGTTCCAGACTGGTATCATAGTAGCAAAGAAGCACTACCTTCCACGATACCTCCACCTTCTTCCCCAGAATTTTAGAAAGTAACCAAAAACAGAAACCCAAAACCCATAGACCTGGGGACAATCCCACCACAAATGTATATGACCCTTCCATTCCACAACACTGCCAACAAAGTCCCTTGCCTCTCTGCCCCATAACGGCCATCCGCACCGGCGTATAGTACCAGTGCATGAGTACTTTATACCTGTTCTCTATGAGGAGGGGCCGCCTAGGAAGCATAGAAGCCACCTGGGACCATATGGCCGTCCATTCAGGTGCAGTAAGCCCCCACCCCAAATCTCGCTCCCAGGCCTTCATATAGGGTAATGGAACTCCTCGCCGGGCATTAAGACACTTAAGCGGATATTGCCCCCTTCCGCAGTGTGGGACCCAGTAACTGTTCAAATTGAGTCTTTCCCCCCTCCAGTTCTTGAAATAATGCTTAACCTATAGGTAGGGAAACAGTTTCAGGGGCTGAAACTGAAATTTAGCTTGAAGGAAATGCATTAATCTTACCCTGGGTTGTATTCCAAAACTGTCCCACACATACCAAACCCATGGCTTATCAAGCAGAAAAAATTTCTTCCTCCCTACCAGGGGCAAACTCAGAGCTATATCTCAGGGGGGCTAAACCAAGAATATCTCTTACCATCCAACAGAACCCTTGAACTATTCACACCCACAGGGCAGTCTGAACTGCAAGAGGCCCGTCCTCCACTCTACCATCCCTTGGGGGCCAAGGCAAATGTAATAATGTTATGTGTCCAACTGCTTCTTGTCACTGAGCTTGCCACTCAATGAGCACTTGCAATTGGGCGGCCTATTTCACAACATTTGGGACAGCCAAGCCCCCTTCCTTCTTATGCAAGCATAACACCCATAGATTCACCCATGGGCGCCTAGTTGCCCAAATAAACTTGGAGAATCTTTTCTGTAAATCCTCCAAAACTGGCTGAGGTACCCATAAAGGCAAAGATTGATAAAGAAACAATAACTGTGGGAGAAGCATCATCTTTACCACTTCTATACGCCCTATCCAAGAGAAGTACATGCCTGCTCACATATATCACTGGTAAACAAGCTTAACTTATTGTCCCCTCGCTGGCCACACCCCTTGAATGTTCACATTGGCATGAATGCATTGGGCCAAAGGTTCGATCGCCAGCGCGAACAAGACTGGTGACAGAGGGCATCCCTGCCTAGTTCCCCTTGACAACAGAAACGGAGGGTTCACCTTTACACAGCCCAGCGGATTCGTATACAACACTCAAATCCACACCTGCATTCGAGGACCTAGTCCATTAGATTTGAGCACCTTGAACAAATAAGGCCACAAGACCCTATCGAAAGCCTTTGCCACATCTATAGAAAGAAACACTGTACCCTGTTGCAGCCTTCGAACCCTCTTCATAATATTGAATACCTGTCGGACATTATCCCCTACTTGTCTCCCTGCAACAAACCCATATTGGTCAAGATGAACTAAACGTGGGACCCAGCTCATTAGTCGATCTGTCAAAATCCTAGTGAAAATTTTTGTATCTACACCCAATAGGGAGATTGGGCGATAAGAAGCGCAAAATTTAGGATCCTTACCCTCCTTTGGCAGAACAATGAGGCCTGCCAACAGCATAAAGAAGGGTAACTGACTGCCCAGTAGCCAGACATTAAACAGATGAAGTAACAGAGTTAACAAAAGATCATGGAAACATTTATAAAATTTTACCATGAATCCATCGAGTCCTGGTGATTTTCCTACTTCATAGATTTTAGCGACTGACATGCTTCAATGAGGGTAATGGGACGATCAAGCCTCCCCGCGTCTGACACATCAATCTTCCCCAGGTTCACTGACCACACATAACCCTCCACTTGTGACGGATCCGGTTCAACCTCCTCCCTCCATATCTCCTCCCCTGACTCCCCTCGAAGAGAAAGAATATTATTTTGTAGTCGGCGTACTCTCAGTCTATGGGCTACTAATCGACTGGCCTTATTATAAAACTCAAAAGTATCTCTGTTGTAACAGCTGAAGGTGAAATTTCATATGCTCCATAGTGTAACATTCTAGCTCCCTCCGTGCCGAATCTCTATTCCAGGGCTGATGTTTATGCACACACTCCAAATTCCCTATAAGCCGTAGCAATCGATATTCCTCTGCTTGCTGTCGCCGCTTACAATAAGAGACAAGTGCCCTCCCATATAACTTCAGGGGAGGCCTCACCCCTAACGTTCAACTCCAGGTATTCCCTCAAAAACGGATGAAAACTGGAAAAAGCACAAACAACATCAAAGCAGGTGCCACAAGGCGGTAAGAGGGGCCAAAAGAGACGAGGAAAAAATATCCAAGGAGGCAAAAAACTTTAAGCCGTTCTTTTGATATATTAAAGGGAAATGACCCGCGAAGGAAGCGGTGGGACTGTTGGATGACCATGGAATAAAAGGAGTGCTAAAGGAGGATAAAGCCATCGCTGACAAACTGAACACATTTTTTGCGTCTGTATTTACCGAAAAGGATATACACAACATACCGGAAGCCGACAGGATATACGCAGGAAACGTAGACGGGAAACTGATAGAGTTGACGGTCAGTCACAGAAGAGGTATGCAGGCAGATTGATAGGCTATAAATGATAAATTCCCAAGACCGGATGGCATCCATCCGAGGGTAATCAAGGAACTGAAAGGGGCTATAGCTGAACTGCTTCAACTAATAGCCAATCTGTCAATTAAATCAGGGAGGATTCTGAAAGACTGGAAAGTGGCGAATGTTACACTGATCTTCAAGAAAGGTTCGAGGGGAGATCCAGGAAACTACAGACCGGTGAGTCTGACCTCGGTACCGGGAAAGATGGTAGAGGCACTAATAAATGACCGCATCATTAATCACCTTGACAGACACAATCTGATGAGGACCAGCCAGCACAGCTTCAGCAAAGGAAGATCTTGCTTGATGAACTTGCTGCACTTCTTCGAGGGAGTAAACAGGCAGATAGACAAGGGTGACGCTGGATTTTCAGAGGGCATTTGACAAGGTCCCACATGAAAGGCTACTTCAAAAAATTGCGAGTCATGGAATCGAGGATGAAATACGAGGATTAAAAACTGACTGGCGGACAAGAAACAGAGAGTGGGGTAAATGAACAATACTCGGACTGGAAAAGCGTCATGAGTGGAGTGCCGCAGGGTTCAATGTTTGGACCCGTGCCCTTCAACATATTTATAAATATCCTGGAAATTGGTACAATGAGCGAGGTGATTAAATTTGCAGATGATATGAAGTTATTTAGAGTAGTGAAGA
The DNA here is from genome assembly GCF_902459505.1 of Geotrypetes seraphini. NCBI lineage: Eukaryota > Metazoa > Chordata > Amphibia > Gymnophiona > Dermophiidae > Geotrypetes > Geotrypetes seraphini. The sequence goes on from NC_047092.1 coordinate 126,396,748, forward strand.
CATAGAAGGATTGCGAAGACCTGCAACGTGACAAACACGCTCGAGAAATGGGCCGTGACATGGCAAATGAAGTTTAACAAGGATAAGTGTAAAGTGATGCATGTCGGTAACAAAAATCTTATTCACAAATACAGGATGTCTGGTGCAGTACTCGGAAAGACCCCCCAGGAAAGAGACTTGGGAGTACTGGACGACAAGTCAATGAAGCCATCGGCGAAAAGGGCAAACAGAATGCTAGGCATGATTAAGAAGGGGATCACGAACACATTGGAGAAAGTTATGCCATTGTACCGGGCCATGGTACGCCCCAACCTGGAATACTATGTCCACCACTGGTCATCGTACATGAAGCACGACACAGTATTACTCGAAAGGGTTCAGAGAAGAATGACTAAAATGGTTAAGGGGCTGGAGGAGTTGCCGTACAGTGAGAGATTAGAGAAACTGGGCCTCTTCTCTCTTAAAAAGGAGACTGAGATGGGACATGATCAAAACATTAAAGATAATGAAGGGAATAGGCTTAGTAGATAAAGACAGGTTGTTCACCCTCTCCAAGATAGAGAGAACTAGAGGGCACTCTCTAAAGTTAAAAGGAGATAGATTCGGTATAAATGTAAGGAAGTTCTTCTTTACTGAGAGAGTGGTAGAAAACTGGAATGCTCTTCCGGAGGCTGTTATAGGGAAAACATCCTCCAGGGATTCAAGACAAAGTTAGACAAGTTCCTACTGAACCAGAACGTACACAGGTAAGATTAGACTCAGTTAGGGCACTGGTCTTTGACCTAAGGGCTGCCGCAGAAGAGGACTGCTGGGCATGATGTACCACTGGTCTGACCCAGCAATGGCAATTCTTATGTTCTTAACCAGGTGAAATAGATTTTTTTGTATTGGTAATTGTTGTTCCCACTTTAGCCTTTGTTTTTCCTTTATTTTGAATTTATAATTATGGACCTCTTTCCATCATTTCTCCTTATCCAAAAATAATTTGGATTTTCGCCATTTTCTTTCAAGGAATTGCACTAAACGCTTCAAGATTAGTAATTCTGTATCAAACCATTCTCGACAATCCTTAGGTCGTCTCTTGATTTGTTGTTTTGAGGCAATATCGTCAAATATGGTGTTACAAGCATTTTTCCAATATGATGGAAATTCTCTTATATCCCTTGTCATTGGTAGTAATTCCATACGTTTCCAAAACTCAATCAGGTCAGACAGCTTTCTAATCAGAATCTCCTGTTTAAGCACGCCTCTCTTACTCTTAGCCGTTTTTGTCCAATCTAAAGTAAAATTGTAGGTAAAGTGGTCTGATTGGTTGCCAATTATTGTTACTTTAAAATATTTTAGGTAGGGATTCATGTTTAGTAGTCAGTGACACCAGTTCAAGTTGATACCCTTTTTATGTGATTGGACAAATAGTAGGACTACAAGAATCACCATCCCTTGATGGGTTGCTTCCAGCCTATCATTGGCCATGGGGGAAAAGTATAACCATTCCTTTGTTGGCCATAGCTGAATCAAGGTGTCTATGTCGGCGTTTCCCAGTTCAACTTTGCAGCTTAAGAACTGAGAAGCCTTCTTGTTGCCCGCTGATGCCATTAGATTGAACGTCGGTCTCCCCTGGTGCCTTACCATTTCGTTGAAAGCACTCTTGGAAAAGGACCACTCCCCCAAATCCATAGTCTGGCTACTGAGATAGTCTGCTTGCACAATGTCCAGCCCCACTACCGAAATGGCTTGTAGGTGGGAATCTGCATAATGAAACAATAACTGAGCCTCTAGCTTCAATGAAGCACTCTTGGTAACTCCCTGTCTGTTGATGTATGCCACCCCTGTGGCACTGTCCGAGAAGACACTGACCATATTGCCTTCCAAGGTCTTTTCAAATAACTGCAGTGTTAGGCAATTATCTCTCAGTTCCAGTCTGTTGATGGACTATTTTCTCTGAGAAGGTAACCATCAGTCCTGGGCCAGGCGACCCTCGCAATGACCTCTCCAGCCGTAAAAACTGGCATCAATATCACCTAGGAGGAAATGCAGAGGTGCAAACCTTTGGACAGTGTCTCTGCCTGTAGCCACCAACACAAGCTTTGACATGCTTCTGTTATCCAGGTCAATGGCATCAGCAGTGATTCCGTCTGCGGAGACCAGCAGGATACCAGCGCATTCTGAAGAGGGCATAAATGAGCTTTCGCCCAATGTACCACTTCTATGGTCACTACCATCGACCCCAGTACTGGTAGGTAGTGTCAAGCTATAGATGTCAGCATTGCCAGGAACTCTAAAATTTGGGCTCTTAACTTCAGCTTGTGCAACTCTGGAAGAAAAACACAGCCTTCTGCAAGAGAATTCCCAAGTATTCCAGGGACTGGTTGATTCCAGGTGACTTTTTCAGAAATTGATAATTCATCCCAGGTTTTGCGGGAGCTAGACAACTTGTGTCACTACCTTGTGACCTTTGGTCTTGAACAAAGCCCTGATTAACCAAATGTCCAAGTATGGGTGCTCCTGAATCTTTGTCTTGCACAGGTGCACTGCATCCACCATCACCTTGGTAAAGGTGTGAAGTGCTGTTGCCAAACCAAATGGTAGTGCCGAGAACTGAAAATGCTTTTTCAGCACATGAAACCTAGGAAACTTTCTGAATTCTGGGAATATGGGGAATATGTAAGTAGGCCGCTGTCAAATCCAGTAAGACTAGGAATTCCGGTGCCACCGAGGCAACGACCATGCACATGGTCTCCATCTGAAACCAAGGGGGAATTTTAGGGGGAAATTCTATAAATGGTGCTGAAACTTAAGAACTGGTAGGTAATCTACCAGCACCTAAGTTAATTGAGAAATGCCATTTAAAATGGCAAAAAACTAACAATAAAGTGCCTACTGGCATCTAAACAAAAGGTGCCGGAATTATGCTTACATAGGTGCTTTAGGCCACCAAATGTCAAAGTAGGTGTGGCCAATGCAAGAAGTGGCATTAGGCGGCCTAAAGCACCTTCGTAGGCACGACTCATGCAAAGTTAGGAGGTGGAATTACCAGCGCTTATCTTTGCCAGGGGATTGTGAAAATAGCCTGTTCAGCTGATCATGACAGGAGAATCCCCGATCAACTGAGCCAGCAGGACTTCCCTAAATTGCAGCTTTGGGGAGTCCTGCTGGCCCAGCTGATTGGGAATTCCCCTGTTGCAATCAGCTGAATGGACAAGGAGATCCCCATTTCCTCTCTCCCTCCCACCCACCAATCCCCCCATTCCCACTTGAAATAGAGCCCCCTCCCGTCAAGCCCAACACCCCTCCACATCCCCCATCTCCCTCCCAGCATCCTCACCTCCCTGTACCTACGATGAAACATCGGCAGGAGGGATGCCCACTCCCTCCTGCCAATAGGGCTGCCTCTTCAAAATGGTGGCCCTTCCCTCTATCAGTGCATCCTGGGATGCACTGGGAGGGGCCTAAAGTGGCCCTGATTGGCTTAGGGCCATAGGCTTCTCCCAGTGCATCCCAAGATGCACTGGAAGGGGGAAGGGCCAACATTTTGAAGAGACAGCCCTATCATCAGGAGGGAGCGGGCATCTCTCCTGCTGTTTCATCAAAGGTAGGGGAGGTGTGGGGATGTTGGGAGAGAAATTGGGGGAAGTCAGATGTATGGAGGGGTATCAGGGTGTCTATGGGGTGTCAGGAAGGGGCTTTCTTTTGAGGGAGGATGGAGCGATCGGTGGATGGGAGGGAGGGAGAGAGGAAATGGTGATCTCCTTGCCAATTCAGTGGCAGGGGAATCCTAGATCAGCTGAGCCAGCAGGACTCCCCGAAGCTGCAGTTTTGGAGAGTCCTGCCAGCTCAGCTGATCAGAATTCTCCTGCCATGATCAATTGATGGCAGGCCCTGGTGCGATTCTCTAACAGGCGCAATTCCATGATTAAAACACATCTGTACCATTAAAAAAAGGAAGCCCTAACAGCGGTGAAAAGAGGCTGCTTTCCCTTGTCACTGCTGTTAGGGTTCTGCGCATGTGTCAATTGCTCACTGAGCAATTAATTGGTCGTGTTTGCATGCAAATGATTGTGCAAATCATTTTCATGCAAACTTGATAGTGCACTGATCGTTGCTGGAGAATCAGCCAGAGAATCGGCCAACAGCGATCAATTCGCTATCTTTAGTGTATCCTTAGTGCTGGATTGTAATGCAAGCTAATTAGTCCCCACCATTCTCTCCATTGTTTATTAAAGAAATATAAAATACTCTAAACAGAAATAAACCTTATCTAACTACTGTCCTGAACAAAAATGTGTCTCTGTAAAAATAAATTCTTAGAGAAGATAAAAAAATCCATACACCTCTCTGATACCTGAAGCACAGTGTGTCTTCCAGACTGACAGTTTTCATAGCTGCTTCTGTGGCACAGCAAAGCAATAAAAGTAACATACCTGCCTCTGAACGCTTGTATGTATAAACACTAAAAGAAACTTCAGGGGGGGAGAGTGTGGCGCAGTGGTTAAAGCTACAACCTCATCACCCTGAGGTTGTGGGTTCAAAACCCACACTGCTCCTTGTGATCCTGGGCAAATCACCTAATCCCCCCATTGCCCCAGGCACATTAGCTAGATTGTGAGCACACCAGGACATACAGGGAAAATGCTTGAGTACCTGAATAAATTCATGTAAACCATTCTGAGCTCCCTTGTGAGAACAGTATAGAAAATTGAATACATATAGTTTCCCATAGACAGTAATAGACTGTACTGACACAGTTTCTTGGTGCTGTGCCTGAATCGGTTCACCTTGCAACTGGACAATGGAGAAGATTTATGCCTCAGACATGCATATAGGATTCTTCAGCTGCTTGTCTCTTCAGGCTGCTTTTTGGACAGGCTCTGAGAGCCAGAAACCTTTGACCCCACTAGCTCCTCGTGTGTCTTGGGGGGGGGGGGAACATATCCGACACACACTACAGCTCTCTGGACAAACATGGGGCCACTCAGTTTGCACTGAAGCACCTAATAAATCAAGAGAAACTCCCAAGGGATTATGCCCCAAGTTTTTCTAAGAATTAGTGTAGGTCGGCTAAGTAGGTGCACTGCAAAAGGGTTTCCCCCCTCCCCCCAACTACAGCCCTCTGATTGCAATCAAGCCTCCCTGAAAATTTGGAGCTGGATGTTTTATAAATAAGAACCCAGTAGCTAGCCCATTCGATATGTGAAGGACACAAGCAAACTTGCTTTCATAATCTTCTTTCTTCACTTCTGATAAACTGAAATGTACGGTTGTTAGAGAAGTCCTATCTTCTAACGTTCTGTGAAGCAGCGTTCCTGTTACAATTCTACTACTATTATGATAATAGTCTTTTGCACATAACAGTTCAAAAATAATCACCTTATTTCCACGTAAATAAACAACCATATACTTTCATAGTCACACAATGACTCTAGATTTCTAAGTGAATGCTCAGACCCAAAACCAAACTTTAGTGAAAAGTAACGGAGTCAGTTATAATAGAGACCATCACAGCAAGTTCACTGTCTCTGCCACCTGCTAATAACTAATAGTCTTTTGCAAACATATCATTGACATTCCAAGACAATGTAAAAAAAATCTGCACTGAGGCACTGCATACCAAACTGACCTGAAAACCAAGCTCTACTTCAATTGAGTTGTTTTTAGGGTAAGTAATTACTGCTGGTTTCCACTTTTTGTAGACATTCACAGTCCAGTCAATAGCGCACGAAAGGTTATACTTTGTTTTGTTTCACAAGTGTAGTTCCCTTCATCATCTTTAGTCATGTTTTCTATAAAGAGTTCAAAGCCCATAAGCCTAAACTTTAAACTTTTCTAGGGCTCAAACTCCTTGTACCACCGTGTTTGCACGCTGTTTTCATCTACGTAATCTGATAGGTCAGAATAAACCACTTTCCCATTGGCTCCTATGGGGTTGCTTTGCAAATACATTGTACTCCCATTATAACACAAACCGTTGTTCTGGAAAACTATTACTTCTGCAAGTTATTTTAAATAATTTGTTGAATTCCATAAAATACATTGATAATAGCTGGAGTCTTCTAATCTTGCAGGGATAAATTTCAGCATGCTGCTTTCCCAAAAGATTCTGGCATGTCTCTCAGTAGTTACTTGAGCTGTACTTCCATTTTTAGACCACGTAAAATTATAATACACTTCTCCACTAAACATCCAACCGATAGCAGAGAGGACAAGATACAAAACCAGGCAGATCATCAACTCTGTATGACCGGTGAAATTCCACACCACAGTCCTAGAAATCCTCTGCACAGATAGATTCAAGACATGCAAAAAATATGTAGATGGAAAACAATAGTGCAGGCTTCATATTTTGTTTTTATCTTCAACATGACCCAACCGAGTGTAGTAAGTCCGAGGAATACAGCCTGGCTGCAATCACTGTGCTGGTGGCTATTTCAAAGTCATAGGGGAGAGCCTCTTCCTGGAATCTCAGGAGCATTAGAGGGTTTGTTTTAATCTTTTTATTCAAAACAGCTGAAATGACACAATCCAGATAAAGAATAACAAGTTTCATAATACAAGAATAAACAAATCAACAAGTAACTGGACTCTTATGGCCAGGGTGGACAAGTCAAATCCCTCTCCCCTGTAACCCCACTGCAGCCCACCCACCCACCCCCCACGTCCCCCAGTGGAGCCCGCAAGGAACTCTCCCTAACTGTCCTGGTAACAAAGGCTTCTGCAACTGGTTCCAAACTTGACTCTGTGGGAGAAAGAGTAGAAAGATATAGGGACCAGGTCAAAGTAAAAAAACTTACTACGTTTTCTAGAAAGTCTGGCCAAAGAAGACTCCCAGCCCATCAAGGCATGGAGTCTGTTCTGCCAATACCGTATGGATAGTGGGTGGTCCTGAAGCCAATGGTTCAAAATGCACTTCTTCCCCAAGATGTAACTCTTGCTCAATAACTGGGTCTCCCCTGGAGATTGTCCCCCCAGAAATCCCCCCAACAGAAATATCATACCTTCTATATGGAAAGGAAGAGCATGACCTAAAAGAGACTGAAGATAGAAATGAATTATTTTCCAAAATGCCCAAATTCAAGGACACAACCAAAACCCATGGCCGAAAGTGTTATCTTGTCCCCTACATTTATGGCATGTATGTTCGCCCTGCAAGATAAGCCTGTTTTTGTGACAAGTAGGCACGATAGAGCATCCTAAAATGGCATTCCTGGAGTTCAGCATTAAACACCAGGAGGAGGATTGCTGCAATTTGGCTAGCTAAAGAGCCACGGTCTCGGGCCCAGATCCTTCTGCCAATGATCTAAAAGAACTTAGCAAGATTAGAGTTTGATACTACAGCTGTCATCAGCGATGGGAAAGACCACCTACACTTTGCCCCTGCAGCCAGCCATTCCTCTCTGCACCCCTATCACTGGCTATATTCCACAACGTGAGCACTCCCAACTGGCAGAAACCGCCCTATCTAACCTAGCTCAATCAGTGATGTGGTTTCACCACCTACTGTGTGCGTGTCCATGCCACAACATTCCACAGTGCTAGCGCATCTCTGCTCTGCAGAGACCTAATGGAGTTGCAACTCAGATTAGCCCTCATTTGCCCGCATAGTCCAGGCTCAATCTGCCTGGGGAGGGTGTTGGTGATGGTGGTAGGTATCTCTGGCCTGCCTCAGGAGGAGTGGATGGAGTTGGGCCTGCTGCGAGGGGGAGGTGTTGGATTCTGGCCTGCCTCGGAGTTTGGGGTTGCCTGTCTTTGGGGGGGGGGAGGGAGGAAGTCCCACTGGACCATCAGGGCTAGAGCATTTGAGTACCTGGTTTGGGGCAGGGTGATTGGGTTGGTTGGAGAGAAGGGCATTTCTCCTGCCAATTTGCCAATGGGGGGGCTGTCGGCCGATATTAGGCAGGAGGGAGTGGGCATCCCTCCTGCCAATTTCGGGGGTGGGTGTGGGGGTTCTCTTCCACAGCTGATTGTGGCAGGGATACTCCACCCCACTCCTGGTAAACCGTTCTGAGCTCCCCTGGGAGAACGGTATAGAAAATTGAATAAATAAATAAATATTAAGTTTACCATGGGTTTAAATTTTATGCTTTGAAGTCCTCACAATCATATATAACATTGTATTAGATTTTGGATGGATCACTTCTGTCAGCTTTTCTACTGCTGTATATGGGATTGGGAGGGGGATTTATTGTTTATATCTGTATTTTGTACAATTTTTAGAAAGACTTTCAATAAAAATAACCTTAAAAAAAAGAATACTCATTATCCATCAAACTAACATCATCTGTGTTTTTTAGATGTCACTTCTTCCTATATAAAAATGAAATGTACAATGAGGGTAACCTGTAGCACAGCAACATTGTTCATCAATTCTTCTTAAAAATATGCTAACTTATTATATCAGCATTTCTGTCCCTATTCACAAGCTGCTTTTCTGAACAGTTGCCCTAGTTCTCTCTCTTCAAAGCTCCGTGTAGTTTTAGGTTCTCTTTGGCCCTTTCAGGCTCATACCAAACTAATATTTACTCAACCCTATAAAGCTGATGCTATTTCTTTATGATTTACTAAAGATTTTCCTTGAAAAAAAGTTTGTCAGGGGTTGTAGGTTTGATATGGACAAAGACAGGAAGTAGTTTGCAAAGTAATTAAAGAAATTAATTACAAGGCGAAGGAAATAAGACTCACGATTCTTCAGTATGTTCAAACTCCTGACCCTGACGTCCAGATGAACTGCGGCGAGGCTCCCGAGATCGATCCCCTGATTGTTCAAAGCCTCCTTCAAACCTATGACATTCAGAACAAAGGGAAATTTAATTTGAGCGAAATCAATAATGAAAAAACAATTTAGGCATTGAACACTGGTAATCTGAGTCTAGGCCAATTTATTCTATTTACCTTCCTTAGATAATTTTTTTTGTAAATTTTTTTATTATTTTCCAATACAAACAGTGCAATACAAATGTATACATTTGAAAGATATCAACCATAAAAACACACCTTTGAACAACAAATTTTAAAAGATCATCATTATCCCCCCAACCCTTTACAAACCCAAAATATAGACATATTCCAATACATTGCTATGAAATACCCCCTCCCTCCCCTGATGTGTATGGAACCAAACCTAACTTAACTTGAAAAGAGATATAACTTAAATAGATGCAACAAAAGCTGCTAACGGGCCCCACACTAATTTAAATACCTTTTTCTTCCCTAATAATCCTGCATTCATCTTTTCACATTTATACATAGAGCATAAACTTGCCCACCAGAAAGAGAAGTTGAGACTGCCAGAACTCTTCCAATTTCTCGTTATCATTTGGATGGCTATCTCTGTCATTATCAATAAAAGCCAGCTTTTATAACGATCTAATGGGGGCTTAACATGGAATAAGTTACCGCATATGATCATTTCATATGTCAGCGGAAATGTTGAATCAAGAATTTCATTGATCTGTCCCCATATCGATTTCCAGAATCTGAGTATCAGAGGACAAAAAAACAGCAGATGATCAGATGTCCCAATGTCTGTATGACAATGCCAGCATCTATTAGAACTAGAAATATCTATTTTTTGTAAACGCACAGGGGTTCAAAAGCTTCTATGTAACCGAAAAAACCAAGTTTGTCTCATAGATGCAGACATTGTACATTTCATCCTCCAAGTCCAAATTCGTGGCTATTGATCTACAGAAATATGCTGTTTAATCTCAATGCTCCAAATGTCCTTTAGACTCGTCTTTGGTTTTTTATTCAATAAGTCAGATATCAATTTATACCACCGGGAGGCCTGATGCCCTAAGAAATCTGTCTGAAAGCATAGGATCTGCAAACTAAAGTAATTTTTGAATGTTCTCCATTCAGGGAACCCTTTCCGAATGGCTTGCTTCAATTGTAACCTTTTATAAATTTGAGTCTTAGAGATACCAAAGGACTGTTGCAATTGTGAAAACTCAAGCAATTTTCCATGAGATATAACATCATCTAAAGTACATATGCCTGCTTGCATCCAATGCTTCCAGGCAATTTTTTTCCCGCCAATTTGTATCCTGGAGTTTATCCATAATGACTGACATGTGGATTTCTCTATTTGAATATCAGACAAATTATTAATATATTATAGTTTTCCATGTATCTAATAAAATAATGTTGTCCTTAACATAGTTTGGTAACTTAATACTCAATATGTGAGGCAATCTCAATGGGGACATCAATTGCTATTCTAAATACAACCAGTCTGGAAGATGCTCCTTGAGCTCTGGAAGGATCCAGTACATACCCTGACGCATAATATAGGCTTGATGATACCTATAAAAATTTGGAAAATTTACCCCACCCGCTGCAATTGGTTTTTGTAAAGATACTAAAGCAATTCTAGCATTTTTCCCCAGCCAAACAAATTTAGTGGGTATACTATTTAATTTCTTATAAAAGGACCCCTGAAAAAACACTGGCATCATACTCATTTGGTAACAAACCACAGGCAAAATCATCATTTTAACTGTCTGAACTCTCCCCCACCAAGACAAATGTAAAGGATTCCAATGCTCACACAACTCTGTAACCTTTGCCAATAACAATTTTTCATTTATTTTCATTGTTTCTTCCACAGTTTTGTGTATCCAAATACCTAAGTATTTTATGCCTTCATCCTTCCATATAAAAGGAAATGAATCAAAACGTCCTTTTAGGCAATGTACATTTAGTGGAAGAATTTCCGATTTATTCCAATTTATCCTGTAACCAGAAAATTTACCAAATTTATCAATTAAATCCAATAAATGTGGAATGGTGGATTCCTTAGATAATTTTAAGGGATGCAATATGATATGCTGTGCTACCATGGCAAACTAGTGCAGAAAGGGCAAAATTCAAGTTGCTCTATCAATCTTAGAGAAACTCAGACTCTTACCAGGCTACAATACATTTTATTGGACTAACATACAAAGACATTGTAACTTTAGAAAAAAAAGAACAGTGACATAGTGGCATTTTAGATAGCTTCAACTCATCCAGTTTGTTCAGATATTCTAAGGATTCAATCCCAACTGATAGTCATAGAGTGTAACTGTCTGTTGCATTTTGTCCCTATCAGGACACTATTTTTAGTCTTCCTTATATCTACTACACTTTTCTGAGTGGTAAAATATTCAAGATTTCCACTTAGCTCCCTCCAGCACCTCTTCAATGTCTAAGTACAAAATTCTATAACTTTCCAAATAATTAGCAACATAACCCCATATGCAAACAATACAAATGCCCAATTTTTGCTTGCTGAGGCAATAAACAAATTATATGTACATATTAAAGCTTGTATTCTAATTAGGGAGATCACAAGGATGCATGAACACAAGGTTCTGTGCTAAGGGCAGCTAACTTTGTGTGCCTATCTAAACGGAAAATTGAATCAGCACACATTTGCGCAAAGGCAGGAATGCTATTCTACGTACAAGATTTCTGCTATGCCAATATTAAGTACACAATAGCATTCCAGCACATATGTAGATGTGTGCTGATACTATATTTCTCTGAAAAATATGCTCTACAAGTTGTAGAAAAAAATATATATATCGAGTGCACAAAATATTGTATAAAACCAGTAAGTATTAATAAATAATACAAGTGAAGTGCTCAGATCGGTTAGTGACTGAGCACTTCACTTATATTTATTAATATTTACTGGTTTTATACAGTATTTTGTGCACTCGATATATATATATTTTTTCTTCAACTTGTGGAGTATATTTTTTTGATTATATTTTAACACAAGCAATTGCTAATTAGCTCCTTATTTTTGGAGAGACTATATTTCTCTGCTCAGATCTGTGAATAGAACTGTCATCTCTCCCATTTTTTTTAAATCCACGTTCTTCATGGAGATCACAAAAATGTTGACAGGTCCCACATGCAGGCAGGAAAAAAACAACAGGCATTAAATCCTCATAAATGGTACTGCAGAAAAACGAGCCAACCCTTCTATACTTCTTTAGGCTGGTTTAAAGTTTCTGCATTGTGCTCAGCCTTAACATCTTCTGCACATTTCTCTGCATTAGGATGGAATAGCTAATAGCCTCATTACTTTTAATATGCTATATTCTGGTGACTAATGCAAAATTTTGCACAGTGTTAGCTTCTGCGCAAATCCTTTTCTGTGCACGGATGTTGTGCTATCACCTTGAGCAAGTTTTCTGCACTGACCACAAACTTTGCTATGTGTGTACCTATATTTCGATTAGGATCACTAGTTTTTACATAACTTGCAGCCTCCCAGTTTATGTAATTTAATTACATAAACTAGAGCTTGTGTTGTAGCACCAGGTTACCCATTCCAGAAGGGAGACTTTTTGGACAGTCCTGGATTTTTGCCAACCTCATCCAGGTGAATTATAGGAACTGCATTACTGATTTCAAAGGACAGAGTCATGGACTATAAATACTACACTGTTTTGGGATGTAATTTTAAAGCCAGGACTGGCCAAAAAGTCTCCCTACAGCACCCTAAGGTTGCAGGTTCAGGTCCAGTGCTGCTCCTTGTGTCCTTGGGCAAGTCATTTAACTTTCATTTGCCTCAGGTATCATAGTTAGATTTTGAGACCACTGGGACAGATAGGGAAAATACTTAAGAAAAAAATTGTTCACTGCTCTGAACTTATCCAAGATAGGGTGGTATATCAAATACCAATAAAACATAAAACATTTAAAAAGCTACCATTATTAGCAAGCTTCCTAGGTCACCTAAATAAGAGGCCCATGTACATCAATACCTCTGGATAATTTTTATGTTGGTTGATAGAAGATACTAAAGCCTGAAAAGACTGTCTAGACTTGAAATCTTTTACTCTCATGCTCTTCTACTGTTTTTTTTTTCATTCTGCTTCACTCTTAATGATTCAATATATGGGGCAATGTCTACTTTCTAATGAAAGAAAAATTAGTCTGTACCTTTCCTCTTGTCGTCCACGGAACCTTGTATCCTCAGAGTCTCGTGGAAATCTCTCTTCAGAGTGTCGTCGTCCTTCCCAGCGATTTGCATTTCGATTCTCTCCTTCACTGAACTCTCGATCTGGGGTAAAGGGAGGTCCAGGGCCACTTCGTCTCCATTTTTCTTCTTGTGGGGGATGGCCTCCACGCCCCTCAAAGTCTCGAATGCGGTTGAAGTCATCAGGTGGTCGCTCAAAGTTTTCATTGAACTCTGCAGACCGCCCTCGTCTGTCAGGGGGTCCTCTGTTTTCCCGTGAATCACTCCATTCTTGGTTGTTCCGGAATGGTCTTCTCTCTGCATTATGATCTGGACCCCTAGGACTCTGGTCATGCCTTCGTTCATGCGGAGGGCCCAGTTGATGGTTTGATGGCCCACGAGAGTCCCCTGTAAAACCATGTATACATCAGGAAAAATTAATTAATTTTATTAAACCTAAGTTTAACATTTAAAGTTTCAGTTATCTGAATTTAGGCATCAGAGTTTCAGGGATTAATAAGATGTTTTTGAATAAACATAAAGGAAGAGCTGATGGAAAAAAATTTAATTTGGGGGCAACAACCCCCACAAATTGCTTTTAACTCTTTCCACCAAAATTATTGGCTTCTGAGCATGACCAGTGAATTGCTGAGATGATCTTCTGGTATTATGGATTAAAATAGAAACATGATGGTAGATAAAGGCCAAGTGGCCCATCTAATCTGCCCATTGACAGTAACCATTATCTCTTCCTCTCTCTAAAACAGTGGTTCCCAACCCTGTCCTGGAGGAACACCAGGCCAATTGGGTTTTCAGGCTAGCCCTAATGAATATGCATGAAGCAAATTCGCATGCCTATGACTTCCATCATATGCAAATCTCTCTCATGCATATTCATTAGGGCTAGCCTGAAAACCCGATTGGCCTGGTGTTCCTCCAGGACAGGGTTGGGAATCACTGCTCTAAAACATCCCATGTGCCTATCCCATGCCTTCTGTGACTTCTCAATCATATAAACTTAGGAGTTAATAATCAGTTGACAGGTGGTGACCGTTTTGCTTACTGCTGACAGGGTTATTCCTGGATATTCAAAGCTGGGAACTGTGTGGGCTCCAGCTTTGAATACCCAGTCCTTTTTAAGCTGGATAACACATAGCCGCTTAAGGTGATATTCAGCACTTAAGAAACCATGGGTTACCTCATAAAAATAGGACAGACATTTCCGCAGTCCCATTTAGCTGAATATACAGCACCTAAGTGGTCAAGTACTGACTCCATCCCCGGAAAGCCCCCAACAGCTTTGATTTAGGTGCTAATTGCGATATTCAAAGGCACTTAGTTAGTTAAATGCTGCTGACTATTAGCAGCTGGTCCTAACAAAGCAATTTAATCATTCAGCAGCTGGCTAAATCGCTTTGAATATCAACCCCTTAGTTTACAAATTGATTTTTTTTTTCTTTATATGGAGGTATTGTGATTTAGCCAGCTGCTGAGTGGTTAAATTACATAGTAACATAACTATGTATGTTACTATGTAATTTAACCACTCAGCGGCTGGCTAAATCGCTTTGATATCGACCCCTTAGTTTACAAATTTATTTTTTTTTCTTTATATGGAGGTATTGTACTAAGAAACTAAAATATAAATCCAAGAATATATTAATTTTGTGACTAATATTAACTCTATAAAGAGATTAGGTTCTTACCTTGATAATATAAGGGTAAATCAGAAAGTAAAGGCAAAATACATTTAAAGGCTTTAACAGAAGTAACTGTGAGCAATTGAACTTATCACTTTTCCACATAGTTCCCATGGAAGATGACGCATTTGTTATATCATTCAACTAGCTTCTGCATTCCTGCAGAGAAGTTTTTTGGCTGCTCCCGAAGCCAGGTGAGCACTGCTTCCTTTACTTCATCAAGTTTAGTCTTTTGCTTTCTGGGTCACAGTGATGCATCCATGTCTCATTGCAAGTGACAATTTTCTTTAGAATACTTGGATCTTCTTCATACCGTATCAGGAACTGGGTTGCAACCTCCACACACAGTTGCTTGTGCAGATCAGTAAGCTCTTTGGGAACCCATTGTGTGTAGACTTTCCTGTATCTCAAGTCATCATGCATTATGGTAATTGCAGATCCATAGCTGACATCCAAATCTGTAGCCAATCTGAGACACTGTTATCTGTAGGTCTTCTCTAATCAAGGCACCCACCGTGTCAATGTGCTCTTGTGTGCACGATGTTGATGGGTGACCAGAATAACCTTTGTCGGTTACACCTGAAAACCTTTTTACTCACTCATAAACCTTTCATTGATTATAATGCAATGTCCATACTGAGTCCATATGGTGAATTTCCACAGATTTCACTCCCTCTGCCCAAAGAAAGCGAACTACTGTACATTGTTCTTCGATGGTGCAATCTTGCAATGGAGCATCCATATTTTTGACTTCATGGTTGCCACACGATTAAAGGCCAAGCGCTGTACTGTGCGTGGACGAACTATCCAACAGGCAATGTACGGAGTACATGTTGCATTTCACTACCTCTGCTCCAGTTATTGCATAATTTAACAATTGCCTTTAATTTTTGATTTGCCCTCTTATGTTTTCCAAAAGATAGGGATGGTATGTTGAACCACAGGGTTGTCCATCTGTGATTGCGAGCATACTGCAGAAGTTGTCAATCACAGATTTTCAACTCCTCCTTCTCCATGGTGTTTGCAGCTCCATTCAGTTTGTATGAAAGCCAGCAACAGCCCTACAGAAGAAGACAAGAGGAGGAGTACAGGGAACAAGAACATAAGAATTGTCGCTGCTGGGTCAGACCAGTGGTCCATCCTGCCCAGCAGTCCGCTCGTGCAGCGGCCCCAAGGTCATGGCCAGTGCTCTAAATGAGTCCAGTCTCACCAGTTTAGCATGAACTTGTCCAACTTTGTCTTGAAACCCTGGAGGGTGTCTTCCCCTATAACAGACTCCGGAAGAGCGTTCCAGTTCTCTACCACTCTCTGGGTGAAGAAGAACTTCCTTATGTTTGTGCGGAATCTATCCCCTTTCAACTTTAGAGAGTGCCCTCTCGTTCTCCCTACCTTGGAGAGGGTGAACAGTCTGTCTTTCTCTACTAATTCTATTCCCTTCAGTATTTTGGAAGTTTCGATCATGTCCCCTTGCAGTCTCCTCTTCTCAAGGGAGAAGAGGAAACTGCAAGGGGACATGATCAAAACTTCCAAAATACTGAAGGGAATAGAATTAGTAGAGAAAGACAGACTACTTTGGAGAGGGTGAACCTACCTTGGAGAGGGTGAACAGTCTGTCTTTCTCTACTAATTCTATTCCCTTCAGTATTTTGGAAGTTTCGATCATGTCCCCTTGCAGTCTCCTCTTCTCAAGGGAGAAGAGGCCCAGTTTCCTTAATCTATCACTGTACTGCAACTCCTCCAGCCCCTTAACCATTTTAGTCGCTCTTCTCTGGACCCTTTCGAGTAGTACCAGGTGTCTAATCTGCTCAGATGAATTTTAAAAAATTACTGAACAGTAATTTAGTTAAAACATTAACAAGACTCTGAGAGGAGCAATGAATATAAAATGCAATTTAAATAAGAAACAAACAGCCTGAGCATTTATGGAGCTCAAGTAATCTTCACTTGTAATCCTATATACACTGTCTTTATAATGCAATAGTCTGACTTACAACAAGATTTTAGCTTTGGAGCTGACCATAAAGCTCGAATCAGAAAGCATGCACATCAGATAAAATTGTTGGGGGGGGGTTCAGCATACCATCCCTATCTAATGGAAAAGATATTATCAAGGTAAGAACCTAATCTCTTTTTCCAGTGCAATAGGATGTACCTAAGCAGTCCCCAAAGTCAAGGGTGGGAGAGATGAGCCTGTATGTAGAACAGAGGACCCAAAAGCGGCATCCTCCTGTGCTGCTATGTCCACCCTGTAGAATTTGGTAAAAGTATGAAGGGAGGACCAGGTCGCTGAACTACAAATCTCCTCAGGAGGAATTGCCCTGGCTTTCACTCAAGAGAAGGCCACGCCTCTTTTCAAGTGCTCCTTCAACAATATAGGAGGCTGTTTGCTGTAACTGATGTATGAAGAGGATATAGCTCTACGAATCCATCTAGAGATGGTGGCCTCAGAAGTGGGTCTGACTCATCTTCCCTGATTGGTTAACACGAAAAGGTGATCTGAGAGAAACTCATTGGTCACCTCCAGGTAACATAATAGGACTCTCCTGACATCCAAAACCTTGTCTTTCTTCTTGGACCCTGTGGGGTAAAATGCTGGCAACCAATCAGGCCTTAGATTAAGTGGGGATGGGCGGACCCGCTATGCCTAAGGCCTGATTGGTCCAGGCTTCTAGAGCCTTGGCCAATCAGGCCCTAGGCTTCGCGGGATGGGCCGGGAAGGGGCGGGCCCGCCTCATTTTGACAAAGCGGGCCTGCCAGATGGACGGGCAAGACCCGTCTGGCCAACAAGTAAAGGTTAGTTTAGTGGTGGGGAGGTTTGAGGGCTGTTAGTGCGGGGGGGGGGGTGCGGAGGGGGGGCATCTTCCAGCATGAGGGATTGGGCACCCTTCTGCCGGTGATCGGTAGTGTCGGGGGGGGGGGGCATCTTCCGGCAGGAAGGTTTGGGCACCCTCCTGCCGGCAATCGGACAGGCGGCCGCGGCCGCTATACTTATAGCAGCAGAGCGATCCCTTGCTGCGAAAAGTATAGCGGCCGCGTCTACTCTAACCCGATTCTGTAACCGGCATCTGTAACATGGATGCCGGTTACAGAATCGGGGTTTAATGTAGGCCCGATTCTGTATAGGACGCCTCTCCTGAGCCGTCCTATACAGAATCCGGGCCTAAATGTCTGTTTCTCTCTAAGCAGACTCAGCAGTCCCTTGAAGCCATGTAAAAACTGCAAACTGAAGAAAAAGGGGTGAGTGTGGTGCAGTGGTTAAAGCTACAGCCTCAGCACCCTGAGATTGTGGGTTCAAACCCATGCTGCTCCTTGAGACCCTGGGCAAGTCACTTAATCCCCCATTGCCCCAGGTACATTAGATAGATTGTGAGCCCACTGGGACAGACAGGGAAAATGCTTGAGTACCTGAATAAATTAATGTAAAACCATTCTGAGCTCTCTTGGGAGAGCTGGTATAGAAGATTGAATACATAAATAAATGAAAAAGTACGCAAAACAATAAAGAAATAAATAGAGCAGATGTGAAAGACACCTTCATGTTCACCTACAGAAGGAAGAATTGAAGGGGCAGCAGACACCATGGAGAAGGAGGAGGAGTTTAAAAGCTGTGATTGACATCTTCTGCAGTATGTTTATGAGCACTGATAAACAACCCTATGGTTTAGCATACCATCCCTATTGCACTGGAAATACTATTTCAGCAAAAATGAATATTTTGGGATAAGCTGGATATCTGTGACCTGATAACACAATGCAAAGGTCAAATTAATTACCTTTATTTGGACCAGGTCCCTGCTGATTTTGGCTAAGCGGAGGGATACGTCCTTGAGAGCCCTGTTGCCCTAGTCCTGGGATAAGAGGTGGGGGTCCCTGGTTTTGTCCTCCCTGCAAACAATAAATCAAGTGATTCTGTTATTCAGATTTATTTGTAGACTTATTTCTTTTGCTTATACATGTTCAAATATCTTGAATTTGTCCCTAAACAATCATTTCCCTTCAACATTCAACTCATAAAAATAGACTAATAGTAACAACTATTCAAAAAAGAGGATCAGTAAAGGACATGCTGCACAATGTCCTGCAATACTCTATAGTAGATAGTTTAGAAGAATCCGTAGACCTAAATGGCAGCCTTTCAATCTCTGGAGAGGCCTAATCATTTAAATGCCATTTCAAAACAGTGGATATTCAGATGTGTGGAAGTTCACAACATCTAAATGGCAATGATGCATGGGGAGTGCAAGGAGAGGGAATGGTCTAGATGGGATGACAATACAGACATACTTTCCCTATTGGGAAGCCACATCTATAGTGGCAAAACTAGATGCTGGAATTTAGACCTGCTCCCAGGCTAATTAACTACTTTACAGATTACTAAACAAACTATGTAATAGCATTTTCCAAACTTTTCTCCTATGTGCCCTTATTTTAAAAAATTCATGATTGTGAACAAAAGCAAATAATTACTCAAACCACAGAATAAGCACCACATTCATTGTTTCTTAAAATTTCAGAAATATACTATGAAAGTCCATGTATTTTAAAGAAATTATCCGTATTCACCATGCTTGAGGCACCTATTCCACCAAGAATCAGACACTTCACTCCCTCCCCAAATATATCATCCCTTCTCTCTCACACCCCAGGACACAGTTCCTGTCCTTCATCCATTCTCACCTCCAGCAAGGTCACCCTTTTTTATTCTCCCTTCTTCCCCCTCCCGCACCCATGATAAATCTGATTCCCAGATAAGGCCTCAAAATATAATGCATATTCTAATTTGGATAGTCCCTATAAGTCCTGGGTCCACTTACCAGAGACAAAATAATACACAGAAATAGGTATTTGTGGTAAAGAATGGTTCATCTAGAGCAGTGGTTCCCAACCCTGTCCTGGAGGACCACCAGGCCAATCGGGTTTTCAGGCTAGCCCTAATGAATATGCATGAGAGAGATTTGCATATAATGGAAGTGAAAGGCATGCAAATCTGCTCCATGCATATTCATTAGGGCTAGCCTGAAAACCCGATTGGCCTGGTGGTCCTCCAGGACAGGGTTGGGAACCACTGATCTAGAGCAGTGGTTCTCAACCAACGTGTTGGAACATTCTAGTGTGTCACAAAATAATTTGGTATAGAAAGCAAGTCTGTTTCTTTTATAACCACCAGTGCCTGCAAACTGGGAAATCCAGCAATCTTGAGAGTCAGGTTCTTCAAATCCCCATAAATGACCCATAGTTATGCTTCCCTACTACCCCCAAATAATAACTGCTGCCTCCAGCCACAAATGAAAATTTTGCAGATCTGCTGTCTATAGATTCCGTTTGCTATATAGTTTCTGAGTAGCATATTTGCAGGTTTTATGTGTTGCTTCACAGTAGAAAATGACACGGGGAAAAATCACTGCCCCGTCCCCTTCACCGCCATTCCCTTCACTGCCCCGTCACCATCACCGCCATCCCCTTCACCGCCCCGTCACCATCCCCGCAGCATCCATATAAGCCTCAGTACTACAATATTTAGCTTATGCTGCTGAACTAGAGAAAGAGATGTTCAGCTGGCAGGGCTTTGTTTATAAATTTTTATCAACACAACTAATATAGTAAAGCAAAAAAATAAAATAAAATAAATAAATAAATTGAATTTTTTTTCTACCTTTGTTGTCTGGTTTCTGCTTTCTTCATCTTCTCATTCAATTCCTTCCATCCACTGTGTGTCTTCTTTCTGCATCTTCCATTTGCTTGGTTATTGTGCCTCTCCCTTCACCCCCCCTCCCCCAATTGGTCTGGCACCCATCTTCTTCCTTCCGCTCCCCCATAGTCTGGCATCTGTCTTCTTCCCTTCCAGCGTCTTCTCCCCACTCTGTCTTCCACAGTTCCCTTCAGGGTCTGTTCCTCTCCACCCTCCTTCAATGTCTGTTCTATTCCTTTCTACCACCATTCTTCCCTCCCTTCTTCACCATCTGTTCCTTTCTACCACCCTTCAGCTCCTCTCGCGCGACCTATCTATCTATCTATCTGCCTGCCTGCCTCCCTCCCTCTTACTTTTGTGGCATGTTACAATGTAATTTGTGCAAGCCGCTGGAGCCTGCGAGCTCGGACCCCAAACAATCTCGCTTCTGTGTTCCTATTTTCCCCATTTCTAATATCTCCCCTATGTATCTGGCATTGCCCCCCCCCCCCCCGTGTTCATATACCATCCCCATGTCATGTATGTCCCCTTTATGTCTCTGTCCCTTTGCCCCCATGCACATAATTTCCCCTCTTTCTGTTACCTTCTTGTGTCCAGATTTCCCCTCTCTTCCTCTTCCACACCAATGTGTCTTTTCTCTTCAACCCCATCTAGCATTTTTCCCTCTTTCTTCCCCCCCCCTGCTTCCAGCATCTGGCTCACCTGCCTGTCCTCCCCTTTCTTTCCTGCTGTGGGTTTCTTTCTCTCCCTCTTCATCCCCTTGGCCCAGAATCTCTTTCCCTTTCACTCCCTCCTTCCTAATGTGAGCTGGGAACACACGTGATCGTGCGGTCCAGCAGCCCCCTCCTGCCTGAATGCAGCGTTCCGTCATCTCCCTCCACCTCACCTTAGATGCCGAGTTTGCCGGCTTTCTTTTTCGCCCAGCCGCATGCGCGGCTGCTCTGTTGTTCAATCTTCTCCTCTGACGCAACCTGAAACAGGAAGTTGCAGGAGAGGAGAAGATTGATCAACTCCAGCAGCCGCGCGTGCGCGGCTTTTTGAAAGCGTGCGGCTTGGCGAAAAAGAAAGCCGGCAAACTCTGCATATAAGGTGAGATGGAGGGAGGGAAATGGCGGAACGCTGCGATCAGGCGGGTGTGGCTGATGGACCGTGCGATCCGTGATTGCTTCACTGTGGAGACGACCATTCACCGCTCCACGGGGCAGTGAATGCCCTTTTCCCCGTAGAGACCACTATTTTTTCTTCACCGTTTCGGCGGGTTACCCGCAGCTACTTCACAGTATGTTGCAATGAAGGGATTTTGTGTTGCTGTTACTGAGGCAACATCTATGTTTTTTGAAAATTAGCTCCATAGGGTTTTTTT
This sequence comes from Geotrypetes seraphini, assembly GCF_902459505.1. Lineage (NCBI taxonomy): Eukaryota > Metazoa > Chordata > Amphibia > Gymnophiona > Dermophiidae > Geotrypetes > Geotrypetes seraphini. Next base: position 126,418,449 of record NC_047092.1, read on the forward strand.
CATTTGTTCAGCTGCAAATTGTTTACTTCTACTATTATTAATTATTTCTATAGCACTACCAGATGCATGCAGCGATGCACAAAGTCACAAAGAATAAGAAAACAGTCCCTGCTCGAAAGAGCTTACAATCTAAACAGGCAAGACAAACAGGATGTCATAGATACAGTTAAGGGGAACAGTTAATCAGCGGGCTGGGTTGGAGGGCAGAGGAGAAAGGTTAAGGATTGAAAGCTATATCAAAAAGATGGGTTTTCAGTCTGCTTTTAAACAAGGGAAGGGAAGGGGCTTGATGGACAAACTTGGATAATTTATTCCAGGCACAGGGGGCAGCTGGATGAAAGGAACGAAGTCTGGAATTAGCAGTGGAGGAGAAGGGTAACGCTAAGAGTGACTTAACTGAGGAATGGAGTTCTCTGGGAGGTGTATAAGGAGAAAGAGAAGTGAGGAGAGATATTGAAGGGCAGCAGAATGAACACACTTGTAGGTCAGCAATAAGATCTTGAACTGTATGCAATGGCAGATAGGGAGCCAGTGAAGTGACTTAAGGAGAGGGGTGAAATGAGTGTAGTGAGGTTGGTAGAAGACGAGTCGTGCAGCAGAGTTTTGCACAGATTGCAAGGGGAAGAGATGACACTGTGGGATACCAGTTAGGAGTAGATTTCAGTAATCTAACTGTGAGGTTATGAGAGCTTGGACAAGGGTCCAGGTAGTGTGCTCAGAGAGGAAGGGGTGAATCTTGGTGATATTGAAGAGATAGAAGCGACAGGTCTTAGCAACTTGTTGGATATGCATAGAAAATGAGAGGTCAGAATTGAAGACCACTCCAAGGTTGCGAGCAGAGGAGACTGGAACAATGACAGTTTTATTAACTGAGATGGAGAAAGAAGGAGCAGAGGGTTTAGGAGGAAAGAGGAGCAGCTCAGTATTGGACATATTTAAGTTTTAGATGATGGCAGGACATCCAGGCAGCAATGTCAGCTAAACAAGCAGAGACTTTTTCCTGGACTTTAGGTGAAATTTCAGGTGTAGAGAGGTAGATCTGGGAGTCATCAGCATATAGGTGATATTGGAAGCCATGGGAGGAGATCAGGGCACCGAGGGAAGAGGTGTAGAGAGAGAAGAGGTCCTAAGACAGAACCCTGGGGTACACCAACCGCTAGCGGGGTAGCAGCAGAAGAGGACCCACCAACACACACACTAAAGGTGCGTTGGGAAAGATAGGAGGCAAACCAGGAGAGGATAGATTCACGGAATCCAAACGAGGACAGCATATCAAGGAGTAAGCTGTGATTTACAGTATCAAAGGCAGCAGACAGGTCAAAAAGGATAAGGATAGAGTAAAGGCCCTTAGATCTGGCCATGAATAAGTCACTGACGACCTTAGTGAGGGCAGTCTCTGTGGAGTGTTGGGGGCGAAAACCAGATTGTAGAGGATCGAGAATCTGTAGAGTTGAAAGGAAGTCCAGGCAGCAACGAATAATAGCATGCTCGAGTATCTTGGATAGGAACTGCGGCGGCGAAGAAAGCAAACAGGATGTTGGGCATGATTAAGAAGAGTAGATTGGAAGATGTCATAATGCCACTTTATAGAGCAATTGTTAGACCACATTTAGAATACTGTGTCCAACACTGGTCTCCTTACCTCAAGAAGGACATAACTCTGATGGAGAGGGTGCAGAGGCGAGCCACAAAACCTGTCAAAGGATTGGAGACTTTGAGCTACAAAGAACGCCTCAGGAAACTGGGACTGTTTACACTCGAGAAGAGAAGACTGAGAGGGATTTGATAGAGACTTTTAAAATATTAAAAGGATTTGATAAAATAGACCAAGAAACAGCATTACTAACATTGTCAGATGAGACACGGACAAGAGGTCACAGCCTGAAACTGAGCGGCAGCAGGTTCAGGATAAATGTCAGAAAGTTTTATTTCACACAGCAAGTTGTGGGCGCTTGGAATTCTCTGCCGGTGGATGTTGTGGCGGAGACTACGGTTCTGGGTTTCAAGCGCAAGTTGGATGCACACCTTCTTGCAAATCATATTGAGGGATATGGCAATTTCGGGTCTACATAAAGGAGTACCTAAATGGGCCGCCGCATGTGTGGATCGCCGGACTAGATGGACCTCGGTCTGATCTGGTGAAGGCATTTCTTATGTTCTTAAGAAGGGAGACAGGGTGATAGTTGGATGGGCAGGAGGGGTCCAGCAAGGGTGTTTTGAGAAGCGGCTTAACCACCGCATGTTTGAAGGCAGCCGGGACAGTTGCAGTGGAAAGAGATAGATTGAGAATATGGTATATGGGAGGGATAACAGAATGTGAGATGGGGTCGAGTAGAGGGATGGGAATAGGGTCTGAGGGGCATGTAGTAGGCTTAGCTGAAGGCAGAAGTTGTGCAGTTTCTTCCTCTGTGATTACAGAGAAGGCAGAAAAGTCAGCAGTAGTTGATGGCGGGACAAGCGGGTGAGACCAGACAGGAGAAGCTTCCCGAGCTGTTTGGGTGAAGGATAAAGGGGAGGTGCGAGATTGAAGTTTAGGAGAGTGGATGGTAGGTAGGGGAGAAGGATATGACTTTGTAGTGAACTCAAGGGTGATTTTGCGGACCTTGTCATGGAAGTAATCAGCCATAATCTAGGGAAAGAGAGAAGGAGGGGTCAGAAGTGGGGGTGCTTTGAGGAGGGAGTTAAGTGTGGCAAGGAGGCGATGAGGGTTGGAAGAAAGGGAGTTAGTTAGTTGGATGTAGTAGTCTTGCTTGACCCGTGTAAGTGCAGAATTAAAGGAGGTCAACATAAATTTAAAGTGAAGAAAGTCAGCCCATGTGAATGTTGTTTGTCAAGTATGTCATGACAGAAGAAAGGATGATCTAGAACAGTGTTCTTCAACCACAGGTCCATGGACCGGTGCCGGTCCACAGAAATTTCCTGCCGGTCCACAGGGCTGGCTTGTGCAGCAGGCCCAAAACTGTGTTCTTCAACTGCCGGTCTGCGGTGCGATCGATGCGTTGTTAATAAGATTATATTGTGTGTATATATGAAAAATGAATGGAAAAAACAGTGTTACAATTAGGACTATGGGGGCAGGGTCTGGCCCACGACTTAGCCCAGTGTTCCTCAACCGCCAGTCTGCAGATCGATGCCGGTCCACAAAATAATTCTTTTATTTCTGCCGGTCCATAGGTGTAAAAAGGTTGAAGAACACTGATCTAGAAGTAAGCTTGTTACAAATGTATAACACTTAGCCAAGATTAGTATAGACCAAGAATCTGATGGAAGGTATCCCTTTACGTGTGTGGGTTTCTGAGTATATGTGTGACCCTCAGTGCATGCCTGAATATATGTTTGGGTTTCTATCTGTGTGTCATGTACAGCAATCAAGGGAAGCAACAGGAATAAATTCAACTTATACTAGTAATACTGTTGCTAAAGCAGCCTACCTATACTGCAGCATAAAACATCAAGAATGGAGAAAAAAGCCTTAGACTTATGTGGCAGTCACAAACGGGAATCACAATCCATATAATGCCTAAGTACAATTGTATGAAAATATTATGTGCCCGGATGCAAAATTTATTATTATCTTTCAAAACGAGCCTCAGCCCCACCACTCCACCGCATATACTGTTTTATACCGCGGGAAGCATGTTGTGGTGCCTCATCATTGGCTTCAAGTTATGAAAAATATTTTTAAATTTTAGAATTAAATTTTCATTTTTTTCTACTTATTTGTGAAAATTCTTAAGGAATAAATATCAAAATGCTTTAAATTAACTTCCCATCATTATATAAACTTTTAAAAGTAAGTAGTACTTATCTTCAGCCAAAAACCCAGGGAGTCAGACCCGACATGTTTCACACGTTAGTGTTTTTTCAAGGGTCTCCCAGGGGTGCCGCTGTCATCCGACTCCTATCGTTTTTTCCCCATAAACGATAGGAGTCGGATGACAGCGGCACCCCTGGGAGACCCTTGAAAAAACACTAACGTGTGAAACATGTCGGGTCTGACTCCCTGGGTTTTTGGCTGAAGATAAGTACTACTTACTTTTAAAAGTTTATATAATGATGGGAACTTAATTTAAAGCATTTTGATATTTATTCCTTAAGAATTTTCACAAATAAGTAGAAAAAAATGAAAATTTAATTCTAAAATTTAAAAATATTTTTCATAACTTGAAACCAATGATGAGGCACCACAACATGCTTCCCGCGGTATAAAACAGTATATGCGGTGGAGTGGTGGGGCTGAGGCTCGTTTTGAAAGATAATAATAAATTTTGCATCCGGGCACATAATATTTTCATACTTTCAAGTATTGTACCGGATACATTCCATTTATAAGTTTGCCATATTCCATTTGCTTGTAAGTACAATTGTAGGCATAAAAAAACAGTATTTTTGCACCTCGTTGCAGGTTGTAAGTGGCTGTATTAATGAATGGATTGGAGGTTTTTATGTTTAAATGATTTTTATTATTCCAGCAGTAAGAAGCAAATACAAACAGTAGTACCATTCAGGAAATAACATTTTCAACAATATAAACAGTTCCCCTGCCACCCCCCCCCTCCCCTCCCCTCCCCTCCCCAAGAATCCATAGCCAGTCCAACAGCTGAGAGTGGGAATAATATCTTAAAGATTCAAAAGTCTACTGCAAGCATGCGGTGTGAGGTCCTGCCAGAAGTGCTCCCACACCTGACAAAATTTGCGACCCGGGCCAAGAGTCAGGTCTCCCACCATGCGTCTCTCCAGTGTTGCGTGCACTATCATTAGGGATCTCCATTGTGCATATGACGGGGGATCACGGGAGAGCCAGTTGGTGAGGATGGCTTTTTTTTCCATCAAAAGGGCTCTGGAGATAAATGCTGACATTCCCCTGGGTTTGGGCGAGGCTATATTATAAAATCCAAATAACGCCCTCGGTTGCGGAAGCCATCGCCTTCCCCAAAGCAATGTGGTTTATAGGCCAAGATGTCTCCAAAACTATTGGATTGCGGGGCAGGCCCAAAACATGTGACTCAAAGATGCGTGAGCCTGATTGCATTTCGGGCAAGAATGCGACGCAGTAATCCCCATCCGGGCTGCACGTTCCGGTGGAATGTAAAGTCTAAGAACAATTTTCAATTGCATTTCCCAGTGAGTAATATTGGGTGACACCTTCTGAATATCAACCAGGACGCGGGAAGTCATCATGCCGCTGTATCGAGCGATGGTGCGCCCACATCTGGAATACTGCGTTCAATATTGGTCGCCGCACCTCAAGAAGGACATGGCAGTTCTTGAGAGAGTCCAAAGGAGGGCAACGAAACTGGTAAGAGGGCTGGAAAACTGCCCATATGCTGAGAGGCTGGATAAACTGGGGCTCTTCTCTCTGGAAAAGAGGAGGCTCAGGGGGGATATGATAAAGACCTTCAAAATACTTAGGGGCATAGAGAGGGTGGACAGGGACAGGTTCTTCAGACTAAAAGGGACGACAGGTACGAGGGGGCACTCAGAGAAACTGAAGGGAGATAGGTTCAAATCAAATGCAAGGAAGTTTTTCTTCACCCAAAGGGTCGTGGACAAATGGAATGCGCTCCCGGAGGAAGTGATCCGGCAGAGTACAGTACAGGGATTCAAACAGGGATTGGACAGATTCCTGAGGGAAAAGGGGATCGTGGGGTACTGAGGGAGGTGCTGGGGTGTTGCATAAGTATAGATAGCTCACCAGGTCGTGCAGGTGCAAGGCCGGAGGGTTAGGACATTGATGGGAAGATAGGACTTCGATGAGAAACCTAGGGGGCAAGGGGGCCCCTTCTGGTGATTAAGGCAGGTCATGACCTGTTGGGCCGCCGCGGGGGCGGACTGCTGGGCGGGATGGACCTCTGGTCTGACCCGGCAGAGGCACTGCTTATGTTCTTATGTACCTGTTGTAACTGTTCAGTAGTCAACTGGCAATGCAAGTCCTCAGCCCACGCTGTCGCTAATATATCCAGATTCGTACTTGGTTGGCAATCCCGGATCCCCACAATATGAAATCGTAGAGGAATCCTCTGTTGGGCTGAAAGGCTGAAGAGTTCCGAAAGCGCCTCCCTGCAGACTTCAGTAAGGGCAGCCACTGGGAGAGACTGAACATAGTGACGGAACTGGTAATAGGCGAAGAGATCATTAGCCTGTAGGTCAAAAGTTCGTTGCAGCTCGGCAAATGTGACCAGGCTCCCCTCCTCCGAAAACAGGTGAAAAAGATATTGTAGACCTTGTGCTTGCCACCTAAGAAAGGTGGCATTTTGCAAGCCCGGCTGGAAAGCTCCATTGCCCTGTATAGGCAAATATAAAGACATGCTAGAAGACAATTTGGCTGTTTTACAGACCCATCTCCATGTCCTTCTGGCCGGCGTAAAAATGGGGTAGTGAGACACCAAAGGACGCATCCTCGGATCCACCACATGTAGAAAATAGCTCACATGGAACGGAGCCAGCAAAGATAACTCCAGTGGTGTAGCAGAAAAATCAGATGTTCCTCTAAACCAATCATTAATATGTCTCATCTGACAAGCCATATCAGCAGCAGTAGAAAAACAACTGCTTTTACATACAAGCAGCAGCGAGACCTACCGCAACCACCAAGAGCCCACAGACCCGATCCTGCCAGGAGTGTGAACTCCTCCCCCTGCAGTCCATTGGCGAGATCAATCTGCCTGCTTTTAAATATCAGCAGCAGTGGAGATCAACTGCTTTTACACCTAAGCAGCAACGAGACCAGCCACAACCACCGAGAGCACACAGACCCGATACTACCAAGAGTGTTAACCAAGAGTACTACCAAGAGTAAAGGGCCAATATTCTGACTGGCGGGGAGTCACGAGCGGTGTGCCACAGGGATCGGTGCTGGGGCCTTTACTCTTTAACATATTCATCAATGACCTGGAAAAGGAGGCAAAGTGTGAGGTTATAAAATTCGCAGACGATACCAAACTGTGCGGCAGAGTTAGGACCAGGGAGGAGTGTGAGGACCTACAAAGGGACCTGGACAAGCTGGAAGACTGGGCAAACAAATGGCAAATGCGCTTCAACGTGGACAAATGCAAGGTCATGCATATAGGGAAAAAGAACCCGTTGTTCAACTACAAATTGGGGGGGGTATTGTTGGGAGACAGCAGACTCGAGAGAGACTTGGGTGTGCTGGTGGATGCATCACTGAAGCCATCTGCACAGTGTGCAGCAGCCTCGAAAAAAGCCAACAGGATGCTGGGCATCATAAAGAAGGGCATAACAACCAGAACACGGGAAGTCATCATGCCATTGTATCGAGCGATGGTACGTCCGCATCTGGAATACTGCGTTCAGTATTGGTCGCCGCACCTCAAGAAGGACATGGCGGTACTTGAGAGAGTCCAAAGGAGAGCAACGAAAATGGTAAAGGGGCTGGAACACTGCTCATACGCCGAGAGGCTGGATAGGCTGGGGCTCTTCTCTCTGGAGAAAAGGAGACTCAGGGGAGATATGATAGAGACCTTCAAGATCATGAGGGGCATAGAGAGGGTGGATAGGGACAGATTCTTCAGACTGAAGGGGACAGCAAATACGAGGGGGCATTCTGAGAAACTGAAGGGAGACAGGTTCAAAACAAATGCAAGGAAGTTCTTTTTCACCCAAAGGGTCGTGGACACCTGGAATGCGCTACCGGAGGAAGTGATCAGGCAGAGTACGGTACAGGGATTCAAGCAGGGATTGGATGGATTCCTGAGGGATAGAGGGATCGTGGGGTACTGAGTAAACCAACCTGGTCGTGCATGTGCAAGACCGGAGGGCTAGGACTTCGATAGGAGGGCAGAACTTAAATGGGAAACCAAGGTGGCAAGGGAGCCCCTTCTGATGATTCAGACAGGCCTTGACCTGTTTTTGGCCGCCGCGGGAGCGGACTGCTGGGCAGGATGGACCTGTGGTCTGACCCGGCAGAGGCACTGCTTATGTTCTTATGTTCTTATGTTCCCCCCCTACAATCCGCTAAGAAGATCGACTGTTGGCTCCGGGCGGCTTTCCCGCAGAGGAGAGAATCCTGCATTCACCGTGGGCCTCATCTGGGGCAGCCTCCTTGGAGCGGCTGGGGCACGGGCAGTGTGTCTGGGAGGGAATGCATGGATGGGAGAACATCTCAGGGGAGGAGACATAGGCATCCTGGGACTGTCGGCCAAGTCTCTTCCCTGAAGCAGCCCTTTCTGGAAACGTCAATCGCTCCTCCTAAACTTACTTGCTCCACTTCATCACTTCATCATGCTTCTATTCCTTTCTCTCCTCTCTTCTACCTTCCAAAGTATTTAGATCAATGCTGTCTTGTTAAAATGTTTATTTTATTTTTATTTTTCCTCTAACTCTACTTTTCACTTCTCTATTACCCTCCAGGTACTTTAGTTAGATTGTGAGCCTTCGGGACAGTAAGGGAATTTTTCAAGTACCTTTCTTATTTCTAATCTTAATGTATATTTTCTGTAAACCGCTTAGAACCTAACGGATGTAGCGGTATATAAGAAATAAATTACATTACATTACAATTACATTACATTACATAGCATACCAACGTACATTTAATAAACCATAGCCCCCCCCTATCCCTGGGCAGACACATCCGTAGCAAGGGCATAAATGGTCGCTGTAGCTCTTTCGTTAAATGAATGTTATGGGCATGGGACAGCAGTAGAGGTAAAACCTGAAAGCGATATAACCATTTGGGAAAGAGCACCATATTAAAAAGGGCTACCCGGCCCACCACCGATAAGGGAAAAGTGGACCAATTCTGTAGATGTTGTGAGGTGTCTTGAAGCAATGGGGTGATATTGCTGGTGTACAGGGTCGTAAGGTCTCGGGGGATCTGTACCCCCAAATAGCGAATTGAAGTCTGAGCCCACGTAAATGGGAAGTGACCGCTCCAGGTCTGTTGTAGTGTCAGGGAGCTAACTAGGGCCATAAATTTCTGGTAGTTCAACGTAAATCCCGAATAAAATTTGAATTCGTCAAGCGCTTGCAATAAATATCGAACAGAGTGAGCGGGATCAGTTAGCAAAAATAATAGGTCATCTGCAAAGGCCAACACTTTGAGTGAATGAGTTCCGAAGTCCACACCCACTATGTCGTGGTCCTGAGACACTGTGCGAAGAAAGGGTTTGAGGTACAATAGAAATAAGAGGGGTGACAGGGGACAGCCCTGTCGAGTTCCCCTCTCAATAGGTATTGGGCCAGTAATAATGTCATTGACAAGTAGTCTTGCTGTTGGAGTGGACTATAAAGTGCGTAATGCCAAGGCGAACCAGCCAGATATCCCCATACAATTTAACACTTCAAAGAGGTACGTCCAATTGACCTGGTCGAACGCCTGTGCCGCATCCAAACTGAGTAGAAGCATAGGAGTGTGATGGAATTGCGTGTGCACTAAGGCTATCAACTCAGGCAGCGAAAATTGACCCCACCATCACCAAACTGATGATCAAAACAACAGACATCAAAGTGTTTCGGAAAGAAATCAAAACATTTCTTTTCAAAAAACACATCCTTACTTAATATTCCCCTCCCCAATCGCACATGCACTCTCCCCAGCAAATAACACACTAGTCATCCCCTTGAACCTCATTTACCAAAAATATCCAAACTCTTAAATAAGCATCTCCCTTAGGTATCCATTTAACCTTCTCCTAAATAAGCATCTCCCTTAGGTATCCACTTAACTGATTCCTTCAAAGTTAGGTATCTTTCTTCAGTTGCCTATATTGTTTTCCCCACTGAACCTTGTAACTACTTGAACCCTGTCAAGTTATTCTATCGATAAATCCAGATATCTTATACTTGAATTTCTATACCACAACATGTAATTTACTTAAATCGTTGTAATGTAATTCTCTTGGTAATGTCCTGATCTCTTTAACTGTAATCCGCTTAGAACCGCAAGGCACAGGCGGAATAGAAATCACAAATGTAATGTAATGTAATGTTGTGTACTGCTTGTCTACCCTGTACAAAGCCGACTTGTGTGGATGCAATCACATCAGGGAGAAGGGTCGCTAATCTATCAGCTAAGATTTTGGACAGAATTTTGATGTCTACATTCAGCAAAGAAATTGGGCGATAGAACTCGGGAGCAGAACTGTCTTTGCCAGGCTTCAATATCAACGTGATCCTGGATTTGGTCATAAATGGCATTGCGGGAAGAGCAGCAAATGTAGAAGTTACGGCCCCTCTAGGGACTAGCGATCACAATATGATCAATTTTACCATTGGCAACGGAAAAGAGAAACCAATCAAGACTAAAACCATGACCTTCAACTACAAAAAAGGAAATTATAACAGCATGAGAACTTTGGTTAGAAAACGGCTAAAGAAGGGCATAGCAGACATCCAAACAGTTGAACAAGCATGGTCTCTACTGAAGAACACCATCATAGAAGCACAGAATCTACACATTCTGAAGATAACCAAAGGAAGGAGTAAAAAGAAAAATGGTGAACCAGCTTGGTTATCCAAAGGGGTAAAAGATGCAGTGAGGGAGAAGAGGAACTCGTTTAAAATATGGAAACGAGAAAAAACGATGGAAGCCTGGAACTGTCACAAAATTGACCAAAAAAAGTGTCACAAGGTGGTAAGAGACGCTAAAAAAGTCTACGAGGAGAAGATAGCGCAGGAGGACAAAAACTTCAAGCCCTTTTTTAGATATATAAAGGGAAAGAAACCAGCTAGAGAGGCGGTAGGACCTCTCGATGATCATGGAAAGAAAGGGTCAATTAAAGATGATAAACAGGTTGCTGACAGGTTAAACACATTCTTTGCCTCAGTCTTCACCAAGGAGGACACTTCAATAATGCCAGACACAGGGAAGATATTCACAGGGGCTACAGAGGAAAACCTAACAACAGTGAAGGTGACGTTGGACATGATTTACTCCCAGATTGACAAATTAAAAAGCAACAAATCCCCTGGACCGGATGGAATTCACCCGAGAGTATTAAAGGAACTTAAGGAGGAAATTGGCGAACTATTACTAATAGTGGCTAACATGTCAATTAGAACTGGACAAATACCAGAAGACTGGAGGATAGCAAATGTCATCCCAATTTTCAAAAAGGGATCAAGAGGGGATCCAGGAAACTACCGACCTGTGAGCCTCACATCGGTTCCAGGGAAAATAGTTGAAACACCGGCAAGAGAAGAAGTGGGACCATTGGATGATGGAGATAGAAAGGGAGTAGTAAAAGAAGAGAAAGAGATAGCTGAGAAGTTAAATGAGTTCTTCACGTCAGTCTTCACGAGGGAGAATACAACCAACATTCCGGAACCCGAGGAAATCGTAATAGGAGACCAAAATGATAAGCTGGTCAATTTAAAGGTAAGCCAAGAGGATGTACTCAAGCAGATAGACAGACTAAAAAGCGACAAATTGCCAGGTCCGGACGGCATTCACCCAAGGGTACTCAAGGAACTAAAAAACGAAATAGCGGAGCCACTCCGACAAATATGCAACCTATCCCTAAAAACCGGAGAGATCCCGGAGGACTGGAAAATAGCAAATGTCACGCCCATCTTCAAGAAGGGCTCAAGGGGCGACCCAGAAAACTACAGGCCGGTGAGCCTGACCTCAGTCTCGGGAAAGATGATGGAGGCACTGATTAAGGACAGCATCTGTGAATATATCGAAAACAATGTGCAGCTAAAACCAAGTCAGCATGGCTTCTGCAAGGGTAGGTCTTGCCTCACAAACTTATTGTACTTCTTTGAGGGGGTGAACAGCCAGGTGGATAAAGGGGAATCTATAGATATCATTTACCTCGACTTCCAAAAAGCCTTCGACAAGGTACCACACGAGAGACTGCTCAAAAAGATATGGAACCACGGGGTGCAAGGGGAGGTCCACCGATGGATCAAAAACTGGCTGGCAAACAGGAAACAGAGGGTTGGCGTAAAGGGCCACTACTCGGACTGGAAAGGGGTCACGAGTGGAGTTCCACAGGGGTCGGTGCTGGGACCGCTCCTGTTCAATATCTACATAAACGACCTAGAAGCGGGAACCAAGTGTGAGGTCATAAAATTTGCAGATGACACCAAACTATACAGCAGGGCTCAAACGAGGGAAGACTGCGAAGATCTCCAAAAGGATCTAACGCAGCTGGAAAAGTGGGCCGAAAAATGGCAAATGAGCTTCAACGTAGGGAAATGCAAGGTCATGCACGTGGGGAAAAAGAACCCGATGTTCACTTACAAAATGGGGGGAACACCACTAGGGGTCAGTAACCTGGAGAGAGACCTGGGAGTGATGGTAGACGCAACACTGAAGGCATCGGCGCAGTGCACCACGGCCTCAAGGAAAGCTAACAGAATGTTGGGTATCATTAAGAAGGGTATCACGACCAGGACGAGGGAAGTCATCATGCCGCTGTATCGTGCAATGGTGCGGCCGCATCTGGAGTACTGTGTCCAGTATTGGTCGCCGCACCTCAAGAAGGACATGGCGATACTAGAGGGAGTACAGAGAAGAGCGACTAAACTGATAAAGGGAATGGAAAATCTCCCATATACCGACAGATTAAAACAGCTAGGACTTTTCTCCCTGGAAAAGCGGAGACTTAGAGGAGACATGATAGAAACCTTCAAGATCCTGAAAGGCATAGAAAAAGTAGACAGGGACAGATTTTTCAAATTAAGGGGCACCACAAGTACAAGGGGGCAATCGGAGAAACTGAAAGGGGACAGGTTTAGAACAAACGCTAGGAAGTTCTTCTTCACTCAGAGGGTGGTGGATACATGGAACGCGCTTCCAGAGGCTGTGGTAGACAGGAACACATTAAATGGTTTCAAAGAAGGTTTGGATAGATTCCTAGAAGAAAAAGGGATTGAAGGGTATAGATAGATATAGACCACTGCTCAGGCAATGGGCTTGATGGGCCACCGCGGGAGCGGACCGCTGAGCAGGATGGACCTCTGGTCTGCCTCAGCGGAGGCAACTTCTTATGTTCTTATGTTCTTAATCAAAGAGAACATCGTACAACACTTGGAAGACCATAATCTAATAAGGGATAGTCAACACGGTTTCAGGAAAGGGAAATCATGTTTGACAAACTTACTACAATTCTTCGAGAAAGTGAACAAACAAATGGATCGTGGGGAACCAGTGGATATAATTTACTTGGACTTTCAGAAAGCGTTTGATAAAGTCCCTCATGCAAGGCTTATGAAGAAACTAATAAGCCATGGAATTGGAGGAGAAGTACACAGATGGATCGGAAAATGGCTTGAAAACAGAAGGCAACGGGTTAGCATAAATGGGAAATTCTCGGACTGGGAGAAAGTGACTAGCGGCGTGCCCCAAGGCTCGGTTCTTGGGCCTATCTTGTTCAATATTTTTATAAACGACCTGGAAGAGGGTACAACATGCAATATAATAAAGTTTGCAGATGATACAAAACTATGTCAGGCGGTTGGCTCTCTGAGGGATTGCGAGGACCTCCAGAAAGATCTGAACAAGCTGGAAACGTGGGCGATAAAGTGGCAGATGAATTTTAATGTAAACAAATGCAAGGTGATGCATCTAGGAAGCAAAAACAAGGAATATGAGTACAAGATGTTGGGGGTTAAATTAGTAAAAAGCGAGCAGGAAAGGGATTTGGGGGTACTGATTGACAGTACCCTAAAACCATCGGCACAATGTGCGGCAGCGGCGAAGAAAGCGAACAGGATGTTGGGCATAATTAAGAGGGGGATTACGAGTAGAACGGAAGAGGCCATAATGCCACTTTATAGAACAATGGTCCGACCGCACTTAGAATACTGTGTTCAACACTGGTCTCCATACCTTAAAAAAGATATTACTCTGCTGGAAAAAGTGCAGAGACGAGCCACGAAACTTATCAAAGGAATGGAAAATTTGACTTACAAAGATCGACTCAGGAAGCTGGGGTTGTTTACCCTCGAGAAGAGAAGACTAAGAGGAGATTTGATAGAGACTTTTAAAATATTAAAAGGATTTGATAAAATAGACCAAAAAGAAGCATTACTGAAATATTCTGATGTGACGAGGACAAGAGGACATAGACTGAAACTGAGTGGTAGCAGTTTTAGGACAAATGTCAGGAAATTCAGTTTCACACAGCGCGTGGTGGGTGCTTGGAATGTACTCCCGGAGGAGGTTGTGGAGGAGACTACTGTACTGGGATTCAAGCGCAAGTTGGATGCACACCTTCTTGCATATCATATGGAGGGTTACGGTAAATCCGGGTCTCCAAAAAGGAGTACCTAAATGGGCCACCGCGTGTGCGGATCGCCGGACTAGATGGACCTCGGTCTGATCCGGTGAGGGCGTTTCTTATGTTCTTATTAAAGTCTCATTCGCTTCTCCAGGGAAATGTTCATCCTGGATTACCTGGGAGTAATAGTCCCTTACAAAAGGACTAAGCTGCCCTGAGAGCAGTTTATAAAATTCTGCCGTAAAGCCATCCGGCCCTGGAGCCGAAAAATTTCGTTGATTGTGGATAGCTTTATGTAGTTCTTTAGGGGTGATGGGTGCATTAAGAAACCTAACATCCGAGTCAGAAAGCGGCTGTAAACCGGAATCCGTGAAATAGTCCTTAATAAGGGGTTCAGCTCCCGAGTCCCGGCGCCCATATATCTTCCCGAAGTGGAACTGAAAAATTTGTGCAATGTGTTCAGTAGTGTGTTGAAATTGGCCCGTACTATCCCTCAATCCCAAAATATAACGGTGACCCCGCACCTGGGAAGTCAAGCGGGCTAATAACTTCCCTGCCCAATTTCCATAGCGATGGTAGCGAAATTTTTGATACAAGAGCATTTTCACCGTGCGCTCATGTATATAGGATTTGAGGGTCGTTTCCATGGAAGCTAAATGTTCCCTAGCGTGGCAGGTCGGGAACAGGGTATACTGACGCTTAGTGCTTGCTAGTTCTTTTTCCAACCGCAATATTCCCCGGGACAAATGGCGATTACGCGCTATTACATAAGCTATATAATCTCCTCTGAGCACCAGCTTAGCCGTGCTCCAAAACAGTGTCGGTTCATTGCTATGCTGACCATTAAAGTCTAGGAATTCACCCCATTTAGTCGTTAAGTATGTTTTGAAATGGTCATCAGAAAATAGATAACTAGGGAAGCGCCAACGTACAGGCCCGCGTAAACCGAAGCCCACATTTACATCTAGCCAAATCATCGCATGATCTGAAATCACCGCCGGGCCTATTACCGCTGCATCCACATTTAGAAATGCTCTGCGTGTGGTAAGGATGTAATCTATCCTAGATTGTGTGTTATATGCTCTGGAGCGGTGTGTGTAATCCCGTTCAGTGGTATGGAGAATTCTCCACGGGTCCACCAAATCTAAAGTGGCGCAAAGATAGGGCAGGCCTCTGGTATGAGATATACTCGCACCAGGTCCCGGCTGAGAACGATCACAAGTCGGGTCAAACATCTGATTGAAATCTCCTGCAATGTATACCGGATCAGTAACCCGGGATTGGAGGTTTTTAATGCCTATGATTGTTATTATGGAAGTATATGGATGAAGGGCTGGATTTGTGACAGCAGTCTGGATTTCCAAAAGTTATATATGCCATAGGTAGGTCCAGAAAATAGGTGGCCTGCTTAAAATTCTAAGTCAGGTGTGTTTTTGGTACGTTTGATATAGCATTCAGGATCTCTGCTCAAAGTATAGCCATGGTGCAGCCTAGCATGGCTGTGTGTTTCTGACTTAGACCCAATGGTCCAGCAAAGGTTGGCAGATGCCACTTGCTTTGGAGACAACCTATTTGGGTAGGAGGTGGGCTTCTTATATAATTATTTAATTGGAGTAATACAAATTGGTATCTGGGAAGGAGGGATGGGTTTCTTATATAATTATTTATTTGGAGTAATACAAATAAGAATGACAAGTGATGAATTAAGGTATTTCTGAATGAATGTTGTACACTTGTTGTAATTTTTGAAAATGAATAAAGATATATAAAAAAATATATATATATATACTTATACCACTGATACCCTTCTTTTGGGGTACAATATTCAATCATAAACATAGATCTCATTAATAAAAGACTTGGTCAAATGTATATATGCAAATATATCAGCAACAAAAGAAGAAAACCCAACACTTCCATAGTGAATGAAGGATCCAAGAACAAAAGAAAACTGTGGAAAACATTCTCTTGATGCAGGTGTTTATTCAGTCAATAAATAGTTGCAATAATAATCCACATGTACATAAGATGGAAAGGAGAAAACACAGCCCGTGTTTCGACAAACACCCACCTTCCTCAGCGGTCCTACAAATATGAATGTTTGTATGAGTATAGAGAACAAGTAAAAGTGATGCATGGATTGAAAGAGTGAATAAGAAAATTTATATTGAATAATAAATGAATGTGTGGATAAAATATGAAAACGTTATTTAGAAAAAGTTATTTAGAATGATAAATGGGTGATGAGTGTGGAGAAGAATATTTTATTATTCATTTTTATTATTTTAATTATTATAAAATCTGTGAAAAGTGATCATGTGGATAGTAGACCAAAAGAGATTAAACAGTACTAAGTGAATAATATAATTTACCCTCCTTCTTTCACAAAATTGGTTTTTAGCACAGGTCAGTGAGCTGAATGTTCTGCGCTGCTCCTGACCCTCATAGGAACTCTAAGAGCATTGGGAGAAGCAGAGCATTCAGCACACTAGCCTGTGCTAAAAAACGCTTTTGCGGTTTTGTAAAAAAAAGGGGGGGGGGGGTTAATGAATTGGATGATAAGTGAAACACCCGTGTTGTCAGAGAAAAAACTAATAGCATATACTTGTAACATACGATACATACCTAGATTATGATGTGAAATCAGAAAAACTAATGTGGATGTTGAAGGACCAACATAAAATATTTGGGAAAAATGGAATTAAAACGTAATAAATAAAATATAGAAAGTTTTATTAAAAAAAAAAATGTATATACAAAAATATGAAGGATATCCGGGGATTAGTAGTTATTTTTTTTCCCTTCTTTCTTTCTTTCTTTCTCTCTCTCTCTTTCCTTTCCTTTTTGTTTGGTGGGGAGAGGGAAGGAGAAGTAGACCTGGAGGCTATAAAAGCCTCTGGAATTGACCTCCGATGTGTGTTGGCTGTCTTGTTTGGGGAGGGGGAGTAGTGGATAGCTGGATAGGGGACCTTTCCTGTACTCATAGATGCACATGTTTATATTTTTTGTTATTTCAGATCCCTTTGGGGTCTCAGTTCACTATTACTTGTTGGTCCTGCTGGAGTCAAGGAGAGTCAGGGTGGTGGGGGTTGAACATGTGTTTATCACTTTGAGCTTATTGGAAGATATACGTATGTTGTTGCTGTTTTATATTTGTTCCTTAATAAAACGTTTTCACATAATAGGGGAGGGCTTAATAGGAAGGCTGGTGGTGGGAGGGGGTGGTGGTGGTGGTGAAATAATGTTAAAATGTTTGATGATGTTGGATTATATCCTCTTACCTCTAATGGTGAAACTTGGCTGTATTATGCTTCGGATGACCTGTTTGCTACTGTTTTTTTGCTACTCAATCGTCATCAATAAAAATTGTTTGAAAGAAAAATATGAAAAATAAACAAGATTTGAGGGACTAAACATAACGTAAAAATTATTATAAGATCATAATTTGATTTTTGTTGCCTCACTGTGGTGTTCTTTTTATTTAAACGAAAAACAAAAGAAAAATCCAACACAATCTGCAGTAAAGTAAAAGCAACACAAGGAAAAACAAAGAAGAACTGCAGACAAATGTACAAGATGCAGGCTATGTTTATTATATCAATTGATTGCGGTTAATGTTACTACCTTTACACAAATCTAGGGACCCTACACGGTCTGTGTTTCGGTTAACACGCCTTCATCAGGGGTCCTAGGTTGGAATGGTATCTAATTAAACCGCAAACAGAAAAAGAACAATAGCCTGTATGGATTGAAGGTAAACACTGATCCAAAATCCTTGGGTAGGGTCTGAGGCATCTGAGCCAATCAGGGACTTAGGCCCCTCCCCATGCATCACATGATACACCGGAGAGGGGCCTATGGCCCAGCATTGTTGGCAGTGGCAGAAGGTACTGAGCACACCTACTGCTCTCAACTTTTAAAAGGTAGGGGAGAGAGGGGCTTCTGGTGGCAAGAGGGAGTGGGCAACCCTCTTGCCTTTTTTTTGAGGGGGGAGGTCCTTTGTGGCAGGAGGGAGTAGATATGCCTCCTGCCATTTTTTTTAGGGGGGAAGGTTCGAGGGGTGTGTGTTTGCCGGTGGTGGGGGACTTTTTTCTTTATGGGACAGATATTTTGCGTGTGTATTACATGCAAAATATCTGTGCCATTGAAAAAACAAAACCAGGCATATTCGTCAGCAAGCAATCGGTTTTTACGATTGGTAAAATCCGATGCAAAATAGCCAAGCGATGTTAGTGCATCGATCACTTCGCTATTTTGCATGGGGTTTTACTAATTTGCATGAATCGGATCAGATCAGAAAATGGTCAAGCGAGGGGAAAAACATGCGGTGGGCCATTTAGTGCATCAGGTCGGTTATCATCGATTGTCGCTAAAGTTGTGAAAACACATTTAGCAATGATTGCTGACTTTGGTGCATCCCTCATATAATCTAAATAACTCTTGGGGAACAGGTGAAATTGAGGAAACAGGCTGAGGACGAAAAAGACGAGACACTGGGAGAGGAAAAACAAAATGAAATTCAGGGGCTGGAAGCCTGCAAGGGGGACGGCAAGAGGAAAAATTCACAAGGCAGAACAGCGAGGAAGGGAAAAAATCAGGTCTTAAACTGCTTAAACGCAAATGCAAGGAGTCTAAGGGCCAAAATGGGAGAACTGGAAGTCACAGCCAAAAATGAGGACCTGGACATTATAGGAATTACAGAAACATGGTGGACTGAGGACAACAAATGGGACGTAATATTGCCCCGGGTACAATCTCTATAGGAGAGACAGGACCCACAAGAAGGGTGGAGGAATAGCACTATATATAAAGGACAACATTCACTCGACAAGATTGGATACGGCAGCAAGGGCAGAAGAACTGGAATCATTATGGATTAAATTACCAGGAAGAAATGGAGCTGACATAAATTTGGGACTGTACTATCGCCCACCTGGACAAACGGAAGCAAACGACAAAGAACTAGAAGCAGAATTGAGGAGGGAATGCAAAAGTGGAAATGTACTGGTGATGGGGGATTTCAACTACCCCGGGATAGACTGGAGCATTGGGAACTCAAGCTGTGCGAGGGAAACAGAATTCCTGGAGGCTGTGGGAGATTGCTTCATGGAACAGCTTGTTAAAGAATCAACGCAAGAGGATGCCACTCTCGACCTAATCCTAAACGGGCTAGGGGGACCTGAAAAGGAAGTGGCAGTAGTAGGACCACTAGGAAACAGCGATCACAACATGATCCGGTACAAATTAGAAGTAGGAACATCCAAAGTGAAGAGAACCGCAGCGACGACGCTCAACTTCAGGAAAAGGAACTATGATGCTATGAGAGCAGTGGTGAAAAAGAAACTCAAAAATTGCTCAAAACCTATTCAAGGACACGGTGCTGGAAGCACAAAACCTGTACATTCCCAGGTTTAGGAAAGGGTGCAAAAAAAATTGAACAAAAGACCCGGTATGGATAACGACAGAAGTAAAGAGGGCGATAGAAGACAAAAAAAAATCGTTCCGAAAATGGAAAAAGGATCAAACCGAGGATAACCGGAAAGAACACAAAAAACACCAGAGTGTTGAGGAATGCAAAGAGAGAATACGAGGAGAGGCTGGCTGAGGAATCCAGAAACTTCAAAACGTTCTTCAGATACGTCAAGGGGAAGCAACCGGCGAGGTAGGAAGTAGGACTGTTGGATGATGGAGGCAGAAAGGGGGTGGTAAAGGAGGAAAAAGAGGTAGCTGACAGGTTAAACAAGCTCTTCTCGTTGGTGTTCACGAGCGAGAACACATCAAATGTACCAGAACCCGAAGAGATCATAAGTGGAGATCAAGAAGAAAAACTGGCGCATATGGAGATAAGCCATGAGGAGGTCCTCCAACAGATAGACAGACTGAAAAGTGACAAATCACCGGGCCCGGACGAAATCCACCCAAGGGTTCTAAAAGAGCTAAGGAACGAAATAGCAGAAACTCTCCGATAAATTTGTAACTTGTCCTTGAAAACTGGGGAGATCCCGGAGGACTGGAAAATAGAAAATGTCACACCTATCTTTAAAAAGGGATCGAGGGGTGACCCGGGGAACTACAGGCCAGTAAGCCTGACTTCAGTCCCAGGCAAGATGATGGAGGCACTGATAAAGGACACCATCTGTGAGCACATAGAAAAAAAATGGATAACTGAAAGCGAGCCAGCATGGCTTCTGCAAGGGAAGATCGTGCCAAATGAACCTACTGCACTTCTTTGAAGGGATAAACAGCCAGATGGACAAAGGAGAACCCGTAGACATCATCTATCTCGACTTCCAAAAAGCCTTTGACACGGTACCCCAATGAGCGGCTTCTTAGGAAACTGTGGAACCACAGGATGGAAGGGGACGTACACAGGTGGATTAAACACTGGTTGGCAGGTAGAAAGCAAAGGGTTGGAGTGAAGGGCCACTACTCGGACTGGCGGAAGGTTACGAGCAGTGTTCCCCAGGGGTTGGTGCTCGGACCGCTGCTGTTCAATGTATTTATAAATGACCTAGAAGCAGGGACGAAGTGTGAAGTTATAAAATTTGCAGATGACACCAAACTCTGCAGCAGGGTTAGAACCACGGAAGAATGTGAAGACCTACAAAGGGACCTAAACAAACTGGAAGAGTGGGTAAGTAAATGGCAAATGCGCTTTAATATAGAGAAATGCAAGATCATGCATTTAGGGGAAAAAACCCCGATGTTCAGCTACAAAATGGAGGGATCAGTGCTGGGGGAAAAAGACTTGGGAGTGCTGGTAGATACAACAATGAAATCAACGTCACAATGTGCAGCAGTCTCAAAGAAAGCAAACAGAATGTTGGGTATTATTAGGAAGGACATTACAACCAGGACGAAGGAAGTCATCATGCCGCTGTATCGTGCGATAGTGCGCCCGCATCTGGAGTACTGTGTCCAGTATTGGTCACCGTACCTCAAGAAGGACATGGCGATACTTGAAAGGGTCCAGAGAAGAGCGACGAAAATGATAAAAGGTATGGAAAACCTTTCATATGCAGACAGATTAGGAAGGCTGGGGCTCTTCTCCCTTGAAAAGCGGAGACTTAGAGGAGACATGATAGAGACTTTCAAGATCATGAAAAGCATAGAGAAGGTAGAAAGGGACAAATTCTCCATATTATTGGGAACCACAAGCACAAGGGGGCACTCAGAGAAACTGAAAGGGGACAATTTTAGAACCAATGCTAGGAAGTTCTTTTTTACACAGAGGGTGGTGGACACCTGGAATGCGCTCCCGGAGGTTGTGATAGGACAGAGTACACTACGGGGGTTCAAAGAAGGATTGGATAAATTCCTGAATGACAGGGAGATTGAGGGATACAGACAGATAGGTTATAGATAGAGTATAGATAGAAGGATAAAAGGGATCAAAGGGCTTAGAAAAGGATCACATTACAGGTCAACGGCCTGATGGGCTGCCGCGGGTGTGGACTGCTGGGCGCGATTGACCTCTGGTCTGACCCAGTGGAGGCAACTTCTTATGTTCTTCCTGTCTTAGTTTTAACAACTTACTTTGTACTTTCTAGTTTTTCTAATTGTTACATATGTTTACTATATATACGATCACTTTTCACAGATTTTTAAAAATAAAAAATAAAATATTCTCTATATTTGTTACCCATTTATCATTTGAAATGGTGAAGCATTTGACAGCATACACAGTATAAACATTGTTCACAGAAATATATGAAAATCCAAGCGCCACAAAAATGACTTCACTAAAAAAAAAAACGAAGGACCAGTGAGTGATATATAAAAAATGTGACTACATAAAACAGTGATTAGGTCACAACATAAATGTAAAGTGAAACCAAACTAACCAAAATCAGCACTGAAGCAAGTCTTACATTACAGCAAAAGTGATAGTATAAAATGTCAACTGTGGTACATCAGAGAATGGGTCGGCAAAACTCGATGTGAAAAAAGAACCATATGAGGGGTATGAAAAAGAGACAAAACAAGAATAAAAATATGATGTACGCAAAAAATATAACAAAATTTAGTTAACATGTCAGCATAATAGTGGGATTAAAAAAATTTTTTTTTTATTATCTTAAAAATTTTATATCATCGCTTATTCTATTCTTTCAAATTTTGAATGTAATTCTTGTTTTTAGTTTGAATGTAATCCGCCTTGAACCGCAAGGTAATGGCGGAATAGAAATCACTAATGTAATGTAATATAATTAAAAGCTCTTTTTACATTACATTACATTACTGATTTCTATTCCGCCTCAACCTTGTAGTTCTGGGCGGATTACAAAAGAGAAAACTGGACATTTCCAGGATAATTACAGAGAGAATTCTGGTCATTTCCAGGAGAAGTTACAAGAATAATGGAGCTATATATTTCATTATATAAACCTCACATCACATAAATATGTTTTGAGTATTCAAATCCCAGTGATGGTCATGCTTCAACTGTAAGTAACTACTATTTCCATATACTTTTTAGTGTTTTTCACTCGCTGACTTTTAACTATTCAGTATCCTTGGCCCACAGCCATACCATTCTGATACCGGCACTTTCACATTGTCTTAAGCATATGTTGCTTTTTGGGTGCATTTTTTTTTTAATCTTAATTGTAAATACCACTTTTTACACATTTTCTTGTTTGCTCTTTATTATGCAGTTTGCTTTTTAGTGCCGTATAAGTTTACTTTATTTTGGTTTAAGTATAAGTGAAGTTGCTCTCTTTATATATGATTTTAAATCAAACTTCTTGTACCTAGATTGTAAAGTAATACTTTTAGTTAAATAATTATAAGGATATCTTATCCATGGAATCGTATTTTCCCATAGAATTATTTTGTCTTCTTTTTGATGTAAATCACCTTAAACTAAATGGTGTTAGATTAGATTAGATTTATTGTTACATCATTCTTTTAAATGTGCTCTGGTATTATGTTTTTTGCAGCTATTTACTTATGATGTTATTTATTATTTGTTATCATTGCTATTTGATAAGCAGCTCACTTCTTTCAGTTACTTGTATGCAGCTCACCCCTCCAGCACTGATGCCATGCTTCTGCCTCCTCAATTTGAATAGATGAATTCACATCTCTACACATACGTCATGCTGTTACCGATTGCTTGAGTATAAAGATTCTCTGATGTTTATGATATCTCAGTTTCAGTGGTTTTCAAAATTGATATAACCTTTATGTATTTTAATTTCTAGTTATTCCCTTTTAAATATCCCCTTTAGCATTTTTTTTGTGACCTGGTGCTTCATTCATAAGGTATGCTTTTATCTTGCATAAGTTTTAATGTTCAGATGTTTTATACACCCACTAGTATTTTAGCCCATTACATTAACGGGTGCTAGAATATATGTCTATCTGTCTTTCTTTCTGTCTGTCTCTTTCCCTGGCCCCCTTTGTCTGTCTGTCTTTCTGTGTCTCTCCCTGCCCCTATGTCTTCTTTTCTTTCTGTCTCCCTTCCTCCTGCTGTCTGTCTTTCTTTCTATCTATCTGTCTCTCTCCCTGCCTCCTATGCAGCAGCATTTCTCTTCCCCCACTTCCCTGTGCAGCAGCCACAACAGTATTCCCTCCCCCTCTATTTCCCTGTGCAGCAGCCACAGCAGCAGCATTCCCTCCCCCTCCATTTCCCTCCCCCCACACCACTTCCCTGTGCAGCAGCAGCGTTTCACCTACCTCCCCTTTCTCTTCCCGCGGTCTGACCGGCTCCTTTACTGCCCACCCCTTCCCTTCCCGCAGTCCCGACAAACCTGCCGATTCCAGCAGCGTGTGCAGCACTCTACACATGCTGCTTCGGGGCCTTCTACTGCCCTGATTTACTCTGACACGTCCCGGATGACATCATTAGAGCTGCGGCAGAGCAAATCAGGCCAGTAGAAGGCCCCGAAGCAGCGTGTGTAGAGTGCTGCACACGCTGCTGGAATCGGCAGGTTTGTAGTCGGGACCACGGGAAGGGAAGGGGGGCAGTAAGGGAGCCGGTCAGACGTAAGCTTGACTCCTACAACTGAATTCTGGCAACTTTGTTTTTAGACTACCCTTAGGCTAACGGCTCCCTTAGTTACTTTGAGAAGTTTATTTTTGTTTTAAAAGCCGCCTTCGCGGCTCCTATCTTGATCCCTACCTGCATCGGAAGCCTTCTCCGACGCAGGTGCGGCTCGAGAGAGGAGCCTCCACCGTGGCTTTGTCTGTTGAAAATCATCCGTTCTGCCCAAAAACAAAAATGTGCAGCCGCCCCTAGCATGGCTTACTTTAGGTTTCTTCCCCCTCCCCCGTTGCCGAGTCGCTGTTAATATTCAGATGCCATCTCTCTGTCTCACAGCGGGCTTGCCGGCTCCGGCCAGACAAAGTTCATTTTTTTAGTTCAAAGCCGACGCTGCGTCTCCTCTCTCGATCCCCACCAGAGTCGGAAGTCTTCTCCGACTCTGGTGAGGTTCGATAGAGGAGTCGCGGCGGGGGCTTTGAACAAAAAAATGAACTTTGTCTGGCTGGAGCCGGCAAGCCCGCTACGAGACAGAGAGATGCATGGTAAGCGCGCATGCGCACTCTGCCGGCCACAGAACTACAGATCAGGCAACAAGACATTAAGAGTGCGCATGCGCGCTTAGCGTTTTATTTTTATAGATATGAGTTTGTTTCTTAAATTTGTCAACTTATTTTACCGGTGCTTGTTAATGTATATTGCTTCATTTCCTCTCTGTTGGACATTTCAGGATTCCTAAGGTGGGCTTTTTAGCCAAAACACGGCCCATGTCAAGTCATATGAATGTCTTGTG
Organism: Geotrypetes seraphini; assembly: GCF_902459505.1. Lineage (NCBI taxonomy): Eukaryota > Metazoa > Chordata > Amphibia > Gymnophiona > Dermophiidae > Geotrypetes > Geotrypetes seraphini. The sequence goes on from NC_047092.1 coordinate 126,443,416, forward strand.
AGTTATATATGTATATGGTTGCCATTAAAGTGTGCTCAGTTTGAAGACCTGGCTTTCTCTGCTCTTTCTGGATTTCTTGGCTTTGGTGCAGAAATTGTCATTTTCTTCTGTTTCGTGGATTGTAGCAGTTGCAATTCACACTTAGGCAAACCTGGAGATCCTGTTGATCCAACGCATATGACTCCATCGCCTAAGTGTGAATTGCAACTGCTACAATCAGATGTTTTTTTCTGAAGCATATTTGTATACATACATTTGACCAAACCTTTTATCAGTGAGATCTACGTTTATGATCGAGTATTGTAACCTTGAAGAAAGGTTTTTTAAAAGCCAAAACATGGATCCTCTGGCAAATCATTTCCAGGATAGGAGTCATCACTCTGAACTTCTTTATTGAACCTTTATTTTACTGTTAACCCCAGTTATTAGTAACCTTTTCCTATCGTAATAAATTTTACTTTATGCTGGTTCCAATCGTAATTATTTTAGCAAAGTTTTGTATTATTCACCGTTATCATTTACAGCTATTGTAAACACAATGGCCCAATAGATGGGGCAAATGATAGGTAGAAAGTGTACTGTATGTCCCATGCCATGGGACATAGGATGGCAACGACATTTTTTGGAATGTCCTGTCATCTGGGACATACGATAGGAAAAGGTTAATAGTAAAATAAACATGTCTTGTTGATAAATTTCCTCTTCATGTTTGCCAAATACCATAACATCCATATCTCTAAAACATTTGTTACCTAGTCACTGGTTCAACTATATGTATGCACCTCTCACTTTGCCTATTATTAAGAAAAACTACATCCACAAGATTGTTACTCTTGCTCACAAGCAGATTTACTATAGCCAGGATTCTCAATTCACTCTCAAGTGCTGCAGACAGGATTAGCTTCAGAGTAACCAAAATATGCAAATTAATCAAATTCTTAGAACAAGTGCATGTCAATACATTTGATGACTACAGGCAGTCCCTGGGTTAAGAACGAGTTCAAATTTTTAAACTGTTCTTAAGTTGAATTAGTATGTAAGTAGGATCCATTACAGTGCACAGTCTATAAAAACATTAAACATTAAAGAACATTAAAGAAATAGTCCTCAAAATAAAGTACAATAGTTTAAATAGGAAGCTTACACTTATTTTTGTTCTTCATCAGTCCCACTGTTCCCTTTCCACCACCACATCCAACATTTCTCCCTCTTATCTCTCTTCCCCATGCATCATTACCTTATGTCTCTCCCACCACCATGTCCAATATTTCTTTCCCCTCCCTATGCCCAACAATTCACCTGATTCCTTCATTTCCCCATGTGCACCATCTCTTCCTCTCACTCAGACACCCATGCCCAATAATTCTCCATTTCTATTCCCTCCCCACCTCAGCCTCTCTATCCTTCATTTCCTCCATTCTTTCATCCTGTCCTAAGTTCATGCTCCCCTCCCTCACTCCATTCTGTGCCCCATATTCATGCTCCCTCCCTCCTTTCTTCCATCCTTTGTCCGAAGTTTGTGCTCCCCCCTTTCTTCTGTGTCCCAATACGACCCTGCTTCTTATACCAACACAGTTCCTCTTCCTCCCTTCCTGTCCCAACGCAATCCTTCTTCTCCCTTCCATGTCCCAACATGCTCCTCTTCGTCCACCTCCATTCCATATCCCAAATTCGTGCCTCCTGCGTTTACCTCCTCTTGCCAGCTCCCTCCTCCCAGCCACACTTCTGTTGTCAAAGCCGCAAGCAGTGGCTCCAGCACATAGTCCCCTGGTCTTGCAAAGCTTGTGCATGTGGCCTGCTGACCCGGAAGCCTTCCCTATGCTTGTGGCTTTGACAACAGAATGGGGCTGGGAGGAAGGAGCCGGCAAGAGGAGGTAAACGCAAGTCATGAATTTGGGATGCGGAACGGAGGGGAACGACAAGAGGCTCGTTGGAACATGGAAGGGAAGAGGTGGATCACATTTGGACAGGAAGGGAGGAAGGAGGGGGCGCGTTGGCACAGGAAGGGAGAGGCAGTACCTCGGTTCATAAGTACGAATTCGATGCAGGTCGAGCGTTCTTAAACCGAGGACTGCCTGTATTTATCATGGACCTCCAGAAAACTATGCCCATTTGTGGCCCTTCAGAACCAGCACTAAGATCCTGCTTAGATTCAGATATCTACTCTTGTAATCAAAGCAAGAGCATCCAAATGTCAATTAATGCTTCACACAACAGCAGTTCTGCCCAATACATTATATTGTGTATCTGTTGCTTTGGGTCAATGATTATGTCCACACTCACCTGATTGAAAGGTGCTCGAGGTCCATCACCCAACAAGGATGCTTTCTGTTGGAAAGGAGCTGGACCTTGAGAAGGATGTGGCCCTCTTGGTGGATTCTGTTGTCCCTGAGGTCCTGTTGATCCTTGCAGGCTTCCTTGAGGAGGGGGTCCTGGCTGTCCCTGTGAACCTGGTGGTCCACGTATTTCCTGAGGTGGCCCTAAATTTGATCCTTGGGTTGTGGGCCCCTGATGCCCTCTCATATCCTGTGGACCCTTTGTTTCCCCCCTTATATCCTGTGGTCCCCTCATGCCCTGTGGGCCTCTCATGTCTTGAGGTGCTCTCATTCCCTGTGGGCCCCTCATGTCCTGAGGACCTCTCATGTCTTGAGGGCCTCTCATGTCCTGTGGACCCCTCATGTCTTGAGGGCCTCTCATGTCCTGTGGACCCCTCATGTCTTGAGGGCCTCTCATGTCCTGTGGACCCCTCATGTCTTGAGGGCCTCTCATGTCCTGTGGACCCCTCATTTCTTGAGGGCCTCTCATGTCTTGAGGGCCTCTCATGTCCTGTGGACCCCTCATGTCCTGCATACCTCTCATGTCTTGAGGGCCTCTCATGTCCTGAGGACCCCTCATGTCTTGAGGACCCCTCATGTCTTGAGGGCCCCGCATGTCCTGTGGGCCCCTCATGTCTTGAGGGCCTCTCATGTCCTGAGGACCCCTCATGTCTTGAGGACCTCTCATATCCTGAGGACCCCTCATGTCTTGAGGACCTCTCATATCCTGTGGCCCCCTCATGTCTTGCGGACCCCTCATGTCTTGCGGACCCCTCATATCCTGTGGGCCCCTCATGTCTTGAGGGCCTCTCATGTCCTGCGGACCCCTCATGTCCTGCGGGCCCCTCATGTCCTGCGGACCCCTCATATCTTGAGGGCCCCTCATGTCCTGCGGGCCCCTCATATCTTGAGGGCCCCTCATGTCCTGTGGGCCCCTCATATCTTGAGGGCCCCTTATGTCCTGCGGCCCCCTCATTTCTTGAGGGCCTCTCATGTCCTGTGGACCCCTCATGTCTTGAGGGCCTCTCATGTCCTGCGGGCCTCTCATGTCCTGCGGCCCCCTCATGTCTTGGGGACCTCTCATTTCCTGTGGACCCCTCATGTCCTGTGGACCCCTCATGTCTTGGGGGCCTCTCATGTCCTGTGGAGCCCTCATATCTTGGGGACCCCTCATGTCTGGAGGACCTCTCATGTCCTGCGGACCCCTCATATCCTGTGGACCTCGCATGTCTTGAGGACCTCTCATATCCTGTGGACCTCTCATGTCTTGAGGGCCTCTCATGTCCTGTGGACCATGCACCATCATTCCACCCTGGGGATGAGGTCCTCTCATGTCTTGTGCTGGATGCCCCATTATCATTCCTTGTGGAGCAGGTCCTCTAGGATTCATTCCCATTAAAGGCCCCTGAGACCCCATTGCACCCTGCATTCCATGTGGAGGAAATCCTTGCATCCCTCTAGGGCCAGGTGGACCCTGTAGACCTTGGGGGCCAGGAGGACCTTGAGGGCCTATGGGACCTTGTGGGCCAGAGGGACACTGTGGACCTGGAGGCCCTGGAGGACCCATTGGTCCATGTGGCCCAGGGTGTCTCTGAATTCCCTGATGCATATCTTGAGGCCTTTGTATTCCCTGTGGAGGTCCTTGTGGACCTGGCCCCATGAATCCTTGTGGCCCCGCAGAACCCTGAAGCATTGGAGGACCTTGAGGGCCCATCTGTCCTTGAGGTCTGAACTGTCCTTGTGGGCCTAGCGGCGGTCCCAACTGTGGCATGTTCATTGGCATCTGCTGAGGTGGAAGGGGTTGCTGAAATCCTTGAGGGTGTTGTGAAAGTGGTCCCTGCCCTGGAAAAGCTTGAGGTCCAAGATGAGGGGGGCCTCCTTGTGGTGGAGGTTGTGTCTGAGGCTGCTGCTGTGGTGGTGCCTGCTGTTGCTGAACTTGTTCTGCCTGTTTCTGTGCAAGTCTTTCAATCTTCAGTTGCTGGAAAAATAAAGTAGGTTTGGTAAGTGACCTATAACCAGAAATAAATGCTCTGTTACTAGGAAAGGCCTTGGCAGGCTTCTTGATCCCCTCAAACAGATCATCATTGTTCCAAAGTTTATTAAAATTTGATTAAATGCTAATCATAAAATTTGAAGCGTTGTACATTAAAATAAAACATGAATAAAAAAGGGGAATTGACACCAAATAACAGACAAGACCTAACAAAGACCAATCAAACTCAAGATAGGGTAGGAAAGCAAAAACAGGAGGAGAGAAGAGAGAACTACAATTTTGTAAAAAAAAGAGAACAGAAAAGGTAAAAACAAAAGGGAAGAAGGAGGGTGCAAGATAAAGAGATGATAAGTTAGCAGAATGGTTAAATTACTCGTAGGCATCTTTAAAAAGGAAGCATTTCAAACTATTCCTTAAATTTATCTATATTTTGCCCCGCTCTGATATATGATGGGAGGGAGTTCCAGATCGTAGGTGCCGTGATGGAGAAGATGGAGGTGCGACGGGTACCGATAATTTTTAGGATAATTTTTAGTGAAGGGACATAGAGTGTATGTTGCGAGGCGGATCTTAAAGTTCTAAGAGGATCATATGGAATCAGGATTCTATTTATGAATGCAGGCTCATTGGTCTTTTGTGTTTTAAAGGTTAAGAGAGCAATTTTATATGTAATCCGATGAGGAATGGGCAACCAGTGTGCTTTCTTTAGCAGGGGAGTGACATGATCATATTTTTTTGAATTCGTAATGATTTTAATGGCCGTGTTTTGGATCAGTTGAAGATGTCTGATATCTTTTTGACATAACCCTTTATTATAGTGAATTGCAGTAATCGATTTTTGAAATAACAAGGGAATGGATCAGAATCTTGAAAGAATAAGTATCTAAGAGAGGGACTAAAGACTTTATCATTCTGAATTTGTAAAAAACAGTTTTTGACAAGGGCACTGAATTGGGGACGATAGGTTAGTTTATTATCAATAATGATAACTAAGATTTTAATTGAGGAACCTGATTCGATTGGAGCATTTTTGATGGACAGTGGTGCTACAAGTTGAAGATCATTTTTCCACAGGAAAAGAACACAGCTTGTTTTTGTGATACTAAGAGAAAGCATTTTGGTGTTTAACCAATATCTGATTTTTTCTAGCTTAGAATTGATAGAAACGATGTCATCAAGATTAGAGGGATTGACGGTGTGAAGAATTTGAATGTCATCGGCATAGATAAAAACTGAGAAGCCAATTGACTGACATAGGGTTAATAGCAGTGCGAGATAGATATTAAAGAGTAATGGGGATAGTATGGAACCTTGCGGAATGCCGAAATTGTTTTGAAAAGAAGAAGAAATAGAATTATTGAAATGTACTTTAGAGGTCCTGCAAGAAAAGTAGGATCTAAACCATTCGAGAGACTTGTTAGTGATATCGATAGAGGTCAGTCTTTGAAGTAAAAGCTGATGATCTATGGTGTCAAATGCCGCTGCGAGGTCCAAAGAATTAAGGATAACTGATTTGTGCTGATCAAGATAGTATTGGATAATTGTGGAAAGGCCTAAAAGAGAGTGTTCCGTAGAGGGATTCTTGCGGAAACCTATTTGATTGGGGTGTAATATTTGAGTTATGTCTACAAAGCCAGAGAGTTGATTATAGACAATTTTTTGTTAGTTTGGCTAGGAATGGAAGGTTGGCAATGGGTCTGTAATTAGCACAGTCCTGAGAGCTTTTTGGGGGATTTTTGATGATTGGGTAGAGAGTAGAATGTTTCCAGTCATTTGGTAAACTAGATGAAATAAGACTCTTGTGGATGAGTTTGAGAATATAAGGACCGAGGATAGAGAAATAGCGTGTTAGGATGAATGGGGGAATAGACTCTGGGTTGGATCATTTGGTGTTGAGAGATTGCATGGTACGTTCAATATCATTAAGAGATGGTAGGGAGAAGTTGGAATATGTAGCAGTTAAAGAATTAGTATTAGCTTCTTCGATGGAATTGGGATTGAGTGCTTCAATAGCAGAGGAAGTGCAGGTTCTGCTTTTAATGTGGTTCCTAATGAAATTAATTTTTTTCCTGGAAAAAATCAGCAAGGTTTTGGGCAGAGGGGGATTCATCGTTAGAGCTAACTGGTTTGTGTATGCAATGGGAAGTTTTTTTGAGGATAGAGAAAAGGGCAGAGGAGTTCTTCGCTTTGGTAATGCTCTTAGTATAATATTTTTTCTTTACGGCGTTTAGTGTTGTCGGTAATGCTGTGAATGCTCCTTATATTTATTGTCTTGGGTGGGATTGGAGCACCATTTGCGTTCTGGGGAATGTAATTGATGTTTAAGGAGTAAAGATGAATTAAGGTTCATAGACAACCCCGCGAAAGACAAAGGCGCACGCCGACAACTGAGCGCAAGATGGAGGCGCGCGCCAAAGAAAATTACAGTTTTTAGGGGCTCCGACAGGGAGTTTTGTTGGGGAGCCCCCCCAGTTTACTTAATAGAGATCGCGCCGGCATTGTGGGGGGCTTGGGGGGTTGTAACCCTCCACATTTTACTGTAAACTTAACTTTTTCCCTAAAAACACGGAAAAAGTGAAGTTTTCAGTAAAATGTGGGGGGTTACAACCCCCCAAACCCCACAATGCCCCCACAACGTGGCGCAATCTCTATTAAGTAAAGTGGGGGGGTTCCCCCCCACGCCCCCCCCGTCGGAGCCCTAAAAATAGTAATTTTCTTCGGCGCGCGCCTCCGCGCTGCACTCAATTGTCTGCACACGCCTTTGTCCCAGCGCGCTTTTGACCTGACACCTGAATTAAACCAGGGATTAAGCTGTTTTTTTTAAGAATTAGTGTGAGTAACAATTGGTGCTATGTTGTCTAGAAGAGAACAACAGGCAGTGTCTGTTCAAATTGCATATTATTGTTTTGTTTTGTATTAAAACTTCAATAAAAATTAAGTGTTCCAGATCCTTAACCGTTCGTTGGAGTCCAAGTTTTCAAAGGCTATGTCATCAATTGAGAATAATGAAGGCGTTAAGGAATCATCGATGTTGTGAAAATCTCTTGAGGAACAGTTTTTGGCGTTTGGGGAACAGAAGAGGCCAGTTGTAGGGCATAAGACATGGAAATGAAGCAATGCTATGACCAGGGAACCTGATATATTCCTGGCTTGGAGAAATATAAATTTTGGGGGATGGGAGCAAGAATCATGTCAAGTATGTGACCCTTTGAGTGGGTTGGGGCAGAGATTAGAGGAGCAAAATTAAGATCATGTATGTGGGTAAGGAAATCTGAAGTTAAAGTGTTGCTAAGATCATCAAAATGGATATTGAAGTCCCCTAGAATGATTGGAATTTGTGAGAGAGTGGTAACGTCAGGAGGAGAAATATACAGCAGCAACAGGTTGATGACAGGATTAGTATTGATTTTAAGATGTATAGTTTCAATGAGACATTTAACTGGAGATGCATCGATAATCACAGAAAGTGAGGATTTAAAGACAATGGCAAGACCTCCCCCCTTCTTGCCTGAACGATGGTTGAAGCAGTAGTTGTAACCTGGAGGACTGGCAAAGGCTAGATAGGCCTCATCGCCTTTGCTTAACCAGGTTTCAACAACGCAAAGAAGATCCAGAGAGTGGTTAATAATGAGGCCCTTGAGGATGTGATGTTTAGTATATAGTGATCTAGCATTGATGAGACCAATATTTAAGGATTTTTGTGTGGAACAGAGGGGGAGGGGGGAATTGTAAGAAGAACAAGGTAGGATTTTAGTTAAGTTTGAAGGGTGAGAAATGGCTAAGTTTGCTCTCCACAGGATGTTCCTTCCAGATCTTCAGCACCTGAGATACAAATGGTTAACCCGTTTTTACTGTAGCCACTGTAGCATCCTCACCTGAAGGCACCTCTCCTTCCTTAAAAAGCTCTCTCACAAACCTCCCAAGGGCTCTACAAAGGGATTCAGGAAATCCAATGAATCTAGGGACCCCATATCCTCCAGTTCTTCTTCCAACAGGCCCTCTCTCAAGTATGAAGTCAAGGCAGGTACTCCCAATGCCACCAGAAAGTCTGGTAAGTTGGCCGCACAAATTCAGGGCCAAACTTCATTCCCAGTGCCTGGCTTAGCATTTGACTCACAAATATTGGGGCAATGACTCTATGGCATTTTACTTGGCTTTACAGAGGAGGACTATGTCTAATCTCTGCTGCTGTTCCAGATAAAATAATGGCTGATCCCACCAAAACTAGGGCCTTTCCAGGGTCAGGATTTTCCCTTGTACAGGGATTATCTTCAGTCCTCTTGTCATGGATCAGCTTGCCACCACCAGAAATGAACCCCTGGGATCACACTAAAGGGAATAGACTTAGTAGATAAAAACAGACTGTTCACACTCTCCAAGGTAGGGAGAACGAGAGGGCACTCTCTAAAGTTGAAAGGGGATAGATTCCGTACAAACGTAAGGAAGTTCTTCTTCACCCAGAGAGTGATGGAGAGCTGGAACGCTCTTCCGGAGTCTGTTGTAGGGGAAAACACCCTCCAGGGTTTCAAGACTAAGCTGGACAAGTTCCTGCTGAACTGGGACGTACACAGGTGAGGCTGGACTCATTTAGAGCACTGGTCTTTGACCTGGGGGCCGCCACGTGAGCGGACTGCTGGGCAGGATGGACCACTGGTCTGACCCAGCAATGGCAATTCTTATGTTCTGCCTACAGCACCTCCTCATACAAGCAATACTAGCCACTAGCAATAGAGAATGAAACGATGACCTGTACTCATGGTAAAACTGCAAGAATGGGAAAAAATTTTAGTTGTATATTGCAGGTGTGGGAGCAAAGCTTTTCACTGCTCTATGGGAGCGGTAAAAAGCTTTGCTCCTGCAGGTGGGGGTGAGTGAACCTTTACTTAGCGCTCCCCGAGTCTTCGTTCTACTCCTCCCTCCATCCGGCACATACCTTCCGGAGCCAGCTGATCCCACTCATGACCTCCCCTATCCTTATGATGCAACTTCCCTGTTGCATCATATGGAAGGAGCCAGTAGAGGAAAGGCCACAAGCAGACCTGTGTGGGATTGTTTGGATCTGGAAGGTATGTGCTAGTAGGACAGAGGGAGGAGAGAAGACTTGGAGCAGGGAGGGAGAGAAGGCTCTGCAGTGCTGGATGCAGGAAGCAACTACTATAGTGGCCACTTATCTTATAATATTGATCCAGCCTTATAAACGTCAATGAAACTGCATTACCCTAAGTGGGCTGGATATTATTTTGTTGCTCGTGTCTATATAATATTGGAAAGGACGCCTCAGCCTCATCATGATGAAGCACCACACAATGCTTCCCGCGATCTAAATAATTTTTGCGGTGGAGTGGTGGGGCTGAGGCGTCCTTTCCAATACTATATAGACACGAGCAACAAAATAATATCCAGCCCACTTAGGGTAATGCGGATGCAGGAAGCAAGCACCAGACAAGGAAGGGGTGGGGTAGGGGGTGGGGTGATAGAGGCACTGGCCACCAGACATGGGGGGGAGGTGCTGAAGCCTTTGGACCTGCAAGGGAGGTGGCTGGAGATCAGAGACCTGCAGGAAGGGGGGAGAAAAGACAAGGCAGAAAAGGGCTGGTGCTGGAGGAAAGAGCATAGGAGGGAAACATATAGGGGACACAGAGAAGGGAAAGATAAGTACACAGAGAAAGAAAAACTGTCAAATGAGCAGAAGACCATGGCAAGTGAATTAAGATAAGAAAGAGGGAAACAGAAACCAGAGCCTAGGACCAACATACCTTCAAAAATAAAATGACCAGACAATAAAAGATAGAAAAAAATAATTTTATTTTCTATTTTGTGATTAGAATTTGTCAGAATTGAAATGTTTATCTACTGGTGCTAGTGTTAGACATGGGAGGCAGAAATTTGGGAGGGGACTGCAAAGCCCACTACCAGGCCATGCCACCTTCAGCTTCAACAGGCTTAGGTGTTCTCTCTGACTAGGGGACAATTGCTCTAGCTGCACTCCCCTAACACTATCCCTGGCATGTGCGATCTTTATATCTTTAGATATCATTTTTCCATTATAAGTACAATACAAGTGAAGGGATGGTAGGGGGGGAATTCTGAATTTTATTAAATGTTTGGATCAGTAAAAAAGAATATTTCATAGGATATATTTGATTGCATATGTTATGGTAGGGTTGGGAGGGAAGGGGTTAAATTTTATGTATTATTGTTAAATATGACAGAAATTCAAGTGATGTATTTAATTTCAATTGTCAATTTATTGATACTCTTGTAGTAAGATGTAAAAATGAATAAAGGTTTACAAAAAAAAAAAAATTTCTTTGATGTTGTACTACACAGAAGGTATTGCTTAATTTATGTTTATCATTTTTGGTCAGCTATTATGTATTTGGCATTTGTGTTCTCTGTGTGTGACCACGGTATTCTGTTAGTTTTCCAATAGTGGAGGGAATATTTGTGAGGAGAGACAGGTTGTGATGATCCTTGTTCTATACTGTATTTGTGATTTATGAAACAACTGTTATACAGAATATTGTTTCTTTTTATACTTTAATAAAATTATTTAATTATAAAATCATAATTGTTTGAGGCTTATACATTATGGGATCAGACTGAGTTTGTGGGGACGAGGCAGGATTATGGGGACAGAGCATGTGGGGACAGGGACAAACTTTGTCCCTATGTCATTCTCTAACTAGCAGTAATGTTGGAGTGGCAGCTGCAGCAGGTCACACAACATTGGCTCAAATCAATGGTTATCAGACTTCATCTACAGTAGGCGAGCATAAATATACATTTCTAAACTTTTCTAGAGGAACAAAGAGGAACAAAGTTTTGAAAAAAAAAATTATACAAAACGGGTTCAAAATGACTGAGAAAATTTAATGGAATGGGACCGAATTTGCTGTATGGGAAAAACATTGAAATACATTCTTTATTAAAGTTATGTTTTTAGACACTTTTTTTCCAGTTTTTATTGTGTACTGCTATGCCTTACCCATTGTTTTTTCAGCTAAACAAAAATGCATTTGTTCCACTGCGGCAATTATTTTGATTTCTATTACAGAGAAAGTAAGGAATGCATTGTCTAAGCTCTTTATATATCTAATAATCAAAGAATACTATGGGCTCCTTTTACTAAAGTGCGCTAGCGTTTTTAGCGCGTGCTAAAGATTAGCTCGCCCTAACCCCGCGCTACATGAAAAATACTAATGCAAGCTCTATGGAGGTGTTAGCGTGTAGCGCACGTGGCAATGTAGCGTGTGCTAAAACCGCTAGCGCACTTTAGTAAAAGGAGCCCTATATTGCTGTAAGCACACATTTATGTTTTTGTTTCAAAATTTTATATAGTGCTTTACTACATAATGTCCATTCAAAGCAGTGTTCATCTCTTACCTCTAGAAGTTGAGGGTTGGTATACTGTAGTGCTGCCATTTCTTGCTCAATTTCAGCCTGCGTTTTTTTCTTCTCATCCACTTTAATATCATCTTTTCTTTCAATCATTGGTTCAGTGGGAGGCATCATAGGAACTTTATTCTGCATCCAAGCCTGGAAACAAACAAGAACAAATCTTCTCATGCTGAATGAAATTCTGATGCTCTGCATAGTTTTATGCCACTCTTATTTATGCCATGAACAGTGTGGGAAGTGCCAGTGGTGCTCCTCCACTATTCAGGGCAGTTCGTGGAAGGTGCCAGGTAGAGACGTGACTTTGAGGGCAAAAACTGACACTGACTGTAACTCGCAGGATGTTATCTATGTGATTATGTGTCCATGCGACTTGATATATGTCGGTCGGACCAAAAGGAGGGTAAGAATTAGACTGACTGAACACAAACCACGTATTGTGAACAAAGTCATGCAGGCACCCCTAGTGGAACACTGGATCACACACAATCACACGGTGGAGGAGATCAGATGGCGAGTTATTAATAAGATCACAGGGAGGGACGGAGGGAAAGATCAAAGGAGGTTAAATCAAACGAACAACAATATATTTTCCTATTGGATACGGTGGACCCTAGAGGATTAAATGGGGAAATAGAATGGCTATCGGGGATTGGCTAAATCTAACCAATAGGAACAGGGGGAGGGAGGTTTTGAATTAGAATGGGGAGGAGTATATAAACACCGGTTAGTATGCTGCGGCCATCTTTCTGTCACAGATTTTGGAGTCGGATGACAACAGCGACCTCGGTGAGCTACATTCTATTCATTTATATAAGAAGCATTGAAAGGATTATAGTGGGTAGCTGTGTTGTATGAATGGTTTTTTCACAGCTTCCTGCTTTTTATGCTTTATTCCGTAGGGGGACCCTTGATACAGCAATGTATGCGAAACATGTCGGGTCAGACTCCTAGGTTTTGGCTGTGATATAAGCTAAGTACAAATGCACGATTTAAGCACTTTATATTTATACTAGTCTTTAAGCCCGTTACATTAACAGGTGCTAGAATATATGTATGTCTGTCTTTCTTTCTTTCTGTCTCACTCCCTGCCCTTGTGTCTTTCTTCTTTTCTTTCTGTCTCCCTCCCTCCTATTATTTGTCTTTCTTTCTATTTGTCTCTCTTTCTGTCCCCTATGCAGCATTTATCTCCCCTTGTCTACTTTCCTGTACAGTAGCCATATCAGCATTCCCTCCTCCTCCATTTCCTTGTGCATCAGCATTTCCCCCCTCCCTACTTCCCTGTGCAGCATTTTCCTCCCTTGGGTGCTAGAATATATGTGTGTGTCTGTCTTTATTTCTTTCTCTCTCTGTCTCCTTAGCCACTTTTTCCTGTCCATTCTCCCTTCTTTTTACCTCTCCTGTGTCCACCACCACCCCTTCACTGCTCCCCTTATCCAGCAGCAGCCCTTCTCCCTTTTTTTACCTCCCCCCTGTCCATCATCACCTCTTCCTGCTCCCTCTGTCCAGCAGTAGGTCTCCCTTCATTTCCACCACCACCCACCCCACCCTCCGTCCATCAGCATCTCTTCCTGCTCCCCCTGTCCAGCAGTAGGCCTCCCTTCATTTTTCCCCCTGTCCACCAGCACCTCTTCCTGCTCCCCCTGTCCAGCATTAGGCCTCCCTTTATTTTCCCCCCTGTCCACCACCACCCATGCTCCCCTTATCCAGCAGCAGTCCTTCTCCCTTTGTTTTACCTCCCCCCTGTCCATCAGCACCTCTTCCTGCTCCCTCTGTCCAGCAGTAGGCCTCCCTTCATTTCCCCCCCCTGTCCATCAGCACCTCTTCCTGCTCCCCCTGTCCAACAATAGGCCTCCCTTCCTTTTTCCCCCCCTGTCCATCATCAACTCTTCCTGCTCCCATTCAAGCAGCCTGTGCAGCAGTCTTCACACGCTGCTTTGGGTTCTTCTACTGCCCTGATTTACTCTGGCACGTCCCTGATGACATCATCAGAGACGCGGCAGAGCAAATCAGGGCAGTAGAAGTGCCTGAAGCAGCATGTGAAGACTGCTGCTTAAATCGCCGGGTAGGTAGTCGGGTCAGCGGCAAGGGAAGGGTGGTGAGCGGCAAAGGACTCTCTGAGAGGGGGGGGGCAAATGCGCTGTGTTGGGGGGAAGGGTAGGCAGACGCGGGGACCGGGTTGCGCGTTTTCACAGCTTCTGTGGTGCCTGAGCTGCAGGAGAGGGAGCGGGTTGTACGTGGCGGGGGAGGCCCCGACTTCCCGAGCTGCAGCTTCTTCGTCGTTGAAAGTCGCTGCCGCAGCTCCTGTCTCGCAGCTGTGTAATTTTTTTTTTTTTTTAATTTGAAAGCCGCCGCCGGGGCCGCGCATGCGCAGTCGTATTTTCACGACAGCTCAGGGAACACGTTTTTTTTAGTGCGCATGCGCGGCCTACCATTTTATTATATTAGAAATATTTATTAGAGGAAATGCTATTATGCAACAAAAATTTTTTTAGATAATTTCACCACATAAAAAGCAGAACAAAGAAAAGTTTACTATCAAGAAGGTGACAGCCAACGATGAGGCGCCACGTAAGGATTCCCGCAATTTGAAAAGCAGCTTTGTAGAGGAGTGGTGGAGCTGAGGCTTCTCTTTGAGATTTATTACTGATGTTAACAATATAGAGTCCAGATGATAAACGCCACTCTTATTTCATGTGGCACAAACCTGCATTTATCTTTGAAATGTTTTTTTCTATAGCAGTTACAAATAGAATGGATTTTGCTCAGTATTACTGATTGGTGTAGGGAATGGGTTTATCTCTATGTGTGCTACTTAGAAGTTATTATGGATTAGTACACCAGAATGATGCTTATGTTTATTGAGTTTATTTATTTATTCAATTTTCTATACCGTTCTCCCAGGGAAGCTCAGAACAGTTTACATGAATTTAGTCAGGCACTCAAACATTTTTCCCTAATACAACATATGGGCCTAAGCGGTGTGCAATACTAAAAAAGAGATTTAGGAAAGGAACTCCAAACAAAGGTAGGAAAGAATATATTCATTCATTAAGGAAACAAGAGCTAAAATTAATAAAAACATAATAAGAACTTAAAATAGCCATATTTTAATTATAAAATTATTAATTTCCTGAGTTCCCCAGGAAATGCACCAGATCCAGGTAAAAGAAAAACATCAAGGTGGAGTGAGGTTAAATGTTTTTTTTTTTCAAAGATTAGAGTCTTTAATAAGACCTTAAACTTTGGAAAGCTTTTTTCAAGGTGGATGTATGGAGGGTGGTCATTCCATAGGTTTAGTACTAAGAAAAAAGAAGCTTTTCTAGTGGTCTCATAATGGGCTTGGCGAGGAGCTGGAACGACCAGGCAGAGAGAGTATTGGAATATGCCTATCCCACACAGGTGTAGGCAAGACTCTCTCCTATTTAAACCTGACCCTGAGTCAACATAGGAGGGCAACCAAGAGGGCAGCAAAGGAAGCAGCAGAGGACCCAGCAACAGGGAGGAAAAAGCACCCTTGACACTACCCAGGAGGAGCAGAGCAGCACCTAAGGAAGTGCCTCTTAATAGCCATCAGTCTGAGGGAAAGACTGATGTGGAGATGGTAGATGTCAGTGAACTGAGGAATTACCTGATCCAGAGCTGACCTCTCCACAGGAGTTTATAGAGGTGGGTGACATATTCCCTTGTGAAGAAGGGCTAATAGAAGCTATGGAATTAGCTTAAACCTCTGGGCTTAGCAGTGAGGTTATTTTTACTGGCTGAAATATTGTTTAAAGCTGCTCTCACAAAAGCCAAACTGAATAGAAGCCTTGGCAGAAAGCTGTGCCCAAGTAAGATAATTGACTGTAGCACCTGTGTGAAACAGAGTTTGGAGTTTTGCATATTCCCTGTGTTTTGAACCTTGGGACTAAATATAATTATCTATGCCAGGAGATACTGTTTTGCCACTGATCAAGAACCTTTGAAGCTGTGGGGAAGTGTTTCAGAAGGATTGGTGAGGCCCGAATTAAGTACAGGAAGAGGCGGTCGGAGCATACCGCGAGTGATTTCCTTCACTCGCAGGCGCTCCGGTTGCCCTCTCCTGCCTCTCCGGCTGCCCTCTCCTGTCTCCCAAGCTAAAAACTGTATGTGTGGTTTTTCAACATTTGTGGGGCTTCCTGGAATGGAACCCCTGTGAATATCAGGGGAGTACTGTATATCATTGTATATAAGTTTCTGACCTGCTGAAACTGGACAGGAATTGGTTTTGCATAGGGGACTTTTTTCTGAGGCACTTTCTTCTGGTCTTTTTGCATCACTTCTTCCATTCCCCAGTCCAGACCTGGAATAGTCATCTCCACTTCATTCACTTCTTCTTTTCCTGGAGACACAAAAGATTATAAACCATCACACTTAACAAGATCTTCAGAACACACATTCAGCTGTGTTACACATAAAAAGAGAAAAGGAATTGAGAGAGGGTGCTCAAAGAATGTGATTTGCTTATGGAAAAGGAATAGAGGGATGTGTTCCGCATATAAAAACCGAGGTTGAGAAAGTTATGTTATGTTCATCAGGTTTTCTATTCCATCTTTACTTATTCAGTTCAGTCGGATTACATTACAAGAAGCTGGGTCAGTTACCCAGGAAGTTACAATGGACAGTTTGACACAGACATTTAATAGGGTTGCTAGTACAGGTAGATCAGTATAACTATTAATACAGTTAAGTTATAGTTACAAATACATAGTTACAAGTAGGTCATCGTTGACTCATTGTTATGTCCCAGGGTTGCAGTAGACAGTTTAGAAATGGGTTTTACAATTACCATTTCAGTTACTTCAGGATTGGCTCCATCTTGGTACAGAAATGCTTTTAAAAAGTTTTCTGAACCTAAGATAGTGGTCACAAGATCTGATTTACACACTATATCAATGTTGAATGAATTTATAATAAAGTTGTTTTGAAATATTAATGATTGAATGGGAGGGAGGGAGGGAGGGGAATACTACATTCGAAAGAAATTATATAAATCTAGATTTACTGCATAATATTATAAAATTTGTATAAAATTAATTTTCTAAAAAATGTTAAACTTGAAGATGATAAGTATGTATATCAAGTGTATATATTTAAGTATCTAATAAGTTTATATGAAACACTTGTTGTAACAAAAGAAAATGAATAAAGATTATAAAACTAAACTAATGTAAGCAGCAATTGGTTTCAGCATTTTGCTAATTGATATTGGATGGCTAAGGTAATTTGCCTGGTAGACTTTATACTGTTGCATGCTGGGAATTTTAATGAAAAAGATTTCTGGTGGAACATCTGTTGGAGGCACTCTGGAGTAGGGTGGCCAACTCTGCTAGGTAGTTGGGGGCATTCCCTATAAAGGCAGTGATGCCTAATTTAAACTTGATCCTTGCAGTTATGGGTAGCCAATGTAGTTTCACATAGGAGGGCTGTAGGTGTTCCGATTTCTATAGTCTGTATATGAGTCTTACTACTGCATTTTGAACTAGTTGTAGACACAATAGCAATGTTTTAAAGCAAAAAACTAGTGTTACATTACAGTAGTCTAGTTGAGATAGAATTAGGGATGGCACTAAAATTCAGAAAGCCTCTGTTTTAAAGTATTTTTTGATGATCTTAGCATTCTCATCACAAGGAAAGATTGTTTTATTATTGATTTATGTGGCTTTTCACGAATAGGTAGTTATCAATTTTTGCTCCTAAGATTTGGGATTGTAGTTTTAATGGCAAGTCTGTGCCATCTACTGTAATCCTTGGAGTATAGTGTAGGTCAGTTGAGGGTCCTAGTCAAAGGAATTTGGTTTTGTTCTTATTTAGTCTGAGGCTACACATATGGTCTGCTTTTACATGGAGGAGCAGTTTAATGCTTAGAGCATTAGGCTAGAAACAAAGGAAGCCAGAGCTCTAATCTAACTGCTGCCCAGACTAACCTTTAACAAGGCACCTAAGTTCTTATTGCCTCAGGTACAAAATTAGATTATAAATCTTCTGAGGATAGGGAAATATCTAATACTAGTCTTTAAGCCCGTTACATTAACGAGTGCTAAAATAGATGTGTGTGTCTGTCTTTCTTTCTCTTTCTCTCTGCTTGGCCACTTTCTGTCTGTCTGTCTTTCTTTCTTTCTGTCTCTCTCTTTCCTCGGCTGTTCACCACCACCCCTTGCCTGCTCCCTCTGTCCAGCAGTAGGTCTTCTCCCTTCCTTTTACTTCCTCCCCCCTCTCCAGTAGCATCTCTTCCCTGCTCCCCCTGTCCAGCAGCACCCCTTGCCTGCTCCCCCTGATTGTTCGTGTCTGCCCTCCTCTTCAAAAAAGCCTACTGAGGATCACAGCCGGCTGTAGCGAACCTCGCAGGCGCTATGCACCTCGGTAGCACGTTCCCTCTGACACGATCCGGTGCATCAGAGGGAACGTGCTACTGAGGTGCAGAGCGGTTTGCGAGGTTCGCTACTGCCAGCCGCTATCCTCAGTAGGCTTTTCTGAAGAGGAGGGCAGACAGAAGAGCCACTTTGTTGGACTGGATGGAGGACTGCCGCTCGATGCCTGGAGGAGTTGGAGAGCAGGGAGGTCGGCGCTTTACAATTGCTCTGCCAGTAGCGCGCATGCGCACTCCTGCCTGCCATTGACATACAGATCACAGATCACGCAGGTAGGAGTGCACATGCGCGCTTAGCGTTTTATTATTATAGATAACTGTATGTAACTCGCCTTGAACTATTACTGAAAAGGCATGAAATAAATAAAATAATAATAAGACATGGACTGAAATGCAGTACCTCTAAGGGCATAAACCTCCATGTATTTTCTGTTCTTGATTAAAGATCTGGGCTGAAGACAATCAGAAACTATTATACATTTGTTGGCATGGATTCCATGCAAGTATTCTCTTACTCTCTTACCCATCTGCTCTTGCTCCATGGCTATCTTCAGTTGCTCAGGAATCCCCATTCCAGGAATCACTGCTAAACTATTGGGTTCAAGGTCATCTAGGTAGAGAAAAACATCAGGATAACCAAAATGGAGTAAAATTTACCCCAGTAACATAATTAGTCTAGAGAAGCAGAGGCATAATCCAAGGAAAGAGTTACATGAATATTAAAATGCTTCACCTAAACATGAACATTTGAATCTTTATTTTAATTTGCTATAGAAATTATCGCTGGTATAGCATGTAAGACTTTTTAATTGCAATATTTTGTGGTAAATTATAGTAAGAAAATATAGAATGTATTTTTTATTGATCTGTAATAGTAGCTCAAGCAGTACATATGGAGATCACTGGTTCATATTTCTCTGTCTGTAATTTCAATGGTTATATTTGTTGAATGACGAGCAGCAACCTGAAACCACATAAACCACAGCTCAAAACCTGCTAATGTTCCTTGTAGATCTCAGATATACTGCAACATCCTCTATTGCCTCAGATACACACTTAGGCAGGCTTCTACAAAGGTGTGTCAAACAGCACATGCTAAATGCCGAGCCCATAGGAATAGAATGGGCAGCTTGACATTTAGGGCTCCTTTTATCTTTTTTTTATTTTTTTAAATTTTTTATTTATTAATTTTCCATTCTTACAGCAATTAATTCACATATAATATAATTAATTATTACATAACATTTGTAATTACAATCAATACATCATATCATAAATAATAAATCCCTCCCCTTTTTTCAATTCTTATTTCCAAAAATTATACAAATCCCTCCCCAATCCTATATATCTACTACCAATGTGCTAAGAAATCTGATCAGTAGAATAATTAGTCAATGGTTGCCATATTTTCTTAAAATTATGAAGATTCCCTTGTTGTAACGCTATTACTTTTTCCATTTTGTATATATGACAGAGTTCCACCAGAATGTATAATTTAATTTGGTATAGTCCTTCCAATTTTGAGTTATTTGTTGCATGGCGACTCCTGTCAATATTAATAGCAGCTTATTATTATTTGCTGAGATCGGACTCTGAGTTCATTGCAGTGCCAAATAGTATGGTGTCATATGAGAGTCCTACATGATTTTCTAATAACATTAACTTTTCATCATGCGTTAACCCCTGCGCTGGCCAAAAACTACCGCCTGCTCAAGAGGAGGCGGTAGCGGTTAGTGCGGCTGGCGGTTTAGAGCGCTATTACGTGCATTAAACCGCTAGCGTGGTTTGATAAAAGGAGCCCTTAGGCCCTGATTCTGTAAAACGCGTCTAAAGTTAGGCGTCGTTTAGGTGCCTAAGTTAGGCTTCCTTTGTAGAATCACACTCAGCAGCATTCAGCACTATTTAGAAGCCTAATTTTTAGGCGTCCTTTAGAGAATCAGGTTTAGATGAGATTTAGACAGCCAAACAATGCCCTTAATGTTATAATATTTTATTATTTTGTTGATTTTATGCTGTTTTTCATTATAATTGCAATACTGAGAGTTGGATCTGTTTAATGCTTTTATTTATTTCTCTTCCATCAGCCAGAGTTACTGGGATTTGAACCAGCAACATTAGGGTAGAAGGCTGTAGGTTTAATCAGTGTACTACAGAGTGAGCTAGCAAGCTACATAACATTTGTAAAACATGTGCTAAACCCACGCTACGCGGCTAGAACTAACGCCAGCTCAATGCTGGCATTAGTGTCTAGCGCGTGCAGCAATTTAGTACATGCTAAGCATGCACTAAAACCGCTATCGCAGCTTAGTAAAAGGAGCCCTAGGTCTTATAGGCATTATAAGGAAGTCTACTTTTGAGCATAATTTAGGATTCAGATAGACCTGAGTTCTAAGGACGGAACTTAGGCACAGTTTGGACATGCTTAATGCGATCTGCTAAATAGCTCTCTGGGTTTTTATTTTTGCTTTATTAAGCTCAAAATACATTTCATAAGCCACCACATAAACAGGGCACATCAAAACAAAGATATTAAATGCAAGACCTTCTATTTTACTGGGTAAACAGTAATGGTATTTGCTAATTAGAGGAAAAGATCCATTAACTGAAAGACAGCACATGAAAAAAACAGCTTTATATTTCTTGCTAAAAAGCTACCCTTTTTGTCTCACTAAAGATTGCTCCGATGAGATCATTCTTGAAACAGCTGTATTCAGCAAATAAAGCACATGACAAAAATATATAGATTGCATATATAACTTCATTTGCAAAAGGTTAAAACCAGAAAAAAACAGATACAGATCTTAGCATGACTTCTACTTCATTGCAAATGGAGGTTTGTAGCTGCACAATGGTGACCTCATTGTGAGATCATCAAGGTGCACCTGCAAGGTAGAATGCCACAATTAAAATACGTGCTGGGGGAGCTGGTTGGGATTTGAACCCATGATCTTTGGAAGAGGAGCACAGGGCTTTTACTTATTGAGCTATAGCAGCTTGCAGGCAGGTGTCTCTGACTGCCCAGTGATCCTAGGCGCCAGTACCTTCACCTAGGATCACTGGTTCATGCATTAGCATGCCAATCCTTCCTCAGGAGAAAGGAGGGGAGAATTTATACCACTTCTGCAATTTACACATATTGAGCAATAATATGTACATTATTGACATAATGTAGCTTAGAATATAAGCCCTCTAGAAATAGGGAAATAACCTCTGTACCTGAATATAATTTGATTTGAGCTAACAATGAAAAGGTATAAGCTAAATCCAAATAAACAAATAAAAGTAATGTCACCATCTACATGCCATGTAGCAACTATTTCTAAGTTATTTTCAGTCATACTGTTCCTTTAGCAAGAGGGCTGGGTCCCATACTTTCTGACCTAAAGGAGAAAGAAAATGTTGCTTGTATTGGACAGTTTCTCCACACCTACCCCAAACATCAGTCTCTTCCTTTTACAGGGGGCAAATCAAATAGGCTTAAAAAAGGGGCATTTTTGAACTTCTCATCCTCACATCCTGTTATGAAATCAGGTCCAAATGGAAGAACTTTGCTTGTTATGGTGATCTCTTCATACATCAAACTTTTTTTTTTTTTTATAATACATGATCAGAAAAGTTGTATTGGCTCCAAAGTAATTAGTTTATTATGAATTCATTAGCTCCTGCCAAGTTGTCATTCAAATATTTGGCAATGAAAATAAATCGAAGACAGTCAAGAGTTCTAAACTTTAGAAATACCAAAAAGAGATTAAGGGCTAGATTCACTAAGCAAATTGATCGTGTACTTATCAGTTTGCAACCCCTTTGCGACCTGATTTTCCTCCGGCCCGATTCACTAACTTCTGTGCCGATCCAATTCTGATCCGTGCATGCAAATGAGGGGAAACAGAATGCCAAGTAGGCAGGGACACGATTCACTAAACAAATCTGGGACACCGACTGGGCTGTCCAATCAACAGAAGAAGTAACTGCTGGGGACAAGTTGCACACGTCCCTGCCGACTCTCCTGCTCCATTGCCGCCCTGCTCTCTGCCCGGACTCTCCTGCCCCGATCTTCCAGCCCTGCTGTCTGCCCCAAGCTCTGCCCCGACTCTCTTGCCCTGATCTCTGCTCCAAATCTTCTGCCCCAATCTTCCAGCCCTGCTGTCTGCCCCAAGCTCTGCCCCAACTCTCCTACCCCGATCTCTGCTCCGATTCTCCAGCCCCGACTCGAGCCCATGGTTTTAACCCACTTTAAACCTGCGGGTTAAAACCACGGGCTCGTGAGTAAAAAGTAAAAAGTAAAAACAAAAACATGGACATCAAATGCATGCGCAGACCATCTACAGGCAAAGTAGATGGTCTGTGCATGCGTCTGGATCGCTGGAGAGCGATCCATGAGGTTGGTGGGGGTCGTTCCTTCGATCACCCCCATTTAAATACCGGCCCGTTGTGAATCAGTCGGCCTGCGTCAGATTGGACACGGAGCGGACTGACCCTGCCAGGTTAGTGAATCTAGGCCTATGTCCTTAGATAGGTGTGTCATTCCAGACAAGCAGATTATCCAGATAAGCCATGAGCCATCTGCAGAAGGAATCCGCTCTGGATTCTTTCTGTGTCCCTCTTACTTCACTTTGAGCTCTACTGCTATCTGCAGTTAGTACCCAAGCATGCCAGAGCTCAAACCAATAATGTGAAGTAAGGATACAGACGGGACACTCCAGAACTGTTCTGTTCTAATAGAAAACACTGTAACAAGTAATGAACTAGCAACAGCTAACAGAAGCATCACAGGAGCTCAGGAAGTACCCCTGGAAAAGCTCAACCTATTATACAGTATTCTTCAGGGCCCAAAAGGGCTGACTGACATCCAAAACCAACTAGAAATATTAACAGAATGAGACAATAGGCAGGTGCAGGGAGGACAGGGCAGGAGTCTAGAATGACACACCTATCGTATTTTTCGCTCCATAAGACACAGTTTTTTCCACCCAAAAGTGGGTGGAAATCTCAGTGCGTCTTATGTAGCAAAGATACAAAATTTGTACTCCCCCCTTAGCATTGTAAAACACCCCCCACCGCTGCTGCACCTTTTCAAAACACCCCTCCCTCTCGGCACTGCCGCAGCACCTTTTAAAAACACCCCCCCCCCCAGCACCGCTGTCGTTGTCACCATTGTTGGTACCTTTTTTAATCAGCCTGGTGATCCAGCGGTATCCCTCCCTCGCTAGATGGCTCTCGTACTCAGGTCAGGAGCGAGGATGTCAGGAGCAAGCGTTACGCGTTCCTGCTTGAGCCCGCTGCTGCTTTCTGAATGGTGGCATCAGTTCTCGGGGGACTCGCGAGAACTGACGCCAGTCATTCAGAATGCAAAGGCAGGCCCAAGCAGGAACTCGTAACGTTTGCTCCTGACATCTGCGCTCTTGACCTAAGTATGAGAGCCATCTAGTGAGGGAGGAATTTAAAAAGGTACGGGGTGGGTGTATGATTTAAAAGGTACAGGGGGGGTATGATTTAAAAAGTACAGGGCGGGTTGTTTAAAAGGGTATGGGGTATGATTTAAAAGGTACAGGGGCTGTTTAAAAGGGTACGGGGATGATTTAAGGTACTGGGGAGCTACTTGGGGGCATGGGGGGATGATTTAAGGTACTGGGGGTACGTGGGGGGCATGGGGGATGATTTAAGGTATGGGGAATGATTTAAGGTACTAGGGGGTACGTGGGGTATGATTTAAAGTACTGGGGGGGTACATGGAGGTATGGGACCTGCCTGCCTGTCACTATGCCAGCCTGCCCTGTCCTGGCCTACCACTAGACCACCAGTGGGAGGACAGGGTACAGAGCCTGGCAGGGAAGGGGGAGGACAGGGTGCAGAGCCTGGCAAGGAGTGTGTGGTTGGGTGCAGAGCCTGGCAGGGAGAATTTTGTTCAGAATGTTTTTTTCTTGTTTTTCTCCTCTTAATCTAGGGTGCGTCTTATGGAGCAAAAAATACAGTATCTATTGGAAAAGATATTATCAAGGTAGTCTCTTCTTCCAGTGTTATAGGTGTGTCATTCTAGACAAGCAAGATATACAAAAGCAGTCCCAGGAATCTAGGGCGAGCTGACTGCGCCAGCCCATAACACAGAGGATCCAAAGGCAGAGTCCTCTCATGCTGCAACGTCCACCCTGTAAAACTTCGCAAAAGTGTGTAGCTGGACCAAGTCACTACTCTACAAATCTCCTCTGGAGAGACTACCCTAGCCTCGGCCCACAATGAAGCTACACTTCTAGTCAAATTAGCCTTAACAAAACAGGAAACTGTTTCCCATAATGTAGGCTGAAGAAATGGCCTAACAGATCCATCTGGAGATCGTGGCCTTGGAAGCTGGAGCACCACACTTTGATGAATAAGTCAGAACAAACAGATGGTCTGAGAGCCGGAACTCATTAGTGATCTTGAGATAGTGAAGAAACACTTCTTACGTCCAACATCATCAAAATGCGGTCCTGTTTCCTAGAACCTGTACGCTGAAATACAGGCAAACAGATCTCCTGATTGACATGGATGCCAAAACCACCTTTGGCAAAAATGAAGGAACAGTACACAAAGAAACTCCAGTCTCTGAAATTCTGAGGAAAGGCTCCTGACAAGAGAGCACCTGGAGCTCTGAAACACGCTGTGCCGATATCACTACGATTAGGAAAAGGGGAGTGTGTGGCGCAGTGGTTAAAAGCTACAGCCTCAGCACCATGAGGTTGTGGGTTCAAACCCACACTGCTCCTTGTGACCCTTGGCAAGTCACTTAATCCCCCCATTGCCCCAGGTACATTAGATAGATTGTGTGCCCACCAGGATAGACAGGGAAAAATGCTTGAGTACCTGAATAAATTCATGTAAACCGTTCTGAGCTCCCTTGGGAGAACGGTATAGAAAATTGAATAAATAAATAAAACTGCCTTAAACATCAAGTCCATTAGGGATGCAGCTTCCAAAGGCATGAACAAAGCTTTAGTGAGGTCCCACGAAGGAAAAAGCGGCTTAAGCAGAGGTCTAATGTGGAGAGCACCCTTCAGAAAAGATGAGATGCCAGTGTAGAACTGCTGTCCCGAGCCCTGAAACAAGAAAGCCCAGCAACCTGGAACCAAAGCAAAGCCACGGTGAGGCCCTTGTCAAGGCCCACTTGGAGAAAAGCTAGCACCACCATACCCTGAGCTGAAAACGGCTCCACACGTTCCTGGGCACACAAATGCTGGAAAATTTTCCACACCTTAGCGTAGGCAGAAACAGAAGTCGACTTCTTAGACTTGAGAAGGGTAACAATGACTATGTCAGAATAACCTTTACGATCTAACACTTTGCGTTCAATAGCCCTGCTGTAAGAGCAAAGCGATCCAGATCCTCCATAAATACTGGACTCTATAAGAGCAGGTCTGAAAGCACCTGCAACCTGAGGCCTTGGCCTGATTGAAGCAACATCAGATCTGTGTACCATGGCCTGCATGGCCAGTCTGGAGCCACCAAAATGACTCTTCCTTGATGAACCACTATCATTAGATAGATTGTGAGCCCACCGGGACAGATAGGGAAAATGCTTGAGTACCTGATTGTAAAAACCGCTTAGATAACCTTGATAGGCGGTATATAAAATACTAATAAACTTGAAATTTGAAACTATCAAAGGACCCAGCCTATCATGGGCCAGGGAGCAAAGACATACAACAGGACTCCCTGAGGCCATGGCTGGACTAACGTGTCCAACCCCTCGCTTCCAGGCTTGACTCTTCGACTGAAGAAGCAATCTGCCTTCTTGTTCTTTGCTGTTGCCATGAGGTCAAAGTGAGGATGACCCCACCGCTGAAAAATGGCCTGAAACAGTGCCAGAGATAGTGTCCACTTGCCTGGATCCAAGGTCTACCTGCTCAGGAAGTCCACTCCCATAACATGCGCCACCAAGTGCGTCTGGAGGTGGCGCTCTGCCCAGTGGAAGAGCAGGCGGGCTTCCAGACCTAGAGATGCATTCCTAGTGTCTCCCTAGTGACTGACATATGCCATTGCTGTGGCATTGTCAGAGAAGACTCTGACTGTTTGACCCTCGAGAGTCTTCTCCAATTTCAGCAAGGCCAACCAAATGAAACGCAGCTCCAGCCTGTTGATCGACCACTTCTTGATCCAGTACCCTTGAATCAGATGACGGTTGAAATGGGCTCCCCAGCCTGGCACCTGTCATCACAACCACCCAGGAAGCAATCCATAGAGGCATGTCCCTGGAGAGGGACTGAGGCTGAAGCCACCAATTCATGCTGGCCCAAGCCTCCAGCATCCAGGGCAGACAACTTCTGTAACACATCCGTCTGCAGGGACCAGCGGGAGAGCAACGCATGCTGGAGAAGGCGAATGTAGGCCTTCACTCCAAGCACCACTTCTAATGTGACCACCTTGGATCCCAGGACTGGAAGATAGTCCCACGCCGTGTGCCTCTGGTAGACAGATGTGGCCGACAGCCATGTCAAACAGTTTTCCCAGGTACTCCAGGGATTGGGTGGGCGTCAAATTGTTCTTGTGGTAATTTACAATCCAAACCAGATCCTTCAGGGACTCAGATCACCTGATCCACTGTGATGGCCCTCTGATAACGAGGGGGCCCTGATCAGTCAATTGTCGAGGTAGGGATGCACTTGCAATCCTATCTTGCACAGATGAGCTGCTACCACAAGTATCACCTTGGTAAAGATGTGAGGGGCTGTAGCCAGGCCAAAGGATAGAGCTGAAAACCAATTATGATTTTCAAGGATATGAAACCTGAGAAACTTCCTGTGATCTGGGATGATGGAAATATGCAAATAAGCTTCTGTCAGATCCAGAGAGGCTAGGAACTTCCCCAGGGCTACTGGCATTAAGACAGATTGAATCATTTCTATGCGAAAGCGCGGAACTCTGAGCACTGCATGCATGTGGGTAAGATCCAGGATGGGTCTTCAATCGTCTGAGCCTTTCTTTGGCACGATAAAGTATATGGAGTATCTGCTTGAGCCCGAGTGTTTGGGCAGCACCAGCTCTATGACCCGAATATCGAGCAGCCTTCTCACAGTGGCCAGAACCCTGGCCACCTTCTCCGGGCGCCCCATGGAGAGTCCACAAACCAATCTGTCAGAGGCTGGGCAAACTCCAGCTTGTAGCTGAACTGAATGATATCCAGAACCCACTGGTTGGACGAAATCTGAACCTAGGCCTGAAGGAATGTGGAGAGTTTGCTCCCTATATATAGAGGGACAGCTCCCGGCCCGGTGTCATTGCAACTCCTTGGCAGATGGAGCTGTTTGGGAAGCAGAAGACTGGGTATGTCTGGATCCAAAGAACCTCTGCCTGTAGGCCTGGTAGAACCTTTGTGACATGGCACTGGAATACTGGTGGGAGCACCTGAAGCCACGAAAATTAGAGGGCCCTGTGCCTCTAGAAGTTCTAGGTCTACTATCAAGCAGGGTCTTAGGGCAACGATCCACCACAGAATTCATTAGATCATCCAGACCTTTACCAAACAGCAACTGCCCCTTAAAAGGGAGTCTGGTGAGGGTACATAAGAACATAAGAAATACCGCTGCTGTGTCAGACCAGTGGTCCACCCTGCCCAGCAGTCCGCTCATGCGGCGGTCCTCAGGTCAAAGACTAGTGCTCTAAATGAGTCCAGCCTCACCTGCATACGTTCCAGTTTAGCAGGAACTTCGTATCATCCGCAAATCTGTCTTGAAACCCTGGAGGGTGTTTTCCCCTATAACAGACTCCGGAAGAACTTTCCAGCTTTCCACCACTCTCTGGGTGAAGAAAAATTTCCTTACGTTTGTACGGAATCTATCCCCTTTCAATTTTAGAGAGTGCCCTCTCGTTCTCCCTTCCTTGGAGAGGGTGAACAGTCTGTCTTTCTCTTCTAAGTCTATTCTCTTCAGTATTTTGAAGATTTCAATCAAGTCCCCTCTCAGTCTCCTCTTTTCAAGGGAGAAGAGGCCCAGTTTCTCCAATCTCTCACTGTACGGCAACTCCCCCAGCCCCTTAACCATTTTAGTCGCTCTTCTCTGGACCCTTTCAAGTAGTACCTTGTCCTTCTTCATGTATGGCGACCAGTGCTGGACACAGTATTCCAGGTGAGGGCGTACCATGGCCTGGTACAGCGGCATGATGACCCTCTCCGATCTGTTTGTGATCCCCTTCTTAATCATTCCTAGCATTCTGTTTGTCCTTTTTGCCGCCGCCGCACATTGTGTAGATGGCTTCATCGACTTGTTGATCAGAACTCCCAAGTCTCTTTTCTGGGAGGACTCTCCAAGTACCGCCCGGACATCCTGTATTCATGCATGAGGTTTTTGTTCCTGACATGCATCACTTTACACTTTATCCACGTTGAACCTCATTTGCCATGTTGATGCCCATTTCTCAAGCTTGATTATGTCACGTTGCAGATCTTCACAATCCCCCTGTGTCTTCACTATGCTGAATAACTTTGTATCGTCCGCAAATCTAATCACCTCATTCGTACCAATGTCCAGATCGTTTATAAAGATGTTGAAGAGCATGGAGCCCTGCGGCACCCCACTGGTGACGTTTTTCCAGTCCGAGTATTGTCCATTTACCCCCACTCTCTGTTTCCTATGCTCCAACCAGTTTTTGATCCAATTGAGTATTTCACCCTCGATTCCATGACTCGCAAAGTAGTCGTTCATGCGGAACCTTGTTGAACGCCTTCTGAAAATCCAGATATACAATGTCGACCAGGTCACCCTTGTCTATCTGCCTGTTTACTCCCTTGAAAAAGTGCAGCAAGTTCGTCAGACAAGATCTGCCTTTGCTGAAACTGTGAAAGGAAAAACTGCAGGTGGTAGTAGAGTTCACAGTGAAGTAGGGAAGACACAGAAAAAATCTGGAATGGATTTTTTCTGCAGATGGCTCATGGCCATAAGAAGATAACCCACTTGTTTAGAATGACATACCTATTGCACTGAAAATATAATTTTATTATAGGAACATTACTTTACAGATTGATCTGCAGAAAACCAATACATTACAGTATAAAACTGCATTTATTAAGTCCAGCGTTTCTCAAGTGCAGCCATCCAGGTTGAAGAAGTAGACTAAAGTTAACAGAACATTCTAGGAAAAACTGTCAATATTGGCAAGAACTGATGGCCACACTCAAATTACCCAAAAATCTGTTGTAAAGAAGTCTGGCTTAAGCTTTTGCAGCTTTCATTGTACTTTCTGATACAGCCAGCAGAACTGAAGCATACTGTGATGGTGATGCTGGTGATATGACATTAATAAATCAAAGTAATAATTGAATTGTTGCTGCAATTGTGGCAGATCCTGCCAGACCGCAGAACAGCCTTGAGAGATAGTCTTGAAACAGATTGTTCTACAGATCTCACAGCAGCAAAGGTATCTGAGTTGCATGGGCATGCTGTCTGGGGACAGGGAGAAGGAAAACGTATATGAAATGACAGGGGGATAATGCATTTCATTGCAAACTCACAAATTCCTTCTCTTAAATTTTGAGGAAAATAATGCTTAAAAAAAAAAAAGGAGATGATAGAAAAAAGAATCCTAAACAGAACATTGCCCTGAAAATGTTACTATTTTTATGTCCAGATAAAGGTTCCTATTGCCTACTGCTGCTCTGCTTAAGAATCTCACCATATTCCACTCCATCTTCAGATGACCCAGGCAGCAAGTTCAAATTGTAGCGGTCACGCATTTTATCACCTGGTCGATTCCGAGTCCAAAATTTGCTTTCAAAAATAAAGTGAAAGAAAAATTTAATTTGGTATTCCAAGTTGTAGATCTCCAGTCAACATTATACATAATTCATTCAGAATATAATCCATTTTCCTATTCTACAAGTACTGCAAGTGTTTAGAAATGAATTCTAGTGTTTAGTTCTAACATTATTCAACAGGGAATGTAAGGAAGAGTATTTTCTAGTACTTATTACTATTTTAAAAATCTACATATTAAGGGCCAAATTCTGCAAACAGCGCTATAATCAGTGTCAACCACGTGATGGTGCTGTTTGCAGAATTGCGACTTGTGTGAAAGGTAGGTGCCGGAAATATAGGCCAAGGTTTTGAAGGCCTACATTTGTCACGTACCTTTCATGTGAATTGTGTCTACAGAAGCACCTACCAGTGTTTAATGGCATTTCTTGCATTGGCCGCATCTACTTTGGCCATATGTGCTGTTAAGCGCCGCCATGGCTGTGATTTTTTGTTATATTTTTGTTTTAAATGGGCTTTGAGGTAGGTTTGAAGGACATGGGCCACTTAAGTTAGGTGGCGGTACAATGCTTACAGCTGTCTAACTTAAAGCGTCATTTATAGAATCGGCCCCTAAATCTTTCATTTAAAAAAAATCAAATCATGCAGTACAATTATAGGAGGACACAAAAATTTATATGGATTCTCAATAAACAACAAGTAGGATTCAGAGCAGCTACATCAGGATCTAGACAGACATGCTTAAGAGATATACTATGTCTTTTGTATTGAATCTGGTTGTGACCTTTTTTTCACTTTCAATAAAAATATGTTAAAAAAAAAAAAGAATGTAACACACAGACCTGCTTTTCCAGCTATGGCCATCATCAGTGGAACTTTTCTACACATGTTAAAGAGCCAACAAAATCACTGTTTAAAACCATGTTGAAAATCCACCTTTTCTGGCTTGCATTTAGTGAGTTTTTGATGGACTCTGAATAGCAGTATACCAAAATTTTCAAATACATAAATAAATAAAATACTGTTGAAGCAAGAAGGAAACCCAGGGGAAAGCAAACAACAAATCAACAGAGAAACCAGTTGACCAACAGTAAAAATGGAGGCTAGGCCACTTCCCAGGGCCAGGATCCTGGCAGGAAGGAAAACAATAGGAACAAGGCTTCATCTTCCAATAATGCAACTCTGCATTC
This sequence comes from Geotrypetes seraphini, assembly GCF_902459505.1. Classification (NCBI taxonomy): domain Eukaryota; kingdom Metazoa; phylum Chordata; class Amphibia; order Gymnophiona; family Dermophiidae; genus Geotrypetes; species Geotrypetes seraphini. The sequence goes on from NC_047092.1 coordinate 126,474,423, forward strand.
TGGACTCCAACTGATAAGAGAAAGAAAACCAAAGGGAGAGTTCTAGACTAGTTTGGAGGCCTCAAGGAAATAAAATTAGCAGATAAAGATCTAATTCTCGTTCCTCATTGGTTCTCCAAACCAATACAGATGAGTGGGAAGTAACAAAGCAATACTCAACAAAGGTGGGATGCAGCCAAACTAGCCGTTAGCTGCATCCCCTCTTCCGAATTCCAGGGTCTTCAAAACGGGGAGAGAAATGGTCTGAGGTAGAACAGGGACACTACTTTCTGAAGAAATGACAGCATTGGATGCAAGATCAACTTGTTGCAAGATTTACTTAAATACAACTCTCTACATCAGAGTTCTTCAACCTTTTTACACCCGTGGACCGGCAGAAATAAAAGAATTATTTTGTGGACCGGCAAACTAATAGGACTAAAATTTAAAAACCCCGTTTACGCTCCATCTCCGCGAGCTCGGTCCCCGCAAACCATCTGATCCCATCTGCACAAGCCGCAATTATGATTTTATATTGAACGTATTTTATTAAAGTATAAAAAGAAACAATATTCTGAACAATTGTGATTTTATAAATACAAATATACAGAGCACGGACCAACAAAACCCCTGTCTCCCCTCCCCTCCCCTTCACATATATCCCCTCTACTATCAAGAAAACTGAACAAGCCAAGTTCATAGAAATATCATGTTAACAGAATACTGTATTCCCCAGTTATGTCTCTAGCAGGATATATATTTCAAATCTGATATATTCTAATCACAAAATAGAAATAAAATTATTTGTTTCTACCTTTTGTTGTCTCTGGTTTCTGCTTTCATCTTCTTTTCACTCTCTTCCTTCCAGCGTCTGCCCTCTCTGTCTCTTCAATCCAGCATCTGCCCCTTCCATCTAGTCTGACCTCTCCCCCTTCCATATAGTATTTGTCTTCTTTCTATGCCCCTCTCCCCTTTCCATCCAGCCTATGTCCCTCTCTCCTTTTTACACGATTCACTCCACCTTCACTGCTCTCTTCATTTTTATCGCTCCTACACCAGATCTAGCATCTTTGTCCCTCTCAATTTCTCTGCTGACCCCCCTTCCCATCTCATTTCTAACTCTCCCCTTCTCCTCCTCTAATCTCCCTGCAAGCTGTTTCCTTCCTTTTTTCTTCTCCCTTCCCTCCTCCCCCTGTCCAGCAGTAACTCTCTTCCTTTTCCATTCCCTCCTCCCCTCCCAGCAGCATCTCTCCTTCTCCCTCCCTCCATGTCCAGTAGCAGCTGTCTCTTTTCCCCCCTTGCCCAGCAGCTTCCCAGACTCCTTTCCCTCCTCCCCTCCCAGCAGCATCTCTCCTTCTCCCTCTCCAGGTCCAGTAGCAGCTATCCCTTTTTCCCCCTTACCCAGCAGCTTCCCAGACTCCTTTCCCTCCCCCCTCCCAGGAGCATCTCTCCTTCTCCCTATCCAGGTCCAGTAGTAGCTATCCCTTTTTCCCCTTGCCCAGCAGCTTCCCAGACTCCTTTCCCTCCTCCCTCCCAGCAGCATCTCTCCTTCTCCCTATCCAGGTCCAGTAGCAGCTGTCCCTTTTTCCCCTTGCCCAGCAGCTTCCCAGACTCCTTTCCCTCCTCCCCTCCCAGCAGCATCTCTTCTTCTCCTTCTCCAGGTCCAGTAGCAGCTGTCCCTTTTTTTTTTTTCACCATGCCAGCAGCTCTCTCCCCTCCCAGCAACTCTCCTTACTTGCCAGCGCTGCGATTCAGTAAGGCAGCCTCGGGTCCTTTGTTGGGTCGCACCACCTCTGAGGAAAGCGGAAGTTGCATCATCAGAGGTGGCCCGACTCAGCAAAATCTCCTTCCTGAATCGCTGCGCTTGTAAGGAGAGCCGCTGGGAGGGAAGAAAGCACAGTCTGAGCTCCCCATTATCTCTCCGGCCCTGCGCTCCTCGATCTTGCCGGTCCTGCGCAGACCGGCAGGAAATTGAAGAAGTTGATCTCGCCGGTCCTGTGTGGACCGGCAGGAATTTTCTGCGGACCGACACCGGTCCGCGGACCGGCAGTTGAAGAACTGTGCTCTACATGATAGCACCTGTATTCGGAATCTGTCTGGAAGAAGAGATGGCTACCAAGACACCACCTTGAAAGTAAAGTACTTGACTGATGAGACTGCCTAAGATGCTCAAAAGGTGTCTGAACAAGAACAGACAAAACCAAATTAAGATCTGAAGGGGACACTGCTGACTGAACTGGAGGACAAAGATGCTTAACCCTCCAGAAGAAAAGCACCACATCTGGGTGAAGAGTCAGCAAGCAATCTTGCACTCGCCCCCCCCAAAAAAAGATGCAATGGCAGCAAGATGGATCCTCAGGGAAGACAGCGCCAAGCCTTTGTCCAAACTCTCTTGCAAGAACTCCACATTTACTCACCTACACTCTAACCTCAGCACATCAAGCCTCAAAAATCCTCCAAACACTGACAGACAAGGATGTAGAAGAACTCAACAAGGTGTTAATAATCCATATGAAATAATCCCACTTCATGAAAACAAACAATCAAGAGCTAGGCTGTAAGACAAAAATTGACTCACATCCTGCATCAACTCTGGCTCCTGGCTCAGAAGTTCCTTTGAGATGGGTTAGACTAGAGGATCTCCCACCTTTAAACAGACTAGATCTCTGTACCAGAGCTTCCTGGGCTAGACTGACACTGCCAAAACAACACGGCCTGGGTGTGACTGTTCTCTCAATGGCGCAACCTATCATGTTTCTAAGTTTTATTATCACCTGATATACTGCATTTCAATGTAATGTCAATGCAGTGTACAATTACTATACTATAAAGAGAGAGAATAAGAGAAGAAAGATTTTTAAAAAAGGAATGAGAACAAGAGGAACGAAAGATTAGGTTCTTACCTTTGCTAATCCACCAGAATCACTGGCCCCTCGTGGGCCACCTCAACAGACGCCCTATCATGGGACACGGAGCAAAGACATAGAGGAGATCTTCCCGTGGCCAAGACTGAACCACTGCGTCCAGGCCTTCGCAGCCGGTTTCTCGATGACGACTGAAAAATCAATTATGTCACGTTGCAGATCTTCACAATCCCCCTGCGTCTTCACTACTCTGAATAACTTCGTATCGCCGCAAATTTATTCACCCCACTTGTCGTACCAATGTCCAGATTGTTTATAAAGATGTTGAAGAGCACGGGTCCAAGCACTGAGCCCTGCAGCACCCCACTGGTGACGCTCTTCCAGTCCGAGTATTGTCCATTTACCCCCACTCGCTGTTTCCTATGCTCCTGTCAGCTTTTAATTCCCTCGATTCCATGGCTCGCAATTTTCCAAAGTAGTGGTTCATGAGGAACCTTGTCAAACGCCTTCTGAAAATCCAGATATACAATGTCTACTGGGTTGCCCTTGTCTATCTGTCTGTTTACTCCCTCCCTGGGTCCTTACTGTACAAATGAAGCTAAATGAGTCCAAAACAAAACTACTTTGGTTTGGCCCAAAATCAGATCAGCTACCTTCATTCATTTCATTGCCTTCTGGATCTTCACTGCAGATTGAATTCTCAAGTAAAGTTTTGGGTGTCATTATAGACTCAACACTTTCATTTAATGACCATCTGAATTCTCTGGTAAAAAAATATTTTTTTAGTCTCCATATGCTGAGGACAGATCCTGTTTCCACCAACAACATTTTGCTGTCCTTGTACAATCAATCATTCTTTTGAGGTTGGATTATTATAATTTGGTCTATTTAAGTCTAACCAAGAAAAGTCTTCAAAGACTTCAGCAAATCCAGAATACTGCGGCTAGGTTGATCTTTGCAAAAAGCAAATTTGATCATGTTTCCTCGCTTTTGTTAAAACTTCACTGGCTCCCAGTAATTTCTAGGGTTTACTTTAAATGTGCTTGCCTAACATTTAATTCCTCTATTTAATTCCTCCTTTAATTCCTCTATCTTGGAATTCTGCGAGACCTGATATTACCAGATCTCTACAAAAATTTAAATTATCTTTCCCTCGTTAAAAGGCGTTATCTATATTGGAAAATTAGGAAAATCTCCTTAGTTTAAAATTACCAAGCTTTGGAATAATTTTCCCGTTCAGCTGCGTAATTTGGGCTCTTTCCAATTATTTCGATAACATCGCTGCTCTTTCTATAATCACTAATTCTTATTATATTTTCCTTTCTTTAAATTTTTTATAAACCGTGCCGAGCTCTATCTTTATAGAGAAAATGCGGTATATAAGCTTAAGATTTAGTTTAGTTGGAAGGAAGAAAAGAAGTTTAAGGAATTAAATATGTCACAAGGCTTTCAGATTAAATGGAGTGCAACAGATTACACAAGTAAGAACAAAGAATGTAGAATATTAATCTGTAATAATCCTCAGCAGGCACATACTACAGGCCAACAACAAAACCAAAATATTAGCAGGATGTTGGAATCAGGATTAATTTTTTTTTTTTTAATTCTTTATTTAAGCATTTTAAACTTTTGACAATAACATCCGCCAAAAATAGGAAAAAATGCTGTGAACTGAAAATAATCTAAACAATGAGAACTAATGTTCTCAACATAATTTTCTAGGAAATTAACTAAATAAATAGAGTATAATTAGTCCACAAATATTGGAGACGGAGCTAAAAAAAAAAAAAAATTAAACTGAGTAATATCATTGCAGAAACACTTTTTAAGGAAAATTAAAGATGGGGGCTTGATAACCCTCAAACCATTTTTCACTGAGCAGTTCTACTTGGATACCCTTATCAAGAGATAGAAGTTACTTGATCTTTAACAGAAATAAATTTAGATAGCTGCTGCAGATCATAAAAAAAACATATCTATTTTCTCTATAAACCATTACACATTTACAGGGATAATGAAATGTGAAAGTTGCTCCCAACTGTAGGACCTGTGGTCTCATAAGTAGAAATTTTTTTCGTCTTTTCTGGATAGATCTGGATACATCTGTACTTTATAGGTCATAAAAGGAACATCTCTATATCTAAAAAACAATTTCATCAATCATTCTCTGTCTGAGTTGAAAGCAAGAAAAACTAATAATGCTGCTGGAGCCTGAAGTTCCACTTTCGACCTCTCAAGGAAATTAGTCAAATCCAAACTATCAGCAGAAAGATTCTGCTGGTTAGGACTCTGATTTTACCTTAATAGGTAGGTAATAAATTTTTGAGATAGATGGATAGGCAGACTCAGGTACTTTCAAAACCTCATTCATATACCTTTTAAACATTTCCACTGGTGTAATTGTCAAAACGTTTGGAAAATTTATAACCCTAAGGTTACACTGTCTAGTAGCATTTTCTAATTTTTCACATTTAAAGTGCAAATTCCCACTATCTCTAACCCAGACACAGGCTTGTGATTCCAAAGTTTGGTTTCAAAGTCCAAAGACTTATCTTCCAGGCTTGATATTCTATTCTTTATTATCACTTGTTCTGAAAGTACAGCTGTGCACCGATTGGAAAGTTGCTGCATTTGACTACCCAAAGAAGACTGTAAATTAGATATCGCGTCCTATACCGTCTCCATATTAAAAACCTTAGGTCTCTGCAGGGGAGTCAGTTCCATCCTGGGTTTCCCTGTATAACCAGTAGCTGCTGCTGCAAGGGAAATCTGAATAGAGTCCTCCTCCTCCTCTTGATTTGCATCCAGCTCCTCCACTGGCAATGCTGGCATATCCTCCTGGCGCTGCTCAGATTCAGATCCCTGAGTCTGATAATGCAACAGGGGAGCGTCTCGGGCCTGCCTAGCCTCCAATGCTGGTTCCATGGCCACAGGACGCAGCGGTGCTCTCTGCTCCTCCAGAGACAAGGTGGCGCCCTCATTGGAGTGTTGGCACGCCTCAGTCTGCATGCCTCCTCCCGCCGAGGTTTCATCCAGGTTCTGCATTCAGGAGGAGTGTGCACGAAAGTGTCCTTCGGTCCGGTAAGCGAAGTAGATTTGCGTTTCACCATAAATATAGCACAAAGAAAAAAGTATTTTTCCGGCAATAGCGTCTCCGTGCCTGTTTCAAACCACAATCTTAGTTTGGCTCCCCGATATCAGGATTAATTTCATTACTGGTATCTTATTTTCTTTGTAAAAGAAACATGAACAAGTGGCCACAATTATTCCCATGGTTGTTGATTTTAAAAAGGAACAGATGATGTGTTGATTGATCAAAACACAGATGTTGAAGAATTAGCTTCAGTTTAGAGAATGACACGGGGACAAATTTTTCCCCGTCCCCGCAGGAACTCAATTTCCCTGTCCCTGTGAGTTTTGTCGCTATCTCAAAAGAACTCTCTGGGACGGGACGGGGAAAAATTTGTCCCCGTGTTATTCTCTACTTCAGTTCTCACAAGTGCACTTGCATTACTGGGTGTCAGGTCAAAAGCGCGCCGGGACAAAAGCGCGCGCAGACAATTGAGCGCAGTGTGGAGGCGTGCGCCGAAGAAAATGACTGTTTTTAGGGGCTCCGATGGGGGGGCATGGGGGGAACCTCCCCACTTTACTTAATACAGATCGCGCCGCGTTGTGGGGGGTTTGGGGGGTTGTAACCCCCCCACATTTTACTGAAAACTTCACTTTTTCCCTGTTTTTAGGGAAAAACTTAAGTTTCCAGTAAAATGTGGGGGGTTACAACCCCCCAAACCCCCAACAACACCGCCGTGATCTGTATTAAGTAAAGTGGGGGGGCTCCCCAACAAAACCCCCTGTCGGAGCCCCTAAAAACAGTCATTTTCTTCGGCGCGCGCCTCTGTCTTGCGCTCGGTTGTCAGCGCGCGCCTTTGTCTTCCGCGATTATGTCTATGAACCGCATTACTGATTTGTTTTAAAGGAAAGATGGTCCCCACCTGATCCAGTGGTCTTTAGCTTTGATCTCATTGCTCCAATATAAGCTCTCATACCTGGTATGATCATTGGATCCAGAACAAAGGATATGTCCAAGCGGATGCCAAGCCAGACTCCAGATCATTCCCTCGTGGGCTATTTCCATCCCACCGACTTCCTTCTCCACACTGCAATATAATGAAACTTATGTAATAACATTTACTGAGAGTTCCTATACATGATAAATTCACTGCTACATGTAGGGTTACCATATGGCTCCGGAAAAAGGAGAACGGATTGAGAGATCCGGGTTTTACTTCTACTGAAAGCAATGGAAGTAAGGAGGACAGATAGAAACATCTGGGCTTTACTTCTACTGAAACAAATGGAAGTAAAACCTGGATGTCTCAATCCATCCTCCTTTTTCTGGAGCCATATGGTAATCCTAGCTACATGGTATCAGCCATTCAGTTTGAGCACAGAGAGTCATTATATAATTCACAGCAAATCATGAAGGAGGTAATATTAGAATCCAGATCTTTTATTATTAGGATAGGGTGAAAGAATTTGTAAAATGGGTAGAGTTATATTCTTCATACATACTAAGGTTGTTGTATGACAGAATGCACTGTCTCTTGTGATTAGTGTTAATACTACGTATGGATATTTTGCAAAACACTGAACTCTGGCTGTGGTTTCATTTTTTGTACCCTTTAATTTGTTTAATAAACATCGTTAAGCCATAGAATCCAGATCTCCATGTATATCTGTACTTTCACCCCTATGTCTGAGAGGCAGCAACAATCAGATTTGACATAAAGAAACCTGCCTTAAATAAGTCATTGGGATTTGTGTGATGCTCTGAAGCTATTACCGATTCTAATTTTCCTTTTTTAGGTCAATATACTGTATATAATGGGTTGATTTTAAAAGAAAGCAAATAATGCTTACCCCACTTGCCAAAATAATAAAGAACCATCAGACCCTCCACTAGCAAAGAGGCCTTCATGGACAGGATGCCAGGCTACAGCTGTAAGAAAAACACAGTGTATAATAGTAATATCCTTATCTTCCTAAACTGATGTCAAACTCCCACACATATACCAACAGAAAGATCGGCAATACCAACACTGTCAGCTTCAAACAGTGAAATGGCAGGATTAAGGCTTAGTGATATCCTTCTGAATAGATCTATTAAAATTATGGGGAAAAGACCTCAAACCCTCGAGTGTCTAAAAACGTTTTAAGACACTTGTCATGGGGCTATGAACATCATTGGTCTAAAGCAGTGTTTTTCAACCGCTGTTCCGCGGCACACTAGTGTGCCGCAAGATGTTGCCTGGTGTGCCGCAGGGCCGCCATCAGGGCAGTACTACCAGTCCTGCATTCAGGGGCCCGGAGCTGACAGGGGGCCCGAGGCAGGGGCGCCAGTAGCTCGCCAAGGCAAAGTGAGTCGATCACCCAGGACTCACTTTGTCTTGGCGATCTAATCTATCGAGCCGATAAGTCTTCTTCTCCCCGATGTCAATTCTGCAGTCGGAGAGGAAGTTCGGGCCAGCCAATCGCTGCCTGGCTGGGCGGAACTTCCTCTCCGATTGCAGAATTGACGTCAGGAAGAGCATGCGTCGGCGTCGGCTTTGGGGCCTGTTATCCATTGGTGGGTCCTGTTCCCCGATGGCAGCGGCAGTGGCAGTGGCTTGGGGAACGGCAGGGAGAAAGAAAGAAAGGGGGCAGGCAGGGAAACAGAAGGAAAGAAGAGAAACAGAAAAAAAGAAAGAAAGGTCAGGGAGAGAGGAAGAAAAAGTTGGGGGAGGGAATGAGGTGTGGAGGAGAGAAAGCATACAGGCTGTTAGAAGGGAAGAAAGATTGGATGCACAGTCAGAAGAAGAAAGTGCAACCAGAAATCACCAGACAAGGTAGGAAAAATGATTTTATTTTAAATTTAGCAAAGTGGAGGCAGTATTATCACAGTTTTCAAAGGAATTACGGCAGATAAGATCTATTGCTAAATTCCTTACTCCCTCTTCGTTAAACATCTTAATACATTCCTTTATCATTGCAAAACTTGACTATTGCAATTCATTATTTTTAAACATGACCCATAAAGAAAAAAGGAGACTTCAAATTATCCAGAACACAGCTATAAAACTAATCTACAATGCAAAGAAATTTGACCATGTATCTCCCCTGTTGATAGATGCCCATTGGTTACCTATTAACCATAGAATTTTATATAAATTAATGTTTCTAATTTTTAAGACTCTATCCTTTAGTGAGCCACAATTTATATCAAAATCACTGATTCCATATAAAACCTAAAGATCTTTGCGTTCATCGGATCAAAATTTACTAACTGTGCCATCTCTAAAAATTATTGGAACAAGAAGAGCAGATATGTTCACGGTTGCAGGCCCACAATGGTGGAACACCCTCCCTCAATATATTAGATTAGAGCATGATATTACATTATTTAAAAAATTTTTAAAAACTCATCTGTTCCAGGATGCTTTTAACCTCTAATTAAATATCTTTCTATGTTTTTAATTAATATTTTCTGAAGAATGCCTTGCTAACAATTTTTGCCCTACCTTTTGTTCTTCCCTTTTCCTATATCCCGATTGTAACTTTACCTACTTCCCTATTTGTCAAGTTTGTTAAAATTAGGATTTATTGTTATTATGTTTAAAGTTTCTTTACTAAATTTTATTTTATAATATGTACATCGCTTAGAAATTTGGAATAGGCGATTTATCAAAAAATGAAATAAACTTGAAATAAACTTGAATTTGCCCAAATAACTTAATAGTTAACTGGGTAAATTCCCAGAGATGAAAACTTCCCTTCACTTACTATGCACAGTTCTGAATTTATATCTGCTGTCTATATTTTACAATATAGTCACCTTTTACTAAACCGCAATAGTGGTTTTTAGCGCAGGGAGCCTATGAGCGTCAAGAGCAGCGCTGGGCATTCAGCGCAGCTCCCTGCGCTAAAAACTGCTATTGTGGTTTAATAAAAAGGATGGAGGGCATATTTGTCTATTTTTGTATGCTATAAAAACCAAATACAGAGAGAGACTGAGAGCTGTTGACGAAGAGCTACGTGTGTGTCTTTCTTCGATTCCAGCCAGAATATCAGCTTTGTGTTCAGCCAAACAGGCCCAGGTTTCGCACTGAATAAAGTATTTTATAATTTTTCACTATTCTGTTTACTTAATATTTCATAATAAAGTAATTATAAAATACTTTCTTTGTGTTTATTTGATTCCTATTCAAGAGAATTACTTTATATATAGTCAATATAGGCACAGAGTTAAATTTTTTAACATTTTCTAATGGTGGTGTGCCTCGTGATTTTTTTCATGAAACAAGTGTGCCTTTGCCCAAAAAAAGGTTGAAAAACACTGGTCTAAAGTACTACTACTACTACTGTTAATTATTTCTATAGTGCTACCAGATGCATGCAGCGCTGCACAGAGTCACAGAGAAGAACAAAACAGTCCCTGCTCGAGAGAGCTTACAATCTAAACAGACAAACAGGATGTCATGGATACAGTTAAGGGGAACAGTTAATCGGCTAGCTGGGTTGGAGGACAGAGGACTAAGGTTAAGGATTGAAGGCTATATCAAAAAGGTGAGTTTTCAGTCTGCTTTTAAACAAGGGAAGGTAAGGAACTTGACGGACAAACTCGGATAATTTATTCCAGGAATAGGGGGCAGCTAGATGAAAGGAACGAAGTCTGGAATTGACAGTGGAGGAGAAGTGCAAAGCTAAGAGTAGCTTATCTGAGGAACGGAGTTCTCTGGGAGGTGTATAAGGAGAAAGAGAAGCGAGGAGAGATATTGAGGGACAGCAGAATTGTAGATCACTTGTAGATCAGCAATAAGATCTTGAACTGTATGCGATGGCAGATAGGGAGCCAGTGAAGTGACTTAAGGAGAGGGGTGACATGAGTGTAGCCTCGTTATTTATTGAATATAGCTGATTAAAGATTAAACCACATCCTTGAGTGTTTATAAAACATATTCACACAATTCAATTTAGTGTAAAAATTTCACAACTTAATCTAGCAGTATGATAGTGGTACTTTTCACCAAGTCAAGTGCAATGAAATGAAAATGCACACTGAACAGCAACTTATTAATACAATAAGCACTTAAATATGCTTTTTTTAAAAAAAAAATCTTTATTCATTTTTAAATTTATAATAAGTGTGATAACATATCCATACAAATAACCATAAATATATCACTTAATAATCAACAATGATACATATAATATTCTCTTATCTCCCCCCTCCCCACCCTTATCTATCATATAATCAATACTTATACAACATGTAACAATAAAAATACCCTCCCTCCCGCCCCATAATTGAACTTGTAAATTTAAGGGAAACAAGATTTTCTAATCATTACAATACTTTGTTAATGACTCCCAAATATCTTGAAATTTCCTGAAACAACCCTGTTGTATTGCAATAAGTTTCTCCATTTTATAAATATGACATAATATGACAAATGCTAATTCAATGGCTGCCATGGTAAGTAAATAGCTAGCAGAAAGAAAAGAGGTAGTGAGAGGACAAGAACCGCCGTTTCCACCAACCCTGTTGGCAGAAGTAGTCAGGAAAACATGATTCTTACTTGCTGCTTCTTCCTTTGCAGTCAGAACCATGCAGGTCTCCATGTACTTACATTACTTATGTTATGATGACACAGGAAGTCTCTAACATGCCTGTTTGCCTAGGGCAGGGGTAAGCAATTCCGGTCCTCAAGTCAGGTTTTCAGGATCTCCATCATGAATATGTATGAGATGGATTTGCATTCACTGCCTCCTTGAGATGCAAATCTATCTCATGCATATTTATTGTGAATATCCTGAAAACCTGACCTTGCTCCGGTTCTTGAGGTCCGGAATTGCCTACTCCTAGCCTAGGGCCCACCAAAAGGTTAACACAGTAACATAGTAGATGACGGCAGATAAAGACCCGAATGATCCATCAAGTCTGCCTAACCTGATTCAATCTAAAAATTTGTTGGGTTTTTTCTTCTTCTTCTTAGCTATTTCTGGGCAAGAATCCAAAGCTCTGCCTGGTACTGTTCTTAGGTTCCAAGTACTAAAGTCTCCGTCAAAGCTCACTCCAGTGCATTTACACCCTCCCAGCCATTGAAGCCCTCCCAAACCCATCCCTCCACCAAACGGCCATATACAGACACATACCCTGCAAGTCTGCCCAGTACTGGGATCTGAGCGACCGTGTTCCCAGGCGCTGCGCAGGGGAGCTGAATGGGGAGCGCCGTGGAAGTGCTGCTGCCTTCGTCGGCCTCTAGGAACCAGCGTGGGGAGGAGAGGGAGAGCAGGAGCCTGACCCCGTGAGCAGACAATCCACGGAAACCTGGAGGATCGGCACTGATACCAGAGGGCAGGGAACTAAAGCAGGAGCCCGATCCTGCAAGCAAACAAATTGATTCCCCATCACCCGAACCAACAGGGAAACCTAGAAATCAACACCGATACCAGCAGGGAAACTTAAAAATCAGCAGCAATACCAGCACCGATACCAGCGAAATGATCCACCCTTCCCCCGACCCAGCAGGGAAACTTAAAACCAACACCGATACCAGCGGGGAAACTTAAAACCAACACTGACACCTGCAGGGAAACTTAAAAATCAGCACCAATACCAGCGGGCAGGAGCCCGACCCTGCAGGCAAGTGAATTGACCCGCCCATCCCCCAAACCAGCGGGGAAACTCAAAACTAGCACCAACACCAGCGGGGAAACTCAAAACCAGCACCAACACCAGCGGGGAAACTTATAAATCAGCACCCATACCAGCGGAGGCAGGAGCCCAACCCTGCAGGTAAGAGAATTGATCCGCCTATCCCCGAACCAGTGGGGAAACTTAAGAACCAGCACCAATACCAGCGGGGAAACTTATAAATCAGCATAGATACCAGTGGGAAGCAGGAGAGAAAGGCAGGAGGCCGGCCCCGTGCCTGCAGGCAAGCGATCCGCCCCTCCCCCGAACCAGCAGGAAACTTAAAATCACCTATCTAGAAACAGGAAGTATCAAATAGCCATTAGGATAAGAAGAAGTCAGTTCAACCTACAAGCATGCATCTCATATTGCTCCTACAAATCTATTTAATATGCAATAACATTAAGGAGGTTAAGTCACTCTATCCACAGCTACACTTAACCCACTACCCTGCTTTACACACCAGGTTTATAATCAACCAACAAGAAGATAGAGAAAATCAGATCAAGGTAATCTTAAGCAATGGAAGACATCAACGCACCACAAAAAACAAAAAGATAAGGGAAGTAAAACCTATCAGAACAACTACACCCACCAAACCTATCGCATCTACTTCCGTTCCCTGTACATATCTCAACACCAGATCTGTCAGGAACAAAGCATTCTTAATTAAGGATTGGATCATCAACAAGCAAATAGCCTGTCTCTTTCTAACAGAAACATGGCTTCTGTTTGAAGCTGACCCAATAATAAATGATCTCATACTAGATAATTTTAAAATACACACCCTAAATCGCGAAGGAAGAAGGGGGGGAGGATTAGCAATTGTCGCCAAAGAAGGATTTGTAGTTGAACTTCTGGACTCCAAAATGACCGAATCAATTAGAAATATTAGCTTGCAAAATTAGCAATAAGGAACTAGAAGACTCCCTTTCTTGTATACTTTTTTATGTTCCGCCGAAAAGCTGGCCAAAAGCTAGGGAGGACTTCTGCGAATTCGTCCTACACAACTCAATCACTTCATCACATAACCTAATCGCAGGAGACATAAACTTACATCTAGATGAAATAGACAATCCAGAAGCGAAAGACTTTAAAAACTTTCTTTCGCTACTCAATTACAAATTCCCTTCACCCACTCAAACGCATGAAAAAGGCCATCACCTAGACATTGTAGCGATATCCATAAAAGAAAACACAGACCCTCCCATTTCTCTCTCAAAAGGTACCTGGTGTCATGATATCTGGTCCGATAATTTCACATATTATTTCAATCTAATTTGGACCCAGCTAAAAACTAAGACACACCCACGGACAAAAAGAGATCACCTCACAAGGGGCCATATCAATCCAGAGGAATATTGGTCACAATATGATCTACAAGCGAAGATAGTAGAAGAAGAAGAAGTTGACTTCCATGCTCACTGGATGAAAACTAGCACGTCCATCTTAGATAAAATTGCCCCAATACGAAAGAGCAAAAGCTGTTCAAACAAATACAACAAATGGTTTGACGTCGAACTCCTAATAATGAAACAATCAGTAAGACGATTAGAGAGAATCTGGAAAAAAAGATGGGAAAAGCGTCAGACCGAAACATCTGGAGATCCAACATAAAACTCTACAAACAACAGATAAAAGAAAAACGTAAAACATTTTACTCGTCCAAAATCAACTCATCTTATACTGGCTCAAAAGGAGCCAATACAAAAGAACTGTTCAACATAGTTACAAACCTATTCGACACTACACGCCACACTCAACCCATGCATAATGCCAAACTACCCTCAGCAAACGAACTAGCACAACACTTCAACTCAAAAATCAAAAACCTAAGAAACAACTACTCGACAATTCCTGCATACGAACATCAATCAATTTTATATACCAAGAAATGAAATACCAGCGGATATGATCTGGAGTTCCTTCCACAACTCAGATTGGAACAACTACATCAAATTATATAACAAATACTCTAATTCATACTGTGTCTTGGACTCATGTCCACCAGAGATTATGAAAGTAGCTCCATTAGGCTTTAAATTATCCTTATTGAATTATCTAACCAATAACCTATATAATGGAAATTTCCTTACCAACAATGGTCATATTATCCCCAATCCCAAAAAATTGTAAAGAACCAGCAACATCAATAACCAACTATAGACCCGTAGCATCTATTCCATTTATGGTAAAAATCATGGAAGGACTGGTACACACCCAACTTATGGAATACCTTGACCAATTCTCCCTCCTGCACGAAACTCAATCTGGTTTTAGGCCTCTATTTAGCACTGAAACGGTAATTGTGGCCATTCTGGACAATTTGCGCTACTTGTTCAGTAAGGGCTTCAACGCCTTAATCATGCAATTTGACATGAGTTCCGCCTTTGACTTGGTAGACTATGGAAAACTGTTATAATGCCTAGACGCAATCGGAATCAGAGGAGAAGTAATGAACTGGTTTTGAGGTTTCCTTATATCACGCACATACCAAGTCTGTTTTAATCACGATCTCTCAGATACATGGAGCAATCCATCTGGCATGCCACAAGGATCACCGCTATCCCCTTTGCTCTTCAATGTTTACATGTCCTCGCTGGGTGCACAACTATCCCAGCTGGGGATAAAACTATTTAGCTACGCTGACGACTTCACGATAATCATCCTATTCACCAACTCTGTCTTGGAAGTCACCCCCAAAGCAACAGAAGTATTAAATCGGATGGAGCAATGGATGACCGAATTCAGACTAAAACTAAACTCAGAGAAAACAAAATTTTTCATAGCAGCGCCATACCCACTCGACACTAATGCACCAATGTGCATCAACAACCTCAACTATCCAATTCAACCCACTATGAAGATATTGGGTGTAACATTGGACCAAAACCTGACCATGAAAGACCAGGTGGACTCCTTGATCAGAAAAATCTTTTATACCCTCTGGAAACTTCGGTCCATCATAGCTTACTTCGATGCCTCATCATTTCGAATTCTAGTACAATCCCTTATTCTGAGTCAACTCGATTATTGTAACATCGCCTACTTGGCAATCCCCCAGAAATACATGCAGCGATTGCAACTGGTTCAAAATACAGCGGTTAGAGTACTTTGTGGATTGAAGAAGTTTGATCATGTGACACCTTCCTATCAACTTTTACACTGGCTACCAATGGAGGCACGTGTGAAATTCAAGTTTGGTTGTTTTTGCTTCAAGGTACTTTATGGCTTAGCCCCTAAATACATAACAGACCTTTTCTCTTTCTCAACCAACAGACACAAGCGAAGCTCACACCTGAACTTCGTTTCTCCACTGGTTAGAGGTTGTAAATTTAAAAGTCATCATCAACATCTTCTCGCACATCAAGCAGCATTATGAGGTAAAGACCTTGAACAATTGCTTGTGCCTACTACCTATGGAGAATTCAGGAAACGTCTGAAAATACACCTATTCCTGAAATACTTAGGAGACCAACCCATTCAATCTTAGTCCTTAACAACCGAGCGCAAGAATCACCTGTCGCTAAATCTGTACTTTGTTTGTTCATTCAATCTGTAACTCTGTTTATTCACTCAATCTGTAACATTTCTAAGCAATGTAAACCGCGTAGAACTTCACGGTCCTGCGGTATATAAACTGTTATTATTATTATTATTATTAGTTCTTCAATATTTACTATTATTTTCTGATTCTAGATCCTCTGTGCTCATCCCACGCTTTTTTGAACTCAGTCATCGTTTTCATCTCCACCACCTCTCTCGGGAGTGCATTCCAGGCATTCATTACCCTTTCCGTAAAGAAGAATTTCCTTACATTGCTCTTGAGTCTACCACCCCTCAATGTCAAATTATGCCCTCTGGTTTTACCATTTTCCTTTCTCTGGAAAAGATTTTGTCCTACATTAATACCTGAATCATATCTCCCCTGTCCCTCCTTTCCTCTAAGACAGGGGTTACTAAAACGTCGATCGCGATCTACCAGTCAATCACAAAGGCAACGCTGGTAGATCGCAGAGCCAATGTTCTCCCTAGCATTCCCTCGGTCACTGTCTCACCTTTAAAGTAGTGGAATTACTACAGCTTGCAGAGCGAACGTAGCAGACTGCTGTCAACCTCTGTAGCACGTTCCCTCTGCCATTGTCCCGACCCCAACGTCAGAGGAGGTGCGGGACCATGGCAGAGGTAATGTGCTACAGAAGCCGACGGCAGCCTGCTACGTTCGCTCTGCAGGCTGTCGTAATGAACTTTCAACTGGCAGGCTCAGAGGGAAGAATGGAGGTGAGGGATCCATTCTAAGGGAAGCAGCTTGATGATCCAGTCTGAGGGAAGCAGCGGAGGTGAGGGAAGCAGCAAAGATAAGGCCCCGCACGTTGGTGTAAAATTGTGCCCGTCGTGAGGGCCCTGTCGGAAGGGGGATTGCCTTAGAGATGCTGGATCGGGGAGGGGGGAGAGAAGAGACAAAAGGACCTTGAGGAGGGGCAGCCTTGAACCAAAAGCAGCCTTGAACCAAAAGGGAGTGGGAAGACAAGGCAGATCCTGGACTACTAGAGGAGTTAGGTTGAAACACTCTGAACCGAGGAGAGAGAGATGCCAGGCCCTGGGGAGGGGAAGGCAAAGAGAGTGAGAGAGACAAAGACCTGGACCAAAGATGGGAGGATTCAAAATGTTAACAGTTGGAAGATAGAGAGAGGGAGAAACCTAAAATAAAGGGGAAGCAGAAGAGAGGGGGGCAGATATTGGACTATGGGAGGTGCAGACAGAAGAGACAGAGGGGGAGAGACCCTGAGGAAGAACAGAGAGATGCAAGATCAGAACAGAGGAGGGAGACATGTTGCCAATTAGAGAATGACACAAGGAAAAAAATCTGTCCCCGTCACCTGACCACTGTCCCTTTCACTGCCCCACGCAGCATCCATACAAGCATCAGTATTGCAATATTTAGCTTATTCCTTCCTTATAAATCAAAGTTCTGGCTGCTGAACTGGAGAAAGAGATGTGCAGCTGGCAGGGCTTTCTTTATAATTTTTTATCAACACAACTAATATACTACTTTATCCTAAAGCAAAAGAAAAAAAAAAAAAAGAATTTTTTTTTCTACCTTTGTGGTCTGGTTTCTGCTTTCCTCATCTTCTCATTCATTTCCTTCCATCCACTGTCTGTCTTCTCTCTGCGCCTTCCATTTGCTCTGTTACTGTGCCTCTCCCTTCACCCCCCCCCCAATTGGTCTGGCACCCATCTTCTTCCCTCCGCTCCCCTATAGTCTGGCATCTCTATCTTCTTCCCTTCCAGCGTCTTCTCCCCACTCTCTCTTCCCCATTCCCTTCAGCGTCTTCTCCCCTCTCTGTCATCCCCATTTCTCTTCAGCGTCTTCTCCCCACTCTCTGTTCCCCATTTCCCTTCAGTGTCTTCTCCCCACTCTCTCTTCCCCATTTCCCAGTGTCTTCTCCCCACTCTCTCTTTCCACTTTCCTAGCGTCTTCTCCCCACTCTCTCTTTCCCATTTCCCAGCATCTTCTCCATACTCTCTCTTCCCTATTTCCCAGTGTCTTCTCTCCACTCTCTTCCCCATTTCCCAGTGTCTTCTCCCTACTCTCTCTTCACCATTTCCCAGCATCTTCTCCCCACTTCCTCCACCCCACCTTCCCCAGGTCCCTTCAGCGTCTGTTTTTATACACCCTACCTTTCTTCCTCCCTGCCCCTTACCTTTGTGGCAGGCAATTTCTAAATATGTTTCCTACCAGCAGCTGGAGCGTTGAAATCGCATGTGGCTGCAAGAAAAGTCATCTCTGATGCAACTTCTGGTTGGGTCAGAGATGACCTTTACGGCAGCCACACGTGATTTCAATGCTCTGGCTGCTGGTAAGAAGCACATTTAGAGAAATTCCCTGCCGTGAAGGTAAGGCAGGGATGGAGATGCTCAGGCGGCGGCGATCAGGCTCAGGCGGCGGTGATCAGGATGGAGGGAGGGAGATGCTTGGGCGGCGGCTATCAGTATGAAGAGAGGGAGCGCGATCGGTGACCACATGCGTTCCCTCCCTTCACTGCAGAGACAAGGCCATTCACCGCTCCACGGGGCGGTGAATGGCCTTCTCCCCATATCCGCGGCGACCACTTCCTTTCTCTCTCCCGTTTCAGCGGGTTATCCACGGCTAGCTGCAGGTAACAACCACCGTGTCATTCTCTATTGCCAATAGGGATGGAGAAGAGAGGAAGAAAAACTGGACTCCTGGAAGGACAGAGAGAGATGTTGGTTGAGGAATGGAACGAGGTCTGGAGGACATATATATAAATAAATATGGGGGTATATATATAAATAAATATGGGGGTCTTTTACTAAGGCGCGCTAGCCAATTTAGCGCGCACTAAATGCTAACGCGCCCATAGAATATAATGGGCACATTAGCACTTAGCGCATTCTAAATCGGCTAGCGCACCATAGTAAAAGAGGGGGTATATGTTCAGTATTTTTATTGTTGGTAGATCATTTTGACTTGATCATTTTAAAAGTAGCTCGCAAGCCAAAAAAGTGTGGGCACCCCTGCTCTAAGGTATACATATTCAGGGCTTCCAGTCTCTCCTCATATGTCTTTTGGCGCAAATCTCCTATCATTTTCACCGCCCTCCTCTGGACCGCTTCAAGACTTTTTGTGTCCTTCGCCAGATAATTCTGCCCTGAATACTGAAACCAAATTTCTTCAGATTTTGAACCAACACAGATGGCATTTAGTTTTTCAAAAATTTCTTCAGATTTTGAACCAACACAGATGGCATATAGTTTTTCACAAAATTAAACCAAACAATAACAGGGCAGCATTCTGCTTCACATTTGTTCTTCAAAGAGAGTTAAGAAGTGATCTTTCACCTGTGGCTTCTTTCTTGTGACCCCTAAAAACCTGGAACTCCTCTTTAAGATTTCGGATATCGAAAAGTTTGCAGAGGTGATCTCGTGATGCTGTGAGCAGCCAATTGCCATTAAGATTCCATTTTACCTCCATCACTGTGTTTTTGTGAGCATGTCTGAATAAAAGAGATAAACAGTATAAGCAGTTCAACAAATCTATCTGACCATCAGACAAGCAAAGAATATGAACCACAGAAATTTTGGACTAAGTAAATAGTCTGCAGCTTTCATCTGAAATGTCACTTTTACTTCATAACTGGTAAGCCACGATAGGCATAGGAAAGGGGTGAAACACCTTCTGCTAGAGCAAACTAAGAAAACATATAACCTACAAGTTTATCTTTCACCTCCAGCAGAATGTTGGCATACTCTTCATAAGAGACCCAATAATTAGCCCATTATCAACATCTGTATTTAAATTACCCTTACTTACAGTGTTGCAAGACTCTGTCCTGTCTTTGGATCCCAGAACTTGATAGGCTGCTGACTGTCTTTGCTTCCCGAAACCACCAAACCCTTAGTTGGGTGCCAGTCCACACATTTGACATCGGCACCATGCCCTATTAAGAAAGAATATACTCTAATTTATTAATGCAATATACAAAATAAAACAACACAGAATATTTAAAGAATCTGTATACATTGTCTTACATTTCTTCAACTTTATTCTTAAATAATAAAAATGATAGTGCAATAAATACTCCTTATAAATGTACCTGCCTACTTAAATTCCTATAACAGGCTCTCTCTTTAATCCACTACATCTCAGGCAAATGTTAACAGTCCATATCACAAGCAGAGCTACTGATGAATTTACCTTTCCTCCCTCCCTACCTCTCCCCTTAAAAAGGAATTTCACTGGCATGCAACACAGGACCCTTACTTGGATACTTAGGGCTCCTTTTACTGAGCTGCGGTAGCGTTTTTATCGCACGCTAACCCCCGCACTATGCAGAAAATACTAACGCCAGCTCTATGGAGGCGTTTGCGTCTAGCGTGCGTGGCACTGTAGTCGTTAGCGCAGCTTAGTATAAGGAGCCCTTAGTGTGAGGCCATGATATTTTGCTATCACCTGGTGATAAATTTCAAAAATTGATTTACTGTTCTGGTTTAAAGAACTCTACTGAACCAAACTACGAGTATAACAGCTTTTTGGGGTTTATTTTTATTGTAGTAAAGCATTGTCAGGGGGTGGTCTTGATGATTTTAGTTGTTCATTGCTTGTACATTTCTTTTCAATAACAATAATTTCAAATAAAATGAAATTTCATTGTTTCAATGCAATTGGTCAAAGCCAGGACTGAACATTATAACACAGGACCATGTGGTCACCCTAATAATTTATGGACTCTATTTGTCTACTTTCCTCCTTATACATTTTTAGTTCTTGCCTTCTACTCAACACTTTCTAGGTTTAATTTCCAGATATTTATCGTTATATTTTATACATTAACAGCAGCTGTTCAGGTACACAATGCATAAGAGATAATAACAACCATGTTAGGACTGGCAAAACAGAGTTAACAAATTACTTAAATAACAAACGGAACAGAAAATCTAAGTTCAAGTCTGATCTTCAGGGTCACTGAGGTTGAGAGAGCTAAAGGGAGTTAAATGTTTAGGCCCATATTCTATGCAATACACCTTAAGTTAGGCACTGGTAGGTACCTTACCAGCGCTTAACTTAAGTGGAAACACCATTTAAAAATTAATGTGTTTTTAAAAATTTTTTTTATAAATGGCACCTACATCGCTGCTACAGAGACGCTTTATGACGCCTAATGCCACTGTAGGCGTAGCTAATGCCGGAAGCAGCATTAAGTGTTGTAAAAAACCTCCATAGCTGCGATTCACATGAAAGGTAGGTGCCAGAAATGTAAGCCTTGAAAATTCTGGCCTACATTTCTGGCACCTATGTTTCACAAAGTTGCGATTCTATAAATGGCGCCATTGTGTGATTGACAGGCAATGGGTGGCTACTTCTTAGGTGGCCGCTGGTGCTATTTATGGAATCTGGGTCTTAATGCATGAAAACAAGCTACAACATGTCTGTGTTAAGGGGTTTTGTAGTAGTTTGCCTGCTTCTGTGCATTAAACCATAAGTTACGGAATTTTTCAGCTTTCTGTCAGAGATGTGGATTAGTGGAAAACATGGAAGCATTAACCAGCTAGCATATTACACTTATTGCATGCTAAAGTATTTTGTCTGGATTCAGGAGCTTTTGGAGGAACAGAAAGGCCATCAGCCAACTTATGCTAACAGAATCGTTTCCTGGCAAGAGGGGAAGATAGGCCTTTGGGCTTATGGTAAATCCTCTTGCCGAGAATTGACCAAAAAAAAATCCCAGCCAAGCCATATACCAGCTGTGATTGTTCCAAAACTTACTATGTATACAGTAAATCTAAATAAATATTTCCTAAAAATTATATTAACATATCTGAGGTCATATATAATCTCTGTGTTCTAAAGAATATACGAAAAGCCTTACTGGGTCAGACCAAAGGTCCATCAAGCCCAGTAGCCCATTCTCACGGTGGCCATTCCAGGTCCCTAGTACCTGGCAAAAACCCAAGCAGTAGCAACATTCCATGTACCCATCTAGGGCAAGTAGAGGCTTCCCCCATGTCTTTCTCAATAACAGACTATGACTTTTCCTCTAGGAAATTGTCCAAACCTTTCTTAAAACCAGCTATGCTATCTGATCTTACCACATCCTCTGGCAATGTGTTCCAGAGCTTAACTATTTTCTGAGTGAAAAAAAAAATTTCCTTCTATTGATTTTAAAAGTATTTCCCTGTAACTTCATTGAGTGTCCACTAGTCTTTGTAATTTTTGACTTTGTAATCCACTTGTACCCGTTCTACTTCACTCAGGATTTTGTAGACTTCAATCATATCTTCCCTCAGCCATCTCTTTTCAAAGCTGGAGAACCCTAACCTTTTTAATCTTTCCTCATACGAGAGGAGTTCCATCACCTTTATCATCTTGGTTGCTCTTCTTTAAACCTTTTCTAGTGCTACTATATCTTTCTTGAGATAAGGAGACCAGATGAGGTCGCACCATGGAACGATACAGGAGCATTATAACATTCTTAGTTTTGTTAACCATCCTTTTTTAAATAATTCCTAGCATCTTGGGCAGAAGAGTGAGATGATTAAAGTCTCAGTACTGTGCAAAGGTCGAAAACCTGATTGTGACTCATATAGGAAAGGAAAGGAAACAAATTCAAATAGTCCATTAATTGATGGTATACTATTCCCTCCATTAATTTCACGAAGAAAGGTATTGAAGCTACTGGCCTATAATTGCTAACATCTAAAAAGGGAATTTTTAACAAGTGGAGTAATCACAATATTCCCTTTACTTTTTGGAAAGCTACCTATCGCCAAACTATGGTTTAACCAATTGAAAAGATCATTTTCAAAAGTAAGGCTAGAGGCTCTCATAACTGAAGAAGAGCAAGAATCTAATGAACAAGATGATTTGGAATATTTTGCATATACAGTTTTAAACTGAAACCAATCCAGTACTTTAAAAGAACCCCAATGTAAGTCTGCAAAACATGATGATACAGGAATATCAAAATTCATGATCAAAGGATCATAAGTATTAGAGCAGGAATCTCTAGATGACTTTATTTTCTGCTTGAAATGCAATGCAATCTCTGTAGCTGAAGGGGCCAAAGCTTGAGGTGCTTGTGACAGGTTGGAAACATCAAAGATGGAAGCAACTAATTTGAAAAGTTCTTTAGTATCTGGATTAGTTGGGTTAACTTTTCCTGAATAAAATTGCTTACATTTTTCTTATTTTCATTTTATACTCCTTTACACTCTTATGCCACTGATTTCATTTTTTACCAACAACGCTCTAGTTGTCTTAACGAGCGTTTATAATTTAATAATTCAAAATTGAACCAAGGTTCATTTTTTCTTTTTAGGGCTCCTTTTACGAAGGTGCGCTAGGGGCTTAACATGCGGAATAGTGCGTGTTAAATTGCCATGCGCGCTAGCCGCTACCACCTCCTTTTGAGAGGGTGGTAGATTTTGGCTAGCGTACGCTAACCTGGTATGTGCGATAAAAATGCTAGAGCACCTTCGTAAAAAGAGCCCTTAGTAATAGACTGGATCGGAGCTATTTCATTCAAAATAGACAAACTTATATTATCCCTTTGATTGAGAAAATTTTCGGTCAAGTCATCATAATGTCTTAGTTCATAATGGTTCCAAAATTCAGTAGAATCAACTAGTCCCCTTGATTGTATTTAAATTTTGCAGGTATGTATCTTAGTATTAGGAAAAGATAGCCAGTTTAAGTTAAAACGGCATATAAAATTATCAGACCAGATTATTGTGTTCCAAACTTCAGCTGAAATGTTAATACTGGGCGATGAAAAATTCAACTTAGTTGAGAAACTAACACGATCCAAATGGTGACCCAATTGGTGACAATGTCGATGTCCACCGGTACCTATAGGGATCGGTACTGCATAGAAGTCCAGGTTGCTGGATACCCAACATCAGGCTTAAGATCTTCTTCGAAAAATAAATATGAAGGAACAAAAACAAAACATTTTGTTGGATTTTTTTAGCCCTGGAAGATCAGGAACAGCCAGGCTGGAAAGAAAAAAGTACAGAGTACCAAGGGTTGAGTAAAAAGTAGATTGAAAAGCTGTCGACGTCATCAGTAGGAGCAAGAGCATTAAAATTGCCTACAGGCCCCAATGGTGAACATAAATAAATTTTTGTTTGGAAATAAAAGGTTGAAAAGAAAAACACCCAACTAAGATGAAGAAAAGAATGAAAATGAAGTGGGAAGACAAATTTGACTGGACGAAATCCAGATACATCTTCTTCACTCCACAGAAAATGAAAAACTGACGGAGTCCAGAAGAGGAGGGATTGAGCACTCCTCCTGCTCCCAACTTTTAGATGCCGGGGGTGTTAGGCCGTGGGTGGGCCGTGCTGGTCAGGAGTCCCAGGCGCGCATGGGTGGGGGTGTTCAGCACGGGGGCGCTTTGTCGGGTAGGGGAGGCTTTTTTTTTTTTAATAAGCCTGATATTTTGCGGCCTATTAAAAAAATGGAAACCCCTCCCCAGCAAAAGCCCAGACAGCAGTGACAGGAGGCTGCTTCTCCTGTCACTACTGTCAGGGCTCTTTCCGACTCAATACGATCCATGCAGTCGGTTGGGGGCATGCCTCTGATCACCCCCATTTGCATGAAGATGGTTGGTGAATCAGTCAGCCTGCCTCCAATTGCACACTGATCGAACACGGTCAGAAGGTTAGTGAATCTAGCCCTAAGTTAGGCCCAGATTCATTAAAGATAGAGACTTAATTGCTGTTGGCCGATTTTTAAACAGCGACTGATTCACTATCATGTTTGCATGCAAATGATTTGCATGGAGGTGCAAATCATTTGCGTGCAAACTCCCCGACTCAGTCACTCAGTGAGCGATTGAGTCGGTGCAGAGCCCTTACAGTAGTGACAGGAGAAGCAGCCTCCTGTCACTGTTGTCAGGGCTTCTGTCGGAAGGCTTTTTTAAAAAAATGGCATAGATATTTTGTGTGTATTATACATGCAAAATATCTGCCCAATGAAAAAAAAAGCTTCCCGACAGTGCCACCTCCCTCCCCCTAACATGGCAGGAGGGATGCCCACTCTCTCCCCACCGAACTTCCCCACTGAACCTCCCTGCCCACCAAACTTATGGCAGGAGGGATGTCCACTCCCTCCTGCCGTTGAGCCCCTGCGGTTGATTCGGGTCATCTCCCCCCCCTCCCGCCACCCCCGTACCTTTAAGTTGGGAGCAGGAGGGGTGCTCAGTCCTTCCTGCTCCTCCGGCCTCCTCCTGCGCAATGCAAGCCTTAAGCCTCACCCTGGTGCATCATGTGATGCACGGGAAGGGGCCTAAGGCCATGACTGGCTCAGGTGCCTTGGGCTCCTCCCTTGGGAGGGGCCTGAGGCACCAGGAGCTAATCAGGGACTTCCTTAGGGAGGAGCCTAAGGAAATCCCTGATTGGCCATTGTTTTAGCCAATCAAGGCCTTAGGCCCCTCCCCGTGCATCACATGATACACCGGGGTGGGGCCTAAGGCCTGCATTGCACAGGAGGCCGGAAGAGCAGGAGGGACTGAGCATCTCTCCTGCTCCTAATTTAAAGGTACAGGGGAGGGGGTGGTGGTGTCCAGTGGCTAGTATCCGGTGGCTGGAGGGAGTGGGCACCCCTCCTGCCATATTTTTCAGTGCGGTGGGGGTAGTGTTGGGTGGCAAGAGGGAGTGGGCATCCCTCCTGCTATTTGTGGGTCACCATGTGCTGGAGGGGAGGGGGGGGGGCGCTGGTTTTCTGACATGTCTGACGTTTATTTATTTTTTTTATGGGGTAGATATTTTGCATGTGTAATACATGAAAAATATCTGCGCCATGGAAAAAAAATAAAAAAAACAAAACAGGCAGACCTATTAAAAAAATGGCAGCCCTGTACCGATAGGTCTACAGCAGTTGGGTTTTGGATCGTAAAACCCAATGCAAAATAGCCAAGCAAATATTAATGAATCAATCACTTTGCTATTTTGCATAGGGTTTTACAAATTTGCATGGCTGGATCGAAAAATAGGCTATTCCATGGGAAAAACACGCAGTGGGCTGTTTTGTGAATCGGGTTGGTTAGCAGCGATTGTCGCCAAACCTGCAAAATTACTGTTAGGGATAAAAAAACTAAGAAGAAAAATATTTTCAGCAAGAATTTACTGCAAAATTTTTAGGACAAAGAGAAAAGTGTACTTTTTCTACAAATGTGACATAATGAACAGAGTTCAAACTAGGCAGAAGCTAAATGAATAAAGGGAGCTCATCTAGAAGAAAACTGAGTAGGTTATTATTGTAACATTATGGAAGCTAACAAGTTATCTAGTTCCAGGAAGGAGACACTTTGGGCAGTTCCATTTTTTTTTACTAAATTCACAAAGCAGTGTGGTGGGTATTTGCAGCTCCCAATTCTACCCACTAAAATTAGAAATGCAGGTCCCATAATGCATCAGGATAGGATTATCAGAAACTGAGGACCGACCTAAAATCTCCTTCTTGGAATTGAGCTTCAGCGCCAAATGTGAGCAATTTTCAGCACAGGCATCTTTGCTTTGAAAATTTGTGTAAAATACAGGTGTTAAAAGCACCACTAAGACTGAATTATATCATTAGAGGAATCAGCAAAGAAAAGTTGATTACTGAAAGGAGAATTTCTGTTTTTCATATATTTTTTATTGAATTCACATGACTCTTTTGTATAATTTGAAAAGATATTCATCTAGAGAGTTACTAGTTTCAATTAATAGCTTTTGATAAATGCTATCACCAGTGAAAAATTAATTAGATGCCCTTGGCTGTTCCTTACCCAACCCCTAATCATATTACTCTTCTGTGTCTGTGACTAGACCTGAGCACCCTTCCCCATTTATTACTACTAATAATAATTTCTATAGTGCTACTAGACATACACAGTGCTGTACATCAAAACACAGATGAGACAGTTCCTGCTCAAAACAGCTTACAAACTAGTCAAGACAGACAAACTGGACAAGAAGGTGCATTAACACACTGTGCTCAGGTGGGGAATTACAGATTGTTTGGAAATAAAAGGTTATTGGTGGTTAGAAGGTGGGTCGGCGTTTGGAATTGAAAGCATCTTCAAAGAAGTACTGTAGGCTTTTTGTCTGGATTTGAATACTGCCAGAGACAGAGCCTGACTTTCGAGTTGGGCAATTTATTCCAGGCATATGGTGCAGCAAAGTAGAAGGGACCAGAGTCTGGAGTTGGTTGTAGAGGAGAAGGGTACAGATAATATAATAACAATATTTTCTATACCGCCAACACCCGAAGAATTCTAGGCAGTTTACAGGTAAGAAGAATTGGATAATCAGTGAGGAAAATACAATAAGCAAAAGACAGATATAATTACATAATTCTTAGACAGATAAGAATTTCTTAAACAAGTAAGTCTTTATTAATTTCCTAAAAGAACAGTATGATTCAGTTTGACGGATCAAATTATCACGCCAAGATTGAATTTTGCCTGCTTGGAAGGCCAAGGTTCTATCAAAGAACTTCTTGTAGTGGCAATTTTTTGGAGTCGGAAATATAAATAAGCTGGTACAACGAGTAAACTTGACCGGTCTGTACAATTCAAAATGAGAGATAACGTAAAGTGGAGATAATCCAGACAACAGTTTATAACAAATGCAGGCAAATTTGAATAATATTTTGGCTTCTATGGGTAACCAGTGCAGTTGCTGGTAATATGTATTTTGAATTAATCATCCAAGTATTGATCTATAGGATCCCAGATAGATTATATTACAATAATCAAGAATGGACAGGATGAGCACCTGAACTAGTAATTTGAATAGAATTGGGTCAAAATATTTTTTAATGGTTCGCAATTTCCATACTACAAAAAAACACTTATCTGATAAGCAAAGTGCCGGGGGGGGGGGGGGTGAGTGTGGGGAAAGATTAGAGAGGAGAGATACTGAGGAGCTGCAGAGTGAATACACTTGTAGTTAAGTAAGAAGAATTTGAATTGTATGCAGAAATGGATAGGGAGCCCATGAAGTGACTTGAGGAGAGGGGTAATGTGGATATAGTGATACTGACAAAATATGAGGCGTGCAGCAGAGTTCTGAACAGATTGAAGGGGAGGGTGATGGTTTAGCAGGCCAGTGAGAAGAAGTTGCAGTAGTCTTGGCGAGAAGTGATGAGGATA
Organism: Geotrypetes seraphini; assembly: GCF_902459505.1. Lineage (NCBI taxonomy): Eukaryota > Metazoa > Chordata > Amphibia > Gymnophiona > Dermophiidae > Geotrypetes > Geotrypetes seraphini. The sequence goes on from NC_047092.1 coordinate 126,502,661, forward strand.
TGGATGAGGATCTTGGCAGTGATAAATAGTAGTAGCAGAGCACTCAGAAAGGAAGGGTCTGATTTTAGCAATATTGTAGAGAAACAAATGACAGGTTTTGGCAGTCTGTTGAATATGTGAAGGAGAGAGATGAGTCAGATTACCCCAAGGTTGCAAGCCAACAAAACAGGGAGGATGAGGGTGTTGTTCACAGAAATATAGAACACGGGAAAAAGAGAGACAGGTTTAGGAGTAAAGATAAGGAGCTCAGTATTGGACAGGTTTAATTTTAGATGGCGGCAGCCATCTAGGTAGCGATGTCAGGTTGAAACCCAGGACTGAATGTCTGTCGAGATTTCTGACATAGAGAGATAGATCTGCGAGTGTTCGCCATTTTTCCTCTTGTTCTCCCATGATTCTGGAAGGATGATGCGCCAGCATTTTCTCTCTTCCAAGTTTCCCATGAAGACTCATGGCATCAAATCTCTTGGACTTCAATCAGGGTCAGGTGTCCTGCACTTCATATCCTCCCGCCAAATAATCTCACCCACCTACCTCCCAAATCAACACTGTCAATGTAGCCCTTGAGCCAGCAGGGTTGCCTACCCTAACTTGTAGATTCTCCAGTACTGCCCCTGTCTGTTATCTTTTTAAGACCCATACATGCATTTTTATAAGCCCCCTAACACAGAACATCTGCCTATATATGATCTCTAGTATTATATGCATTTTAAGCCTTTCAGTGCCTGGATCTTGAGGGAAACTTTCATTTTATTTTAGAATAAATAAATCAGGACTTTCCTGTGGTCCCTGCAGATTGAGTTAGCATAGGTGAAAATCCTTGAACCTGAATGATAGTGCTATAGTCCACAAGAATGACTTCAGAGACTGAGCTAGATTTATTAATAATAGATTAACATGCATTAGTAAATTAGTTCTTAGTGTCTGCAGGCTTGAGGTAGTGCTAAATTTATGGTAAGGAATGGACCAGTAAACAAAAATGACTGGTGGACTGGTTTTGCTCATAGACCAGTTTTCCCTCCCCTGATCTATGTGATTCTTGATGGTATATAATGAAGAATCTGGAGAATCCAAAGGCTCTGAATATGCTTTCCAGAGCTGAAAGTGAAGCATAATTCATTCATCAGATTGGAATGGGAAAGCTACCAAGACAGGGAGTCTTGAAACTCCTCCATAACAAGAATGTGGTCCTGAAGATTGTGAATAGTTTGATTCTATTGAGACTTTGAAGTCCATTGGATCTGCTTCATATGGCGGCAAGCTAGAGAAATCAAATATGCAATAGAAGGCCAATAGGCCTAGCAATCTCACCATAGACTAAACTGATGTCTGCTAACTCTGCCTTCTTTCTTACTACAGCCACAATGATGTTGGCTCGATTCATAGGAAGAAAGACCGTGGCCTAAGTTGGGTTTAGTGCTGCCCCAATAACATCCAGTTTTAACTGCAGGGTCAGATGAATCTTGGAATAGTTTATGATGAAACCTAGCAGCTGCACTACGATAGCTAATTTACCCTTATTCAGATGGGCTCCAGATTATCCAGTGTCTAGGTAAGTAAACAAACTCTCACTTTATGTATATTCACCAAATGACAGGCATTTGGTGAAAACTAGTGGGGCAGAAGTAAGGCAAACAGTAGTATTAGAGTTTGATAATGCTCATACTACAAATCCAAAATGATGTGTGATAATGCCCCTACTACAAATCTAAGATGAACCCAAATCAGAGATGGTATCTCTATGTAGGTGTCAGCCTCCATGAGATCTAGTAAAATATAACTGGTTCCCTACTTTTAACTATAAAAGAAAAATATCCTGAAAAATCATTTTGAACATATTCAGAATTTGCTCAAAGCTCTTAAATCAAAGATGGGTCTTTACCTTTAATCATTAATTTGGGAACCAAGATATTCCTGAAGAAAAGTCCCCATTCTCATGCAGTGGACAGCTTTGACTCCTTTGGCCAACAGGAGAGATATTTCTAACTTAAGTAGATCCTGTTTTGGGGCAAACAATCTAAAGGAAATTATCAGTAGGTTTAAATTTTTATGAGTAACTATTCAGTTCTAAAGTTACCATGAGACAATGGATTAAGAAAAACTTTAGCCTCTCCTCTCCTTCACCACTCAGAGAGATCTGCCAGAATATAGTATAATTCTGACAAATTTTTCTGAATCCAGCCAAAATCTTGACCCTAATTTTGACTGGGTAGTGGTATGGCTTTAGAGCTCTTTCAATCTTAGTAGTGGAGGATTAGAAGTGAATCAAATTGTAAGACATTCAAGATTGCCTTGAAGAACTGGTTTTTCACCATATTTTCCTATGAAAAGTGATGCAGGGCTGGAATTATATATCCAGAGTGGCTAGTGCTGAGAGCATTTTTTCCCCTTGTGTGTTATTCTCATATATTGGTGGCAGTATGTTTTAAACTCTGTGTGTTTCCTTTTGCATCTTTTAGGTGTTTCTTTTGAAGTGGAGTCTGCTCTTTTTATAAAGTTTTAGTCACATTTTAATTAAAACATTTTTTGTCAAAGATTGTTAACCACCTATGTGTTCTTTGAATGAGAGGCAGTATATCAAATTATTAAACCTTAAACCTCTTTACATCACATTAGTATTTATGGATTGCTAATATGCCCCAGAAGGAGCAATGCGATATACAATTTAGAATAGCCTGGCCATATCCAGCGATTACATGATTTCATTAGGGTTCAAGACATAGATTAACTTGGTTTGTGTAGGCATATGGTTTGGACAGAAGATGAGCTATATCTTGTGTTGTAGTCTTGATATTGCAGGTTCTAGTATGGGTGTCACTTATCTTAAGCCCCACTGTTTAGAGTGAGAAGGTCCCCGATAGTGTCTCTTTTCAAGAAACTCTTCAGAATGCTGAGATCAACACGGATATGGCAGTAAAGAGAGTCTGCAGTATGCAACACTGGTCTTTTAGAAAAGCCACCTCTTTATTGTCTCTGAAGAAATAGTATACAATTGCATGATAAATTATAAAAACCCTTTCCTACATATCTTCAGGAAAGGCTGAGGCTTGCAGTCATGACAATCTATGAGCACTGCAGGCTCTTGCTGCCATCTCAAAACTATTCCAAATTATCCAAATGATGTTTCTCATATTCACTGCTTCTTTCCATAAGATTTTGAAATTTCTTCTCTTTCTCTTGATAAAGAAATCTGCACATTTTTCACCATAATTCAGTATGGTAGGCAGATATTTAACAACATATATGCAGTAAGAAATATGGTAGAAATTTCACCTCCTAGCAAGGTTCAAAGTCTTAGACTCATGGTCTGGGTTGCTTCTGGACCTTTTAAAGGTGGATTTAACAGCCATACTGTGGAATGGCAGATACATATTGAATCCTTGAACTGTTTGGACACAGCATTTCATGTCCCCCTACTTTCCAATAGGAAGTGTGACACATGGGGTTTCACACATTCTCTTACATATATCCTGGACAGATGATGCTAACTTTTGAAGCATTAAGGTATTTGAGGAGACCAAGTAAAGGCACTCTGGGTTCACTTCTAATAAGAACTATCTTAGAAATTCTTTGAACAAAACCAGGGTAAGAAAAGTCAGCTGTTGAAAAAAAGCATTTCCTCCTGTTCCAACAAAGGTGTCAAAGGTAGAACTGATGTCTGAAAAAAAAGCTGCGGAATCAGAATTCCTTAGACCTAAAGCCTCTATATACTACAGTCATATGAAAGTTTTTGCCCCCCCCCTCTAATATCCACTAATATTTCATATATGACACACTGAATGGTTTCTGATCGTTAAAAAAATGTAATATTAGTTATAGGGAACCTCAATATTCATGTAACAGTTTATAAATTATGATGTCATTTAGTTAAGGACAATTATCCAACACCAATATCACCTATGTGAAAAAGTAACTGCTCCCTAAACTTAATAGATGGTTGCATCACCTTTAGTAGCAATAATTGCAACCAAACCCGTTCTATAATTTGATATCAGTCTTTCACAGTGCTGTTGAGGAGTCTTAGTGCACTCTTTTTCACAAAGCTGTTTTAATTAAGACACATTTGTAGGTTTTCATGTATGAACTGCTCATTTCAAGTCCTGCCACAACAATTCTATTGGGTTCAAGTCAGGACTTTACATGGCCCAATCCAGTACTTTAATTTTGGTTCTCCTCAGCCATTCACATACAGATTTGCTTTTGTATTTTGATCAGTCTTGCTACACAACGCCATTACACTTCATAGGGGAAAACACCATTACTGTCATAGGGGAAAACACCCTCAAGGGATTCAAGACAAAGTTAGACAAGTTCCTGCTGAACCAGAACATACGCAGGTAGGGCTAATCTCAGTTAGGGCACTGGTCTTTGACCAGAGGGTTGCCGCATGAGCAGACTGCTAGGCACAATGGACCACTGGTCTGACCCAGCAGCAGCAATTCATTTATATGTTCAGCTTTAGCAGATATTCTCTTTAATAATTTTCTGGTACAATGCAGAATCATTTAATAACAAGAAGTTTTTCAGGTTTTAAGGCAGCAAAGCATTCCCACACCACCACAATACCACTACAATGTTTGACTTTTGCTATGATGTTCTTAATGTGGAATGCTGTATTTGCTTCATATCAGACATAATTGGATCTTTGTTGTTCAAAGAGTTCCACTTTTGACACCTTGGGAATTATTCAGGTATATTTTTGCAAATGTGAGAGGACCATTGATCTTACTCTTGGATAGCAGCAGTTTCTGCCATTACTCTCCCATGAATCCTATTTTTGCCTAGTCTCTTTCATGAACACTGGCTTTGGCTAAGGCTAGAGAAGCCTGCAGCTCTTTGGGACGTTCTTGTGGGATGTTTTGAGACTTCCTGGATGGGTTGTTACTGTACCCTTGGAAAAATCTTGTTAGGTAAGCCAGTCTTGGGAAGATTCACCACAATTCCAAGTCTTCTTCATTTGGAGAGAATGGCTCTCATTGTGGTTTGGTAGAATCCCAGGGTTTTAAAAATGGTTTTCTGATCTTTCCAGACTGATATATTTCAACCACCTTTTTTCTCTTCTCTCTTCTTGAATTCCCTTTCATCTTGGATATTTATGTAGAAACCTTGTAGTGACTACTTCAGTCTCATGTAAGGTTAAACATATATGCCAGCTTTTACAAAGCTGCAGTAGAGGTTTTTACCGCAGGCCGGCCAGGTAAATGCTCCGACACGCACAGAATTCCTATGAGCATCGGAGCATTTATCTTGCCGCAGTTTAGTAAAAGGAGCCCATAGTGGGATTTAGATTTCACCAGGACTGTCTGAAATCAAGCCTGTGTTCAGTCAGCTAAATCCAATAATCAATAAAATCTGAGCAAGTTGTTGAGTGAGTAATTGAAGGGGTAGTTACTTTTTCACATAGTGTAGGATAACTTTTGTTCCTTAAATAAATAATAATGTAAAAACTGTAATACATGTTTACTCAGTTTACATTTGTCTAATATTGTATTTTGTTAAAAACATTTTTTTTAACTATTCAGTATGGTATATAATGCAATAATAGGGGAAAGCAGGGGAGGGGTTCACATCACTGTATGGAGTATTGAGATGGTACCAATCCAGAAGTTAAAAGCCCTGAAAGATCTGATTTCTGGATGGAAATTTTCTTTGACCTAGATCAGGGAAGAAACTAACTCCCATTCCTGTGTCTAAGTCACTGTTCGGAATCTTGGAAAAGCCAGCTTTGACTAAGGCATGGGACACTAAGTTAATGTCAGCACCAAAGGAGATGCATCAACTAGTGAACCACTAAACATTTTCAAAATAGTTAAAAGATTTAATGTTCTAACTTTAGCACTGTAACTGCACCAAGCAAGGTGGTTCACTTGAGTTGAAAGAGTTACTAGTTGAGAGATAGGTTAGCTGAGTAAATTGCTTAGAGTTGGGAAACCATAAGGAGAAATAAATTTGCTTTAATTCCCCCTTTTTTTTAGTTTATTAAAGAACAGGCTACAGGTAGGTCTTAGGCCTAGCTGGTGATATAAATTGAAATATCCTGGTGGAATGCTGAGTAAACTGATGAAATATGGGGTAGAGGATAAAATGTCTCGAAGGACTAGTTTCTAAGAGGTAGATATTCAAAATGATTTAATGGAATAAAAAAGCTTCTATACTATCCCACTAGACAGAAATCCCTTTTCTTCAAATTCACTGAGATTTGGAATAACCTCCCTGCCCCACTGCTGAACCTATGCTCATTCCAATTATTCCAAAAGCATCTGAAAACCTGGCTTTTCTCCAAAACGTAAAGCTATTTATTTAAAATGTAAAGCTAGCTATCCTTTTCATAATTTCTAATTTCTTATTATGTCCTTCCATCATTTATTGAATTTACCTGTAAACCGTGCCGAGCTCTATCTTTATGGAGATGATGCGGTATACAAACTTAAGGTTTAGTTTAGTTTAGATAGCCCCAGAGCACATATTCAATGGGACTAGGTATGTGCTTTGACTGCCACAGCACCATCCAGTCAGTGCTGGAGTGGTCAAAGGTGCAGTCAAGGTAAAGGCTTATCTGGTTAGCAACAATTTTCAATCCACTTACCAAGTAAGTGCCTGGATAAAGTTAGGAAAGCAAAAAAGCTGTCCTATCTTCACCTGGCCAGTTGTCTGGGCGTTGGTCTTGATATCTGCGCACCAGTTAGATTCAAGTAGTAGAGTTCTATTTTTGGTGCTGAGCTAGTCTGACCCTTTGTGTCATCTGGATGTCACCAGCTACCTTTATCTCAAAATGTAGAATATTTAATCCAATTACCTTTTACTTTATCAGAAATTTTAGCACAACCTAATCCTATGACTTTTGCTCGAGACCATAACCCTCAAAGCTGTTTAACAACCCCTCCCCCCTTTATTTTGTATCTTCATCCCTTAGCTACTTGCTATAATGAATTCTAGTTTGACTACTGGGGCGGGTTAGTAAGATCCATGTTAAATAAGAGAAACCTGTTCTATAGCTGCCAACCACAGACCTGATTCCAATCTATCCCATTTAGCTAGACCAGGGATCTCATCTCAAAGTCCCTCCTAGAGGGTCACAATCCAGTAGAGAGGGACAGATTCTTCAAACTTTCGAAAAATAAAAGAACAAGAGGGCATTCAGAAAAGTTGAAAGGGGACAGATTCAAAACAAATGCCAGGAAGTTCTTCTTTACCCAACGTATGGTGGACACCTGGAATGTGCTTCCAGAGGGCGTAATAGGGCAGAGTACAGTACTGGGGTTCAAGAAAGGATTGGACAATTTCCTGCTGGAAAAGGGGATAGATAGAGGATTACTGCACAGGTCCTGGACCTGTTGGGCCGCCGTGTGAGTGGACTGCTGGGCACGATGGACCTCAGGTCTGACCCAGCAGAGGCATTGCTTATGTTCTTATGTTTTCAGGATTTCCCCAATGAATATGCATTGAAAGCAGTGCATGCACTTAGATCTCATGCATATTTGGGTAAATCCTGAAAACCCGACTGGATTGTGGCCCTCAAGGAGACCCCTGAGCTAGACTAACAAAAAGGACAATGTTTGATCAGCTTCATAATTTTGTTAAGACAACAAGTATTTTACACACCAAACAATATGGTGTCCAAGAGAAAAGCAGCATGGTATTAAGTGAAATTCAGGGTTATCTTGAGAGAAGCAAGACTGTGGGAATAGTTTCCCTAGACCTCACTGCTGTATTTGACTTGGTTGAGCATTTCTTATTACTGGTCTATCAGGAGTCTGCCCTTGAGAGTACTATCCTGCAAGGATTCTGATTTTCCTTTCAAAACATTTTTACTATGTTTCCTTTCATTCTTCTTTCTCACAAAAGTATCCTCTACTGCAATAATCTTTATTAATTTTTAAACTGGAGCTACTTTGGATCCAACTGAACTGAAGGACAGCTGCCAATTATCTTCCCATGCAAGGCTGTGACACTTCCCAGTTTGTGTCAATGACATCTACCCCACTAGCCCGTCTTCAAACTTTTTCTTGCGTGTATGCTGAAGAAGGTAGTTATTTACAAATGCATTTTCTTCATCTACTAGAAATACCTTCTCCTTCAAGCATGTGGCTTTTCCTCCCATACACTTCCCTTTGTGTCATGAGTTTGGGTAGACAGGCAAAGAGTAGCAGAAAAACAGGCAGAATGAAAAGGACCACCACCCCAGAGGACTTCAGGAGCCATGATTGGGCCCCGGGCCTTGCATTGAAGAACACTGCCTACAGCCTGGGGTGCCACAGGGGTAATTCTTTCACCTATTCTGTTCAATCTGTTTCTGCTGATTCTCCTTAATTCAGTCCCTGGGAGTAAGTGCTCATCTATTTTCAAATGGTAAACAATTAGTTACTTATACTGACTCACAGTACCCATATCTCTCCTCTTTTAATTCATGTCTTACAACAATAATCCAATCACCCAAAGTTAAATCCATGGAAATCTAAGTCTATGTGAACAACTGGTCATGTTTTAGTTTTGGAAAGAGCTTGTGTTTTACAAGGGCATATTGTGCCTGTTGAAACTTCACTATAGGTTTTGGGTTATATCTTGGACCCACAACCCTTTGTCAACATTCACAATTTCCATACTCTGTTCCTGTTTTACAGTTTAGTCTGTGCTGTTAGCTCATTTTTAGAAAAATCTGTGCTTCTTATCCTGGTCTTTTCATTATTGTAACACACTTTATAATGGTTCTTCTGTTGTGATAATCCATTGTTTGCAGTTGATTAACAACATTGCAATCAAACTGTCTGCACTTGCACATATAGTCCGTTCTCATAATTCACGGTAGTATGGTTCACAAAAATGTTTGTAAATTGCAAAATTGTGAGATGGCAGAAAAAAGCCAAATGGCCCATCCAATTTGCCCATTCACCCATTCACAGAATCCCCCATTTTTTCCTCTCCCTAAGAGACCCCACATGCCTGTCCCACGCTTTCTTGAGTTCAGACACAGTCTTTCTCCCCCACCTCTACTGGGAGACTATTCCACGCATCTATCACCCTTTCTGTAAAAATATTGAGTCTATGGGAAAACAGAGGTTAGGTTCCAGCTGTACATGTTGCACCTCATAACCACAGAATGTGAACAGTGGATCCTATTGGGAAAATAGGATTAGGTTCCTGCATGGGACAACAATAGAAATACCTGTAATTCACTCTCCAGCCATTCAGGGGGCCATATCTGGAAGCCAAGCCTGACCAGAGCTGAAGGTGAAAGCAAAAAAGCTGGGGGGTTTTAAGTGCCGGTCTATGAATATGCAAACAGAGTAGCATGAATGAGAAATATTAGTTGCAATCGATGCACATGCAGATAGATGAAATTGCAAATTGATCATAAACACATGAATAATGAGAACAGACTAAGTTCAACCACGTTACTAACCTTAAAGAGACACATTAGTTTCCAGTTATAGGATTAAATTTAAAATTCTTATTTATTCAAGCATCTGATTCCATAGGTTCTTAGTAGTTGAATTAAGAACATAAGAAAAGTCTTACTGGGTCAGACCAATGGTCCATCAAACCCAGTAGCCCATTCTCACGGTGGCCAATCCAGCAGGTACCTGGCCAAAACCCAAGGAGTAGAAATATTCCATGCTACTGATCCAGGGCAAGCAGTGGCTTCCCCATGTCTTTCGCAATAACAGACTATGGACTTTTCCTCCAGGAAATTGTCCAAATCTTTCTTAAAACCAGCTACGCTATCCACTCTTATCACATCCTCTGACAATGAGTTCCACAGCTTAACTATTCTCTGAGTACTTATAGTCACTGGAATAAAAACAGCTAGGAATTCCACCACAGCATCTTTGGAATGTTCTGATTTATCTTAGATTGGAGACCAACTTCAAAAAAAATGAAAAGTGGTGTAAAGTCCTACACTTCCCCCTCCTGATTCGCGGTTTTAGGACTTGTGATTTCGATTATTCACGATTTCCAAAAAACAGAATCACCCCCACCTCCCTCCCAGACCTTTCCGGACCTTACCTGATGGTCTAGCGGTCTTTCGGGGCAGGAGCAATCTTCCTACACTCCTGCCCCATGCAGATCACTCATCCAAAATGGCTGCCATGAGTTCCCGTCGTAGTCTCAAGAGACTTTGGGAACTCACGGCAGCCGTTTTGGATGAGTGATTTGCATGGGGCAGGAGCGTAGGAAGATTGCTCCTTCCACAAAAGACCGCTAGACCACCAGGTAAGGTCCAGGATGCTGGGGGGGAAGGAGGCGGGTCAGTTGGCCCAAAATTTATTTGCAAATTTTCAATATTTGCAGGCCGTCTCTGCTTCTAACCCCCGCGAATATTGAGGGAGGAGTGTACTTTGTTTCTTTGGATTTTCTAGACAATTAGCTCAATGAGTTTAAAATGACTGTTGCTGAAGAAAAGTTATTATTTTCCTTTGATGGCAATAATAGTATTAAGCAGGATACAAGGAAGGGTCCATACCCAATGTGTGTGAGACAACCCTTGCTTGGGATATCTGAAGGAAGACACACACACACATATATATATATATATATATATATAAAATTTATTTTTTTGCATTCAAGTGGGGAAAGACTTTAGGATTCATATAAAAGACTAGATTAGGAGAATTGTGGAGATACAGCTGAACACCGGAGTTCTGGCAATTGTCAATGGTGCAATACCAGTCTTACAGGATCTAATTGAACAGATCCGCAGACTAAGCACTAGATTCATTCTTATGAGTCTACATCATGCTTTGCAGCTTTTGTAATATATATGGATAATATGTTCTTCTAACCTGGTATATGTTGGAAGAAGTATTTGACAGATCAAGATTCAACTCAATGAACATAAATCAAAAATGTTAACAGCTAATGTACAAGCACCTATTGTTCAGCATTGGATAGATCAGAAGCACTCCACTGCCAACATTCACTGGAAAGCGATAGATATTGTTAAAGTAGGGTGGGAGGGTAGACATTTTGATTAAATTCTGAATTATAAGGAACCACAATGGATATTTTTGATAAATTCAGTAATCCTGAATGGGTTGAATCGTGAGATCGAATGGATGACATTAGTGTGAAAGGAGGTAGGTCTGTGATTGCTTGTCTGATTATCATGTGATAGGATATTTAAACTCTAAAAAAACGCTGCAGCCATTTTTATGAATGAGCAAAGGAAGAATTATTCTGAATACACTTTAAGAAGATCCTACTGATTCAGCTTTCTCAAAGCGAAACATGAATTCATGGGGTGATATTGCCTCCAGCTTTTCAACTTTGGATATTTAAATGCTAAAAAGTTAAGTTTTTTAAAATATTTATGACAGAATGGCTACATATAATCTTGCAGGCAAAACCTCAGAAGGTAATCTATCTATACTGAATATTGTATTAATGGTTTGAAGGTATATGTCTGTACTGAATAAGTTGAAAATTAAAAAGGAGGACATTATGAATGATTTTGTACTTGCTTATCATAAACTGTAAGACAGGAGGATGAGTGACATGGCAGCCGATGTGGAATTCTAACTATCAAATGACAGCAATGGCTAAATACCCCATTTATGGATAAGGAAGCACAAAAACATTCCAATGTCTCAAAATGGCAAAACCCCAGGCCTGGAATTCTATAAAATTGTATCTTCATAAAGGCAGTTAATAAAGCCAAAAAAATAAACAAGTAGGAGTTGGTGTTGGGTTCTTTTTAGCAGCAATAAGAACATGGATGTTCAGCCAGGTCATTAGGAGAAATGCTCAATATCATCCACATTGTGGTTCCACCCAACCCAGGAAAGAATAAGGAACAACTAGGGTCATATAGGCCTATTTCTTTATTAAACCAAGACATACAAGTCTTAGCCTCTATGTTTATGCAGCATTTGTGGACACTTATCTCAACATTGGTTTTGTGGTTGGGCATTGTGTCTCAAATAGTATTCTTATGTTATGATAATTTATGACAGTATTCTAATTAAGAGTAGGAAAGCAGGAAATGCCCTAGTAGCAAGCCTAAATGCTGAAAAGGCTTTTGATAAAATCCTCAGACTCTCTCTTCTGGGTACTAGAAGAATGCAACATTATCATGAATTTTCTCAACTGTGTTAAAGTGCTATATAATAATCCTAGGCCCTAATTTTTGGTCAATGGATCAATGACAAGCTCATAGAAAAATTTGTGCTAGAATTGGACACAAGACAGAATTGTCCCCGGTCTCCTTTATTATTTGTATCATCTTTGGAGCTTCTGGCTGCTAAAATATGACAACTGGACAACTATTTAAGATATGGGCAGGATCCCAGCAGCTTCACCTCATTGGACTGTGGTACCCTGGTATTTCTCATCTCCTTACTCCCCACTTGTGATCTGATATCTCCCCTTCTCTCAAGTCTCCCCCTTCTGCTGGACCAGGTGAGGCATAGGCTCAGGCAACTGATAAAAGATGCCAAAATCCCAGTCTTGCATCTATCCTTCTAAAGTTTGAAGGTAGATCTGACTGAGATTTTGGTGCCCATTAACACTGGCGCCCTGAGTCAGGGCATCACCTGGTCCACTGAGTGAACCCGCCCTGGATCCCAGGAATATAGAATAAACTTGTTTGTGGACATGTACTTTTTATTGTTGCTGTGAATTTGGCATGAGTGATCCACCAGATTGAACTTTTTTGAGCTTTTGTGGGTTTGCAGATCATAGGATTTGCAAACCCACTTTGGCAAATCATAGGATTTGCCGGTGTCCCAGCCTTTTACTTCCAAGGGGCTACAATATTTTCAATTAACTTGGGCTTAAAATACTCAGGTGTTCATCTTCGTGTGAATGTGACATGAGTATATGTGAAGAATTTCAAAGACAAACTTAACTCAAACCACCTATTTTGTCTGAGGTGGAAAAAGCTGCTTATGTCATTGATAAATTGGAAGTCTTAAGTTAAAATGGTGTTGCTGGCAAAAGCTCTATATCTATTACAGATTATGCCCACATGGGCAAAGTGGCAAAAGGAAGGGAGGTATAGAATTTTCATCAGTTCCTTTATCTGGAAAGGGAAAGTGCCTAGGATAAATTATGCAAAGTTGGTGGCAGCAACGGATCATGGAGGGCTGAAACTTCCAGATCTTAGACTATATATACTGTGACAGCCTTACTAAGGTGGATAAATGAACTATATATGGAAGAAACATCATATACAGCAGATAATTATCAGATTGGAGCTTCCCCTTATAAGCTATTCAATCTCTTACACAGTAAAGTTGAAGACAATGGGGAGTGTCATGATAGCTTTATATGACATTTAAGTAAGGCATGGAAGTAGTGGCATATTAATGTGGGGAAGTAAAACGAGTATTCCTTTTCATACAATTTATTGGCAACCTAGATTTTCTAGCAGGGATGGGGGCGTCAGCTTCCCATGTTTGAAAGGGCAACAGACTCTCTTATTTGGGTCAATTAGGGGAGTTGGATGCAATCTACTAAAGAGCATTTATATTTTGCTTAACCATAATTTAGCTCAAGGCAGATTATAATACATAAAAAATAAGCTAGGCTATAATCCCAAGAATACATTAGAAAACAGGAGTTGTAGTAGTTAAGGAAACCATTCATAAATAGATTTTTTTCCAAATACTGACTTCATTAAGCTGAAAGTTTCCAATACAGTGTTTTCAACTGGAAACAGGATCAAGATTAATATTCACATAATAGTAGTAAGAAATATTAATAGGTTTAAGCACTTTTTCCAGGCCACTCAAACAAAGACACTGAACAGAACAGGTAAGAGGGAGGAACCCTGAGGAACTCCCTGGGGTACATGGCAACAATTTGAAAGATTCTTACTCCAGGAAACCTGCAATTATTTCCCCAACTTTTCAAATTCTCAAACAATGTTGGCAGCTTCCTAAAAACACTTGTGCATTATCTACAGATTACCTATGATAATTCTCTCATAAAGTGGAAGGAGCAACAGGACACCATGAAATCTACAAATTTCTTCAGCAAATTTTTCCCAGTTTTAATACAAATTAGCAACATGGTACCAACTGGCAAAAAAATTATAACAACCACATTTTTGGACTCCTTTAGCTCAGGAATGGGAGGCAAATATGGGGAAAGTAGAAGAGATAAAGACATGGCACATTTTATTTGAATCCCTACCCAAGATAACTAAAATTTTGTTAGAAGAAACTAGTATAAACTTTTACACAGAGCTTAAGTGACAAAAAAGGGGGAAGAAGTGGAACTTTGAAAGGTGAGTGAATACTGTGAAAAATGATTGAATAAATCATACATAGGTATGCTCCTTCATTCCTTTCTAGTGTTCCAAACTCCAATCATTATGGAGTCTTGAGACCTGAATGGATGTATGCAATATTGTTAATGGGACAGCACAAACAAAAACAAAAGAAACTGCAGACGAGCGTACATGATGCAGGCTATGTTTATTATATCAATTGTTAATTGCGGTTAATGTTACCACCTTTTTACACACCAAGGAATCCGACACGGTTCGTATTTCGGTTAATACGCCTTCATCAGGGGTCTAGTTGACAATTAAATTGCAAACAAAAATAAACATAAGCCTGTGTAGTTTGAAGGTAATCGCTGACCAGGGGTCTCTGTGGGTCCCTTGGTTTGTAAAAAGGTGGTAATATTAACCACAATTAACAATTGATATAATAATCATAGCCTGCATCTTGAACGCTCATCTGCAGTTTCTTTTGGTTTTGTTTGTGCTGTCTCTTCCTCACTGCAGATTGTGTTGGATTGTCTTTTTTGTTTTTCATATTGTTAATGGGAGACATAAATCATATAACACTGCAGAATTTAAAGGAACACAAGATATGTTTTGTTTAGCTGTCTGCAATGAAGGTGTAGAGGCCATTCTAACTTTCTAGACCTCAAAGGACTCACCCCCATTGTTTTTATGGGAGCAACAGTAATTTTAGCCAAGACTAAAATACCAGGAGCTGAAATCCAGAAAATACAAAGCATGAGTCTGAACTAGAATACCAGTAGCTGGAGCCTTGAAAGCAGAAAGTATCAACATCTAAAGTGCAGTACCAGGAGCAGTCCAAACTGTAGAAGAAAAGCACATACCACTTTTTCAAGGCTGCTTTTAACTCCTAACTTCAACCCACTTGTAAAGTACCCATGTCTATGGTCACGCCCTTTGTTAATTCTCTACCCCAATTGTCCTGTTTGTCTGATTAGACCAGGGGTCCCCCAAAGTCCCTCCTTGAGGGCCGAATCCAGTCAGGTTTTCAGGATTTCCCCAATGAATATACATGAGATCTATGTGCATGCACTGCTTTCAATGCATATTCATTGGGGAAATCCTGAAAACCCGACTAGATTCGGCCCTCAAGGAGGGACTTTGGGGACCCCTGGATTAGACTGTAAGCTCTGTCAAGCAGAGATTGTTTCTTACATAGTTAATATAATGTACAGCACTGCATGTATCTGGCAGTGCTACAGAAATGATCAGTAGTAGCAGAAAAGGTCATTTTTACTCAAGGAAATTGGTACAACTATGTTGCAGGGAGGAAAAAGATAGGGCAGCTGTAAGTCAAAGGAAAGGTGCCCATAAGCTGTTACTGCCTATTCTTTAAAGATGTAATTAAGCATGTCGATAGGGCCAGGCTGATTGATACACTGCATCTGTATTTTCAGAAGGCATTTGCCAAAGTCCCTCATGAAATACCCCAAAGGAAAAAAAAGAAAGTCATGGATCGTGTTACTGTAAGGTGCAATTAAAGACTAGTGGCTTAACAATAGGAAACAAAATCAGGCTATATAATCATTCTTCTCAGTGTTTCTTCTCAGTGCAGAAAGATGAAGAGTGCCCCAGGGATGCTGTCTAACATATTTATTAATGATCTTGAAAAGAGAGAAATAGGGAGGAATTACAGGAAGGCTTTGCTATACTGGATACTGCAATGATAGATAAAATTTATTGTAGACAAGTGCAAAGTTATGCACTTGTGCATAGATGCCAGCTCGGTGGGTGCTAGAGCACCCCCAATATTCTTTCCAGCACTGCTCAGACATTAGAGCTGGAATCTTCCTGATGTAGAGTTGCAGCAGAAAGCAGAAGAAAGGCTGTCTCTGCTGCTACTGCTCCCTCCTCACCCTACTGGCCAGCTAAGGGGAATTTCTAACCAATGGGCTTCAGGGGAAAGCAAGATAAGACGGCTGGTGTCCTGCCGCTCCTGCAGTTTATTGGCTGGTAAGGAATATCTGACCAATGGACGAATATAAGGGAGCAGAGGAGAGCAGCAGTGTAGATCAAATAGACTTGCTGCCTTCCTTTGGTCTACCACAGAGAGGGGAAGAAGGACTAAGGGGAGGTACTGAGAAATAAATGAGGAAGGAAAGAGTAGACACAGGCACTGAGAGCTGGAAGAGATGGGTTGTGAGGGGAAGAGAGCCTGAGAGAAGAGAAATGGAATGTAAAAGTGAGAACAGAGCTAAAGTGAATGCAAGCTGGGGGGGGCATAGGCTGTGAGGGATGGGCTGAAGAAAAAAAAGAAAATAAAAGGAGATAAGGAATGTGAGGTTATATGAAATAAATAAAAAAAACCTTGACTTAAGGACAGGGAGAAGAACAGTGTGGGATTCAAATAGGAGGGGCTGACAGGGGAGATAGACTGAGAAAAGGGTTCTGAGAAGAATGGATCAGGTTAGCGGGAAGAAACACTAAGGGATGAAGAGAGAGATGGAAATGGCAGAAGTGAGACTAGGAAGAACAAAAATAAGAACAAGCAAAGAAAATATAATTTTTAGAATTTGGTGTTCATGGTTTAAATCCATTAGTCACTACCCACAACTACACTGGTGGGAGATATATTACTAATTACTAACTCCTCCCCCTTTTACTAAACCGCGATAGCGGTTATTAGATATAAGGCAGCCATACTGAATGCTCTGCGCTGCTTCCAATGCTCATAGGAACTCTATGAGTGTCGGGAACAGCATGGCTCCCTGCGCTAATAACCACTATCGTGGTTTAGTAAAGGGGTGGGGGGGGGGGGGTAATTGAGCTGCATTCAGTTCTGGTTGCCTTATCTAAAAAAAGATATACTGTAGCAGAACTGGAAAAGGTTTAAAGAAGAGCAACCAAGATGATAAAGGGCTGAAACTCCTCTTTTATAGAAAGAGAGGCAGCTGAGAGGAGATGACTGAAGTCTACAAAATCCTGAGTGGTATATAATGGGTACACATGAATCAATTTTTTTACTCCATCATGCTTACAAAGACTAGGGGACACTCAAAGGTACAGGAAAATACTTTTAAAACCAATATGAGGAAATATTTTTTTCACTCAGAGAATAGTTAAGCTCTGGAATGCATTGCCAGAGGATGTGGTGAGAGGAAAAGACAATAGTTTTCTATTGAGATAGATATGGGGGAAGCCACTGCTTGCCCTGGATCAGTAGTATGGAATGTTGCTACTATTTGGGTTTTTTCTAGGTACTTGTGACCTGGATTGGCCAGCGTGACGACAGGATACTTGGCTAGATGGACCACTGGTCTGACCCAGAAAGGCTATTCTTATGATCTTATGGTTAAGTTTTGGGTAGGTGCTGGTATCTGCTCTTTTATTCCAACCCTACAGTCCCTGGGGTAAATAAGGTATTTCATTAGAAGAATGGGGAAAAGGAAGACATTGTGGAAGCATGGAATATCATGAACTGAAAATCTCC
The DNA here is from genome assembly GCF_902459505.1 of Geotrypetes seraphini. NCBI lineage: Eukaryota > Metazoa > Chordata > Amphibia > Gymnophiona > Dermophiidae > Geotrypetes > Geotrypetes seraphini. Next base: position 126,520,342 of record NC_047092.1, read on the forward strand.
CTCTTAAAACTTACTTTCTCTTTAAAGTACTTTTTTTGAGAGGGGCTTTGGCCAGAGATTGAAATGAGGAGGAATAGATAGTAGCACTGCTCCTATTCCTCACAAACATTTAAAATTCCAACAATTGGAAAAACTACTCTAATTTTAACTATACATTTTGGTGGAATTCAGTATGCCATATTTATAAGATGGAAAGAGCTATTGCTATGCAGAAAGGGACTTACAATAAGTTTATAAAGATCTGGGGACCAATGGAAAAGTATTGTAATGAGTAGACATAATTTTTTAAAGGGAGATTATATTTACACATTGGGGGGTGGGGGGCGATATAATTTTTATTTGAAAGTTTGTTTTACTTACTTTAAGAGGGTGGGAGGGAGAGGATTTCTATTTTTGTTTATGAGGATTTGATTAAGAATTTTAAGTGCTGTATTGAAATTATAATGGATATATTTATGTACACTTATTGTCTGTTTTAAAATGACTCAAGAAATTTAGTTACTTTAAGAAGGGTGGGGGGTGGGGATGTATATTTTTGTTCTAGATGATATGATTAAGAATTTCAAGTGTTATATTGAAAGTTTAATGGATATTTTATTGTACACTTATTTAAGATTTAAAATGAATAAAGAATTTAAAACAAAAATAAAATGTTATTCCCCCAGTACATTCCACAGGAGGTACAAATGGTGGAGACACTGGGCTATGTGAACTTAAAGAAGTAGCACAGCAGCAGAAGCAAGAAGAGGTGGTAGCAGACTGTTGGCAGTGTTGGGAAATAGGGGAGAAGAGACATGCTGCCTCATAAGCTTTGTGTTTCCTGGCTTTCTTCCTGCTTATTTGTTGGGTCTTTGCTCCCCCTCTTTGCTCTTGGTAAAATTGTGCAACCACATTCCAGGTCTCAACCCAGCTCCTTGAACAGGATGCTTGTTGCTTGCCCACTGGAGCAATAGCTTGCAAGCAACCTAGAACACAGTGGCTTAGTACAGTGTTTTTCAACCGCTGTTCCGCGGCACACTAGTGTGCCGCGAGATGTTGCCTGGTGTGCCGCAGGGCCGCCGGGCCCGGAGCTGAGAGGGGGCCCGAGGCAGGGGCGCCAGTAGCTCGCCAAGGCAAAGTGAGTCGATCACCCAGGACTCACTTTGTCTTGGCGATCTAATCTATGGAGCCGATAAGTCTTCTTCTCCTCCCCGACGTCAATTCTACAGTCGGAGAGGAAGTTCGGGCCAGCCAATCGCTGCCTGGTTCGGGCCAGCCAATCGCTGCCTGGCTGGGCGGAACTTCCTCTCCGATTGTAGAATTGACGTCAGGGAGAGCATGCGTCGGCGTCGGCTTTGGGGCCTGTTATCCATTGGTGGGTCCTGTTCCCCGATGGCAGCGGCAGCGGCAGTGGCTTGGGGAACGGCAGGGAGAAAGAAAGAAAGGGGGCAGGCAGGGAAACAGAAGGAAAGAAGAGAAACAGAAAAAAAGAAAGAAAGGTCAGGGAGAGAGGAAGAAAAAGTTGGGGGAGGGAATGAGGTGTGGAGGAGAGAAAGCATACAGGCTGATAGAAGGGAAGAAAGATTGGATGCACAGTCAGAAGAAGAAAGTGCAACCAGAAATCACCAGACAAGGTAGGAAAAATGATTTTATTTTAAATTTAGCAAAGTGGAGGCAGTATTACCACAGTTTTCAAAGGAATTTGCCCAAATAACTTAATAGTTAACTGGGTAAATTCCCAGAGATGAAAACTTCCCTTCACTTACTATGCACAGTTCTGAATTTATATCTGCTGTCTATATTTTACAATATGGTCACCTTTTACTAAACCGCAATAGTGGTTTTTAGCGCAGGGAGCCTATGAGCGTCAAGAGCAGCGCTGGACATTCAGCGCAGCTCCCTGCGCTAAAAACTGCTATTGTGGTTTAATAAAAAGGATGGAGGGTATATTTGTCTATTTTTGTATGCTATAAAAACCAAATACAGAGAGAGACTGAGAGCTGTTGACGAAGAGCTACGTGTGTGTCTTTCTTCGATTCCAGCCAGAATATCAGCTTTGTGTTCAGCCAAACAGGCCCAGGTTTCGCACTGAATAAAGTATTTTATAATTTTTATTTCATAATAAAGTAATTATAAAATACTTTCTTTGTGTTTATTTGATTCCTATTCAAGAGAATTACTTTATATATAGTCAATATAGGCAGAGAGTTAAATTTTTTAACATTTTCTTATGGTGGTGTGCCTCGTGATTTTTTTCATGAAACAAGTGTGCCTTTGCCCAAAAAAGGTTGAAAAACACTGGCTTAGTATAAGTGCATTCTCATCTGCCCTGGGCTGCTAAAACATGTTCTCCCACTCAGCAAGTAATGTTTGAGGTTTCAAATTGTGATCCTTGCTGGACTTCTAGAGCTCAGGATGAATATGTAGCAAAGAATCTGATGTGGATTCTGCAGGCAGAGGATGGTCATTAGTCTGGAATCTGTGAGTAGCTGTACAAAAGGGAATGGGGAACCAGTCCCAGAAAACAGAAATGTGCCTAGAGTCAGGAAAATGATCCAAGCCTATGGTCAAAGGAGAGTAACAAACTGAAGATGACAAACCTACAAACCAAAGGAGAAGAGAGTGAGAAGTATGAAGCAGTTAAAGGGATGGGTAAGCCAAACCTGCATGGAACGACAACCAGAAATGTATTTTGTTTTTCCTTTGTTGAGTGAGGGGAAATTTGTTGTATTATGAATTCAGCATCCCAATCATTTTCAAAAGTTGGCTCCTATGCACTTGGAGAAAATAATCATATCTATATGTATTTAATACTGGTTGAGAATGAGGGGGCTTGCCCCCTCAGGAAAAGGACCTCACAGTCACTGTGGACAATATGCTGAAATCAAACTCCGCATACAGCAAAGGTAAAAAAACAAAATGCAAGAAATCATTTGGGAAAAATATACAATACACAAATGCAAATATAATGCCTCTGCATGGATCCATGGTATCACATATACAAACATTAAATCCCAAATCAACCACCAGTATATTATTTAAACAGGGCTTCTGATTTTCATTTAAATCCCCTCCCCCCAAAAAAAAAAATAAAAAAAAAAATAAAAAACCCCTACTGCCTTCTGGTGATCCAATAACATGACTCAGCTGTTGCCCTTGCAGTCAAATGATGTTATCAGAATGGTTATAGATTCTCCCTCCCCACCCTCCAGCTGCCAATCCTGATTCATGCAGAAAGAAGAGGAAGGATGGCACTGGAAGAACAGATAGAGGTGCTAGCACTCTTGGGGGCTGAAAGAAGAGCAGTGTTGACCGGATAGTTTAGAGAGATAACGAGATAGGAAGAGTATGAGGGAATAACTGAACAAAATGTATACTGGGGTGGTGGTGAGAAAGAAGTTAACTTTGGCCCCGATGCTTAAAAGCTTTCTGTGTCAGTAAGACTCGTTAAAGCAGTCTTACTAGCATGGAAGCTCTCCTGCCGATGTTCAAAAGGGTTCTTGGGGGCTGCTACTAATCCTCGTAGCAGACACTATGCAAGTGCATCACAAGGAGCTCATTAGTATTTAAATGGGCTCTCCTTGTGATGCGCAAAAGGGAACGCCTCCCTTTTAAAGGGCATAAATTTCCAGCAGGTTTGGACCTACTGGTAGCTTTTATGCATGTTTTGTTTGAGGCGCACATCAGCTGTGCCCATTTTTAAAAAAGTAGTAAGTCCACAGCTGAGCCAGCAGCCCCTGCTTTCCCTGCCGGCTCAGCTGATAGCAGCCGCAGAGCCTCAGCTGGAGGACAAAATGGCTTCACGTCATTCCCTTCTTGGTTGGATGGAAAATTTTACAGCACCCCCTTATAGTGCTGTGAAAATGCCCAGTTAGCCCAGGACAAGCTATTTATATGGCCAGGAACACTTATTTAAGAAGAGCAATAAGCTTTGTGCAATGCCACATACTTGTTTGTCAATATATTTATGTGAAGGGGTTTGACTGAGGTTGAGAGGTGAGGCTTATGGAAGGTCAAGGACTTGGTTTATGTTCTCTGATTTATTTTAAGTTATGTAGGACTTGCCTTTGATTACTATGTTTGTATAGTCAAACCTTTATGTATGTTTTTTATATGAACCGCGTAGGCTATAAATCAGATTTTTGGTCTTTGAATCATCCCAGAAAACTGCTTCAGTTAAATAAGAAGAGAACCACATCAACACTAAATAATTCATCCCCCCCCCCTCTGATTTTAAGTTCTGACAGTAACAGATCATGGTGAATTCTGTGAAAGTTAGCCACATCAGCACTAACAGATGTCACCCACATTTTGGATGATTCAAATTGCATGTCAATAATCAAAATTGCCACAAGGAATTCTGCCCCATATTATAAAGAATGCCTAAAAATGGTTGAGAGGATGGAGGTCAGGGAAATAGTTTATAAGATACACAATGAAGCTAAGTAGGCAAGAAAAAAAGCATTGAATGGGAAACAAATATAGTAGCAGGGGGTGGGGTGGGGGGAAGACAAAAGATAAAATGCACAGAGCAGCCAGCTATTGTAGCCAGGAACAAAAAAGAGAGACTGAGAAATAGGTTATGGAGATCATGCAGACATTAAAAGAGGAGCTATGTAAGATTGTGTGATAAAGACATATAAATATAAAAAAATACTTTACAGAAAGAAAGCAATAGATCTGTGCATCTCAGAAAATGTAGAGTCATGCATTTGGATTGAAAAAAGTACCCAAGAGAGCTGTACAGTGAAGGGATGAGCACAAAACAAGAGCAGTATTTGAGTAGCAATCATATCAAATGATCACGTTAGTCAAATAGGCAGACAAAGCAACTGAAGAAGATGGAAAAATGCTTGGATGCAATAGGGAGAGGAATAACCCTCATACTAACTCTGTAAATCTTTTGTGACTTAGGACTATATGCACAATTCTAGAAACTACACCTTCAAAAATACATAACATAGAGACATAGCATGGCCCATCCAGTCTTACCATCCGTAGTAACCATTCTCTCTTCCTCAAAGAGATCCCATGTGTCTATTCCACACCTTTTTGAATTCAGATACAGCTTCTGTCTCCACCACTTCTTCCAGGAAACTGTTCCATGCATCTACCACCCTTTCTGTAAAGAATTTCCTTAGATTACTCCTATACCTATGGCCTTCTCATCCCACAGCTTCCTTTCAAATGAAAGACTCAGCTCATGCACCTTTATGCCATGTAGGTATTTAAATGTCTCTATCGTATCTCCCCTCTCCCGCCTTTCCTCCTTACATATGTATACATATGTAAACTGGATAGAGTCAGTATGGCAAAGCTGTTTTAACTATTATCATGACCCAATGGCAGAATCTCATTTGTCACATACCTCTCTCATAATTAATACTCTTCTAATGGACGGACGGGGAGAGGGACCTTGGGGTTATAGTGTCCTAAGATCTAAAGGTGAAAAAACAGTGTGACAAGGCAATGGCTGCTGCCAGAAGGATGCTGGGCTGTATAAAGAGAGGCGTAGTCAGTAGAAGGAAGAAGGTGTTGATGCCCCTGTACAGGTCATTGGTAAGGCCCCACTTGGAGTATTGTGTTCAGTTTTGGAGACCGTATCTGGCGAAAGACATAAGAAGACTTGAGGCGGTCCAGAGGAGGGTGACGAAAATGATAGGAGGCTTGCGCCAGAAGACGTATGAGGAGAGACTGGAAGCCCTGAATATGTATACCCTAGAGGAAAGGAGAGACAGGGGAGATATGATTCAGACGTTCAAATACTTGAAGGGTATTAACGTAGAACAAAATCTTTTCCAGAGAAAGGAAAATGGTAAAACCAGAGGACATAATTTGAGGTTGAGGGGTGGTAGATTCAGGGGCAATGTTAGGAAATTCTACTTTACGGAGAGGGTAGTGGATGCCTGGAATGCGCTCCCGAGAGAGGTAGTGGAGAGTAAAACTGTGACTGAGTTCAAAGAAGCGTGGGATGAACACAGAGGATTTAGAATCAGAAAATAATATTAAATATTGAACTAGGCCAGTACTGGGCAGACTTGCATGGTCTGTGTCTGTGTATGGCCGTTTGGTGGAGGATGGGCTGGGGAGGGCTTCAATGGCTGGGAGGGTGTAGATGGGCTGGAGTAAGTCTTAACAGAGATTTTGGCAGTTGGAACTCAAGCACAGTACTGGGTAAACCTTTGGATTCTTGCCCAGAAATAGCTAAGAAGAAAAAATTTTTTTTAAAAAATTTAAATTGAATCAGGTTGGGCAGACGGGATGGACCATTCGGGTCTTTATCTGCCGTCATCTACTATGTTACTATGTAATGGCTTTTGTTCAAATAGTCAAGTGAAGCAGTCATATACCTCAAATATCAATGTACCACTATTAAATACTTCCATTCTCCTTTTCTTCACCATACATCCATAAACTTATAGGTTTATGCATAGCAATAAATTCAGAAAGATTCAAAATTGACCTCAGTGGCTACGCTCAAACTTATTATCTTATTATAGTTCGAGTTCCATGTAGCAAGCCTCCTCATTGGTCATAGTCAGTACTCATCAGCATTTTCTATTATATAACACAAAGCATTTATCTTAGTTCTTATATTGTTCGGGGATCTGACATGAATCCACATTGCGCGACTAGCTGTCTCAAGGAGTATCCCCTAGAAAAATCATTATATAATCATTTCACTACATTCTAATACATCCACATTACTTTAACCACTAATCTTCTAAAACCATCCACCTTCGGAGAGATTCACTGCCAGCTCAGTTCCATTCTAAAATCACGTTGTCTTCTCTCTATTCGATTTTATATACTCTTCCCACGTGATTATTTCATCCAATCAGAAAAACCCACAGTGCAAACACGGCTAATATTCAAATTGATGTCATCCACTCTAACTCAGAATTTAAACTGAAAGAACTAACTGCATTCAACTTATATACCTAATTCTGTTCACGGTAGTTCAAAAATTTTCATTATTACCTCTCTCTCACCAATTTATGCAATCTGGTTAATCACCTGCCATCTTATATCTCTCACTGTATGCTTCATCTCTATCCAGTGCTACCACTGGGGCTTGTACTGAATTGGTCATAATCCGAAACGTATACTCATTAAGTCTAATTATATAATTAGGAATCATTGGCATGTAGTGGCCCTCCACTATTCGCTTATCAGAGATCTAAGAATATAGGAGAAAGTTTGAGGAAGATTATATTAGAAGATATGAACATAAGAATTGCTGCTGCTGGGTCAGACAAGTGGTCCATTGTGCCCAGCAGTCTGCTCACCCGGCAGCCCTTAGGTCAAAGACCAGTGTCCTGAGACTAGCCTTACCTACGTACGATCTGGTTCAGCAGGAACTTGTGTAACTTTGTCTTGAATCCCTGGATGGTGTATCTCCCTATAACAGCCTCCGGAAGAACGTTCTAGTTTTCTACCACTCTCTAGGTGATGAAGAACTTCCTTACGTTTGTACAGAATCTATCCCCTTTTAGCTTTAGAGCGTGTCCTCTCGTTCTCTCTACCTTGGAGAGGATGAATAACCTGTCTTTATCTACTAAGTCTATTCCCTTCATTATCTTGAATGTTTCAATCATGTATCTCTGAGTCTCCTCTTTTCAATGGAGAAGAGGCCCAGTTTCTCTAATATCTCACTGTACGGCAACTCCTCCAGCCCCTTAACTATTTTAGTCGCTCTTCTCTGGACCCTTTCGAGTAGTACTGTGTCCTTCTTCATGTATGGCGACCAGTGCTGGACGCAGTATTCCAGGTGGGGGCATACCATGGCCCGGTACAGCGGCATGATAACCTTCTCCGATCTGTTTGTGATCCCCTTTGAAAGGACACAATTGAAAGGACATAAGTTTTCTGCCTCTGTCTATGCTGGAGGTAATCAAACACTTGATGTTTGGGAAGAGGCCATTTGAAAGATATAAAACTGGATGTACACTAATAATAAAACAGGCAATCTCTTTAGGACACTGTCTGCGTATCTTTTCTCTCTAAGGAGAATGCCTCCGGATATCCGTACCCAGGCGACAGGGTGTGGGCAGGGCGGTTTCGGGACCAAGAAACAGACTTTGTTCGCTTCACCCTTCTTAATCATTCCTAGATTCTGTTTGCCCTTTTTGCCGCCGACGCACATTGCGTAGACGGCTTCATTGACTTGTCGATCAGTACTCCCAAGTCTCTTTCCTGGGGGTCTCTCCGAGTACTGCACCGGATATCCTGTATTCATGTATAAGATTTTTGTTACCGACATGCATCACCTAACACTTATCTATGATAAACCTCATTTGCCATGTCGCGGCCCATTTCTCGAGAATGTTTATGTCACGTTACAGGTCTTTGCAATCCTTCTGCGTCTTCACTACTCTGAATAACTGCTTATCATCTGCAAATTTAATCACCTCACTCGTCGTATCAATTTCCAGGTCGTTTATAAATATGTTGAAGAGCACGGGTCCAAACACCAAACACCGCGGTACTCCACTCGTGACATTTTTCCAGTCCGAGTATTGTCCATTTACCCCCACTCTCCGTTTCCTATCCGCCAACCAGTTTTTAATCCATATGAGTATTTCACCCTCAATTCCATGGCTCACAATTTTTCAAAGTAGTCATTCATGCGGGACCATTTGAAACGCCTTCTGAAAATCCAGATATACAATGTCGACTGGGACACCCTTGTCTATCTGCCTGTTTACTCCCTCAAAGAAGTGCAGCAAGTTCATCAAGTAAGATCTTACTTTGCTGAAGCCGTGCTGGCTGGTCCTCATCAGATTGTGTCCGTCAAGGTGATCAATGATGCGGCCCTTTATCAGTGCCTCTACCATCTTTCCTGATACCAAGGTCAGACTCACCGGTCTGTAGTTTCCCGGATCTCCCCTCGATCCTTTCTTGAAGATCGCCGTAACATTTGCCACTTTCCAGTCTTCCGGAATCCTTCCTGATTTGATCAACAGATTGGCTATTAGTTGAAGCAATTCAGCTATAACCCCTTTCAGTTCTTTAATTACCCTCGGATGGATGCCATCCAGTCCTGGGGATTTATCGTTTTTAAACCTATGAATCTGCCTGCATACCTCTTCTAGACTGACCGTCAATCCTGTCAGTTTCCCGTCTTTGTTTCCTGCATATAGTCTGTCGGCTTCCGGTATGTTGTGGATGACTGTATGACTGGTGAACATGGATGCTGTGGTGGGTGTCAATGGTGTAGTTTGACCATAATGGGTCGTGAGTGGGTAGATCCTAAATTAGGGATTAGAGTGCAGAAAAATACTGATTATAATAATACTCTTGTAGTTTATATTTTAGTCTGTCTGGGTGATAAAATCTATGTAGGGAGAAGTAGTAGACAGATAAAGATTAGACCTAATGAGCGTAAATCTAGGATTATGACCAATTCAATACAAGCCCCATTGGTAGCACACTAGATAGAGATGAAGCATACAATGAGAGATATAAAATGGTGGATGATTAAGAACATAAGCATCGCCTCTGCTGAGTCAGACCACAGGTCCATCGCGCCCAGCAGTCCGCTCCCGCGGCGGCCCCCTAGGTCAGTGACCTGTAAGTGATCCTTTATTTAAGTCATTTTGTCCTGTGTAGTACCCCTCTAACTATACCCTTCAATCCCCTTTTCCTTCAGGAACTTGGTCCAATCCTTTTTTGAAACCCCAAATCGTACTCTGCTCTACCACCTCCTCTGGAAGCACATTCCAGGTATCCACCACCCTCTGCGTGAAGAAGAACTTCCTAGCATTCATTCTGAATCTGTCTCCCTTCAGTTTTCTTGAGCTGATTGGGAGAGAGGTGATATAGAAAGATTTTTGAACTACCATAAACAGAATTGGATATACTGTATAAGTTGAATACAATTAGTCCTTTCAGTTTAAATGCCGAGTTAGAGTGGATGACATCAATTTGAATATTAGCGGTATTTGCACTGTGGTTTTTCTGATGGGAAGAGTATAAAAAATCAAATAGAGAGATGATGCTGCCATTTTAGAATGTAATTGACCTGGCAGTGAATCTCTCCAAAGGTGGGTGGTTTTACAAGATTGGTGGGTAAAGTAATGTGGATCTAATAGAATGTAATGAAAAGATTATATAATGATTTTTCTAGGGGATACTCCTTGAGACAGCTAGTTATGAAACGTGGATTCATGTCGGAGCCCCGAACAATATAAAAGCTAAGATAAGTGTTTTGTGTTATATATTAGAAAATGCTGATGAGTACTGAATATGACGATAAGGAGGCTTGCTACACAGAACTCAAACTAAATTGAAATAATAAATTTGAGTGTAGCCACTGAGGTCAATTTTGAATCTATCTGAATTTATTGTTATACATAAACTTATAAGTTTATGAATCTCTCATAATTAATAATCCACAAAGCCACTGGAAGGGCCTGCTGTGACAAATGCAGACCCTAAAAACAGAGGCAATAGACCAGGCTTTGCCAAAGAAATGAGAGATGTTCCCCAAGCACACCAGGTGGAGCCAATTCCAGGACCCAGGAGTTAAAAGTTCAAATGCTTTATTTCAAATTTCAAACTACACCAACAAAACACTGGAGCCTAGACCCAACACAGGCTGTGTTTTGGCAAATTTAGCCTTCCTCAGGGGTTCTTTTCGGTCCTGTCTGTTCACCCACGGCAGTGCACGCAAGAAAGCCTTCCAGGTACCTCCACGGCTCCACCAATGCAAGCTCCAAATGCCGAAAAGGACCCTTCAGGAAGGCTAAATTTGCCGAAACACGGCCTGTGTTGGGTCTAGGCTCCAGTGTTTTGTTGGTGTAGTTTGAAATTTGAAATAAAGCATTTGAACTTTTAAACTCCTGTGTCCAGGAACTGGCTCCACCTGGTGTGCTTTGTGGATGTCTCTCATAATTAAAATATACCGTATTTTTCGCTCCATAAGACACACTTTTTTTCCCACCCAAAAGTGGGTGGAAATCTCGGTGCGTCTTATGGAGCGAAGGTACAATTTTTTAAACCACCCCCCCGTACCATTTAAAAAATCTCCCCTGCCGCACGCCCCTTTTTAAAACATCCCCCCATGCATGCTGCCGCATTTTTTTTTAAACATCCCCCCCCCCTGCAAACACCCACTGCTGTCGTACCTTGTTAAAAACATCCTGGTGGTCAAGTGCGATTCCTCCCTTGCTGTCTCCTATTTCCCGGCCAGGAGCACAGAGATCAGGTGCGAGCTTTCCCCGCTTCTGCCTAGCCCTGCACTGCTTTCTGATTGATTATTGTCAGTTCTCGCAGCACAGCACAGAGCCAGGCAGAAGCATGGAAAGCTAGCGCCTGACTTCCGCGCTCCTGGCTGGGAAATAGGAGGAGACAGCTAGCGAAGGAGGAATCGCGCTGGACCACCAGGATGTTTTTAACAAGATACGATGGCGGCGAGGGGGGTTAGAAAGGTACCGGGGGGAAAGATAAAAATACCAAGACAGCCATCGAGGGAGAGAGCGATTTAAAAAGGTACAGGGGTGGCTACCACACAATGAGGGGAGGGGAGGGATGGAAAGGTTTTGTGGATCATGGGGGCTGCTTTTCTCTGTTTTGCTGGAGGCGTTGTACACAGGGGACGGGTACTTTAGATTTCGCCATAACAAAAATTTTGTATTGGGCATGCCTTTAGTTCTGATACTGTACATTATGATTGATCTTTACTTCATCTTGTTATTGTTATTCTAATTTTGGTTGTATTCAGCACTGCCAAAGTGCTATTGATGTACTCATTATGGTTTTGCCTAACAGAGATTTTACAAAAAAAAAATAAATCCGGGGGTGGGGTTCTGGCTGGCTGCCATTAGACGTGCCCTGTCCTGCCTACCACTAGACCACCAGAGGGGGGACAGGGGACATCATTTGGTTCAGAATTTTTTTTCTTGGTTTTTCCTCCTCTACAGGTAGGTACGTCTTATGGTCAGGTGCATCTTATAGAGTGAAAAATTTGGTACTTTTCCTTATGTTCATATTTTGCCTACCTTTATCTATCATTCATTCAGATATATTTAGAATATTCATAGCTGAAACAAATCCATATCATGCAACATCCCAAATCCAGATCCTGTAGACATACTTTTGTTTAATATAAACACCATTTATACAGTGCCTTGCAAAAGTCTTCAACAGCTGTCTACAAACTACAGTTCAAAAAAACCATTATTTTAAATTCATTTTTATTGAGAAAAGTTAGGAACATTACACCAAATATGAGAAACATGTGTAACAAGCAGCATACAAATTTGAAACAGGATACTGGACTTGATGGATCTTCAGTCTGTCCCAATATGGCAATTCTTATGTTCTTACACTCTCCCACCCTGCTCACTTCCATAGCCCAGTGTGGTAGCACAGGTCCTTAACACACTGATTGTCTTTAGACACTCAAAGCTCTATTATGAACCATTTCAAAACAATAAAGTAGGACTTTGTTTCACTGATCTATACAGTTTCAACATGTACTCCTGGGGAAATTCTGTGCAACTGCACAATGCAGAATTTGTGTAAAATTTCTCACCTGCGCTAAATTCTGTACTTTTTACTGTGTAGAATTCTGCACAGGCAGAATCAGTCAGTCATTCTCCTTGATCATACAGCAAGATGATCAGCTGTACCCTGGGCTGTATATTTTTCTTCTGTTTGCCTAGGCATAATTGCTGATTTGGAACTATATGCAGCCCCACATTTCAAAAGAGCACTTGAGTTCAGTATGGCAAAGGAGGACATAGGTCGATGTGCAGCTGCTGCCATAGCTATGTGATGAGAGGCACTCTTCACAACTTCCTCTAGCCCCTTTCAATTAGGGATACTGATGGAGAAAGAATAGGTGAGTGTATGTGCATGGTGAAGGAGGAAACAATGAGAGGTGAAGTATGTGCCTGAAGAGCAATATCACTGGAGAGAAAATGATGTTAGCAGGGGAATGAATGTGTGTTGTGTTTGTTTTAGGCCACACATATCATTTAGCACTAAAGACCACAAAGTTCCATTTCGGTTTCACTAGACCACAAAACTGCTAAGCTTCTTCATATATTAATTACTTGTGTTATATTTATATTGCATTCAAAATCACTTATCTTTTTAGAAATTTCACTCATAGCTCTTTGCTTGGAAATCAGACCCATAGCAGACATGCATGTTTCATGAAGTCTGCCAGTTTGGCGATACAAAAGGAAGTTAACGAGTGAGTGATTAATATGATGTGGAAAGAATGGATGCGAGAGCAGCCAATGCCAAGCCCAGATGCAGACTTCAAGAAACATGCATGTCAGCTAAAGGTCTTATTTACAAGCAAAGAGCTGAGTGAAACTTCTAAAAAAAGATAAATGATTTTGAATGTAATGTGAGTATAAAAACAAGTAGCAATTAATACAGGCAAATCTTGTTTATGAAGAAGCTTAGCAGTAGAAGCTCAAGACATAAGGCTATGGTCCAGAGTACCACTTCTGAAGCCTGAAAAGGGGAAAATAAGCTATTTGGCACTGAAAATAATTTATTGATAATGGCCTTTAGAAATTATTGCTAGTTTAATGTAGGTCATTGAGCTAGCTGGAAAAGATAGCAACCACATTTAAGGAATTTATTTTCAGCTGTGGCAGCCATCCTTGCCACCCTTCCACATACATCAAACCCAAATTATTTTCCTTTGCCCACAATAGTATGCACTATTAATTCAAAGGATGTCCTATTTACAGGTGCACTATTGTACAATAGTGCACAGTACTGATATTGCCCTAAAAAGTTAAAAAAACAAACAAAACAAAACCCAAATCATCATGTAAACTGGGAAAATGTTGACTGTTCAACAATCTCAGCCTGAGACCTCTGCAGTTATTTCAAAGTAATTTTAGGCTTGTTGCGCCCTTCCTTAGCAGCTTTCTAAATCCACAGCTATAGGAGGGATAGCTAAATCAAGACAGTGTCTGGGTAGTGCTGGAGGATCAATAAAGGGCCTAGTATAGCTGTTTCAATTCCTTAAATCCTAGAGTTTTGGTGTCTGATGGGAGTTGGCTCCCTATTTTTTGGTTGGACTATTTTATGCAATCATATCAATTTGTGGAATGGCCTGTTACTCGTGTCGTCCAAAGTTATATGGATGCAGTGACTTTTCAGGAAAATTATGATTTAAGTCCAGATTTATCATGTCCATTAGATTTTCAATCTCATTGGGAGACTTCTGGTATTAAAATCCTGGATGTCTTGACCCCAAAGCGTATTTGTAGGGTGCACTCTCAAAAGTTCAATGGTTGGTTTGATAAGGAACTTGTCTGTTTGAAACCATCTGTACGCCACCTGGAGCACTCTTGGCATAAAAGTGGTTCTATTAGTGTTAAGCAACAATGAAGAGCAGGAGTGTGCAAGTATAAATCTTACTGAAAGCTAAACAATGAGCTCATTATTCAAAGTTAATAGGTACTGAAGTGTTGAACACTAGGGAGCTGTTTAAAATAGTACGGGGACTTACAGAAGTTAGGTCATTCCAGAAGGCTCACTAAAAATTTGATCTTTAAGACAGGCTTCTATAAGCATATCTGGTGCTAGGAGAGAAGGTATTGTAGAGTTGATTACCTAGAGTTGTCATGCAGAGTGAATCTGTATGTCCTGATCAGTTTCATTTTAAATCTTTATATGTGAAATATGACCATTCTTACTGTGCATTAGATTCTTGCACTCCTGTGTTTTCCGATCTGCTTCCCCTAAGGTTTAAGGCCAGCTCCTTGACTGGGTTTCAACTTTATTGGAATTAGGGGTTTTCACAGAACATCTAGGACATGTGTGATCCCAGAACATCTAGGACATGTGTTTTCCCAGAGACAGTAGGCAGATATTCTCACATGTGGGTGATTTCATCCATGGAGCCTGGTATGGACAGTGCTAAAGTGTACTGTCACTTAAAAAAAATTGAAAGTCTCGAGACTGCCCGTATCGCACTTGTGCCTCTGCCTTCCCATCCAACGCTGACTCATGGGACCATCAGTTCCATAAAAAAGCCATGAAGTCAACTAGGAGGGAAGGTTGTGAGTATATCTGCCTGCTTTCCCTGGATAACACCTGTTACAGTTAACTGTGCTTTATCCCAGGACAAGCAGGCAGCATATTCTCACACATGGAACTCCCTAGCTGGAACCATAGGGTTGGAGAATAAGTAGGCTTTAGGCAGAAAATAAATTTTGTAGAACTGCAAGGCTGAACTGACTATCACGTCTGGAATGAGCCTCCAACCAGTAGTGGGATGTAAATGTATGAATTGAGGACAAAGTGGCTGCTTTACAGATATCCTCAAAGGAATCTGTTATAGGGGAAAACACCCTCCAGGAATTCAAGACAAGGTTGGACATGTTCCTGCTGAACCAGAACGAATGCAAGTAGGGCTGGTCTCAGTTAGGGCACTGGTCTTTGACCTGGGGACCGCCGCGTGAGCGGACTGCTGGGCGCAATGGACCACTGGTCTGACCCAGCAGCGGCAAATTCTTATGTTCTTATGAGTGTGTTGGAGATGAGCTACTGAAGTTGCCATTGCAATGACCCTATGTGCAGTGACCCGACCTTCAAGGGACAGCCCAGCCCGATCATACCACAAGGAGATACAGACAGACAGCCATGTGGAGATGGTTCTTTTGGTGACAGGTGCAACAAGTCTGTTTGAATCGAATGACAGAAACAGCTGAGCAGATGTTCTGTGAGGTTTGGTGCGACACAAATAATAAGCCAGAGACCATTTACAGTCCAACATGTGAAGTATAGCTTCACCAGTATGAGAATGAGGCCTTGGAAAAATGATGGGGAGAACTATAGCGACTGATTGCAATGATGGTCTGGTGAGTTTGAAGAAGTGTCAGATCCTTGATCAGCCAATCGTCCAGATAGGGGAAGACTTGGAAGCTGTAAGAGCAGAGACACACAGCCACCGCCACTAAGCATTTTGTAAATACTCTGGGTGCTGATACTAAGCCAAATGGGCTGAACTGGAAATGATGCGTTCCCACTCAAAAGCACAGATATTTTCTGTGTGTTGAGATGACGGGAATGAGAGTATAAGCTTTGAAATCTAAACAGCAAAGCCAGTCATTTACCTGTAACATTCGTAACAGAGTTCCCAGAGAGAGCATGTGGAACTTTTCCTTCACTAAGAATTAGTTGCATGCACGGAAATCTAAGATTGGACAGAACCCTCCATTCTTTTTCAGTATGAGAAAATACTTTGAGCAGAACCCTCGGCCCTTCTCTAGAAGAGATACTTTTTCGATGGCAGAAGAACCAAGAGTTTCTGGTGAAAGAAAGTTGTCTGATGGGAACTGAAAGATAACTTTCTTGGAGGGTGGTCAAGGGCTTTTGTTTCAACACAAAAGACATAACCATGTCTTGCTACTTTGAGGACCCATTGGTCTGTTGTTATGAAAGCCCATCGATGGTAGAAATGAATGGAGTGACCCCCTATTGGAATCCTAGAGTTGGCAACTTATTTTATGGTTTGATTTTTGTTGTTAATATGGATAATGTATCTTCTTTTACTGTGGAAGAGTCTGTGATGGAGGCTGTGGCATACTGGCTAGGCCAGGGGTAGGCAATTCCAGTCCTCGAGAGCCACAGGCAGGTCAAGTTTTCAGGATATCCACGATAAATATACATGAGATAGATTTGCATCTCAAGGAGGCAGTGCATGCAAATTAATCTCATATATATTCATTGTGGATATCCTGAAAACCTGACCTGCTAAGTGTTTTTATAAAAGTTTAAAGAGTGAAAGAAGTGAAAGCAGCTTTCTCTAAGCAGATAGGGGTTTCAATGGGGGGAGGGGGAAATGGTATTAAGATTACAACATATGTTTTGGATATTTTGTTGTTAATATGGATAATGTATCTTCTTTTATTGTATGCCGAGGTTGAAATCAGTAAAGATATTTTCAAGTAAATAAAAGTTTAAAGAGTGAAAAATATTTATCCAAATCATAAAGTCCACTTTCACAGAACGTAATGTGGATGTTATATGGTGCATACCTGTACAGTATATTTTGCCAGCCCAAAAACATCATCTTCACCCACTATACATAGCTCAGAATACGGTGATACGTTTTCTAAACTGGCTGCCAGTAGAGGCCCGGGTTGTGTTTAAATTTGGCTGTTTGCTATATAAAGTTATATATGGTCTAGTGTCAAACTATTTACCAGTCCACTTTTCTTTTGCCATCTCTAGCTACCCCACTCAGTCTGCTATTGCATTTGCTTTTCCCTATATGAGAGGTAGAAAGCAATTTGTGGAGCGCTTGATGTCTTTCTTCCCCTGATACTTGGTGTTACTTCTTATGGCATTTTAGACAGTTAAGAACTTATTTGCATAACAAATTTTTGTAAGAATAAGGTTATGTTAGTTTATTTTTAGTATTTTTATGCTTGTATTTCGCTGATGTTGTTCAGTTATCTTACTGTGTATCGAATGAACTGTGAGGTATTGTGGTATACCTAGACCAGTGTTTTTCAACTTTTTTACATCCGTTGACTGGCAGAAATAAAAGAATTATTTTGTGGACCAGCAAACTCCTAAGACTGAAATTTAAAAAAACACATTTCCGCCCCATCTCAGCGAGCTCAGTCCCCACAAACCATCTGATCCCATCCACACAAGCCTCAGTTATCATTTTATATTGAACGTATTTTATTAAAGTATAAAAAGAAACAATATTCTGTACAATTGTCATTTTATAAATACAAATATACAGAGCAAGGACCAACAAAACCCCTGTCTCCCCTCCCCTTCACATATATCCCCTCTACTATCAAGAAAACTGAACAAGCCAAATTATTACAGAATACTACACAGAAATATCATGCTAACAGAATACTGCAGTCACACATGACAGGAATGGGAGTGCCCCCTGGTTAGAGAGAGCTCTAAGCCAGCTGGAAGCTAATGAAGCACTGCCTGGACTTTGCAGTCCCCAGTTATGTCTCTAGCAGGATATATATTTCAAATCTGATATATTCTAATCACAAAATAGAAATAAAATTATTTTTATCTACCTTTTGTCGTCTCTGGTTTCTGCTTTTATCTTCTTTTCACTCTTTTCCTTCCAGCGTCTGCTCTGTCTCTTCAATCCAGCATCTGCCCCTTCCAGAAACTGTCTCCCCCATCTCTCCTCTAGACCCCCCCCTTTGGTCTGGCATCCATCATCTTTCCTCTGATCCCTCATGGTCTGGCATCTTTCTCCTTTCATCTCTCTTTCCCTCCCCCCTGTGGTTTTTAGCATCTCTCTTCTCATTTCCTTTGCTCAGATCTGATATCTCTGTCTTCTTCCCTGTTCTCTGGCATCTAGCCCTCTTCCCTTTCCTTCTCTGGTCTTCCTTCATTTTCTGCCTCCGTCTAAATTAAATTCATTCTTACTCTGCAGTCCTCAGTTTCCCTCTTTTCATTGTGTCTACCCACAGCATGTCACCCCTTTCCTTCACCCCTCCACTATCTCACTAACTCTATCTTCTTCCCCCATCCAGATGTCCTTTTTCTTTATCCCTCCTTCCATCCAGTATGTGTTCTCTTTCTCCACTTCCATTCAGCATTTGTTCTCCCTTCTCCCCACTTCCATCATCTGCCCTCTTCTCTCTCCCCCTTCTCCCCACTTCCATCATCTGCCCCTTCTCTCTCTTTCTCCCCACTTCCATCATCTGCCCCTTCTCCCCACTTCCATCATCTGCCCCTTCTCTCTCTTTCCCCCCACTTCCATCATCTGCCCCCTTCTCTCAATCTCTCCATCCATCACAGGCCCATCTCTCTCCCTTCTTCTCACCTTTCTTTCCGGTTTTGGAAACAAGATTGGCAACGCCCCCCCTCCCCGCGATGACACTCAAAATCGGCAATGGGCCTCCTTCTCACCCGGCATCAACAGCACTTCAAATCGGCAACGCGATGCTCAGTCCAAAGCTTCCCTCTGACTCGAACTGCCTGGGCGGAAATAGGAAGCTGAGTCAGAGGGAAGCTTTGGGCTGAGCACCGTGTTGCCGATCTGAAGTGCTGTTGATGCCGGGGGTAGAAGGAGGCCTGTTTCTGATCTTGATTTGCGTCACGGGGGGGGGGGGGGGGGGGCTCCGATGCCGCTCATTGCCATTGCAGCCCAGACGTTGCCGATGGCTCCAATCCGATCTTGCTGGCCCTCTGTGAACCGGCAGGAATTTTCTGTGGACCAGGGGTTGAAGAACAGTGACCTAGACCAGTGTTTTTCAACCGCTGTTCCGCGGCACACTAGTGTGCCACGAGATGTTGCCTGGTGTGCCGCAGGGCCGCCATCAGGGCAGTACTACCAGTCCTGCATTCAGGGGCCCGGAGCTGACAGGGGGCCCGAGGCAGGGGCACCAGTAGCTCGCCAAGGCAAAGTGAGTCGATCACCCAGGACTCACTTTGTCTTGGCGATCTAATCTATCGAGCCGATAAGTCTTCTTCTCCCCGACGTCAATTCTGCAGTCGGAGAGGAAGTTCGGGCCAGCCAATCGCTGCCTGGCTGGGCGGAACTTCCTCTCCGATTGCAGAATTGACGTCAGGGAGAGCATGCGTCGGCATCGGCTTTGGGGCCTGTTATCCATTGGTGGGTCCTGTTCCCTGATGGCAGCGGCAGTGGCAGTGGCTTGGGGAACGGCAGGGAGAAAGAAAGAAAGGGGGCAGGCAGGGAAACAGAAGGAAAGAAGAGAAACAGAAAAAAAGAAAGAAAGGTCAGGGAGAGAGGAAGAAAAAGTTGGGGGAGGGAATGAGGTGTGGAGGAGAGAAAGCATACAGGCTGATAGAAGGGAAGAAAGATTGGATGCACAGTCAGAAGAAGAAAGTGCAACCAGAAATCACCAGACAAGGTAGGAAAAATGATTTTATTTTAAATTTAGCAAAGTGGAGGCAGTATTACCACAGTTTTCAAAGGAATTTCCCCAAATAACTTAATAGTTAACTGGGTAAATTCCCAGAGATGAAAACTTCCCTTCACTTACTATGCACAGTTCTGAATTTATATCTGCTGTCTATATTTTACAATATTGTCACCTTTTACTAAACCGCAATAGTGGTTTTTAGCGCAGGGAGCCTATGAGCGTCAAGAGCAGCGCTGGGCATTCAGCGCAGCTCCCTGCGCTAAAAACTGCTATTGTGGTTTAATAAAAAGGATGGAGGGTATATTTGTCTATTTTTGTATGCTATAAAAACCAAATACAGAGAGAGACTGAGAGCTGTTGATGAAGAGCTACGTGTGTGTCTTTCTTCGATTCCAGCCAGAATATCAGCTTTGTGTTCAGCCAAACAGGCCCAGGTTTCGCACTGAATAAAGTATTTTATAATTTTTCACTATTCTGTTTACTTAATATTTCATAATAAAGTAATTATAAAATACTTTCTTTGTGTTTATTTGATTCCTATTCAAGAGAATTACTTTATATATAGTCAATATAGGCACAGAGTTAAATTTTTTAACATTTTCTAATGGTGGTGTGCCTCATGATTTTTTTCATGAAACAAGTGTGCCTTTGCCCAAAAAAGGTTGAAAAACACTGACCTAGACAATACCTGGGACATACCTAGACAATCTAGGCATAACCACCAATAGTTATGCGGATGACATTACAATTTTCATACCTTTTGATCAACCAAAGACTGCCATGACAAACACACTACACCGAACACTAGAAACTGTAGCGACCTGGATAAAGGATCACAAACTGAAACTCAGCCCAAACAAAACTAAATTCATCCTCCTCGAAAATGACAAAGTCCTAACTACAACCAACATAGAAATCAACTCAATCAACTACCCCATTCAAACCACCCTAAAAATACTAGGAATGACTACAGACAGATGCTGCACCATGCAACCACAAATAAATAAAGCAATCCAAAAATCTTTCGCAGTCATGAGAAACCTAAGGCAAATCCAAAAATTATTTCAAAGAACACAATTCCAGCTCATAGTACAATCCCTAATACTAGGTCTACTAGATTACTGCAACATCTTCTACCTCCCCTGCCCTGCTACAATGACCAAACAACTACAAACAATCCAAAATACAGCTCTGAGACTCATCTACTCATTGAGGAAACACGACCATATTACAGAAGCATACATCAACTCACACTGGCTACCAATCCAAGAGAGAATACTATTTAAATTCTACTGTATGCTATTTAAAACCTTAAATGGAAACAGCCCAACCTACCTGAACAACCGCCTCATCCAAACTACCTCATAGAAAAACACCCCCCCCATTCACACACCCCTCAATCAAAGAAGTTAAACGGAAGAAACTATACGATGGCCTCCTAGCCACCCAAGCAGCAAAACTAGATAACTAGATCTCCAATTTACTGTTAATTACCCCAGACAACAAGATGTTCAGAAAAAAAATAAAAAACTATACTCTTCAAGAAATTCCTGAAACAGCTCTAACATCACAAATATCTTCCTCCCTCCTTCTTCTTGCTACACAGCTACTACCTGATCTACTCTTTACCTTCTCTAGAAACGACCAATGATCTTCCATTGTAACCCACCATTTATAATTCTTCTGTAATCCGCCTTGAAGCGCAAGGTAATGGCGGAATAGAAATCTCTAATGTAATGTAATGTAATGTAATGTAAATTGTTATGGTTGTTAATTTGAGCTCTTATTTATTTAATTCTTCTCTCTGACGGAAGCTGACTTTGTGAAGATGTAGGGACCAAAAATATCAAAGGTTGAGGCAAGTTTCACCATAATTTTGGGGAGCAAACTTTCCAATCATGGTCCTCCCCCTCACCTGAGAAGATGGTGGCTAGCAAATGAGGCCCCTTGCCAACTGATCCAGTTATGAAAGACCTGTGTGGTCTTAAGAATCTTAACTATAATAAATTGTAAGGAAATGTGTAAAATTAAACAGGAAATATTAGATCTCTCAGTTGCTGTACAGACATTTCACTTATGCCTGGAAAAGAATAAAACAGGCAGAACAGTGGTCAGAGACCACCACATCCATATGGAAGCTTATCTAGAAATTAGAGCAGCTGGAATAGAATGTAGCTGACATTGTGAGCTGAAATTGTAAAAATAATGGGTATTTTGGGCCTCTGAGAAGGCACAGAGGGCTTTCCTTAAACGGTGGCTTCCATAGTTGCTAAATATTGATTTTGAGAAAGAGCTAGAAATGGAATGTGCACATTTAAAGCCCTGCTAGCAAAGTAAAGATGTATAGTTTTCCAGGCCTACAGTAGATCAATATTCACAGGCATTATAAATTCTCACATAACACAGGCATTATAAATTCTCACATAACACAGCTTCCTCCAACATGATGGGGGAAGAAAAAAAAGCTTATCATCCCTAACATCTCCCAAGATGGTCATGCAGTGAAAGAAGATCCTGGTGATGAAAGTCCAATTGAAAGGCTGATTGGGAGCAATTTGAATTACTCTATCCTGCATGGATGAAAATTATTTGCCACAATTTCACCAGGATGCTTGACTCATCAGAGTAACATCAAACATTTTTGGATGACATTAAACAGATGATCTTAAGAAGAGGAGAGCCTAATTCTCTTTAAATCTTCTCTTTTGTCTTTCAGGGTTTTTTTCTCCTTCACTTCCCTATTTCCCCTTCCTTCCCCCTCCTTCCCTTCTTGTTCCTTTACTTGATGTTAGAGTGATTGTTATTACAATAGGAGTGGACTCCTTGCCCTGATTCCAGACCAGTCTCCCCAGCAAATGTTTTTCAGACCTATTAGTTTTTTTGACCTATTAAATACTGCGTATCCAGGTTGTATTTTTCACTTGGTGTGACATGGGAGGGGACCTCCAGATTATTGTACCTCTCAGGTCAACAATCTGCTAATGCTGCTAAGGCTAGACCTATCTGCAAAAGCTAACCATTATAGTTTATACATCGTTTGCCTAAATATTAATGGAGTCTGGCCCTTCCATTACATTCTTACAGGAAATACATTTTTTATTGAATCTTTAAAGCTTTAAGCTGGATGATTTAAGTATACTGTATTATACACCAGTTTGGCGCCTTTTTAAGGCTTTTACATTTGTGATTCCTTCACACTTGAGTTGCCATTTGTATCACGAAAGCTTCAATACATTCACTTTTTGTGTACTGATACATCAGAACATTTGACTCCTGATGCAGGCCTGTTGGCCAAAAAATTACTCGTGTCGAGTTATTTATGCTTTTATTACAGTGCTGTCCAATAAAGTCTGACTGGTAATTGTTTCCAAGTTTCTGCTGGCCCGCTGTCCACTCCATTTCTGTTGTTAGGATATTGTACTCTACATCACAAGACTATAGTTTCTTCTTCTCTTCCCACCAACTATTAAGTGAATAGATTGCTTCTTGGTTACTAGTACATAATTTTCAACTGTTACTGATGCCAAAATGCATCCTATTTTAATCTGAACAAGCTTCCATATCATTTACTATAGTTTGGGGGTTTTTTGGGAGGGGAAGCAAATAGAGTGGAAGAATCTGCTGCAAATCTTCTGAAATTCATTTAACTCTTCTTTCAGATAAATGCTGATCCCTCAATATAATACAATAAAAAACAAAGTCAAATTAAGCGGAGAAGTGATTAGCTACATTGTGCACAAAAATGAGAGAGAAAACCAAAGGCAGATACACTTATCTTTGTAACTACTATAGTGCAACAATTTTGGGATTTCTATCATGATCTAAATAAATTCAAAATTGTGGCAATACACTTCAAGCCACTCCCTTTTGTAAGTAAACTCAAACTCTGAGCCATCTCTAACAAAAAATGTCTTCCTTCAATTTAGGATCAAATTTAAGATTCTGATGTTGGCACATAGAGCATTATTTCAGCTACAGCCTTCATATCTTTCTAACTTGGTGTTATTTTATGCCCCATTTATTACGATCTTTAAATGACAATAGGATAGTTGTTCCTCATATCTCGAAGACATATCTTGTGTCAACTAGAGATTGCATATTCTTTTATTCTGCAGCTATGGAATAACTTGCCCATAGACTTGAGAAAAAAAGAATCATATATAAATTTTAAAAGCACATGTAATGATTAATTTCTGTTATGGAAATTTTTAGTTGTGTGTATTAGTTATGGTTTATTGAGATTTGATTGTTTTATTATTATAATTGTTATTATTGAGATGTTGGTTGTTATAGTATTTTATGAAAAAAATAACTTTTGCTCTTATTCCTTTCCTATTTTTAAATGGAGTTCTTTTCTTAATGAATGTGAACTATACATTGTAAACCACTTGATCCTTTTTAGGCTGTTGTGCGGTATATAAAGTTTTTAATAAATATAAACAAACATATTAATACGTAATCATTCAGATAGCAATAGAATCTCTTCAATCACATAAAGCTCCTAAACCAAGTGGCCTGACATTTTAATTTTACTGAGTCTTCCTCAAATCTTTCTTCATACTTCTTGTAACACTATAGATCCTTTTGAGCAGAAGGGTTTTGCATAAGTTACTCTAAAGATGCTATAGAAGTTAGGGGTATGATCAGCCTTCTTTCTTAATATGTACTAAAAGATTTATACTGCTTTATAGTTGGGTATGATAATGTCTTTGCTAATCCATTATGACCAACTGGGCTTTCTTAAAGAAAGGAATATTGAGTCTTCCATCATGTTATTCACTTAGCTGGAGCCTCCCCACATCTGTGACTACAATATTGCTAGATACAGAGGTCTTGATCAAGTGAAATGGGACTTCCTATTTCAGATTATGGAATGAATTGGCTATTCCCCTGTTTTTGTATATGTATCCTTCTATGGAAATATCCTATCAGATTCATTTATCCTTCAAAGGGAACTAGGCAAAGGTACCCTCTTTCCTTATTAATAGTTTAGTTCTAGAATCCCTGTTTTTCATGATCACCCAGGTATCACTGGAGTAAAGTTGTGGGTGGAATATAAATTATTAGCATAAACAATCTTTTCCTTTATTATTTTATATCAAGCTACTCCTCCCATGTGGGATATAAAGTTAACTGATGTAAGACTAAAACTCTGCCCCTAAATATTCACATGCATAAAGACCTGGTTAAAGACTTAAATTGGACCTTGAAAGGACTAGGCATTCAATTTTATGATTATATTGATTTGACCCTTAAGAAGAATATAGAATATACACTGGAATCTACCAAAGACTCTACTTTCAAATGGTCCCCGCTTTAACTTTTATGGAGGGGTTGACTCAAATCTATAAAAATGGTAATTGCCCCTGGAATTAATACTTGAGTTATTCATGTTCTTTTTTACCAGAAATTTTATACCAACAATAATAATAATAATTTTATTTTTATATACCGCCTAACCAAAAAATGGTTCTAGGCGGTTTACAACAAATAAGCACAAGTCATACAGTGGAGAGTAATTTTAAAAGGAAAAAAACAATTCAAAACAAAATACAATAAATAAGAATTGGACCTACAGTAGAAAATATGATTTAAAAGAAAAATGCAATTTAAAAGAATGGCTCTAAGCAGATTACAACAAATAAGAACCGACCATACAGTAAAAATACAATTTAAAAGAAGATACATTGCATGACGGAAGCATAGAATTATTAAACGAAACAACCAGTTAGGATACAAATTTTTCAAACAGTTGAGACTTCAATAGTTTTCTAAAATCAAGATAAGAAGAGGATCCTAGCATAATTTTACCAAACCAATCATTATCATACCTAACCAGAAAGCAGTATAAATCTGAGTGGAGAGGCTTTGGGCTTGAAAAAGAACCAGAAAAGAATACAGAATAGGTTCGATCAGCATGAAACCATTGAAGAGCTTTATCATTGATATGTAAATCTTTCAGATGGTTCATTAAAATGCTGGTGATCCACCAAGTCAAAAGCAGCAGACATATCCAGTGAAAAGAGTACATCATCTCATTTACTTACATAGGGAGTCTTTTACTAAGGTGCACTAGCTGATTTAGCACGCGCTAAATGCTAATGCATCCATAGAATATAATGGGCGTGTTAGAATTTAACGCACACTAAATCAGCTAGCGTGCCTTAGTAAGACCCCCAGAAAACATGCTTAGTTGAATGATGTGGATGGAAACCTATTTGGCATGGATGGAGTGCATTAGTATAGTGAAGAAAATCAAAAGGTTGTGCAGCTACTATATTTTCAGTATTTTTAGAAAGAAATGGTAAAAAAAAAATCGACCTATAGTTAGTTTGAAATCACACTGAGGTCAGAATTTGAGACCTTAAACAAGGAGTTAACTACAGCATGCATCCAAGTAGATGGAAATATAGCAAAAGTAAATACTGGTTCCCTCACTTTAAGGCTTAATTTCAAAATTTTGTTCCTTACTTTCTAGGGTCAAAAACATCTAGCATCATAATTCACTCTCCCTTTCCTAGCTTGCATCCAACATGACACCACTGGAGATGGGGCTCATTTTCAAAGCACTTAGACACACAAAGTACCATAATAACCACAAAGTACCATAACTTTTAGTTACTTTGGAATCTGTGGAATTCCCTCTCTCATCTTAGTACTGAATCCACGTAACATACTAAAAACAAACAAACTTCAAAGCATGGTTACTCCAGCTAGCCTTTGGCTGGATATCACTCTGCCTCTTACAGCCACAGCAGCTTTCCATTTGTGTCCTCTCTCCCCTATTTCCCCCTTTCTTTCTTTTGCTTGCTTTATCCTTTTGATTTGCCATTTTCCTTTTTTAACCTTTTTTTAAATTTTATTTTTAAGATTTTGTATAACACTTGAAAGAAAATTCAGAGCTGCAAAAAAAAAAAAAAAAGGAAAAATTTAAGGCAAATCTTAAATCAGGAAATTATAAAAAAGGACTCTGAAGAAAGTCATTAAATCAAAGGAGTAGAGTAGTAAAATAGGAATATCATAAACAAGGAAAAACTGAAACAAAGAAAAAAGTTCTCAGTATGATTAGCTTTCAGGTGCAACTTTCAATTTCCAAAAGGCTTTACAAGGGCCCAATACTATCGAGGACTAGATTAGCTCATGAGATTTATCCCAAATTAAAAATGACAATTGAGATGGCTCAAAACACCCGTATTTAACATTATGATAATAAATTATACATCTACATGGCTTGGGCAGGTAAGCAGGAGGCAGGAGAGGAGGAGAGAAAAGCGAAAGCAGAGAAGAGAACAGGAGAGGAGAAGAAGGAGCAAGAGAGGGCAGGAGAGAGCAAAGGGCAGCGGTGAGAGGTACCCACCCCCCAATGTCATCCACCGGGAACTCCCCCTTAAAAGGGGAGGGGCCAACGGCGCTAAGTTAACAGGCTTGGGCAGGCGAGCAGAAGGCAGGAGAGGAGACGGAGAGAAAAGAACAGGAGAGGGGAAGAAGGAGCAAGAGAAGGCAGGAGAGAGCAAGGGGCAGCGGCGAGAGGTAGCTTTGTCCACCCCCGTCATCCATCAGAGCTCCCCCTTAAAAGGGGAGAAGCCAACAGCACTCAGCTGTTCGGCACGCATCAAAGGTGAGTATTAAAGGTGCTTGCCTTAGTGAGAGTGTCTTGGCGAAGGGCCTTAAGAATGGACGAGCACTGCAAAGAAGAAACACTAGGGAAGGACACCTACACAGGCAAGTACCACAAGGGCAACAGGACAGACAAGAAGTAAATAAACAAACACATTAGTAGCAGAGGGCAATCGCAGCAGACACAGAGGACACACATAAGCAATGGGGGTAGCAGGTTTAAAATCAAGAGAATGACTTCACAGTAACACCAAGGATGCTACACAGATTCCTACACAAGGAGAAGCCACTTCAGACAAAGTGTGAGATGGCATATAGGGAAACAGGGAGAAGCCACTTCAGACGGCAGACCAGGGCCGCCATCAGGGCAGTACTACCAGTCCTGCATTCAGAGGCCCGGAAGTGACAGGGGGCCTGGGCTCCCCCAGGGTCCTAGGCAGTGTTCCCTCTAAGGCAGCGGTCTCAAATACGCGGCCCGTGTGTGGCTCTCCAGGTTTTATTTGTGGCCCACGGTCTGGAGGCATCATTCTCTTCCTTTTGGAGCAGCAGCCGGCTCGTTCGTTCAAAGCCACGTGTTGGCGGCTCCTTGCGCTATCCACTCCTGCATCGGAAGCCTCTCTGATGTCACAACGTCAGAGAGGCTTCAGACGCAGGCGCGGATCTCGCAAGGTGCCGCCACCCGCGGCTTTGAACGAATGAGCCGGCCAGACACGCTGCTGCTCCAGTGGCGTACCAAGGGGGGAGGGGGGCGGTTAACTGTTCTCCTTAGCGTGCGGCTCGTCTAGAGCAGTGGTGCCCAACCTGCTTCCCTTCCCTTCTCACTGCTGCCATCGGGGATCAGGCCGGCACTGTGTCTTTGATCTCCCTGCTTCTCTTCCCTGCTGGACCGACCAACTCTTGCGGCGGCCCGACGTCAATTCTGACGTCGAGAGGACGTTCTGGCTAGCCAATCGCTGCCTGGCTGCCCGGAACGTCCTTTCCGACGTTAGAATCGACGTCGGGCGGTGAGAGTTGATCGGCCCCGTGCAGAAGAGAAGCAGGGGAGATTTCAGCCTGTTCCCGATTGCGGCAGCGGCAGCAGCCTATTCCGCGGCGGTGGTGGCATGGGGGAGGCAGGAAGGAAGAAAGAAAGGAGGTGTGTGTGGGGGGGGGGACAGGGAGCCAGAAAAAAAAAAAAAGCAAAAAATGGGGCACGGAGGAAGGAAGGAAGAAAGAAAGAAGGGGGGGGGCAGGGAACCAGAAACAAAGCAAAAAAATGGGGCACAGAATCAGAGAAAGACAGACATAGAGAAAGAAAGAAAAAGTTGGGGGAGGGAATGAGGTCTGGAGGAGAGAAAGCAAACAGGAGGCTGAAAGAAGGGAAGAAATATTGGATGCACAGTCAGAAGAATAAAGTGCAACCAGAGACTGATGAAATTACCAAACAAAGGTAGGAAAATGATTTTATTTTCAATTTAGTGATCAAAATGTGTCTGAATTTATATATGCTGTCTATATTTTGCACTATGGCCCCCTTTTACTAAATCGCAATAGTGTTTTTTAGTGCAGGGAGCCTATGAGCGTCGAGAACAGCGCTGGGCATTTAGCGCAGTTCCCTGTGCTAAAAACTGCTATTGTGGTTTAATAAAAAGGATGGGGGGTATATTTGTCTATTTTTGTATGGTTGTTACTGTGGTGACAATGCATAGAGTCATCTGCCTTGACCTCTTTGAAAAAAACCCAGAATAGGAATGATAATTAACATTTTCTCAGCATATAGTGTGCTTTGTGTTTTTTAATTTTATTTTTGGTAGATCATTTTGACTTGGTCATTTTAAAGTAGCTCGCAAGCCCAAAAAGTTTGGGCATCTCTGAGCTAGAGCGTTGAAACTGTGTATTTCTATTTTATCCCCCCTTTTACAAAACTGTGGAGCGTTTTTTTAGCGCCAGCCGTGGTGGTAGCAGCTTTGATGCTCAGAATTCTATGAGCATCAGGGCTGTTACCACCGTGGCTAAAATCCACTCTACAGTTTTGTAAAAAGGGGAGGGGTTAGTTTGCGAAGGTGTTTTCTGTGTTCCGTGTGTTTGAAAGACATGGTTTTCTGTTAGGATTGACGATGTAGGATTGATCTGTGCTGGTCTGGCTTATTTGGTTTTACAATGGGTGTATTGATGTACTGCTCACTGCAATATGTAAGATGCTGCCTTTTCCTAGGTACTCATGTGTGACGTGTGGTTTGTTACTAAAAATCATGTTTTTCTTACAGATGGGGGAGTGCCAAAAAATGATGGGTCCCGGGTGTTACATATGCTAGGTACGCCACTGTATGTAAAGATACCAGAAAGCTGTCGAAGCAAAAAACTTTAAGTAAATTGTTATTCTTCTAAGTTTTGAGTATTTAACCCTCCCACAATCTCACGGGCACTCGTTTCAAGTTTATTGAGATTTTGATTTAAACGCAATATCAAATATTTTCAATGAGTATAACAAAAATAAATTTGGGGAAATAAATAAAACCATTTGAACAATAAACATACAAACATATCTATAGATGATTAAAATTACATAAGGAGTACAAGGTTAAAGTACATTTGTTTAAAAATGCGTCCTCCGTGCCTGCTCATAAATTTGTGGAGTATGTAACTTGTCGCTCATGCATATTTTTTTTTGCACACACCTCATCAATCCTTAGAGGAAACATTGGTCCTAGGCCACCATAGCACAAATTCCTGTATTATGCTTCTGCTGTGCACAACAATAAACACTGCTGTCATACTTTTTTTTGTCCCCTGCCGATTTCCTGATAGCATCCCCCTGGACAAAAGTGGGGGAAAGGGGTGCGTGGGGGGGCCCAATAGGATTGCTCAGTAAGGGGCCCAGAAATTTCTGATGGCGGCCCTGCGGCAGACCGGCAAGTGGACAGCAATGGATGCAGCAGACAGAAGCAGGATGTTGAGCTACCTAGTTTTCTGCACTATTTGCCATGTTTGACTACCTCCCCTCTGGGAGGCAGTCTTATGTATGCACTCGATGCGAGGAACTGGAGGGCAGAATACTGGAACTAGAAGCACTTCGAGCAGTGGAGGAGGACAGAGAGGCAGAAAACTTAATGACGGAGGAAACCATTGAGGAAGAAGTCAGGGAGTTAGAGAAGTTCATCGAGAAGGCATACAGGGAGGCCGTGGAAAATCACCAACAATAGTGGAACTGCCAAGATACACCTACAGTGAGTGAGGAGCACCTGGAGGACAACCACAAGGACGTAATAGGTGACACAGCAGCAAGACCTGGAAACAGCGGAGGGAACCCACAGGAAGACGAGTCTGGTGCAAGCCAACGCCAGGATGAGGGAAGATGGAAGTGCAGAGGACATGGACCTATGGCTGGAGAGATGGACATACACCAGGGACATGGACCTGTGGCTAGAGAGACAAGAGAAGATAGAGAGGACAGCAATTGTCGTGGGGGACTCCATCATCATACAAGTCGCCAGCCACATAGGCAATGCAGTTATCATGGGCGACTTCAATTATCCGGGATAGACTGGAACCTAGGCACCTCCGGCTGTAGTAGGGAGACCACGTTCCTGGATGCTGTAGGCGATTGCTTCCTGGAACAGCTTATCAAGGAAAATACGAGAGGAAATGCAATTCTGGAATTAATTCTAAATGGACTACAAGGACCGGCGCAAGGTGTAGATGTAGAAGGGATGCTGGGAAACAGTGCTCACAATATGATCCACTTCAACCTGGACACAGGGGCAAAACATTGATCCAGAACAACGGCCATGGCACTGAACTTCCGTAAAGGAAATTATGAAGGGATGAAACTCATGGTGGGGAAGAAGATTAAGAAGAGAATAAGCACTGTAAAAACGCTAGAGCAAGCATGGTCCTGTTTTAAGGACACTGTCATGGAGGTGCAAAATCTATATATACCGTGTATCAACAAGGGATCCTAGAGGAAAAAGAACAAGGAACCAGCATGGCTCACTGTAGCATTGAAGGAAGCGATCAGAGACAAGAAGACTTCGTTTAAGGAATGGAAAAGGTAAAAAACAGATGAAAACTGGGAAAAGCATAAACAACATCAAAGCAGGTGCCATAAAGCGGTAAGAGGGGCCAAAAGAGACTACGAGGAAAAAATAGCCAAGGAGGCAAAAAAAATTTAAGCTGTTCTTTCGATATATTAAAGGGAAACGGCCCGCGAAGGAAGCGGTGACCATGGAATAAAGGGAGTACTAAAGGAGGACAAAGCCAATAAACTGAACATATTTTTGCATCTATATTTACCGAAGAGGATATACACAACATACCAGAAGCTGACAGGCTATACACAGGAAACAAAGACAGGAAACTGACAGGGTTGACGGTCAGTCTAGAAAGCACAGTTACTTACCGTAACAGGTGTTATCCAGGGACAGCAGGCAGATATTTTCTATATGTGGGTGACGTCACCGACTGAGCCCCCTAGCGGACATTTTCGCAAGCAGACTTGCTTGAAGACCTTCAAGCTTGCGATTGGCCCGTGCATGTGCACGTGCCCCTCCCACCCGGTCTAGGGCATGCGTCTCCTCAGCGTGTCCTCAGTTCAGATAACTAGCAAAGAAGCCAACCACAGGGAGGTGGGTGGGTTGCGAGAATATCTGCCTGCTGTCCCTGGATAACACCTGTTACGGTAAGTAACTGTGCTTTATCCCAGGACAAGCAGGCAGCATATTCTCTACATGTGGGAGTCCTCCAAGCTAACCAAAATGGGATGGAGGGAGAGTTGGCAATTTAGGAAAACAGATTTTGCAAAACAGACTGGCCAAAATGGCCATCACGCCTGGAGAAAGTATCCAGACAGTAGTGCGAGATAAACGTATGAACCGAGGACCAAGTGGCAGCCTTACAGATTTCCTCAAGTGAAGTCGAGCGGAGGGAGAGACCAGCCTAAGCGTAACAAAAAGAGATATAAGCGGCCAACCAGTTAGAAATGGTCCGCTTAGAAACAGAAAGACCCAAGCAATTAGGATCGAAAGAGATGAACAGCTGGGGAGCAGTACGATGAGGAGCGGTGCATTTCAAGTAGAAGGTTAGCGCACGCTTACAATCAAGAGAATGCAGAGCCACCTCTCCAGGATGAGAATGGGGCTTCGGGAAAAACACAGGGAGAACAGTGGATTGGTTGATGTGAAACTCAGAAACAACCTTAGGCAAGAACTTAAGATGGGTACGGAGCACCATCTTATCATGATGGAAGACAGTGAAAGGAGGGTCCGCTACCAAGGCTTGAAGCTCACTGATCCAACTGGCAGAAGTGAGAGCAATAAGAAACACAACCTTCCAAGTAAGATACTTCAAGTGAGCCAGCTCTAGCTGCTCAAACGGGGGTTTCATTAAGCGAGCAAGGACCACGTTAAGATCCCAAACCACAGGAGGAGGTTTAAGGGGCAGATGAACGTGGAAAAGGCCTTTCATGAAGCGGGAAACCACAGGATGAACAGAGAAAGGCTTCCCGTCAATCAGCTGATGAAAAGCAGCAATGGCACTAAGGTGGACTTGAACCGAGGAGGATTTGAGCCCAGCGCCAGACAAGTGTAACAGATAGTCAAGGACAGCAGACAAGGAGGCAGACAATGGCTCCTGCTGTCGAGTAGCACACCAGGAAGAGAAATGGGTCTACTTCTGATGGTAACATTGGCGAGTGGACTCCTTCCAAGATGCCTCCAGGACGTCCAGCACAGGCTGTGAGAACCGAAACGAAGGCATTAAGTCTCGAGGAACCAAGCCATTAAGTGCAGAGACTGAAGGTTGGGATGAAGCAGAGAACCTCGACTCTGCATAAGCAGAGAAGGAAAAACAGGCAGAAGAGGCTCCCGGGAACTGAGTTGCAACAGAAGGGAGAACCACGGTTGTCGGGGCCACAGAGGAGTTATCAGGATCATGGTGGCACTCATGGACTTGAGCCTGACGAGAGTCTTCAGAATCGGAAGGAATGGAGGGAACGCAACTCTATAGCCAAGTCTGAGAATACCCAAACCTAGGTGTCACAGAAAGCATGAGTTTATGCTTAAATAATAAATTAAAAATCCTATCATGGCCTGATTCTAATAAAACTGAAACAAAGTTGCCAAATTAGTGGTTAATCCTTTATCATTAAGACATTCCAAACTGTCAGCAGATAATGTAGAGTCTTCCAAATACTTCTGCTGAATTCTGAGAAGGTGAGATTGGAATAAAAAACAATTGCTAATCTGAGGAAAATCCTTTTATTTAATTAGTTTTCTATCATGCTTTCCCCAAAGAGCTCAGAACAGATTACAGGTTAAACATACATATATGTGTGTCTCCTATGAGAAAAAAATTAGAAAATCATAGGCGACATACATGGTACTTTATTCAAAGCAGTTGAGAGTCGAGCACTTTCCCTGAAGAAGCTATTAGAGTGTTACGGTTTTGGCCTCGGTTGGGGAGTGAAAATAAGTGCTTGGTTATTGTTTGAAATGTTGCTGCATGTGCCATAATATAATTTTTATGCATGTTTAAATATTATCATGACTAAAAGCAAGCATGATTTAAATACCACTGTTATTGAGAGCAAGCATTACAAACAAGAAAAAAAGTAAAAAAATATATATGTAGTCTTTAAAGATTCAATAACAGAGGTTTTTTGACCAATGATAATATCTCTAAATCCAGAAACATAGGTGTCTTTCAAGTAAATTGACACTGGTTTTTTAATGTCTTTTCCCTGTTTAGAAAAATTACACTATCCAACATATACACTGTATTTGCACTAGTGTTACCATTTGGGAGTGGACTGAATACAGATGTTTAGTCTTTGGCTGGTATATTTAACATATTTATCAAAAACAACCTTTAGTAGTATGCCTATTAGTCTTAGAAATTTAACAAAATGGAAATGTTTGCATGAGCAAGCTCTTCCATATTTTCCAACTTCCTAGATATAGCATAATCATATTATCCTTGATAATTGCAGAATCTGATGATTCATATTTATTTTGTTTCAATCCTAATCCTTCATATTTTTTTTTTCTCCAGAGCAGATATTTTTAATACTTTAATCACTGACAGATATTGACGAAGAACTTATCTAAGATACAAATGGCTTGAGCTGGTGAGATAGCACTTTACCTAAAGAATCAATTACCGTCAATAGAGACTTTGATTCTGGTTTCAATTTTTTCTTCCAGTTTATGAATTATTTAAAATTTTATTCCATTGTTTTTACCGCTATTGTTTTTATTTTATTAATTGAATTTCCCTCAATTCTATTGTTTAACAGTTCCTCCCTTTCATTCCTTTTTACATATTACTTTAATTAATTTACATAGATGGTGCTCCTATCTGTAAAGTTAAGAATTTCTTTGAAATATTCTACATGCTTCTCTCCTCTCCACTCCTTCCTTCCCTCATTAGTCCTCCCTACCCTCTTCTAGCCCCTTCCTCTGTAATGTCGCCTAGAGCTTGTATAGGTATGTGTGAAGCACAAATGGAAGAAATAAAATAAATAAATAAATAAAGACTCCACGATAACAACAAACGGTCTTTCTAAGAAAAAAGCTCCTAAGTTCTGAACAGAGAGTTCCTCCTGTTTTAGATTCTGTTCAAGAGCCAGCAGTCACACCCAAAATAATTGCAACTACAATACAAAATAGAACCAAATTTTTGTTCTCCTGGGTTAAAAGCTGTGTGTTTTCCCATCAGCATGGGCTATTCATGTCATCATTTTCCCACTGAGAAAAAGCCTCTGATGGGGAATAGGGTACCCCTCTAACCTCTAGGTTCAAGATGATTTCAATGCCTGGGAGGATGCCACCTTTCCTGTCGGAGGTATTTTCTCCAGCAACTACCACTCAAGAGGACTGGTTGTGTCTATGCTGTGGACCACAAATCTGGTAACAGGACCTATTATGAGTCTGACCAAGACAGATATCCTTAAAAAAAGCGTGACAGAAATATGCATACAGAAGAGTTATTCATTAAGAATATCATGGTCTGTTGGCAGCCTTCAAGGACTAGAAGTGAATACCACTAGTATGTTATGTAGATCAGTGAAACTCTTTTTAAATGCATTTTGAATTGTATTTTAGACACAGAAAATGAAATGCCTGTGTGAAATATTCTGCAAAACGTTTATGTTAGTACTACTATATAAAATAATCCTACTAAAATAGAGGTCTACAAAAATTTTGGGCTCAGGGCCACACTAGTCCTTTCAGGTCACTGGAAGGGTCAGGGAGGGAGCCCATGGAAATTACAACCACCAAAAATTCTCTCCTCTTATATAGCATCCTGTGACTCTGTTTCTTTGCTATGGAAAGGCAGAGAGAGAAATACCAGAACAGTACAGAGTAATGTACTACTTCCCTTCCATTAGATCTGTTGTCTTAGTAAAGATTTCCCAAGAAATGGAGCTTATTATAGAGAAGTTTGGGTTTTGAAGTTCTTTAAAAATTGTTTCAAGAAGCATATGCAGTGTAGATCATCAGATAATTTCTAATCTTCACATAAAAATTAATATTGCACCACTTTGCAGCTGAACACTGAAATATGTCATTTATGGGTTCTTTTATACTTTATTAATATATTTCTGAACCAAACTGCCTTTAAACTCTTCTTTACTGATCCAACCTGAATGTTCTTATGAATAAATATCATTTGTTTATAAAACATTTATTTTTATTACTGAAGAAACAGACCATAGGGCAAGAATATCTGCAACCAAAGCTTCTCTAGTAGGCAAGCTATAAAAAAGAGGGGGCATGAGGTATGGGGCTTGGAAAAGTACTTTTTGATTTGGACTTAGGTGCTCTAGAAAAGTGAGGGCCACATTTCCCACAATGCTCAGCTTGTACACTGGAAAAAAGTCACTGCATCGAGCCACAAGTAACCTCCATACAGGAAAACAAAACAGGCTAAGGAAAGTCTGTAAACTGGTTTTGGCTTATGGGGGTAGTTTAGAAGCCTCTATACTAAAAGGCTTCTTTAGGCACATTTTACATGAATAGCCACAAACAGTACTAAAAAAAAAAAATAACTTAGTATTTATAGCACCTAATATTTTTCTATCCATTACAAATTGAAATTTAATACATTTTAATTATATCTGAAAAGGGTGATCAAAACATGTAATGGAAATATTTTTGAAAAAAGATTTAACGCATCACTGTTTCATCTTATCCCTATAACCCTTTAAAATTTAGATTTTGTGCCCATGCTCAATCCAACATACCAAATCAAACTTCAAACTTGTACAGTATTTTGTATTTGAAAAAAGTCTCATTTCCATATTTGTACATGTACACAAATATAAAATAAATGAATTATGATAGGGTTGCATGTATAAAGCTGCAAATGAGGAATTGTTTAATGTAGAGCTGCATCCTAAAGAATGTTTTGGATAGTTAATCCCAGGGAAGATATCTGTCCAATGATAAGTTAAAGACTGGATTGAATCCAAATGTTTTTGAGTTCTATTTAGCATCAACAGTTCAGGATTTATCCTCAATGTATGACAGATGGTTTGGTGCTTGTCCCTCTGAGAAAGTAATGACACAGCTGGTCCTGAAGGAGGATCACCTGGTGTTTACAGATCCAGATAATGCCAGGCAATTTCAAATCATCTGTTGTTGATGAAAAAATATGAAAGCTGGTCAAAGACCAATTTCACGAGTTCTCAATTGATTCTTTAGGGTTAGACTCTTACCAGTCAAGATTTCATAAGGTATATGGAATGCAGACACTGCTAGTGTCCTCAACAGATCTTCTGCTTTGTTGGTTGGATTCAGGTGATACATTGTTTTGAGGTTTGTTTGGGTTTTGGGGTTTTTTTTTTACCTCCCCTCAGTGTTCGCTATGGTAAACCTTGAGATTTTCTTGGAACTTTTGCAGGCCTTAGATTGTGGTAGTGTGGTATTGGATCGGTTTATGTCATTCCTTAGTTGATAATGCAACAGATTAAAATACTACTAATCATTTCTAAAGCACTACTAGACATATGCAGTGCTGTACATCAAAACATAGGAGACAGCCCCTTCTCAAAAGAGCTTACAATCTAGTCAAGACAGACAAACTAGACAAGAAGGAGCATCAATACACAGTGCTCAGATGGGGGAATTACAGAGGGAATGATAATTGGTGCTTAGCTGGTGGGGAATTACAGAGGGAAGACAGATATTTATGCTTAGAAGATGGGTTGATTTTGAATTGAAAGCATCTTCAAAAATGTGGGCTTCAAGTCTGGATTTGAATATTGCCAGAGACAGAACTTGACGTACCGAGCCTGGCAGTTTGGAGATAGGAGGTTTCTGATCAGTATCCAGTGGAGGTAGGATTGCCACATGATCAGTGTTTTCTCCACTTCTCTAATATATTTTTGCATTCTGCATGCAAATTATTAAGAACATGCCTTGATATGTGAACTACATGCTAATAATATACAACTTTAATCAAAAGTCACCAGTCCTAGTTTTTT
The DNA here is from genome assembly GCF_902459505.1 of Geotrypetes seraphini. Taxonomy (NCBI): domain Eukaryota; kingdom Metazoa; phylum Chordata; class Amphibia; order Gymnophiona; family Dermophiidae; genus Geotrypetes; species Geotrypetes seraphini. The sequence goes on from NC_047092.1 coordinate 126,558,262, forward strand.
CTATATAAATCTTTCCTCATACAATATGTGTATCTGGTATATTTAATACATCGTTTTAAAATTTTTGTGTATATCTCACATTTAAACTTTATTATTATTTTATTTTCATTTACCTTTCTATTATTAGAAGCCCTCAGAAGCAGCTCTTATACAGGATATGTTTTGCCTGTTGAGATATTATTTAGCCGCAAGCTTCCTCATCAGCTTCAACTTTATTATAACCAAAACTTTTTTTCTTTTTCTAATAGCACTTGAAAACTTATTTTATTTTAACTTAGCTTAATGTGCCTTTCATAAGCTCGCTGCAAAATCCAATGCCGACATGCATGTTTTGCTATCCGCGTCAGGGCAGAGTTTATCTGCAACGAAGAATCAAGGCAAAATAAATTCTATTTATCAGATAAGTATAGTCAATTAAAACCATCTTTCTACTTCTTTCAAAGGTAAACTTTTACTTTATTTTCTGCATATTTACTTGCATGCATATATTCAGCAAAAAGATGCTTTAGTATCTAAAGCCTCAACAGCTCCCTATTTATCTATGATCTCATTACGTATAAACATTTACATAACATAGTGATCTATCACTGGTTCTGCTACATTAAAGACATTCAATCCAGTTCAGTGTTTAGTCCATTCGGCTCTAGTGATTTCAATAAAAAAAATCCAGCGCTGTTCTTTATAGTTTAATAAAGATGCATTGGTCCCCTCCCTCTCACCCTGTAACAATTTCTTCCAAAATTCTCCATTTGAAATCAGAAATAGTGTGAGCAACTTGTTCTCAATGGGCAACCATAGGGGGTAAAGCTTTTTTATTCTTCAATCTGGCCAATTTTAGCTGTTCATGAGGAATTAATGTCTTATTCGATTTTTGCCTCTAAAAGAGGGAAAACCATTGGCGAAATGCTTACTTATAAACAAATGGATTATCCTGTGGATTCAATATCTATATACTAAGTGTGGGGCTTGTCAATGGTGTGATTTCTCCATTGAAGGGCCATTTTGGATGCCCCCTCTAGTGACCGTATGATCTGGTCCAGAACTAACATATCTTGTTTGTCGAAATGTGTAATATATGTTATAATATGCACATGCAACAAGTTACCGTATATACTCGAATATAGGATGAGATTTTTGGGTCTCGTCCTATATTCGGGTCATCACCCAGTGACTATCCAACACCCTCCCGGACTTGCTACAGGCCTGCCATTAGACCAGGACAGAAGGGATCCCTCCCGTCCCAGCTGATACTAACAATTACCAAGCCCCTCCTCCTCCTCCTCCCTCCCTCTGTCGCATACCTTTTCCTTGGTGGTCCAGCAATGTATCCCGTGCTGAACCGCTCCTGCTGATCTCATGGTCAGCAGCGCATCCGGGCTGGCACGCAGGAGTGAGCTTTTGAGCTCCCACCCAATCATACACCGCTCCCTGAAAGGCTGCTGCCAGTAATCAGGGAGCAGCGCAGGGCCGGGTGGGAGCTTGAAAAGCTCACTCCTGCATGCTAGCCTGGGTGTGCTGCTGGCTGTGAGATCAGCAGGAGGGGTTCAGGGTGGGATACACTGCTGGACTATCAGGAAACAGGTATGCCATGGAGGGAGGGAAGGATGGATGGAAGGAGGAGGAGGGGAGTACAACACAGTTACTTACCGTAACAGGTGTTATCCAGGGACAGCAGGCAGATATTCTCACGTATGGGTGACGTCCCCGACGGAGCCCCGGTAGGAACCACTTTAACAGTGCATCGCCACTTTAAGACTTTAGAAAGTTTGCGATAGCCCGAACCGCACATGCGTGAGTGCCTTCCCGCCCGATGTAGGGTGCACGGTCCCTCAGTTAAAATAAGACAGCTAAGAAGCCCGGGGAGGTGGGTAGGTTGTGAGAATATCTGCCTGTTGTCCCTGGATAACACCTGTTACAGTAAGTAACTGTGTTTTATCCCAGGGCAAGCAGGCAGCATATTCTCACATATGGGTGACCTCCAAGCTAACAGAAATAGGATGGTGGAAAGTTGGCCTTTAGGAAAATAAATTTTGTAATACAGCTTGGCCGAAGTGCCCATCCCATCTAGAGAATGACTCCAGAGAGTAGTGAGAAGTGAAGGTATGAACTGAGGACCAGGTGGCAGCTTTACAGATTTCCTCAATGGGAGTGGATCTCAGGAAAGCCACAGAAGCTGCCATAGCTCGAATTTTGTGGGCTGTGACACGACTCTCCAGTGCCAGTCCAGTCTGAGCATAACAGAACGAGATGTAGGCAGTCAGCCAGTTGGAAATCATTCTCTTGGAAACAGCATGCCCCAACTTGTTTGGATCAAATGAGATGAATAGCTGGGGAGAAGTTCAGTGAGGCTTTGTCCGGTCAATGTAATAGGCAAAAGCTCGATTACAGTCCAAAGTATGGAGAGCAGTTTCTCCCACATGAGAATGAGGCTTAGGAAAAAGCACTGGCAGAACAATCGATTGATTGAGATGAAATTCAGTGACAACTTTTGGAAGGAACTTTGGATTTGTACATAGCACTACCTTGTCATGATGAAAAACTGTGAAGGGTGGATCTGCTACTAAGGCTTGCAATTCACTGACCATCCTGGCAGAGGTTAGAACAATAAGAAAGACCACTTTCCAGGTGAGAAACTTGAGATGAGCTATGGTCATTGGTTTAAATGGAGGCTTCATCAAACTGGAAAGAACCACAGTAAGGTCCCAGATGACAGTTGGAGGTTTGAGAGGTGGTTTAACATTGAAAAGTCCCTTCATGAATCTGGATGAGCAGGTACGTGATAAGCAGTAATAGCACTGAGATGACTAATGGATGTGGATTTAAGCCCAGAGTCTGACAGAGAGAGAAGATAATCCAACACCAACTCCACTGCCAAGGAAGTTGGGTTGTGATGATGAAGAAAACACCAGGAAGAAAACCTAGCCCACTTTGGTTGGTAACATTGTTGAGTGGCAGGTTTCTTGGAGGCATCAATAATGTGACATACAGGCTGAGAGAGATGTAATTCAGAAGAACTCAGCCCAAGAGAAACCAAGCTGTCAGGTGCAAGGATTGCAGGTTGGGATGGAGAAGTGACTTTTGATTCTGAGTAAGCAGAGTAGGAAATAGTGGAAGAGGTATTGGTTCCCTGGAGTTGAGATGAAGTAGAAGGGAGAACCAATGTTGCCTGGGCCACTTTGGAGCAATGAGAATCATGGTGGCTGCTTCTCTCTTGAGTATGAACAGAGTTCTCAACATGAGAGGAATTTGAGGGAATGCATATAGAAACAGGCCCGTCCAATCCAGGAGAAAGGCATCTGCTTCCAGATGGAGAGGAGAGTAAAGCCTGGAGCAAAACTGGGGCAACTGGTGGTTGTGAGGAGCCGCAAACAAGTCCACTTGAGGTGTGCCCCATTGAGTAAAGATTGACTGAAGAGTTGCAGAATTGAGAGTCAATTCATGAGGCTGAAGAATTCTGTTGAGGTTGTCTGCTAGGGAATTCTTCTCCCCTTGAATGTAGACAGCCTTCATGAACAGATTTGGAGCTGTTGCCCAAGTCCAGATTTTCTGGGCCTCTTGACACAACAGGAGAGAGACCTTACCTCCTTGCTTGTTGATGTAGTACATTGCTACTTGATTGTCTGTACGAAGAAGGAGGACTTGAGGACAGAGAAGATGATGAAAAGCCTTGAGGGCATAAAACATCACTCTGAGCTCCAGAAGATTGATGTGAAAGTTTCGTTCCCTGGCGGTCCAAAAACCCTGAGTCTGGAGATCGTCCATATGAGCCCCCCCCCAGGCATAAGGGGATGTGTCTGTCGTGATGAGCTTGTGATGAGGAGGTAAATGGTAAACGAGACCTCTGGATAGATTGGAGGTCATCCACCATTGCAGCGACTGCAGAAGAGATGATGTCACAGATATATGTTGTGAGAGACGATCTGTCGCTTGAGACCATTGAGAAGCAAGGGTCCATTGAGGAGTGCGAAGATGTAGCCTCGTCAGTGGTGTTACATGGACTGTGGAGGCCATGTGACCTAGAAGAACCATCATGTGTCTGGCAGAAATGGATTGGAGAGGAAGCAGTTGCTGACACAGATGTATGAGGGCTTCAAGGCGATCTGGAGGAGAAAAGTTCTCATGAGGATGGTGTCTAGGATGGCTCCAATAAATTGCAGACGTAGAGTTGTAATGAGATGTGATTTGGGGAAGTTGAGTTCGAATCCCAGAACCTGAAGAAAAGAGATGGTCTGAGATGTTGTTTGGACCACCTCTTGAGATGACACAGCCTTGATCAACCAGTCATCCAGATAAGGAAAAATTTGAAGGCTGTGCGAACGGAGAGATGCGACCACTACAATCAGGCACTTTGTGAAGACTCTGGGAGACAATGCAAGGCCGAAGGGAAGAACCTTGTATTGTTAATGACATCGATTGATTTGAAATCGGAGGTACTTTCTGGAAGCTGGATGAATTGGAATATATGTGTAGGCTTCCTTGAGATCCAGGGAGCATAGCCAGATGTTTTGATTGAGAAGTGGATAAAGCAGGGCGTGGGACAGCATCTGGAATTTCTCCTTGACTAGAAATTTGTTGAGATCTCTGAGATCCAGAATGGGTCACAGTCCTCCTGTCTTCTTTGGGACTAAGAAGTAACGGGAGTAGAATCCCTGATTCTGCTGACAGAGGAGAACTTCCTCGATGGCATTCAGCAGGAGAAGGGATTGAACCTCCTGGAGAAGAAGGGAGGACTCTGCAGGATCCAAAGCAGACTCTCTTAGAGAATGGTCTGGTGGCAGGGTGTGGAAATTGAGAGTATAACCCTGACGAATGATGTTGAGGACCCAGTGATCTGATGTTATGAGCTCCCAGCGAGCTATGTCACATTAAAGACAGCCTCCGATGGGCTGAGGCAAAGTCTGAAGAACGGTGATGTTGGCTTTGTTCTGAAGGAATACGTCAAAAAGGCTGAAGGAGCCTTCTGAGGAGCAGCCTGTTTTTGTTGCTGCCGACAAGGTTGTTGCTGTCTCTGTCTCCTTGGTTGAGGCAGAACAGGAGTTGTGGATTTAGCAGCAAACCTTCACTGAAGATTGCGGTCTGAAAGGATGAGAAGGAGTTTTCTTTTTACGTTTCACCAGAATGTCCCATCTAGTTTCATGCATGGACAATTGCTTGGTAGTGGTATCAGTGGAAGCTCCAAAAAGTTCATCCCCCAGTCAAGGAGCATTGGCCAACCTGTCTTGATGATTAACGTCCAATTCAGAGACTCGAAGCCAGGCTAGACGTCTCATGGCAACCGACATTGCTGCTGCCCGGGAAGTGAGTTCAAAAGTGTCATAAATGGAACGAACCATATACTTATGGAGCCTCAGCAGGCCAGCCATGAAAAGTTAAAAAGCAGGAAGCTTACATTCTGGGAGATATTTATGGAACGTATCAACTTGCTTGACAAGATGTTTCATACATATATAGAGAGAAATGAAACGTGTAGTTACCAGATCGGTTGGCTAACTTAGGATTTTGGAAAAGTCTCTTGCCAAACCGGTCCATGGTCTTACCCTCTCTGCCAGGAGAGACAGATGCACACTAGTCCCCAAGGATTTCTTTAGGGTAGATTCGACGAGGAGAGATTCATGAGGTAGTTGAACTTTATCAAAACCTGGAATAGGGACTACCTTATACAAAGAGTCCAACTTACAAGGAGCCACTGGAACAGTAAGTGGTGTTTCCAAGTTTTTATAAAAAGTCTCCCATAGAATGTCATGAATAGGGGGTTTGAGGAGTTCCTTAGGCGGTTGATCATAATCTAAAGCATCCAGAAACTCACAATCAGCCTGAAGAGGGATAGACACGGTCTTAGACATTTCTCTCAAAAACTTAGAAAACAAAGATTTCTCAGTTAAAAGAGGGAGATCTTGAGAAGGTTGTTGAAGAGAATCCTCCTCTGAAGAACCTTCATGGTCAGAGAGAACAGGTTCCTGATCTGAATCTTCTAAAAGATCTGAATCTTGGGTTGTCCTGACTCGGTGTCGAGTAATCGGTACCGACGAGTCAAGGTGATTCAACTTTTGCATTGCCTTTCAAGAGCTCACCGGCATCGAACCAGATGATGTCTGAGTTGAAAAAGACCGGTGCCGGTGACTGGTGGGTGTCGGTTCCTGGACCAGAAGTGGCAGCACCGATGGAGACTCCATGGCTGTCTCAACTGGTGTTGAAGGCTGGAGTCGATGTCGACATGGGAAAAATTTGAGTCGGCAGCAGCAGTTGCAGCTGGTCCCGTAACTCCTGTATCTGTTGCTTCAAAGCATGCACCGGTACCGCTGGATTTTTGGCCGGTACCTTCGGTGCGGCTCTACGCTCCGGCGATAAGGAGGCTGATGTCGAGGCACTCACTGAAATTGGAGTGGAGCATTTTTTGGACTTCCTTGAGGTCAGAAGGACTTGGCTCACTGCTGCTTTGACCTGAGGCCCAGAGGGGGTAGGGGAAGGCTTCTTGGCCGGCTAACCCACTGTGAGTTGCGACACCGGAGTCAATGTTGGGGGATTCACTTTCAGTGTTGTTTTGGTCGGTATGGTCTTGGGCGGTGCGGACGGTGTCTGAGATGAACTGGGCTCTGTGTCTATTGAGACACCGAACAGTTGTCTTTACTGAAGCAGCTGGTTTTTGAGGATGTGAGCAGCAGGAGCAAGAGTCGGCACGGTGCTTGGGTCCCAGACACTGCAAGCACCAACGGTGAGGGTCAATTAACGAAATGGCCCGAGCACAGCGACTGCACTTTTTGAAACCCGACGGACGGGACATGGACGGGAAGACAGCCGTTGACAAATAAAACTCCATGGCGAAAAGAGTCCATAAGGCCCAAGAGGGGCTTGCGACGGAAAAATAAAAATAAAACAGACTGTTCTGCTTGTTTGTTTTTTTAAAGAAAGAATAACTAAAGAAACAAATTATGACAAAAAAAATCACAAACCGCGAGAGCGAGAAGGCAAGCGAAGAAAAAATTACTTCAACAGAAGCTGAAGCGCGTCTTACTAGCTTCGCGGAAACTAGAAAACTGAGGGACCGTGCGCCCTACGTCAGGCAGGAAGGCACTCACACATGCGTGGTTTGGGCTATCGCAAACATTCTAAACTCTTAAAGTGGCGACACACTTTTAAAGTGGTCCGTACGGGGGCTCCGTCGGGGATGTCACCCATACGTGAGAATATGCTACCTGCTTGTCCTGGGATAATTATTAGTATTGGCCGAGACGGGAGACTTTCCTCCTGTCCCGGACTACCACTAGACAACTAGATGGGGAAGAGGGTACAGGGAAGGAAGGCGGGACATGATGCAGAGCCTGGCAGGGTATGAGGGGGGCTTGGAATAGAGCCTGGCAAGGAAGGGGGCTAAGTTCAGAGCCTGGCAGGGAGGGAAGGGGGCTGGGTGAAGAGCCTGGTAGGGAAGGGGGGTTGGGTGGAGAGCCTTGCAAGGCAGGGAGTGAAGGGGGCTGGGTACAGAACTTGGCGGGAGGGAGGCTGAGTGCAGAACCTGGCAGGGGAGGGCAAGAGGGAGGGGACACTGGGTGCAGATCCTAGCAGGGAATGACACTTGAATATTAAGCCTCCGTCTTATATTCGAGTCAACCATTTTTCTTCCTTTTGTGGGGGGAAATGGGTGTCTCGACTTATATTCGGATCAACTAATATTTTATTATATTGGAAGATCTATGCGGGCTATAAAGACACGTTTAACTGAGCATAAATCCAGACTGAAGAATAAAAAAAAACTTTAGCCCCTATGGTAGCCCATTGGGAACAAGTTGGCCACACTATTTCTGATTTCAATTGGAGAATTTTGGAAGAAATTGTTTCAGGGTGAGAGGAAGGGGACATTGACTCTTTATTAAACTATAAAGAACAGCACTAGATTTTTGAATTGAAATCACTAGAGCCTAATGGACTAAACGCTGAAATGGACTGGATGTCTTAAGCATAGCAGAACCAATGATAGATCACTACGTTATGCAAACATTTATACGTAATGAGATCATAGATATATGGGGAGCTGAGACTTTAAACGCTAAAGCGCCATATTGCTGAATATATGCATGCAAGTAGATATGTGTAAAATCACGTAAGAGTTTCCTGTAGACAAGCCAAATCAGCGCAATGATGTTTGAGGCGTTGAAGTAGCTTTGTTCTTTTTACTGGGGAAGTGATACCACCCACATTCCAAGACAATAGCCTAAATGTATTATCCCTCACTAGCCACAGAAAAAGCACATTGATAAGCAGGCCCACAGTAAAATCCCCCTGGGCGTCCAGCCCTCACCTGAGAGTCAAGTTTGAAATTCCCACCAGATAAATTAAAAAGAAAACACATATCAGATATACATAGACACACTGGAATATACTGTAAGTAAACCCCCAACTCCCTCCCCACCCCCAATCCCCAACCCCTCCCCCTCCCAACAGTCCCCCAGTTCCCCCACCTCTACCCATCCCAGAAACTACTAAAGTTTCCTAACGCCAACCAGGCAATAGGAAATTAGAGTACGATACTGAAGCCATCAGAGCCCTGTCCCCAAAGTAAAGCAAGTAGTCAATGAGAGAGACAAGCACTTTAACCAGTAATAGTAGGCAAACCATGAAACCACCAGTATAGTCAGTCAGTGTGGAACCCAAAAAGTCCAAAATAATCAAGTACGAGGCGATGAGGAAGGCTCCAAATGGTTAATAAAATCTCCTGCAATAGTTGCAGAATCAAAAAAGTGCCACTTTCCATTTTGCTGGATTTTTAACACTGCCGGATATAGAAACATGAAGCGGCGCTTCTGTTCAACAAGTTGAGCACAAAGAGAATGAAACACCCTCCGTTTATCCATTAAGGCCGCTGAGTAATCCTGGCCAATCCGCACTGGGTGGGATTTGTAAGTCAACGAAGCTCTCTTAGAACAGTAAGCTCTAAGCAACTCCACTTTGTGCCGATAGTTATGTAATTTTCCAATCACCACTCTAGGCCGCTGGTCCGCACCAGCACGGGAGCCCACTCGATGCACCCACTCAAAGCGCGCGGGACCTAAGGAAGCAGGCATCGGCAGTACACTAGCCAGCCAAGATTCCACCACTGAAAGAAGTACAGAGTCGGCTATATGCTCCGGTAAGCCAATAAACCATAAGTTGCCCCGACGCGATCTATTTTCTAAATCCTCAAGTTTTTCCTGGTAAGAGTGCAACTGGGCTTTGAGGATCGCAACATCAGACGCCATTGAGGTGGCCTCGTACTCTACCATTGAAACTCTGTTTTCTAAGGCTGTAACTCTTGTAGTGGTCTTCCAGGAGCGATTCAAGTTTGTTGAGTTGTGAGGAGATTTGCTCCATGCAAGGATCTAGGGCTTGTAGTATAACTTGTTGAAGCTCCGTTCGCATTTCGGATGTAAACACTAGGCTAGTTGCACAAGGCGCTTCCGCCATTTTTTCTTCTCCAGGTTTGTTCTTGTCACGGTCTTTTTTTGCAGTTTTGGAAGTCATTACTGGTTGTGATTTCGCCAAAAATATGTCCATGTAATCGCAAACAATTGGTCTGAGAAAAGATAGGTAAATTGCACAAAATTCATCTCAAATAGCAAGTAATAAGGGAACAAGGCTCTGGAGCTCACAGCATCACGTGATCTCCAATCACATAAGAGTTTATATTTGATAGTAGAAAGAAATTGATTATGCTTATCTGATAAATAGAATTTATTTTGCCTTGATTCTTCATTGCAGATAAACCTTGCCCTGACACAGATAGCATAACAAGCACGTCGGCATTGGGTTTTACAGCAAGCCGATGAATAGCACATTAAGCTAAGTGCATATAAAATAACTTTTAAAGTGCTATTAAGAAAAAGAAAAGAAAAAAGCTTTTGCTATAATAAAGTTGAAGCCAATAAGGAAGCTTGCAACTATATAATAATATCTCAATGGGTGAAACATGTCCCTTATGAGAACCGCTTCTGAGGTCTTCTAATAATAGAAAGATAAATGAAAATAAAAAAGTTTAAATGTGAGATATACAGTACACAAGAATTTAAAAACGATATACCAGATATGCATATTTTATGAGGAAAGATTTATATATAAAAAACTAGGACTTGTGCTTTTTGATTGAGGATATATATCTTTATACCAGTAATAAACTAACTACCCACATTTAAGGGATTAATAATATACAACTAGTATGTGAGGAAGTTTATAAGAGACTACCACTCCCCCTACTGGATGCTTCCTCACAATTCCAGAGCCATCTTAATATAATTAGCTCCTCCTTATGGGGAAGTGACACGAGAAGGAGGAGTCATGGAAACAGGAATTAGGAAGTATAAGAGGCTGGGCCAGAACTAGCTAGAGGAGGTCCAGGGAAGAAGAAAGAGGCGACAATTCCTGTATGCGCTTTGACTACAAACTCGAGAGACTCTGCTTGGCTGAGGTAAGCCAAGCTTTTCTTTGCTAAATTAACTGAGTCTCATTCTAAGGTCTGGCTGGGAATAGCACTTTTTACTTGTCTAAAGAAGGAATGTTAACGTCTTTGTTTGGGGCATGGCAGTCAGAAAAGCAATGCCAGGACTTTTGCCTCTTGAACATAGAGACTGTTACTTATATACCTGTCCCTGAGAACAGGGTACAGGATTTTCTCTCTTTTGACCAATAAAGAGTTTTTTCTTTACCTCTTGCGTCTGGGTGCGTGGGCATGGGCCCGAACCTAACCCTACTTGCGCTGTTACTTAGCAATACAGTACAAGTTCAAAAATCCTCCAGGGATATGTTAAGTAGAAAACTGTTTCCATAAATTAAGCAACTGATTCACATTAAACAAGTTGGTTCTAAAACAAATTCTGTGGGCCCAGTGTAAGATGGGATCTAGAGAAAATGCACCCTTGTCTGAGAAAATTAGGAAATAAGTAATTTGGGGTTAATTTTTGCTTCTTGATTTAGTATGAAGTCACAAATTGCAGTTGCCTCCAAAACTGTTTTTCATAAAATAAAGCATGTAAGGAGATTAAATTACAGTGGTACCTCGGTTTACGAGTGCACCGGTTTGCGAGTGTTTTGCAAGACGAGCAAAACATTTGCAAAATCGGTGCCTGGGAAACCGAGCATGGCTCGATTTACGAGGCCCCCCCCCCCCCCACACAATGCACAGATGCTCAAGGCCTAGCAGACGAGGAGGTCGATCTTCGGGGTGCCCAGATGAGGGTAAGAAGCGGCGGGGGGTGCCCAATTGTATCAGGGGGGTGCCCGATCGTGGCGGGAGGTGCCGGATCGTGGCGGAGGGGTGCCGGATCGTGGTGGGGGGGTGCCAGATCGCGTGGGGGGGGGCGGATCGCAGGGGGGGGGGCCTTCGAGGGGAGCAATGCCGGTTCTCGTGGGGGGGGGAGGGAACGCATCAAAGCGAGTTTCCATTGTTTCCTATGTGGAAACTAGCTTTGATAAACGAGCATTTTGGATTATGAGCATGCTCCTGGAACGGATTATGCTCGTAATCCAAGGTACCACTGTATATGAAAATGATTGTACAGGCCCTACTGATGTACAAATGCACTCACTCAGCTGTCCCTCACTATCTCTCTTCGCTTATCTCCCCCTTTGTACACTCCTATCTAAGTCCCTCCTATCTGTGCCCTTCTCTTTAACTGCCAACTCCAGACTCCATCCCTTCTACCTTGCTGCTTGGAACAAACTACCCGAATCCCTACGGCGGGCTCAGTCTCTGACCGTGTTCAAGGCCCAGTTAAAATTGCATCTTCAAGAGTGCTTTTGAATCCTAACTTCTCTCACCTTGGGTTCAGCATCCCCAAACCTATATGTTATGTCTGTCTGTCCAAGTTAGATTGTAAGCTCCTCCGAGCAGGGACCATCTAGAAATATCAAAATGTACAGCACTGTGTATGCCTTTTAGCGCTATATAAGTGATAAGTAGTAGTAATAGTGTTGTCAAGTATAGACTACTGTAAGCTCTGTTTGTGGGATTGTTGAAAAAAATATAGACAAGAACGAAAGATTAGGTTCTTACCTTTGCTAATCTTCTTTCTTGTAAATCCACAATTTATTCCACGACCAGTGGGCTATTTCCCTCCATCCACCAAGATCTGTAGAAAGCCTCAAACTAATCTGAGGAAATACTTTTTTACAGAAAGGGTGGTAGATGCGTCGAACAGTCTCCTAGAAGAGGTGGTGGAAACTGAGACTGTGTCTGAATTCAAGAGGGCCTGGGATAGGCACGTGGGATCTCTCAGAGAGAGAAAGAGATAATGGTTACTGTGGATGGACAGAGTAGATGGGCCACTTGGCCTTTATCTGCTGTCATGTTTCTATGTCCAGTGTTTGACAACTGAGAGCCTGCTTGAATTTTGTCCATTCCTGCTACATGCGCCGTAGACAGCATCACAAGAAATCTTTCTGCCCACCAAAAGAGCAGATGAGCCTCCTCGCCCAGAGAGGGACTCTTCATGCCCCTGATGAAGAGCACAGTTGTCCTATGGAAGGACATGAGTATGGACGAGAATGCCCCAAACTCCTAGAAAGGCGGGGCCTGCCTGGATTTACAATCCTAAACACTGGCCATATGGTCATCCAGACCTGGCCAAACAGGAGCTGACCCTTGAAGGGCAACCAGATCAATGTAGCTTTAGAAGATGAATCACCAGACCACTGCCAGATCCAGAGCAGTCTGTGAGCCGAAAAAGAATAGGTACCAAGCTTGGCGAAAACTTTCAAGAGTTCGTAGAAGGCATTAGCCATGTAATCCACTCTGGAGATAAGAGAAAATCCAAATCATGAAGCATCAGTGTCAGAATCATGGCGCAACTAGGAATGCCATGAAGGAGGAGGCCGACGCCGCTTTAACACCATCCACGGCCAAATCAAACAGACACTTAAAGATGAAATCCACGCGTCGGTCCTGGACATCCTTCAGGACTACCCCTATCGCTGGGGAGTGATGTGCACTTGATGTCCTGCGCCACAGAAGAATCTACCTTTTGGGAAGTAAAGCACTTGTTAAAACCATCCGCCATAGGATAAAGCTGCACCATGGCTCAAGCACATTTCAAGGGAACCTCAGGAGTCTCCCAGATATCTGTAAGAACCCGAACGTTGTCAGGATGATCAGGATTGCGGCCTCTGGTCACTCATGAGGGAACATTCAGGAGTGATCACTGTGTTGCAGAGGACTGAGAAGCCTCTAGCTTCATTTCTTGAAGGGATTCTATAATCAACGATCAACTACATAAGCGCTGAAGGCTTAAACAGACTACAGACAGTTGAGTCCTTGCCAAGGTCCAGAACCTCTCCCAAATCCATATCCTGTCCTCCCAGGGATGCAGCAGCATCTCCTGCTATAGAGCAGTGATTCCCAACCCTGTCCTGGAGGAACACCAGGCCAATCGGGTTTTCAGGCTAGCCCTAATGAATATGCATGAGAGAGATTTGCATATGATGAAAGTGATAGGCATGCAAATTTGCTTCATGCATATTCATTAGGGCTAGCCTGAAAACCCAATTGGCCTGGTGTTCCTCCAGGACAGGGTTGGGAACCACTGCTATAGAGGACCCTGACTGGGAGAGCAAAGGCATCAAAATAGAATCAGTAGACCCTTGCGAATTCGCGGTTTGCGGACTCAGTTATTCGCGGTATTTTCTGACTGCCTCTTCCAGTCAGAAAATACAGGGAATAACTGAGTCTGCGAATCAGCATTCTGCACAGCAGTCGATTCCAATCAACCTTCTGCACAGCTGATTCCTCCTCCTCTCCCCCGTCAGCCAATAAGCCTTCTGCACAGCCGATTCCTCCTCCTCTCCCCCGTCAGCAAATAAGCCTTCTGCACAGCCGATTCCTCCTCCTCTCCCCCCGTTAGACAATCAGCTTTCTGCACAGCTGATTCCTCCTCTCCTCCCCCCATCAGCCTTCTGCACAGCCAAACCACCTGCCAGCCTAAATATTGCTTATTTAGCACCCGTCACCGCCCCTGCAGCCCTCTCCCGCCTCCACAGTTTTTCAAAATTCACGGGTGCTCCTGGAACAGAACCCCTGTGAATTCCGGGGGAGTACTGTAATCCAATTCATTATCTGACTGATTATCCTGACTTGCGACACCCTTGCTGGGGAACTGTGCTCTTGGGGAGAGAAACTCCTGGTGTTAGAAGTGCCGCGATTCAGATGGTTCCATGTGGCCCTTGTCAATCAGATAAGCCTCAAACATCATATTCATAAATTCAAAGGGGGGGGGGGGGAAATCCCTGCCCCTGATATCTAGATTGCCCCTGCGGATGCTGCTTAGCTCCTTTTTGGGGTTTTCCTGATGTATCGTGACTGTGTTTCGCTAGGGACGCACTTGTGCTGCTTCCTGGGTCAAATTTGGACTTTTTTCCTTGTCCTGATTGGGTACTAAAATTCCCCTGAGGGACCAGAGGGGGCTAAGCCAACGGCTCCCCCCCCTTACGTGCAGCATCTGGAACACGGATGCTTATCGGACTACAATCCATCACAAATGGGGCATGAATCCTAAGTATCCTGGCCTGAAGTGTCGCACCTGTTTTTAAGCAAAAAAAGGGTGTTTTGAGGCAGCTAGAGGCTTTTAAATTTAACTCAGGAAATCAAAAATGGCCATCACAGCAGCAATTTTAGTACCAAAAACAGTCTGGGGAAGCTACATTGAAAAATAAAAAATAGCTATTTGGGGATTTTAGAGGTGGTGGAACCTATCTCTAACCCCAATACCTGATTTGGTTTATCAGGCTATCAGCCTGTTACTCACTGTGAAATGCTGTGTGCTGGGAGCTGCAAGAATGAAAGCTGCAAACAGCTTACAAGGAGAACCTCTGCTTCAACAAGCCTGGAATCCAGACTGCTTATGCTTCTGCCTCTTGGGACCAACGAACCGGCCAAAGGCCTCAACCCTCACTGAATCAAAATACACTCAAACAGGGGAGAGGAACACCACAGAGCCACTCAATCTGCACTCAAGCCCACTGCAGACAAATCTGGGTCAAGCCTTGCTCCCAAGGGAATGGTCTCTGAGCCCCCAAACTGTTAGTACAGGCTGACCAAACAAATACAATGCAAAACAGTCTGTCATTTGGAAGCAGACCCTCGACCTCAGAGTCTGCGCTCTCCCACAGCCAGAACTATCTCATGAAGGGGATCCTCTGCAGCACTAAAAGCCTTTTTTAGAGAAAAAAAAATTAAATTAAAATAAACATGAGCAGAAAAGACAAGCTCCTACTGTCTCGCTTGTAGGAAGACAACTGAGGAGTTGAAGGACAGCCCAGAGGTAAGGGAGGAGGAGCAAAAAAGTATGTAAATGAAGCTTCCTACAAGAGTTCTCACAAGAAGAGGTTGACTACCCCAAGGTTCAGGAATAGAGCTTCTAGATTATACAAGACATCCTGGTAAATATCTTACTTCCTGGGACTTTATGTATGATATGGATTAATTTGAATGCTAGACTGAGCATGAACATGTGAAATCTAAACACTTCACAGCTAATTATAGGCCTCATGCAGTAACATGTATTAAAATACATAACTACACACATTAATGCAATTTAATGTATGTTAGAAAATATATCCCATCGAAAATAATGGATCTTGCATTGTCTAAGTAGGTACTTAGCTCAAAATAATGCATTTATTACATTTTGAATTCACACATACAGTACGTAAGAACATAAAAACATAAGCAGTGCCTCTGCTGGGTCAGACCAGAGGTCCATCATGCCCAGCAGTCCGCTCATGCGGTGGCCCATCAGGTCCAGGACCTGTATAGTAATCCTCTATCTATAGCCTTCTATACCCTTTTCCTTCAGGAAATCATCCAATCCCTTCTTGAACCCCAATACCGTACTCTGTCCTATCACACCCTCTGGAAGCGTATTCCAGGTGTCCACCACCCTTTGGGTGAAGAAGAACCTCCTAGCATTGGTTCTGAATTTGTCCCCTATATATATCACACTTTTACATCAGTCAACTCTTATAAACACTAATGATTATCAAACTAAAGTCACAAATTCATTTACATATGAATCACTATAGACCAAAGAATGAAACCGAATAAACTCGAACACAGGAATGTATAAAAAAATACTTTTATATCAACAATTCTGCAGAGTCAAAGTAGGGGGCACTCAGCATGTTGCCTGTCTAAAGGTCTCTTTTATCAAGTTGTGTGGCAAATGCACCAAAGCCCTTTAAATCCCTATGGGCTTTGGTGCATTTACTCCGCTGGCTTGCGCTACTTGGCTTGATAAAAGAGGCCCTAAATGCTATCTGGTGATATATAAACTTATGTTCGTTTTGTACTTCTTTCTTTTTGCGCTACAGAATGTTGGGATAAAGAAAAAAAAAAATTACTACCAAAGAACATTATATATTCATGAAATAAAATTTATAATAGCTATTAACTTCATCAAATTTTATAATGGAATCAAATGAGGGTACAGGCATAGAGGGGCATAATAAAAAAAAAACACCCAAGTCCCCTTTTGGCCTAAGTCCCTAGACGCTAAAGTTGGCAGCAGGACCAGTCCTTCGCCTAAAAGCAGGATTCTGTAACCAGCATCAGTCAAAAAACAATGCCAGTTACAGAATCCTGTAACTGGCCCATCCCCCACTGCAATGATTGGGGCAGGAGAGATGCCTAATCTCTCCTGCCGCGATCGTGATCTCCCCCCTAACTGCCGCAAACTGGCAGAAGAGATGCCCAATCTCTCCTGTCGGCACCACCCTCCGACAAACCTGAATACCAGCAGGAGGGATCCCAAGCTCTCCTGCCAACGGCACACCCCCGAACCGCCCACTCCCAATACCGGCAGGAGGGATCCCAAGCCATCCTGACGACAGTGCACCCCTGAAACCCCCCCCCCCCAATACCGGCAAGAGGTATCCCAAGCCCTCCTGCTGATAGCGCACCCCCGAACTGTCCCCTCTGACAATACCAGCAGGAGGGAGCCCAGGCCCTCCTGCCAAAATGCACCCCTCCTGAATGACTCCCCCACTGCCCGGTCCCCCTAACCCCGGACACCCCCCTAAATTACTTTAACGTTGGCCAGCTGGACGGGTTCCCTGTCCGACCAGCAGGCCTGACATCCTCGGAATTGGGCCAGTTGACTAAGATGCCTTAGGCACATGGGCCAATCAAGGATTTAGTCCCACCATTCCGAGGATGGCGGGCCTGCCAGCCGGACAGGGGACCCATCTGGCCAACCGTTAAGGTAAGTTAGGGGTGTGTGCCCGGGCTTTGGGGGGGGCTGGCTAGTGGGGGGCGTTCAGGGGGTTTGTGGGGGGTGCGCCTTTGGTAGGATGGCCGGGGATCCTTCCTGCCGGCACTGTTTGGGGGGGCGGTTCGGGGGTGCGCGTCAGGAGGGCCTGGGCTCCCTCCTGACGGTATTCGGCTTTGTCGGGAGGAGGGGTGCCGGCAGGAGAGATTGGACATCTCACCTGCTGGTTTGTGGCAGTTCGGGGGGGGGGAATAACAATTGCGGCAGGAGATATTAGGCATCTATTCAGAACTTATACTTGTTTTGACTTGGTCTCTAAGTCAAAACATATAAATTCCGACTGGGTAATCTCATTAAACTTTTGATTATACTTGCAGTATGACTACGTCTAGGTCAGCCCACCTCCCGCCCTTTCCCCTCCTCTAAAAACACCTCTTTTCACTCTAGGCGTTCAGATGCAGGGTAAAGACCTAGACTGATTTTAGAAACATCTAAAACCAGCTTTGATTATCGGTACTTGGACGATCTGTCTTTTTGATTTAGGCTACTTTTAAACTTTTTTTTTTATTATGAGTCCCATAGTATATAATAACACCATTATTATGAGAAATAAAACATAACAACATACTGATAAAACTATGAAATCAATCAACAAATCCTAAAACTAAAAGATAGCTACATTTCCATTAAAAAAGGCTAATGTATGTCTATTACATACAATAGCAATGGAAGAGAGCTAAGTCATGTCATAGCATATAATGGCTCAAATGCAACCCCTCCCCCCAAAAAACTTATGGTAGCAATATGGACAATATCACAAAGTCCTGTTATAATTCTCAACACAGAAGCAACTGTCTTATCCGGGCTTATACTGAGAGGCAACTTTAAAATTTTACTCCAGCAAAGTAATCTCTTTGTTGGGCCATGGATGTGTTTATGCTTATGTTTATCAGACTCTTGCAGTAACCAGGAGTCATGGGTATCAATCTGAGAGCAGGTATTCAGAGAAGTCCTGCAAACTGAAACGCTTAGGTGCTCCTATAGATTTGTATGCTGGAATTATCAAAGCTGGATTCACAAAAATCAGGCACACTAGTGTTAAACAGGACCAGACTCAGAGATCACAGGAACAGGAGTTATAGGGTAATGTTTTATGGCAAACGTAGCAAGAAACCAGCTTGCTTGGAATATTGTCTGCTTCCCAGGATGGCCTTATAACCATTGCTAGATCTAATATGATCTCTTAAGGGCATGTTCCTCTCTTTGGATGCCTGAATCTGCATGTTTTCCATGTTGGCAGCTCTCTCTCTCAAACAAACTCCAATTCAAATCCTATCAGTAACTGATCCAGAACAAATTCAGGCATAGAAACTGAACACAGTGCTTGGCCTTCACATGATCAAGTCAGAAAATAGCATACAACATGAAATCAAGCACTCATTCATGCAAGCAGTCAGGAAAGGCTAATAGCCTCTCATGCAGTTACAGGAGTCCTCCACTTGATTCTTTCTGTAACGAGGGACAGTTTCTGCTGATGCCTCCTCATATTAATTAACACAAGGGTCACCTTTAGTCATCTGAAAAACATAAAAAGACAGAACAAGATTCAGCATCACATTTATGAACTTGTCAAACATGTACGATTTTGCCTTTCACAAATAGGACAGATCAACTATCTGTAATTAGCACTATATAAAAATTAAGTCATGTTCAAGTGATGGAAAATGCTACTTACTGGAGTAGGTGAGGGTCACTATCAGAACCCCATTCTGTGCTGTGGAGGAAGTAGGGAAAGGGGCCTCCACTATGGTCAGTCTGATAACAGGAAACCATATAATGTTTATTATCTGTATAGCACTAGTTTACAAAGATGATTGAAGTAAACCAATGATTATGGCTTTGCAAGGTATATATCAGTTAAAACAGTTGTTTGGTCATTAAGTAATACTAATTGTATGGACTAGTGATTGGATATGTCCATTGTAAATAGTTTACTCATCACAAAGCCCTGTTTATGTTTTATAAATTGTACATTTAGGCACTCTTTAATGGTATTAAAAAAAAAAATCGATATTTCCCTGTGTTTTTGTGATACCCTATCCAAGTGACTGAAAAGTGTAGAACCTCCTTATGACTGATTCATAGACAAAACCGCGCGCCGACAACTGAGCGCAAGACGGAGGTGCGCACTGAAGAAAATGAGTTTTTAGGGGCTCCGACGGGGGGTTTTGTTGGGGAGCCCCCCCCACTTTACTTAATACAGATCGCGGCGGCGTTGTGGGTGGTTTGGGGGGTTGTAACCCCCCTCATTATACTGTAAACTTAACTTTTTCCCTGTTTTTAGGGAAAAAGTGAAGTTTTTAGTAAAATGTGGGAGGTTACAACCCCCCAAACCCTCCACAACGCCCCCACAACGCGGCGCAATCTGTATAAAGTAAAGTAGGGGGGTTTCCCCACACACACCCCCGTCGGAGCCCCTAAAAACAATTATTTTCTTCGGCGCGCACCTTTGTCTTCCGCGGTTTTGACCTGACACCCTTATGACCACATCCCTGATGCTCCCTCCTCCAGTTTTGTGTGCTCTTCCCCCCTCATGCTATCTGCAGCCTCTGTAATGCTAACTGAAGTATTCATCTTGTTTTTGACAATCAGAGAAGTTACTGTCAGCACTGCCTGGAGTACAAAGGCACACAGTAGTTAGTGGGAAGTTGTGGGAAAAAGTGTGCACTCTGCTATCCAGGATATGAGGTGGAAGAGAAAAGGGTGCAGTAACCAGAATTAAGGGAGGAAGCAGGAATGTAAATGTGGAAAAGAGAAAGGTAAGACAACAAAGAATCCAACAAAAAAATCCAACAGAGTCTGCAGTATATCAAGAAGCGAAGCAAAAAGCAAAATGGAAACTGCAGACAGTGTACAAGATGCAGGCAATATTTATTATACCAAAAAAGAATTGCAGTGATATTACAACCTTATTACCAACCTAAGGACCCAACACGGTCCGTGTTTCGGACAACACGCCTTCCTCAGGGGTCCATGGTAAATAAGGAATAGGGCAAACTGCAATACAAATTATCAAACAATTGCCTTCCTGAACCAAAATCTTGAAGCAAAGTGTGCAGTAACTAGAATTAAGGGAGGAAGTAGGAATGTAAATGTGGAAAAGAGAAAGGTAAGGTCATCAATGAAGGGTTATGGATGAAAGTTTTGTAAAAACAAAATGGTGCAGCCAATGTGGTAGCCATATGTTTATTTATTTTTATTGTTTTCTATGCCGTTCTCCCAGGGGAGCTCAGAATGGTTTACATGAATTTATTCAGGTAATCAAGCATTTTTCCCTGTCTGTCTCGGTGGGCTCACAATCTATCTAATGTACCTGGGACAATGCAGTGATTAAGTGATTTGCCCAGGGTCACAAGGAGCAGCATGGGTTTGAACCCACAACCTCAGGGTGCTGAGGCTGTAGCTTTAACCACTATAGGGGGAAAACACAGAATGTGGAGATAGAGTGATGGATGGGAAGAGAGTCAAGATGTCTACTGCTGGTTAATGGAAGAGAGGACATAAAAACATGATAAGTGCAATAAATGGATCAGAACAAAGGTTCATTGATCCCACCATCTTATCTGTGACAATAGCCAGCCCATGTCACAAGCATCCAGCACAATCCTTAAGAACAGACCATTTTAAGTTAGGCAGCGATAGGGCACCTATTACTGCCTAACTTTCGGTGTAGCTTTGAGAATTTGAGCCCAAGTAACTGGAAAGGTATGTGCACAAATACTCATAGTCTATGCAAGAAAGTTCATGATCTGCTAGCCCTGTTATTACAAGCAGACTTGCTTCTATCACGGAGATGTGGTTAAATTACTCCCACGAATGGGATGCAAACATACTGGGCTATATTCTATTCAGCAATCCCAGATTATAACTGGGGATTAGAGAACGATATGGGGGGGGGGGGGGTCACATTTGTCCCTGTCCCATTTCTGCAAACTCTGTCCTGATCTGCACAAGCCTCTCTACATTGCTAATAATTTTTATGGAGTTTCTCCCCAGAAACTTGTCCAACATTTTTTTCAATTCTCCTATGCTAACCTTTCATTACAGCGTCTGGCAACAATGGTCAAAGTTTGTGTAGAGTGAAAAAATACCTTCCCCGATTTGTTTTAAATTTGCCACCTATTAGTTTCATGGAATGCTAGTCCTTCTCCTGTTTGAAAGGGTACATAACTGTTTCCTATTTATCATTGAAACTCACTAATGATTTCATAGACCTTTGTAATAATCTCCTCCTAAAGAGCTCTGTTTGGTTTTTCCACACAAAGAAGCCATTCCATTCCTTTTACTATTTTGCTTGCTCTTTTCTGTTACTTTCCCAGACTTTTTCTTTTTTAAGAATCAACCAAAATTCAAAGTGTTGCTGCATCATGAATCACCTTCAGAAGAAGTACTGTGAGAGGATGAAAACTTCAATTTTTTGAGACCGTGAACAAGCAAATTGATAGTGGAATGCTGGTGGACATAATATATTTGGACTTCCAGAAAGCATTCGACAAAGTTCCACATGAAAGACTTCTCAGGAAACTACAAAGCCATGGAATAGAGGGAGATATACAAAGGTGGATAGGCAAATGGCTGGAAAACAGAAAGCAGAGAGTGGGCATAAATGGGAAGTTCTCAGACTGGGAGGAAGTGACTAGCGTTGTGCCCCAGGGCTCGGTACTTGGGCCGATCCTATTTAATATTTATATCAATGACCTGGAAGACGGAATATCCAGTGAGATCATTAAGTTTGCAGACGACACAAAGCTATGCTGGGCAATCAAGTTTCCAAGTTTCCAAGTTTATTACAAAAATTTGATTAATCGCCTATCACATTTCCTAGGTGATGTACAATCTCATTAAAAATCAGTGGGGGTGACAAATATAACAAACAATATAATACAGACATTGCTATACATAATTTCTACATATCATTTCAAAACTAAGGAAGGTTTTTTAAAGGGTTACAATCATTATTAATTTAATTACATTTAAGGAAAAAACAATAGGAGGGGTAACAAATAAAATTTATATTTAATATGTAGAATAAAAAGTGAAAAGTAAAAAAGTTTTAGGATATAAAATTTATACAATAAAAGCATCATTAAAAAGGAAGCTCTTAAGTTTGGATTTAAATTTATCTAGATTCCTTTCCTCTCGAAGAAAAAGTGGGAGATCATTCCAAGATTGAGGAGCTGTTATTGAGAACATGGTGTGACGCCTTGTATTGATAACTTTCAGATCGCAGGAGGATAGCGAGGAACTCCAGAGCGACTTGTATAAGTTAGAGAAATGGGCAGAGCAATGGCAGATGAAGTTCAACGTGGAGAAATGCAAAGTAATGCATTTAGGTAGTAAGAATAAGGAACACGAGTATAGAATGTCAGGCGCACCTCTGGGTAAGAGCGAACAAGAAAAGGACCTGGGTGTACTGATAGATAGGACCCTGAAGCCATCGGCACAATGCGCGGCAGCGGCAAAGGAAGCAAACAGAATGTTAGGCATGATAAAGAAAGGAATCACGAGTAGATCGAAGAAAGTCATAATACCGATTTATAGAGCAATGGTCAGACCACACTTGGAATACTGTGTCCAACATTGGTCTCCCAACTTAAAGAAGGATATAAAACTGCTGGAGAAGGTGCAGAGATGAGCAACGAAGCTAATAAGAGGTATGGAGAACTTGGAATATGAGGAACGACTCAAGAAACTGGGACTGTTCTCCCTTGAGAAGAGGAGGCTGCGAGGGGACATGATCGAGACGTTCAAAATACTGAAAGGCATCGATAAAATAGAGCAGGAAAATAAATTATTTACATTGTTCAACGTGACACGGACAAGAGGACATGGTTTGAAGTTAAGGGGGGACAAGTCCAGGACAAATGTCAGGAAGTTCTGCTTCACGCAGCGAGTGGTAGACGCCTGGAATGCTCTCCCAAAGGAGGTTATTAAGGAATCCACTGTGCTAGGATTCAAAGGCAAATTAGATGCACATCTCCTTACGAGAGGCATAGAGGAATATGGGTGACTAAAACTACATCAGGTGTATACCTGACTGGGCCTCCGCGTGTGCGGATCGCCGGACTCGATGGACCATGGGTCTGATCCGGAGATGGCAGTTCTTATGTTCACTGGGAAACTGCATTTAAACTTGGGAAAAAGTAGACTTGGGATTAAATAGGTAATCTTAATATCCTTATTTTAAATTACTCTGCTTATTTGGCAAAGGCAGTTCAGGGAACAGTTTAGCATTTAAAGTGTTTAAGTTTTTTTTAACAAAATAAAAATAAGCTAGCATTTAAAATTTACCATAGCATAGGTGTAGAGCAAAGCTAGTAGTCAAAGAAAGCCTCTGAGTTTACACTCAACCCTGGCTTGATCTTTGATTTATAGACTTTTGAAACATTAGATGTATGATACTGAAGAAACCAGTGAAGTAAAGCCAGAGTCCAAGATAGTAATTCAAATGAAATCAAATTCTCACTACAGACAAAACATCTCAAGACCAAAAGGTCTTGCTCCTAGGGGACTCTGTTATCTGAGGCATTAAATTGGAAGCAGATTCCATGAGCCCCAACAAAGTACTATGCCTTCCAGGCTCCTCAGCTAAAAGAAATACAAACAAAATACTGAGTGCGATTAGAGAAGAAAAAATAAAGATTCTAAGGTTGATGTTTTAATACACATGGTAACAAATGCCCTGGCCTGGGCGTTCCTCTGCCTCGTTGCTGATCACCAGCAACACGGCAGAGGAACGTCCAGGTGTGAGAAAGCCGCGATGGGGCCTATGCTGCTGACGATGCGGTTTGTTATAAGGTATTGTATTTCGGTCTCGCGGTTTGGATGGATGGGAGAAATGAAAGGGTCAGCAGGGAGTGAGAGGGTGCATTGTGGCGGCGGGGGGGGGGAGGGATTAAAAAATGATCCATGGGGGGATGGGAGGAACGGAGGGATATAAGCTGCAAGAGTTCTGCTGCACAAGGGATGGGAAAGAGGGAGGGATATAAGCTGCAAGGATTCTGCTGCACAAGGGGAGGGCGGGATATAGGCTGCAAGGGTTATGCTGCACAGGGGGATGGGAGGGAGGGGGGAGGGATAGAAAGATACTGCACAAGGGGATGGGTGAGAAGGGAGGAAAGATTTTGCACATGTGGGGGAGAGAAAGGAAATAGGAAGAATTAGGGTGGAGGAGAGGAAGGGAGAGATAATCATTGTACATGCAAAGAAAATAAGACCTCCCCGAAAATAAGACCTAGTGCCTTTTTGGGGCCCAAAATTAATATAAGACAGTGTCTTATTTTCAGGGAAACACGGTAAATATTTCTAGAAGCTGGAATAAGGATTGAGCTCTTTGATAAGGCCTGTGACATTTTTTGAAATAGTGCCTGCCTATGAAAAGGGCGAGGAAAGACTATCAAAGACAGAGGACTTCAATAGACTCAAAACCTGATGCCAAAAAATATACATAGGAAGATGGGGCAATATATGGAAATGATGGGTTACATCCTTCTGACACATGAAAAAGGATCTTTAGGGAGACATACTAGGAGGTGAGGGTGCTAAATGGCAGTATATGAACTCTGGAAGTCACCCCCACTAAAACCAATAGCAAGAGAGTGAAAGCAGTGGAGAAAGAATTAAATAAACCATCTTAGTAAGTCACCTATCAGCAAGAAGATATATGGCGAGACTAGGCAGAAGGATAAACAGAGTGAGAGAGACAAACGCTGAATTCTCTAACCGGCGCTGCTAGTGGCAGCTGCTTAGAAAAGCAGTGCTGATTGCGTATCAATCACACGACGGCACCATTTAGAGAATCATGGCCATGTTGAAAGTAGGCATGGGAAATATAAGCCAGGGTTCTACAGGCCTACATTTCGGGCATTACTTTTGATGAGAATCGTATCATAGAGTTGCTATTGGCACCTTTATCAACTTCCGGTGTAAACCATGTCTATTTTAGATGTAGGCATTCTGTGGACAAGAGTTGGCCATTATTTGTAGGCACTTGCAAGCACCTACACTTTTTTAAAATTAGATTTTAATTGGTTTTAAACGATGTGGTCAATTAGCTCATCATTTATCACCAATTAAACCACTTAAGTTAGGTGATGGTAGAGCGCCTTCCACAGCCTAAATTTTGGTGCAGCTTTTAGAATTTGGGCCTAAATAACTGGAAAGGTATGTGCACAAATACTCGCAGTCTATGCAAGAAAGAGTATGAGCTGCTAGCCCTATTATTACAGGTAGACTTGCTTCTATCACAGAGATGTGGTTCAATATATTAAAGAATCTGCATTGCAAATTTTATTGCATGCATTATTTGTGCCAAGGCTAGATTATGCAAATGTGTTTTACCTGGATTTAACCCACAACTAAAAAAAAAAAAAAAATTGCAAACACTTCAAAATGCTGGTATTAAGCTTCTAGGGAATGCCAGATTATATGATCATATTATGCATTTATATAAGAGATTTCATTGGTTACCCATTCAGTTTAGATGTAAATTTAAACTGTTATGTCTAGTCCACAAAGCGTTATGGGAACACGAACCAGACTAACTGAACAGATGAATTACTTTGTATACACCCACAAGATGTCTAAAATCTTTGCAAGATTTTAGGCTTGCATCTCCACATTTTAAAACGGCTCACTGGGCTACCACTAGAGAAAGAACATTTTTCTGGTTAGCACCAAATGCTTGGAACACACTATCCAAGGAAATTAGAGCAGAAGTAAATTATAAAAAAAATTAAAAGAAGCATTCTTTTTGAAGATGGCATTTGAAGACTGATTGGAGGGAAGGTCATCATAAATTTCCAAGAAATAAAGGAAAACATTGTATACCTTAAGAATGTTGACAATAGGAGTATGAATGGATTTTTGATTGAATGTCTATCTTTTTGGATGTGGTTATCTCTTTCTTATTATTTTAATTGAGTTCCTTTACTTCTTTTAAACTTGGCTTTTTGGAAACTATAAATCATCCTAAGCCAATAAGGCTGGGCAATATATCAAGCTTTTAAATAAAACATAACATAATTATTCCCATGAATGGAATGCAAACATATAGGGCTTTCCTATACAATAAAGATACTCTGAAAGATAGAGGGGTAGCTTTATACAGTATGTGAAAAACAATATTAAAGCAGCTGAATTGCAGGGGACCTGGGGAGAGGAAAAAGCGATATGGATTGTCTTAGAAAGGGAAGAAGGAACATCCACCTTGCTCCTGAGCCTATTTATCAGCAGGCTGAATTACTGCAACATGGTCTAAGCAGGGATCTTGCAGGCTCTATTGAACAGACTACAGTCCATTCAAAACCTGGTCATTGGGATCCTGTATAGTGCAGGTCACTACAACTATGCGACACCACTGTTCAAACAGCATCACTGGTTGCCAGTGACACAGTGCATAAAGTTCAAGATTCTAACTCACCACATGCTCACTTCTGGCGCCCAACTTTACCTCTCCTTCTGCATCATTCCATATACACCTTCACACGCACTCCGTTCCATGATCATCAGCTCCATCTCCAATCCCCATCATCCATGTAGTACATGTCTAAGTGCTCTTCTGCCTTTTATTACCTAACATTTTCCCTCTGGAACTCTCTGCCTAAGCACCTGCACCTTGAACTCTCATCCTAAATTCACATCAGGATTGAAGACCCATCTGTTTGATGCAACCTTTACCACATGACTCATGTCCTTCCTTGCCCTCAGTTAGCCTCTCTCAGGCTCAGCATCTGATCTCTGACTTCTGCCCTCTTCCACCACCCTGTTCCCTAGTCTCTTTGGTCTCTTTCCTGTCCCCTGCCTCCTCATCTGTCTTGACTTTTGTTTTACTGCTTTCCTGTCCATAATTATAGTTCCTTTTTCCTGATTTTTATATTGCAAACCGCTTTGCTACTCTTTGTAAAAGGTAGTATATAAAGAATAAAAAAACATAAGTCAACAACATGGGTGTTGTCTACAGACCTCCCAAAAAACACAGACAAAGATTTGGTCATAGATATCCAAAAGTTGGGAATGAAAAGGGAGATATTTTTGAAGGGGATTTCAATCTGCCAGATACAGCTTGGAAGGTCCCATCTGCATAATCAGAAAGAAGTAGATCAGAAAGAGATTGTGGATGCTTTTCAATGTGCACTGCTGGGACAAATGGTGACGCTAGATCTTGTGCTCACAAATGGAGACAGTCCAATGTCAGAGTGGGTGCCTACCTGGCCAATAGTGATCATCACACTGTATGGTTGATGTTAAGAGCTAAAGCAGAAGGCAGACACACAAAGCTCAAAATCCTGGAGAAAATGATGATGATGTGTGTGTGAACAATGATGCCTGTGCTGTACCAGAACTTTCACAATCTAAATAGGAAGGCAGTCAAAGTCTCTGCCTTGAAGACAAAAAATGTAGGTAAATGTTACAGTCTTGTCAAAACCTTTTAGCTGGTGAAGATAGAGCAGAGAGAGAAGTCTGTACTAGTTTATGCATAGCTGCCACACCTTGACGATTGCCTGCTCTGAGAAAAGTGTGGTTTTGAAGTTACATTGGGCCTGTTTAAGCATGCTATAAAAGACAATTGTGGTTTAGGTAAAAGTCTCAGTTCTACTCCACTTTGGAAGATCCCTTGCTCTGGCTCCTTTTATTAAACAATGAAACCTCTTCAGTTAACTAAAGGGCTTTATTTCTGCATCTGTTCAGCAGAGCAGAAAAATAAATAGAGAGACTAAGGAGATCACTGTGCCCAGGAAGGGCTGCTCATTCTCTGAACTTTATACAAAAGTTCTGAATTTTGGAACTTCCTGCTACCATGCAATGACATTATCCACTTATGTGCCTGATTCACTCCTATGCATCAACAGAAAAAGCAAATAGGTATAACCTGAATTTTGGGAATTGGGTACTTTACTGTAAAAATGGAATTCAAACTATGGTATATATGTAAAATAAAGCACTGCTGAAGAAACACACATTTGGCACCAAGCTCAACAGAAAAGCCCTTTTCATAAGACTTTCAAAACAGAGCAGCATTAGTAGGCTTACGATCCAATTGTTCAACTTATGTGTGCCACAATTTACAAGCATTTAAATTATGAATTTTGTGACCCTGCAATTCTGAAAAGAGAGCCATCTTCAGAAACTCAAAACTTTTTGCAAATAGAAATGGTTTTGAAATACCTAAAAAGTAACCAAAATTCCCTTAAGTATTCCTCTAAACCCCAAGACCAAAGCAGCCACTGGTCAAGGCTTATACAAGACTCAAAGCAGGTATAAATACCAAAACTAAAAGTGCTACTTCAGAGTACTCATATATTGACATAAGAACTATTCAGAACATGCCCCTGTTAAATCTCTGCATACTCCTGCTACTTACAAATATGTATATCATAAAAAAGTAAGGAAAGCCAAGCTGATTTAGAGCACGGTCCATGAATTTCAGCATTCTGTCCCCAACAGGAGCTGGTTGAGTATAACTAAATCTAAACACTGCTTAAGTTTCTAAAATCCACTCCCATTTGGTACTAGATTTCACTACTGTGTAATAAAAACAGCTTCATAAGACTTGCTCCCTACACATCATGATACATGTTTTATTTTCTACTCATGGTTTAACCAATAAATCCCAAACTATTCTTGTTGAACCTATGTGATAATTTCATAGGTCCCTATATGATGCAAATTTCTGCCCAGTTGCCCTATATGATAGTAAGGGCTTCTTTTACTAAGCTGCGTTAGTGTTTTTAACGCACGCTAAACCCGCGCTATGCGGCTAGAACTAACGCCAGCTCAATGCTGGGGTTAGTGTCTAGTGCATGCTATTCCATATACTAAGCCATAACGCGGCTTAGTAAAATGAGTCCTATCTCTCTAACAAAAATCTTCATGCAGCATTTAGTTTAAGGACTGGTATTTCAGCTTCAAGGTCCTGGCAGATTATACCCAAATTTAAAAAAAAGAAATTAATGTAAATGTCACAACTACTTCTGAATTCTGCTAGAGATCAAGGAGAAGCATGCAGAAAAATTCTCAACAGAATTCTCTTCATAATTTTAGTTTTTCATCAGAAGACTTTGTGAAAAGCTACATGCTGGGACCCATGCTTTAGTTTAAGTCTAGCAGAACTTAGCAGGTGCTGGCTGTATAATTTACTCCCCCTAGTCGCATGTGGATCTGTAGGGGTTGAGGTCTTGGTCGGGCTTTGGTCTGACTAGCAGCCTATAGTGTGCTAGTCAGACCAAAGCCCGACCAAGACCTCAACCCCTACAGATCCACATGCGACTAGGGGGAGTAAATTATACAGCCAGCACCTGCTAAGTTCTGCTAGACTTAAACTGGGGTCAAACAGTTTGCACTCAAGTACCTAATAAATAAGGATGCAAACTAGCTTCAGAGGGAATGGTCCCCAAGTTTCCCAAGATCTAATGCAGGTCTGCCAAACAGGAACCCCGAGGGTTGCCTTGCCAGCTGTAGATGTCTGACCTAGAGTCTGAGTCTTCTTCCAAGCAGAGCTGCCCCAGAGTCACCAGGGACCTCTCTAGCACCAAAAAGCCTCAAACTCAGATTTAAAAAAACCTGAAAATAATATCAGAATCACACTTTCTCAACTCATTTGCAAAAGGAAAAAAACTGAAGGGGGCTCTACAGTACTGGAGAAGGCAGTGCTGAAAAATGTAAATTTCATCCTTCTGCAATCAACTCACAAGTATGGAAGTATCACTTGTTGTCAGGACTCATATGTCCTTTATACCAGAACTATAAATAGACAAAACGATGGGGGTCAGATGGAATACATCAGCTAAAAACACATTTATTCATGACATGGATTAGTCAAAGAAGAGGTTACCTCAACAACTTTCATCTAATTACATCTTTCCATCTTTCTTTTTAGCCACTTATATCTCTCCATCATTCCAATGTCACATCTTAGTCTGTGTAATATCCCAGTCAATGTACTGGTCCTCTTATTGTAAACTGCTTAGAACTTCATGGCTTTAGCAGTCGATAAATAAAGTATTATTATATTACTGAAGGAACTTAAGGAAGCACTGGTTGACCTTTTTTATGCTTCTTTCGAGTCAAGAGTAGTCCAGGAAAACTTGGGGAGGACAGACGTGAATCCTCTCCACAAAAGTAAAAGGAAGGAGGGTTAGTCTAACCTCTGTGGAAAGTAACTTAATGGAAATACTTCTAAAACAGAGAAACTAAGTGGTTTCTGAAATCCAGTGGATTGCAGGACCCAAAGCAGCATGTTTTTACTACAGGCATGTCTCATCAGAAGAATCTGATTAATTTCTTTGACTGGGTGACTAAAAGGTTGAATCAAGGGAAAGCACTAGAAGTGGTGTACTTAGATTACAGCAAAGCCTTTAATGCAGTTCCGCATAGGCAACTGAGAACCAAGTGTTCTCAGTATGGGTCCTAGAGTCTCTGACAGGCTTAGAAAGTAGTAGAGTGGCAGGTTACAGAGGGTAGCGATATGATGAAAAAGGGCCCTAATGGGAAGTCTGTGAAGTAGTCTTTTTCATACTATAACTTACAGCAGTAGACCAGAGATAATGAGGGCTCAAACATCAGTCTTTATTTATAATTTGTATTACATTAATTACAAGTATACATTTGCACAAGAAACACAGAGCAATTACCGACCAAACGTTTTAAGGAAGTCAGATCATATCAGCCATGAAACCAGGTCAATGGACTTCAAGTCTAAGGAAAAACAAGGGGAAGGAAGCCTCCAATTTGAAATATATTGACTCATTTTTATTAATTTATTTGGATTTATTAACTGCCTTTATGAAGAGATTCACCCAAGGCGATGTATAGCAAGTACAATTCAACATAAAAATCTTACAATTTTGTTAACAGCATAACAGTAGTAAAAACAAAACAAATATGAGTAAGGTAAACTCAAAATCAGAAAATTGAAACTTCATAATAGGACTACAGTTTCAGAACAGATGGTGCTGGCATCAGGCATATCAGTGCTAAAGGGAAGGTGCCCAACAGTACATAGCCAAGGAGTTTAAATCCATGACCCTGGAGTTCTGATGTTATTGACAATTTTTATTTATTTTATTTAAATATTTAGTACCTACACTAACAAATATTTATTACCTGCATTATCATTCTAGGAGGGGGTACAAAAGTAAAACATACACAATAAAAACAAAAGTTGAAAAACAAAGCCTACAATGTGTAACAGAATAAAGCAGATGTTATTCTCTAAAATCTAATCAATCTTCTATAACAAAGTATTCCAAATTAGTTCATAACTGCTGATTCAAATTGTCAAGCACCTTATTCTGCATAGGCTTATCCAAATAGATATGTTTTTAGCTGCTTCCTAAACTGCAATAGTCCTGGCATAGTCTGTAAATCCACAGGTAATGTATTCCACAAATGGGATCTTTCAATGTATATCATTGCATTACAATAGATGACCAGTCTGATATGTTTAAAGGAAGGCACATCCAGCAACAAACTATCTGAGGATTGTAAGTTATGTAATGGTCTGCAGAGACGCAGTGAATTTGTCACAGTTGAAGGGGGCCTCATTATTCAATACTTTATATATTAGGCACAGGTTCTGAAATTTGATTTGTGACTCAATCAGGAACCAATGGAGATTCATTAATATTGATGTGACATGATTATATCTTGATACACTGGACACTAAAGTGACTTCAGCATTCTGTGCAATCTGCATTGCATGAATCACATATTTAGGGAGACCTAAATAGTGAATTACAGTAGTCCAGGATTGGTGACACCATTGTTTGTGATATTTATTAAAATTTTATATAACACATCTTTTAATCTCCTAAGTAAATTAAGATCCATCTAAAAATTGCTCCATAACTGCACTCATATCAGTCTTATCTAGGATTGTGCACCCTCTGTGACTCTTTAGAAGGTGTTGCTCCAAGGTACCTGACTACTCCTATGAAAACCAAGAGTGGCATTCAAGCCTCCAGACAGAATTGCTTTAGACAGTACAGAAAATCCTGCACCTACACAATTTCAGAGCACAGTTTCAAAGAATATATTGCTAAGACTTTGCTACGAGATTAGAATACACTTTCTTTGGCTTCTGAATTGAATTTGAGCAGGGAAAGAAACATTTATTTTGATTCTTTGGTCTGTCCTCAAAGCAAGAAGCCAGACTGAAGCCTCTTTGGTAAAGCCTGTTTACCAGTTCTGTGATAAGTTGCATGGTGTTGTTGATGACCAGCTTTGAAGAGCTGTATTTAATTTCACTGACAAAGAAGATTTAATGCCTGTTCTTCTAGACCTGGACCCACCAAGCATTCACTGTTCAAGTCATAATGGCTTTGTCACAGACATTTGTAGAACATTTTATTTAAACGTTTAGAGACTGCATGTACTGAAGTCAGCTTCTTCATTACAGTTTTCAACATCACAAATAGGTCTACTTTAAAATGAGATAAAGCCTATACATAAAGCACATTAAATCGTGTAAAAATGATCCATCCTCCCCTTTGCTTCTCTTCTACTTTCTCCTAGTCTCCACTCATAATCTACCCCTCTTCTCTCATTTCATAGATTTTATACAGGACACCCAGCTTATTTATCCTCCTTAAATCATCCCATATGTTCCTCCTCATACACTTTGCTCTTCAAACATGAAATATTCTCATCGTTCTTCCTATCCCTCATATATGTCTGGACCTACCATACTTATTAAAACTGATCACTGGTTTATTTTTGTTATTTATATATATTTCTAAAAATATTTCTACAATTTATCAAATGTAAAAGTGAACATATGTGATTTTATAATATTTCATAAGTGTTCACAGTGAGATTATGTTGGGACCATCATGACACTTATGAGTCCATTTAGCTGGTACTAATTTGTTTCTCAGTATTAACCTTATTCTAATCACCAAAGCTACATTCTCTCCTGTTTTCTTTATAATGTTATAATAAGACTTATCTTGTCCTCTCAAGCTTTGGTGGTTATACGTTGTGGCTCCGCAGGATTCCTCCACCACGTGTCAATGTATGTAAATAACTCTCATAAAAACTCCCCTCATAACAACTCATCATACTCCACAGTATTCCATTATCTAGTAACTGTTCTTTAGAAGCAACTCATTGTAGCCCTGTGTATAGAATCTTTTTTTGTTGTTGTTGTTGTTAAGTTTAAATATGGGTTGAAAGCCTGGTTTTTCTACAGAGGTATTCCCGGAATCTGATTTCTGACCCTAGCATTTTGCCTTTCGCTTTCTCGTTTCTCCCTGTCCTCCTAATGCAGGGGTGTCAAAGTCCCTCCTTGAGGGCCGCAATCCAGTCAGATTTTCAGGATTTTCCCAATGAATATGCATGAGATCTATTAGCATACAATGAAAGCAGTGCATGCAAATAGATCTCATGCATATTCATTGGGAAAATCATGAAAACACAACTGGATTGTGGCTCTCAAGGAGGGACTTTGACATCCCTATCCTATTGTCCTCCTGTTTAGGACGTAGCTTGTGGTTGGTTATTTTTGTTGTGCTATATTACTATCCCCCACCATGATAATTTTCACTAGTGTAAGTTCTTTGTTTACTTAGTCCCTTTATTTTCTGTTCTGTTACTTAATTTTGGCTTTGTGAACCAACAATGATGCCTACAAATGGTAGATTACTAAAATATTCAAAAATGAATAAATAACATCCCACACTAGGTAACAGCTACATTTTAATCACATTCCTACAGTTCTATTCTTGACTCCCTAGGCATGACAATCTACCACAAAGGCACCATTACTGAAACATCTATTTTCTCCAACTTTCCCTGTATCTTCCAATGGTTAAGGAAACCACCGAGGATGGTCACAGATTACTTTTAAATAATTATAGAGGTCCCTTGCTGAGAATAGAGAAAATATTGGCTGTTCAACAATTTCATGATTATTCTGCAAGCATAAATTGTATGAGAAGGTGCCAAGAAGGATGCCAATGCTGAACAAAAAAGCCACATAATATGCCACGTAGCATTTGCAAAGGAACACTTAAGAGAATTCCATGGGGGAAAAGTTTTGTGGCACAATGAGATCAAAGTGGAACATTTTGGTTTCAATGCTCTGAAATGTGGCACGCAACACACCCAGAACATCACATTAATATCTCTGCAGTAAAGCATGGTGTTGTCTGCACTTTTTTGTGGGGATGCTTTGTAGCAGTAGAGACAGAAAAGCTTTTGAAGAAGAAAGAAAATATGAGTGGTGCAAAATACAGAAACATCCCTGGACAAGTTTGCTACAGACCTGGGACTGGGGTCAAGATTCACTTTTCAACAGGACAATCTAAAGAGCAAAGCAAAAGTGACAGTGGAGAACCACAGCCAAAAGTAAGTGAACATCCTTGGATGGCCCAGTTCAAGCTCAAACTTCAATCCAATAGGAAATCTATATCAAGGAACCACAATCCACAGACATGAAAGTACTTGAGTTATTCTGTTTTGAAGAATGGGCAAAAACTGCATCTTCATGCTAAGCAGAGTGGGCTCAAGAATATTACTGATGCACCAAGTGTTGAATCAAACGGTATGAAGATTTACACAATAAAGATTTTTTTATTTTATTGTTCTTACTTTTTGAATATCTCTCTAATCATTCTTTCACATTAAAAATGTAATACGTTTTACAGCTACATAAAAAATAGCCACAAAGTGGAGGTGGCCCCAGAAAATGAGACAATCAAGTCAAGGATATATAACATTTATTGAAATTCCAAATATACTAGACGGCAGAATGTGAAAATTGTAAAGTTTTTTTTTTTTTTACAAAGCACTAAGTCCAAGATAACCTGTTATTATTGGCAGTGTCACTCAAATTAATCCTTGAAATGAAAATTTCTCATATGCATATTCATTAAGGAAATCTGAAAATCAAACTGATTGGGAGAGGGGCCCAAAGAGCATTCTGAGTTCCATTTATTTAAGGTCATCCACAACTAATCAAAATTGTTGCTGTACGAAATAAGTGTATCTACTACAAACTCAATTCTACTGACCCTATTATTAAAGTATCTATAATATACAATATGGTATACACTGAAGGGTTTTTACATATGTTTTAAGACCTTGCTTTGAGACTAGGTTTGCTTTGAAAAGTACTCAATATGCTCTGATTCTTTCTCCACGCCTTCCAGCTAGTCATAAGACTGTACCTGCTTCCTCTGTTGGTCAGTCTTACTCCAAAGTGCTAGATGTGGAGGCACAATACTACAGAAAGGACAGGCCAGTGCAAGGTACATTCAAACCTCAAAAAATTACCTGGCAAAGGGGCCAGATGGATGGAAAAAGAGTCACTCTTCTCCTACCAATAAAGACAAGGAGAGAGAAATATGGGCAGAAGTAAGTAAATAACATAGAAGCTGGGTTGAAAGAAAGGAATATATCATATGCATGTGAGAGAGAGAATTCCACGGGGGAGGGGAGAAGAAATGAAGTTGCATGGGAATCACACAGTAAAAGATGGGGCTGAAAGAATTACACATGAGAGGTGTGGTAAGAGAATTATGGAAGAAGGCCGAGCGCAAACACAAAAGTGTAACATAAAAAGAGATTATATACTTACCCTGGTAGACTCTTTTCCAGTAGATAAGTGAGACATTCTAGACCAGGGGTGTCAAAATCCCTCCTCGAAGGCAACAATCCAGTCGGGTTTTCAGGATTTCCCCAATGAATATGCATGAGATCTATTTGCATGCACTACTTTCATTGTATGCTAATAGCTCTTATGCATATTCATTGGGGAAATCCTGAAAACCCAACTGGGTTGCGGCCCTCGAGGAGGGACTTTGACACCCCTGTTCTAGACAAATGGCTTGTGTCCCAATGGCTGTGTGCCATATGCAGAAAGAATCACTACAGATTTTTTCTGTGACTCTGCTTTACTTCACTGTGCTCTCTGGTCCCACCTTCAGTTAGTATCCAAGCACCGAGAGCCACCTCACAAAATGGTAAGTTGAGACATCCATTAACACGTTCTGCTCAAGAATTAATATGCGAACATTAACTGCAAACAGCCAATCAAAGGAACTCAGAAACTATCCCTGCGTAAACCAGGAACATATATACAGCCCATGGGCTGACTGACATCCAAGAATCAACTTAGACAAGCATAAACAGATTGAAACAGTAGACAGGCGCAGGAAGGAAAGAGCAGAATCTAGAATGTCTCACCTATCTACTGGAAAAGAGCTTACCAGGGTAAGTACGTAATCTCTTTTTTCCAGTGCAATAGGTGAGACATTCTAGACAAGTGGAACGTACAAAAGCAATCCCAAAAATCTAGGGTGGGCTGACTGCGCTGACCCTCAGAACCACTACACCCACTCTATAGAATTTGGCAAACATGTGCAGTGGACCAAGTAGATGCCCACAGGGGAGATTGCTTTAGCCTTGGCCCACGAGGAGGTCACCCTTCTGGTAGAATGTGCCTTAACAGACAGAGGAGACTGTTTACCGCATAGAAGGTAGGCTGACAAAATGGCCTTTCATATCCACCTAGAAATAGTAGCCCTGGAAGTGGCCCACTTAGAAGAGTGAATCAGCACAAAAAGATAGTCAGAGAGGTGAAACTCATTAGTGACCTCCAGATAAAAACTTTTTGGATATCCAATTTCCACAAAATGTGATCATGCTTCTTAGAACCCAAAGGCTGAAAAACAGGCAAGTGCACTTCCTGATTAACATGGAAGGCCAACATCACCTTTGGTAGAAATGAAGGAACCGTGTGGAGAGAGATCCCTGTCTCCGAGATCCTCAAAAAAGGTTCTCTACAAGATAGAGCCTGGAGTTCCGAGACACGTCTCACTGAGATAATGGTAACCAGAAAAACTGCCTTCAACGTCAGGTTCAAGAGAGAAGCGTTTTTCAGAGGCTTAAATGAAGCCTTGGTGAGGCCAGACAAAAAAAAGTTAAGGTCCCACGAAGGGAATGGTGGTTTGATGGTAGGTTTAATGTGAAGAGCCTCCTTCAGAAATCTGGTCACATCAGGGTGAGACACCAGGGAAGGACTATGGTCCTGGGTTCTGACACAAGAAAACCCGGCAACTTGGATCCGTAGAGAAGCCACAGTCATGCCATAAGAACAAGCGACTGGGATCCTCCAGACAGAGAAAAGGTATGGAAGAGCCGGCAACCGAAGATTTCCACATATGCAAAGACGCATCAGATCTGCATACCACGGCCTGCGAGGCCAATAAGGAGCCACCAGAATGACCCTTCCTGAATGAGTCACAATCCAGTGGAGGACCCAACCTATCATGGGCCAGGGAGGAAAAACATACAGCAAGACATCCTACAGCAACGGCTGTACCAGAGTGTCTAGGCCTTCGCTGCCAGGCTTGGATCTGCGATTAAATAAATCGAGTCACCTTCTTGTTCTGCGCTGTGGCTATGAGGTTGAAGCAGGGCCAACCCCAGTGTTGCACAATGGTTCGGAATGCTGCTGAGGACAGTTTCCACTCGCCCGGATCCAAAGTCCGTCTGCTTGAACATTGTTGACTCCTGCCAAATGTACTGCTGAAAGCGCCTGGAGGTGATGTTCTGCCCACAGAAAGAGAAGGTGGGCCTCCTGAGCCAGAGAGGAGCTCTTAGTTCCTCCCTGGCAATTGACATAGGCTAATGCTGTCGCATTGTCTGAGAAGTCTCTGACCGCTTTGCCTTCCAGAATTTTCTGGAAATGCACCAGATCCAGCCAAATGACCCTCAGCTCCAGCTGGTTGATCAACCATTTCCTCTGGGAGAGAGTCCAACACCCCTGAATGCGGCGACAATTGCAGCAGGTTTCCAAGCCCCAAAGACTAGCATCTGTCGACACCATGACCCAGGAGGCAATCTGCAATGGCATGCCCCTGCAGAGCGTCTGAGGGAGAAGCCAACAAGCCATGCTGGCCCAAGCCTCCAGAGTCCAGGGAAGACAAGTCTGTAACGTATCCTTGTGCGGAGCCCAGAGAGAACAAGGCATGCTGGAGAGGACACATGCACACTCTTGCCCAAGGGACTACATTAAATGTTGTTGTCATGGACCCTAGGACCTGCAGATAGTCCCACGCCAATGGAACTGGCTTCTCTAGAAGAAATTTTCATGCCTCTAGAAGATACACACGGCCCACTGCTGTATTGATCAGAACACCCAGATATTCCAAAGACACTGTGGGAGTAAGACTGCTCTTTCTGTAGTTTACAATTCAACCCAGGTCCTCCAGAATTTGGATCACCTGATCCACAGTGTGTTGATAAGCCAGTCATCCAAGTAAGGGTGTACTTGTAGATTCATTTTCTATAAATAAGCTGCCACAACCACTATCACCTTGGTGAAGATATGGTGTGTACCTTAGCCAGCCAAAGGGTAGAGCTGAGAACTGGTAATAATTTTCCAAAACATGAAACTAAGTATTTGCGGTGGGCCGGAAATATCGGAATGTGCAAATAAGCTTCCCTAAGATCCAGAGAGGCGAGGAACTCTTCTGGGGCCACCGCTGCAATGACAGAGCACACAATCTCCATCCAGAAATGTGGAACCCTGAAAGCTACATTTACATGCTGAAGATCCAGAATAGGCCTCCAATTGTCAGAGCCTTTCTTTGGCATGATAATGTATATGGAGTACCTGCCTGAGCCAGAGAGGTCAGGCAGCACCAGCTCTATAGCTTGAATATCTAGCAAGCATTGTACAGTGGCTCGCATCCTGAGCACTTTGTTTGGCCATCCTGCGGGAGAGTCCACAAACCAATCCGTCAGATGATGGGTAAATTCCAACATGTAGCCCAACCGAATAATGGCCAAGACCCATTGGTCAGACAAAATGTGAACCCAGGCTGGCAGGAAAGCTGAGAGTGTGCCCCCGATCCATAGAGGAGCATGCTTTGGCCTGGCATCATTATGCCTTTTTGCGGAGGGCGTGGAACAGAGGCAGAAGGCTGGGGTCACCTGTAGCCAGAGTACCGCTGCTGAGAGCTCTGGGAAAATCGCCGAGATGTGGCACTTGCATACAGGCAGGAATGCCTGGAGCCATGAAAATTAGAGTGTCCAGAACTTCTAGAGGGTCTAGGTTTATCAGGCAGAGTCTTAGGGCGACAGTCCACCACAAAAGTCATGAGGTTTTCAAGGCCCTTGCCAAACAATAACTGCCCCTTAAAGGGAAGTTTAGCCAAAGTAGCCTTGGAAGAGGAATCACCAGCCCATTGTCAGATCCAGAGCATCCTGCAAGCAGAAAGAGTACGCCGACACTTTAGCCAGAACCCGCATAAGATCATAACAATTACCCCCAGCCAAAAAGAGTTGAAGAGGAGGATCAACAGCCTCACTCTCCAGAATGTGCAGCCGAGACAGACAGGCATGTGTGACAAAGGACGCCACCGAAGCAGCTGCATCAAAAAACCTCTGGAGGACTACATCCACACTGCGGTCCTGCATATCTTTAAAACACCACACCACCTTCGCTAGGAAGAA
The DNA here is from genome assembly GCF_902459505.1 of Geotrypetes seraphini. NCBI lineage: Eukaryota > Metazoa > Chordata > Amphibia > Gymnophiona > Dermophiidae > Geotrypetes > Geotrypetes seraphini. The sequence continues at coordinate 126,598,002 of NC_047092.1, forward strand.
AGGTGCGTTTAGTTACCTGTGCAACTAAAGAATCCACCTGAGGCTGACCCAGAAGCTGCTGGCACTCCTGTGCCAGAGGGTACAAGGGAGACATGGCCCTGGCTCTCTTAAAGCACCTTCTGGAGTCATATTGCTCTGAAATTAAAATGCTCATATGAGGGTGCCAGGGAAAGGTGGAAGACTGTGAGCGCACACCACAAAGCCAGGAGGAGGAAGTGGATGGAGCCAGCTAAGTGACCAAATCCAACTCTTGCAAAGACTCAGAAATAAGATCCAGCAAAGCTGCAGACCAAACAAGTGCAGAACCGTGGGATCATTCCCGAGTTCTAAAGATCCAGACGGCTCCCAAGAGCCAGAATACAGACCCTGGGGTTCCCCGTCCCGGTGAGCACTGTGCCAGAGAATAAGGGGTCAGCGAGCTGCTCATCATCATAAGGATCATCCAGAGATCAGGATCATGCAGCATTGGAACAGCGGCTGACTGAGAAGATGTGCCCATAGAAGCACCACTGAGAGACTTATCTGAGGCGGAGCGTGACTGCGCAGGGGGAGAATGTCTCCTGTGAAACTTATTCCACAAATATTTCATAAAGTCTGAGAAGGCCTCTGGCTCCTGGGGCACAGAGTCACCCTTAGATGACTTAATCTTGTCTTTCTTAGGCTGCGGAGGGTCTGCCGTCTTGCACATGGAACGATCAGTCATGCTGAGCCCCGAAAACAAAGAGGGCTAGTCGAGCATTTAGTCACCTGCTTAATCAGAGTTGAGGGCAAACCTGATGCTGCCGCCACTCCCGGCTGTGCCACGTGGTGCAAGGATGCTTCTGAGGTGCGAGATGTGCGCAATACTGGCAAGAATTCATACTAGAAGAGCCCAAGGACTCCATCCCAATAGAGTATGAGGCAAAAATTGCAATTTTGGAGAAGCAGGGAGCCTTTTGAAAAAAGATCGCTAAAAATCCAAGATGGTCACTGCTAAGAAATTCGTACCAAAATCACAATATTTTTCACACTCAGCAAACTTTAAAAACAGTGATTTTAGGATTTTTCAGGTAGGGGAACATAGGGGGGATATGCAGAAACCTTCAAAACTTGGAAACTCAGACACCCCTACCAGATCCATGTCACAGGCTGACAGCCTTTACTCACTGTGACCTGTGCTGGGAATGTGATGCAGCCTGCCTCAGCTCTCTTACAGTAGTTGGAATAAGAGAATCACTGCCGTGTGCTGGTAATGCCTCATCGACACTGATCTTCGGGCTGCCACTCAGACTCCGCACCTCCACCCTTGTGGACCGACGGATATGCTCAAAAACGGATAGAGGAGACGAGAAACGCAGCCAATACCCTGCAAGACACTGCCGAGTCTCCTAAGTATGCCTAACAGCCTGACTTTGAACTTTCGTTTGGCAGAAGTAGAGAAAGCAGGGACGGCCCCAAGCTCCTTAGAAGCAGATGCAAGCTGGCTGATAAGTAGCCACTGGGATTGACTTGTCAACTGCAGACTGAAGTCTGTGTGTTCGCCATGCAGGCAGAGCTGAAGAATCGCTCCAAGCACAAGAAATCCCGAAAAGGGGATTAAAAAAACACCAAATAAAAAGGAGAGCAGAACAAGCACACTCCTACTTGCACACACGCAGAAGGGAAAAACTGAAGGTGGAGTCAGAGAGCACAGTGAAGTAAAGGAAAGTCACAGAAAAAATCTGGAGTGGATTACTTCTGCATATGGCACACATCCATTGGGACACAACCCACTTGTCTAGAATGTCTCACCTATTGCACTGGAAATATATTTACCTGTAAAATAAATGGGAAATGCATATTGTGGATTTCTTTCCAATGCTTCTGCATGAGTGTGTGTCTCTCTGGTTTGAAGAGGAAAGAATGGGACAGTTTAAATAGAGGGAACCCAAACATTCTGATGGTTTGGGGACCCCCCACCCCCCACCAGAAATAAGTGTAATATTAAACCAAGCCCTTAGGAGTTCCACTCAACAGAATTCAAAGGATGCATTTTACAGTTTAACCACAGGATGCCACTGTTCCATGGCAACAGATACTTCCATGCTTCATCACCACAGTGGGCAGTACACATTATATGATGCACTCATTAAGGGGTAATTCTATACAAGAGTGCCTGTTTTTAGTCACCATGGAGTATATTTGGATCCTATTCTGTAGGCACTACTTAATTTTACAGAATACTAGCGTAGCAGGGCAAATATGCATATGTACATTTTAAGCGTGACCATTTACACCACCTACAGGGCATGTAATATACTATTTTCTAATTTCTGTTACTCAGGGTTCATGTATACAACCACCTTAAAAGATGCATCATCACATTTAGGTGCTATTTAGCAATGTGGAAGCCTGATATCAAATTATAGGAAATGTCTGGTTGCAATTATTGCTGCTATCAGTGGTGTAACCTGTTATTAAGTTTAGAAATATCTACTTTTTCCAAATGGATGATATGGGGGTTGGATAACTTTGTTCCTTAAAGGTTCCCTTTCTCTAATTTTACATTTTGTTTAAAGATCAGAAATCATTCAGTGTGACTTTTGTAATAAGATAAATCAGGAGTGGGAAAAGAACTTTTTCCAAATGCACAGGAGAATATGCAATCAGAAGATTTACCTCCCCCCCTCCCCTTTTCTTTTACGAAGCCATGGCAGATGTTTCTACCAGATCACTAAATGCTTCAATGCTCATAGGAATTTTATAAGTGTTGGAGCATTTTGCACTCCTGTCCAAGGTAGAAGCTTCTACCGCAGCTTAGTAAAAGAGGGCTTTATTCAACAAAGAAGAGAGACAGCTTTGCTGCTTTATCACCTTATGATTACCTTCTGTTCTGCGGGTCCCAAAGACCATGGCAATAATTTTTTATTGCTGCTCAAATAGCAAAGTTGCTTACCTGTAACAGATGTTCTCCATAGACAGCAGGGGAATGCAGCCACACTTGGTGAAGTCCATTGACTGAGCCCGTATGCCGGTGCTCTCCCCTAGATAGGTAAGCTTTGAGCTTACTGGGCATGTGCAGGAGTCCCTACATCTTGTGACCAGTCAGACTCTGTGCCTGACATGTTCTCATCTAAAATCCCTAAGAAAGGCAGAACTAAGGTTAGATTTGTCATTCTTAAGTCTAGAAAATTGCAGCAGCCAAGGTTTCCCGAGCCTATTGAAGAGAACCTGTCAGGAAATGAGCTCTTCTCTAATAGTTCTGAGGTAGAGGAAATGGAGACTCAACCTAGCACTAAGCCCACAAGCATAAAATTCAGGCAGAATTCCTCTTTTAGAAATCCTTGCACTTTCCCGAACATCCCACAGGGGGAACCTCAGGTCAGAGCAGGCACACAGAGAGTTGGGCATGGCTCACATACTGAAAAAATTATGATGAATCTTAGTCTTATGCTCAGAACCCAATCAGTTCATAAATTCCACCAGTAGCTGAGCATTCATTACACCTTTTATGAGTCTATGAGCCTCATCCCCACCACTCCACCGCATCAAAAGACTTTCATCGTGGCAAGCTTTACGTGGTCACTTCATCATCGGTTCTTCTTCTTTGTTTATTAATCTTAAAAGTGCATTGTGCTATTGCTACAATTCCCCTGTAAAAGTGCTTAGTGCTTAATTTCATTCAATATAATTGTGATTCACTTCATCCAACCATTATTTTTATAAAATTTTTAAATATATAAATATATTCAAGAACTTAGCTTTTGTTTCTATGCTTAGGATAATAAGTTTTTTCGGTTTGGGAAGGTTGACTGAGATATAAAGAGTCTTTATTTCTCTTGGCTAAATGAACCTCTAGCACTGCTTTAGCCTCATGCAGGGCGGGGGCGGGGAACTTTCTTGTAAGTTTCAGTGGCTGGAACTCTAACAGTTTTTGACTGCAAATGTTTTGCTTTGTGAAATTGTATTTTGAATGAAGGAATTCAGAAAGAACTGAGAATTTTGGAGAGAAGTTTGTCAAGATCTTGGGCAGGATTGTATGAAAGCTTTATTTAGCAGTGAAAGGTAAACTTGACAATTCTCCTGCCTCAGCTCAGAAGAGAGCTGAAGGCTTCCTGGATGTTTTTTGTTTTTGGCATTTTGAAAAGCCAAACTGTGAATGGGAATGACTTAGTCTGCCAGACTCAAGCACCATTCAGAACAGGCTAGATTTGGAGGCCCAAAGAAAGGCCTAGGCTCAGGCAAGGCCTAGTTTCTGTAGGCTGTGCTGAAATTGATAGGGCACAGTGACATTTGTATATCCTGAATTGCTGATATTAACCTGGATTTTGTCACAAGTTTTTCAGTGTTTTGTCATTTTTGTTTTGGACTGTTATAAAATTAAAATCCTGACTAAGAATCCTGCAAGGGTTGGAGACACAGCATTGTGTTTGTGACTGGTTTCAAGATTTTTTGGGTTTTGTTTGCTTGATACTTTGCCTGTAGGGCTGGTCTCCTCATTGCGCAGTGTGCCCGGTGCAGTAAACCTGTGGACCACTAGGGGTGCTATTAGCCTAACCAGGACCATAATCTACAGCCCTTCCCCTCAGGTTGTCAGTTTTGTCCCTAGCAAGGAAAGGAATGAGACGAGGGGATAGAGGGTGGGCAAGTGTGGCTGCATTTCTCTGCTGTCTACAGAGAACACCTGTTACAGGTAAGCAACCTTGCTTTCTCCAGAGACAAGCAGGGGATATGCAGACATACTTGTTGGTGAGTCCCAAGCTTAAAAAAGGATTTGAGTGGCAGTACAACAGTCACAGTGTAAACAATTTCCACAAGACTGATTGGCCAAACGTACATCTGATGGTAAGCTCTGATCCATACAATGGTGCTTTGTGAAAGTATGTAATGTGGACCAAGATGCAGGTTTGCAAATATCTTGAATGGAATTGATGGTAAATTCACTATTGCAGAAGCTGTAGCTCTTACTCTGAGCCTCAATTGAGTCAGGAGGGTTCAGGTGTCCTCCTGTGTAGCAAAAAATTAACAATGTGCTATCCAAGAGAAGAGAGCTCTTTTTCTTTTTTTAATCAGTTTTCCTCGGTAGCTGGATTGTAGGAAAAAAGAGCTGGTTTGTCAGACGAAACTGAGCAGGTGCTGGAATTAAAAAAGTAATGCTCTTCTGCAGTCCAATGTGTGGGGACCTTGCTCTGCTGGAGAGGAATGCGAAGGAGGAAAAAAAATAAAGGTAAAGTAATAGATAGGCTGAGATGAATAACTGTAACAGCTGTGGGAAGGAATCTGGGATTAGTTCGTAAAAGTACTTTAGTAGGAAAAAAATTTTGAGGTAACTAATGCTTGAAGTTCACCAACTCTTCTGCTGAAGTGAAAGTTTTGAGAAAAACTATCTTCAAAGTAAGGAACGTAAAGAAAGCAGATTGGACTGGTGCAAAAGGGGCCTGCATTAAGTGATCTAAAATTAAATATAAGTCACCAAGTGGAGGAGTGTCTCCTATTGGAGGCCTAACATTAGTAAGACTTGTCCTAAAACAAGAAATAAGAGTGTGGGGTGAAATAGGTTTAATATCCAAAGTATGGAAGTCCCAAATAGGCACAAGATGAAATAGGACCAAGTTGGATTTGAGACCAGCATTTGACAACTATAGAAGGCAGAATAAATTGTAGTGAAATGGAGAATGAAGAGGAACTTGTTGGTGATCATGCACCCAGATGGAAAAAAACATTCGCATTTAGATTGATAGAAACTTGGTAGTAGAAGGGTTCATTACTGCAGGGAGAAATGTCTACACAGTTTGAGCAAGTTGAAAAATGAGCTGGGAGCAAACTTTCAATATCCATGTTGTCAAACGGACATGTAATAATTGACCATTCTGTTGAAAGATAAGAGAGGAATGGTTTCCTCAAGAGACTTGGGGGTCGTCCAGAAGGTCCCGCAGGAAATTTTTTTTTTTTGAATAGTCTTAGCAGACAAGATCAGAGAAACAGTGTAGAAAAACTGTTTTGGTACTGGCTCTGTTTTTGAATTATGTTACCAATTAATCATCGTAAAGATTGCGTGGTTGTCTTCATCTGAGTATGGCTTAAGATGGTATGTCATTCAGTGATATATAATGCCCATGGTTAACTCTGTAAACTGCAAGTAACTTAACGGTGCAGAGGGTTAATAAATCAAAGTTTATAGAATGTTATGATAGATGAAAGTATATGTTGTATCTTTCATGTTAATTTTTTTTTTTAAATGTGCACAATGAGCACATCTCAGGTCACCCCTTGTTTGGTGACTTACCAGTATTTAGAAGTTATACAGATGTTCCTTTGGAGGTGTCTGAGATTTGGTAGTTTAGAATGAGTTTCTATGTAACCATAAAGGGATAAAAAGGTCTGGCTTGAGGAGAAAGTAGCTGATTTACAGATGGCCTGAGAGGGAATGGAATTTAAATGGATTTCCGAAGTTATTATTGCTGGCACTGAAGGTGCGTAGGGAAGGAATACCATTCTTCGGCTTTGTAAAGAAAGTGGTCCTGGTGAAAGGCATGGATAGCTTGCCAGTAGCTAATGAGTTATACAACCCAAAAGTATCTTTATGAGGTTGTGGGCAACCAAAGTATGAAGTGAGGATATGTTTAAGTGCAACATATGGTATAAGTTGGATCTGAAACAAAGGCATGAGTGCTGTGACTCAGCACAGCAATGTAAGAGGAATGAGAAAAAATACTGCCCCAGTGAGAAAATGAGTGGTTCAGCTGGAGAATTCATCAGACTTGGAATTACCACAGTAAGGTCATAAAACCACTGAATGAGTCTTTTGAGGTGGTTTGGTATAGTGAAAGTCATCATGAAACTAGAGACGAGAGGATGGAAACAAAGAAACGATGGCTTCATGTGTGAAAATGTACAAATGTAGAAAACCTCTAATGTGTTAAGGGGTTCTGACTGAGGAAATAAATAAAAGTAATCAAAGCTAATGTAATATATTGTAATCTGATCTAATTTGAATTAATCCAGAATGTCTGAGGTATAGCATGCCTAAAGACAAGTAAGGTGATGTATAAGAAAAACCCAGAAAGTATATGCCAATGGAAAGAAGCTCAAGGAAGACAGAAACATGAATAGAAAAGAGTGTGTAGAAAATTGTGAAGCACCAAGTAGAGAGGAAGAGATTGGAGTTAGCAAGAGAAAGATATACTAAGAGTGCAAAAGGAATGTAGGTGGAAAAGGAATATTGTAATGCTTTGGAGGTATGGGAAGTGGCACTGTGTACGTAAATGTGAAGCCATTACTGAAGTTACTGAGAGAAGATTTAAGTTATCTCACAGCCATGCCAGGTTCTTGAGGTATCTGATAAGCTGTATTGAAGAAAAAACCTAGTCTATCTATCTATCTGCTGTTCATCTCCAAACTGAAAGAGACTGGAGTATTAATCATTATACATCTAACAGCAACATATGTTTTTTGCGTTGGGTGAGAATACTGAAAGCCAATGCTGTTCAGAAAAAGAAAAGCTAAAAGGCACATAGCTAATGCAGAAGATTGAATTCGAAGAGTACTAGTATATAAGCATGGTTTTGTGGAAAGTTGCGGCAGTAAGCCTGCACTGAATGTGACTCTTAATAAGAAAATCTCTCACGAACCTAGAGCAGGGGGAAAATATCTATAGTGTATATAGAATGATAGATATCTATGGCAGCTGCCAGAAGTGTGTGACATACTGCACAAAAAGTGAATAAATGCAGTAAATATGTTGTTTGTGTCTGAACTTGTCACAGTGAAATAGTGGAGTAGCTAATGGCAGAAAAAAACAATGAGTCATAATAAGAGGCTCCTGCCCTCGAATTGCAGAAGAGAAGGTTCTTCCATTAGTTAGAGAGGGTTCATTGTGTTGAATATAAGTTAATTACGTTCAAAAATCTACCGGAGGAAAAAAACAGAAATTAAAACAGGTTGAAAATGTGAAATCTCTAAGAACCTGACAAAAACATTGAAGGCAAATTGTTGCAGAGTGAAAACAGTGGTTTGTTTGCTTTTGAACTGTTTCTTCCTGAAGGAAGTTACCGCACCCCCTTCTGCACCCGAATCACAGAAGCTAGGGGGGTAGGAGCTGAAGCTGAAGAGTTTGTTGAGTTTACCTCCCCCTGCAGTGTCTACTGTGAGTGCTGAATAGGGAGAGGTAGCTTCTTTGATGAGGGTGCTTATCCACTTCTTGACAGAGGGAAGTGAAAAAATAAAAATAAGAGTGCGAGGCAATGCCACTGCATGAGTCTTGACAGTGTGTGAGCAGATTGTTGTTACTTACTTGACACTGGGGAAGACAACAAGGCTGAGACTAGGTCCCTGGGAGCCTCTCCCCTCTGTACTGTTCCTTTGCTGAATTGATGTCATTGCAGATAATTCACCTCTCCTGGCAGGTTGAAACAGGACCTTGAGGGGAAGGAGCAGAGTATCCATCAAGTAGCACCTGCTATTTCTTCCAAACTGCAGGACTTTTGTATGCTGTCAGGTTCCTCCATATCGTAGGGTTAGGGCATCAGTCTTGAAACTGAAGACCTAGCCCCACCTGAGCTCTCTGCCACCATCACTGAAACTGGGCGTGGGTGCCTGAGTTTAAGAGAGAGAGACGCTGCTGATGGTGAAGTAGAGCTCCGTATGAAAGATGCTGAATGAGTTAACAGCGTTCCAGTGGCAGAAGCTTCTTTTCCTGTTGGCCTGCCAATTGTGTTGTTTTTTTTTTAAATACAGCATTGATGGCGGCGGTAAGCTTCCCTCCCTTGTGGTACAGAAACAGGGCCCTGGGGGGAGGGAGGAAATGGTATAGAGTGTGGCTTAGTTGCATTTTTCTCAACAGTGCGGTTTGAAATGCCCCTGCGCGGGAACCACCGTCCCAGTGCGGCTTTCCTGTCAGTCGCCGAAAAGCGGTTCACTTGATTTTTGGACTAAAAAAGTTTGACCCATGTGAGCCCTTTTTATCAATGGCAGCACTGGTTGCCTTTTGAGGCAAGAATTCTGTTTAAATTTGGTTGTATCTGTTTTAAAGCATTATTTGGTTTAGCTCCTGATTATCTCTCTCCTCCCAGTTTAAACTGTATAATTCTAACAGGAATACTCGAAATAACAATATGTTTATGTATCCATCTTTAAAACCTGTTCGATACAAGAGATTCCTTGAAAGGACATTTGCTTTCCAGGCAGAGAACATGAACTCCTGGTTGAATTCTCTCATTTCCCAAGCCCAGTCCTACTATTATTTTAGGAAGTTGTTAAAGACTAAATTGTGAAATTTGATGTATTCTTTCTCAACTGTTTGTATGCTTCACTGAATGTACAGTCGTCTTCTTCTTATGTGAACCGCTCAGAACTTATGGTAGGGTGGCATATAAGAATATAGTTTTATTATTATTATTAAAAGCGCCCTCCCTGTCCTAGTGCCTACCTGAAAGAAACTGGCATTCCAGAAAAAAAGTGTTCATTGGCGTTTGACGCTACCGAGATATGTTCCTTTTTTTTTTTTTAAAGCCCTCTCTGTGCTCATGGACTTTCTGCTGCCATCCTTTTTTTTTTTGGGGGGGGGGGGAGGGGGAGAGGGGATTAAGAACTCTGAGGAATTTCTTACGAGATCAGACTCCACAGGTGACTCTTGAGGGGAGGAATGCTGGCCTAGTGCCTAACCCTCAGTAAGCCTGGTTCTAACAGAGAGACTGTAGAGGATCTGCATTAAAGATAGTTTTTACAGCAGCCTGTGAACTACTGTCTGATTCTGCGCATGGATCGAGTCTCTTTCATTTGAAAGGAAACTCTGCAATGAGAGGGCATTTGATGAAGTTCAGAGGTGATAGGCTCCGGAGTAATCTAAGGAAATACTATTTTACAGAAAGGGTGATAGATGCGTGGAATAGTCTCCCGGAAGAGGTGGTGGAGACAGAGACTGTGTCTGAATTCAAGTGGGCCTGGGATAGGCACGTGGGATCTCTCAGAGAGAGAAAGACATAATGGTTACTGTGGATGGGCAGACTAGATGGGCCATTTGGCTTTTATCTGCCATCATGTTTCTATGTAAAGGTACTCAGTAGAGCTGCCCGATTCAGGAACAAATATTTCAATTCGATTCAGCCCATTGAATTGATTTTTCAATTCAATCTTCCTGCCCAATTGGGTGTTTGTTTGTTTTTTTCAAACATCCTGGTGGGTTTATGTTATAGCCTCTTCACCTACTCCATCCCCTTTGCCCTTTCCCACTGTGCTGTGGTGTAAACAAAATAAACAAAAAAGACTTTTTCTCTCTCTGTTAAATCCTAGCTCACATTCCAATACCAGCTCTGGCAGGATACACATTTCTAATCTGACACATTGTAATCACAAAACATAAAATAAAATTATTTTTTCTACCTTTTTGTTGTCTGGTCATTATTCAAATCATTTTGGTTCTAGGCTCTGCAATAACTCACTTGACAGGGTCTCATGCCCATTTGTCGTTTTCTTCTTTCTCCATGCTAACCATCCATCTTCCATCTCTGTCCTCTCCTTCCCTTCCCCGGAGTTCTGGCATCTTTCCTTTTTTTCATCTCTATTCCCGTAGCTGCAGCAATGGACCCCACCATCCCCAGATCCACCATATCTCCTTTTCTCAACTACCCTTTCATCCAGCATCTCTCCCTCTTTCCCCACCAGCTCTTCTTTTCTCTTTCTAACTACCCTCCTTATCCAGTATCTCTATGCCCCCCACACCATCCCTTGTGTCCAACTTCTCTCCCTTTCTGTTCCTTCCCTCCCTAAAATCGCATTGTCCACCATCTCTCTCCCTCTCCAGTTTTTAGATCCATTATTTAGAACATAAGACATGCTGCTGCTGGGTCAGACCAGTGGTCCATCATGCCCAGCAGTCCGCTCACGTGGCGGTCCTTTTGGTCAAAGACCAGCGCCCTAACCGAGACTGGCCCTACCAGCGTACGTCCTTGTTCAGTAGGAACTTGTCTAACTTTGTCTTGAATCCCTGGAGGGTGTTTTCCCCTACGACAGCCTCCGGGAGAGCATTCCAGTTTTCTACCACTCTCTGGGTGAAGAAGAACTTCCTTACGTTTGTACGGAATCTATCCCTTTCAACTTTAGAGAGTTCCCTCATTCTCTCTACCTTGGAGAGGGTGAACAACCTGTCCTTATCTACTAAGTCTATCCCCTTCAGTACCTTGAATGTTTTGATCATGTTCCCTCTCAATCTCCTCTGTTCGAGGGAGGCTTCAATCCCTCCCCCCATCTCCCCTCTCCATGATCTCCCCTAGATCATCTCTCCCTCCCCAAGTCCCCTGCCTCTATCATCCATCTTCCCCCCTACACCAAGTTAATCTCACCCATCCATCTTCTACCCATCTCTCCCTCTCCAGTCCAACTCCCTGAAGTCCATCTCTCCCTCTTCCCCAAATCCATCTCCACCAAGTTCATCTCTCCCTCTCCAGTCCACCAACTCTTCCAAGTCCATCTCCTCTCTCCATGATCTTCCCCAAGTCCACCTCCCCCCTCCACCAAGTTCATCTCTCCCATCCATCTTCTCCCTATCTCTCCTTCTCCAGTCCACTAACTCCCCCAAGTCCATTTCCCCTGTCCCCTCATCTACCTTTATTTTGACATTACAGCATGTTGCCAGTGGCAGTAGTGATTTAGCGATCCACTCCTGCCACCACTCCTTGCGTCTTCTCAGTGAAAACTTCCTGTTTCCGCTTGGGTGGCCGACTGGAGAGAAGACGCCCAGAGTAGTGGCAGGGTAATGAATTGCATTCGCTACTGCCGCTTTTGCCTGACCGGGGAGGCGAGGAGAAATACTTCCGGCCGGGGAGGAGAGAACCTTGCTGCCATCGATCTGCACGCAGAGACCTGTTTGGGCTTTCCCTCTGCCATTGGAGTCCTTGTTTCTGATGTAACTTCCAGTTTCGCAAAACCGGAAGTTACATTAGATGGAAGGACTCTGGTGGCAGAGGGAAAGCCCAAACGGGGGTCTAGCAAGGAGGCTGACGAATCGGTAAGTTCGATTTTTTGCCAAAACAAAATAATTCGAAAAGATTCATCCTAAGTTAATCATGAATCAATTCGAATTGGCCAGTAATTAGTGCCCTCTTTTTCTTTTTTTTACTAAGGGAAAAAGTAAAGCTTTTTAAAAAGAAATCTTTTGTGAAGAAGAGAGGGGATGGCTGCGACCTGTCAGCAGCGGTATAAATAAAACTTACAACCTGAGGGGAGGGGCAGTACATGTAGTGACTCCTGCACATTCCCAGTAAGCGCCTCAAAGCTTACCAAGCTAGGGGAGAGCACTGGAATACAGGCTCAGTCAGGGGACTTCACCAAGTGTGCCTGCATATCCCCCTGCTTGTCTCTGGAGAAATATCATTTTCCAAACTGACAACTTGTACCTTATTCCCCTCCCCTTCAGATGTGGAAATGATGTGGTCAAGTTGGCGGATAATAAAGATGCAGCAGCAAAAACTCTGCTGACTACTGTGTTTACAGATACTTTTTTCCAACATTTTGATACAGAGAAAAGGAGCTGGAGCAATCTCTGTGGAATACTGGAAGTCAGCTGAAGTCCTCATTTCTGGTGAGGTCCCCTGCTGCTGTACTCTCCCTTGTAGGAGGGGGGGAGGTGGTACAGACCGAGGGAGGAACCTTACAAATTCAACCAATTATAAAAGTTTATATTCCAAGCAAGAGTATAATATTTCCAAAAAGAGTTGCATGAGTTATAGAAAGTGGATGCTGACATATTAGAGTCACTCTAATGCCACACAGGATCTAAATTTTTCTTAATAGTCAAGTTTCTTTTAAAAAATGTGGACGATATTGCTGATATTTTGAAGACTGTTGCAGTACAGGCTTAAGCGCTTGAAAAGGAAGCTGCTAGGAATTGAACTAAGGAATTCAGAATGACTATGGTATAAGATAATAATGTGGTTTTGATGAGAGATGAGAACTTTTTGATGCTGTTATGTGCATTATATCCCACCGAATCCTCATTAATTAGAGCTCGAGGCAGGTTACAAGCAATACATTGTTACCTAGGATTCTGTATAGAGTTAAAATATGTTACAGAGATTTATACATGTATATAAAATAATCAAAATGTTATCAAATTATACAGACTGATCAGAAAATACTATTTAGAGAGCCAACTAATAAGAAATAGTTTAAAGTTCCTCAATATTCTCAAGACCCCTGCTTTCACCAGCAGATATGGTACAGAAATACCTTGTGGAAGCGTTGGGTATGTGGGTGGGAAGTGTTAAGCACTTCCACCAGTAACAAAACCACAATATTTGTCATTGCTGGGAGGTGGACAGAGTGGAACCTCTGGTCATCTGACTAAAATCCTAAAGTCATTTTTGTGGATGGACATATAATGAATCACACTAGTAGTACCTTTTGCTCTGAAGCCAGACAACTATGCAATCAAGCACATGAATAAATTGTTTATAGGATCTATGATACATGCATTTCCTAATTTGTCTGCGGCTACAAGATCAGATGACAGGACATTTTGGCTCTTAAGCCAAGGGTTCTGGCTAAGAGATATATTAAGCCATTTAATTAATGCTTGCTAATCCCTATTTTATTTCTATGTAGACTCCTGGGAAACTATTTGTGGATCACTCCTTAGCATTTACGTGGTGTGTGTGTTTACTGTGCTGCAAACATTTTGAGAGTGTGGTTGTTTTTGATTTTCTAATTTTGCCTCATATAGGCTTTTGTGTATTGGGCTAAATGAGATATACTCTAACATTTTCATGTAAATTTTTAATGAGACTCTTGGTGTTAGCCCCTGCTGAATACCCAGGCTGTGACAATCATCTCTATTAGTGTTCTTCACCAATTGTCTCATTGGGGTTTTTTTTTAACACTTTGCATTCTCTTTGAAGACCCCCCCTTTATATTCATTGTGGGGAAAAGGATTTATAGGATCGTGTGAGTTTAGTTTTTGCCTTGATTCTATTTTATATTTCAATGTCATAAAATGTGATTGCATTTTTTTAAAATTATAAACATTAAAAAAAAAGACACAAAGAAACAAATTTCTCCAACAGTTCACTTACTCATTTTAGGGCAATCAATCCATAGAGGTTGAAACTATTACACTGCAAAAGGGTAGACAAGGATCTCTCATTCTAGGTAATTAACATGGGGTTATTACAAAGGCAAGTGTTACCACTATCTTTGGTGATGGGAAGAAAATATATGTAAAATAGCTTTACCTACTGCAGACCCTTCCCTAGAAGTTTTTGGAAAAAAAAAAAAGAGTACCAATAATAATAATCCCACACTGCTCCTTGTGACCCTGGCAAGTCACTTAATCCCCCCATTGCCCCAGGTACATTAGTTAGAGTGTGAGCCCACCAGGACAGATAGGGAAAAATTGCTTGAGTACCTGAATGTAAACCACTTAGGCTATAATGGTATATAAATACTAAAATAATATGTTGACATAGTTTGTTTGAAGGAAGAAAAGAGAGGTTTGCAAGTTAGACTTTTTCTTTAAGATGTTATTGATAAAAGGGGATAGCATAAGGTTGGAAGTCCCTATTCTTAATAAGCACAAATGAATCCGTGCTCTGAGGCATATGGAACACTGGATCTATATCTCTAAATACTTCATCCCTTATGTTTTCAGAGGTACTTACTCACTCTTCTACGAAACTGCGCTAGCAGTTTTCTAGTGCTGAGAACCGCACTGAATGGCCCGCGCTGCTCCCAATGCTCATAGGAACTCTATGAACTTCGGGAGCAGCACGGGCCATTCAGTGCAGCTCCCTGCACTAGAAACTGCTAGCGCAGTTTCGTAGACGAGGGGTGTTAGTCTTTCTATTGTACTTGTGGTATGTGTTGCATGGAATGAGCATACTTTGGATGAAAGAGAGTGTGCTGGCAGCTTGGAACTCTATGTGTTTCTATGCAAGTCTCATTTTTTTTTTTTTTGGGGTAGCTTATTCAAGGGAACTTAGTTTAGCTTAATTTAATCCAATATTTGATATATCACCCTGAGCTCTCTCCTATTCCGCAAGCAACTGAAAACTTGGCTCTTCTCTAACATGTAATTCTATTTTCCCCCTTACTCTTCCATTCTATATATAAGCTCATGTAAACCTTTTCCTTTCTCTTATATTTTAAGTTCTTGTAAACCATGCCGAGCTCCACTTCCGTGGAGAGGATGCGGTATATAAACTTAAGGTTTAGTTTAGTTTAAAACACATTACCAAAGCAGTTTGCAACTAATACCAAATAAAATTAATTACAAATATATACAGAAAAAGAGAACTTCAGGGCATAACCTGGAGTTCCACCCCAGAACATTATTAATCTCTGTAAGGCAAAAAAAAAAAAAATAGGCCTTAAGGCCTGCTTCCCCGCAATCCGAAGCCGACTCAATAGGCACCATCAGTGGGGCACCCTGGCCACCGGCATCTGCTGTAGATGAGGCTGCCCCATTGCTCCAGCCTGCACAACGTTTGCACAGGCCGGCCGCGAGTACCTCACGTATAGAGCACAATGAGCACTTTTTCCCTTTAAAAGTGCTCATTGTGCCGGAAAATGTCCTAGCTGAAAGAAAAGTGCCGGTTTAGTTGAGAAAAACAAACAGGCAGTTTTACAGGGAAATGAGCCCTGTAGACTGGCACACCTCAGGATATTTTTTTAAAAATCTGAACACTCCACGACTCTCAAAGCTGGAGGGCTGACCAACTAGGGGGCCAGGCCGCCTGCTGAGGCACCTCTACAAAAATATGGGGAGTTGGAGGAAGGTGGGAGGGAGGGACCCAGCACGAGACCCGCCAGGTTTAACTCCCCCAAGATCGGATGGATCCCCAAAACAGGACCCGTCCAAGCTCTATCCGGCACAAAAGGGGAAACCAGGAGTCCAAAAATCAAAGTTCCAACAGTGCTAAAAGGGGAGCCAAAATTAGCCTTACCACCATCTGCTACCGGAGACTGAGGAAGACTGGATTAGTAAAGGGGAAGCTATACTGATATACAAGTTTGATCTCAGTCTCCATCTGCTGGTAGCAGTGAGGTATAATACCCATCCGTAAAGGAATTACTGTATACCGGTCTACCAGGCGATACAGAAGCAAAGGATTTAGCCTTTGAGACATCTTTATTACCCCCCCAGTAGCTGTTCCACCACCGCACCCAACTTCAACTGCGGCTCTGTGTGGAGAGCCCTGCCAAATGGAGCTTGCAGGGGAAACCACTGCTCGAGGGGCAGAAACCGTGAGAGCAAGAGAGAAGCAGGGAGATTTGGGAGCCAGCATGGAAGTCAGCTCTCAATTGGTGAAACCTCTGGTGGTGACACTGGAGAGTATCTGGGAGGATCTCTCCAAGCTGAATGACACCATGACCAGATCTTCACAGGAAGTTGCAGCGTTAGTGAGTACTGTGGACACTTTGGGATTTAAATTGGATGGGACTAAGGAAGAATTTACCAACAACTTAAAACAGGTTACCGAAAAGGTGGAAAGCCTTCAAGCGTTATCTTCAGGACTTATTAAAAATAAAATTCAGTTAAATAGAAAGGCTGAGCATTTGGAGAACTTTTAACCGCCAATTAAACATACATCTTTTGAATTTTCCTAGAGTATTGGGAGTGGCACCTGCCGAAATGTTTAAAAAGTATCTTATTGTGGTTTTGAAATTTTTCTCCTGAATGTATTTCACCTATAAACCGAATATACTATTTGCCATCAAAAAAAGGAGTAGGAACGAACCCAGAGTCTGAATTAGTTAACCTAAATGCTGATGGAGTCTTAAATGTTATGGTTTGCTTGAGACAACAATATCTGAGACCTCAGAAAGAGCGACATTGTTAATTTCTTTAGTTTCTGAGCAAGATGTAAATGTTTATAATATATTTCTGCACGTCACAAATATTGTTCTATAGAAAAAAATTATATATGTACTCAGATGTAACTAGGCAGACGCAGGAGCGTAGAAAATTGTTTCTTGCAATGAGATCTGAAATATTGTCCTTCGGTGGTATATTTCTTCTAGCCTACCCCTGCAAATGTCTAGTTAAATATATGGGGGTTAAATATGTCTTCTATTCTCCCGAAAGCTGCAAACCTTTTTAAACCTGAAGAAACTGCAATAGGAAACATTTAGAAATTTAGATCAGCGATTTAAAATAAGTGGATTTAAAGCTGTTAAGCAAATGCCTTATTAACTATATGGAAATTAAGTTTCTCCTCACTTTTCTTTGAATTCCTCCTTCTAGGTTTGAGGTCTAAGGAATAAAAATGTGTTTCTTTTATTTTTGTTTAATACAGTGGAACCTTGGTTTGCGAGTAACACGGTTTGCAAGTGTTTTGCAAGATGAGCAAAACACTCAGCAAACTTTTGTTTCGCAAACCGAGCACCGCCCCGATAAACGAGCACTTACAGCTTCAGGCAGCGCCGCTTCAGGGAGATTCCTCTTCCATCCACCGGTCAGCCTTCCACGCCGGGTGCCTTCCTTCCGCATGTTGGAGATCCTATGAAAACATCCCACCTGCACGTTGCTTATGATCACGCTCGTCAATCATCGACGTTGTGCGTGATCATATGCAACGAGCAGGTGGGACGGCACTCGGCTGCGTGGGCTCTCATAAGCTCTCCAAGATGTGGAAGGCACCCAGCGTGGAAGGCCGACATGTTGCATAGAGCTTTTTGGACCCCAGTTTGTTTACAAAAGTTAGATAGCTCTAAGTCTAATAGATGTTGGCACTGTAATCTGGAAGCAGGGACTTTAGATCATTTAATTTTTTTATGTCCTTGTATCAATGCCTTCTGGAAATCAATTTGGTCCCAAATGAATTCTCTATTAGAAAACCATGTAGCCCTATCCTATGATACAGTTTTATTTGGTACTTCTATGAGATTGAGAAGCCAAATTTCAGCAAATAATAATAAATTGCTATTAATAATGACAGGAGTTGCCATTCAGCATATTACTAGAAACTGGAAAGATTATAACAGACTCAATTACACCTTTTGGTGGAACTCTCTATGCCAATCCATCTATGCCAATGGCATCTAGCATTTTGTAATGATTAGACACCTTCTTACATAACAGAGCATAGTTAGAAGGGAGGAAGGGTATTTAGAGTTATAATTTTTCCTATTTTTGTTTATAATATATGTAATATTGAATGAATTTAATACTATTGTTGGAAGGGATGGGAGGGGGAGGGTTTTATTTATATATTTATGCTGATGTTCAAGTTATGTTAGATTTTCAAGTGATTTGTATGATCTAATTGATATTTTATTGTACACTTGATGTAAGAAATGAAAATGAATAAAGATTTGGAAAAAAAAACACGTCTGTTTGGACGCTTTCGAGCAATAATTCTTAATCTTGAATTTATTAATAATGTTGTATTTGACCATTCATTTTAATTCCCAACCCTGTGTTTTTACCTGACCTCCTTTCCTATAATAATTTGTAGTTCAAATCCCCTTTACCTCTTGGTTCTTGTTTTGTTAAGTTTGTATATAGTCTAGTTTATTTTAATGTTTATGTTTAAATAATGTATTACTTTTTAATATTGTAATTTTAATTGTTTTTTTTATGTATGTCATCGCTTTGAAGTAAGATTAAGCGATTAATCAAAAATTTTAATAAACTTGAAACTTGACATGCATTTTGCAATCACTAATCACTAAGAGGACTATATTTTTCTTCAGTTGAGGGGGACAGGTTTTGAAGAACAGTGTGATACAATCAGGGTGTATGGCTTTCGCTTCTATTCTATTAGGAAGAGTGATCCTATCCTATAATTTTATGGAATTTTGATTTTAATTTCTTTTAAACTAGATTTTTATATGTTAATTACTTCAACTTGTCTGACAGAAACGGTAAATCAAGTTAAATAAATAACTAAAAACAATAATGATGGGAAAATAGAAGCCCAAAATGTACCAGATATAAATTGGAATATACCAGCTGCTAGATCAATTAAAAGTAGAGAACTACTTGAATCCTTGCTAGGCGGCTCTCTCATGCATCTAGTCAAGGGACTTGTTTGTAGCAAGATGACATTAGACCTGGAACTGAAAACTGAATACTGATCTTGATCTCTGGTTACAGCTGCTGGTGGAAAGTGTAGCCAACACATCCTGTTCCAAGTACAATATGAGAAGTAACAAAATCAATATAGACCTCCACAAATGCAGTGTGGAGAAACTGCTCATAGCCTGGCTCTTAGCCCTTCTTGGGAGTCCATAGCAAATAAACCAAAGAATGGAAAACTGGGTGGTTCTCCAGGCATAGCTATTTCAGAGCAAAGTATATTTCAGCAACAATATGGAACACTGACATCTTTATACAACACTTACTTTTTTCAACATGCGAGCAAACTCATTTGAGTTTTGATGATGATAACTAGAACGGTCTTGGAACAAAGGTAGCTGAAGACAACATGATGGATCAAACCCAGGCCTTTTTACTGACTTTGAGACTGGTTTCAAGCTGAACTACCTGCACCATTCAGGTAGAATCAGAGTTTCATTTGCTGGGTCTAAACCCACATATGACAGCAGCCTTGTTTTCACATACATATATGCAGCAAGCCATGAGAGGTATTAGTGAGAGCAATGTGGTTGCCTGTCAAAATTGCTGGATTTACTCAATCAAGCACTAAAGAAGATTCAACAAAACCAACAGTGTGTTCATGCCAAGCTGAGTAGTAATGAAGATGAGAGAACACTTAAAATACAAAAAAGCTTAACTAATAGGATGAAGAAAAATCTGACCAAAAAGAACAAAAGAGGATAAACGCCTAAGATAATCAAACATAAAACCTCTTATGAATGCTCAAAAACTTTGGAAATCAGATGCAACATAGGACATGTATCCCATCATTGGTGGCCCACTGTTTCCAATCTTCAAAGAATAAAATGCTCTAATCCAGGGGTATCCAACCTGCAGCCCGAGGGCCGCATGCGGCCCCGTGAAGAATTTTGTGCTGCCCCGGTCGAGGGCGATGCAGCGTTTTCCTCTGCTGCCCCCGGGTGTTTACTGTCTTGCCGGCTCCCTCCTCTGTCTTGCTGCAGCGTTTGCGCGGCCCCAAAAACATTTTTTTTTCGGCCAATGTGGCCCAGGGAAGACAAAAGGTGCTCTAATCTATAATTTGTAATACACAATTTCTTTGGAAAATCTTTTTTCCATAATTAATTGTATACAATTATACTGGAAATTTTTCCAAGTCCTGACGGTGGGTGAAGAGCAAGGTATAAGTATACCCAAATAGAATGTTAGGAATTATAAGGAAAGGAATGGAGGAAAGAAACATATCATGCCTCTCTATCACTTTACGCTGTGTGTCTTGAGAACTGTATGCAGTTCTGGTCACTACATCTCAAAAAAATGGAAATAGTAGAAATTGAAAGGACAGAGAATGATGACCAAAATGATGAAGGGAATGGAACGATTCCTCTACCAGGAAAGGTTAGAGGTTTGGGCTCTCAAGCCTGCAGAAAATCAGCTGAGGGGAGATATGATAGTAGTCTATAAAACCATGAGTGGAATGAAGTGGATAAACACAAACTGGTTGTTTACTCATTCAGAAAATACAGTGCAAAAACTAAGGGAAACACCATTAAATTAGTAAGTAGTACATTTATACCATATTTCACAATGGAATTCATTTTGGCAAAGGCATTTAGCAAATAAGGGTTTAAAAGAGGTTTGGACAAGTTCCTGGAGGAAGAGTGTCAAGAAAGACTTGGAGAAATTCACTGCTTCTGGGCAAGTAACATAAGAACATAAGCAGTGCCTCTGCCGGGTCAGACCACAGGTCCATCCTGCCCAGCAGTCTGCTCCTGCGGTGGCCAAAAACAGGTCAAGGCCTGTCTGAATCATCAGAAGGGGCTCCCCTGCCACCTTGGTTTCCCATTTAAGTTCTGCCCTCCTATCGAAGTCCTAGCCCTCCGGTCTTGCACATGCACGACCAGGTTGGTTTACTCAGTACCCCACGATCCCTCTATCCCTCAGGAATCCATCCAATCCCTGCTTGAATCCCTGTACCGTACTCTGCCTGATCACTTCCTCCGGTAGCGCATTCCAAGTGTCCACGACCCTTTGGGTGAAAAAAAACTTCCTTGCATTTGTTTTGAACCTGTCTCCCTTCAATTTCTCAGAATGCCCCCCTCGTATTTGCTGTCCCCTTCAGTCTGAAGAATCTGTCCCTATCCACCCTCTCTATGCCCCTCATGATCTTGAAGGTCTCTATCATATCTCCCCTGAGTCTCCTTTTCTCCAGAGAGAAGAGCCCCAGCCTATCCAGCCTCTCGGCGTATGAGCAGTGTTCCATCCCTTTTACCATTTTTGTTGCTCTCCTTTGGACTCTCTCAAGTACCGCCATGTCCTTCTTGAGGTGCGGCGACCAATACTGAACGCAGTATTCCAGATGTGGACGCACCATCGCTCGATACAATGGCATGATGACTTCCCGTGTTCTGGTTGTTATGCCCTTCTTTATGATGCCCAGCATCCTGTTGGCTTTTTTCGAGGCTGCTGCGCACTGTGCAGATGGCTTCAGTGATGCATCCACCAGCACACCCAAGTCTCTCTCGAGTCTGCTGTCTCCCAACAATACCCCCCCTAATTTGTAGCTGAATAACGGGTTCTTTTTCCCTATATGCATGACCTTGCATTTGTCCACGTTGAAGCGCATTTGCCATTTGTTTGCCCAGTCTTCCAGCTTGTCCAGGTCCCTTTGTAGGTCCTCACACTCCTCCCTGGTCCTAACTCTGCCGCACATTTTGGTATCGTCTGCGAATTTTATAACCTCACACTTTGCCTCCTTTTCCAGGTCATTGATGAATATGTTAAAGAGTAAATGCCCCAGCACCGATCCCTGTGGCACACCGCTCGTGACTCCCCGCCAGTCAGAATATTGACCCTTTACTCCAACCCTCTGCAGTCTACCTGACAGCCAGTGCTTGATCCATCTGTGCACATCCCCTCCCACCCCGTGGCTCCACAGTTTCTTAAGTAGCCTTTCATGTGGCACCTTGTCGAAAGCCATGAAATCTAGTTACTTTTTTGGCATCCGGTCAGGTACTTCTGACCTTGACTGATCACTTTTGGAAACAGGATACTGGGTCTGATTGACCTTTAGCCTGATTCAATATGGCAATGCCTGTGTTTTTGGCCGTTGTCTGAACATAGCTGTGCAACATAGCTTTGACACCAGTGTACACAATTAGTCAATTGGCAGCTCTTCAAGACCAACAATTGTGACAGCTTACATTCTGGCAAGAGTTGAAGGCTGTGAGGTACATTATCAGTGAATGGCCTGTGGCCTGCGCTCCTTCTTGCATGGGAGTTGCTGAAAAGGCCACTGATTTGGTCCCATCCCACATGGATGCTGCAGACAAGAGTTTCATCAATTATTCCTGGGGTGATTCTGTACAAGAGTTTTAAAAATTCAGCACACATTTTATTTATTTTGTTGTGCAGAATTCCCCCATTATAAGGCATAGCTTTTCCCTGCATCAGGCCTGATACCCCCACAGCTTTTTCACTCCTAAGCTCTTTAAACTTAACTTGAATTTCTCATGCTTGACCTTCTTTCCCCATTTAGGTTCAACTCCCAACTTTTTCTGCCCCCTTTCCAGAATGAACACCTTCTTTCCCTCTCCTACCCCCTTCCCTACATTAAGACTCTCTGGTCTATCTTAATCCCACAAATATCTCTAACAGCAAAATCCCCAGCTCTCTCTGTCCTTCCAGTTTAATTCTGCCAATAAGATCCCCATCTCTTTGCTCTCCCCAGTTCTCACTTACTATCCTTTCCTCACTACCAAGACCCCAAAGTTCTCAGCCCCCAGTTCTCCAACCTGAGCCCCCCCCACAACCATATACCCCCCAGTTTTTCCTCTCTCCACATCCTGATCTCTATAAGCCTTCTCTCCCCATGAAGATTAAGTAGCAAAACGACAGCAGCTACATATAAGACCATACACTTTCTCTGCTGCCCAGAGTCCATCTGCTGATTTGAGCTGCACAGCTGTACAGTACCATTCTAATCAATATTCAGGGCCAGGATGCAGTTGCTCTCCTGCTCTTGTTGTAATCAACATGAAGGAAGGAGGTAGGACCATAAGAGCCAGAATTCAACACTGTGCAGCCTAAAATGTTTTGAGTTGTGTCATTTCTGGGAATATTTAGTTTGCTTCAGGGGAATTCTGTCATCACAGAAGCAATGTCTTTAAGAGTGCACAAGACCATGAACTATCTACAAAGTGCACATTCGTTCCCAACAGCACATGTGAGCTCTTTGTGAATAATAGCACATGCTCTTTTAGAAAGTGTGCTATTATCGGCATGTGAAAAAAAAACATGAAATTGCATGGGTTTTTTGTTTTCTTATATTGTTTCAAATAAATGTACAGCTGTACTGCATAATTCATCCATCAGTAATCCATAAGATAAAACAACCCAGGATGCTAAGGAGGGGAGGGCTGAAAGCAGATGCACGCACCTTTGTTTGATTTTGCTACTTACAGATGTTTTGCTCTTTTCTAAAAATTCAAATGAGGAAGCTGAGGATGTCAAGAGATTGGTTTGAAGTAAGAAGGAGGTTGAAAGAACAGATCAGCTGGAGGTGACAGGGAGCAGGCTGAGAGAGGAATGGCTGTGGGTGGGGAGGGGGAGATTTCAGAAAAAAGTACATCAGATAATTGCTTAAACATGTTTGCATGAAAAGTATGAATGGGGCTTTCAAAATAAGGGTCATATCTCATGGACTTTTCTTCCTTTGACTTAATCTCATCCCTTTTCCAACATGAGTAAAAGTACCTGTACCATGACCAGAATAGATGCTTTTATTCACAGAGGGGGCTAGCAATTTTCAGCAAATTATTTTTCTAATTCTTCCCCATCCCCTATTAATTTACTTTGATCTATTAATTAGAACTCTAATCTAATGGTGAGGATGAGATCATATGACTTTTTAAATGCACTGTAAAATACTTTGCAAAGTACCGATTTAGGGGGTTTTTTTTCAGGCAGATTTTCTTAAATGTGTGAAGTGCCTATGTCATTGCTGTGTCTTTCCACCATATCAGTATGCTTTCTCTGGATGAAATCATGAAAGAGAAACTCAGATTCCAGCTCTCCTACTAAAATGTATATGTCCCTGGAGAGTACAAAAATATATAAGGCAGTTAATGAGAATGGCATCAAGCAGGCAGGAAAAAAGTGTGGAACCTTAGATATTTTCCTTTTACAACCATAAATCTCTGACTTTTCCCACCACCCTCACCCTTCAGGGCTCCAACCATATCAACTATAGGCAACAAACACTAATAGGAGGCAGAGGGTGAGCCCAACTGTGGAGCTCATGAACATGTGCTAACTTAGACCCTATGCTCATTTGTCTGCTATTGATACTACCATCAATGAAGCTATGTTTTGTTTGGAGGGGATGAAGAGAGAAGGATCAGAGGTCTACAGTGGGAAGAGGGATGGGGACTGGAGGAGGCAGAAATGTGGTTCTGTGTCATTCTCCAAACCAGTGCATATTTTGCATATGCAGCTAGACATTCTTTTGTCTTTCTTTACTTTCTCGTTGTACTTTATCCCTTCAGTTGTTTTCCATCCATGCCTTCTCTTTTTTACCTCTCACGTTTTATTATCATTCAGTTTTGTTTCCTTCAAACCATTCTCACACCTTTTCCTGGTCTCTTACATGTAGTTTTCCTTCACCTATTTGTCAATCTTATTTCCAAGTTCATTTCTAGCTTGCACTTTCTCAAAATTATTTTCCATTAACATCCCAGTCTCAATAACTCTTCCCCTAAATCAAGTTCTTGCTAAGCATTCACCTCCACTTTACTCAGGCAAAAAAGCAGCAGCATATAATCTATATTATCTTCTGTTTGTCTATTTTGCCCTCTTCTACCTTCAAATAAATCCACTTTTTGCTTCTCAGGTTCTGAGGCTCGCTTGCATTTTATTATTCTTCTGTCCTCCAATGAATTAAGTTTTTCTTTGGGGTTATGCTATTTAAGATTTAGTTATAATGCTCTTCATGCTTTGGTTGAAAATTAAGTGCTATATGTCTATGTGCACATTTCATTTGGCTATTTTATAAAAGTTTTCAAATAATCATGCAAATTATTAATAGTATAGATAGTGGTACCTATTGCATTAAAGTCTTCCATAAAAAAATGGAAAATAAGTACACAATAAAAAAGTAATAACTTCATTTAACATAATGAGCTTGTTTACACACCAACATGGGAAAGTACCAGATAGGAAATTAATGTGAGCTATAGTGCTTCAAGACTTAAGCATGGATTATATATTTTGAACACTAAGAAATAGTCAAAAATTGATACCATATTCTAAGTCTATGTTAACAAATCAATTCTATACAGAAATATCTTCATAAATTGCTGACTATCATAGAGATAAGAAAAATGCTTCTTTATAGAGCAATACAAAAAGCATCTAATATAGAATATTTTTTTTACATAAATGCATTTCACAAACACAGCGCCTCTTTCCTAAAAGGCAACACTTGAGAGGAATGGGCAAGACACTTTTTCTTCCAGTAACAGAGAACCCCCCCCTTTTTTCCCCACTGGTGTTATGGAAGTAGTTTTTATGCTCTCTATACTAGCTAATGCCAAACCAGAACAAGGACAAATTAAGAGTATTCATAATCTGGAATGTACATGTTTCTTTGGTGGGAAAAAACTTGCAATCTATATACAGCAGGACTCTCTCGCATGCTCTTGGATATATAGTATATGGGCTGCAATGCTGCAGATTTTTTCACTCTTGTATAAATGCAAGTTTAATCTCTCTGATTCAGTGATATTTCTCTCTCAGGATGTATACTGAATGATGATGATTTAGTAGTAGAGAGGTGAAATATACAGGATTTCACTTTCTTGGATTATTATTTCAATCAACAATTATGATCTAATAAACCCCACCTACCCCAGATTTTGAAAAAGTTTCCTCTTGAAAATTTTCAGGCCCTCTCTAGTTATAATATCCAATCTCTTCAGAGTAATGTCTCCAAATTAATTCATTTTATACAAACCATGACAGGAATATGCCTAGATAAGTGGGATATAATTCTCAATCTTGGAAGTCTATTGCTAGTGCTCTTATTTCTCATACTGAATTTGAGGTATCAAATACAGACAACATATGAGATGTGTAAATTTTTTTGATCATGCTGATGTCATCTGAAACTACTGAGACTGTCTTTCTTCTGTATTCAGAGCTGTAGTCTACAATCTACCATACTCTAAAAGGTTAACATTCTTTCTTTGACAAATGTAGATCTGTATGCTATTAAGGGTGTTTTGTATTTAAAATTATCTATATGTTATTAAAAATCAACATATACATTCTTGTCCTGAATTTAAAGACTACCGTATTTTCACGCAAATAACACGCACCCGTATAAAACGCGCACACGTGTATAGCGCGCAGAAATCACGATGATAAGCACAAAAACTTTGGTATAACGCGCTCACGATTATACCGCGCATGCTGCCCGACTCTCCGTTCACCCCCCCTGACTTCCGTGCACTGCCCCGCCTCTCCGTGTGCTGTCCCGACTCTCCGTTCACCCCCCCCTGACTTCCGTGCACTGCCCTGACTTTCCGTGCGCTGTCCCGACTCTCCGTTCACCCCCCCTGACTTCCGTGCACTGCCCCGCCCTCTCCGTGCGCTGTCCCGACTCTCCGTTCACCCCCCCCTGACTTCCGTGCACTGCCCTGACTTTCCGTGCGCTGTCCCGACTCTCCGTTCACCCCCCCTGACTTCCGTGCACTGTCCCCCCTTGAAGGTCTGTCCCCATCCTGAAAGCCTGATGCCCCCCCCCGACGTCCGATACATCCCTCCCCCCGAAGGACCGCCGACTCCCCAACAATATCGGGCCAGGAGGGAGCCCAAATCCTCCTGGCCACGGCGACCCCCTAACCCCACCCCGCACTACATTACGGGCAGGAGGGACCCCAGGCCCTCCTGCCCTCGACGCAAACCCCCCTCCCCCCAACGACCGCCCCCCCCCAAGAACCTCCGACCGCCCCCCAGCCGACCCGCGATCCCCCTGACGACCCCCACGACCCCCCCCACCCCCCTTCCCCGTACCTTTGGTAGTTGGGCCAGAAGGGAGCCCAAACCCTCCTGGCCACGGCGACCCCCTAACCCCACCCCGCACTACATTACGGGCAGGAGGGATCCCAGGCCCTCCTGCCCTCGACGCAAACCCCCCTCCCCCCCAACGACCGCCCCCCCCCAAGAACCTCCGACCGCCCCCCCAGCCGACCCGCGACCCCCCTGGCGACCCCCACGACCCCCCCACCCCCCTTCCCCGTACCTTTGGTAGTTGGCCGGACAGACGGGAGCCAAACCCGCCTGTCCGGCAGGCAGCCAACGAAAGAATGAGGCCGGATTGGCCCATCCATCCTAAAGCTCCGCCTACTGGTGGGGCCTAAGGCGCGTGGGCCAATCAGAATAGGCCCTGGAGCCTTAGGTCCCACCTGGGGGCGCGGCCTGAGGCACATGGTCGGGTTGGGCCCATGTGCCTCAGGCCGCGCCCCCAGGTGGGACCTAAGGCTCCAGGGCCTATTCTGATTGGCCCACGCGCCTTAGGCCCCACCAGTAGGCGGAGCTTTAGGATGGATGGGCCAATCCGGCCTCATTCCTTCGTTGGCTGCCTGCCGGACAGGCGGGTTTGGCTCCCGTCTGTCCGGCCAACTACCAAAGGTACGGGGAAGGGGGGTGGGGGGGTCGTGGGGGTCGCCAGGGGGATCGCGGGTCGGCTGGGGGGCGGTCGGAGGTTCTTGGGGGGGGGGGCGGTCGTTGGGGGGGAGGGGGGTTTGCGTCGAGGGCAGGAGGGCCTGGGATCCCTCCTGCCCGTAATGTAGTGCGGGGTGGGGTTAGGGGGTCGCCGTGGCCAGGAGGGTTTGGGCTCCCTCCTGGCCCGATATTGTCGGGAAGTCGGCGGTCCTTCGGGGTGGGGGTGCGAGTGGTCCTGCCGGGGGGGGGGGATGTATCGGACGTCGGGGAGTCGGCCGGGCAAGAGGGCTTGGGCTCCCTCTTGCTCCGATCGTGGATGCGGGTGCGGGTGGGAGCGCGTGCGAGTGGTCGTTCGGGGTGGGGGTGCGAGTGGTCCTGCTGGGGGGGTGAATCGGGCGTCGGGCGGGGTGGGAACTATGTTTGAAAACTTTCGTATACCGCGCTCACGCATATAACGCGCGAGGGGTATGCGCGGTAGGTAAAAACGCGTATAACGCGCGCGTTATATGCGTGAAAATATGGTATGTATATGTATACTGTATATATGTATATTGTTTCAACATTTTTTGAGCCTCTGTCAGATGAAACTTGAGCTCATTAGTACATCTTGAAGAAAGACGGAGTATGTACTTGTGGGAACCCACCCCTCCTAGTATAGAAACTCAATTATGTTTCTTCACAAACATCTCACATATAAAATATGCCACATATTGGTTGTTTAGACCAAGTGAGAACTCAAGTTTAGGCTGTGTGTTTTATATTGTATTTGATTTCTGTATTGTGTTTATAAGTTGTGCATTGCTTTGTACATTCTGAAGGACAAAAATGAAGTTGACAAATTCTGAAGCTTGATTAAATTAATTCATGAATAGAATGATGCCAGTGAATCAAAAATTAAACTCACGTATCTAAGTGAGAAAGGTAACACTTGTGGGTATAAGTGTCTCTTGCTGTAAGTATTGGAAAAGCAGCATTAGGACAAATGCATGGACTGAGTTACTTCCCATATATGACTGTATAGTGCCTAGGGCCTACTTTTGACGCTGTATTAATCTGTAAAAGGAATGGAAATGATTTTGAGTGATAAGGTGTGTTTGAATTATTGAAGCAGGTCAAAAAGCCTTGCTTATCGAATATGCTGCAAAACATTCTGAAAATGCATTACAGTATATTTTCTCAGCAGCACGGAGGGAAGTGTCATCTTGCCAAGAATACAACTAAAATGAGGAGACTAGAAGATATTTTACATCTGTCCCACCCTTAAAAAAAATCCCTGATTTATCCATAAAAGCATATTTACTTTTATGGTACAATCACTACAAAATTCCATAATTGTGCTTAACAAGCACAGAATGTAAGCATGTTAGTAATGCTGAATTTTGATCACAAACATTACAAAGTTTAACTCTTTTCTGCATTACCCAAATCGGTACTGTTCATTTGTCCACATACCTCGAAGTATTCTTTCCTCATGGCAACGCAGAAAGTCCCAGATTCTAACAGTGCCGTCATCAGAGCATGTAGCAAATTTATTATCCGTGGGTGAGAAACTGTTACATGAAGACACATAGCAGGGGAAAAGTCAGCATTCAACACATTAGCTACTCTTCTCAGACAGGGCAACACAAAACTGCAATGGTTACGTGCTGCAGATCATCAGAACACTGAGGACTGGGTCATACAAGGTGACAAAAAAAAATTTTTTTTTAAACCCTTTCCATTATATATGCCAAAGTAAGTGGCTACTGCAGAATAGAACACGGAACTTATAGCTTCGCGTTTATGGATTATGAGATGGAATATTCAAAGGGAATCAGAGAATCAATGTGCCATACCTAAGGGCTTTTAAACTGGCCTGCATGCTTAACTATGCCAAACAAACTGCTTTTAAAATGAGTCCTTCTCCACTCCTATAGGGGAGCACAAGTGGTCAACTGTCCCAAAGTAGAAAAACTCCTATTTTCCACTTCCCTCCTGCCACAACACAGTATTTCACTCAGGAATTTAGAAACTAATGACATTACCCAGCTAACTAGCAGTCAGAATTTCTAGACTTTACTAAGCAGGTTACTAGCCTTTCAAAGCTATTAATTAGAACTAATTAAAAATAACTTTTATTCTAGATTAGAAACACTGCACTTTACAGTTGGATGGAGTCACTGATGCATGAATTGGACTGAACCTGAGGATGTTGATATTTTGGGGGTAGGAGAATAAAGAAAGAAAATGAAAAAAATGAGGTTCAAAAAATTTAAGCTTTTTACCATTGTTTTATGCTACCTAATGCCTTCAAGAGCTGATCTGCTGTGGAAACACCCAAACCATCAGAGTCAAACTATTTCTGTTTGAGCAATGATCTGGTATGGAAATATTCTACCTAGGAATGGGGACATGTGGGAAGAATTGTCATATGCTGCCAGAGCTTTATTCTTTGTCTTACAGCAGGATGCCATGGAAGCAGGAATATCCCTTAATCAAAAATAAGATTCAACTCCCAAACCCATCTTTTTGTCCTCCTTGTAAGAAATAGTGTATAAATACTGTGTACAGAGCACATAGATTCAGTTAGCCTACTTAAACTTGTATATCCAGTTCAGCATTACAACATTATACTCTTCTGTTTGCTGAAAGCTCTGTTGGTGCCTTTCTTGCCAGCCTGGGCCAAGGCAGCCAAGTGGTCCGTCACTTTATTTAGTTTTCATTTTGTGAGAATTCTGCATGCACTTTGTTTCATTTTGTAATAGTTATATGTCTTTTTTATTCAGTGTTTGGATTGTTAAAAAAAATAATTCTTTATTTGGAATGAAAGATTTGCGGCATACACAGTGTGGATGAAAAGGAATATGCATTGTACATATTGTTACCATAAACAAGAGATAAGAATACCAGTATAAAATATGGCACACAAATACATGGCTAACATATTGTAAAGATAGATCCTGGGAAAACACTACTGCACAAAATGAGGTGAAAACAAAGGCAAATACCTCGCTGCTTCTAGAGTGCAGGAATTCTCCCTGATAGGGAACGACCGCACGCTTGCCATCCCCCAGAATACACACAGAGAACAGGCTACAAATGCCAATATCAACTACAGAAAAGGGTAGATTGGGTATAAACCTGGCCTCTCTAATCGCCTCCTTATGTGCCTGGAACATCTTGACGTTGTTCATGTTGGACTGCCAGTATTTCACATATCCACCGTGGTCTGCTGTCAACATCCACATATCGTTGTGGGACCAGGTCATGGCTCTAACAGGGCTATCATGAGCCTGTAGAGAAGGGTTAAAGAAGAAGATAACATTTAAACAGAAGTACTAATATCTCCTTTATGCATAGACATGTAAAGAAACAGAGCAAACAGACCTACTGATTTACTAGAAGTGCTGCATATCCTAAATATATGCCTTGATGAGTAATTTTTAAGTGAATGGTGGTTTAATAAATTGAACAAAATAAAATAAATATAGGGCTCCTTTTACAAAGCCGCATTAGGTCCTTAACGCGCAGAATAGCGCGCGCTAAATAGCACAGTTACTTACCGTAACATGTGTTATCCAGGGACAGCAGGCATATATTCTCACATGTGGGTGACGTCATCTACGGAGCCCCAGCGCGGACAGCTTTTCAAGCAAACTTGATTGAAGTTTCAAGTTTGCACACTGCACCACGCATGTGCTAGCCTTCCTGCCCACTAGAGGGCGCATCCCCACCTCGTGGTCCTCAGTTCCATATCAAGCAAAGAAGCCATCCCCGGGGAGGTGGGCGGGTTGTGAGAATATATGCCTGCTGTCCCTGGATAACACCTGTTACGGTAAGTAACTGTGCTTTATCCCAGGACAAGCAGGCATGATATTCTCACATGTGGGTGACCTCCAAGCCAACCCAAAAAAAGGGCAGGTGGGAGGATGGCAATTTAGGAAAACAGGTTACGTAACACCGACTGGCCAAACCGGCCGTCGCTTCTGGACAAAGTGTCCAGACAGTAGTGGGAGGTGAACGTATGAACCGAAGACCAAGTGGCAGCTTTACATATGTCCTCCACAGGAGTAGACCGGAGGAAAGCAACAGAAGCTGCCATAGCCCGGACCTTATGCCCCGTGACTCGACCATGGAGCGTGAGACCAGCCTGAGCGTAGCAAAAAGAAATACAAGCAGCCAACCAGTTGGACAAGGTGCGCTTGGAAACAGGATGTCCCAACCGATTAGGATCAAAGGACAAAAACAATTGAGGAACCTTCCGATGAGACTTGGTACGTTGGAGATAAAAGGCCAACCCCCTCTTACAGTCAAGCGTGTGAAGCGCCGCCTCACCAGGATGAGAATGGGGCTTCGGGAAGAACACCGGAAGAACAATGGACTGATTGAGGTGGAAATCAGACACAACCTTAGGCAAAAATTTAGGATGGGTGCGAAGAACCACCTTGTCATGATGAAACACCGTAAAAGGCGGATCCGCAACCAAAGCCTGCAGCTCGCTAATCCGACGAGCGGATGTGAGCGCAATCAAAAAGACCACTTTCCAAGTGAGAAACTTAAGATGAGATTTGTCGAGAGGCTCAAAAGGAGGCCTCATCAGTTGAGCTAAGACCACATTAAGATCCCAAACTACAGGAGGAGGTTTCAGAGGAGGATGGACATTCACGAGACCCCTCATGAAACGAGTTACCAGAGGATGAAGAGAGAGAGATCGCCCCTCGAGATGCCGATGGAACGCCGCAATGGCACTGAGATGCACCCGAATGGAAGTCGTCTTCAGTCCAGACTTAGACAGATGCAACAAATATTCCAGCACCGAAGACACGGGAACTGAACTCGGGTCCAGATGGTTCGAGGAACACCAGGATGAAAATCTGGTCCATTTCTGGGAATAACAAAGCCGAGTCGAGACCTTGCGCGAGGCTTCCAAAATCTCCCTCACCGACTGAGAAACAGGAACCGAAGTCAAGGGGAAAGGAACCAAGCGGTCAGATGTAAAGACTGAAGATTGGGATGTAACAGCGAACCCCGACTCTGAGACAGCAGAGAGGGAAAGACAGGCAGAAGCAGAGGTTCCCTGACACTGAGTTGAAGAAGCAGGGAAAACCAGTGCTGTCTGGGCCAACGAGGCGCAATGAGAATCATAGTGGCTCTGGTCGATTTGAGATGTACCAGCGTTCTCAAGATCAGAGGAAAAGGAGGGAACGCATAAAGGAACCTCCCCCCCCAGTCGAGAAGGAAGGCATCGGCTTCGAGACGGTCCCGGGAGTACATCCGAGAACAGTAGAGGGGTAGTTTGTGAGTCTCCGGGGAGGCAAACAGATCCACCTGAGGAGTCCCCCAGCGGTCGAAGACCTCGCGTAGAACCCGGGAGTTCAGCGACCACTCGTGCGGCTGGAGAAGACGACTGAGTTTGTCTGCCAGACAATTCCTCTCTCCCTGAATGTAAACCGCACGCAGGAATATGTTCTGGGAGACTGCCCAGTCCCAAAGGCGCGGGCTTCCTGGCATAGAGGCCAAGAGCCCGTCCCCCCTTGCTTGTTTACGTAATACATTGCCACCTGGTTGTCCGTCCGCACGAGCACCACTTGATCGTGCAGTAGGTGGCTGAAAGCTCGCGCAGCCAGAAAAATGGCACGAAGCTCCAACACATTGATGTGACACAGACGGTCCTCGGCCGACCATAGACCCTGCGTTCGCAGACCGTCGAGATGAGCCCCCCACGCGTACTCCGAGGAGTCCGTGGTCAGGACCTTGCGACACGGAGGAACGAGAAACACCAAACCCCCTGAAAGACTGGAAGAGTTGGTCCACCAACGGAGCGAGCGTCTCAAGGAAGGAGTCACTGTTATCGGACAAGAGACTGGGTCGAGATCCTGCCGCCATTGAGAGGCCAGAGTCCACTGAGGAAGCCTCAGATGCAAGCGGGCGAAGGGAGTGACGTGGACCGTCGATGCCATGTGACCCAGAAGGATCATCATACGCAGTGCCGACACCACAGATTGCCCCAAAACTTGGCGACTTAACCGAAGCAAGGCCTCCCGCCGAGGAGGGGGGAGGAAAGCGCGGAGGCGAACCGTGTCCAGCACGGCTCCAATAAACTGGAGAGACTGAGCCGGGCACAACTGAGACTTGGGAAAGTTCACTTCGAACCCTAGATGTTGAAGTAAGATGATAGTCTGTTGGGTCGCTAAGATAACTCCCTCCCTGGTCGGGGCCTTGATCAGCCAATCGTCCAGGTAGTAAAAGACCTGTAGCCCCCGAGAGCGCAGGGCCGCCGCGACTACCACCATACACTTTGTGAATACCCGAGGGGAGGACGCCAGACCAAAGGGAAGGACCCGATACTGAAGGTGCAACTCTCCCACTTGGAACCGTAAGAACTTGCGGAAAGCGGGATGCACCGGAACATGGGTATATGCTTCCTTCAAGTCCAGGGAGC
The DNA here is from genome assembly GCF_902459505.1 of Geotrypetes seraphini. Lineage (NCBI taxonomy): Eukaryota > Metazoa > Chordata > Amphibia > Gymnophiona > Dermophiidae > Geotrypetes > Geotrypetes seraphini. The sequence continues at coordinate 126,632,156 of NC_047092.1, forward strand.
ACATCCAATCCCCTTCCTCCAACAGGGGGTACAAAACCGGAAGCGATAACATACGGAACTTCTCCCGGACCAGGAACTTGTTGAGTTTCCGGAGGTCCAAAATGGGGTGCAGATCCCCGGTCTTTTTCGAGACCAAAAAGTAACGGGAGTAAAACCCCCGACCCCGCTGGTCAGGAGGGACAAGCTCCACTGCCCGTAGGCTCAACAAGGCCCTGGCCTCGACCAGGAGAAGGGCCAACTGGCTCCGATTGGACGGGCAAGCGCTGGGTGGCATGTCTGGAGGCTGCGCTAAGAAGTTGAGCGAACAGCCCTCGGAGACGGTCCGGAGCACCCATGCGTCGGATGTAATCTCGGTCCAAGCCCCGTAAAAGGACCTGAGTCGACCCCCGATGGGGAGGGGGTCCGGCGATACCGCGGAGGGGGCCCGCCCCCAACCGCAGATCCCGTCAAAAAGACGGCGCAGGCTTGGACGCTCCATGCGCTGGGGGTTTTGACTGACCTCCCCTACCCTGTTGGGGGGGGGGCGTCGGGGCGGAGGTCTCGAGAAGGCCGGCGTAGATTTCTGCGGGTATCTTCTCGGGGGCTGCCGAAAAGGTTTTTGCGGCGGGGCCTTAGGTTTAGGGCGGACCAGGGAGGCAAGAGAGCGCTCCTGCTCCGACAGACGTTTGGTCGCCGCCTCCAAAGAGTCGTCAAACAACTCAGAACCCACGCAGGGCAGTTCGCCAAACGCTCCTGCAGGTTGGGGTCCATCTCAAGGGTACGAAGCCATGCCAGCCGGCGCATAGCCACCGCGCAGGCCGATACCCTCGAGGCGAGTTCAAAGGCGTCGTACACAGCATGGAAGAGGTACAAGCGTAGTTGAGATAGATTTGACATAAAGGTGGCGAACTTTTCCCTATGGGAATCAGGTATGACATCCCGAAAACTTGGGAGGTCCTTCACCATATTACGCAAGTAGGAAGAATATGAAAATGCGTAATTCAAGACCCTCGTCGCCATAAGAGAGTTAGCGTAGAGGCGACGACCAAATTTGTCGAGGGTCCGTCCTTCCCTCCCCGGCGGGACCGCTGCAGACACCCTGGAAGGTTGCGTCCTCTTAAGCGCCGACTCCACCAGGAGCGATTGGTGGGAGAGTTGCGCCTTCTCGAACCCCTTAGGAGGGAGGGTCCGGTATTTCGACTCCATCTTGGACGGCACCACCGTGACCGTAAGAGGGGTTTCCAAATTTCTGAGGAGGGTCTGATGGAGGACCTTATTCAGCGGAAGGCGAGGGGATTCCCGTGGGGGAGCAGGAAGATCCTGCTCTTCCAAAAACTCCTTGGTGTAATGGGAACCTGCCAACAAGTCCACGCCCAAGGCCCCCGCCATATCCTGCACAAACCTGGAGAATGACGAAGGTCTGGCAGGCGGAGAAGGAGACCGAGATCTCCCTGCCGAGCCGAAGGGGGAGGCCTCGCGGGAATACCTCGGCTCTCTACCCGACCTCGATCCCCACGAGGCACGCTCCCAGGACCTCGAGGGGGTCGGGGACCGATCATGCCTGAAGGAACCCTTGGGGGAACCCCCTGGGGTACGAGGTATCGAGGCCCGTCCCTTCCGCCCTGGCGAGGAGGCACGGGAACTCTCTCCGACAGGGGAGCGAAAAAGACTGGGGTTATCCAGGCGGAGCTCCGAGACCTATAAGGTCTCGCCCCCGAGCGGCGACGAGCGACCGCGCCTCCGAGGCGAGGCCCGAGATCGCTTGGCCTTCCTCGGACGGCGCCTCGCCCGAGGCCTGCCCGAAGGCGAGGAGCCTCGCGAGGACCTCGAGGAAGAAGTGGACGAGGGCCTCCGCACCCGGCGCATCTTGTCACGGGGCCGCACGCTACGCTCAGGTTGTCCCACCGATGCCGGGTCCGAGGGCAAAGCCGAGGTCGAGGTAGTACGAACCTCAGGAGCCGAAGCCCCAGTACCCGAGGCCGAGGTCGCCAACTGAGGGGCAGCCGAGACCGAAGCAGTCGAGGCTGAAGCCTGCTGCAGGTGCTCAATGGCCCCGGACAGCTCCGAGGCGATCAAAGCCCGGAGCAGGTCCTGGAAGGCAGGGATCGTCATCCCAGGCGGTATCACCGAGGCCGATCGATGCTCCTCAGAGGGTGACCTCGGTCTCGAGTATTCCCTCGGGGCAATTGATTTGGACACCTTCGGCAGGGCGGAGGCAGACCCTCCCGCCGTCGAGGAGCCCGAGGATGGCTTCTTGGTCGATCCTGGAGCTGAGGAGGGAAGTGGAGACTTACCCGAGGCCGGCTTGGACGAGGCAACAGGCTTCGGTGGGACCGAAGGTCGAGGCGAAGTCGAGGGTCCCGCGGCCGAGGTCGAGGCCGAGGTCAAGGCCGGGGCCAAAGCCGAGGCCGAACTCGAGGCCTTCCCGGCCGGGGAATCAACGGCGAAAAGTTCCGCCATGCGGGCCCGGCGGCGTTTGAGAGCCCTTTTCTGAAAAGTGGCACACCGGGAACAAGAGTCAGTCGGGTGCTGAGGGCCCAAGCACCGCAAACAGGACCGGTGAGGGTCTGTGATGGACAAGAGTCGGTCACACCGACTGCACTTCTTAAAGCCCGTCACCGGACGGGACATGGGCCCAAAAAGCGGCCGGGAACAGACGAGGTCCCACGGCCGCGGCTACCGGGAGCCCCCGGAGCGACGGAGGAAAAATAAAACTTTTTTTTTTTTTTTCGACGAAAATGGAAAACAAACAACAAAAGAACCTAGAAAAACGCAGCGACCGCGTCGAAAACAAGACACAGCCGCGGCGACAGAAGGCAAATTGAAGAGCACAATTTTCCACAGGGCTTCTGGCTCCGTGGATGAAATTGAACTGAGGACCACGAGGTGGGGATGCGCCCTCTAGTGGGCAGGAAGGCTAGCACATGCGTGGTGCAGTGTGCAAACTTGAAACTTCAATCAAGTTTGCTTGAAAAGCTGTCCGCGCTGGGGCTCCGTAGATGACGTCACCCACATGTGAGAATATCATGCCTGCTTGTCCTGGGATAATGCCACGTACACTAGCCGCTACTGCCTCCTTTTGAGCAGGCGGTAGATTTTCGGCTAAAACCGTTAGCGCACCTTTGTAAAAGGAGCCCATAGTAAAACTGTGTAAGTGTCAATGCAAAAACAAACAAACAATCAAACCCCACCACCACACTTAGTACAATTATTATTTAAAAAAAATAGTGCCATCATGTACTGTTCAAAATTAGAGGGGAATTGGTATCCACTAGTGCTGCCCAATTCGCCGATTTGAATCAATTTGCTTTCTAAAAAAAAAAAATCAGAATCACCAATTCAGTGAGTCCTGACACCTATGGGTCTCCTAAAGCAGCAGCAGTGGTGGCCAGTGGGAAGAATAAGTGCTTGGAACAGGCTGCTCGTGGTCTGCCCCGCCAGGGCCTTCCCTCTGCCGTATCAGAAACCTGGGACCAACATGATTTGAATAATAAAATGACCAACAAAAGGTAGAAAAAATAATTTTATTTTCTATTTTGTGATTACAATATGTCAGATTTGAAATATGTATCCTGCCAGAGCTGGTGTTAGACAGTGAGCATGAGCTAGGATTTAACAGAGAGAGGAAAAGTCTTTTTTGTTTACACCAGAGTGCCAGCGTGGGATTGGAGAGGGCAAAAGGGGTGGGGGTGGGTGAAGAGGATACAAAATAAACCTACCAGGATGTTAAAAAAAAAACAAATGCCCAACTGAGCATAAAAAGTGAATCAAATCAACAATTCAATGGGCCAAATTGAATAAAAAAATTTTCCCCTGGATCGGGTAGCACTAGTCTCCACAGTGGCATAGTGTGGATACTAGTGCTGCCCCCCACCCCACGCCACACTCGCGCCCTCCCTTTCCCACCCTGTACCTCTTTTTTTTTAAGTTCAACAATGTTTTATTTGGGTTTATTACAACAAAATCATAAGTACATGATGCATAAAAATGGTTACAGATTATTAGAGACAAGTAGATACTTATACAGCAATTTACATGTGATAGGAGATCATACTAGTAAGCATCTGGTACAAATTAATACTATATTCAGAAAGAAAAAGAAAGAGAAAAAGAAAAACCCATCAGTATGAGCAGGTATAATGTATAGTACAACAATGGAATGTAGTGTAAACAAGAAAGGAAAAAGACAATGCCACTATTTTTTATGGGGAACTTTGTTTTGATAAACGAGCATTTTGGATTACGAGCATGCTCCTGGAACGGATTATGCTCGTAATCCAAGGTACCAATGTATTTTCTTTAAAAAATTAGAAAGACCAGGGGACACTCAATGAAGTTACAAGGAAATACCTTTAAAACAAATAGAAGGAAATATTTTTTTACTCAAAGAATATTTAAGCTCTGGAACTTGAGGATGTGGCAACAGAAAAGTTTCTGAAGGAAAAGTCCATGGTCTGTGAGACTTCCAACGCCAAGAGAGCATGGGCAGGGAACAAGTAAGAACTGCTGCTGCCCCAACACCCCCCCTCCCCCCCGTTAAACCATCATGGAAGCATGGTAGGCCTGGGGGTCCTGCCACTGAGTCCAGGAGTGGGGTGGGCCATGCGGATCATTCCATGTCATGTGGTCTAATTTTAGAAAAGTGCCTTATCTCACCATCATGGATTTTGATGAAGCTTTATATGCTGAATCTTACATGACTTAAAACTAACTTTGATAAAGTTTAAGATTCACCATCGGAATACTTCTGGAGATATAGCTTTTTGCTTGATACCATATTGTGACCATTTATAGTATTCCCTGCAAAATTTCTGCAACTTTGAGTCAAAATATTTCCTTGGTTATATAAGCAAATCAAATGGATAGCTGTATGTGCTGAATGGGAGCAGGTTTGGTGTCACACTAATGGCTCCTTTTACAAAGGCGCGCTAGGGCCTTAACGCACGGAATGATGCGCGTTAAATTTCCGCATGCGCTAGCCGCTACCGCCTCCTTTTAAGCAGGCAGTAGATTTTCGGTTAAGACGGTGCATGAGTTAAAAACGCTAGCACACCTTTTAAAAGGAGCCCTAAATCTCTGGGAATAGCAACCCTCCAAACAGAAAATGGCTATAAAACCCTGCTAAGATGGTCCTATCCTCTAGTGAGATTATCCAAGATGAAGGGGAAAATAGAACAGGTAACTTTATTTGCCAATGGCGTAAATTTGAAGATCGGAAATGTACTAATTTATGGGATGGGGAGGGAGAGAAAAGAAGCTGAAAGTTTGGATGTAGAACTTGTGTAATGCAGCAGGTGTATTGAAGGAACCTCATACATCTTCTGGGAGTATATGCTATTGTTGTAGCAAGCTGTCTATTGTTATTGTTCATAACATAATAGTTTATTTATTTTTTTTTTTTGTTTTAAATTCTTTATTCATTTTTTTGTGTTACAACAAGTGTTACAAATAAACTCAATAGGAACTTAAATACACACTTGACTAACTCATATATTAATATCAAGTTTATCATTAATATAATAATCCCCTGTCCCACCCTCCTTCCCAACCAATAATACATAAATCAATTTTATTGTATATTCTTTAAATATTAATTTAGTATATAATAATCAAAATTGAAAAACCCACCCCATTTCCCTCTTTACAATTTTCTTATCATGGGAAAAGTTCATTAGAGAAATCATGTTAACGGTCTTTAGATGTTTCCAGTGTTATTTATGGGAAAAATTATCCTTCATTACAAAAATCGGTTAATGGTCCCCATATTTTTTTAAATTTATTCATGTATCCTTTGTGTGTTGCAATAGCAAGTTCCATTTTATATATGTGGCATACCGAATTCCACCAGAACATATAGTTCAATCTATCATGTTGTTTCCAATTGAATGTAATTTGTTGTATTGCAATTCCAGTTAAAATAAATAAAAGTTTGTTATTACTGGATGAAATTTGGCTTTTTGCTCTCATAGTTGTTCCAAATAATATAGTATCATATGTCAAGGCTACTGGATTTTCTAACATTCTGTTAATTTGGGGCCAAATTGATTTCCAGAATGATAGGATAAATGGACAAAAGAATAAAAGATGATCTAGTGTCCCAATTTCAATATGACAGTGCCAGCATCTATTAGATCTTGAACTATCTATTTTTTGTAAACGAGTAGGGGTCCAAAAAGCTCTATGAAGAAGAAAAAACCAAGTTTGTCTCATAGATGCTGACACCGTACATTTTAACCTCCAAGACCAAAGTCGTGGCCATTGAGATGCACTAATTTGGTGTTTTATCTCAATGCTCCAAATATCTCTAAGACCATTTTTTGGTTTTTTATTTATATATCCGGATATTAATTTATACCACTGTGCGGCTTTGTGACCTATTGAGTCCATCTGGAAACATAAGAATTCCAAACTGTGATATTTAGCGAGATCTTTCCATTCAGGGAACCCTTTCTGAATAGATTGCTTCAATTGCAACCATTTAAAATATTGTGTTTTATTGAGACCAAATTTTTGTTGCAATTGTGAAAACTCCAGCAATTTATCATTTTTAATTACATCATCCAAAGTGCGAATGCCTGCTATCATCCAATGTTTCCAGATGACTTTAAAACCGCCAATTTTGATCTTGGGGTTTAGCCATATAGTTTGGTTGGTTGATTTACTAATTGGAATTTGAGTAAGATTACTTATGTATTTTAGAGTTTTCCAGGTATCCATAAATATTTTATGATCTTTGTATAACCTTGGCATCTTGATACTAATTACATGATTAAGACGTAATGGAAACATAAGCCTCCATTCTAGCCAAAACCAGTCTGGAATATTATCTGTGGGTTCTGGGAGGATCCAATACATACCATGACGTAAGATATAGGCTTGATGATACCTATAAAAGTTGGGAAAATTTACCCCTCCCTCCTTAATTGGTCTTTGTAATGACGCTAGAGCAATTCTTGGTTTTTTATTAAGCCATATAAATTTTGTCAAAGTCCTATTTATTTTTGTATAAAACGAATCTTGAAAGAAAACTGGTATCATCCCCATTTGGTAACATACTACCGGTAAAATCATCATTTTTACAGTTTGTACTCTTCCCCACCAAGATAAGTGCAAAGGATTCCATTGCTCACACATTTCTATTACTTTTTGTAATAAGCATTTTTCATTAATTTTCATTGTTTCATCTATTGTTTTTGTTATCAAAATTCCAAGGTATTTAATATATTCTTCCTTCCAAACAAAAGGGAATGTATCAAATAAACCTTTTGTACAATGTATATTTAGTGGAAGAATTTCTGATTTATTCCAATTAATTTTATATCCTGAAAATTTTCCAAATTTCTCAATCAATTCAAGTAGATGCGGAATGGTGGATTCTGGATTTTTCAGATATAGTAATAAATCATCTGCGTAAGCAGATATCTTATATTCTTTATCTGAATGAGGTATACCCTGTATCTCCTTAGCTTGTTGGATAGCTAATATTAAGGGTTCTAAAACAATATCAAACAGCAAAGGGGATAAGGGACATCCTTGTCTAACTCCTCTCTGTAGATTAAATTTTTCTGAAAACGTATTATTAATATATAGTCTAGCAGAAGGGGAGCTATACATTGTTTGTATCATTTGTATAAATCCAGGACCTATACCAAACCATTCCATTGCTTGATACATAAAAGGCCATTCTACTCTATCAAAGGCCTTTTCTGCATCTAATGAAACTGCAAAAGTAGGTTCATTCATTTTCTTTGTTAAATATAACATATGGAATGTTAATCTGGTATTGTGAGATGAATGTCTTTGAGCAACGAATCCTGTTTGATGCATACCTATTATATGGGGGAGAGCTTTAGCTAATCTTAGCGCAAGTATTTTTGCTAATAATTTTCCATCTACATTTATTAAAGATATTGGTCTATAGTTTGATACCAAAGTGGGATCTTTATTGGACTTTGGCAAAACAATAGTCAAAGATTCTGCTATAGTGCCTTTAATACAACCTTTATTGAGTTGATATTGATAGAGATTTAATAAATAGGGTAATAAAAAGTTTTGAAATGTTTTATAAAATTCCACTGTATATCCATCACCACCTGGAGCGGATCCAACTCTAAGGGACTTCAAAGCTGTTCCTAATTCTTTTAGTGATATTGGTTCTTCCAAACTTCGTTTTATATGTTCAGGAATTTTTGGACCCTCTAACATTTTTAAAAATTCAAAACCATCTTTTTCTTTATTTGGATAATTTTCAGAAGAATAAAGAGATTTATAGAATTTTAAGAATTGTTTTAATATAGGTTCAATTTGTGTATATGTATTTCCATTTTCATCTTTTATTGCTATTAATTTTGTTTTTCTTTTTTTCGCTTTAAGATAGTTTGCCAATATTCTTCCTGATTTGTTTGAATTACCATAGTACAATGTTTGTTGAGAAAATAAATCTTTCCTAATCATCTTAGATGAGATCTCATTATATTTACCTTTTAATTTTAATAATTCTTGTTGAATAGAATATTCCCATTTTTCTATAAGTTTTGATTCTAAATTTTTAATCTCTTTTTCTAAGATTAAAAATTGTTTTTTAATTTGTTTTTTTAGAAAAGCCGAATAAGAAATTATTTGTCCTCTAATGGTTGCCTTAAAGGCATCCCATAAAGTTTCTCTGTTAATATCATCATTATCATTTATTTGAAAAAATTCTTTCATTTTTGTTAGAAGATTTTCACAAAAATTTTTGTCAACCAACATTGTATTATCTATTTTCCAAATTGGTCTGTTATTATTTTGATCTGTAGTTTTAATTTTGATCCACACTCCACCATGATCAGATAGAATAATTGGATCAATGGCTGCTTGTGTCACTTGATGTGCAAGATGTTTTGAAGTAAAGATATAATCTATTCTTGAAAAAGAATTGTGAACATGAGAACAGAAAGAAAATTCCCGACCATCAAAATGAAGTATTCTCCATATATCTATTAAATCGCAAGATTGAATCAAATTATCTAGTCCCATAGATTTCATAACTCTACCTGGGTTTTTATCTAATAAAGGATCTATTACAGCGTTGAAGTCCCCTGCTACTATAAGATTTGAAGTAGCCAGTGGTATGATCAGTTGTTGAAGAGTTTTAAAGAATTCGTTTTGGTTCGAATTAGGGGCGTATATATTGATTAACGTCATGGTAGTATTTCCCATATTCATTTCCACCATTATCCATCTTCCATGAATATCTGAAGCTTTTAGTTTAAATGAAGCAGAGCATTTTTTGTTAATTAAAATAGCAACACCTGCCTTTTTCCCTATAGCTGGTGAGAAAAAACACTGTTTGACCCAACCTCCTTCTAGCTTTTTAGATTCTATATGTGAGAGGTGGGTCTCTTGTATAAGGCATATATCAGCATCTTGCCTTTTTAAAAATGATAGTGCTTTTTTCCTTTTTATCATATGATTTAGACCGTTAACATTTAAAGACATAATTTTAATATCCATTTATTTTTAAATTTTCAGGTATTAAATTATGTATATTTTCCCAATGTTTTAAGTATTTCATTTCTCTTTTTTCCTTTATTCCCATGATTTCCTTATATATTTCCCTTTTATTCCCTCCCATCCCTCTTATCCCTCCCTTCCCCCCCTTATTAATTACGAAAACTTGGATACGCAGGTTGAGGTTAGATTTAGATAACTCCCACAAGCTATTAATAATTATCTAAAGTACTACCATTTTTTCCCCTATTTTTGTATATTTTCTTTTATTTTATTATTAATTATAAGAATAAGTAAAAAGTTTTTCATTCTTATGTATTGAAAGATTATTTTCTGTATTTGTATATCTTTAAATCCATAAGAATGATTATATTAAATCAATTATATCTAATAACATTTCAATTACTATTCATTTCTTTTCAGGTGGTATATTATTTTTATTTTAAAAAGCTTTCCAATTTAGCCTCTTTCCTCAGAACTGTAACAAGAGTTTACAGCACAGGAATCCACTCATCTCTTATATTCATTATTTTCTTATGATTCACGAGAGAATTGTCAATTAAGAGGAGCTAACATTCCCATCAGTGTTCTTGTAAGTTTTGTCTCATTAGCATACTCTCTAGACATCTATGATTTTAAAGTATCTGAGGCCTGTGCAGACAAGAGTGAAGTCCTGTGCCAAAAACTCTCCTTTTATCTCCCATAGAAGATTCCCAGGTTGAACTATTGTGGATACTAAATTAAACTTAATAAATAAAAGAACATAAAACTTGCGTTTCAGATTTATTCTTTTCATATATTTCGTATTGAAATGCATTTTAATGTATCTGAAACGCAAATTTAAACCTGAAGTACCACCTTCAACCGGAAATACAACAAACCAATCACTTCATCTTTTTTTTTTTTTTTTTTTTTTTTTTTTTTTTTTTATAATATTCTTTGTGATTGAAGGATGATTTTCTTTCTCACTATTACTCCGCTTTCAAAATTTCGGATTCAATCAGTACATTTTTAAGTTTGTTGAAGAAACTTTCTTCGTCATCATTTGAGTTCGGAGATGTGTTTCAAATCATTTACGTTCCTGCCATTCAGTTTATTCTATTTATTCTGAATAGAATTTTTATATTTTTCAGTTTTCTTGTTTTCTATGTAGAATGTTGCAAGTTGTTTAAGTCATTAATTTGATCCTTGTGTGTTCTTTTTCCATTGCTTTCCGTTTTGATCTATCTTTAACCGTCAATAGACTTTAGTATGAACCCATTAATTGTTCTTTAGATTGTCATAGGTTGCTCCAGTTGATTTATAAATTCCTGTAGTTTTTCTGGATCTGTAAAGTTTTGCGTTTTGTTAGCAACGGTAACCTTCATAGTTTATTTATATACCACAGTTTTTCATGTTAACTTTTAATAAAGCTATAAATTAAAAAAATAAATAAATTGATATCTTTTAATTCCTAATTACTTCCTAAGATATTCTCCTAATGAACATGAAAAAAAATTTAAATAAAACAGGATACAAGACATTTTTTAGATATATTAGTGAAAGGAGAAAAAAAAAATAGCATTGTGAGACACAAAGCTGAAGAGGAGGAATATGTAGAAGCTGATAAAGATAAAGCTATTTGCTTCACAAATATTTCTGTTCCGTGTTCACAACTGAAGCACAAGGAGTGAGACTACAGAAGACGAAAGGAAATAGGGCTGGCGCTGTGATAGACCCTGATCGATTTTCAGAGGACTGTGTTCATAAGGAGCTAGCTAAACTAAAGATGAGCAAAGAAATGGGACCAAATGGTGTACATCTGAGGATGCTGAAGGAACTTAGGAAAATTCTGGCAGCTCCGCTGATTGATCTGATTGAGGTGGGGTCATACCGGAGGACTGGAGAAAAGTAAAAACATTAGAACTGTCATACTGGAACAGACCGAAGGTCCATCATGCCCAGTATCCTATTTCCAACAGTGGCCAACCCAGGTCACAAGTACCTAGCTATATCTCAAATAGTAAAACAGATTTTATGCTGCTTATCCTGATGTGGACTGGAACAAGCTTTCCACCATGACCAGCGGCAGTAAGAGGCTACTAACCTCTATACGAGGAGCACACCTCAAACAGATGGTGTTAGAACCCACCAGGGATCAGGCGATCCTGGACCTGCTGCTCACCAACGGGGACAGTGTCACAGAGGTATCGGTGGGAGAGGCTTTGGCTTCCAGCGACCACAACATGGTGTGGTTCCACCTGAAGAAGGGAACCACTAGGTCAAATACTTCGACTAAAGTCCTAAATTTTAAAGGAACTAACTTTCAGCGTATTGGGGACTATGTCTACAAAGCGCTGCAAAACCAAAGCACGACGGACGGTGTGGAGGTACTATGGTCGGCTCTGAAATCCACCCTGCAAGAAGCAACCAACATATACATAAAAACCGTGAGCAAATGGCGCAGAAAAAATAGACCACAATGGTTCTCTGCTAAGATCTCAGATCTAGTAAAGCAAAAAAAAAAAAGAAAAAAAGAAAAGCATTCGTAACCTACAAACAATCGCAAAAGCCGGAAACTAAAGAAGCCTATCTGACAAAATCTAGAAAGGTTAAGACGGCAGTCAGGGAGGCCAAACTCTGGATGGAAGAAAATATAGCAAGACAGGTTAAAAAAGGGGATAAATCCTTTTTTAAATATGTTAGCAACAGGAAGAACTCCTCAAGTGGTATTGTGCACCTAAAAAAACCTGACGGTAACTTCGTAGACTCAGACGCAGACAAAGCAGAACTACTCAATAACTACTTCTGCTCAGTCTTCACCTGTGAAGCACCAGGATCCAGACCTCAGCTGCAGACAAAGGAGTGCTCGGAGGACCCATTCCGGGACTTTGCATTTACCACGGGCAATGTCTACCACAAGCTATCAAAGCTAAAAGTGAACAAAGCTATGGGCCCGGATAATCTACACCCCAGAGTACTTCGAGAATTGAGAGATGTCCTAGCACAGGGGTGCCCAATAGGTCGATCGCGATCGACCGGTAGCTCGCCAAGGCAAAGTGAGTCGATCACCCAGGACTCACTTTGCCTTGGCGATCTATCGGGCCAATCAGTCTTCCTCTCCCTGACGTCAATTCTGCTGTCGGAGAGGAAGTTCGGGCCAGCCAATCGCTGCCTGGCTGGGCGGAACTTCCTCTCCGACGGCAGAATTGACGTCGGGGAGAGGAATGCTGGTCGGCCCGAAGCAGGGAGAGCATGGGGCGGCGCCGGAGTTGGCTTTGGGGCCTGTTATCCATTGGTGGCGGTTTGGGTCCTGTTCCCTGATGGCAGCGGCAGTGGCTTGGGGAAGGGCAGGGAGAAAGAAAGAAAGGGGACAGGCAGGGAGACAGAAAGAAAGAAGAAAAAAAGAAAGGGGGCATGAAGAGAGAAAGAAAGAAAGGTCAGAGAGAGGAAGAAAAAGTTGGGGGAGGGAATGAGGTGTGGAGGAGAGGAAGCATACAGGCTGAAAGAAAGATTGGATGCACAGTCAGAAGAAGAAAGTGCAACCAGAGACTCATGAAATCACCAGACAAGGTAGGAAAAATGATTTTATTTTAAATTTAGTGATCAAAATGTGTCTGAATTTATATCTGCTGTCTATATTTTACAATATGGTCCCCTTTTACTAAACCGCAATAGTGGTTTTTAGCGCAGGGAGCCTTTGAGCGTCGAGAGCAGTGCTGGGCATTCAGCGCAGCTCCCTGCGCTAAAAACTGCTATTGTGGTTTAGTAAAAAGGGAGGGGGGTGGATATTTGTCTATTTTTGTATGGTTGTTACTGAGGTGACAGTGCACAGAGTCATCTGCTTTGACCTCTTTGAAAAAACCCCGGAATAGGAATGATAATTAACAATTCTATGCATACAGTGTGCGTTGTGTTTTTTTTAAATTTTATTGTTGGTAGATCATTTTGACTTGGTCATTTTAAAAGTAGCTCGCGAGTCAAAAAAGTGTGGGCACCCCTGTCCTAGCAGAACCGTTAGCCGAGCTTTTTAATCTTTCCCTAAGCAAGAGAAAGTTCCCTTGGACTGAAAAACTGCCAATGTTATTCCACTCCACAAAAAGGGATGCAGATCGGAGGCCGAAAATTACAGACCAGTGAGTCTCACATCAATAGTATGTAAACTTATAGAAACATTGATCAAAAACAGACTGGACACGTTTCTGGATGGCGAAAGACTAACGGGTCCCCACCAGCATGGCTTTACAAAGGGAAGTTCAAGACTAACGGATCCCCACCAGCATGGCTTTACAAAGGGAAGTTCTTGTCAATCCAATCTGATAAATTTCTTTGACTGGGTAACAAAAAAACTGGATAAGGGAGAGTCCCTGGACATCATGTATTTGGACTTCAGTAAGGCTTTTGATAGTGTCCCACACCGGAGGTTACTGAACAAGATGAACACGATGGGCCTTGGAGAAACACTAACGACATGGGTAAAAGACTGGCTTAGCGGCAGACTTCAAAGGGTGATGGTAAACGATACTTCCTCAAAAACGGCGGAAGTGACCAGTGGTGTACTGCAGGGCTTGGTCTTGGGCCCGATACTATTCAATATCTTTGTAAGGGATCTTGCAACCTTGTTGGTGGTGCAGCAGAACCTGACGGCGCAACCATGCCCGACACGATGGAACAGGACCTGCTTTTACTAGAACAGTGGTCCAGTACTTGGCAGCTGAATTTTAATGCCAAGAAATGTAAGGTAATGCACCTTGGTAGCGGAAATCCATGCAGAACATACACCCTGAATGGTGAAAACCTAAGAACTGCAGCAGAACGGGACTTGGGAGTAATCATCCGGGAAGATATGAAAGTTGCCAATCAGGTGGAGAAAGCGTCAGCAAAGGCTAGACAAATGCTGGGATGCATTAGAAGAATCTCTATCAGCCAAAAGCCTGAAGTTATACTACCATTATACAGATCCATTGGGAGACCTTACCTGGAGTACTGAGTTCAGTTTTGGAGGCCACAATATCAAAAGGATGTGAAGAGAATGGAGTCGATTCAGCGAATGGCAACTAGGATGGTCTCAGGACTCAAAGATCTCCCATACGAAGAACGTCTGAACGGGCTACACTTATATTCTCTCGAAGAGCGCAGAAAAAGAGGAGAGATGATATAAACATTCAAATACATCACGGGCCGCATTGAAGTGGAAGAAGAAATCTTTTATCTTACGGGTCCCACAGCGACAAGAGGGCACCCACTAAAACTCAGGGGGGGAAGATTTCATGGGGACACCAGGAAATACTTCTTCACCGAAAGGGTAATTGATAAATGGAATGATCTTCCATGCCAGGTAGTTGAGGCCAGTACAACGCTCGACTTCAAGGGACGATGAGACCGTCAGGTGGGGTTGCTCCAGAGGAATGCTTAAAAGACGGTTTCTCGTGGAGGGAAGATTCTTGAGTCGGCAGACTTGATGGGCTGTCGGCCCATTTCTGCCGTCATACTCTATGTTTCTATCCTAGGAATAAGCAGTGGATTTTCCCCAAGCCATCTCAAACATGGCCTGTGGACTTCTCTTTTAGAAAATTATCCATGCCTTTTTAAACCCCGCTAAGCTAACTGATTTCACCACATTCTCCAAAAACGAATTCCAGATTTAATTACACATTGTGTGAAGAAATATTTTCTCCAGTTTATTCTAAATCTACTACTTAGTAGCTTCATCGCATGACCCCCTAAGTCCTAGTATTTTTGGAAAGAGTAAACAAGCGATTCACATCTACTCTTTCTACTCCACTCAGTATTTTATAGACCTCGAACAGAGGAGATTGAGAGGGGACATGATCGAAACATTCAAGGTACTGAAGGGGATAGACTTAATAGATAAGGACAGGTTGTTCACCCTCTCCAAGGTAGTGAGAATGAGAGGGCACTCTCTAAAATTGAAAGGGGATAGATTCCGTACAAACATAAGGATGTTCTTCACCCAGAGAGTGGTAGAAAACTGGAATGCTCTTTCAGAGTCTGTCATAGGGGAAAACACCCTCCAGGGATTCAAGACAAAGTTACACAAGTTCCTGCTGAAAAAGAAGGTATGCTAATAGGGCTAGTCTCAGTTAGGGCGCTGGTCTTTGACCAAAGGGCCGCCACGTGAGCGGACTGCTGGGTATGATGGACCACTGGTCTGACCCAGCAGCAGCAATTCTTATGTTCTCTATCATATCACCCCTGAGCTCTCTCTTCTACAAGCTGAAAAGCCTTAGTCACTTTAGCCTCTCCTCATAGGAAAGCTATCCCAAACCTTTTATTATTTTCGTCGCCCTTCTTTGCACCTTTTCTAATTCCGCTATATCTTTTTGGAGATACAGAAACCAGAACTGCATACAGTATACAAGTTGCGGTCATACCATAGAGTGATACAAGGACATTATAACATTGTCATCTTTGTTTTCCATTCCTTTCCTGATCATTCCTAACATTCTATTTGCTTTGTTCGTCGCCGCCGCACATTGAGCTGAGGGTTTCTACGTATCCTCAAAAATGACACCCAGATCCTTTTCCTGGGTACTAACTCCTAACATAGAACCCCGCATCATGTAGCTATAGCTTGGGATCCTCTTTCCTACATGCATCACTTTGCACTTGCCCACATTAAACGTTGCCTGCCATTTTGACACCCAGTCTTCCAGTCACATAAAGCCCACTTATAGTTTTTCACAATCCTCTTGTGAATTAACAACTTTGTCATCAGCAACGAAAGATTGTGTCTTCAGCAGATGCTGAGGAACCCCAGCAGTTCAACGAAAGATTAGGTTCTTATCTTTGCTAATCTTCTTTCTTGTAAATCCTCCCTTTATTCCGGGACCACTGGGTTTTATGCATCCTTAGCCACCAGGCACTGTAGAAAGCTTCGGATGATTGAAATCTTAACACCTCTCTCTGCTAGCATATCCTGGAGCATGCCCCTTGGACCCCAGTCAGTCTTTAGGCAGCCAGGAACTTTTACAGAAGATAACAAGGGGGAAACGGGGAACTCCCCGCCAAACAAATCAATTCTGTTCGTATTAACATATGAAAAACAGCAACAATCAAAAATAGAAAAGAGGTTATAAAACATTAGAAACCTGAACGACAAAAACAGTGCTATAGGGAGACACAGCCTGCACTGTCAGAAGGGGGTGCAAACCAGGGACCCCCCTCCCCAAATTTACTGCTAGATCCAGTCAAATGGCACTCTTATAAAGGCTGGTCTGAAACTTAAATCCAGCTTACTAGAACTTCAAGGCAGATGATCAGCGAATCAGGTATATATAGGGCGGGTTCCAGGAATAAAGGGAGGATTTACAAGAAAAAAATATTAGCAAAGGTAAGAACCTAATCTTTCATTCTTGTACAATCCCCCTTTATTCCGTCCGGGACGAGTGGGATGTAACAGAGCAGTCCCAAAAACATCAGGGTGGGACTCATGAGCTCGCTGCCAACATGGGGCACCAAAAGCAGCATCCTGCTTGGCCGCTACATCAATCCTGTAAAACTTGGTGAAGGTGTGCAAGGAAGACCATGTAGCAGCCCTGCAAATCTCATCAAGAGACACTGCTGAAGACTTGGCCCAGGAGGAGGAAACTCCTGTGGTAGAATGAGCTCACACCCCAAAGGGGTGCTTCTTTCTTGCCGCTACATAAACTGTAGAAATTGCCGCTCGAATCCATCTCGAAATGGTTGACTTAGAGGCAGGCTTGATCTTGCGGGCAAGACCCACCAGGACAAACAGGTGGGCTGAGACATGAAACTCGTTGGTGACCGCCAAATACCACAGCAAAGCTTGTGCACTTCCAGGGACCTCAGCACCCGGTCCTGGGCCTTTGAACTGGAAGGAACAAACGCTGGAAGTCAAGCTTCCTGATTCACATGTAAGACTGAAACCACTTTCAGAAGGAAGGAAGAAATTGTATGCAAGAGCACCACAGTATCCATATAACACAAGAAGGGATTCCGACAAGAAAGAGCTTGGAGCTCCAAAACTCTCAGAGCTGACATGACAGCTACAAGGAAAACCGTCTTGATAGTGAGATCCATCAAGGATGCCTGCTCCAGAGGCTTATAAGGCGGGCAAGCCAGGGATCAGAGAACCAGATTCAGATTCCATGTCGGACAAAAGAGGTGCACAGGAAACCTCAGACGAACCGCACCCAGTAGAAAACAGTTTATGTCTGGATGAACCGCGAAAGATCCCCTCAAGGCGGCAGGACAGGCCTGCAAGCTGAACCTGTAGGGAAGCCATTGCAAGGCTGTTTTCCAGGCCATTCTGTTGAAACTCCAGTACCTGAGAAACCAAGGGAGAAGAAGGATCCTGATGGCTGGTGCACCAAGCCTGGTAGCACCGCCAAGCTTTTGCGTAGGCCTGCAACGTGGACTTCAGTTTCCTGTGAAGCAGTGCAGCAATCACTGCAGTAGAATAACCCTGGGCCATCAAGACCATGTGCTCAAGAGCCATGCTGTAAGACACAAGCGGTCTGGGTCCTGCAGAGCAATCAGCCTGTGTGTGAGGAGTAGAGGGTGACAGGGAAATCGCAGCCCCCAGCCCCACCAGGTCGGCATACCACGGTAATCTCAGCCAATCGAGAGCCACCAAGATCACCGGCCCCGGGTGCTCTGCTATGCGACACAGCAGAGGCCCTATCATGGTTCACGGAGAGAAGGCGTAAAGAAGATCCTCCTGCGGCCAGGACTTTACCAGAGCATCCAGGCCGTCGCTGCCGGCCTCTTGACTGAAAAACTGAGCCTTCTTGTTCACCGCGGTCGCCATGAGGTCGAACACTGGTGACTCCCATCAGTGGTCTATGCACTCGAATGCTCTCCAGGAGAGAGACCAATCTCTAGGGTCCAGTGTCTAGCATAAGAACATAAGAACATAAGCGTTGCCTCTGCCGGGTCAGACCAGGGGTCCATCGTGCCCGGCAGTCCGCTCCCGCGGCGGCCCCCCAGGTCCATGACCTGAAAGTGTTCCCTACCTAACCTAAAATATCCATACCCTATTCGCTCAATGTCCTGTAAGGTAAACCTCTATCTGTACCCTGTTATCCCCTTCGCTTCCAGGAAGTCATCCAGTCCCTTTTTGAACCCCAGAATTGTACTCTGTCCTATCACCTCTCCGGGAAGTGCGTTCCAGGTGTCCACCACCCTCTGAGTGAAGAAGAACCTCCTTGCATTCGTTATGAATCTGTCTCCTCTCAGTTTTTCTGAATGACCTCTTGTTTTAGTTGTCCCTGCTAGTCTAAAGAATCTGTCCCTCTCCACCTTCTCTATGCCTTTCATGATTTTATAAGTTTCTATCATGTCCCCTCTCAGTCTCCGCTTCTCCAGGGTAAAGAGCCCCAGCCTGTCCAACCGTTCGGCATATGAAAGGTTCTCCATACCCTTTATCATCCTCGTTGCCCTCCTCTGGACCCTCTCGAGTATTGCCATGTCCTTCTTGAGGTATGGCGACCAGTATTGGACGCAGTATTCTAGATGTGGGCGCACTGAGAAAGTCTGCCTGAATGTTGTCCATGCCTACCACGTGAGCTGCTGACAGCACAACTAGATGTCCTTCTGCCCAGTAAAAGAACAACTGGGCCTCCACACTCAGGGAGGGACTCCTCTTGCTCCCCTGCCGGTTGAAGTAAGCCACCGCCGTAGCATTGTCCAAGAACACTCGGA
Organism: Geotrypetes seraphini; assembly: GCF_902459505.1. Taxonomy (NCBI): domain Eukaryota; kingdom Metazoa; phylum Chordata; class Amphibia; order Gymnophiona; family Dermophiidae; genus Geotrypetes; species Geotrypetes seraphini. Next base: position 126,651,290 of record NC_047092.1, read on the forward strand.
CAGCTCGATGACGGACACAACCCTGGAAATGCAAGAGGGCCAGGCGAATCACCCTCAGTTCTAGGCAATTGAATGACCAAGGGTGCCCACTAGCCCTGCACTGGAACAGACATACAAGACTGTCCCCAGCCAGAGAGACTCGCATCCGTTGACAGAGTCACCCAATTCGAAATCCGGAGCGGAAGGCCCCTGGCTAGTGACAGGGGATTCAACCACCACGCCATGCTGCTGCACGCTGCCACCGTCCAAGGCAGGAGGGCAAGCAATGGATCCCACTGTGGATTTCATCGGTACAACAGAGCCTACTGCAAGGGACACTGTCTGGCTCTGGCCAAGGAACTATATCTATCGTCGCCACCAACAGCCCCAGGACCTGGAGATACTGCTAGGCCGTCAGGGTCTCAGTGGCCAGAAGTTTTCTGATGGCTTTCTGAATCTTCTCTTGACAGGATATGGGAAAGAACACTTTGTTCAGTCCCGTGTGAAAGTGGACCTCCCAGGTACTCCAAATCCTGGGTGGACTCTACGTGACTCTTCCGAAGGTTGATCACCCAGCCCAGATGCTGCAGCAAGTGAACCACCTGCTAAACCGCCTGAATCTCCTTGACCAGAGAGGGTGCTCTGATCAGCCAATCGTCCAGATACGGATGGACCAGGACACCCAGACAGCGGAGATGTACTGCCACTACTACCATCATCTTGGTGAAGATCCTGGGTGCCGTCGCCAATCCGAAGGCAAGAGCCGCAAACTGAAAGTGCTGTTCCAGGAAGTGAAACTGCAGAAACTTCCTGTGCGCCAGAAAAATGGAGATATGAAGATACACCTCCATGAGATCCAGAGGCCAGAAACTCCCCTGTCACCACAGAAGCAATGAAGGAACGCACCGTCTCTATGTGGAAGTGGGGCATCTTGAAAGCTGCATTGACTGCTTTGAGATCCAGGATCAGTCTCCAATCTTCGGAGCCTTTGGAACAAAGTATATCAAGTATTTCCCGGAGCCCAAGTTGCCCTTTGGCATGGGCTCGATGGCCGCAAGATCCAACAGTCTATGGACCATGATCTGCACCCGAAGCAATTTCTCGGGGCAGCCTGCAGAGGAATCTAGAAAGTACTCAGAGAGAGAATGGAGAAACTCCAATTTGAGCCCATCGCGGAGTACCTCCAAGACTCAGTGGTCGGATGTGATGGTCTCCCATTCCACCAGGAAAACCAACAGCCACCCCCTGATGCGTGGGAGAGTGGTCAGGGGCATGGGTTCAGAACTGTTTCTTAGGGGAAGCTGCTGGACATCTGTTTGAGGACTGCTGACAGCCAGATCCCCCTGAAACGGGGCCTCGAGGATGAAGGGTACCTTTGACCTGAGGAGGGAGGACCGGTGTACTGGTGAGGACATCGGAATGGACGAAATTAGAACACCCCAAACTCCAGCAGGACGTGACCTGTTCCAGGCAAAGCCTTTGGCTTGTGGTCTTGTACACTTGCCATGAGATCATCCAAACCATGGTCAAACAGACGCTGTCCCTTAAAGAGCAACTTGTTCAAGATGGCCTTAGAGGAGGAGTCCCCAGACCACTGCCTGATCCACAGTAATCTCCGGGCGGAAATGAGAAAGTCCAAATCACGCAGCACCACAGTGTCAGGGTCATGGCGAAGTTTGGAGTGGGATGCCTGTGCAACGAAGGATGAGGCTGTTGCCGCCTTGACCCTGGCTGCAGCCAAATCAAAAAGGCGCTTAAGGATGAAATCCACATACCTGTCCTGAACATTCTTCAGTACCACTCCTCCGTTAGAAAGGAGAGAAGTAAGCTTGGTGACCTGAGCCACAGCTGAATCCATCTTCGAAGAAGCAAAGCACTTGGTAAAACCAACCATCATGGGATAAAGCCTCGCCATGGCCCGAGCACATTTTAGGAGACTCTCCAGGTTATCCCAAATCTCCAACAGGATACGAACCACATCAGGGTTATCAGGAAAGGAGGCAGTTAGCGGCCGCTGATCACTCATGAGAACATTCCTCCTGGACCAGCTGATCAGGGTACAGTTTTAATTTCTGCAGAGAATCTGTGACGAGGTCCTCCAGATGAAGTTTGAAGAACCTGTGAACTGTGAGATTGTCAGCCAGGTCCCGGGACCCATACAGATCCTGATAACGGAGCTCTGCAAAATTTGCCACATCAGTGGATGTCACCGAACCTCCCTGCAAAAGCAGAGGGATTGAGATAGTGTCCAACGCAATTACAGGCATCACCCTTTTGCACTCCGGGGTCCCTGCTGGGGAATCAAGCGAAAGACTCGGGCTGAGCAGAGACGAAGTCCCCATGGACAGCTGAGATGTCAGTGGGGTGAGCACAGGCATGGATTTCTTATCCGGGGGAAAAGGTCTCCTGTGACGAGAGCCGTCCTGTGTGCCTCAGACTTAGAGTGCTAGGAAGACTTATAAGGCTTTTCTCCAGAACTGCGCTTACATTTCGTCGATACGACGTCAGCGCTCTCCCGAGAGCCCCCAGACGCGATTTTTGCAGAAATTGGGGGAGAAAGCTCAAGGAAGGTCTCTCCAGAGATGGAAGGCACTGCATCCGTTGCAAACTTCACCCCCCTCAAGGGCCGTAGCACACGTGGAACATGGCTGTGCATCCGACAGCCATCCGCCACAAATGAGGCATAAATCCGTCCCATCCCGACTTGAGGAGGCCATCTGTGAAGTTTGGAGCAAAAACAAAACTCCTAACTATATATAAAAAAAGCTTTATTCAAATATGGAAAAATCCAAGATGGCCACCGCAGGTGCCGATTTTGCAATAAAATAGAACGGGAAAAAACAGGAATCCCTATAAAATGGCATTTTAGGATTTTAGAGGTGGGTAGGGTTAGAACATGCAGGGAAACCACCCCAAAACTCCTTTTTAAGACCCCCCCCCAAATTGCTAAAACAGGTTGTCAGTCTATTACTCACTGTTCCATTGTGTAATGTAATGTAATGTAATGTAATTTATTTCTTATATACCGCTACATCCGTTAGGTTCTAAGCGATTTGAAGAAAATATACATTAAGATTATAAATGAAAAGTAAGAAGGTACTTAAAAAATTCCCTTACTGTACTGTACTGTACTTACTGTGCTGAATGGGAGAAAATGCAGTCAATGCTGGAACAGCATATAGGGAGATCTAAAGCCTCTGGAAGCTGGATTTCAAGTCTTCTGACTGCCCCACCGGCCATGATTACCACAGCCGGTGACCTCTGCCACCCTCGGATACGTTGTGCAACAACCTGGCGGAGGCACGCAGTCCGACTCCAATCCTGGTTGTGCCTCCACAGAACCGCTCAGTCTACGCTACACCCACTAGTGGACGAACCTGGGGTGAGCTAGCTCCCAATCTGCAGCACAGGGAACTCCCCAGAAGACAACATTCTCCAACGGTCTGCAATCTCCCACCGCAAGGATGTCCCCACAGGGAACCTCCACAGCACGACGGTAAACCCATGAAGGTCACAGAACCAACAGAACCAACACGAGGGGATGCCACTCTAGACCTAATCCTCAACGGGCTAGAAGGACCCGCAAAGGAAGTGGTGGTACTAGCACCGTTAGGGAACAGCGATCACAACATGATCCAGTACAAATTAAACATGGGAACATCAAAGGTGAAAAGAACCACAACGACAGCACTCAACTTCAGAAAAGGAAACTACAATGACATGAGGAAAATGGTAGGAAAAAAGCTCAGCTACAGCTTAGGGAAGATGAAAACCGTAAAGGAAACCTGGACACTGCTTAAAGGCACAGTGCTCGAGGCGCAGGACCTGTGCGTCCCAAGGTTCAGGAAAGGGTGCAAAAAAAATCAAACTAGAAACCCAGCATGGATAACAACTGCAGTTAATAAGGCGATAAGCAACAAGAAATCATCCTTCAAGAAATGGAAAAAAGAACCAACAAAGGAGAACCAGGAAGAGCACAAAAAGCACCAGAAAGAATGTCATCGAGAGGTCAGGAAAGCAAAGAGAGAATATGAGGAAAGACTGGCAGGAGAAGCAAGAAACTTCAAACCCTTCTTCAAGTATGTCAAAGGGAAACAACCAGCCAGAGAGGAAGTGGGACCACTGGACGACGGAGACAGGAAAGGAGCGATAAAGGAGGAAAAAGAGATAGCTGACAGGTTAAACAAATTCTTCTCGTCAGTCTTCACCAGAGAGGACACATCCAATATCCCAGAACCCGAGGTGATTATAAACGGGGAACACGACGAAAAACTGGTACAACTAGAGGTAAGCAAAGAGGAGGTCCTCAGACAGATAGATAGACTGAAGAGCGACAAATCACCAGGCCCGGACGGCATCCACCCAAGGGTACTAAAAGAACTGAAAAACGAAATAGCAGAGACACTCTGCCAAATATGTAACCTCTCCCTAAAAACTGGAGAGATCCCAGAAGACTGGAAAATAGCAAATGTCACGCCCATCTTTAAGAAGGGATCAAGGGGTGACCCGGGAAACTACAGGCCTGTGAGCTTGACCTCGGTTCCGGGAAAGATGATGGAAGCAATGATAAAGGACACAATCTGCGAACACATAGAAAAAAATGGACAACTGAAGGCGAGCCAGCATGGCTTCTGCAAGGGAAGGTCATGCCTCACAAACTTGCTTTACTTCTTCGAGGGAATAAACAACCAGATAGATAAGGGGGAATCCATAGACATCATTTACCTTGACTTCCAAAAAGCCTTCGACAAGGTACCTCACGAACGGCTATTAAAAAAGCTGTGGAACCACGGGGTGCAAGGAGATATCTACCGATGGATCAAACACTGGTTGGCAGGCAGGAAACAGAGGGTTGGAATAAAGGGCCAATATTCAGACTGGCAATGGGTCACGAGCGGAGTTCCACAGGGGTCGGTGCTGGGACCTCTATTGTTTAATATATTTATTGATGATCTGGAGACCGGGACAAAATGTGAGGTTATCAAATTTGCTGATGACACCAAACTCTGCAGCAGGGTTAGGAACACAGAAGACTGTGAAAACCTGCAAAGGGACCTAACGAGACTGGTAGACTGGGCAAATAAGTGGCAAATGAGTTTTAACGTAGAGAAATGCAAAGTCATGCATGTAGGGAAAAAGAACCCGATGTTCAGCTACAAAATGGGGGGAACACGGCTAGGGGTGAGTAACCTTGAAAGGGATCTGGGAGTTATGGTGACACATCACTGAAACCATCGGCACAGTGTGCGACAGCCTCAAAGAAAGCAAATAGAATGCTGGGCATCATCAAAAAAGGTATCACAACCAGGACAAAGGAAGTCATCATGCCGCTGTATCGCGCAATGGTGCGCCCGCACCTGGAGTACTGTGTTCAATACTGGTCGCCGTACCTCAAAAAGGATATGGCGGTACTCGAGGGAGTGCAGAGGAGGGCGACTAAACTGATAAAAGGTATGGAAAATTTCTCATACGCTGACAGGTTAAAAAAGCTGGGGCTGTTCTCCCTGGAGAAGAGGAGACTTAGAGGGGACATGATAGAAACTTTCAAAATCCTAAAGGGCATAGAGAAAGTGAATAAGAACAGATTCTTCAAACTGTGGGGAGCCACAAGCACTAGGGGTCACTCGGAGAAATTGAAAGGGGACAGGTTTAGAACAAATGCTAGGAAGTTCTTTTTTACCCAGAGGGTGGTGGACACATGGAACAAGCTTCCAGAGGAGGTGATAAGCCAGAACTCTGTACAGGGGTTCAAGAAAGGTTTGGATAGGTTCCTGGAGGATAAGGGGATAGAGGGGTACAGATAGAACTTGAGGTAGGTTATTGAATTGGTCAGTAACCACTTCACAGGTCGCGGACCTGATGGGCCGCCGCGGGAGCGGACCGCTGGGCAGGATGGACCTCTGGTCTGACCCAGTGGAGGCAACTTCTTATGTTCTTATGAATTACTGAAAAAAATTACTGAAAACTATCAAAAGAAAACATGAGCATTAACAATAAGCTCCTGCTGGCTGGCATGTAGAAAGCAAGACTGGGGTCCAAGGGGCATGCTCTAGGATATGCAAGCAGAGGGAGGAATTAAGACTTCAATCATCTGAAGATTTCTACAGTGCCTGGCAGGTAAGGATGCATAAAACCCACTGGTCCCGGAATAAAGGGGGATTGTCAAGTCCGAAAATTCTTCGAAAAAACACATTTTCAGCTCCTAGTACAATCTCTAATCCTAAGTATCCTAGACTATTGCAACATCCTCTACCTCCCCTGCCCTGCAATAATGATTAAACAACTACAGACAATTCAGAATACAGCTCTGAGACTCGTCTATTCATTGAAAAAACATGATCACATTACTGAGGCATTCATCAATTCTCATTGGCTTCCAATCCAGGAAAGAATACAATTTAAATTCTACTGTATACTATTTAAAACTATAAATGGAGACAGCCCAACCTACCTAAATGACCACCTCATCCAAACCACCTCTACCAGGCATAGAAAAACACACACCCCATTCACTTACCCCCCAATCAAAGAAATAAAACGGAAAAAACTATACAACGGACTACTGGCCACTCAGGCAGCGAAGATAGACAACCAAGTCTCCAACCTATTGACAACAACCCCAGACTACAAGATGTTCAGAAAGGAAATAAAAACTATACTTTTCAAGAAATCCCTTAATAAAGCTTAATAACATGATAAAGCTTAACCCCCCTCTTACCATCCCCTCCGTAACCCCAGATCCTACTTTTCCCTCTCTTGGAAACCTTCTCTGATCTAACGTTGTAACCCTTCTTCCATAACTCTTTTTGTAATCCGCTTTGAACCGAAAGGTAATGGCGGAATAGAAATCTGTAATGTAATGTAATGTACAAGAAAAAAAGCATTGTGTTCAAATGTCTACGCTTAGCCAAATCTCCTTCAGAGGGCTCTGAAAAGGGCCTCTTTTTCTGGGATCAAGCTTCCTGTAGATCCCTAGCCCTGGAAGACTCAGAGGAAGTTGAGTCCAAGGCTCCCACCCCACCCCCACATGCCCCACAGGACATGGACGCTCTTCAGCTGACCATCCAGCACAAATCTGGCATGATAAAGGGATAGAAAGGCCTTAGGGGTTCATCCCTATCAATTTTAAGCAAAATCAAGGGGATTCAAGGCAGATGGAAGCTTTAGAAAAAAAAAAAAAGATTGTTTAAAATTCAAGATGACTGCTGCCTGCGAATTTGCAGCAAAAAGAGCCTGGTGGGGGGGCTCCCCTGAAGTTCAAAAACTACTGGGGAGAGGAGGGAGACCCTAGCTCTCGCCCCAGAAACCCTAAAATTTCACTTTTCCACCCTCCCAAATCTTTCCCTATAGGCTATAGCAGCCTTACTCACTATGTCATGTGGTGCCTACTTGCCTCAGCTCAAAAGTGCAGCTGGAACAAATTGAGAAGAAATCTGCTTCACAAGCTAGCACTATGAATTTGGTCTTCGGGCTGCCAGTCGGACCAATGTTGGGCTAAGCCTAAACCCCAAGAAACTCTCATACCATGAAAGGGGGAGGACCATGTAGCCGACCTGCTATTAATCCCTGCCAAGCTGGGAAGGAGCCATACAGCCTGCGCTCAAGCTCCTGATAAATCAGGGATGCAAGCAGCTACTCAGGGGATGGCTCCCAAGCTCCAAAAATATTACAGTAGGCTGGCTAAACAGGTGTCTCTGAGGATGATCCTGCTAGCAGCAGACTTCCACTGTGCAAGATATCCTAACAGCAGAGATCCTAACAAGATGAAACCACTGGGCACCAAACCTCCAACTTAAAACAGGAAAAAAATTAAACCACAGAGTTGATCAACACATCTGAGAAACTTGCTTGCAAAAGAAAATCTGAGGGGGAAGGAGCAAGCCTACTGGGAAGGAGGTGAAGTTGAAAGATGAGCGATATCATTCTACAACTTGCAAGTTCAGATGTATATCCCTAATGTTCAGGACTACTAGACATACTAGAATACAGTTGTCTAAAATGTATTAACCTAACAAATATAAACACAGGGAGAGGCAAATTTCTGCAAGTACCATCGACAAACATATGGTTAGCATAGTGGAGGAAATAAAGGTAGAGGGAGTGCACATTATTTGAATTATCTCTACCATACAACAAAGAGAAGGTAAGAGAGAGAATACTTGGTGTGGAGACCAATAGACCCACAGGTGCAGAAGCAAATTTCTGGCCATGGAGTCATATCTATTGCAGGAAATTACCTGCAATATTGTTTCAAAGTTGAAAGTAAGCCCATTCCACAAAGTGAATTCTCCACTTGAAGCTCCAGTGACCAAACGCCGACCTTCAGGAGTCCACTGCAAGAAAATTGTGGAAATAGTTATTAAATATTGTCAACATCAGAGGCTATCTTAATACCTCTGAGCAAATACTCTCCAAATACCCCCCAAATCATTAGTTTAGGAATTTCATGTAAGTGAGAAGCAAGAAATGCATATTTAACCCACATCAAGAACTACAGATGCTATTCAAAAGCAGCCATGCACATAATATTCTAATACAGAAATCAAAGTTTCTTCAAAAGTAACTTGATTAACACAAAGAATTATAAAACCATTCTGCCCAATATTCAAAGTGATTTAAGAGGTGGAAAAAGGATCCTGCCCACTTTAATTGCTTGGGGGCACTCAGTCAATATTCAGAAACACTTAACGGGGCAATGCCACTGAATATTGGCTCCAACAATCCAACAAAAAAGTGGACAGGTCAGGGGTTGTACAGAGGATGGCGGCATCAGCGATGAACTGTCCTAAATTTACCTGTTTAGTTTTGCGTGCCCAGCACTGAATATCAGCCGGGACTCAGAACTACAAAACACTTAGAAGCCCTCCTCCCCCAATCACGCAACCCCGCTCCCATTCTTCTAACATACAGGGTAGACCTCCTCAGTGGACTAGCAGGCAAGCAGACCGAGGGAGAGGGGCTATCCTGCATGTTAGAAAGATGAAGTGAGTGCGGTTGGAATCAGGGGCTCTCTTGTCAAAAGAGGAGGGTGCAATCAGAGAGCCTTCTAAGGGTTTTGCAGTTATACAGGTCCCAGCTGATATTCAACTGGAGCCCGCATAAAATGCCTTTTGTGTGCTCCAGCTGAATATTGACCAGAACCTACATAAGCTTTGCCAGACAGCCTCACTGAAATTAGCACCAGATATTCAGTTCCATTGCCCACATATGGCCCAGCACTGGGACTAATTTAGCTGGTCACAGCAAGTGTATAAAGAAAACGCTGACCAAAACCAGATGACTAAATAACCCATTTAATTCTTCCTAACAGTCAAAAAGTAAGTAAAGGTACACAGTCATTTCTCATAACTTATTTCTGAATGTATCACATGTGAGAGTAATCCCACCAACTCTGATACTCACTCGAACTATAAACACTGGACACCTCACTTTATTAGTAGACGTCCTAACAAACTTGGTTGTAACGGCATTCATTGGGTTATTCATCATTCCCATAGGTGGAACAAGCTGCGAGAGAAAAACCAAACAAAAAACCTTAGCTGGAATAGCATATAAAAATAGGATTACTGCCAATTTCCCTATCATTCCTACATCAAACAAAGCCAAGGAATAATGCTGGTACATGAGATGTCCAATGGAAAAATCACAATATAAGTGGTCACATGAACTAGTTTCTCTTCCTGCACTTTGGAAGTTACACAGACATGAATGTCCACTCAGGGCCAAGTGTTTGCTGTCTTTGGCTCTTGGTCTAAGCCTTTGGAGCTCTTGCCCAGATCTAATAGTGAGATTAAGAAGCAGCTCTCATCTCTTGGGCCCAAAACTTGAAGCCAGACATGAAAGAAACCAAGGACTTCTTTGATGAGGTAAAGCCACTAGTGCAGCTGTGATTTGCTTCCCAGGCAATGTATCAAGTCTTCAAAACTAGATTTTTTATGTTTGGGTTAACTTTTCAAACCTCTCCAAGGGGCTGATGTAAAAAGAGATTAGATTCTTACCTTGCTAATATCTTTTCTAGTAGATAGGTGTGTCATTCTGGACGGATGGGAAATAGTCCAGTGTTTGCGAGCTGTGCAGAAGGAATCCACTCCAGGTTTTGAATCCCTCCTCCTTCACTAGAGGACTCTGCTGCCCCCTTCAGTTTGTACCAAAGCAGGCAATAGACCCATATAGAAACACATGTGAAGGAGAGGCACAGGGAAGCTTCCCAAAGAACTACTTTGTTCTGTTCTGAAATCACAACAAAAATGTTAAACATTGCCATTGAACAATCAAAACAGCAAAACAAACATGCCATACAGAAACTTTTATAGAGCCCTCTCCTCCCCCTTGGAAAAGCAACAATAATTTCCTCGGCTTTAAAAAAGACACAGGATCTAGACGAGCCTCTTTAGTCTCCAGCTGCAGATCAGCAGGGTAAAAAGGGAGCATTCCATCCGGTCCCTTCTAACCCTTCCAACAGGAATATTTTGCCGGTCCAGTAACCATACACTCCTGAAGAGCAACAACAATTTCCTTGGCTTTAAAAGACACAGGTTCCAGGTGGGCCTCTCCCACCAAAAGGCAGAGAATGTAGGTTTGTTGCTCACCACCGTTAGGCCTATCGATCATCGTAGAACAAGTAGAGGATTGTACACATAATAATTCCATGCAGAAAGGCAATATGACACTTAGCAGAATTACAAGAACAGGGTGCTTAACCCTAGAAACAGAGACAACCACAGTTACATATAGGAATTCCCAACAAACCATGACACTGTGGCTTCGGAGATTACAAACATAGTTATAGGCAATGGCCAACGAAAGTCAAACTCTCCATCAAACATGTAGAATGCAGGAACATAAAAACCTAACACGGATAGAGTAGAGAGTTGCGCGGGGACAGAAATCCCCCCCCTTCCCCGCCAAAGTCCCACTCGTCCCCATGAGGAATCCCACCCGTCCCCACCTGTCCCTGCGAGGAATCCCCTCCGTCCCCACCCGGAATCCCCTCCGTCCCTACCCTACCGAAATAGCTATTTCATTTATTATGCTACTGAATTAAAGGCTCTGGTAGAAACCCATTTACAAATAAGCAAAAAAGACTTTATTAATTTGGAAATATTAATTGGGAAGAATACATACTTTGTAAACGGGTTTCTACCATGTTTCCATAGTAATGTTTGTTTATTCCCGCCCCTATGGAGAATAGGGGCGGGAATAAACAAACATTACTATGGAAACATGAACAAGCCTGGATTTTCCATTGGCAGACTGTCAGCCCGGCAGGTTTGAATAAAGAAGTGGAATGGTGGGCGTTCCTCCACTAAGATTGACAGGTGTATCTGCATATATAGTGGGAGTTTAGGTGGAAGTTGTTTTCAGGAAGTGATGTAATCACGGGTGACGAGAAAGGTACCACCGGCAGCGATGTAAAGTTCAGTGAGTGTTTATCTGTATAATTTTCTTTTAAAACAATGTATCATTGAAAGCACTCTCTTGTATTGGCAGGAAGAAGTTTTCACTCAGTTCCAGCTTGTTTGGCGGCTCTCTGAAGAAGCCTTGCGGCGAAACGCGTTAGAGCCTGCTGGAGTGAGACAGATTCCTAAAGCACCCATGCAAGCTAAGTTCACATTTTTGAAAAAAACGTTGAAGTTACTATTTTGTTCACACAATTGTTTTGGGACATTAATTCAATTTTTTGAAAAAATTGGTTCACTATATTCTTTCTAACACGGGAGAGGATGCAATGATAGAACACTGAAATGTCTATAGGGGCTTGTCCCCATTAGCATTCATTCCACCTTGTTTTTCAAGGTTCTGAGCACCTCTCAGGTTGAAAGTTTATATTTTCAAGTGAAGTTTACTTTATTAGTTCTTTCTTTCTAGTTCTGTTGTATGATTCTGCTCTTTTGGGAGACATAGTTGTAAGTTTGACCCAGTAGTTTTCATTATAAATTTTTATCAACACAACTAATATACTACTTTATCCTAAAGCAAAAAAAAAAAAAAAAAGAAAAGAAATAGAATTATTTTCTTACCTTTGTTGCCTGGTTTCTGCTTTCCTCATGTTGTCATTCAATTCCTTCCATGCACTATCTCTCTTCTCTCTGCGTCTTCCATTTGCTCTGTTACTGTGCCTCTCCCTTTCTCCCCCCTTCTAGATTGGTCTGGCACCCATCTTCTTCCCTCCACTCCCCCCCCCCGTAGTCTGGCATCTCTGTCTTCTTCCCTGCCAGCGTCTTCTCCCCACTCTCTCTTCCCCATTTCCTTTCAGCATCCTTCTCCCCCCATCTTCCCCATGTCCTGTCAGCGTCCTTCTCCCCCCTCTGTCTTCCCCATGTGCTTTCAGTGTCCTTCTCCCCCCTCTGTCTTCCCCATGTGCTTTCAGTGTTCTTCTCCCCCTCCGTCTTCCCCATGTCCTTTCAGCGTCCTTCTCCCCCTCCGTCTTCCCCATGTCCTTTCAGTGTCTTTCTCCACTCCTTTGTCTTCCCCAGTGCTTTCAGCGTCCTTCTCCCCCCTGTTTTACCTTAAGCATCTTTTCCTCTCCACTCCACCTTTCCTCCCTTTCTCCCTCCCTGCCCCTTACCTTTGTGGCGCTTCCCCACCCGCCCGACAACAGAACAGGCCCGGTCCAACAAACCTCCCTGCTCTGTAGCTGCGAATCTAAATTACCTTCTTACAGCAGCTGGAGTATTGAAGCTGCTGTAAGAAAGTAATTTAGATTTGCGGCTATAGGGCAGGGAGGTTTGTCGGACCGGGCCTGTTGTCGGTCGGTCGGAGGAAGCGCCACAAAGGTAAGGGGACTTGACCGGCTGTGCACCCCCCCCATGGCTGCACCCGGGACAGACTGCCCTCCCCGCCCCCCCTTGGTACGCCACTGCCGATCGCAGCACACAGCCGATCGGAACGGAAGTCTTCCCGATGTCAACGCTGACGTCGGAGGGAGGGAGGGAGGGCTTTGCTTAAGCCCTCCCTCCAACGTCAGCACTGACATTGTGGAAGACTTCTGTTCTGATCAGCTGTGTGCTTCAGCAGGGCAGTTAGGGAGAAGACAAGCCTTACATCCAACCCTGCAGGAACCCCGCAACCCACGGAGGCGTCCCTAGGGGGCGTCCCCATGGGATCCCCGCGACCCGAAGGGGGAACCCGTGGGATCCCCACGGGTCCCGCGGGATTCCCATCGTCCCCGTGCAGCTCTCTAAGCAGTAATAGGTTTACCATCCACTGGTTGATGAAAGGCAGTGATAGCACTGAGATGGACTGTAATGGATGGAGCATCCACTTGTGCAGTTGAAAAATTCTGCTGAGCTTGTCTGGCAAGAAATTCTGTTCCCCTTGAAAGTAGACTGCTTTGAGAAAGATATTGCGAGTAATCACCCAAAGCCTCCCGACAGAGAAGGAGAGAACCTGTGCTTCCTTGTTTGTTTATATAGTACATGGCTACCTGATTGTCCATGCGAAGGAGCAGCACATGGTTGATTATTAAATGCTAGAAAGCTTTGAGAGTATAGTAAATCGCCCTTAGTTCTAGGAGATTGATGTGAAACTGTTGTTCTCTGAATGACCAATGACCTTGAGTTTGAAGGCCATCCAGGTGAGCCTCCCAAGCATACGTTGACACATCTGCGGTCAGAACTTTCTGATGAGGAGGTGTGTGAAAGAGAAGATCTTTCGACAGATTGGAAGAATTTATCCACCACTGACGCGATTGTCGAAGAGTCAAGGTGACAGATGTATCATGAGAGCGGGTCAATTGCTTGATACCACTGTGAAGCCAGAGACCATAGAGGGGTCCTGAGGTGAAGCCTCACAAAAGGATTCATGTGGACTGTGGAAGCCATGTGGCCCAGAAAAACCATCATGCACCTGGACAAGGTTGACTGGAGCCAGGCCATCTGATGACAAAACTGAAGAAAAGTGTTCCGACACTCTTGAAGAAGAAACACCCTCAGTTGAGCGGTATCGAGAAGAGCTCCAATGAGGCGGATGAAGCTGCTACTTGGGAAAATTGATTTCAAACCCCAAGTTCTGGAAAAACAGGTGTGTCGCTAGAAGTACACTTTGAGATGAAGGGTCTTTGTTGAGCCAGTCGTCTAGATAGGGGAAGACTTGAAGACTCTGAGACCTCTAGGCGCTGCCACCACCACCAGGCACTTGGTGAAGAGTCTGGGAGAGGATGCCAGGCCGAAGGGGAGAACCTTGTATTGGTAGTGGTGATGAGCCACTTGAAATCTGAGGTATTTTCCAGGGATACGAGTGTGGGCTTCCTTGAAATCCAGACAGCATAGCCAATCGTTGTGAGCCAAGAAGGGATATAGAGTGGCCAGAGACATCATCCGAAACTTCTCCTTGAAAAGAAATTTGTTGAGGGCTCTAAGATCTAGAATAGGTGAGAGACCTCTTGTCTTCTTCAGAACTAGAAAATAGCGGGAGTAAAACCCCCGGTTCTGCTGGTCCACAGGAACCTTCTCGATGGCATTGAGGAGGAGAAGGGAATTGATTTCCTGAAGAAGGGAGGATTGGTGAGGGTTCAAAGCAGACTCTCTTGAAGGATAATCTGTAGGGATGGCAAGAAAATGAAGAAAGTAACCTCCTCTTGAATGATCTGTAGAACCCAGATGTCTGAGGTGATCAATTCCCAATGACTGGCTGAAGGAGAGACTGATGTACTGGGATTGCAATTATGCTCTCGAATAGTTGGTCAAAAAGACTGAGAAGATTTAGCAGGAGTAGATGCTTGAGATTTTTGAGGACACTGTTGTTTCTTCTTCTGCTGTGGCCTGGAAGGGGCAGAAGGCTTAGCTGAAAAATGCCTCCGATAAGAAGAGGATGGTCTGAATGGTTTTGATGTGGAAGACTTGGGTTTAGGTTTAACCAAGGCAGTGTTCTCCCCAGAAATTTTTTCCAGCCGGGTGGCATGAAAAAGTAGCCGGGGGCAGGATGGGGAAATTTGGTGGTGGGGAAAATGAAAAGGTACTTTTACTAAGGCTTGCTAGCCATTTTAACACACGCTAAACGCTAACGTGTCCATTATAGTTTATGGATGCATTAGCGTTTAGTGTGCGCTAAAATAGCTAGCACGCCTTAGTAAAAAGATCACTAAATGTGCACGATTTTTATTAGTTAATTATTTTCCAACGCTCAATATGACTTCCTTTTTAAAGGTTTGACACTTAGGCAGTGTTCCAGTAGCATTTAAGCCACCCTTGAAAAAAAGTAATGCAGATCCTCTTATACCGAATAACTAATGACCAGTATCAAACCTTCCATTTCTTTCAAAACTACCGTACTTCAAACTCAAGTTGAATCAGTTAATGCTTTGCATCCCCGGCAATCTGTGTTTTAAGACACAGCACAGAGACAGTAGTTCCTGCCTTAGGGCTCCTTATACAAAGCTGCGATAGCAATTCTGCCACAGCAAATGCACTGAAGCCCATAGGAATTTAATGGACTTTGGTGCATTTGCCATGGGAGAATTGCTACTGTGGCTTTGTAAAAGGGACCCTTACTTAGTGAACTCCATACTAGTCACCTAGAGACCAATGTTTCTCAACTTCTTCAAGCCAAGTACCCCCTAAGTCTAACAAATACCAATTGAGTACCTCAGTCCAAGCTCCGTCCCTGACCCCACTCCCATTATAATAGTACTAATTGTAATGCAATTTCTTCCATTCATTTTTCATGTACACACAACCCTACTGTACAACCATTAAAATACTCCTCCCCAATGTCAAAATTATAAAAATCCTATTAATACAAAAATAATAATGCAAAATACATTTATAAGTCCAACTTTAAAAGCAAGGATAAGCCTCCCCCAATACACCCCCAAACAATAAGATGTATAATCTAGAAAAGTGTTTCTCTACAGCACTGCAACTGCATCAATAAACCCAGGACTACCATACATTCTTCAAGCATCCAGTCCCTACTCTATTAAATAACACCAGTTAAGACCCTCCCACTGCAAAATCATTTTTTTGGGGGGAGGGGGGCAAGGTCACAACGGTTCATAGTCATTCGTGCGCGGGACTTCAGCGTACCAACATTTCAGCACAAGACTCCAGCAGGCCGCCTAAAAAGTTGCTTTTAAAGAGCTCCAACGCGGGGTGTGAGTGGGGAACCCCCCCCAGTTTACTTCATACTGTTCACGCTGCCATTGGGGGGAGTTGTGGGGTTGGAACCCTCCATTATAGAGTAAACTTAACTTTTTCCTGATTTTTTTAGGAAAAAGTTCAGTTTTCTCAATAATGACACCCCCCCAACGGCAGCGCAAAAAATATGAAGTAAAGTGGGGAGGTTCCCCCCCCACACCCCTGTCAGAGCTCTTTAAAAGTAACTTTTTAGGCGGCGCGTTGGGGTCTTGCGCCAATTTGTCTGTGCTGAAATGTGGGCGCGCTGAAGTCTCGCGCGCTTTTGTCCTATCACCGGTCAGAAGTAGCTTTCACTATGTTTTATGTTCCCAAATACCTGTAAACATAAATAAATAAATGTGCTTAGACTTCCAGACTTGTGTGTTTAAAGTCAAGGGTTGAATGGAAAGAGTTAATCCTAAATACCAGAAAGTCACAGGCAAATAATGAATTAGTTTAGTCACAGTGGCACTCGGTGTCTCACCTCCTGGGGCTCCGGCTGTAAACGGCCTTGGGATAGTTGTGTCTGGTTAGCGGTTTGGGGCTTGTGGGCGCTGCCAGAGCCAAGCTGCAGTGGGCAACAGGAGCCGGGCAGCCAGAGCCATGGCAGCCATGGTTCCAGCCCCGGTACCGGGCATCTTCCACCTCCTCTTCCCCCGGTAGTCACTTGACTTGACTTGCCCCAAACCGATACTGAGCAGGAGCTGCCGAAAGCCTTGCACCGTCAGCGAGCTGTTGTCGCCGTAGCGTGTGAAAAGCACGTGCAACTGCCGCCGCTGAGCCAGCAATGCCTGCTCCCGGTCCACGGCCAGCTCTAGCTCTACACTGTTTCCGCCACCGGCTGCGCAACGAGAACAAGGGCGGAGAGATGAGCATCGACAGCATCAGCCCTGCCCAGCCGCCCCTTCCCTCCCAACTCATACATCCGTCGGCAAAGTCACTAGGCAAATCGTAAGCTTCCCTCCATAGGTCAGCGACGGAGGGAAACTTACATTTTGCTTCGGGCCTTCCTCGTTGCCGGGTCCTGCCTTCACGGAAACAGAAAGTAGGCAGGACCCGGCAGCGAGTTGTAAGCTTCAATCCATCGTTGACCAGTCTCCTGCCTTAGCCCGCAGCGAACTCATGCTTCGGGGCTCTAAGGTGTGTGTGCTGGCTTCCCTTCTCTTCTCCCCCCCCTCCCCCGGATGTAACTTCCGGTTTCGGAGGGAAGCCGGCACACATACCTTAGAGCCCAGAAGCATGAGTTCGCATCTCCAAGCCGGTGAGAGGTGGGTTTTTTTTTTGGGAGGGGGATTTTTTTTACATTGAGCGGCGGCAGCTGCAGGATTCCCGATAGATGACAGCTGGGCGGTCATCTAAATTAGGCGGGCGGAGCGCCTGGCTAAAAGGCCCTGGGGAGAACACTGCAAGGTATCCCATCTGATCTCATGAGCAGTGAGCTTTTGAGTCACAGTATCTGTGGAATCTCCCCAAAACTTATCTCTCAAACTACTGTATAAACTGATTCACTGCCCCAAACAGAGAGGAGGTGGATTATTCATACTATATAGATCATTTTCCACCTTAAGATTAATAGACAACGCAAATGACCAGGGACTAGAATATATGATCTGTGTATAATGCAAAATCCAGAGGGTGGAAAAGAACAAGGTATATTGATAATTTACAGACTGCCTGGTAAACTGGAACATAGTAGAAAGCAGACTACGTAACTTAATCGCACAACTATATTCTCCACTCTAATAGTGCTTGGAGATCTAAATCTGCACTTTGAGGACCCCAAAGTCTGCTCCTTTCAAAATTTACAAAAGCAACTGAACTTCTCAACCTTATCTCATACATGTCTGAGCATGCGTCATCCCCCTTGATAGATCTTGTTACATGGGATCCAACTATCTGGTCTGGCCATTACGTCCTCAGCTTCATAACATAAGAATTGCCTTACTGGGACAGACCAAAAGTCCATCAAGCCCAGGATCCTGTTTCTAACAGTGGCCAACCCAGGTCCCAAGTACCTAGCTACATCCCAAATAGTAAAACAGATTTTTATGCTGCTTATCCTAGAAATAAGCAGTGGATTTCCTCAAGCCATATCAATAATGACCTATCGACTTCTCTTTTAGGAAATTACCCAAACCTTTTTTAAACCTTGGTAATAAAAATGATTTCACCCTATTAGCAACTGCATCGACTTCCACTTAAATCTGCCAAAAACCTTTATCACAAGACCCAAAACTAAAACACAACAGACAAGATGTAGTAAGATATGACCAAGAGAATTCTGGAGAGCAATCTCAGATCAGCTGGCACCAACAAGCCCTAATGTAGACAAGACAATAATATCATGGCAGACGTCTGTTCTAGACAAAGTTACCCCAACTAGATCTGTTAAACCAAAAAAGAAATCCAACTCGTGATGTTCAGGACCACTATTAGCCTTGCGAACAAAGGTAAGGAAATTGGAAAGAGCCTGGAGAAAACACCAAACCTAAAATTATTATACACAATGGAAGAAAGAAGTAAAGCAATATAAGTCAGCAGTAGCAGAAACCAAAACACTATGCTACAATGAATTGATTAATCAATCCAAAAACCTCTCAAAATGCCTCTAAGATTTTCAGCTCACTTGTATCCACAAAAGAAATCCTAACAGACTCCAAAACCAAACCTGATGTGGATAATTTGGCAAGCTACTTTCAACATAAGGTAAAGTCAGTTAAAACCTCATTCACACACATATAGAACTGAACCAGCCAAAAAATGATGTAGAAACAGGAGTTCTAGCTGTTGGTGCTGGAATAAATTTCAAACTGTCACCCCCAAGTATAATCTCTGACTTGCTAAATAGTCTATCAAATAAACGCTGCCGCCTAGACATCTGCCCATCTCATCTGCTAGTTCTTATCCCCCCTCAGCATTTCTAGATTGGCTAACAGACTTGGTAAATACTAGTTTTGAAGCAGGGTCTATATCCCAAATCACTATCAGCCATTGTGCTGACTCCAATTCCTAAGGCCACAGGGGCAGATCTATCCAAAACAGAGAACTTTAGATCAGTGGCTGGAATACTATGATCTGAAAAAACTTCTTGTTTTGTGTCAGTTTCCAACTAACTGACTTCTTAAACAAGGTGGACAGATTCCATAGCTCGCAACATGGGTTCAGATCTCTGTATTGAAGTATTACTGAAAAAGAATGTGGGAGATTACCGCTACTCCAAAATATGGCTGCCAGACTAATTTTTCAATGTAGTAAATTCGAGAGGGTTACCCCACTCTTAAGGAAACTACACTGGCTACCCATAAGAAAGAGAATCAAATATAAAATTACATGAATTATTCACAAAGCGATTTATAGGGAGAATTCCACAGGTTTAATCTCTGACATAAGAACATAAGAATTGCCGCTGCTGGTCATCGTGGTCCATCGTGCCCAGCAGTCCGCTCACGCGACAGCCCTTAGGTCAAAGACCAGTGTCCTGCTTGACTTTTCACAACAGCAGCATAGATATGGTCTTCATAAATCACAAAGTTTTAAGTGGTTGCAGTTGAAGCAGGCTATTCAGGTGGGGTTCCCTGAATGGAAAAATTTAGATACTCAATATAGTCTGGAGTTCCTGTGCTTCCAAGCAGACTTCCTAGGACATCAAACCGCATTGTGGTATAAATTATCTGGATACTTGAATAAAAAACCAAAATGTGGTCTAAGAGACATTTGGAGCATTGAGATTAAGCATCAGATTTCTGCATCTTAATGGCCACGAATTTGGTCTTGGAGGATGAGATGTACAGTGTCAGCATCTATGAGACAAACTTGGTTCTTTTTGTTGCATAGAGTGTTTTGGACCCCTGTTAGATTACAAAAATTGGATAGTTCCAAGTCTAATAAATGCTGGCATTGTAATCTGGAACCAGGGACATTAGACCATCTACTTTATTATTGTCCCTTCATTGTCATTTTGGGATTCAATTTGGACTCAAGTAAATTCTTTATTGGAAAACCATGTTGCGCTCTCATATTATACTGTTTTATTTGGAATGGCTATGAGAAAAAGGAGTCAAATTTCATCACATAACAACAAACTTTTATTAGTTATGACAGGGGTAGCCATTCAACATATTACCAACAATTGGAAAAATCATAAGAATCTTAATTATACATTCTGGTGGAATTCATTGTGCCACAGACTGTCCTACTAGGGACACACAAATCTAACCCCAAGCCTATCAAATATGGTGTTCCTCAAGGCGCCCTTCTATCCCCCCTTCTATTCAACCTCTACATCAGGCCTGTCATTGATATAGCACAGAAATATAGCATTAAAATCCACTCTTATGCAGATGACATCCAGCTGCTCCTCCCACTAGGCGAGAACCGGTCGTCCCAAATTGCTAACCTCCAACACTGCCTCTCTGACATGAAAACTTGGATGTCAAAAAACAAACTTCAACTGAACGCCTCTAAAACTGAACTCTTATGGATTAGAAAAAAAAGCACCAAATACACACATCCTACACTAGCATGGGACTCCACTCTACTAACAGATCAGGTTCGCAGCCTAGGAATAATCCTAGACGGACACCTATCCCTATCTGCCCACATATCCCAAGTAATATCCACCTCCTTCTACTACCTTCGCCAACTGAAAAGGATCAAACCCTACATCTCCACACCTGACCTCGCCCAACTCCTCTACGCATATGTCCTCTCCAGAATGGATTACTGTAACTCCCTATATAATGGACTAACCAAAAATCATCTCAAACGCCTCCAACGGGTCCAAAATGCAGCTATCCGCCTCCTACACAACCTCAACTACCATGATCCCATCTCCCCAGCACTCCGTGCTGAACACTGGCTCCCAATTAGCCAACGCTGTGCTTTCAAGGCCCTGGCAATAGCCCACAAGATAATTTACTCCACCATCCCCTCCTACATAAAATCCAAGCTTCTCATCTACACCCCCACTCGCACCCTCCGCTCAAAATCGGAGATACGCCTATGCACCCCCCCCGGAAGGTCCCTCCTCTCAGAAACTGCCCGCAAACGATCTTACAGCCACTTCATTCCACATCTCTGGAACCAACTCCCCTTTCAACTCAGACAACAGAACTCATTATTAACATTCCGTAAAATGGTAAAGACCCTCCTCTTCAACTAAAGATCACACTCAGTCTACTCCCCCCCTTAAGCCCACCTCTCTCCTCTCTCCCCTGTCTATCTTCTCCCTAAATTTCAGTATAGTCCTCTCTTAGTCTATACTCTGACAAATTGTATCTGAACTCAAATAACTTGTACTTAAACTAAACTACTTATTCTTAAACTCCGCTCTTAATTTGCTGTATACTCCCTGTATTTAAATTATGTATGTAAATCTCGTATGTCCAAACACTTAAACCTATGGTACTTCTTATATGTCTAATTACTCTCCATTGTGTATGTTCACTTGTAGACCATTCTGAGCTACTGGGAGGACGGGATAAAAATCTAAATAAATAAATAAATATTTTTAAGATGGAAAGATTAATAGCAGTACAAAAAGGGACATATAATAACTTTACAAAGATATGGGGGCCATTGGAAAAATATTTCTGTTCCTTTTCTTTTCTTTCTTAGTTTTATCTAGCACATTCAAGGGGGGAGGGTGGATTTGGGATGTAATTAAATATGAGATGTTATAATATTGTTGTATAATATTACATATTCTATTTTAATTGAGCATGGGATGAAGGGGGGAGGGTGGGAATTCTATATTATTATAGTTCATGTTAGAAATATGTTAGATAATTACAGTGCTATATTGAAATTATTTTTATGATACATTTTTATGCACTTATTGTTTGATTTGAAAATGAATAAAGATTTAAAAAAAAAGACCAGTGTCCCAATTGAGACTAGCTTTACCTGCATACGTTCTGGTTCAGCAAGAACTTGTCTAACTTTTGTCTTGAATCCCTGGAGGGTGTTTTCCCCTATAACAGCCTCCAGAAGAGTGTTCCAGTTTTCTATCACTCTCTGGGTGAAGAAGAACTTCCTTACATTTGTATGGAATCTATCCCCTTTTAACTTTAGAGAGCGTACTCTCATTCTCCCTACCTTGGAGAGGGTGAACAACCTGTCTTTATCTACTAAGTCTATTCCCCCTTCATTATCTTGAATGTTTCGATCATGTCCCCTCTCAGTCTCCAGTTTCTCTAATCTCTTAATGTACGGCAACTCCTCCAGCCCATAACCATTTTAGTTTCTCTTCTCTGGACCCTTTCGAGTAGTACTGTGTCCTTCTTCATGTATGGCGACCAGTGCTGAACTCAGTATTCCAGGTGAGGGTGTACCATGGCCCGGTACAGCAGCATGATAACCTTCTCCGATCTGTTCGTGATCCCCTTCTTAATCATTCCTAGCATTCTGTTCGCCCTTTTTGCTGCTGACCAGTACTTCCAAGTCTCTTTCCTGGGGGGGTCTCTCCAAGTACTGCACCGGACATCCTGCATTCGTGTATAAGATTTTTGTTACTGACATGCATCACCTTACACTTATCCTCGTTAAACCTGGACATTGGAACGATGAGTGAGATCTTAAATTTGCTGATGACACTAAACTGTTCAAAGTTGTTAAAATGCATGCGGATTGTGAAAAATTGCAGGCGGACCTTAGGAAATTGGAAGACTGGGCAGCCAAATGGCAGATGAAATTTAATGTGGACAAATGCAAAGTGATGCATGTTGGGAAGAATAACCTGAATCACAGTTACCGGAGGATTAGTGCCCAAGAAAAGAATCTGGGTGTCATCGTAGACAATACAATGAAATCTTCTGTCCAATGTGTAGTGGCAGTCAAAAAAGCAAATAGGATACTAGGAATTATTAAAAAAGGGATGGTTAACAAGACTAAGAATGTTATAATGCCCCTGTATTGCTCCATGGTGCAACCTCATCAGGAGTATTGCGTTCAATTCTGGTGTCCTTATCTCAAGAAAGATATAGTGGCGCTAGAAAAGGTTTAAAGATGCAACCAAGATGGTAAGGGGATGAAACTCCTCTCGTATGAGGAAAGACTAAAACGGTTAAGGCTCTTCAACTTGGAAAAGAGAAGGCTGAGGGGAGTATATGATTGAAGTCTACAAAATCCTGAGTGGAGTAGAACGGGTACAAGTGGATCAATTTTTCATTCCGTCAAAAATTACAAATTCTAGGGAACACTTGACGAAGTTACAGGGAAATACTTTTAAAACCAATTGGAGGAAATTATTTTTCACTCAGAGAATAGTTAAGCTCTGGAACGCATTGCCAGAGGATGTGGTAAGAGCGGATAGCGTAGCTGGATTTAAGAAAGGTTTGGGCTAGCGTTTCAAGCAGGTAAACAGCAGTCTTGGCTAGTCAATTGTATTCATCAAGCTATGTCATCTTATAGTTCTTTTCGTAAAATAATCAAGACAGCGAACACGGTCCATTATTACTGAAATTGTATTTTTAAAAGTTCACAACTTGTATTTTTATTGAATGTTTGAATTTTCATGTTATTTCTGTATTTCGCTGATTGTCCAGCTCTTTTTAGTGCAAACCGCCTAGAACTTTAGGTTATGGAAGAATAAAAGAATAAACTTATCATTATTATTATTATAGTCTGTTATTGAGAAAGACACGGGGGAAGCTACTGCTTGCCCTGTATTGGTTATCACATATAAATTAATGGCAGTTAAGAACATAAGAACATAAGAAACGCCTTCACCGGATCAGACCAAGGTCCATCTAGTCCGGTGATCCACACACGCGGAGGCCCATTTAGGTGCTCCTTGTTGGAGACCCGGATTTGCAAGAAGGTGTGCATCCAACTTGCGTTTGAAACCCAGAACAATAGTCTCTGCCACCACCTCCTCCGGGAGAGCATTCCAAGCGCCCACCACTCGTTGTGTGAAACAGAACTTCCTGACATTTGTCCTGAACCTGCTGCCACTCAGTTTCAGGCTATGACCTCTTGTCCGTGTCACATCTGAAAATGTCAGTAATGCAGCTTCCTGGTCAATTTGGTCAAATCCTGTTAATATTTTAAAAGTCTCTATCAGATCCCCACGCAGTCTTCTCTTTTCGAGGGTGAACAGTCCCAGTTTTCCGAGGCGTTCCTTGTAGCTTAAATTCTCCATGCCTTTGACTAGTTTTGTAGCTCGCCTCTGCACCCTCTCCAACAGAATTTTATCCTTCTTAAGGTATGGAGACCAGTGTTGGACACAGTATTCTAAGTGTGGTCTGACCATTGATTTTTAGATTTCAATATTTTATGAGGTATTGTCCAAAATGTTAATAGTCAAAGATATCCTCATTTAATTATATATTCAATAGTAATAAAAAGTTTTGATATCTCAAATTTATCTGATATATTTCAATTTCTATATTTTATAATGAGCAGAAACAATTCATTTATGCTCTTATTATACATTCCATTCATCATTTTCTTTCTTTGGTAAAGTGGGATAGACCTCAGTGGCTACATCTCTACAGAATCAGATCTGTCATAGTAGAGTTCAAAATGTAGCTAGCCTTCTCATTGGTCATATCCCCACTGCCATCCTATTGCTAAATAATCTTGATTGATTTATTTAAATATAGTTCATCAGAATTTATAAATATTTTGAAATAAATTAGTTTTAGAACTTAGCTTATATCGCTTGAATGGGACTCTGACATAGATCCACGTTTCGCTAGGGCTGTTTCAAGGGGATACCGTAGTTCAACTGATTTTCTCCAAAGACCCTATACAGACATCTGCTTCCCCCCATTTCCCTTGTATACTCGCTCTGTGCAGGTGTGCTCCAACTACAACCATCACCTTGGTGAAGGTGCATGGAGCCATGGCCAGCCCAAAGGGTAAGGTTGCATACTGGAAATGTTGCTCCATCACATGGAAACTCAAGAACTACTTGTGTTCCAGAAAAATGGGAATGTGCAGATAGGCTTCTGTCAAATCCAACGACGTGAGAAATTCCCCAGACACCACTGAAACAATTACCAACCTCACCATTTCCATCCAGAAATGTTGTATGTTGAGGGCCACATTTACCACCTTGAGGGCCACATTTACTGCAGGTCAAGAATCGACCTCCAGTCTTCAGAGGCTCTCTTGGGCACTATGAGGTATATTGGGTATTTGCTGGAGCCTGAGTCTTCCTCTGATACTGGTTCTATTGCTTCCAGTAGCCTTTGTACTGTTGCTTAGACTCTGACCACTTTTTCTGCCTTCCCAGCTGGAGAGTCCAAAAAGATGTCTGGGAAAACTGAAGCTTGTACCTCTCCTACATAATGTATAGCACCCAGCGATCTGTAGTGATCTCCGTCCATACTCCCCAATAGGGCGCTAGCCTTCCTCCAATGTAAGGAGGCTTGGCTGACTTCTTGGCGCCATAAATGCTTCTTGGGAGCCATTGTGGAGCAGAATCCAGAAGATTATGGGCACCTAGCCCCTCTAAATCTTTGTCGCAAGCTTTGAAATGTTCTCTGGCCCGAAGGTCCTCCCTAGAACTGGCGATCATCTTGGAGGTCCGAAAATTACTGCACCCTGACCCCCTAGGGCAGGGGTAGGCAATTCTGGTCCTCGAGAGCTGGAGCCAAATCAGGTTTTCAGGATATCCACAATGAATATGTATGAGATGGATTTGCATGCACTGCCTCCTTGAGATGCAAATCTATCTCATGCATATTTATTGCGGATATCCTGAAAACCTGACCTGGCTCCGGCTCTCGAGGACTAGAATTGCCTACCACTGCCCCAGGGGTTCGAGATCTGCAGTTGGTAAGATTTACGGCTTGCGATCCTACACAATGGCCATAAACTTACCTAGATCTTTCCCAAAAAGTCCTTTAAATGGCAATTTACTTAAGGTCACCTTGGAGGACTCATCCCTCCCCCCCCACTGTCTGACCCAGTGGTCTCAAACTCACTGCCCGGGGACCACATGCGGCCCGCCAGGTACTATTTTGAGGCCCTCGGTGTGTTTATCATAATCACAAAAGTAAAATAAAACAGTTTCTTGATCATATCTCTCTTTAGCTATAAATGACAATATTATTATTAAGACTTAGCCAAAAGGAAAGATTTATAAACTATAAAGAGTTTTACCTCATGTAAAATTGTCATTTCTTTAATAAGACATTAACTATTTTTTCTGAGGCCCTCCAAGTACCTACGAATCCAAAATGTGGCCCTGCAGATGATTTGAGTTTGAGATCACTGGTCTGACCCATAACATTCTGCAGGCAGAAATGGAATAAGCAGATATTACGACTCTAAAAGGTCATACAGAGCATCAGTTACATAATCCACTCCTGACATTAGAAACTGGTGATCCCTCCTGGTCATTGCCTCTGGATCACGGCGCAACTTGGGAGTGGCAAGCAAGGTGACAAAAGACACTACTGCAGCTGCTTTTAAGCATGAGGCTGCGACTTCGAAGAGTTTCTTATGAACAAAATCTAGCCTGTGGACTTGGGCATCCTTTAATACCACACTGTCTTCACTGGGAAGAGATGTACGCTTGGCAACCTGCGCCACCAGGTAATCCACTTTTGATGGAACAAAGAGCTGGTTAAATTCAGCATTCATCAGATAGAGCTCTGCCCCCCCATGCGTTGCGTGGCACGTGGAATATGGACAATCCTCAGACAGACAGCCAGGGCAAATCTGGCATGAATCCTGAGGGGTCCATCACACCTGATTTTGATCAAAATTGAGGTGTTTTGAGGCAGATAGAGACTTTTAATTTCAAATCAGGAAATCCAAGATGGTCACCATGGCAGCAATTTTAGGACCAAAAATGGCTTGGTGAACCTACACTGGTGGCTACTCTGGCCCTAACCCTAAAACACATGCAAACCCCCCCCCCAAAAAAAATCAACCACTTAAGTGACCCTCAATTCTGATTAAAGGATGTCAGCCTGTAACTCGCTATGCCATGCTGAGTGCTCTAAGCTGCCTGTGAGGAAGCTGCAGACAGCTTGTAGGGAGAGCTTCTGCCTCAAACAAACCTGGAATCCTGACTCTACTGTGAACCTCTGACATGTAGACGGGCAGGGGGGGAAGCAATCATCCCCAATCCTGGATAAACTGCAATGGAGCCACGCAGCCTGAGCTCAAGCCCACTACGGACAAAACCTGGGGCGAGCCTTCCTCCCAAGGGATCAGACCCTGAGCCCCCGAACTTAGTACAGGCTGTCCAAGTGGGTGCCCTGCAAAGAAGTCTGCCCCTTGGAAGCAGACCTCCGTACCCTTAAGAGTCTGTGCTCTCCCACAGCCAGAGATGCCCCAAGCTTGGGATCCTCTGAGGCACTAAAAAGGCCTCGCAAATAGCAAGCAAAAACCAAATTTAATGGAAAAATAAACACAGGCAGAAAAGACAGACTCCTACCACCTCGCCTGGGCTGTCCTCCAGAAAAGACAGGTCTCTAATCTCTCTGGGCTAGATTGACTGCCCTAAGGTTCAGGAATAATGTGTATATTGCACTAGAAGCTCCTTTATTAGCAACTGGCGGCACATTCTTGCAATTGATAAGAGGGATATGATCTCATTCTCTTGATGTTAAAGTGGGGAAGGGAAGGGTAGGGCATAGTCCTTACTGTTTTATTCATCTGTGAAGAAACCCTTACACCTCCTGAGTTGAGTATTTTATATTGTTTATTGTTAATATTTTTGATAATAAAAATAAGTTAAAAAAGAAAAATGTAATTTAAAGCTACAAGTGCTTCTAGATATAACAAAATTACTTGGGATACATAAAGAACGTGTTAAGGGTTCTGTTGAATTTCCATGAACCGCTCTAAAAACTAGACAAGCAATTTGGGAAGAATGAAGGGAGGGAATTTTTTTCTTCTTCCTTATGTCAGTGGTAAGCCAACCCCTGTTCACTAAATGGGGATTTGCTCGCACATTGACAGGAAAGGAGAAAGAACATCATTTCTGCCCATTTCAGTAAATAAATGGTGATGCTGTCAGGGTAGTGTGCGCTCACTTTTCTATCAGTGCACTTTTGTTTAATGCCAAAGTAATTTGCATGCTATTAGTTTACTGCATCGGGGGTATACTTTTTTTTTTTTTTTTACAATACTCATCCCATGAGTTGTGCCTTTGGGCCTGCCTAGTTGGAAACAAGAGATACATACAGTAAAACCTTAGATTGAGAGTAACTTGGTGTGTGTTTTGCAAGACGATCAAAATGTTGTATTAAATTTTAACTTGATAAACGAACAAGGTCTTGCAATACGAGTACGTACAGTATACACGTGTCACGTCATCACAACTGAGCCGATGTTTCTTCTCTGACGCTGCGGAGTGTAGTGACTATTCTATACAAACGAGGTTTTGCAATACAAGTATGTACAGTATACACGTGTCATATCATCACAACTGAGCCGATGGTTCTCTCTTAGTCACTGCGGGAGTGTAGTGACTGTTCTGTACAGTACAGTATTTTGTATTAAAGTTTTTGAGTTGTGGAACAACAGTTTCCATTATTTCTTATGGGGAAATTCGCTTTGATATACGAGTGTTTTGGATCACAAGCATGTTTCCGGAATGAATTATGCTCGCAAACCAAGGTTTTACTGTACATTGTTTATTTTTCATATATGGCTTATGCATTACAGTTGCAAACCCAAAATTCTGACATCCACTTTTGAAGCAAATGGAACCCTTGTAAAATGGCCCAACTGCTCCAGGTGTATATATACAGTATGTCAGAACCCTGTGTGCTGCAGTTCAATACACATTTCTAACATATGGTTTATAGCAGGGGTGCCCAACACGTCGATCGCGATCGACAGGTCACTCGCTCAGGCGACCCCAGTCGATCGCAGAGCGGGTTCCCTTCTTCCCTTCTCTTTTTTCCCCTCCTGACTGGCCTGCTTCTGAATTCTGCTGCTGCCTCCGCTGCTCAACATTTAAAAAAAAACCAAAAAACGGCTTGGAGAATTTATGCTCCGGGGGCTAACGTGTGCTTGTACCGGTTTCCCTTCGCTTCCCTCTGAAACTGGAAGTTATGTCGGGGGGGAGGGGGAGAGAAGGGAAGCCAGCACGCACATGTTAGAGCCCCGTTCGCGGGCTAAAGCGGGAGACAGGTCAGTGAAGCTTGCGATTTGCTCTTCTTGCTGCCAGGTCCTGCCTACTTTCTGTTTCCTCAAAGGCAGGACCCGGCAGCATTTCTCCCAATAGGTCGATCTTGGGCCGATCAGCCATCCTCTCCCCGACGTCAATTCTGCCGTCGGAGAGGAAGTTCTGGCCAGCGGAACGTCCTCTCCGACGGCAAAATTGACGTCGGGGAGAGGAATGCTGGTGGGCCCGAAGCAAGGAGAGCTTGGCCGGCGGCAGGCGGCTTTGGGGGCCTGTTATCCGATGGCAGCGGCAGTGGCTTGAGGGAATGCAGGGAGGGAGAAAGAGGGCAGGCAGGGAGACAGAAGGAAAGAAGAGAAACAGAAAAAAAGAAAGGGGGCATGAAGAGAGAAAGAAAGAGAGGGCAGGGAGAGAAGAAGAAAACGTTGGGGGAGGGAATGAGATCAGGAGGAGAGGAAGCATACAGGCTAAAAGAAGGGAAGAAAGATTGGATGCACAGTCAGAAGAAGAAAGTGCAACCAGAGACTTATGAAATCACCAGACAAGGTAGGAAAAATGATTTTATTTTAAATTTAATGATCAAAATGTGTCTGAATTTATATCTGCTCTCTATATTTTACAATATGGTCCCCTTTTACTAAACCACAATAGAGGTTTTTAGTGCAGGGAGCCTATGAGCGTCGAGAGCAGCGCTGGGCATTCAGCGCAGCTCCCTGCGCTAAAAACTGCTATCGTGGTTTAGTAAAAAGGGAGGGGGTGGGTATTTGTCTATTTTTGTATGGTTGTTACTGAGGTGACAGTGCATAGAGTTATCTGCTTTGACCTCTTTGAAAAAACCCCGGAATAGGAATGATAATTAACAATTTTATGAGTACAGTGTGCGTTGTGTTTTTTTAAAATTTTATTGTTGGTAGGTCATTTTGACTTGGTCATTTTAAAAGTAGCTCGCAAGCCCAAAAAGTGTGGGCACCCCTGGTTTATAGCAATAGTTTCCAAGACTCTGGGTTCCTTTCACTAAAGTTCATTAACAATTAGCACATGCTAAATGCTAAGAAGCACAAAGGAGTAAAATGGCCCTTAGTATTCAGCGCGCACTGTTAGCAAACCTTAGTAAAAGGAGCCTTGTGTCTTACTCCTAAAATGTAAGGGAGTGGTGGGTTTTTTGGCTTAGTTTCCCTTGTGTTTTTTCCTTAGACTGAGTTCTAATTTTTTGAAAATTATGGGGAAAAATGTATGGTGAATACGCAAGAAGAAAAACAAAAGTATCTATAATCAATACTGTAACCAAAAACAAACTACTACAATATAGGATAAAATCAGTAAATTTTAAATCATTCTGTACACATTCCCTAGAAGAAATTAGAACTTTGGCATGCAATTAGGGAGGGGATTTTGACAGTCCACAGAAAAATTTAATTGCTTACATCATTATAGTATCCCGCATCAGGCTGGATGGCATGCATATCTCGCTGGTCTCGCTGCCACACACGATTCTGGAAGAAAAACATCTCAATTAATCCAAAGCTTTTCCAAAGAATTTATGTAGTTCATGAAAAGGCAAATTGATCTAATACATGTTTAGTCCAATAGCAGGCAAACAAAACAGTAAGGGTCTTGTTAAAACAGTGAGTTCATGCAAGTTCTATTTTCTCTTTTCATTAGAAAGTTGCTTTGTGCATTTGCTACTGTTGAGGACAAGGTACTTGGTCTGACATATCAAGATACAAAATAGGTTATAAATCAACCATATCTAAATGACTTGAAAGCTGAATTAATATAAACTCAAAAAAATTATAAACATATCACAGTGCATTTCAACATTTTCAAATCATTACTACACTCTGATGTGGGGTTTTGTTCGTTACAGGAATTGCCCAGATGATGATGCTGAACAATGCCAAGAACCCAAAAACAGCTACTGGGCTTGATGGACCATTGGTCTGACCCAGTAAGGCTATTCTTATGTAAGATATAGCTAAGTTTCTAATTCATTAATTGGAGGGAGTTTTTTTACACAGGCAACATCTTCTAAAAGGGATCATCTCCTAGGGAATTCACCGAGTCCCCTCAGTCCTGCAATTTAAAAGAGTAGAAATGTATAAAAGGGAGGAAGGACAAAGTATGGGTGTCTTTCTTTGGCATATGTTCTTTGAAAACCTAAAGATAAGTAAACAACTTTGATTTCTTCAACTTAATGCAGGATGAATTGTCACATATGATTATACCCAGCTGTGAGTTGACTTCAAAACAAAGGGTACAGGAGAGAACCAATGAGACCACCACCAGGAAGGAAATACATTTTTGTTGGGGAAACATCTTTTTTAATTGTGGAATTTATTTTTTAGGGAGATAACCTGAAATAAAAATGAACTGGATTATACCTTTGAAAAGTCTTTGAAGAACAGACTGACCAATATTACTGTTGTGTTTGAAGTCAGTGTTTAACTAGCAATGGGATACAAACATATGGACTGAATTCCATGTTGCAGCTTTGTAAGTCATAGCCAAGACTGATCTTAGATAGATCACTATTACTGTTATGGCTCTAACATTAGAAGATCAAGTCAAGGCTCGTAATATCAAACCTCTTATAGCATAAATGAGAAGTATTTTGATATTACTCCAAACTAATTTAGGATAGGGACACAGATAATCACCATTTACCTCAAAATGCACCCTAAATAGGGGCTGCTACTGTGCCTCATTTTTTCACCACTCTTTTTGATATAGTGAAGACACATAAAAGGAACACAGACGGCATAGTACGCCTTAGAAGACCGGACGGAAACTACGCAGTGGCGGATTCTGAAAAAGCCGAAATACTAAATGAATATTTCTGCTCAGTCTTCACCTGTGAGGCACTGGGACACGGACCACAGTTGAAGACAAAAAAATTGCGGAAGACCCGTTTCAGAATTTTGAGTTCACACCTGAAGACGTCTACAGCGAGCTGACAAGGCTCAAGGAGAACAAGGCCATGGGACCGGACAATTTACACCCAAGAGTGCTTAGAGAATTGAGAGATGTTCTGGCGGAACCGTTGGCCGTGCTCTTCAATCTCTCACTAAGCACGGGGAAAGTGCCTTTCGACTGGAAAACAGCCAACGTCATTCCTCTGCATAAAAAGGGTTGCAAGGCTGAGGCTGCGAACTATAGACCGGTGAGTCTCACTTCAATAGTGTATAAACTCATGGAAACACTAATTAAGCATAAATTAGATACAGTCTTGAATGAGGGGAATCTCCTGGACCCCAGTCAACATGGATTCACCAAGGGTAGGTCCTGCCAGTCCAATCTTATCAGCTTCTTTGACTGGGTAACAAGAAGGCTGGACTCGGGAGAATCCTTAGACGTCGTATACCTTGACTTCAGCAAGGCTTTTGACAGCGTCCCACACCGCAGACTGCTGAACAAGATGGAATCGATGGGGTTAGGAGTAACACTAACTGCATGGGTTAAAGATTGGCTAAGTGGCAGACTTCAGAGGGTGATGGTTAACGGTACCCTCTCCAAAACGTCGGAAGTGACCAGCGGAGTGCCGCAGGGCTCAGTCCTGGGTCCACTCCTCTTCAACATATTCATTAGGGATTTGACTCAAGGGCTTCAAGGTAAGGTAACTTTATTCGCTGATGATGCCAAACTATGCAATATCATAAACGGCTACAATCTGCAGGATACTATGGAACAGGACCTCCGTACTTTAGAAAGTTGGTCCTCTGTCTGGCAGCTGGGCTTCAACGCCAAGAAATGTAAGGTCATGCATCTCGGAAATGGAAATCCATGCAGAACTTACACCTTGAATGGAGAAACTTTGACCAAGACTACGGCAGAACGAGACTTGGGAGTGATCATCAGTGCAGACATGAAGACTGCTACTCAAGTGGAGAAGGCTTCATCTAAGGCACGGCAGATGATGGGTTGTATCAAGAGAAGTTTCGTCAACAGGAAGCCTGAGGTCATGATGCCATTATACAGAGCCATGGTGAGACCTCATCTAGAATACTGTGTGCAATTTTGGAGGCCACATTACCGTAAAGATGTGCTCAGAATTGAGTCGGTTCAGCGGATGGCCACCAGGATGGTCTCGGGGTTAAAGGGTCTCTCGTACGAAGAGAGACTGAACAAATTGCAGCTCTATACTCTCGAGGAGCGTAGGGAGAGGGGAGACATGATTGAGACATTTAAGTACATCACGGGACGGGTCGAGGTGGAAGATGATATCTTTCTTCACAAGGGACCCTCAAACACAAGAGGACATCCGCTCAAACTCAGGGAAGGGAAGTTTCGTGGAGATGTCAGGAAGTACTTCTTCACGGAACGAGTGATAGAGCATTGGAACAAGCTTCCAGTACAGGTGATCGAGGCCCGCAGTATCCCAGACTTCAAGAATAAATGGGATACCTATGTGGGATCACTGCGAGAGTCCTACCAATGAATAGGGTCGCTAGGATATAGACTTAATAGAGCAGGTCAGTAGAGTTAAGGGGGCCAGTAGACTTAAAAGGGGGTCAATGGTATGGGCAGACTTGATGGGCTGTAGCCCTTATCTGCCGTCATCTTTCTATGTTTCTATGTTTCTATAACTGGAGTTTTTTTTAGCCATATGAAGTTTAACTGAGGCTTTTTCTCCACTTTTTTTCTGTATCTTCTTTTTTTAAGACTGTGGGTGTATGTGTGATGTATGGGTGGTCTTGCAGTGTCCCATAAGACCCTTGGATGTTCTATTTAGGGTGCATTTTGAGGTAAATGGTAAGTATTTTGATATCCAATTAGGAAGTACAGTACCATTTTGCCACAGTAATTCCAAGCCTATTGGGCTCAAAAGAACAAATGTTGGGTTCAATCCAGACTGTGCAGGTTTATTCACCTCTCCAAATATAGGATTTGAAGGTATAATGCTGATAGGAAGAGGTCATGTGATACAGCCTGCCCAGTGGGATGGAGGAGAGTAGAGCTCTGGTTGAAATCTCAAAAAATCTTGCTAATATCAGCTATTTACCCACAATTCCCAATATCGTTAGCTCAAAGAATAGACCCAGGGCACTCCACTAGTATAAATTGGAGAAGAAAGAGGGAAGTGTGGTATGCCAAGAAAAAAATCTAAAAGTAAGTCAGGACAAAGCCAAGGCAAGTGAGTTAAAGATGGAGGAGGGTTGGCGATGTTCACCATACCCGCAGGGGTCTGGGTCCAGGTGATTAGTGCTGGCAGATAGGTTAAATAAATCAGCTGTGGATGAACTGAATGAAAAGTTTGATTCTTATAGTGGACACCTACCATATTAGAGGTCAAGAATTGAATCTCCGCACAGAAGAATGGCAATGCACATATGGTGCAACAACTGGAAATACTATGGAAAGAAACACTAAACTCCAGGAAAAGTTGGAGGAGAAGGAGAATAGAACCAGCCATAATTCATGCCTTGAGAGGCCCCTGGAGAATGTAGGAGATGGTCTTTACCAGTTATTCAGTAAGTAGCTCCCAGAAAAAAGTCAGGCTTTCCCCCTTGAACACAATAGGGCAAAAAAACCACAGAGGAATGAAGATTGCAATACCTCAACTGAAGAGAGAAAAAGCAAATACAGTAAAACCTTGGCTTACAAGTAACTTAGAACATAAGAATATAAGTATTGCCTCTGCCGGGTCAGACCAGGGGTCCATCGCGCCCAGCAGTCCGCTCCCGCGACGGCCCTCCAGGTCCTTGACCTGTAAGTTCCCTCCACCTGACTTGTTTATGCCCTAATCCTGAAGTACCTTGTACAGTACCCCTCTATCTATACCCTGTAATCCCTTTCTCCTTCAAGAAGTCATCCAAGCCCTTTTTGAAACCCATTATTGTACTTTGTCCTATCACCTCTCCTGGAAGCGCATTCCAGGTGTCCACCACCCTCTGAGTGAAGAAGTACTTCCGAGCATTTGTCTTGAATCTTTCAGTTTTTCTGAGTGCCCTCTTGTTTTTGATGACCCTGCTAGCCTGAAGAATCTGTCCCTCTCTACCTTATCTATACCTTTCATGATTTTATAGGTCTCTATCATGTCCCCTCTAAGTCTCTGCTTTTCCAGGGTAAAGAGCCCCAGCCTCTCCAGCCTCTCGGTATAAGCAAGGTTTTCCATGCCCTAAATCATTTTTGTTGCTCTTCTCTGGACCCTCTCAAGCATCACCATATCCTTCTTAAGGTGCGGTGACCAGTATTGGACGCAGTACTCCAGATGTGGGCGCACCATCGCTCAATACAGCGGCAGGATAACTTCCCTTGTTCTGGTAGTGATACCTTTTTTGATAACACTCAACATTCTGTTCACCTTTTTTGAGGCCGCTGCACATTGTGCCGCTGGCTTCATTGTTGTATCTACCAATACCCCCAAGTCTTTTTCAAGGTTGCCTTCCCCCAATACCCTCCCTCCCATCGTATAGCTGTACATCGGGTTCCCTTTCCCTATGTGCAAGACTTTACATTTCTCTACATTGAAGCTCATCTGCCATCTATTTGCCCACTCCCCCAGCTTGTTCAGGTCACTTTGTAGATCCTTGCATTCCTCAATAGTTCTGACCCTACTGGAGAGTTTTGTGTCGTCCGCGAATTTTATAACTTCACACTTCGTCCCTGTTTCCAGGTCATTAATGAATATATTAAACAGCAACGGTCCCAGCACCGACCCCTGTGGGACACCACTCGTGACCCCTTTCCAGTCAGAGTAGTATCCCTTTACTCCTACCCTCTGTTTCCTGTCCGCCAGCCAATTTTTGACCCATCTGTGCACATCCCCTTCCACGTCCCTTTCCCACAAAACACTTGGTTTGCAAGTGTTTTGCAAGACAAGCAAAACATTTGATTAATTTTAACTTGATATACAAGCAATGTCTTGCAATACTACAAGTACATACAGTATACACAAATTTTTTTTTTTTTTAATTTTTTCTTCTTAACTATTTCTGGGCAAGAATCCAAAGCTTTACTCGGTACTGTGCTTGGGTTCCAACTGCCAAAATCTCTGTTAAGACTTACTCCAGCCCATCTACACCCTCCCAGCCATTGAAGCCCTCCCCTGCCCATCCTCCACCAAACGGCCATACACAGACACAGACCGTGCAAGTCTGCCCAGTAACTGGCCTAGTTCAATATTTAATA
Organism: Geotrypetes seraphini; assembly: GCF_902459505.1. NCBI lineage: Eukaryota > Metazoa > Chordata > Amphibia > Gymnophiona > Dermophiidae > Geotrypetes > Geotrypetes seraphini. The sequence continues at coordinate 126,687,605 of NC_047092.1, forward strand.
TTATTTTCTGATTCTAAATCTTCTGTGTTCATCCCACACTTCTTTGAACTCAGTCACAGTTTTATTCTCCACCACCTCTCTCGGGAGCGCATTCCAGGCATCCACTACCCTCTTCGTAAAGTAGAATTTCCTAACATTGCCCCTGAATCTACCACCCCTCAACCTCAAATTATGTCCTCTGGTTTTACCATTTTCCTTTCTCTGGAAAATATTTTGTTCTACGTTAATACCCTTCAAGTATTTGAACGTCTGAATCATATCTCCCCTGTCTCTCCTTTCCTCTAGGGTATACATATTCAAGGCTTCCAGTCTCTCCTCATACGTCTTCTGGCGCAAGCCTCCTATCATTTTCGTCACCCTCCTCTGGACCGCCTCAAGTCTTCTTACGTCTTTCGCCAGATACGGTCTCCAAAATTGAAAACAATACTCCATGCTAGGAAGTTCTTCTTTACCCAACGTGTGGTGGACACCTGGAATGCGCTTCCAGAGAATGTAATAGGGCAGAGTACGGTACTGGGATTTAAGAAAGGATTGGACAGTTTCCTGCTGGAAAAGAGGATAGAAGGGTATAGAGGATTTCTGCACAGGTCCTGGACCTGTTGGGCCGCCGCGTGAGCGGACTGCTGGGCATGATGGACCTCAGGTCTGACCCAGCAGAGGCATTGCTTATGTTCTTATGTTATCACATCTGAGCCGATGGTTCTTCTCTCTCTGACACTGCGGGAGTGTAGTGACTGTTTTAAATGAGCGAGGTCTTGCAATGTATAGTATTTTGTATTAAAGGTTTGTATAATATTTGTATTAAATGTATAGTATTTTGTATTAAAGGTTTGAGGTTGTGGAACGAATCGTCTGGAGTTTCCATTATTTCCTATGGGGAAATTTGCTTTGATATATGAGTGCTTTGGATTGCAAGCATGCTTCTGGAACGAATTATGCTTGCAAACCAAGGTTTTACTGTATCTCAAACATACCAAAAGGCTGGTCCCATGGAGCTTATGCTGAAGTGTTCAGACCATTCACAAATGTTCCTCTTATCTAGGAGTGCCTGGATTTTCAATCCAGTCTGCATTTTTCACCACATGTAAACTCAGGCTGTGGTGTTAATTGTATGGAAAAATAATTTTTGCTCTTGAATCAGTACAAGAATCTTTCTGCCACCACCACATTAGCAGTTGGCCACACAGGAATCATCTGTCATATAGCTACATTCATGTTTAAAAGTGGCAAATTGATGACAAGTCGATGAAGCTATCCGCGCAATATGTGGCAGCAGCGAAAAGGACAAACAGAATGCTTGGAATGATTAAGAAGGGGATCATGAACAGATCGGAGAAGGTTATCATGCTGCTGTACCTGGCCATGGTACTTGGAATACTGCGTCCAGCACTGGTCACCATACTTGAAGAAGGACACAGTACTACTCGATAGGGTCAAGAGAAGAGCGACTAAAATGGTTATGGGGCTGGAGGAGCTGTTGTACAGTGAGAGATTAGAGAAACTGGGCCTCTTCTCCCTTGAAAAGAGAAGACTGAGAGGGGACATGATAAAAATGTTCAAGATAATGAAGGGAATAGACTTAGTAGATAAAGACAGGTTGTTCACCCTCTCCAAGGTAAGGAGAATGAGAGGGCACTCTCTAAAGTTAAAAGGGGATAGATTCCGTACAAACGTAAGAAAGTTCTTCTTCATCCAGAGTGGTGGAAAACTGGAACACTCTTCCAGAGGCTGTTATAGGGGAAAACACCCTCCAGGGATTCAAGACAAAGTTAGACAACTTCCTGCTGAACCAGAACGTAGTTAGGGCACTGGTCTCTGACCTAAGGGTCGCCACGGGAGCAGACTGCTGGGCACGATGGATCACTGGTCTGACCCAGCAGCAGCAATTCTTATGTTCTTACATAAGAGGTATAATGGACCATAGTTGCACCTTGAGTTCACCAAAGGACTCCATAATGCAATGGAATTGTCAGCTGCAGCCGAGTCCCTAAATGCAGCTCATCCCCATAGATGACAGCATTTTGACTTCTAGAAAAAGAGAACCTGTTTTCCACTGCATCATGGAAACAATTTTCTTGGGGAACTGGCTGCAACCATGGACCTTGCACCATTAGCCATTTAAGGAAAGGGGATTTTGTTGTTAATACAGTTATGTTCAATGTTATAGCTTTGAGAATTCATAGCTTGAGCAACAAAGGAGCCACTGGGGCCCATTATAAGTTGCACAGACTAGGGCATCTCAATGTGGAATGCCGAGTTTAGTTTATAGGGGGTGGGAAGAGATGGGGAAGGGATTGTATGAAAGAGCATGAATGGGAAGCAGAGTTGCTTGCGTCTTGAATCGTAGTTTCTTTTATAGGAGGTATTTGCTTGTGCAAACATTCCATAGAAGAGTCTGGCTGGGGGGAATCCTCTTTGGTTCCTTACGTTTTACCGGCACAATAACCATTTTTTCTCCAATAAGCATGAGAGATTCGAAAGTAGTAACACTTAATGTTGATGGTATAACTTCACCTCACAAATGCACCCAAAAAATTAACCATATGAAAAAGCTGCAGGCTAACATTGTATATTTGAAAGAAACACACTTACAAGTGTCGAGCATGAAAAACTCAGAAGAAGTTTGGTTGGAGAAGTGTATATTCAGCTTTCAATGGGTGTCAAAGGGGAGTAGTTATTCTACAGTACAGGCAGTTACTTTTCCATTTTCACAAGTAGATTCAGGATAAGGAGGGATAGTACATTATCTTGCTGGGAGAATTGTGGGGTATGAAGCAGTTTTGTAATGTTTATGCCCTGAACATATGCTGCCACAATTTCCCTTTTTATTCTAATGCTCATAATGTGTGCACCAGACTGGATTATATCCTTTTAGATAAAGCTGAAATTCATACACCCACTATATCAGATCACGTCCCAGTGGTGTTATCCCTGTGTTTCACATCAAAGAAACTGAAAACTTCCTGGAGACTATCATCTCATTTGTACCATGATCCGGACTTCCAAATCTTCTTGAGGGCCAAATAGAAGGAATACCAGATTGATAATATTCCTGATATTGGCCCAGTCAGTTTTTGGAATGCATCTAAAGCAGTATTGAGAGGCCATATAATATCATAGATGTCATACAAAAAGAAAGTAGGGGAAAACAAACTACTGGCTCTTTCCATACAGCTTCAGGCAATTAGAAACCACAAATCAGAACTCTAGAGGCCTCCTCTAAAGCGCTGTATCAGCTGATCAGGCATAAAATTGAAATTTTATTATAGAGGAAAGCTGAACAATCTTTATATTGATTGTTGCAGTTATCTGTGTCTCACCTCATCTGGGTAGGTAGAACAGCCGTTTCAGCCATCATGCTGAACACTGGTTCTATCTACCCAGATGTGGTGAGACCCAGACAACTGCAACAATCATGGCGCCAGCCTAAGAAAACAATCTTTATAGGTATAAATTATTTTGTTGGGGTGGAAAGACAGGAAAAGTACTAGCAAATTTGGTTCCCCTCAAAAAAAAACCCCAAACAAACCTCTATTAAAGATGTTCAGGGGATTAGATATAGAAGGAAAGAAGTTTCTGGAGCAATTTGTCTTGTACTATAAATCTTTGTATGACAGAAGGGAACTGAATACTGCAGATAATCATATAACCCATTTTTTCCAAGATTTGTCTATGGCGCAGTTCACAATGGAACAATTGAAACAATTAAATGCTCCATTTACAGAAATAAAATTGGTGATGACTATTACTACTGTTATTTCTAGACCGCTACCAGACATAAGCAGTATTGTACAGAGTCACAAGGAGACAATCCATGCTCAAAAGAGCTTACAACCTAAACAGACAAGACAGACAAAACAGGATGCCAGGGTGGGGGATACAGTTTATTTTAAAAATTTCTATTCTGCTTAAAACCTAAGTGGATTGCAATGAAATGTACACAAATCCAATCAACAAGACATCAGCACATCACAAATCTCAAACCCTCATAAAATTGCAGTCCTCAGCTAGTCTACCAGATTGTTCTCTCTCAAATATCGGATTTCATCAAAAAAACACAAGCTCTTTACCCCAACCAGACCGGATTCAGGCAGCACCACTCCACGGAAGTATCACTGATTGGACTAACTATAAATATTTTGTACCACCTTGACCACCACCAGTCTGTGGCCCTCATCTCTCTAGATCTTTCTGCGGCATTTGACACAATAGATCATAAACTTCTTCTTCAACGACTGTATAACATAGGAATGTTGGAATGGTTTACATCTTATTTTTCCGACAGGACTTCCAGTGATTTTTGACGGGAATTCCTCTAACTCTACTCCTTCAAAGTTCGGTATCACCCAGGGTTCTATCCTGTCACCCTTACTGTTTAACATTTTTTGGCTCTTCTCTTGACACTTGCCCAATCTATAGGGTTTACCATATTTGCATATGCTGATGATATTCAATTGGTTCATCCAATAGACCTTAATGACCCTAAAGAAATATCTGTTAACAACCAAAAACTCACAAAAATTCATGATTGGCTCGATGCTAATATGTTAGCCCTAAATGTCAGCAAAACAAAGGTTATGATCTTCCAAGTGAAAGAGGGCCAATCCCTTTCAAAGCCAATCTCAGTCTCAACTACTCCTCTGCAAATAGTTCCCACCCTCAAACTTTTAGGTGTCACATTTGATACAAAACTAACATATCATAACCAAATCAGTACAGCTGTTTTCAAAGATTGTGAATGATCCGCTCCCTCTCTAAGTTACTTAACTCTCAATCCATTAATATCTTAGTTCATTCATTGATAATATCTCGCCTAAACTACTGTAATTCCCTCTATAAAGGAATAACACAAAAAGAAATTAGGGGCCTGCAGATCTTGCAGAATACAGCTATTAAGGTTATATTTAAGGCTAAAAAATATGACCACGTCACACCGTTATTTATCAAGGCCCATTGGCTTCTTATAGAACACAGGATAACATACAAAATCCTTCTGTTAATGTTTAAAATCTGTTCTTCCAATACCCCTGATTTCATGAATAGAGTACTGATTCCTCACGATCCCCAAAGAACCCTCTGCTCCATTTCCCAGAATCTTCTTGCTGTACCTTCCCTGAGACATACATTTTTTTCAATTACCGCTCCCACTTTGTGGAATGACGCTCCAAAGTATTTAAGAGAAGACGACTATTTTAGACTTCAAGTCTAATCTCAAACCCTATCTATTCAAGGACGCTTCTAATGTTTAACCGTCCTTTTAAGGACGTTTGTTGGGGTTTTTTTTCTTTTTCTTCTCTCTCTGAACATGATTGATTCATGTGATATCTGCTCCCTTCCTATTGTCCGTTCCACTTGTTCTTTCTCTTTAAAATAATATAGTTCTACCGCCTCCCTTCTGTACCAGTTTATATTATGAGCCAAGCAAAAAAATTATACCCATGACTTTGTTAGATCTCCACGGGAAGGACAATTCTCTCATAAATTCATAGACTTCCCTGTACATTTTATATTAATTTTTAGCTTTATCATCTTCACTTTAATATGTTTCAATATAACCTATGTGTTAATATGTTTAAATTTATAGCATTGCCATTCATTTACTTGGGTCAGATTCCTTGCTATGTTTTGACATATTTTTATATCATATGCCACTGTAGCTATAATTCCTTTAGGTTGTCAGCTAATATATTAGGACTTAACTTATTTGAATTGAAGCATATAAATTTTAATTTCTGCTTTCTTCTATCTATTAATTTCTGCTTTCTTCTATCAAGAATTGTATAAAAGATAGCCTTTTTGATTATGTAGGGAGGACAGATCAAAGATCTCAGGCATGATGATCCTATGCTCTGTTACTCTATATGCTGAAAGATTTATTCTTGTAAGCTGTTACTGATTTACTAATAAAAATATATTACTTATACCAGCATATCGAGTGCCATGAGATCAGTCATTATTGTAGGCCCCAAGCAGCAGGGCCACATCAATTTGTCTGTCAGTCTTGTATTGGTAAGTCTTTGTACAATATCCCTTTGTTGTACCCTGTATTTTTAAACACTTGTATTTTAATAATATGTACACTGCCTTGAAGTCTGATTTGGTGGTATAAGATTTTAATAAATTTGAAACTTAATCTACTGCAAAAATCATCTAATCTAATGGAAAGCCTTAACAAACAGATTAACGCTTTAAAAAATTTCAGATTTTCACATAATCTTAAAGAGCCTGATAAGGGCATAACTGCCGACCAGCCAATGAAATTGCTGTTGCCCACGTTTCCTTAAAATGTATCTCTTGTACATGCTCGAGATAACCTCATTGCTGATTGTGATCACAAAGAACAAAATGGTAAATATTTCTTCAAGACTTGTGTCAAGATTTGATGTACTATTCAAAATGTGACTGTCAACTGGTGTAATTGTTTTAATATTGGGGAAATGTGCTGATATCGAGATAACTAGTGATCAATCTCACTACCATATTTTGAACTACTTGCAGAGCCCTTACTTTATAGATTTAGCAATGCCTAGAAACAACGCATCATAGTTGGGGGAGATTGTTATCTGTTGGCTAGGGTGATGAGCAATGGGTAGTGGGGTTATGGATGGAAGGCTATATCAAAAAAGTGGGTTTTTATTCTACTTTTAAACAAGGTAAGAGAAGGGGCTGGTAGTTTATTCCAGGTATACAAGGCAGCTACATGAAAGGAACAAAATCTGGAATTGGCAGTGGAGGATGAAAGTACAAATAAAAGCAGCTTATCTGAGGAACAGAGTTTTTGGGGAGAGGTATGAGGTGAGATACTGAGGAGCTGTGGCATGAACACGCTTGTGGATTAATAATAGGAGTCTAAACTGTATGCAGAGGCAGATAGGGAGCATCCAGTCTTAAACTTACGAAGGCCCCTGGCTCGGATAGGTTTGGAGCCGAGTTTTATAGAATCCTCCAAGACCAATAAGCCCTTGAGTGCCATGTGTAATGCTCTGGCCCAGGACATGAGCTGTGTTCATTATAATGTGGCACATGTGGTTCTGCACAAGCCTGTAAAGTACCCAGAACTGGTTAAGCTCATATAGCCGATATCCCTTCAGAACCAGGATGCAAAGCTTAGGGCAGGTACAATAGCACAAAGACTGAATATCCACCCAATATCCACCCAGATCAGATGTGATTTGTGCTCAGGCGATATATGTCACTGAATCTAATAAAGGTTCTGGGAGCACTATATGACATAATAGTAGTTGTCAATGTGAAAAGGGATGGAGGAGTACCGTAATAGAACCTGATCGATTTTTAGAGGGTTGTGTTCATGAGGAGATAGCTAAAATAAAAGTAGACAAAGCGATGGGGCCGGATGGTGTACATCCTAGGGTGCTGAAGGAAATTAGGGAAGTTCTGGTAGCTCCACTGACTGACCTTTTCAACGAGTCTCTAGAGTCAGCAAAGGTACTGGAGGACTGGCGAAGGACAGATGTGGTCCCTCTCCACAAAAGTGGAAGTAAGGAAGAAGTAGGGAATTACAGGCCGGTAAGTCTGACTTCTGTGGTAAGCAAATTAATGGAAACACTTTTAAAATAGAGAATGCTCAAGTTTCTGGAATCCTGTGGATTACAGGACCGGACACAACATGGATTCACTAGAGGTAGGTCTTGTCAGACAAATCTGATCAATTTCTTTGACTGGGTGACCAGAGAATTGGATAGAGGATGTGCGCTAGATGTGGTGTATTTAGATTTTAGCAAAGCCTTTGACAGTGTTCCACACAGATGTCTGATAAATAAACTGAGTGCCATCGAGATGGGTCCAAATTGACGGGCTAGGTCAAAAACTGGACGGTGACAGAGGGTAGTGATCAATGGAGATCGCTATGAGGAAAGGGATGTTACCAGTGGTGTGCCTCAAGGTTCTGTTCTTGGGCCTGTTCTTTTTAACATTTTTATAAACGATATTGCTGAAGGGTTGTCGGGTAAGATTTGCCTCTTTGCGGATTATACAAAAATCTGCAATAGAGTAGACACACCGGATGGTGTGAATAACATGAAGAAAGACCTGGCGAAGTTTCAAGAATGGTCTGAAATTTGGCAGCTAAAATTTAATGCTAAGAAATGCAAGGTCATGCATTTGGGCTTCAAAAACTTGAGGGAATGGTACAGATTAAGGAGTGAAGAGCTTATGTACACGACAGAAGAGCGGGACTTGGGTGTGATTGTATGTGATGATGTTAAGGTGGCCAAACAGGTTGAAAAGGTGACGGTGAAAGCTAGAAGGATGTTAGGTTGCATAGGGAGACGTATGGCTAGTAGGAAAAAGGAGGTATTGATGCGCCTGTATAAGACTTTGGTGAGACCTCATTTAGAATATTGCATACAATTCTGGAGGCCGCACCTTTAAAAAGATATAAAAAGGATGGAGTCAGTCCAGAGGAAGGCTACTAAAATGGTGTGTGGTCTTCATCATAAGGCATATGGGGACAGACTTAACGATCTCAATTTGTATACTTTGGAGGAAAGGCGGGAGAGGGAGATATGATAGAGACGTTTAAATACCTACATAATGTAAATGCACATGAGTCGAGTCTCTTTCATTTGAAAGGAAACTCTGCAATGAGAGGGCATAGGATGAAGTTAAGAGATGATAGGCTCCGGAGTAATCTAAGAAAATACTTTTTTACAGAAAGGGTGGTAGATGCATGGAACAGTCTCCCAGAAGAGGTGGTGGAGATTAGAGATTGTGTCTGAATTCAAAGGGGCCTGCGAAAGGCACGTGTGATCTCTTGGAGAGAGAAAGAGATAATGGTTACTGCGGATGGGCGTGCTAGATCTGCCATCATGTTTCTATGTCAAGGATTCTGGTTATTGTGAGCATGATAAAGGAGAATAATATGACTACAGTGCAAGAGAATTAAGAATTTGAGATGTCAGGTATCTAGTGAAATACATACAAGGCCTAAGTCAAGGAAGATGTCTGTAAATTAAAGGTTGGGGACAGAAGCAGAGAAAAGGGTGGAATAATGGAGTTTGAGATATGGATTTGACATAACCATCACACTGGTACCTATTTTATGGGATACAATGGCAAATGGGTGAACTTTAGATGACATGAGAGATAAGGGAAAATTCCACAGCAGAAGTTAGGAGTTATTTACCAGAAGGCTTACAGTCATCAAGAGTCAGGTGGCAGATAGATTTACAAGACATGTGGTTTTTGTTTGATGGTCAAAAACAACTTTAGCAACTAGCAAGAATAAGGAGGAAGATTTTGTAGGGATGTGGTAAGAATCCTCACCCCAGGGTGGAACTATTCATTTAAGGACTGGGTTTTTTTTTTTTGTTTTTTTTACTTATTTCAAGGACAGATGGGGGACAGGCTGTTAAATATAAACAGAAAATATTTTTGGCTCCAATGACAGTGGCATGGAACTGGTAGAGTAAGAGACAGGAAAAGCAGAAAGGGGCATCTCCCTTTAAGCATTTAGAGGGTACCTAAAATTTTATCAGGATGGGGGAGATAGAAGATTGGGTGCTTATCTTTGGTAATCTTTCTTTTAATCCACAGAGGAGTCTGTACAATAGGTGTTCAATCTGTACCCGCGAACCAAGTCTTGCAGAAAGCCACACATTATTTTTCAGATCCTTCCATATAGCAGAGGAGCACAGAGCCCCCAACAGTTGAGTCCAAAAGAAATCGAGCATCACTGGAACAAAAGCATACACGGAAGGGGGCATGGGGAACATCCCCACAAACATTAACACTATTCTGTTCTGCTCTGCAACAAAGAAAAACAATAAACAGGAAACAGGAAAAACATGGGGAGAGTGTGGCTTGGTGGTTAAAGCTACAGTCACGGCACCCTTGTGACCCTGGGCAAGTCACTTGATCCCCCCATTGCCCCAGGTACATTAGACAGATTGTGAACCCGCCGGGATAAACAGGGAAAAATACTTGAGTACCTGAATAACTTCATGTAAACCATTCTGAGCTCCCCTGGGAGAACAGTATAGAAAACTGAATAAATAGACATGGCAACAATAAGAATCAACCTGCTACGTTCAATGCGTATGAACTCGAAATTAGCCAGCAGCTAGGATATGTACTCACTTATGCAGAATGATTCCCCACAGGGCTCACTGCTGGTTGGAAGATATGTAGGCTTGAAAGGAGAAATATCCGAGGCAGAAAATGCAGGCGATACAGAAAAAAATCAGAATAGACAGAGGATGGGCCGTACAGACTCCTCTGTGGATTAACAGAAAGATTATCAAAGATAAGAACCTAGTCTTCCATTCTATTACATCCACTCTGGAGCCGTACAATAGGTGATGTACCAAAGCAACAGCAATGTCTAGGGTGGAACAGAACAGTCTGCCTGCAAAACCGAGGCCCCAAAAATGGCATCAGACTGAGCCATTGCATCCACTCTGAAAAAAATCTGGTCACATCTGGATGAGCCTTAAGTGAACTGGAACCACTGTGCACTCTAAAACAGGAAAGGTCTGCCATCTGTACCTTGAGGGAAGCCACCGCTGGGTCTTTTTCTAGACCAGCCTGCAGGAAGGCTAAGAGCACCGGAATGGGAGCACACAACGGCTTCACCTGGTCTCTAGCACACCACTGCTGGAAAGCCTTCTAAGCCACCATAGTAGAGGGCTTCTTGGATCTCAAAATAGTGGCAATGACTACATAGGAGTAGCCCCTTTGAATTAAGGCCTTGTGCTTAACAGACCAAAGCGCTGGGGTTCTCAATATGGAACCGGTCCTTGACTAAGAAAACTGCAATGAAGAGGGAGTCTGAGACTCTTGTCCCACTGAAGACAGATAAAATCAATATACCATGGATGGTGAGACCAGTCCAGAACCACTATGATCACCTGGCCTGGATGAGTTACGGTCCTACTGATGACTCAACCCACCATGGGCTAAGGCAGAAAGACATAAAGGAGCTCCTGAGTTGGTCAACACTTCTAGACCTAAGCTTCCTTGCTCTGATCTTCAACTGTAAAAATGCTTGACTTTCGAGTTCCTGGCTGAAGCCATCAAATCTATCATTTGTGCCCCCCAAGGATGTACAATGAGACAAAACACACACTGCGAAGAGAGACCATTCATCTGGGTCCAGGGCTTGGCAACTCAAAGTATGCTTGCACATTTTCCACTCTGGCCACATGCGCCTCAGAGAGAGCTTGAAGGTACAATACCACCCACTGGAATAGAATTCATGTGTGTCCCCCCCCAATTCAAGCACACACTTCTGGTGCCCCCTGCAGATTCACATAAGCTACTAGAGTGGCGTTGTCGGAAAACGCCCTTACCTCTTTACCTTCCAGGGTGTTTAGCAGAGTTCTCAATGCCAGCCATATGGCTTAAAGCTCTAGACGGTTGATTGGCCAACCCAATTTGATGGGTAGTCCACTGGCCCTGGATGGAGCGGTCTCCGCAATGAGCTTCCCAGTCAGAGAAGGTTTCCAGTTCAGGCTCAGGACATGCATAGGTGCACTGCAGCAATGAGGAAGAGGGAGGCAGCCCAAAGATTACGCGGACCGGCGATTGAAGAACACTGTCTCGGGCCCAATGCACGTGCCAGCCCTGCAGACCGGCGATTGAAGAACACTGTCTCAGGCCCGATGCACGTGCCGGCCCTGCTGTAGATCTCGAGGACCGGACTTGGGCAGCCCTGCTCTAGAGGTTCTGGGTCTGCTGTCAGGCAGGGTCTTAGGACAATGGTCCACCACAGAATTCATGAGGTCGTCTAGGCCTTTGCCAAATAATAACTGCCCCTTAAAAGAGAGTCGCGCAAGAGTAACTTTAGAGGTGGAATCAATGGCCCATTGTCTGATCCAGAGCATTCTGTGAACAGAAATCAAATACGTAGGTCGAGTCACTAGCATCTAGACTATTGGGGTGAGTCAGTGGAGTGGGCAGACTTGATGGGCTGTGGCCCTTTTCTGCCGTCATCTTTCTATGTTTCTATGTTTCTACGCCAATACCTTACCCAAGACCTGCATAAGGTCATACTGAGCATCACCAGCATAATCTAGAGAAGGCTCCACACCCTCACTTTCCAGAGTACGCAGCTGAGACAAGCAAAGCCCATGTGACAAAGGACGCCGCCGAAGCAGCTTTGACTCCCAAAGCCACTGCCTCAACGAGTCTCCTGAGAACCACATCCACACGGCAGTCCTGCATATCCTTGAGCACCACACCACCCTCACTGGGAAGGGAGGTGTGCTTAGTCATCTGCGCAACCAAAGAATCCACTTTAGGCTGCCTAAAAGGCTGCTGACACTCCTGCCTCATAGGGTACAGATGGGCACATAGCTCTCGCCACCTTGAGAGCGCCTTCCAGATTGTCCCATTGCTCCGAGATCAAAATGCTCATATCAGGATGTCAGGGGAAACCAGACTGAGCTCGTACTCCACAAAGGAGAGGAGGAGGTAGAAGGAGCCAGCTAAGTGACTAAATTCAACTCCTGCAGAGTCTTCAAGATGAGACCAGGCAAAGCAGCAAACTTAAATAAACGCAGAACCGTGGGATTGTCCCCAGGTTCAAAAGCCAAAGAAGGATCTAAAGATCCAACATACTGACCTGAGTCCCCCACCAAGGGAAAAGCGTCCCCTGATTACAAGGGGTCTGCAAACTAAATCATCATCATAAGTATCTCTCAAATCAGGATAAGCTAACTCAGGAACAGCGGCTGACTGAGAAGAGGACATGCCTAAAGAGGCAAAAACGCTGAGAGATAGGTCTGAGGAGGAGCGGGACTGTGTAGAAGCACAGCTATCTTGAAAGGGATTCCACAAATATTTCATAAACTCCAGTCCCTGGGAAATAGAGGCACTTGACTGTGTGTTTCTTGGGCTGCGGGGCGTCCACGTCCTTACATGCCCAACATTCAGCCTTATTGAGCCCTGAAAAAAGAAATGGCCGTCCAATTTTTCACCTGCTTAGGCAGGGGAGAGGTTAAGCATGGTGCTGCTGCCTCCTCTCCTGGCCATGCCATGCAGCGCAAGGTTGCTCTGGAGGCACTAAATTTGTGCAATCCTGGCAAGGAATTGAAGCAGAAGAGCCCAAGGTCTCCATCCCAACAGGTTTTGAGGCAAAAATTGTAGTTTTGGAGGTGCAGGGAGCTTTTGAAAAAACAGATTGCTAAAATCCAAGATGGCCACAGTTAAGAAATTCGCACCCAAATCGCAATATTTTTCACAGCAAAGTTCAAAAACAGTGAGTTTAGGATTTTTCAGGTGGGGGAGCACGGGGAGACATGCATTAATCTTTAAAACATTGTAATTCAGACACCCCCCTCCCCCAATTCAGTTCACAGGGCTGTGACAGCCTTACTCACTGTGCTGTGCTGCAGCCTGCCCCAACTCTCTTACTGTAGCTGGAATCAGAGAATCACTGCCTCTTGCTGGGAATGCCTCTTCAACGCCGATGTTCAGGGTGCCTGTCAGTTACGAAGCCTGACCGTACTTCAAACCCTGAAAACCGACAGACAAGCTAAGGGAAGGGTGGTGGCGAAAAATGCAGCTGGCACCTGAGACACCGCTGAGCCTCCCAAGCGCATCTAACAGCCTGTGCTCGAACCCCTGTTAAACTGTAGGTGAGGAAAAAGTGGGGCTGGCCCTGAGCTCCAAAGAAATAAATGCAGGCTGGTCAACAGGTACCACCAAGGATCAGCCTGTCAGCTGCAAACTGGAGTCTGCTTCTTCTCTATTGAAAAGGAGTAAAGAAAAGCAGCGATGCCAAACAGGATGAGCCGAGAGCCTTGCATTAACCACCACATCAACAGATTAAAAATTTAATAAATTTGTAATAAGTGTGGAACTTTCCTCAGTGTAACTAAACTAGCATAAGGAGCGAACTCACCATTCCAGCGTTGATTAGCAGCTCAAGAAATGAGACAAAGCCTCACTTGTGCCCATAAACCATCATGGGAAACAACCTGTGCACGTTAAAGTGATTGTGCAATGAAATGATAATTAAATGTGGAAAAAAAAAAAATCACAATAAGGTGGTTAAATAACAACACACTAATAATGAGAGGCTCAGAACAAATCCCTGCCCCCCTTCAGATAAAAAAATAAACAAGCACTTAGCTGAATTAAACAATACAGCGTAATGGTAACTGAGGTTGCTTGTAACAGTAAAAACCTCATGGAATGTTCAGGTTCGACCAAGCTGGTTTCAGGGCATCAAGCCCTTTCTTCAGGAACCGACGCTGTAGATGTAGCACACAGGACGTTGCCAGATTCAAATGGCACCCTGGTATGAGAAGGAGGCAAGAAGAGGGGCTAACGGGACGAAAGCGCAGAGTTTAAAAGGAGAGCAAGTGACATCACTAGAACCAGAAATGAAGGTCCAATAAAAAACAACGCTGAAGAGCTAAATGATAGTGTTCTATTCGATAAATTCATTAAGTCCTGCAGGCTGTACGGTATTTAAATGAAAAATCCAAAACTGCTCCCGCAATTGAATGCAGGCTAATTTGTCCCCCTGAAAGTGGGGAGAAATCTGTTCAATCACAAACCAGGAAAGGTAAAAAAAATCATGGCCATGTTCCACACAATGAGGCACTAAGGGTGCATTGAAATTCTTAGTGTGGATTCTACTCTTATGCTCTCAAAGCCTGATCTTAATTTTCCTGGTGGTACATTCCACGTACAGTAGCCCACATGGGCATATTATCACGTAAATAACCCATTGAGATGTGAATGTGGTTTGCTGTTTCAGGATGTAAGATTGGTGGGTTCTAGGATGACACCATGTAGAGAGGTGCAAAGAGTTAATGCACATGCTACAAAACCCACAAGGTTTGTGCCCACCCATGACAAAGTTGGAAGGATCATGTTTGGTGTTCAGGTTAGACAGGTTTTTGGGGCGGCTGTAGGCAATACTGTACATAGTTTCTCTCTAAAAGGTTCATGAATAGAAAGGACATGCCAATGTTTTTGAATTATGTCAGGAGAAACCAAAAAACCACTGTGGAGTGATGATGTTCCTTTTTTATGGACTTTATTGAGAAAAGTCAAAGTTCAAAAGTACAATAATATAATCCTCTCAAAGATAAATAATCCATTTGAGAATAAAATGATCCACATAAAAAACCTAAAGGACCTAGTCCGTTGAAGGCATGGGACCCAACATGGTCTGTGTTTCAATAAAAAGTCTTCCTCAGGGGTCCCTGAGAGTCCTATGGTTGTAGATATGTGGAACAAACTGATATTTGGAGAGTCGTAATAAAGACGCTGCTTGAAACCAAAGCAGCGTCTTTATCATGACTCTCCACATATCAGTTTGTTCCACGTGACAGCTTTGTTTTGAGGTTGGAGGAGGAGCTCAGGGTTGGAATAGCGTTTGAAAGACCATTTGGGATACCCTCTCTTTCTCTCTAAAATGCTGAGCAAGTATCTTAATTTGAACTTTAAATTCACTGATGGTAGAACATATGCATCAGATCTGTAAAAACTCAGCTCTACGCAGGCAGAGCTGAAGAAAACGTTCCGAGCACAAAGAAAGCCCTGAAAAGGATCGAAAATAAGAAAACTGTGGAGTGCAGAACAGAAACACTCCTTCAGGCTTGCATACAGAAGGGAAAAACTATACGTAGCAGTAGAGCTCCCAGTGAAGTAGAGGAGAGTCAGAGAAAAAATCTGGGGTGGATTCCTTCTGCAGATGGCTCGTAGTCATTGGGAGACAACCCACATGTCTAGAATGACTCACCTATTGCACTGGAAAAGGGATTGGTGGGTGGAAGCTGGCCATCTGTCATTTGCATATATCATAAAGGATTATCAGTTTACTGAATTTTTGCAAAAGAAAATATATTGTGTTAAGGTTCAGAATATTATCTCAGCAATTTGAGCTCACTGTGGTGTTCCACAGGGACCCTCTCTCTCACCTCTATTGTTTTTTAACGTATATATTTGCTCACTAGGCCATATTTTATCTTTGGGTGTGTTCATGCTTTCATATGCAGATTACATCTTTATTTTATGTCCTGCTGGTGCAGATTTTGACACTACTGCAGATTAAGTGAGGGATATTATTCTAATCATTGACAATGGATGATTAGGTTCTTACCTCATTAATTTTCTCTTTCTGTTTTAAGACATAGAATTCTGTACTGAAGCTGTTCCTTCCCCTTAGTCGCAAACTTTGCAGAAGGGTGCCACTCAAATATTTCAACTCTTCCCCTTTAGAACTGGAGAACAGCTCCCCCTTCAGTTAGTACCAAAGCAATGAAATTCAGCTGAAATCCTGAAAACCCAACTGGATTGCAGCCCTCAAAGATTGAAGATTAATTAGGTAAGAACCAAATCTTCCATTCTGTTGCAAAGACGTAGGATTCTGTACTGAAGCTAGCGTACCAAAGCAGTGACAAACATCTAGGGAGGGACAGATGAGCCTGCCTGCAGAACTGAGGACCAAAAAGTGGCATCCAGTCACCACATTCACTTTGTAGAACCTCATAAAGCAGGGGTGGCAAAGTCCCTCCTCGAGGGCCGCAATCCAGTCGGGTTTTCAGGATTTCCCCAATGAATATGCATGAGATCTATTTGCATGCACTGCTTTCGTTGTATGCTAATAGATCTCATGCAGATTCATTGGGGAAATCCTGAAAACCCGACTGGATTTCAGCGCTCGAGGAGGGACTTTGACACCCCTGTTGTAAAGGGACAGAGATCTACACAGTAGATCTGCTCTACAGATTTCATCAGGAGAATCAGCCCAGGACTCTGCCCAGGAAGCAGCCACGCCAGGAATAAATCCACTGTTGGAGATCTTCTGGCTGCTGGTCAAGCGGACCCAGACTACGGACTCCACCCCAGAAAATTAATGTGACATGTCAGGGGGAGAAAATTCACAGCTGGATCCCCGATACACAGAAGGTTGTTACACAGGGGCCCCACAGCCTGTGCTCATCTCTAATAAATGATCAGGTCCTGAAGGGATACACAGAAGGCTGGCTCCACAGGTACTCAGTGCAAGATTGGCCTGCGAGCAGCAGTCTGCTCACGTGGGACTGCCTCCTTTTTCCAGCGGAGTAAGCCCAAGAAGGGGACCCTCTAAGCACCAAAGCCTTGCAGGAAAATAGAAAACAGATGGCAAAAATACCCGAAAATAATAATAAGAAAAAAAAAAATATATCAGAGCAGATCAGAACATACCTTTTGGGTTCGCCTGCAGACGGAAATACTGAAGGGGGAGCTGTTCTCCAATGCTGAAGTTGGAAGATTTGAGTGACACCCTTCTATAAAGTTCATGACAAAGGGGAAGGAACATCTTCAGTACAGATCCTATGTCTTTGAAACAGAACTGGACATATAATAATTTTTTGATGCTGAATAAGCAAGACTAACTTGGTGTGGTTTGGCAATCAGGTGAAAGATAGGAATATAGTATTGTTTTCAGGTGAAATATTAAAAGTTGAAGAAAGATTGAATATACTTAGGGTGCCCCTAGATTCCAAACCAACTTTTGAGGCACATATTAATGAGTTAGTTAAGAAAATCCTTCTTTTGCCTGCAAGCAATATGTTCTTCCATAAGCCCTGATAGCTTTCAGACAGTGGTGTAAGACATTATTTTACCACAATTGGACTGCTGTATCTCTTTGTATTGGGAATTACAATTATTACATAAGTTACAGTTAATCCAGAACACAGCAGCACGGTTAATTTTTGGTGTTAAGAAATATGTTTATGTAACACCATATTTGAGACAATTACATTGAGGGACATTTTCAATAGTGCATCTAAGTCCAACTTTGGACGTTTCCTGTAAGATGTCCAAAAGTTGGGGCAGGGAAACAATTTTTGAAACCAAATTTTTTTGGGAAAATGACCTATTTGGACATTTTGATCCTTAGGACGTCCAACTTTTTGGGCCATTTTCAAATACAAAAACATCCATGTTCAAAACGTCCACATCAAGCCCATTTGGAGATGGGAGGGATCAGCATCTTAATGGACTGGCCATGCAAACATCACAGCAGGACAGTGAGGTACCTTAGAGAGAGCTCTGCTGTGAACTTTACATAAAGGGTGCCAGATACATATTTCACCAGAACCCCCTTTTAGTGAATGAGGCCCTCCAAAACTCCCCCAAAACCTACAGTATTCACCAACCATCTTAATAGCCCTTAAGGCTGCAGGTGTCATCTATATGGAAGTACAGTAGGTTTGGGGTGTGTTTTTGTGGGCTCACACTTTCCACCATAAATGTAGTGGGTAAAATGGCTTATGGGACTTGCTACTCCTCTGTATGGCTCACAAGCCCACCAGGCTACTTAAGACAGCTGTGTGTAGGTATACTAAGCTTTCCTATACCAGGTGCTGATGTTCTGGAAACAGGTATGTACTTTTGTATTCTGATCTTTTTTTTTTTTTGGGGGGGGTGTCACTTTGGGTACCTTTTTAACATTTATACCCTTTTTAAACCAGTCTAACTCAAAACATATACAGTCATGTGAAAAAATTAGGATACCCCATGAAATATTCAGTTCTTTCTTAAGAAATGTCCACATATCGATGTCAAATTTTTTAAAATTTATCTCTGGAAAAGAAAGTGATGTAATTGCAGATAAACAATAAAAATTTTCCTTGATTTACTCATGAAACTAAAGATATCCACGAAAATGTGTATTCTAACTGAGGAATACATTAGGATACCCTACACCCTAATAGCTAGTGTTACCCCCTAGGCTGAAATAACTGCAGAGAGATGCTTCTTGTAGCCATCTACCAGTCTCTGACATCGGTCTGAGGAAAGTTTGACCCAATCCTCAATGCAGAATTCTTTCAGCTGTGAGATGTTTGAAGGGTTTCTTGCATGCACAGCCCGTTTCAAATCACCCCACAGCATCTCAATGGGATTAAGATCAGGGCTTTGACTCGGCCACTCCAGGACTCTCCATTTCTTAAGTTTTCAGCCAGTCCTTTGTAGATTTACTGATATGTTTTGGGTCACTGTCGTGTTGCAGGGTCCAGTTCTGCTTCAGCTTTAATTTTCTTACAGATGGTCTCACATGTTCCTCAAGCATACTCTGATACACGGTAGAATTCATGGTGGATTCTATGAAAGTGAGCTGGCCGGGTCCTGCTGCAGCAAATCATCCCCAAGCCATGACACATCCACCTCCATGCTTCTCAGTTGGTATGAAGTTCTTTTCCTGGATTGCTGCATTTAGTGTACAGTACTCCCCCCAAATTTGCGGGGGTTACATTTGCGGAGTGACCGTGAATGTTGAAAAACTGCGAACATCGGAAGAGTACTTCAACTGGCACTCCCCCTCCTCCACCTCCTCTCTTGCTCCGGCCCGAGCTGCGCCACTTACCTGGTCGCCTCAGTCGGCAGCGGCTCAGTTTCCCCGTGGCAGGTTCCTGCACACTCGACCATCCTCCTTATGCACAACCTCACATGGGAAGCGCGCTCCAGGTTTCCACGGGAAGAGGCTGACGTCGGGAGAGATGCAATCGCCATGTTGGTGGTGGGAGGGAGGGAATCTGTAGCTCTGTTTTCCCCGCTCACTGTGTTGTGGGAGGGTAAAAGGGAGGCGGTCAGAAAATAGCACGAATGACTGAGTCCGCAAATCGCCAATCGCGAATTCGCAGGGGTGTACTGTATGCCAAACATGTCCTCTTTTCTGGTGTCCCAATAATTCAATTTTAGACTTGTCTGTCCATAGAACTCTATTCCAGAAGTCCTGGTGTTTATCTATGTTCTCTCTGGCAAACTTCAGTCTGACCTTGACGTTTCTCTTAGACAGCATTGTACACCTCCCATGCAAGTAAAATGTATGCAGTCTCTGTCTGATTGTACAGGCATTCATTTTTACATCAACAGTATCAAGAGCCTGCTGTAGGTCCCGTGATTTTAGGGTTTTTGGAGACTTCTTTTAGCATCTTGCGGTCTGCTCTGGGGGTCAGCTTGCTTGGATGGCCAGACCTGGGCATGTTAGCAGTGGTTTGAAAAGTCCTCCACTTGTACACTATTTCCTAGACCGTGGAATGGCTATTCTTTCAAGATCATTTTAAATTCCTTACCAGACTTATAAGCTGCTACAATCTTCTTTCTGAAGGCCTCAGACAGCTCTTTTGATTTCACCATGGGGTTCACTCTCACCGCAGCAGTCATGAGAACACCAAACTAAATGTCTGAGGTTTAAGTAGGGAAAACCTCCTTCAAAATGCTAAGTAACTATGTTCTAATCATGTGCACCTGATGTGATACACCTGTGTGTGATTTAAGCCACTTTAAATCACACACAGGTGTATCACATCAGGTGCACATGATTAGAACATAGTTACTTAGCATTTTGAAGGAGGTTTTCCCTACTTAAACCTCAGACATTTAGTTTGGTGTTCTCATGACTGCTGCGGTGAGAGTGAACCCCATGGTGAAATCAAAAGAGCTGTCTGAGGCCTTCAGAAAGAAGATTGTAGCAGCTTATAAGTCTGGTGGGAGGATATGGGGGTGTGTCCTAATTTATTCCTCAGTTAGAATACACATTTTTGTGGATATCTTTTGTTTCATGTGTAAATCTAGGAAAAGTTTTGTTGTTTACCTGCAATTACAACACTTTCTTTTCCAGAGATAAATAAAAAAAGATTTGATATCGATATGTGAACATTTCTTAAGAAAGAACTGAATATTTCATGGGTGTCCTAGTTTTTTCACATGACTAAGTTCCATCCAGGCCATCTGCTAAAACATATGATTATCTCTGCAGGAGGTCCAAGTCTAAGCTTGCCCAAACACCACCCATAACACTCCTCACAACATGCCCCTTTAAGCTCTGGATGCACAGCAGCTTTGAAGTCCTACTGGACCGTTGGCTTCAAAAATTGGCAACTTTATGTCCTGTCGATTAGGCATCCACGTGGACATTTGGATGTTTTGATTATGAGCCCCACTGGCTGCCAGTTGAGCAACGAATGAAGTTTAAAATGGTAAAGTCAGTGTATAAATCTTAAATTATTTAGGACCTAAAGGTCTTTTTCAGCTTCTAATGTTTGCAACATGGCATTTAGGTACACACTTTCAGAATGCATTAACTGTTTTCCTTCAATAAAGGCTATTCATCATAAATCAGTTTGTCAGGGCTTATTTTCCTATCATGGAACAAAACGGAGTATAAGTCTCCTAATCAAAGTAAGATCTATTAAGTATTATTCTCTATTTTGATTTATTGGATGTAACAAGACTACAGACTGTTGAATATTCTATAATTGTGTTTTATTTTTGTTATTTGCCTAGAAGCCTTGGCAGAGGTTAGTGCAGAATAAATCAGCTCTTGTGGCCAAGTACAGATTAGAATTGGGTATAAATGCCCACCTCCATCTTCTTTATAGTTTGTCTGATATAGAGAAAGCAGTAATTTGTTATTTGGATACCATTACCAGGTTTGGGGGGAGGGAGGGATAGAGGAATGGGGACATGTGGTAATCTGCCTATTGAATTTACCATGGGAAAATGTCTTTTACCACTCCTACAAGGCAGTGTGACACTTTTCTTTCACATTCATGGTAAATTCCATGAAAAGTTTTATCAATACTTCACGTCCCAATCTCTATGCCATTCCCTAAGACCTAACTCAAATCAAGCACTGAATTAAATGGACTTTTAAGGTTCACTAGGCTTTTCTCATATGGAGATAAGTCATGGGGATGCCATGACCTATTGCTACCAAATGGCCAGACATCCCACACTATATCTTAGGCTGATTTTTGCAGATTCTAAATTGCCTCTCTCACCTGGAAGCACTTTTGTAATCCTGTTGGTGGGGAGAAATGTATTTTTTGTCTGAATTGTATCTAGCATAGCTGAAACAATTTCAGTTATTATAAACAGCTTTGAATAGTTATGGATAATTTATGATGAACCCTAGCAACTGCAGAAACTGGACCTTGCTGAACACCTATGTAGGTATAAGCATCTTTGAAAGCCAGAAAACAAAGTCCATTTCGTTTATTTAGAAAGGGAATTGCTGAATTACTCACTGCCCTGAACAGAAGTCTCATGGATGCAAACAATTGACATAACAGGCAGTACTGAAAATTTTGATGGCAGCGCCTCTATCTGTTTGAGGTGCTAGTTGAAGACCTCAACAATCCTTCTTACTTCTTGAAAATTTCTGATGAGAAGTCTCAGCAGATAAGACAGGTCTTTCTTGGGAAGCAAGGGGAAAAGCAGAGGTCTGAAGTCCTAGAGATTGATGTAGCTGAGATCAGTTTGGTAGGCTAAGCTTACATAATGCAGTCTTTTGGGAGGGTATATTGCCAAGGCCATTTGCTTCTGCTCTTGGATTCATGCAATGGAAAAGGACCAACGCTCCCAGGCCCCAAGTTTGATTCCAAGGAACCCTTCTCAAGCATCAAATGGAGAAATGGGAAGATTATATGACCCTGAACTTGAATCTTGTTCCAAAGATATGAGAGGTTTCCTCTGCACTGAAGGTTCTAGTACATTTCCAGTGCCCTTTAGAACCAATGCTTTTGTTGCCAAATTCTATGGACTAGCCCTTAGGTGGAGATGATGTCCAATAACCTCAACTGTCTAAGCTCAATGATATTACATGATCTTTGTAAACAGATGTCTCAGCTAGGAACACTGTACATTAAGCTCAGAGGTCACATATTAATATTTATGGTGGTCCATCACATCAGGGAAGCATTTGAAACAGTTTAACATTTTTTTTTAAGTTAATAATTTAAAAAAAGCCAGCATAAGGCTCTGAGAACATTGCACTAAAAAAATAAAATAAGAGCAAGCAATCATTCTGGAAGACAGGATTCTAGTAGGACCCACAGAAGAAAAGAAGCCAACTGAGATGAATGAACATGAAATTTCTCTTTCAAACTAACCACGAAATATGTTTATTAAGATACTTACACTGCCCTTTGCAATACCATCAAGGTGGTTTTTACATTCAGATACTCTAAGCATTTTTCTCTGTCTCAGTGAACTCACAATCTACCAACAGTACCTGGGTCAATGAAGGATTAAATAATGTGCCCAGGGTCACAGGGAACAACATGGAGACTGAACCAGCAACCTCAAAGTGCTCAGACAGTAGTTCTAACCACTAGGACATTCCTCCATCTATCATTGTGAACAAAAAAATCCCCAAGTATGCCTGGAAAACCTTTTCAGAATTCTCTGAAGATGATTCATATTGACAACAGATCACATCATCCACATGATATGATTGTATATTCTGCTTATCATCTGAGACTACAGCAAAACTAAAAAATGCGACTTGCAAGGTATAATATATAATTCCATCTACCAACAAACTTTACAGCAGTGCTTCTCAACTGGTGTGCAGTGGTATTCTCTTCTGCACTTCCAATGGCACAAAAGCAGGCCTTCATGCCACAGGAGTGTATGGGGTAGTGGTTAAAGCTACAGTCTCAGCACCGAGGTTGTGGGTTCAAACCCTGCACTTCTCCCTGTGATCCTGGGTAGAGAATGACACAGTAACTGTTACCCGCAGCTAGCTACAGGTAACCCGATGAAAAGGGGAGGAAAAAAAACTGGTTGCTGCAGGTACAGGGACAAGGCCATTTACCGGCCCATGGAGCGATGAATGGCCTTATCCCCGCAGAAAAGTATCTGCCACGTTGCTTCCGTTCCCTCCTCGCAATGGCGACACTCGCTCCCTTGTGCCAGCAGCAAAAAACCCCCAAACATCCAGGCATCTCTTCCCTTCGCCTAGCCATCTCCCGCCCTTCCTGGACGCTATTCATAGTTTTCTCTTTCTGAGGTGACCAGAAACAGCAACGTTCTCACCAAGTCCCATGCAACTGCCCCAAAACTTCTCTTTTGATGAAAACCACCCAGGCAGAAACAGGAAGTGCGTCAGAGGAGAAGCTTTGGGGCAGTTGTGTGGGACTTGGTGAGAACGTTGCTGCGTCCAGACACCATAAAGAGAAAATAATGAAGAGCGCCCGCGAAGATGAGGGGAAGGGAGGAAGGTGGCCCGATGAGGGGAAGAGATTGAATGACTCTGAAAGGAAGTGGAAAGAGGGGGGAACAGGCACTGGATGGGAGGGGAGAGAGAGAGAGGAACAGACACTGGATGAGAGGAGAGTGAGAGAAAGGGGGGAACAGACACTGGATGGGAGGAGAGTGAGAGAGAGAGAGGAACAGACACTGGATGGGAGGAGAGTGAGAGAAAGGGGGGAACAGACACTGGATGGGAGGAGAGAGGGGGAACAGACACTGGAAGGAAGGGGAGAGATGGGAATAGACACTGAAAGTGGGGAGAGAGAGAGAGAGAGGGGGGGACAGACACTGGATAGGAGGTGAGAGAGAGAGGGGGGGAACAGACATTGGATGGGAGGTGAGAGAGTGAGAGAGGGGGGAACAGACACTGGATGGGAGGAGAGTGAGAGAGGGGGGAACAGACACTGGATGGGAGGAGAGTGAGAGAGGGGGAACAGACACTGGAAAGGAGAAGAGATGGGAACAGACACTGAAAGTGAAGAAAGTTGGGGGAGAGAGGGGGGAACAGACACTGGATGGGAGGGGAGGGGAGAGAAGGGGAACAGACACTGGATGGGAGGAGGGAGAGAGAGAGGGGGAACAGACACTGGATGGGAGGGGGCAGAGAGAGAGAGGGGGGAACAGACACTGGATGGGAGGAGAGAGAGGGGAACAGACACTGGATGGGAGGAGAGAGAGGGGAACAGACTCTGGAAGGAAAAGGAGAGAAGGGAAGAGAGCACATACTGGATGGAAGGAGGGGATAAAGAAAAAACACATGCTGGATTGGGGTAAGAGGATAGATTTAGTGAGATACTGGAAGGGATGAGGAAAAGAGGTGGCAAGCTGTAGGTAGACACAATGAAAGGGAAATTGAGGACTGGAAAGTAAGTAGACAAGAGGTAGAAAACATATTGACAAGGAAGAGTAGAAAGGAAAAGGAAGGGAGAGGAGAGAGAGATACCAGAGGATTGGGGGAGAGGGAGGAGACAGATACCAGCTCTGAAGGGAGGAAAGGAGGCGAGAGATGCTAATGGAGTGAGAGACGGAAGGGAAGAAGACAGATATGCCAGACTATGGGGAGGAGCGGAGGGAAGAAGATGGGTACCAAACCAATGAGGTGGGGAGAGAGATGTAAGGGAGACACTGGTAGAGGCATAGAAATAGAGCAGATGCCATAAGGAAGAGGCAGAGAGAAGGCAGACAGTGGATGGAAGAAAGAGAATGACGAAGATGAGGAAATCAGAAACCAGACAACAAAGGTAGAATAAAATTTCTCTTTTCATTTTTGCTTTAGGATAAAGTAGTATTGCTCTAGGATAAAGTAGTATTGTACCTGTGTTCAGTATAAAACTATTTGAGGCTTGTGTGGATGGGATCAGATGGTTTGCAGGGGCAGGGACCAAGCTTGCGGGGACAGGGCTGAGACAGGGATCGAGTTCGTGAGGACAGGGACAAATTTTTTCCCCTTGTCATTTTCTAATCCTGGCCAAGTCACTTACTCCTCCACTGCTCCATATACATTAGATAGATTGGGAGCCCACTGGGATAGATAGGGCAAATGCTTGAAGTACCTGTATGTAAACTGTGTTGAGTGTGGTTGTATTAACTAGAAAAAGGCAGTATGCATGTTCCAATCCCTTTCCCATCTGTCTCCGCCACCAGTTTTCCTGTGAAGTCAATGGATGAGGAAGATGCAGAGAAGAAATCTTTGCTCTCCTCCTTCTGGAAAGGGCTATAGAAGGAGAAAGGGAATGAAGCTGAATGCAGGAGTAGGAGGAAGAGGATGAAATAGCATGAGAAAAGATCAGTGAAGCAGCCACCTAGTGGTTATCACAGTGGGTTATGGACCAGGGAACCAAGGTTCAAACTCTGCTTCTCCCACCAATATTTCTTGTGACCTTCAGCAAGTCACTTCAATATCTGTTTTTCAAATAACATAAGAACATAAGAATAGCCTTACTGGGTCAGACCAATGGTCCATCACGCACAGTAGCCCATTCTCACGGTGGCCAATCCAGGTCACTAGTACCTGGCCAAAACCCAAGGAGTATCAATATTCTATGCTACCAATCCAAGGCATATGGACTTTTCCTCCAGGAAATTGTCCAAACCTTGAAGATGTTTACATCGTAGATTTAAAACATAAATTTATTCAGTTGTACAAAACTGGTTCTATAATCTACGATGTATTCAATCGATATATTTTTTACTTCAACCTTTGTGATATAAATGTTTTGGTCCATGCTCTTGTATTAATCAATTGGACTATTGCAATTCACTGTATAATGGTATACAAGTAAAAGAAATCAAAAGGCTTCAACTGATTCAATATACAGCTATAAAACTTATAACAGGTAATAAAAAATATGATCATGTTAAACCTTTACTCAAATCGGCTCATTGGCTACCAATCTCACACCAAATTACTTACAAAATTCTATTATTAGTATTCAAAATCCATTCCATAGACACCCCATTATTGCTCAGGTCCTTGTAATAGTGCATAAAGGATTCTAAACCACTACCCCAGCCTACATAAAATCCAAGCTACACTTGTACACCCTACTCGCCCCCTCCACTCCGAAGCCAAGAAACGACTGTGCTTCTCCCCCAGGAAGGTCTCTCCTGATGGAGACCACCCTCAAACGCTCCTACAGTCACTTCATCCCA
Organism: Geotrypetes seraphini; assembly: GCF_902459505.1. Lineage (NCBI taxonomy): Eukaryota > Metazoa > Chordata > Amphibia > Gymnophiona > Dermophiidae > Geotrypetes > Geotrypetes seraphini. The sequence goes on from NC_047092.1 coordinate 126,714,263, forward strand.
TAGCTTTGGAACCAACTTCCCCCTCAAATCAGATCACAGAACTCACTGATAACCTTCCAAAGAGCTGTGAAGACCTCTCTCTTCAACTAAAGGTCCAGCCACAATCTCCTCTGAACTCTCTACTGCCAATGACCACTAGCTGGCAACTACCCAGGTCCAATTTATTGTAATACCTCCCCAGGAATCTCCTATGAATGCCCCTGCCCCACTTGTCCTTAAATTACTGTACTATCCAGGCTGTCCTCAAGTCAATGCATTGTCAAACATACTGTCTAACGTGGTTCATAGACAAAGGTGCGCGCCGACAAATGAGCGCAAGATGGAGGTGCGCGCCGAAGAAAATTACAGTTTTTAGGGGCTCCGACGGGGGGTTTTGTTGGGGAACCCCCCCACTTTACTTAATAGACATCGCGCCGGCGTTATGGGGGGTTTGCGGGGTTGTAACCCTCCACATTTTACTGTAAACTTAACTTTTTCCCTGAAAACAGGGAAAAAGTTCAGTTTTCAATAAAATGTGGGGGGTTACAACCCCCACACCCCCCACAACGCCCCCACAACGTGGCGCGATGTATATTAAGTAAAGTGGGGGGTTCCCCCCCCACACCCCCCCATCGGAGCCCTAAAAACTGTAATTTTGAGCGGCGCGCACCTCCGCGCTGCGCTCAATTGTCTGGGCGCGCCTTTGTCCCGGCGCGCTTTTGACCTGACACCGTCTAATGTAACCTACTGTGAATGTTCACTTGTAACCCATTCTGAACTCCCAGGAGGATAGGATACAAATCGAATTAAATAAATTTAACACCCTATACTCCCCTCTCAAACTCTAAGGGCTCCTTTTACAAAGGTGTGCTAGCGTTTTTAGCGCACGCACTGGATTAGCGCGCTAGCCCAAAAATTACCACCTGCTTAAAAGGACGCGATAGCGGCTAGCGCGTGCGGTATTTTAGCACGCTCTAAAACTGTTAGCGCGCCTTTTTAAAAGGAGCCCTAAGATCCCTAAATCCAAATCATTTAGTAGTTCCTACTGTTCGGGAAATATGTAAACTCCATACGTAACATGGGAGATAACATAGGAGCAGTAAAGGATACCGTAAATGAAACTGTAAGGACAGCCAAGAGTAGAAGGTCCAAAAAGGTAACACGAAGGGAACTTAGATGTATGTATACAAATGCTAGAAGTCTAGGAAACAAAATGGGAGAACTAGAGACGATAGCAAGACATGAGAACATGGATATCATTGGCATAACAGAAACATGGTGGAATGAAGAAAACAAATGGGACACAGTACTACAGGGATACAAACTATATAGAAGGGATCGAGAAGGGCAGAAAGGTGGAGGTATTGCCCTATATGTTAAGGAAGGAATAGATTCTGTTGGAATGATTACAACAGACAGGAAAGAGAAGCTGGAGTCCCTCTGGATCAAAATTCCTGGTCACAATGGCGCAGATACAAAAATTGGCCTTTACTATCGTCCCCCAGGACAGGTGGAGGACACTGACTCAGAAATGATGGAGGAAATCAAACAAGTATGCAAGACAGGCAATGTAGTTATATTGGGAGACTTCAATCTCCCAGGAATAGACTGGAAACTAGGAGCCTCCAACTGCGGCAAGGAGGCCAAGTTCCTGGAGGTGCTAGGGGATTGCTTCCTGGAGCAAATGGTAAAAGAGCCGACAAGAGGCGACGCCACCTTGGACTTGGTCCTAAATGGTCTCACGGGACCGATAACAAAAGTAGAAGTCATGGTTCCACTGGGAACGAGTGATCACAATGTAATCAACTTTAAACTTGACATCGGGAAAGGGAAACATGCCAAAACCTTAACCACCACCTTAAACTTTAAAAAGGGTAAATACGATTGCATGAGAGCCATGGTAACAAAACGACTCGAGAAGATGGTGGACAAACTTGAAACAGTAGATCAGGCATGGTGCCTATTGAAAAATACTATTGCAGAAGCACAAGATCTCTACATTCCGAGGATTTCCAAAGATCGGAGAACTAAAGGCAAAGGAGAACCGGCATGGCTTACCATACAGGTGAAGCAAGCCATAAAAGAAAAGAAGGACTCTTTCAAAAAATGGAAATGCACGAAGACAACCGAAACCTGGAACAAACATAAAGATGAACAGAAGAAATGTCACAAGGCGGTGAGGGATGCAAAACAGGACTATGAGGAAAAAATAGCCCAGGAGGCCAAAAACTTCAAGCCCTTCTTTAGATACGTGAAAGGGAAAAAACCTGCAAAAGAGGCAGTGGGACCCCTGGACGACAAGGGAAGAAAAGGGTACATCAAGGAAGATAAACAAATCGCAGACAAACTAAATTCCTTCTTTGCGTCCGTCTTTACGAAGGAGGACACGTCAACAATACCTGAAGCGGAGAAACTGTTTACAGGAGAAATAGAAGACAGCCTCACCACAGTTGAAGTGAACTTAGATCAGATATACTACCAGATCGACAAACTTAAAAGTGACAAATCCCCTGGACCGGATGAAATTCACCCGAGAGTCTTGAAGGAATTGAAGGTTGAAATCGGAGAGTTATTGCAAAAACTTGCAAACCTGTCAATCAGAACTGGTCAGATACCAGACGACTGGAGGAAAGCGAACGTCACGCCAATTTTCAAAAAAGTATCGAGAGGAGAACCGGGCAACTATAGACCTGTGAGTCTTACGTCTGTCCCCAGCAAGATGATTGAATCACTGATCAAGGATAGCATAGTTCAGCACTTGGACACACACGACTTGATGAAACCCAGTCAACATGGATTCAGGAAAGGGAAATCGTGTTTGACGAATTTACTCCAATTCTTTGAGACCGTGAACGAGCAAAATGATAGTGGAAAGCCGGTGGACATAATATACTTGGACTTCCAGAAAGCGTTCGACAAAGTTCCACACGAAAGACTTCTCAGAAAACTACAAAGCCATGGCATAGAGGGAGATATACAAAGATGGATAGGCAAATGGCTGGATAACAGGAAGCAGAGAGTGGGCATTAATGGGAAGTTCTCCGACTGGGAGAAAGTGACTAGTGGTGTACCCCAGGGCTCGGTACTTGGGCCGATCCTTTTTAATATTTATATCAATGACCTGGAAAACGGAACATCCAGTGAGATCATCAAGTTTGCAGACGACACAAAACTCTGCCGGGCAATCAGATCGCAGGAGGATAGTGAGGAACTCCAGAGCGATTTGTGTCGGTTAGAAAAATGGGCGGAGAAATGGCAGATGAAGTTCAACGTGGAGAAATGCAAGGTAATGCATTTAGGCAGTAAGAATAAGGAATACGAGTACAGAATGTCAGGTGCAACTCTGGGAAAAAGTGAACAAGAAAGGGACCTGGGTGTACTGATAGATAGGACCCTGAAGCCGTCGGCACAATGCGCGGCAGCGGCAAAGAAGGCAAATAGAATGTTGGGCATGATAAAGAAAGGAATCTCGAGTAGATCGGAGAAAGTTATAATGCCGCTTTATAGGGCAATGGTCAGACCCCACTTGGAATACTGCGTCCAACATTGGTCTCCCTACCTAAAGAAGGATATAAAACTGCTGGAAAGGGTGCAGAGATGAGCAACTAAACTAGTGAAGGGTATGGAGAAACTGGAATATGAGGATCGACTTAAAACACTGGGATTGTTCTCCCTTGAGAAAAGGAGACTGCGTGGGGATATGATCGAGACCTTCAAAATACTGAAAGGAATCGACAAAATAGAGCAGAGAAGATTATTTACATTGTCCAATTTGACACGGACAAGAGGACATGAAATGAAGCTAAGGGGGGACAAGTTCAGGACTAATATCAGGAAGTTCTGCTTCACACAGAGAGTGGTTGACATCTGGAATACTCTCCCAGGGGAGATTATTGCAGAATCGACAGTCCTAGGATTCAAAAGCAAACTAGATGCATATCTCCTTGAGAGAGGCATATAAAGATATGGTTGGCTATAAAATAAGCCAGGTGTATACCTGGCAGGGCCTCCCGCGTGTGTGGATCGCCGGACTTGATGGACCGAAAGTCTGATCCGGAGATGGCGCTTCTTATGTTTTTTTCCGTTTAGAGTCCAGAATTATGGAATGTTCTTCTAAGTCATCTCAGACTTCTCTCGATACTTTTATGAAAGAGCTCAAACTTTTTTATTTTCCAATGCTTTTTCATAAGCATCAGTTTCTATAATCTGTAATACCAGTCACACCAGACGAAGAATATAGACCGTTCCCAGATCTCGTGTATTACCCTACCCCTTGCTTTCCTATTATACATTGTAATTCTTCCTCTATCCTCTCATGTCACACATTGTTTTTATAATGATATTGTTTTTATATTTTTAATATTACTAGTTATTTATATCTATTTTTATTGTAGCCACTTAGTTGTTATGTGATTTGCAGGATATCAAAAATTAATAAACTTGAAACTAGATGTTTACAGTTACCTAGAATGTAACAAGCATTAAAATAAAGTTTCAAAAGGTTAAGTAAATTTACATGAGGTGAGATGAGGATTATTACTTCCTTCCTACCCCCACCCCCACCCCCTCAAATTAGCATGTCAATTCAGCTTATTTCTAAGAACATAATGGCCATATTGGGTCAAAACAATGGCCCATCTAGCCAGGTATCCTGTTTCTAACAGTAGCCAATCCAGGTTACAAGTACCTGACAGAGACCCACCTTCTTCCCGAGTTTGTCACTATGGCTCATGTCAGCAAGTAAGCAATCTACGCCATGGATGAAACTCAATAACCTGATGGTTCATGATCCTAACATTGTTGCAACTTATATGACTAGATCGCTATACCTTCCTCTCATCATTACTTGGCATGGAGCATATTCTCCATTTCCAATCACTTCCGAAACTTCTCTGCCACTCCAGAAAATTCCTACACTGGCTACTATCACCCAAGAACATGAAGCTCAATACCACTGGCCCAGTTCTCCCTCCCCTGTGGTTAACAATGCAGCTTTCACTTTTATAGCACTCTGCACCTTGCTGCCTGATTACTCTTACCATAAAAACAGAAGAAGCTAACTCCTATAATTAATTTATCAAATCTATTTATTAAATCTTTCCAACTGTTACCATAAATATATTTTTATACTTTATAAAAATGCTTATTCCCTACTCTTACAAAACATAAAACATACAACATTTCATTATACACTTCTCCCTCCGTATTCGTTGTGATAGGGGATTAACAGACCCACGAATACAGAAAAACCGTGAATAACTTTTTCATGTGTTATTCGCTGTTTTCTATTAAAAACCATCGTGAATATGGTGAAACCGCGAATAACATGGTGGGAGTCCTGGCCTGTTCCTGAAGGAGAGGCAAAACACGGTGAAGAAAGTGCTGGGAATCAATGATTTTTCTCTGTAAATGCTTGGAATCAGCGATTTCTCTATACAAGCTGATGTAATTTGGGGGGAGGAGCCAGCAAGCTAAAAACTGTGAGGGAGAAGTGTACAACATCAAATTTCTGCTTAAAAACCTGGATCATCAGTCCCCTTGATGTCCAATCTTTTCAAGTCCAGTCTTTAGAAATATCGCTGTTAATCTCATGCTACATGGACTTAACTCCTGTGATGATCATAAGAACTGCCGCTGCTGGGTCAGACCAGCGGTCCATCGTGCCCAGCAGTCTGCTCACTCAGCGGCCCCTAAGTCAAAGACCAGTGCCCTAACTGAGACTAGCCCTACCTGCATACGTTCCGGATTAGCAGGAACTTGTCTAATTTTGTCTTGAATCCCTGGAGGGTGTTTTCCCGAATAACAGCCTCAAGAAGAGCATTCTAGCTTTTTACCACTCTCACCAATCATGCCACTTTAAATTCATCTTTGATGACAAAATAATATTCAGCCAGCCCAACACAATCTTGCGTTTCACCATATAGGTGTCCTCAGGAGCTGAAGCCGCTTCAGGTTTTCATATACCATGTATCTGCGTAAAACACAAATAACCATAATGCACTCGCTAACGTGCAAGCAACTTAATCGTGGGCATTTTTAGCCTTCAGCGTCTTTCAGCTCAAGTGTCCCCTGAGGAAGGCGTTTTTATATGCCAAAACAGGGATCCTTGGGACCATTACTTTTTCAATAAAGACTATCATTGGTTGAAAAGACACCTCCCTTGCCTCTTCTATTTGACTGACTATACTTGAAGGCGAGGTGTTCTTCTGCCTGTATATCAACAATGCAGTTAGCTAGATAGGAGAACCAGAGTGTTATCCACAGAAATAGAGAATGTAGAGGGTGAAAACCGGAATGTAGAGGGCGAAAACTGGAATTAAGCATATCAAAAATAGCTTGAGATGAAAGAAAATCAAGACAATGGCGGTGAGCAGAACATTTAAGTAGCTTGGAAAAGAAAGGGAAGAGAAAGATGGAGCGAGGAGTGGTATAACTATGGCATGTTTGAAGGCATCAGAAACAGCTGTAGTGGAAAGTGAATTGAGAATGACAGATGGAAGGGATGACAATAGGGGTGCTGAGTAGATGGGTGGGAATAGGATCAGAAAAACAGCTAGAGTTTGGAGGAGAAAAGAAAACATGCATTCCTCTTCAGTGATTTCAGAAAAGGTGGCAGGGGTAAGGAAGGTTGACAAAATGGACTCGGGGAAAGAGAGGTGGAAGTGACTTAAGAACATAAGAGCAGCCCAGTAGCCCATTCTCACGGTAGCCAATCCAGGTCACTAGTCCCTGGCCAAAACCTAAGGAGTAGCAATATTCCATGCTACCGATCCAGGGCAAGCAGTGGCTTCCCCCATGTCTTAGTTGAGAAATCAAGATTACAAAAGGAGGGGCGGTAAAATTGGTGTTCGCGATGGACAACAACGTCCTCGTCTGGAGCCAGCTCCTACACGGAGCTTTGCAGCGGCTCCCCCTCCGGGTCCACCGACGACCGGGCCGGCTCCTGCACGGAGCTTTGCGGCGGCCCCCCTTCCCCCTTCAGGGCGTGCAAGCTTGCTCCGCCCCTCCCTTGCCGGGAGCATTCAAGTTTCAGGAGGGAACGGCCTCCTCGACGCATCCTTCCTCATCTGGAGCCAGCTCCTGCACGGAGCTTTGCAGCGGCCCCCCCTCCGGGTCCAACGACGATTGGGCCGGCTCCTGCACGGAGCTTTGCAATGGCCACCCTTCCCCCTTCAGGGCGTGCGAGCTTGCTCCACCCCTCCCTTGCCGGGAGCATTCAATTTTCAGGAGGGAATGGCGCTTAGCTGTTCGGCGCGCCGGCTAAGGTGCACGGCAAAGGCACGTGCCCTAGCGCGTGCCTTTGCGAAGTGACTGAGCGAAGCATTCCCAATCTCCCCTGCTCCAGCTCCCCACTACCTGTTGCCTGGCTCATCCAATCAACAGGCAAAAGACACTAATTCCGCCACCCAGCTACTCGGGGACTGCTACGCTGAACTTCCACACATCTCTTCAAGTTCCTCTCAACAACTTGCGCCTGCCTGAGAGATCTCTACTTCTACCCTGGAAGATCCCGCAGGCCCATGGACTGGAAAAACTCTGATAAGTATTTGCATGACTACTCCAGCTAAACCTTTAGCTTGACTTTTCCACTTAAAATACCTGCATGATTACTCCAGTCAATTCCTACCCATTCCCTGCATGTTTTGATCTACTAGCTTTACCTCTCTTAAGCCTTTCAGTCTCTTGGACCACTCTATTTAAGATGGCTTTCTTAACTAATTATTTGATTTGGGTCCTTATGGTCTATTGGATCTGCTACAAAAGCAGAGCAGTTGCTGCATTTTTTGCTATCCCTATCCCAGTACTCATAAGATCTCGCCCTGCTAACTCAGACCACCTTAGAGCTGATAATCCTTCTCTATAAGACTGCTCTGAATGGGGTCCCTTCCAAATCCCAGTCGTACCGTTCTCACAAAAACCTAGCAGACCATACTATAAAAGACTGTGGAAACTGAGAAAGATCACCTATTCTGCAACCACCGATGCTCCTTACCATCAAATTCTTCATGGTTTCTATTTAAACATACGTTCTATTAGGAACTAGTCACAGCTGGTCAAAGACTGGCTGGAAGAAGCCAAACCCGATTTTGTCCTTCTAACAGAAACTTGGTTGGTCTCAGATAATGACATTATTATACGCGACTGTCTCCCTCCTGGGTTCAAAATTTTATCTCTACCTAGAAGCAGAGGTAAAGGGGGAGGATTAGCCATCATCTTAAAAGACTCATTCAAGTCCACAATCCTAGCCTCAAATTTCTCAGCAGACCTTGAAATCATGTCCTGTAAACTCTGGACAGACCAGTTAGAAGACGCGCTAATTACTACCTTATTCTACATTCCGCCTAAGAAATGGCCCGCAGCCAAAGACTTTTTCTATGAATTCCTCCTCACAAACTCTACACTAGGCCTACACAACCTACTAACAGGCGATCTAAATATTCACCTAGAGCAGACAGACCAGGGTGACTCCAAGATCTAATTTCCTTCATTACTTCACTTGATTTCTTTTTGCCGCCCCCAGAAAAGACCCATCAAAAAGGCCACCAGCTAGATATAGTCACTTTTTCCACCAAAGAACCAGCCAATCCCAAGATTCACTGGAACCAAGCCATATGGACCGACTCTCTATGGTCTGACCACCGTTTATGCCGTTTCCAACTCAGCTGGCTGGTAAGACGCTCCCCATCCAAACCCAAGGTGGCAAAAAAACCTAATAAAATGGTCGCTAGCAGAGGGAGGGTGAACCCAATAGAATTCTGGTCACACTATGAATTAACTTCTAGCCCAGACTCAGCCTCCTTCTCGGCGGACTCTTAGACCAACAAGTGTACGCAGTTATTAAACAAAATGGCCCCCACTAAACTAAGAAAAATAAGAAACAAGAATCTGGATGGCTGGTACGATACCGAGTTAGGAAATATGAAATGGGAGTTACGGAAACTCGAAAGACAATGGTTGAAATCAGGGGACAGTGTGGGGAGGTCAAATTGAAGACTAAAATTAAACGAATACAAAAAACTAATAACAAAGAAGCGCTCCAACTTCAACGCCCAAAAAATCGGATCGCCAAACACCAACATTAGAAATCTCTTTGAATTAGTCAACAATCTATGACATACAGGCCATATCTCGTTCTACCCTTGATTCCCCCCCATCTGCAGATGAAATGGCGGAATTTTTCAACAACAAAATCATTAATTTGAGATCAAATCTAGCGGAAGCCTCAACCAACCATTTGAACTACCCGGTCGCCCAACATAAAGACGACCCTAGGGTAGATATGGCCTGGAATAATTTCACTACAGTATCCTGGTAACAATTCTCCAAATATTACGCAAAATACGCCGTCTCCTACTGCAGATCCCCCCAAACATTATGAAAGTCGTGCCACTCTCATTCAAAGCCAAGTTATACAACTGGCTCTCCTCTCTCTTACTAACCGGTACTTTCCCTGAGGATCTAGGCCAGATTCTGATCACCCCAATTGTAAAAAATCCTAGAGAATCTACCAAACAGACATCTAATTACAGACCAATTGCGAGCACTCCCTTTTTCGTCAAGTTAATGGAAGGTCTGGTCAACTAGGAACTAGTAATGTATCTGGAGAAATTTAGCATACTGCACAACAATCAGTCTGGTTTCCACTCTGAATTCAGCACCGAAACTGTCATAGCATCACTACTGGATTTCCTCCACACCTTATTCAGCCAGGGTACCAGCGCTCTTATTCTGCAACTAGACCTAAGTAGTGCCTTCGATCTAGTTGACCACGCTATTCTGATTGACTGTCTGGAGTCAATTGTTCTTTCAGGTAACGTGTTAAAATGGTTTCGGGGGTTTTTGAGCAAACGGTCATATCAAGTCTACAGTGACAATAAAAAAATCCGTTAGCTGGGTTAACTTGTACGGAGTCCCGCAGGACTCTCCCCTTTCCCCCACTCTGTTCAACATCTACCTTGCCTCATTGGCAAACTTACTTCAAAACCTAAAGGTTAAATTCTACATCTATGCAGACGATATCACCATTGTTATTCCCCTTACTACTCTGACCTCCAAGACTAAGATTCATCTATCATCCATTCTAAAGGAAATCGAACTATGGATGATCGACTTCAAATTGAAGCTCAACACCGACAAAACTAAATTTTTCCTCGCAAGCCCCAATGACAAAATCAGTAACCCATCGATCTCCTTGAATGGTCAGGTCTTCCCTATTGACCACTCCATTAAAATCCTGGGAGTCACCCTGGACCGCCACCTCCCTCTAAATGCTCACACAGATTTATTAGTTAAAAAATGCTTTTCGGTACTATGGAAACTCAGAACCATAAGAAAATACTTTGATGCTCCATCCTTCCGCTTACTGGTTCAATCTTCCATTCTGAGCCTGCTTGATTATTGCAACATTATTTACTTGGGATCCTACAAAAAAACCATCCTAAGACTCAGAGTCATTCAAAACGCGGCAGTTCGGCTGATCTTTAGGCTGAAGAAATGGGAACACATAAGCCCCTACTATCAAAAACTCCATTGGCTGCCCCTAGAGGCGCGAATCCTATTTAAGTTCTCCTGTCTATGTTACAAATCAATATTTGGCCTAGCCCCCACTTACCTGGTTTCCCACTTCAATCTGGCAAGTTATCTTAGGCCCACACGAAGAATACATCTGTTCTCCTATCCGATAATAAAAGCCTGCCACTACAAAAGATTCTTGGACAGAACTCTTGCCTTCCAGGCAAGCAAATGGAACGATTGGCTTAGTAACGTTTTCGCGCTCTCATCATCCTACTTCAATTTTAGAAAACTGGTAAAAACGAGCTTGTTCAATCGATTTGTTAACTAAGAATCTTCTCAGCTCTGCTTATTCAACCAGTAACCCTAATGAACTACATAGCTTTCATATTCCTTCATTATGTAAGATTGTATTGCTGACTTTGATTGTAAATTCTTCGCTGACTTTTATTGTAACCTATTCGCTGACTTTGACTGTAATCTCTTCGCTGATTGTCCAGCGCTTCTTGCTGTGAACCGCCTTGAACTTCTATGGCTTTGGTGGTATATAAGAATAAAATTATTATTAAAGCACATGAACCAAAAGGGAGGGGGAAGACAGGGCAGATGCTGGACTACTAGAGGGGTTAGAGAGCTGAAACATCCTGAACCGATGAGAGAGATGCCAGGCCCTGGGGATGGGGTAGACAAAGAGTGAGAGAGACAGAAAGAATTGGATCAAAGGTGGAAGGACTCAAAATGTTAGCAAAAGGAAGAGAGAGGAAGAAATCTGAAACAAAAGGGAGGCAGAAGAAAGGGGGGCAGATGGACTATGGGAGGTGCAGACAGAAGAGACAGATGGTGAGAGACCCTGAGGAAGAACAGAGATGCAAGATCAAAACAGAAGAGGGAGAGAGAGGGAGACATGTTACCAATAGGGGTAGAGGAGAGAGGAAGAAAAGTTGGACTCCTGGAGGGACAGAGAGAAATGCCGGTTTGGAACGAGGTCTAGAGGACAGAAGAGGTGTACTCAGTATATAAATATGGGGGTCTTCTACTAAGGCGCGCTAGCTGATTTAGCGCACACTAATCCATAGAATATAATGGACGCATTAGTGCTTAGCGCATGCTAAATCGGCTAGTGTGCCTTAGTAAAAGAGGGGTTATATGTTTAGTATTTTTATTGTTGGTAGATCATTTTGACTTGGTCAATTTAAAAGTAGCTCGCAAGCCAAAAAGTGTGGGCACCCCTGGTCTAGGGAGTCTACTTCTGCCTTTAATATAACTAGCTGCTGCTGCTAATACTCAAGAGCATTTCCAAGACAAGACAACCCAAACAATCAATGCTGCATATGCCTTTTACTGCTACTCATAACCCCATGTTACCACTAGCTTCATACAAGGCAGCACTCCTAGTACTTACATACAGTGTCTTACAAAAATCTTTATACCCTTGCACATTTTCACATTCTACTGTTTATTAAATGCAACTTCACATGCATTAACATCAGGAGCTTGTTTCACTGATCTACACATCGTAACACACTTGAAATGAAAAAAAAAAAAATTAAAGAAACATCCAAAAAGTAATGCAAAAAAAGCCTTGCTTATGTAAATCTTCACACCTCATTCGTTATATGTTCTCTTAAGCTTTCGCGGCTGGCATCATGCATGTGGCAGTTTACCGGGTTTTTCCGCATTTGGTCAACTATGTAAGCCTAAGAGAACATATAACCCACCTTCACTGGGAGAACATCTTAACTTGCCAAATAATTTTCCACTGGTATTTAATCTGCTGGATGAGGTATTTTATTGATATCAGGAGGAGGATAACAGAATACTCTCTAGATGATTTATACAAGAACATAAGAGGAGTAAGGGCAGGGGAAATACGATACAGATGTTTAAATACTTGAAAGGTACTAATATAGAACCAAATCTTTTCCAGAGAAGAAAAAATGGTAAAACTAAAGGGCATAATTTGAGGTTACAGGGAGGAAGACTTAGGAGCAATGTTAGGAAATTCTTCACAGAGAAGGTGGTAGATGCCTGGAATGCCTTTCTGAGGGAAGTGGTGGAGAGGAAAACGGTGCTGGAAAAAAAAAAAAGTAAAAATAATAAAAATTTATATTCCGCATATCCTACAATTCAGTGCAGATTACAAATTATTCAGGTACTCAAACATTATTCCCTAACTGTCCTGGCGGGCTCCCACTCTATCTAATGTACCTGGGGAAATGGGGATTAAGTGACTTACCCAGGGTCAAAAGGAGCAGTGTGGGATTCCAAGTTTATTTAATCTTTGATATACCGTTTATCAAAAACATATCTAAATGGTTTACAATTATCAGAATATTGTTAAGATAAAACAAAAACTTAAAAGTAAAAAGTGGAGGAGATAACAGAACAAACAATCTTACTGGAACAAAAAGGAAAAATGAGAAAAGGTAAGAGCTTAAATATAATGAAAAAATAAAAACTTAAAAGGGAGAGAAGAAACAGAGGGGCTTTAGAACACTACTGCTGACTGCGTAGAAGCTGATAGAGCTCTAAGTGAATGGAATCAAACTGAGTAGGCGTTTTTAAAAAGGAATATTTTTAGTTTACATTTGAATTTTTCAAGAGATGTTTCTTGTCTAAGAGCTGACGGAAGGGTATTCCATAACGTGGGGGCAGTGACTGAGAAAATGGTTTTGCGGGTAGAATCGAGAACCTCAGGGTGCTGAGGCTGTAGCTCTAACTACTGCACCACACACTCCCCAAAAAGTGTGGTATAAAAATAGAGATCTCTAATTAGAAAACTAATAATGTAAATTAAAGAACTATGGCCGGTATTGGACAAGGTCTGTGTCCCATATATGGTTATTTGGTGTAGGATGGGCTGGGGTGGGCAATAATGGGAACTCCACTAATTTGGAACATGGAGGATGTTACTGACCAGTAGATATGGTAGATATCCTGCAAACAACGGGATAGTTAGATAAGCTGGAGTGAGCTTGGATAGCAACTTCAGCATCTGGAACCTAGGACAATACCAGACTTTACAGTCTATTGCCCAGAAATATCAAAGAAGAGACAAGTTAATCATGTATTTTTTAATGGGTATAACTTATGGGCAGACTGGATAGACCATTCAGGTCTTTATCTACTGTCATTTATTATGTAATTGCCATACTGGAATAGAACAAAGCTCCATCAAGCCCAGTATTCCTGTTTCCAACAGTGGCCAACCCAAGTCCCAAGTAGTAAAACAGATTTTATGTTGCTTATCCTAGTAATAAGAAGTGGATTTCCCAAGCCATCTCAATAATGGCCTATGAACTTCTCTTTTAGGAAATTATCCAAACCTTTTTCAAACCCCACTAAACTGATTTCACTACATTCTTCGGCAATGAATTCCAGAGTTTAATTACATGTTGTGTGAAGAAATATTTTCTCCGGTTTGTTTTCAATCTACTTAGTAGCTTCATCTCATGCTCCCTAGTCCTAGTATTTTTGGAAAGAGTGAGCAAACGATTTACATCTACCCTTTCCACTCCACTCAGTATTTTATAGACCTCCATCATATCACCCCTGAGTAGAGAGTTGCGCGGGGACAGAAATCCCACCCATCCCCATCAGGATCCTCTCCGTCCCCACCCATTCCCGCAAGGAATTACCTCCATCCCTGCCCGTCCCCATAAAAAGCAGCAATTACTTCTGACAGGATCATCAATTCCACATTTTTTTTTGCTGTTTTCCTTGTGGAATCTCTTTGGTGGAACCCTTTTTTTGTTTTCTGTTCAGGTAATTAACTTATAAACCCCCTCTTTTACTAAGGCTGATGTGTCCATTATATTATATGGACGAACCCTTCTTCCAAAGCCTTCCATCCCGGTGGGAGTCCCGTTGGCTAGAGGAGGGGTCCCCGTGGGAGTTCCATGGGCCAGAGGGGGTCCCCGTGGGAGTCCCGTGGGTTATGGGGGGATTCCCGTGGGACCCGCGGGATTCGCGCGATCCCTGTTCCCGTGCAGACCTCTACCCCTGAGCCCTCTCTTCTCCAAGCTGAAGAGCCCTAGTCACTTTAGCCTCTCCTCAAAGGGAAGCCCTTCTCTGCACCTTTTCTAATTCCGCTATATCTTTTTTGAGATACGGTGACCAGAACTGCATACAGTATTCAAGCTGCGGCCATACCATAGAGCAATACAAAAGCATTATAACATTTTCATTTTCCATTCTTTTCCTGATAATTCCTAACATTGCCCTCGATCACAGAAATACGACAGAAGATAAAGGCCAAATGGCTCAATCCAGTTTGCTCATCCAAAGCATCCATTATCTCCTCTTCTCCCTAAGAGATCCCAAATGCCTGTCCCATGTTTTCTTGAATTCAGTCTGCCTTCACCACCTCTACCAGGAGACTATCCATGCATCCACCACCCTTTCTGTAAAAAAGTGTTTCCTTAGATGACTTCTGAGCCCATCACCTCAACTTCGTTCCATGATCTCTCACTATGGAGTTTTCTTTCAATTGAAAGAAACTCACCTCATGTATTATTTATGCCATGTAGGTATTTAAATGCTCCAATGTATCGATTGGACTGAGGCAGACATGAAAGTCTTTAATGCATGTGAAGACCACAGTAGCCTCGAAAGCTCAACTGAGCATAGCCCCATCTCCTCCTGGAGAGACGGTGTTGATACTAAAGAGATACATCAGTATGGAAGCAGTCTGTTGTACTGGTTGGTGAGGCATGAGAGACCTCGGCGTCAAGGCACACCTAAAAGGAGACATCATCTAGATAGAACAGTCATCTTCGTGTTGATGCTTACTGTTCATTGAGGAAGTTGACGCCTGGGAAGATACAGTGGCACGTCTACAAAGGGGAAGAATGCTTGTGTTTCTTAGCTTTCTTACATGCGACATCCTTCGATACTCGAGGCATTGATGAAGATGTAGAGTCCCAACACTGGATGCGTTGTCAATGCACTCGGTGCTGATATTAATGCTGAGTACCAGGAGGATGAGTGTCTCGTTCCGAATTTCCCACCATTCTTGATGCCGATGCCAACTGGTACCTCTTTTGCATACGGAGACAAAGGGCACAGTTAATGTCCTGATGTTCAGGACCCACACACAGGACACACCAATTATTTGGGTCAGCGTCTGAGATGATCTGATTATATTGAGAGCATTTCTTAAAGCCTCTAGGTACTGATTTTACATGAAGGGAAAAATGGTTGATATGAAGTCAAAGGACTCAATGGCCGGGGAGTTCAAGTGAAAATGAATCTGAAAATGATCGATGCTCCTGGGAAGAAAAAAAGGACTTGAAGTAGTCTGAAGGCTAGGGTTACCATACAGCTTAAAAAAAAGAAGGACTGATTGAGACATCAGGGTTTTACTTCCATTGCTATCTCAATCTGCCCTCCTTTTTCTGAAAGCTAAAAACTAAAAAGTTGACTAATTTAAACCACAGCTGGGATAAATACTGGAAAACAAAAACAAAGAAATATGACAAAACTACAAAAAGTAAGGACGGGAAGGCACAAAAAAGTTGAAAGTTCAATGCACTGAAGAGAACTAAAGAGACAGCTTCTTAGCTCCTCAGAAAAAAAACGATGGTCCCTTGAACTGACATCAGATGGGAAGGCACTGGCACACACATAGTATGAGAACTGCCTAAAGATTTATAGGACAGTGCACTTGGCAGTGCCCATTTTGGGTTCCATGCGAGATTATGTTGCTTGTTTGTTCTCCAAGAAGTACAAGAATATGAGAAAACACATCATAAGACACACAGAGAATAGAAAGGAGCACAAAAAAGGCAGAATCTCCAAATATTCCTATGCCTCTACACGTATATAAGTGTTCAAGACTGAAAATGACAGTACACTCAAGCCAATCCACAGCAAGTGCAGCCTCTGTCAGAGTATGCACTAAAGAAGAAAAGCCATGTGTCTCCATCAACCAACAAAAAGCAACCCTGAAAAAAAAGACTGAACAGGATGTTGCTCTGGAAATGCTGCAACATGAAAAGAAAACACTGCCAAGGTTCCTGAAGCAGCTACAGGACAGGATGTCAGGTAGTGCCAGATTAGCCACATCACCTAAGAAGATACTGCCCAGTGAGCTAAAAATTTTGTTTTAACTTATGTTTTATATCAGGCTCGTTCAACCTTTTTCTATCAGGGGCCACATTTCATATTTTGTTACATTATGAGTGCCAAAAGTGCATTTTCTCATGTTTTGCCAAATAGTGGCACAATGTAACAGTGTGTCATCCATTCCGCAACCATCACAAAGTCTCCCCCTATCTCTCTCTCTCTTATTTACCTCAGCCTTCACCCAGTCTACTCATTCTCTCTCATGTACCCCCTAAGACTTCATCCAGTCTCTTTCCCTCTCATCTGGCTTCAGCTGCAGAACAAACAGTGGAATTCTTGCTTCCTCACAAAGACTCAGCTTTCAGCAAGTCTGAGTGAGATTTCATACTGCAAGATCAACCTGAACTTCTGGCACAGCAGGATTCATTCTTAGAGATCTGAGTCATGGCGGTGAAGCCGGAATCTTGCTGCACCACATGAATTTCCAAGCTTCCAAGGGCCAGAAAAAAAGCACTGAAAGGGCTGGGCTCAGGCTCTTGGGCTATAGGTTGGTCAAGCCTGTCTTAAAGAGTATGCCAGTGTGTACATGCAATTTGACCCCAAAGAGTCCCAAGATACTGAAGAAATATGTCTTTTCACCAGTGGCTGCCATGCCCAAGAGGAGTCAGCCTGATGCACACTACATCAAAGAGTTGCCATTAGAGCAGAGGTTTTCAACCAGCCAGTTAGGGCACATCCAAATAGTGTTTTCAGGATATTCCCAATGAATTCAATGGGGATGTCCTGAAAACTCTGACTGGCTGAGTGTGCCTTGAGGACTGGGTTGAAAATCTTTGCATTAGTGTTCCATAACCTGGCTCATACTCCAGGTGCATCAACAAAGATACCTCACCTCAGGCACACATTCCAGTGCTCTACAGGGATGTGATATGAGAGATCTAGGAAGCTGCCCTCAGTAAGAGCATTAACTGTACAACCTCACCTCTCACACTACCTCTCACACTACAATTCAAGGACAGCAAAGCAAAGAGGAGCTTTGGGATAAGCTTCATCACAGCTGCCCATACATGTTCCTTGCCATTCAAACTGAACATCAGACAGATCAGAACTAGCAAAGTACATGATTTGCGAGAGTTTAAACACAGGGCTCACCAAGGATGCCATAGCAGATCTAAACCTCACTTCAAAGGAATAGATGAGCCTGATGCCGAGATGGTTGAGGAAATAACTCCCTGAGGGTCAAAATGAAATGAGAAGTCCCAACATTTTGGAAGCCCAAAAGTGATTGAGAATGTGCTGTTTGAAAGAATTGAGAACTTTACAAAACTATGAAGCAAAAAAAAAACCACAAGCTACAAGAACAGGGAGATTTATTCCTGGAACTGGAGATAGCCAAAGCTGATCCAAACATCTCAGGACTCTGCTACTTGGACGCATCTCAGAGCATAAGGACCATATATGCTATAAGACAAGTAGGTCTCATATGGTCTATGAAATGTGAATGTTCCACCACTGATTTGATGCATCATTACTTTCTGGTTTAACAGCCAGAATCCAAGAAGCATAGTGAATCAAACAAAACTGCTGTTCCTAACCAGGATCTACAGGGAAGCAAAGTGCTGAGCACTGCATTTGGCAAAAACAAAAATAACACCACCTGGTTCTGATACTGATGAGGACGTCAATTCTGGCAAGAGGTCTGACTAGGTGGTAGACAGAAGTGATACACGCAGGGTTGGAGGAGCTAAAGGAAGAAATCCAACTTGTACAAAATGATATAAAAATAAGCTTTTTGACAATATTAAAAAAGACATAAGCGAATTGGATGAAAAACAAGAAGAAATGGAGAAGACTCATACAATGCAAAGAGCACAAGATGGAATTTTTTTGTGAGACACAATTTTTTTGTGAGACACAAAAATCATTTGTCATTTCAAGATAACGGAGGAGAATTCTCCTCAAATCCAGTACCTTCAACAGTTTGTCCTGTTTCTTCAAACCTAAGGACTGAAATGCTAGCAAGCATGATCAATGTGAAAAACCAAAATTACCTTTGGCAAAAAGGAACTGTGCACAGGGAAATTTCAGTGTATCACCTCAAGGAATGGCTCTCAGCATGAAAGCGCCTGCAACTCAGAGAATCGCCATGCCAAGGCTATAGCCACCAAAAAAAGCAAACAAAATGCTAGGAATTATTTAAAAATGGATGGTTAACAAGGAAAGAGGAGACTGAGAGGGGACATGATCGAAACATTCACAATACTGAAGGGAATAAACTTAGCAGATAAAGACAGATTGTTTACCCTCTCCAAGGTAGGGAGAACGAGCATGGGAGATTTTGTCTATGAGGCACTGCAAAACCAGGGCATGATGGACAGTGTGGAGGTACTATGGTCAACCTTGAAATCCACCCTGCAAAAAGCAACCAAACTCTACATAAAAACCGTGAGTAAACGACGGAGAAATAATAGACCCCAATAGTTCTCCACGGAGATCTCTGAACTAGTAAAGCAAAAGAAAAAAGCATTTTTATCCTACAAATAATCACAACGACCGGAAGCTAAAGAAACCTATCTGGTAAAATCCAGAACTGTTAAAATAGCAGTCAGGGATGCCAAACTCCGGATGGAAGAAAATATAGCTAGGCAGGTTAAAAAGGGGATAAATCCTTTTTCAAATACGTTAGCGACAGAAGAAAGAACACAGACGGGAGGATTGTGCACCTAAGGAAACCTGACGGTAACTTTGTAGATTCAGACTCAGATAAAGCCGAACTACTCAACAGCTACTTCTGCTTGGTCTTTACCCGTGAGGCGCCGGGATTCGAACCACAGCTACAGACAAGAGGATGCTCGGAGAACTCGTTCCGATATTTTGAATTCACCGAGAGCAACATCTATCACAAACTATTGAAGCTAAAAGTAAACAAAGCCATGGGGCCGGATAATCTACACCCCAGAGTACTTTGGGAATTAAGAGATGTCCTGGCGAAACCGTTAGCCGCGCTTTTCAATCTTTCCCTAAGCAAGGGAAAAGTCCCCTTGGACTGGAAAACAGCTAATGTCATTCCGCTTCACAAAAAGGGAATCAGGTTGGAGGCTGAAAATTACAGACCTGTGAGTCTCACATCAATAGTGTGTAAACTTATGGAAACGTTGATTAAAAACAGATTGGATACGTTTCTGGATGACAAAAGACTGAGGGATCCCCACCAGCATGGATTTACAAAGGGAAGGTCTTGTCAAAACAATCTGATAAGTTTCTTTGACTGGGTAACGAAACAACTGGATGGGGGACTATTCCTGGATATCGTGTATTTAGACTTCAGTAAGGCTTTTGATAGTGTCCCACAATGTAGGATTGCTGAATCGGCAAGCCACAGGAAGGGGAGATCTTTTTAGTGTTCATCACAGTTTCATGGGACAAATCAGCACTGAAACAGTTACGCTGAACTGGCTGCGATGAATTGTCTTATGTTAATGCTACGATGATGGACTTCCAAGCCAGGATTGGTCTCCAGTTGTCTGAGACTTTCTTGGGGTGCTATGAAGTATCCTCCAATAAAAAATAAATCCAACTCAAGGGTACTCAATGAGATAGTGGAGAGTGATGGTCTCAGAAACCTACTTGGTTAAGGATATTTTAATCCAATACCACATTATTTAAGGTTTGTGCTTCCATCATAGACCAAATTACCTCCACCTCCTTATTTCTATTATATCAAGCATTCATTATTTTAACTTTTTTTTTGTTTTTTATAAATAGAGAAATCACCACTTATCTTAAAGTGTACAGAGTACTGATAAGCCCGATGGGGACCAGTTTCGCCAAAGGGTGTTCAGGACCGACCACTTCACCTATTATTTTAAGCTGATCTGGTCACACCGAAAATCTAAACCACGTCTGATGATAAAAAAAGAACATCAAACAAGAGGTTATATTAATCCAGAAGAATACTGGTTAGAATATAAACCACATACAGTAATAGAGGAAGGAATAGACCTCTGGGACCATTGGATACAACCAGTACTTCCATCCTAGATAAAATCGCCCCCATACATAAAAGCAACGCAAACAAATACAACAAATGGTTCGACACCGAACTATTAAAAACGAAACAAACAGCTAGGCGACTAGAAAGGATTTGGAATAAAACAGGAGAACTGGGGAGAGCCAAGGAAGCAGGAGCACGTGAAAATACTATCGGGGCAGCGGCGAGAGTAGCTCCGCCCACCCCCACCGCGTCATCGAAGATCGACCGGGCTCCTCCATAACAGGAGTCGAGCCAACGGCGCGCAGCCGTTCGGCGCGCGGTGAAGGCGAGCGGCAAAGGCGCTCGCCTTAGCGAGAGCGCCTTTGCGAAGGGTCTCAAGAAGGGCCAAGTCTTTCACACAAGGTTACTGAGGAGGCATCAAGTAGGCAGAGAGAGAGAGGGGACTCCAGCAGCAGGCAGAGAGAGCAAGAGAAGACACCAGCAGCAAGCAGAGAGAGAGAGAGAGAGACAGAGGACACCAGCAGCAGGCAGAGAGAGAGAGGACACCAGCAACAGGTAGAGAGAGAGAGGACACCAATGGAAGCAGAGGGAAACCAGAAGATGAGCTTTCCAGTGTTCTGCACGGACTGTCATATGTATGACTACCTCTCCTCGGGGAGACAGTCATATGTATGCGGTCAGTGTCAGGAACTGAAAAGCTTGAAGAAGGAAGTCAAGCGACTGGAGGACAAGATACAGGAACTAGAAGGACTTTACACCACGGACGACCCAATCAAGACAGCTGAAGACTTCACAGCTGAAGTCTTCACGAGAGAGAGACACATTGAGGAGGAAGTCAGGGAACTCGAGAAATTCATTGAGGAAGCGTACAGCAAGAGGGTGGAAGAGAACGAACTTCGTATGAAAGAAGAAGTCACCCCGACACCAACATGGAAGGGAGAACAAGAAGCAGATGACCTCAAAGAAGACATCCACAGAGGGATACTGCATGAAGGGGAGAAATTGGCTAGTTGAGGCCCAGAAGAAGAAAGAGGGAAGCACACCAAGGACATCGACCTGAGACCGAAGCGAAAATTGAAGAAGGGAAAATCAGCGATCCTAGTGGGAGACTCGATCCTGAGGCATGTGGACAGCCACATAGCAGGAGGGAGAGAGGATCGACTGGTGACCTGCCTCCCAGGAGCAGGAACCAAGGACACCGTGGACAACATTGGAAAGATCCTGGACGGAGAGGAGACGGAAGAGACCACAGTAATGTTCTACATCGGGACGAATGATGTCAGCAGGAGAGACTACAGAAGAAGCACGCTGATAGAACAGTTCAAGATTCTGGGAAGGAAGCTGAAGATGAGGAACCAGAAGATAGCATTTTCAGAGATCCTACCAGTACCGAGGGCAGATGTGAAAAGGCAGGAAGAACTACAATCAATAAATGCGTGGATGAGGAAATGGTGTGAGGAAGAAGGATTCCACTTCGTGAGGAACTGGACAACGTTCTGGGGCAAGAGCAAGCTCTACAGGAGAGATGGACTGCACCTGAGCACAGCAGGAACTAGACTTCTAGCAAACAACGTCAGGAGAGTAATAGAACAGGCTTTAAACTAACAAGAAGGGGAAAGCCGACAGTCGACCAAGTGCCGACGATTCGGAAGAAGGTATCCCGTGAAGATACTGAGGGGAAAAAAGGCCGGGAAGAAGCAAGGGACAAATTGCAAGAGGAGGTTAGAAAGATTGTAGCAAAAGAGAAGAAAATAAAGACCGAAGCACAGGGAATGGAAATGAAGACAACAAAATACCAGGATCTAAATTGTATATATACCAATGCAAGGAGCCTGAGAAACAAAATGGGGGAACTAGAAGCCATGGCCAATGCAGAAGACATAGACATCATTGGAATCTCTGAAACATGGTGGAATGAGGAAAACAAATGGGATACAGCACTGTCGGGGTACAAGCTCTACCGCCAGGACAGATCAGGACAGAAGGGAGGTGGAGTAGCCCTATACATAAAAGAAAGCATACGATCAACAAAAATGGACACAGCAGAGACGGCCAACAAGCTAGAATCGCTATGGGTTAAAATACCAGAAAGGAAAGGGCCTCAAATAAAGATAGGCCTATACTATCGTCCACCTGGATAAACAGGAGATATAGATGAAGAAATGGAAGCCGAGATGAAGCGAGAATGCAAAAGCGGTAACACAGTTATTATGGGAGACTTCAACTACCCTGGGATAGACTGGAGTCTTGGAAGCTCAAAATGCGCTAGAGAAACAGAATTCCTGGAAGTTACACAGGATTGCTTCATGGAGCAGCTTGTTAGAGAACCGACGAGAGGAAATGCCACTCTGGATCTAATCCTAAATGGGTTAAGGGGACCTGCAAAGGAAGTAGAAGTAGTGGGACCGTTGGGAAACAGTGATCATAATATGATCAAGTTCAAGGTTGAGGTAGGAATACCGAAAGGGAAGAGGACCATAGCAACAATTTTTAATTTCAGGAAAGGAAACTACGAGGCAATGAGGGAAATGGTAAGGAAGAAACTTAGGAACACTTCCAAAAAATGGCAAACGGTACAACATGCCTGGTCTTTTTTCAAGGGCATGGTGAGCGAGGCGCAAAATATATATATCCCCAAGTTCAGAAAGGGGTGCACAAAGAGTCGAACAAAAGACCCAGCGTGGATAACCAAAATAGTGAAGGAAGCAATAGGCAATAAGAAAAACTCATTCAGGAAGTGGAAAAAGGACAAAACTGAGGGGAACTGGAAAGAGCACAGGAAAAATCAAAAAGAATGTCACCATGTGGTTCGAAAAGCCAAAAGAGAGTACGAAGAGAGGCTAGCCAGGGAAGCACGAAACTTCAAACCGTTCTTTAAATATGTTAAAGGGAGGGAGCCGGCTAGGGAGGAGGTAGGACCATTGGACGACGGAGACAGGAAGGGAGTGGTGAAGGAGGAGAAAGAAGTGGCAGAAAGGCTTAACATGTTCTTTTCGTCTGCATTTACAAATGAGGACACATCAAACATACCGGAACCTGAGCAATTCTTTCATGGAAGTCAAGCAGAAAAATTAACATCCATAGAAGTGAGCCTTGAAGACATACGCAGGCAGATAGAAAAACTAAAAACTGACAAATCCCAGGGTCCGGACGGAATACATCCAAGGGTTCTGAAGGAATTAAAGGAGGAGATAGCGGAACTACTACAGCAAATTTGCAACCTATCCCTAAAAACAGGAGTGATCCCGGAAGATTGGAAGATAGCCAACGTTACGCCCATCTTTAAAAAGGGATCAAGAGGTGACCCTGGAAACTACAGACCAGTGAGTCTGACCTCGGTTCCGGGAAAAATGGCGGAAGCTCTGATAAAAGTAAACATCGATGAACATTTCGAAAGGAACGCACTTCTGATAACCAGCCAACATGGTTTCTGCAAGGGGAGATCGTGCCTAATGAACTTATTGCACTTCTTCGAGGGAGTTAACAAACAAATGGACAGAGGAGACCCCATAGACATCATATATCTAGATTTCCAAAAAGCCTTTGATAAGGTGCCCCATGAACGACTACTCCGGAAACTGAAGAACCATGGGGTGGAAGGAGATGTACATAGATGGATCAGAAACTGGTTGGAAGGTAGAAAGCAAAGGGTAGGAGTGAAAGGCCACTACTCGGACTCGGACTGGAGGAGGGACACGAGTGGTGTACCGCAGGGCTCGGTGCTTGGGCCGCTGCTATTTAATATATTCATAAATGATCTAGAAACAGGGACAAAGTGTGAGATAATAAAATTTGCAGACGACACCAAACTATTTAGTGGTGCTCGGACTATAGAGGACTGCGAAGAATTGCAAAGGGACTTGAACAAGCTAGGGGAATGGGCGACGAGGTGGCAGATGAAGTTCAACGTTGAGAAATGCAAAGTATTAAATATGGGAAGCAGAAACTTGAGGTACAACTATACGATGGGAGGGATATTATTGAATGAGAGTACACAGGAAAGGGACTTGGGGGTAATGGTGGACATGACAATGAAGCCGATGGCACAGTGCGCAGCGGCCGCTAAGAGAGCGAATAGAATGCTTGGTATAATCAAGAAGAGCATTGCGACCAGAACAAAAGAAGTTATTCTGCCATTGTATCGGGCGATGGTGCGTCCGCATCTGGAGTACTGCGTCCAATTTTGATCGCCTTATCTTAAGAAGGATATGGCGTTACTCGAAAGGGTCCAGAGGAGAGCGACACGTCTGATAAAAGGTATGGAAAACCTTTCATACGCTGAGAGATTGGAGAAATTGGGTCTCTTTTCTCTGGAGAAGAGGAGACTTAGAGGGGATATGATAGAAACTTACAAGATCGTGAAGGGCATAGAGAGAGTAGAGAGGGACAGATTCTTCAAACTTTCGAAAAATAAAAGAACAAGAGGGCATTCGGAAAAGTTGAAAGGGGACAGATTCAAAACGAATGCTAGGAAGTTCTTCTTTACCCAACGTGTGGTGGACACCTGGAATGCGCTTCCAGAGGACGTAATAGGGCAGAGTATGGTAATGGGGTTTAAGAAAAGATTGGATAATTACCTACTGGAAAAGGGGATAGAGGGGTATAGATAGATGATTACTGCACAGGTCCTGGACCTGTTGGGCCGCCGCGAGAGAGGACTGCTGGGCACGATGGACCTCAGGTCTGACCCAGCAGAGGCATTGCTTATGTTCTTATGTTAACTGACAGACCGCAACAAATGGAGAGCCTACATAAAAACCTACAAACAACTGATAAAAGACAAATGCAAAGCATTCTACTCCACCAAAATTAACTTATCATGCAAAGGTTCACAAGGAATCAATACAAGAGAGTTATTCAACATAGTCACAAACCTATTTGACACCACCCGCTACACCACACCTGAGCACAACACAAAGTTACCCACCGCGAAGGACCTAGCTCTATATTTTGATTCCAAAATTAAAAACCTAAAAAATAACTGTATAAACAATAATGATGTAACAATCATCCCCAGCAACTACCAAATAGCTAACTCACATGACATGAAATACCTACAGACATGATCTGGAGTTCCTTTTTAGATCCAGAATGGAATGCCTACACCAAACTCTACAACAAATACTCTAAATCTCACTGCATCCTAGATACGTGCCTTCCGGAGATTGTGAAAGTGGCACCACCAGAATTCAAAATATCACTATTACACTACCTAACCCACAACCTAAAAAATGGGACTTTCCTCACTAACAACGGCCACATAATAATAACCACCATCCCAAAAAATAGAAAAGAATCCTCAGCGCTAATAACAAACTACAGACCAATAGCATCTATCCCATTCATTGTAAAAATCATGGAAGGACTAGTACACACCCAACTAATGGACTACCTTAATCAATTCTCTCTCCTGCATGAAACTCAATCCGGCTTTAGAACCCTATTCAGTACGGAGACAGTAATCACTGCCATCCTAGACTATCTGCGCCTATTATTTAGTAAGGGCCTCATCGCCCTGATCATTTAATTCGACATGAGCTCTGCATTCGACTTGGTAGACCATGAGAAAATGATGCAATGCTTAGACGCCATTGGTATCAGAGCTGAGGTACTAAACTGGTTTTGTGGCTTCCTCACATCCCGTTCTTACCAGGTACGCTTTAACAACGAAAACTCCGACACCTGGAGCAACTCATCCGGAGTGCCACAAGGGTCACCGTTTTCCCCACTGCTTTTCAATATCTACATGTCCTCATCCTCAAAGAAACATCAACCATGGTACAACGATAAACTAATTCTTCTCCGCCGACAACTTCGTTCATCCGAAAATAAATGGCGAAAAACACGCCTTAATATTCATCTTATTCAATTCAAAGAAAAAGCTATTCACTACAAAACAACTATTCAACAAACAAAAAAAGAATACTATTCAAAACTTATCTCCTCCACTCGTAATTCCTCTACTCTTTTCAATATTGCTCACTCCCTTTCAAAATATTCCAAAAATAAAAAACAAAACTCTTATACTTTAACTTCACCTTCCGCAGATGAACTATCTCTATTTTTCGATACAAAAATTAAAGACATTAGATCTCACCTCGGAACATCCATACCTACCCCCCCCCACTCAAACCATCAACGCTTCCACCCAACTCTCTTTTAGCTCTTTTAATCATTTCAAAATGCCTTCACCAGCACACCTTCTCCTTATAATACAATCTTTAAACTCTCCTAATAATCTCTTAGAGAGCATTTCCCCGTTCTTACTTAAAAAATTCTATTCTTTCTTCGGCCCTTTCATCTGGGAAATGATTTCAAAATCTCTTTCAGAAAGCACAGTACCCAATACTTGGAAATCTGCACTCGTCTTCCCAAAACTCAAACAATACAACTCAGATCCTTCTCTCCCCAAAAACTATCGCCCTATCGCTAATCTTCCTCTACTCTCCAAAATCACGGAAAAAATCATTCACTCCCAATTAACAGACTTTCTCGAAAAAACTCATGCATTACATTAAGGTTTAAATTTGCCTGCCTCTGCTTCAAAGTACTATACGGCCTGACCCCCAAGTACATAATGGACCTTTTCGCATTTTCTAATAACAAAACTCAAGAGAAACACACACCCAAAACTCATTTCCCCTCCAGTTAGAGGCTGCAAAATGAAAAAACACCACGAACACCTTCTCTCTCACCAAGCAGTCCTATGGGGCAAAGACCTAGACCAACTGCTTTCGCCCACTACATAAGGGGAATTCAGGAAACGCCTAAAAACATACCTGTTCCAGAAATACCTAAACAATTGACCCCCTCTCCCTCCCTATTCCACCTGAACTTACAGCACTGTTATAAATATAATCTGTTATCTTCATCTTATCGTAACTTTACGTTGCTATTTATCCCCAACAGGTCCTGTCGGACATTTACCTACTAAAATGTACATATTACATTTTCGCTCAGCAAATTGTATTTTTATACTATTGCCTCCTGAGGTCTCTGATCTCTGTATTTCCTCTGAATATCTACTTATTGTATTTCTCTGAATGTCCAGCACTCTTGATTGTAAACCGCCTAGAAGTCGCAAGATTGTGGCGGTATGGAAGAATAAAGTTATTATTATTATTATTTTCACATCCTGCCTCATTTAGGGCTGCCTGTTTCTGCTGCGACACCTGGAATTTGAATGCTTTCCAAGGAAGCAAACAGGCAAATTGCAAATCTGCACAAGGCGGGCCATACAGCTTCTGCAAAATACTGTCCAGTTTAGTTGAACTCGTAGGCTGAAAAGCGGGCAAACTATCTCTTGGTTGACGTGAAAGGCTGACATCACCTTCGGTAGAAAGGAAGGTACTGTCCGCAGTGAAACAGCCTCTGTAAACCTGAAGAAGGGCTACCTGCAGGAGAGAGCCTGTTAAGTCTGAGATTCACCTTGCAGAGATGCCCACCAGAAATACCATCTTGACCATAGTCAAATGGCTCTCAGTTCCAGACAATTTATGGCTCACTGATGGTGTTCACTTGCCCTGGAACGGACAACCACATCAATTCCCCCCCCCCCCCCCGAAATCGCTCTGGCTAAAATCTACTGTGAGTGTCACCCATGAAGTGATCTGGAGGGGCAAGCCCTTTGATAAGGAGTCTCCCCCTCCCAAGAGTCACTGACATAAGCTTCTCCTTGCCTCCCATGTCCAACACAGCTACATCTGAAGAGAATGCCATTGCTGGGACCACCTGGAGTGGAGGGAATCCTGGAGTGGGCACATATGCTCTCTTGCCCAGGAGATGAGTTCTAGGATGGCCACCATCTAGCCCAGTACCTGAAGGTAGTGCCAGGCCTTGGGCTTCGGCATTGCTAAGATCTCTGTAATCTGCTTCCTAAGCTTCTTTTTGCATGACTAGGGAAGGACATGGCCTCACGCCATGTCAAAACAGACTCCTAGATAGAAGATAATCCAAGTACCAAGTCAGCTCTAGATGACTCTTCCTGAAGATGACTATCCAATCGAGGCCCTGGAGTAGATCCATTGTTTGCTTCACTGCATGTTCATCTTTCAGTTTTGAAGGGTATCTGATAAGCCAATCATCCAGGCACGGGTGAACCTGTATGCCCATCCTGTGAAGGTGAGCCGCTACCACCACCATCACCTTGATGAAGGTGAACAGGGCCATAGCCAACCTGAAAGGCAGTGCCACAAAACGAAGTATCCCTGGAGAACATGGAATCTCAGACGTTTTCTGTGGTCCGAAAAGAAAATGGGAACATGAAGGTATGCCTCCGTTAAAATCAGTTCCCCCAGAGCCACCGCTGCAATGACTCACTAGACTATCTCCATGCGGAGCATGGAATTCTGTGTCACATTTACGGACTTCAGTTCCAGGAAGAATCTCCAGTCTTCTATGTCTTTCTTGGGCACTATGAAGTATATGGAGTATCTGCTGGAGCCCAATTCTTCTTTAGGAACTGGTTCTATGGAATGAATGTCCAAGAGACATTGTACCTTCGCTCAGACCCTGGTCTCGCCTCACTGTCTGGTGGAGTCATGAGATAGATCTAGAGGAGGGCGAGAAAACTTGCTCCTGTGACCCTCTCAAATAATGTCCAGGACCCAGCAGTTTGAGATCTGTTCCAATTCCCTCCAGGAAGCTGACCATCTCCCGCCAATGTGAGGAGGTGTGACAGTCAAAATGGCATCACTGTGGCTTTTTGTTGGCTGTGCTGCCAAGCAACCCTGAGGGTTGCTGGCATCTATAGTTGCCAAATCTGTCTGGACCCTTACAAAGGTCTCTGGGAAGAGGAACTGGAGAGATCTCTGAGAGGAACAAAATGTGCCTCTGCCTCCCATGGCGGAATGTCAAATTATGCTATCTGGGAGAGATATGGGTTAGCAATCCACCATGCTGGCCATTAGGTTGCCAAGTCTTTGCCAAAAAGCATCTGCCCTTTGAAAGGTAATCTGCTTAGAGTGGCCTTTGAGGATGAATCACCTACCCATTGCCTGATCCAGAGTATCCAGCAGGTAGAAAGAGCATATGCCAATACCTTACTCATGACACTGATATCATAAAGAGCCACATAATCCACTCCTTCCATAATCAAGTAGGAACAGATGTCCTCCAGCTCTGTAGGACTACATCTCAACCTGGTGTGACAGGCACATACCACAAAGGAGGCAGCCGCTGCTGCTTTTGAGTCCCAAAGCTAGCACTTCCTATAGAATCACCCCTCCCTCACTAGAAAGGGAGGTATGCTTGGTTACTTGAGATACCTTAGAATCCACTGGCTGAGAAACAGCTGTTAGAATTCCAAAGCCATAGGCTAAAGCCTGGACATAGCTTTTGCCACCCTGGGGATTCCCACTGGTTAGTGACTAACAAGGTGATGTCCTGATGTGCTGTAAAAAAGGTAGTCTGAGCATTCGTGTCACTCATGACTGAACACTGGGAGGTGGAGGGCTGCTGAAGGTCCAACTTCAACACACAGGATGTGTCTGAAAGACCATATGAAATATTTGCAGACTTGCGAGGACAGCGCTCAAAGGGATCGCCACCCTAATCGAGAGCAGCCACAGCCTCCTGGACCTCTAGCCCTGAACAGTGACCCTAAACATCAAGGGCGCAGCTAAGCCTTGGGGTAATAAAGGCATGGAAATGGACTTCCAGTCCTCTCAGTCCTACGTCGATTGGTCAGTGACATTTCAAACTGGTTTGTTCCAAGGTGGAGAAGCTTTCATGGAAAGGAACTCTCCCTGCTCTAATGCTGGCGTGCTCGCAGGCAATACAACGCTCCCCAGGCCCATCAAATAGACTCTCCACGCAAGACAAAGTCTAAAGACTTCTGGTCTTCCGCCGCTTCCAAGCACTTGTGTTTCACACCCTCTAGACTTCTGAACGGGATCTCATCCATGTTGGCTGGGCTTTTTGGGGTTCTCCCACCCTAGAGGGCTCTAAGGAGGCTGAGTCCAAAGCTCCTGCACCTTCCTTCTGCACCCCACAGCACATAGAGCATGGATATTCATCTGCTGACAAAACTGGCATAATATAGGGGCAGATTTGCTTGAGAAATCCATAACAGGTGAACCCTAGTCAAAATGAGGGGTTTTGAGGAAGATAGAAGCTTTTTTTTTTTTAAAGATAGTTATAAATCCATGATGGCCACCACCAGTAAAGATGCACGTGGGAATTTCCCTTAAACTAAAAAAAAATAAAATAAAAATTAGAAAGTGGGGTTTTAGAGGTGGGGGAACCTAACTAAATCCCCAGAAACCCTCAGATCTACCTTTTTCTCCCCACCCCCCCAATTTTCCCCATAGGGAATGGAAGAACTCACTGTGGCTTCTCTGGTGCCTGTCAGCTTGTAGCAGCCTGCCTGCAATTAAAGGATTTCTGCCTCAGAAGACTGGAAAACCAAAATCCACCACTGGAAATCCTCTGGCTGTCGGTGAAATAATAATTTAATAATAATAATTTTATTCTTATATACCGCCAAAGCCATGGAAGTTCGAGGCGGTTTACAGCAAGAAGCGCTGGACAATCAGCGAAGAGGTTACAATCAAACTTAACAGTACAATCTTACATAATGAAAGAACTGGAAAGCTATATAGATCTTAGCAGAGCTGTATAGATTCTTAGTTTGCAAATCGATTGAACAAACTCGTTTTTACTAATTTTCTAAAATTGAAGTAGGATGAGGAGAGCGTGATAAAGTTACTAAGCCAATCGTTCCATTTGCCTGTCTGGTCAAAGGGAGTCTGACCAAAGACTCCAACCCTCATAGATCCACGCGGCAAATCAAGAGAGATTACACACAGCTGGCTCCGATACCCAAAGGGTTGTTATATTGGGGCTCCAGCCCAATCAGAGATCAGTTGGCAATACTTGGATGATGCCAACTGACCTCCAATTGGTCTGTGGTATGGATGTCACAGATCCTTTTTTCCTTTTCAAAAAAATTGAATTGTGATTATGCTACCATGAGTTTTTCATCAAGCTGAGTATTTCTTGTGGCAACTATTGGTTTTTATACCGGCTTATATTTTTGATTTTTTGGAATATTGTTATATTGGGGGCCCCACAGACTGCACTCAAATCAGAAGTCGAGCAAGCTCCCAGGGAAATTGACCCAGAGGTTTTGATGGACCATAATGCAGGCTGTCTCCAGAGATACTCTAAGAGATTGGTCTGCAAGTAGCAGCCCACCCTCGTGGGTCCATGTCCTTTCCCCAGTGGGGTTGCCCCAAGAAGACCTCTGGGCACCAAAAATGGCAGACAAGAATACCTGAATATAATAAAATTAAGCAGAACTGATCAGAACACATCTCAGTTCACTGCAGAAGAAAAAAATGAAGAGGGAGCTATT
This sequence comes from Geotrypetes seraphini, assembly GCF_902459505.1. NCBI lineage: Eukaryota > Metazoa > Chordata > Amphibia > Gymnophiona > Dermophiidae > Geotrypetes > Geotrypetes seraphini. The sequence continues at coordinate 126,746,170 of NC_047092.1, forward strand.
CTCCATTGGTGAAGGGGAGGAGTTGAAAGATATGAGACAGCCTTCTGCAAAGTTCACAACTAAAGGAGGACAACAGTTTCAGTATAGAATTCTTTGTCTTTGCAACAGAAGTGATGGTTGATGTTTTCACTTATTTTAAATTTATGCTTATGTATTTTTATTTTATTTTAAACTTGTATCCATCATGAATGACTTTGCCAAGAGGAGGTTATATACAGTTTTTTACACAAATAAAAGATTGAAAAGCAATAAATGCTCATAGGTAAAAATTCTTTACATATGTCCTCCACATTTTCAGATCCTCAGAGTTTAAATGACATGTACAATAATATAAATCTAGTAATACAATGGGGCAAAATGTTGTTTATAACCAACTGAAACCATGCACATTTTATCAAAAGTATTTAATGCTCTATTTGAAATTTTATTTTCAAATAGTAGGATAACTAAAGATTAACATCCCCGACATCATTTGCTAAAATTCTATTATCACCATCTGTAAAATATTTTCAAAATTCTATAGAAAGCACCAATATGAAAGGCTTTCTACAACTTCATATCATTTTCAATGACTATTCTCACATATCCCCTTTCAATAACCGGATAGGTTCTTTTGATTTGAATTTAAAATTCAAACTGGAGAAGGGAGACAAAATGTTGACTTAATATACTGTTAGTAAATGTAAATCCCTTTTGTTGTCAGAAAAATCTTAAAATTGGTGAAGAGAAATACTTCCTTAGAAAATACATTGGATGAGCTAAACAAATCATAGTCTCTTATAATTTGAGGCTTTTAAACTTCCCCATCTCATCTGGAGATGCTGAAAAAAATATTTGGAGAGAGCACCTTTGTCTGGTACCTTCCCTTTTCACTATTTCAAAAGTTTTTATGCTGCTAGCTCTGTATAAAAAAATAAAATAAAATATGAAAGTACTGTATAAATAATCAAATAAGATTAGACATACCTAGAGAAATATACAAGAGCTATGACCGATGCTACTTTGACAGTTTTGCTTTCCCAGATCTGTCATCTACTATGCAGAAGCTTAGGCATGCTTTTCTTCAGCTTTGTCCTACGGTTCTGACCTGTGTGTGTGTGTGTGTGAGATAGATAGATAGATAGATATAAGTCAGGGGTGTCCAATGTCGGTCCTCGAGGGCCGCAATCCAGTCGGGTTTTCAGGATTTCCCCAGTGAATATGCATGAGATCTATGTGCATGCACTGCTTTCAATGCATATTCATTGGGGAAATCCTGAAAACCCGACTGGATTGCGGCCCTCGAGGACCGACATTGGACACCCCTGATATAAGTGAAATATAAAAATCAGAATGGTTTTCCTTGAACGAATCATCTAGAAGAATTCATGAACTAAGTGAGAAATATGGAGAGGTTTCCTTTCCTAAATTTGACTACTGGGGACACCAATAAGATCAACAGTACTAAAGACTTAGTGATATGGGTTCATGCGGTTTGGGGGGGGGTGTTAAACTGTTTTTTTAATTCTAGCTCATATCCCATTGTGGAAGTTCTGGAAGCAGGATGCTTGGTATACCTTATTTGAGTACTTGTGGAAATTATGGACATCCTTTGTCTTTTTACTTCTTTTTGATGCAATGTTTTATTTTTCTCTAAAAAGAGGTACTATAAATATTAAAGAAAAAAGAAAACCAAAACTTTGAAGTACAAAAAAGCATAGATACTCACATGTAGCAGAGGTTATCAAAGGACAGCAGGCAGATGTTCTCACATGTGGATGATGTCATCCACGGAGCCCAGTATGGACAGTGAAAAAGTATACTGTCACTAAGTCTTTCAAAAACCACCCATACTGCACAAGCACCAGTGCCTTCTTGCCTGATGTCGGCTCGCAGGACCATCAGTTCAGTAATAAAGTTAAGAAGCCAACAAGGGGAGGTGGGAGGTTTGTGAGAATATCTGCCTGCTGTCCTCGGATAACACCCACAACAGGTGAGTAACTATACTTTATCTGAGAACAAGCAGGTAGTATATTCTCACATGTGGGACTCCCTAGCTGCTAGAATTATACTTGTGAGAAGAGGGTTATTGGTATCTACCATGAGCCTGGCGAAAACAAAAGGGTTGGAAGGAAGTTGGCATCAAGTAGAGAATACTTCCTTCTTATCTACCTTCCTCCCCCAGTTACAAAATCTTCCCCAACTGCCCTCATTTCTACAATCACGGATTTCAGCATCTCTCACCCTAATCCTAAAATTCTAGGAGACTTCAATATACACTTTAATCTCCCCAATCAACATAAGAACATAAGCAGTGCCTCCGCCGGGTCAGACCATAGGTCCATCCTGCCCGGCAGTCCGCTCCCGCGGCGGCCCAAACAGGTCACGACCTGTCTGAATCACCAGAAGGGGCTCCCTTGCCACCTTGGTTTCTCATTGAAGTCCTATCTTCCCATCGTAGTCCTAACCCTCCGGTCTTGCACATGCACGACCTGTTGGGTTTCTATACTTATTACCTGGTTAGCTTTCTATACTTGTGTTACATCCCAGCTCCTCCCTCAGTATCCCACGATCCCTTTATCCCTCAGGAATCCGTCCAATCCCTGTTTGAATCCCTGTACCGTACTCTGCCTGATCACTTCCTCCGGTAGCGCATTCCAAGTGTCCACGACCCTTTGGGTGAAAAAAAACTTCCTTGCATTTGTTTTGAACCTATCTCCCTTCAGTTTCTCCGAATGCCCCCTCGTACTTGTTGTCCCCTTCAGTCTGAAGAATCTGTCCCTATCCACCCTCTCTATGCCCCTCATGATCTTGAAAGTCTCTATCATATCTCCCCTGAGCCTCCTTTTTTCCAGAGAGAAGAGCCCCAGCCTATCCAACCTCTCGGCGTATGGGCAGTGTTCCAGCCCTTTTACCAGTTTCGTTGCTCTCCTTTGGACTCTCTCAAGTACCGCCATGTCCTTCTTGAGGTGTGGCGACCAATACTGAACGCAGTATTCCAGATGTGGACGCACCATCGCTCGATACAATGGCATGATGACTTCCCACGTCCTGGTTGTTATGCCCCTCTTTATGATGCCCAGCATCCTGTTGGCTTTTTTCGAGGCTGCTGCGCACTGTGCAGATGGCTTCAGTGATGCATCCACCAGCACACCCAAGTCTCTCTCAAGTCTGCTGTCTCCCAACAATGCCCCCCCCCAATTTGTAGTTGAACAACGGGTTCTTTTTCCCTATATGCATGACCTTGCATTTTTCCACATTAAAGTGCATTTGCGCATTTGCCATTAGGAACACTGCAGAGTTCCTAACTTTAATTTCTGATCTTTCCCTAACCCCACTGCCTATTCACTTCGCCAGACATACAATCAATATGATATTCAATCCAATAGCTGTTAACCATCTCTTTCAAAACTTCCAAACCCACTCTCTCCCTTGCACAGATTATGTTCTTATCAATCTTCAACTAAACTCCTTCATTCAACCATCTAGTACCCTACAAAACACCTTTACTACCAGAAATATCAACAATATTAGACTTTCTGCTATCCAGGATTCCTTTAATCTGGAATTACAAGATTTCACAAATCTCTCAACAGAAGAACAATCCTCCCTTTGGAACACCACAACACAATCTCTAATGGACCATCTTGCCCCATCCCCTGGAAAGATCATCAAAATTACAACCAAAAATGAAACCATGGTAGAATGAAAAACCCATTCTTCTCCACCGACAACTTCGTTCTACTGAGTATTAATGGCGCCAAACTCAATCAAATAACTCCCTTCTATATAAAGAAAAGGCCACTCAATACAAATCTGCTATACAACAAGCCAAAAAAGAATACTATTCAAAAAACATAACTAATGCCCACAACTCTTCAGAACTCTTCAGCATAGTTTGATCTCTATCCTCATATTCCAATAAGAAACCTCCTCTATCCAAACAACCACCCGCTCCTGAACTCACACATTTCTTCGATAAGAAAATTAAGGAAATTAGATCAAACTGGGAATGTGTATATAGGCTTCTTTGAGGTCCAGACAGCAAAGGTAGTCCTCCTTGTCCTAGAGCAGTACTAGGGTTCACAGAGAGACCATTCGAAATTCCTCCTACACTAAGCATTTGTTGAGAGTTTGGAGGTCCAGAATTGAATGGAGACCTCCAAAGAAACTTTTCCATGACACTGAGCTGGAAGAGGGCTGAGAACTCCTGGTGAAGGAGGGTCTTTTGATGAGAGTTGACTCTTGAAGAATGGTTTGGAGGTCTCTTTTGTAAATGATGTTATTATGGACCAGCGATAGTAACAGTGGTTGATTCAACCTCCTATGGGCAGTGTGGGGAAGGGGTTGCGAAATACTGGCTAGTCTCTGTAGGATAGAGTCAGAAAGACTGTTGCTGTTTGGACCGCAGTTGTGATTGAGTTTTCTGAGTCCTCTGTTGTCTTGGCATCTTTGAGTGGGTGCTTGAGGGGATGTGGCAGGCTGGTTGTATCTATGTTTGGGATAATAGGAGCAAAACCAAAAAACAAACTGCAGACTCCTATGTACCAGATGCAGGCAATGTTTATTATACCAAATATTTTATGCAATTGAAAATACCACCTCATAACAAACCAAGGGTCCTGACACGGTCCGTGTTTCGGAAAACATTCCTTCCTCAGAGGTCCATGGTTGCTAAGGTATAAAGTAAACCGCAATAAAAGGTATAAAACAGCCGTCTGTATGGTATCCTTCTCAACTTAGAGTGTGCGACGCAAAACTAGTAAAACAAAAGCAAAAAGGATAATAGGAGCAGCATCTGGAAGTGTTGGAATATTTCCTGAGCAGCTGAGGTCATGATAACTTAGTAGTTGATAAAGTAATCATATAATCTTCATGCTTTTTAATTTTGAGTTGCCTCCTCTATACAATCTGTGAAAAGATAGTCTCCCATGCAGGTAATATTTGAGAGGCGATCATGAACGTTGGCATCTAGGTTGGATATTCTAAGACAGGCCTGCTATGCATGGTAACTGACGCTGCAGAAGTTCAAGATGTTATATCAGATGCGCCAAAGGTGGGTTGCACCATATATTTCCTGGTCTCTAAAAGGTCATTGGCAAGATGCTGTAAAGAGTTTAGATTGCTCATAAAAGGACATCTTTTGTATATGAGATTTCAGGTAGAATGTCATACAGAAATTGTAGCTGAGGATTCTATTGGTCAACATTGTGCTCTGGAATACCCTATGTTCAAATTTATCTAGAGTCCTGCCTTTTCTTCCAGAAGGAGTGCTGGTATAAGTTCTAGAACTGTTTGCTTTTTTTAAGTGCCAACTCAACTATTAAAGATTAGTGTTGTAGCTGTGGCCAGTCGAAGCCAGAGCAAGCCTGAATCCTGTATAAGGTGTCTAATTTGCGTGGAGCCACTGGGACTAATTTTACACACTTTTGGCCACTCTTTGTAATCTACAGCCTCCATTAGTTCTGCTTGGGGCTCTTTTTCTGACTCCATACTGCTAGGTAAAGCCTCTCCCATTGGTCTAATAAATCTTGTAAAAGATAAACTTTTAGAAGGAGACCTCCTACAACGAGGTGGAAGACATGAATCAGATGACATACCATAAGACTCCTCTGCAGAAAGCTCTGGATAGTCTAAAAAACAACAAGGAGGTAAGTCAGAATCATATTCCTCGATGTCAGGTCTGAAATGAAAAACACTGAAGAAAACATCAAGGAGAGCATTGAGGAGATCAACGAGAGCATTGAGATGTATCCCGAGGTGAACATCAAGGCATGCATCAATGGAATCAGCCAGAGGAACACCAAGAATGGGACAAAGAACTATAGAGGATAGAAGAGGCAGGCTTCTTTGAACAGGATCGTCTATGGTATGGTGTCCGATAACAGTCCCTCGATGAAGACTTTGGGCAGGACTCAGACTGAACTAAGGCTGGATGCATTAGAGTAGGCATTTGCATTGTGTGCTACTGTAGCATCTCAGCAAGCTCCTTCTGCACAGCTCTTGGAAGCTGATTTTGCAGAGACGATGCTGGTTCCATGCAGCACAGGAGTATTGACGCGTTGAGGCGTTGCTAATCTCAATGTCAAGGCATGCCGCACAGGAAACACCAACTGTAGCAATATCAACTTACCCCCTCTTCTATTAAACTGTGCTACCAGTTTTTAGCATAGAGAGCCGCGCTGAATGGCCCGCGCTGCTCCCGACGTTCATAGGAACTCTATGAGCATCGGGAGCAGCGCTGGCCATTAGCGCGGCTCCCCGTGCTAGAAACTGTTAGTGCAGCTTAATAGAAGAGAAGGCTAGTCCCAGTGCATCTACACTTCAAGGCCTGGGATGAAGCTGATGCATGTCTAGATGGAGATAGGTGTTTCTTAGTCTTTTTTACTAACTTCCGCAATGGAGACAGCACCAATGAATCAGAAGCAACCTGGACCATCGATGCAGGAAGTACCGGTGTTGATGTTGGAAGTGTAGGATGTTGAATGTCCCAAATCAAAAAATGGGACAACCTACCAGCAATCCTATGGAAGAAAGAGCAATAGTGGATTTACAAATGGCAAATAGTAACACCGTGGGGCCTTAACAAAGAGATTGAGTGGTAGGCTTTGCTTCATTCGCAATTGATATTCTACATAAGAACATAAGCATTGCCTCTGCCGGGTCAGACCAGGGGTCCATCGTGCCCAGCAGTCCGCTCCTGAGGCGGACCCCAGGTCCATGACCTGTAAGTGATCCTTTACCTAAATCTTTTATTCCCTAATCAATTTATTCCTGTCATCTGGGTTTTAATTTATATAGAATGGTATATATATGAGGTATATAGGATGTTCGAGTGTTTTAAAGAATTTTGATTTTTTTTTTCCTCTTTCAAATTTTTCCCAGATTGCTATATAATTGATCGAAACATGGATGACACTCCAATTTTAAAATATCTAAGTGAATATATAAAGTGAGGTACCCTCCAGCATTTGCCGAAAGTATATTTTACGTTAATTATGTTTTTTTATATGGTGGAAGTTGTACTGACGTATTTTATCTTTAGACCAGCTTACTGAGAAGTCCCAGTCTTTCAGGTTTTCTGAAGCAGCTCCAGCAAAACATGTCAGAACTCCACTAAGAGTCTGATACACTTCATATAGATAAATCAATATGGTTTTGGAATAAGACTGTTGAAGACTAAGCACAGCATTCTTAATCAAAATACTAAAATCTTTTTGAAGTGCTATGATTGAAAAAGAGGAAATGCTATGTGGGAGTAGGACTCCAGTTTGGTCTCTTTTCAACTTTTTCCGAGCACTTATACGGGTCTGTAGCTGAAATGGTCCATTAGCACTGAGTGCACCATTTGAAGCCACTTAGAGGTTTAGACATCGAGGGGAAGACTGCCGATGCAAAATCAAAGGATTCTATGATCTGGGGAGGTGGAATAGCACAGTTACTTACCGTAACAGGTGTTATCCAGGGACAGCAGGCATATATTCTCACATGTGGGTGACGTCATCTACGGAGCCCCGGCGCGGACAGCTTTTCAAGCAAACTTGATTAAAGTTTCAAGTTTGCACACTGCACCACGCATGTGCGTGCCTTCTCGCCCACTAGAGGGCGCATCCCACCTCGTGGTCCTCAGTTCCATAACTAGCAAGGAAGCCATCCCCGGGGAGGCGGGCGGGTTGTGAGAATATATGCCTGCTGTCCCTGGATAACACCTGTTACGGTAAGTAACTGTGCTTTATCCCAGGACAAGCAGGCATGATATTCTCACATGTGGGTGACCTCCAAGCTAACCAAAAAAGGGCAGGTGGGAGGATGGCAATTTAGGAAAACAGATTTTGCAAAACTGACTGGCCAAACCGGCCGTCACTCCTGGATAAAGTGTCCAGACAGTAATGGGAGGTGAATGTATGAACCGAAGACCAAGTGGCAGCCTTACATATGTCCTCCATCGGGGTGGATCGGAGGAAAGCTATCGAAGCTGCCATCGCTCGGACCTTGTGCCCCGTGACTCGACCCGGGGGAGGAAGGCCAGCCTGAGCGTAGCAAAAGGAAATGCAAGCGGCCAACCAGTTAGACAGAGTGCGCTTGGAAACTGGATGCCCTAATCGATTGGGATCGAAGGACAAAAACAATTGAGGAACCTTCCGATGAGGCCTGGTGCGTTGAAGATAATATGCCAACGCCCTCTTACAGTCAAGTGTGTGAAGCGCCTTCTCGCCAGGATGGGAGTGGGGCTTCGGGAAGAACACAGGAAGGACAATGGACTGATTGAGGTGGAAGTCAGAAACAACTTTAGGTAAAAACTTAGGATGGGTGCGGAGAACCACCTTGTCGTGATGAAAGACAGTGAAAGGAGGGTCCGCAACCAAGGCTTGCAACTCCCCAATTCGCCTGGCGGAGGTGAGGGCAATTAGAAACACCGCCTTCCAAGTCAGAAATTTCAAGAGGGACTTGTTGAGTGGCTCAAACGGGGGTTTCATCAGTTGAGCCAGAACCACATTCAAATTCCACACGACAGACGGAGGCTTCAGAGGGGGACAAACCCTGAGTAACCCTTTCATGAAGCGTGTCACCAGGGGATGGAGTGACAGAGGGCGTCCCTCCAGAGGTTGGTGGAAAGCAGAAATCGCACTGAGATGAACCCGCACCGAAGTGGTTTTCAAGCCGGAGCGCGACAAGTGAAACAAATATTCTAAAACCGAGGATACCGGAACTGATACCGGATCCAGGTGAAAAGATGAGCACCAGGTGGAAAACCTGGTCCATTTCTGCGCATAGCAAAGCCTCGTCGAGATCTTGCGGGAGGCTTCTAACACCTCCTTCACCGATTGAGACAGGTCCGGAGGAGTCAGGGAACAAGAAACCAGGCTGTCAGGTGCAATGACTGCAGATTGGGATGTAACATGGATCCTTGACTCTGAGACAGCAGAGAAGGAGAGACAGGCAGGGGGAGAGGCTCCCTGGTACTGAGCTGGAGCAGCAGGGAGAACCAGTGCTGACGCGGCCACCGAGGTGCTATGAGAATCATCGTGGCCGTGGACGATTTTAGGTGTACCAACGTTCGCATGATCAGAGGGAACGGAGGGAATGCATACAGGAACCTCCCTTCCCAGTCGAGTAGGAAGGCATCCGCTTCCAGACGGTCCTGCGAGTACATCCGAGAACAATATAGTGGTAGTTTGTGTGTCTCCGGAGAGGCAAACAGATCCACCTGTGGCGTTCCCCAGCGAGCGAAAACCTCGCGTAGAACTGCTGAGTGTAGAGTCCACTCGTGCGGTTGCAGAAGTCGACTCAGTTTGTCCGCCAGGCAATTCCGTTCTCCTTGGATGTAGACCGCCCGGAGGAAGATGTTCCGGGAGGCCGCCCACTCCCAGAGGCGAAGAGCTTCGGAGCAGAGGGGCCATGACCCCGTTCCTCCCTGCTTGTTCACATAATACATTGCCACCTGATTGTCCGTGCGGACGAGGACCACCTGGTCCTGCAATATGTGAACGAAGGCTCGAAGTGCTAGGAAGATGGCCCGCAGCTCTAGCACGTTGATGTGACACTGACGGTCTTCTACCGACCACAGGCCCTGCGTGCGAAGACCGTCGAGGTGGGCTCCCCACGCGTACTCCGAGGAGTCCGTGGTCAGGACCTTGCGAAAAGGCGGAGTGAGGAATAATAGCCCCATGGACAGATTTGAAGAGACTGTCCACCAACGCAGCGATTTCCGCAAGGGCGGAGTTACCGAAATGAGGCGAGACACCGGGTCGCACTCCTGACGCCACTGGGACGCGAGGGTCCACTGAGGGATCCTCAGATGTAGCCTCGCAAACGGCGTGACATGTACCGTCGAGGCCATATGGCCCAGCAGCATCATCATGCGCTTGGCCGACACCTTCGACTGTTGAGAGACCTGGTGGCTCATCCGTACCAGGGCTTCCAACCGCTGGGTCGGCAGGTAGGAGCGTAGGCGCACCGTGTCCAGCACCGCACCTATGAATTGAAGAGACTGCGACGGCCTCAACTGAGACTTTGGAAAGTTTATCTCGAACCCGAGAGTTTGCAGGAAGGCAATAGACTGTCGGGTCGCTGAGATAACCCCCTCCCTGGTCGGGGCTTTGATGAGCCAATCGTCCAGGTAAGGGAACACGTGAAGTCCACGCGACCTGAGGGCTGCTGCAACCACCACCATGCACTTCGTGAATACTCGTGGGGACGCGGCCAGGCCGAAGGGTAGTACCCTGTACTGGAGGTGGAGGTCCCCCACCTGGAATCGTAAGAATCTTCGACAGGCGGGGTGCACCGGAACATGGGTGTATGCTTCCTTCAGGTCGAGGGAGCACATCCAGTCCCCTTCCTCCAAGAGGGGATACAGAACCGGGAGAGATAGCATTCGAAACTTCTCCCGGGCCAGGAATTTGTTGAGCTTCCTGAGGTCCAGTATGGGGCGCAGGTCCCCGGTCTTTTTTGGGACCAAGAAGTAGCGGGAGTAAAACCCCGTACCCCACTGGTCCTTGGGGACCGGCTCGACCGCCCGAAGCTTCAAGAGGGCTTTGGCTTCGGTTATAAGGGTCGGTAGCTGCGAACGGTTGCAGGGGACTAAACTTGGGGGACTGTCCGGCGGCGAGGACACAAAGTTGAGCGAGTAGCCCTCGGAGACGATCCGGAGCACCCAAGCGTCTGAGGTAATCTCGGTCCATGCCTCCCGGAAGGACCGAAGACGGCCCCCGATAGGAAGGGGTTCTTGTGAAAGTGCGGAGGGGAACCCGCCCCGTCCGCTCAGCCCGTCAAAAGGAAGGCGCTGGCTTAGAAGGGCCCTGCGCCGGGGCTTGGGGTTGTCCCCCTCTGCCTCGCTGAGACGGACGTCTCGGAGGCGGTCTCGAGAAAGCCGGGGTCGACTTCTGAGGGTATCGGCGCGGCGGAGGCCGAAAAGGTTTCTGCGGCGGGGGCCTAGGTTTGGGGCGGACCAGGGATGCTAGAGAGCGCTCCTGTTCCGACAAGCGCTTGGTCACCGCGTCCAATGACTCGTCGAATAACTCGGACCCCACACAAGGCAAGTCTGCCAGGCGTTCCTGCAGGTTTGGGTCCATGTCGAGGGTGCGAAGCCAGGCCAAGCGGCGCATGGCCACCGCGAGGGCCGACACCCTCGAAACCAGCTCAAAGGCGTCGTACACTGCATGGAATAGGTACAACCGCAATTGAGACAGGTTGGACATAAACTTGTCGAATCCTGCTCTTTGGGAGTCCGGTAACGAGTTTCGATATTGAGGAAGGTCCTTCACCATGCCACGCAAAAAGGAGGAAAAGGTGAAGGCGTAATTTAGAACCCTGGTGGCCATCAGGGAATTTGAATAGAGGCGACGGCCAAACTTGTCCAGGGTCCGCCCCTCCCTGCCTGGTGGAACCGCCGCAGAAACCCGTGAGGGCTGAGATTTTTTAAGAGCAGACTCCACCAGAAGAGACTGGTGTGAGAGCTGCGCCTTATCGAACCCTTTAGGGGGAATCGTCCTATACTTCGATTCCATTTTTGAAGGCACAGACGTGACTGTAAGAGGGTTTGACAAGTTCTTCAGCCAGGTTTGCAGAAGGACACTGTTGAGAGGTAGTCTAGGGACCTCCCTAGGAAGAGTGGGGAGGTCCTGTTCCTCCAAAAATTCTTTGGAATACCGAGAGCCTACCATCAGGTCAATCCCCAGGGCTTGGGCCATGTCCTGAACGAAGGATGAAAATGAGGACGGCCTAGCCTGGGGGGAGGGGGTTCTCGACCGCCCCACCGAGGAGAGGGGGGAGGCCTCATGGGAATAATGAGGGTCCCTAACCGATCCCGAATCCCAGGATCCCCTCTCGAGGGTCCTCGAGGGGGAAGGGGAAGTTATCCTCCTCGCCGAACCCTTGGGTGAGGACCCCGGGGTTCGTGGGACACTCTCCCGTTTCCTCGGCGAGGCGGCCCGGGAAGACTTCCCATGGGGTGAGCGGAGGAGCCTCGGGTTGTCGAGGCGCAACTCCGACACCTGCAGCGCCTCGCCCCCGAACGACGAGGAACGGTCGCGCCGAGGCGAGCCTCGGGGCCGCTTAGACTTCCTCGATCGACGCCCCGTCCGAGGTCGCGTCGAGGGCGAGGCGTGTCTGGAAGACCCGGAGGAAGAGGAGGAAAGACGGCGCACTCTGCGCAACTTTTCCTTGGGCCTTGCACTCCGCTCGAGGGGTTTCCCCGAGGTCGAGGTCCGGGGCGGGGCCGAGACCGAGGTGAACGGGGCCACCGTACCCGAGACCGAGGTCGCCGAGGTCGGGGCTCCCGAGGGAGCCCAGGTCGGGGCCTCCGAGACCGAAGGCGTCCCGGCCGAGGTCGAGGCCGCCGGAACCGCAGCACGCTGCAACACTTCCAGGGCTCCCGACAGCTCCGATGAGATCAGAGCTCGGAGGAGATCCTGGAAGGCCGGAATCCCCACGAAGGTGGGGAGTTCCGAGTCCGGGGCACACTCCCTGGAGGGCGACCTCGGTTTCGAGTATTCCCTCGGGGTGTGCGGAGTCGAGGTCCGATGCGGGGCCGGGGTCGACCCACCCGCCTTGGCCTGACTCGAGGATGGCTTCTTTGCTGAAGGGGATGGAACAGAGGACTTACCCGAAGCTTGCTTCACTGACGAGGCCTTTGAGGAAGAGGGCCGAGGCGAGGCCGAGGCCCCCGAGGACGCCGAGGCCGAGGTCAAGGCCGGGGCCGAAGCCGAGGCCGACGTCGAGGCCTTAAGCGGTGCGTCGACGGCGAACAATTCGGCCATTCTTGCCTTACGGCGACGGAGGGCCCTGTTTTGGAAGGTAGCACAGCGATCACACGAGTCTGTCGGATGTTCGGGCCCAAGGCAGACGATGCACCACCGGTGAGGGTCAGTGATGGAAAGCAACCTCTCGCACCGGTTGCACTTTTTGAATCCCGTAACAGGACGGGACATCCACGAAGAAAAAGAAGAAGGCCGGGAACGTACCGACGTCCCGCGGCCACGGATTCCGGGAGCCCCCGGAGTCCGATGAAAAACGAAAGACTTTTTTTTTTTTTTTTTTTGAAGAGAAACGAAAAGAAAGAAACAGCACCGCGAACTAATTCGTAAGGAAAACAAACTAAACGCGGCAGCTAGAAGGCAAAAACACTGGAGCTCAGATCCACAGGGCTTTCTTGCTCCGCGGAAAAATTTGAACTGAGGACCACGAGGTGGGATGCGCCCTCTAGTGGGCGAGAAGGCACGCACATGCGTGGTGCAGTGTGCAAACTTGAAACTTTAATCAAGTTTGCTTGAAAAGCTGTCCGCGCCGGGGCTCCGTAGATGACGTCACCCACATGTGAGAATATCATGCCTGCTTGTCCTGGGATAAAGATTATAACCCGAAAAAGCTCCCAGCCTGAAAACAGGCTGCGGAGAACCCTAATGCCTAAAACTATAAGGCAGTCAAAAATTGAAAATTTTTAGAAAATATGAAGAAAACAGATTGAGAACGCACAAATATGTAAAAATGTTTTATGCACTTAGAAATACTCCAAAGAACAGCTTCTCAGCTCCACAGAAAATTGAGAACTGATGGTCCTGCAAGCAGTCGTTGGGTGAGGCACCAGCGCATGACAGTATGGGCAGTCTTCAAAATGACAGTACACTTTTTGATGGTCCATACAGGCTCTTTGGATGATATTACCCATATATGACAATATACTGCCTGCTTGTCCTCAGATAATACAAATTTACAACTTTGCTAATGTTATCCTGATACAACAGCACTGTTAAACTCTTCATCAACACTGCTCGCAAAACTAAGTGCCATGCTAACATGTCAAGTTCACAACTGCTATAAAGGTCTTTCTTTGCTTTCCTATGTTTATTTGAAAACAAAAGTATGCAAGAGTGAACAGCTATTTATCAAGACATCCATAATTTGGGAATCTCAGAATCCAAAGAAAGATATATTGATCTTCTTAAATCTGATGCCTATAGGACCTCAAAGAGTATGCTTTCTTTCTGAAAAGTTTTGTTGAATAGTCTGTTCTCCAATAGATCAACCTTTACATTTATTGGGATTTTTTAAACCATCATTATGAAAACTTGTCTTTTCAAGTTGTAGTAACCATAACCATCTTTTTGCTAAGAGAATTTAATTTTTTTCCAAAATTCCATATTATGTATTTCTCATTATACCACTAAATCTATATATTATGAAGTAGCCTGTGAAATTCTTCTGTTTGCTCCAAAGGAGGAAAGTGCAATGATTCAGAATGACCCATTAACAGCAAATGCATGAATAGTAAGCATTTTTGTTTAGAACATAATGAATTATTTCAAACCACAGTGAAAACAGTATCCTTTTAAAGCTGCAGTAGATAGGCTTCCAAAATACCAAACTGCCAATTGATCGGCTTTATTAAATCTTTAAACAATAAATCCCTTCAATTTCCGTTCTATTTTGCACATGTACACGCTTAAATGGAATAAAAAATATGTACTTCTGATTAAACCCCATTTTCAAAAATGTTAACACTACACCTATACTTTCTATTGCCTTTATACACAATTGTGAGATGCCTAAATGGAATGCTGAAAAAGATTAACATATCATTTCTTCAATTTACTTAGGTTCATGACAGCAATTTTGTTCAGTGATTCTCACCAGGCACTGGACCTCTATCGTCTCAATTTTCAGGATATCGGTAATGAATATAAATAATATTCTTGCATATATGTCCAAGAATCAAGGTGATATACCCAAATAAATCTGATATATATTAATTAGAGATTGTCCTAAAAATCAGACTGACTAGGAGATCCTGAGGATTGATTTGAGAATTACCCATTTAGTTTACTGTTGACTATATTCTTTATATTTTTAATTTTGCTAGTGAAAGCTTTGAAAGCTATTACTTCTTTATGATGAAGAAATTGCTTGGTTAAACTGATTTGTCCAAGTTTAGAATAGTCCATTGTTTATGGAAATATAAAGCTGCCCATTTGACACACCCACACAGACTGCTCTATCCCAGTTTTCAATGACTTGGGGGCATATGGAAAGGGTAGTATAAATACAGATGAGATGCCTTTGCTTAGGATCATCCCTACATCAATTGACCAATGCTCAGTGCAGTATAAATATTACAGATGAGATGCCTTTGCTTAGGATCATCCCTACATTAATTGACCAATGCACAGTGCAGAAATCCACACCAGCAGACGGCTCTTACCGCCAAGTATTTAATTACTGAAGTGTTATAATCTATTGTTTTCCGGTTCACTGCTTTTCTCATGCGTTTCCCATCAAAAGTGAGCTGCTGCATCGCCTGCTGCTGTGCAAAGTCTGGTCGTTTATAGAAGAGCTGGCGAGGTGCCTGATGCTGAAATCTTGGCATGTGAAAGAAGCGTGGTGGAGATCCGATCTCAGTCGCCATCATGAAAGCTGATGTCTAAAAAAAAAACCCTGTAAACAAGAATACATGAACTGGTCAAGGCTGCAGCCAAGAGAGGAAAAGGCGAGATAAAAATCTGAGAGCATTTTAATAGCAGAAAGCAACTAAAGCAATATGACATGCCACCTAGAGATCAAGGTCATAAGATTCATTAAGCTTAGGCCACCTTTTCACTCCTGTTTAAGTGAACAGTTTTTAGGTACTGAAAATAATTCTGATGCAGGATGGGCATTCGCACTTCAAAAATGTGTTCTTATAAACTACCGTGCTCCCCCAAAATTCACGGGGGTTCCGTTACAGGAACCCTCGTGAATTTCAAAAAACCGAGAATACGGTTTTTCAGCTGATCGAAGTCAGGAGAGGGAAGCTGGGGCTCCGGC
This sequence comes from Geotrypetes seraphini, assembly GCF_902459505.1. Classification (NCBI taxonomy): domain Eukaryota; kingdom Metazoa; phylum Chordata; class Amphibia; order Gymnophiona; family Dermophiidae; genus Geotrypetes; species Geotrypetes seraphini. The sequence goes on from NC_047092.1 coordinate 126,761,947, forward strand.
AGTGCTTAAATTGTACTCACGAAGGCAGGCACATTTTCCAATCGCCTCTTCCTGGTACTAAAGTCATGGTTACACCAATCAGGAGCTGCTATGATACGCCAGATAGCGTGTCAAAGCAGCTCCTGATTGATGTAACCATGACTTTAGTACCAGGAAGAGGCAGTCGGAAAATACCGCAAATTACCGAGTCCGAGATTTGCGAATTCACGGGATTTACAGTATATCAAATTCTGCATTTTCTATGCTAATATATGGAATGCCTTATATAGCGTAAAAACAAAAAAGTGCAATAATCTAAATATATTCTCCGTGTCAGAAATAATTCTCTCATAGTACTCAAACTTTTGATGAGGTGAAAAATCAGTAAGTTCAGTGGCTATAGAACAGAGGTCTCAAACTCAAACCCTTTGCAGGGCCACATTTTGTATTTGTAGGTACTTAGAGGGCCTCAGAAAAAATAGTTAATGTCTTATTAAAGAAATGACAATTTTGCATGAGGTAAAACTCTTTATAGTTTATAAATTTTTCCTTTTGGCTAAGTCTTAATAATAATAATATTGTAATTTATAGGGTTATTCCATGTCAAGTGATCAAGGGCTCCCTGCATGACCATCACGGATTTTGATAAAACTTTATGCACAAAGTCCCACATGTATCAAACGAACTTTGGTAAAGTTTTAGTTTCGCCTGTGGAATATTCGTGGAGATATAGCCATTTGTTTGACCCCATACTGCAATGACATACAGTACGACAGTGACATTCTGACAACTTTGAGACACAATATCTCATGAGCTATGTTTCCAAAAAAACTGAAACTTAGCTACCCAGCACAACTTTTGGAGCTCTATTCAGTGCTACCAATAATAATTTTTGTCGAGCACTGAGTGAATGGCTGAATTACAGTAAACTTGGCCGGGGGAGAGCTTTTTTCTTTTTTAATGGGAGAGATTGTGTGTCTTTAACACACATCTGTGCCATAAAAAAAAAAGAAGCCCTAATAGTAGTGACAGGACACTTTTGGAGACTAAAAAATTACATTTTTTCACAGCATTTGTCTCAGTTTAACCTGCCAGGTTTTATGATTTTAAACATTGTTCACAACTTTTTCCCGCCCTTATGTTCTTACCAAAGAGGATATACCCAGCATACCGGAATCCATCAGGCTATATGCTGGAAGTGAAAACGGGAAACTGACAGGATTAACGGTCAGTTTAGAAGAGGTACGCAGGCAGATTGATAGGTTCAAAAGCAATAAATCCCCAGAACCGGATGACATTCATCTGAGGGTCATCAAGGAAGTGAAAGAGACCATAGCTGAACTGCTTCAACTGATAGCCAATCTGTCGATTAAAACGGGAAAGATTCCAGAGGACTGGAAGGTGGTGAATGTTACGCCGATCTTCAAAAAAGGTTCAAGAGGAGACCCAGGAAACTACAGACCGGTGAGTCTGACCTTGGTACCGGGAAAGATAGTAGAGGCGCTGATAAAGGACTGCATCATTGATCACCTTGATGGACACAGTCTGGTGAGGACCAGCCAGCACGGTTTCAGCATCTTATCTGACAAACTTGCTGCACTTCTTCAAGGGAATGAACAGGCAGATAGACACTGTATATCTGGACTTTCAGAAGGCATTCAACAAGGTTCTGCATGAATAACTACTTCAGAAAATTGCGAGCCATGGAATAGAGGGTGAAATACTCACGTGGATTAAAAACTGGCTGAAGCATAGGAAACAGAGTGTGGGGGTAAATGGACAATACTTGGACTGGAAAAACGTCACCAGTGAGGTACCGTAGGGGTCGGTGCTTGGACCCGTGCTCTTCAACATCTTTATAAACGATCTGGACATAGGTACGACGAGCGAGGTGATTAAATTTGTGGACAATACAAAGTTATTCAGAGTAGTGAAGACGCAGGGGGACTGCGAAAATCTGCAACGTGACATAATCAGGCTCGAGAAATGGGCATTGACATGGCAGATGAGGTTCAACGTGGACAAGTGTAAAGTGATGCATGCCAGTGACAAAAATCTCATACATGAATACAGGGACTTGGGAGTTGTTATCGACAAATCGATGAAGCCGTCCACGCAATGTGCGATGGCAGCAAAAAGGGCGAACAGAATGCTAGGAATGATAAAGAAGGGGATCATGAACAGATCAGAGAAGGTTATCATGCCGTTGTACCGGATCATGGTGCGCCCCCACCTGGAGTACTGCGTACAGCACTGGTCGCCGTACATGAAGGAGGACACGGTACTACTCGAAAGGGTCCAGCGAAGAGTGACTAAGATGGTTAAGGGGTTGGAGGAGCTGCCGTACAGCGAAAGATTAGCGAAACTGGGCCTCTTCTCCCTCAAACAGAGGAGATTGAGAGGGGACATGTTCGAAACATTCAAGGTACTGAAGGGGCTAGACTTAGTAGATAATGACAGGTTGTTCTCCCTCTCCAAGGTAGGAGAACAAGAGGGCACTCTCTAAAGTTGAAAGGGGATAGATTCCGTACAAACGTAAGGAAGCTCTTCTTTACCCAGAGTGGTAAAAAACTGGAACGCTCTTCCGGAGTCTGTCACAGGGGAAAACACCCTCTAGGGATTCAAGACAAAGTTAGACAAGTTCCTGCTGAACAAGTACGTACGCTGATAGGGCTAGTCTCAGTTAGGGCGCTGGTCTTTGACCAGCGGGCCGCCACATAAGCAGATTACTGCGCATGATGGACCACTGGTCTGACCCAGCAGCGGCAATTCTTATGTTCTTATATGTTCTGTCGTATTAAGGTTTGTAGTTCCTCCTTTTATCATTATGTTTTTGGATAGTTAATTGTTTTGTTATATGCGAGACTGAATATTTAAATTACTGTGTTCCCTTTTTATTTGTACATCGCTTAGAAATACTGATAAGCGTTTAATCAAATTTTTATAGAACTTGAAACTTGTCACTGCTGTTAAGACTCTTCGCAGGTGTCAATTGCTCACTGAGCGATTGATCGGTCGCATTTGCATACAAACTTGATAGCACATCAATCGATGCCAGAGAATCGCCCAACAGCAATCCAGTCAATATCTTTAGTGCATCTAGCCCATTATTCCTATCCTTATTTCATTGCATTGGCTCTCAGTCTTGGCTAGAATCAAATTTAAAACCTTAACTTTAATCTATAAGGCTTTGAACAATGCTGCATCTATGTTTTATCCACTTTGATACTACAAACTAAGAATATACTTGAGATCTTAAAATCAGAATTTAATGGGGAATACCATCTTTTAGTTTTTGTATAATTAATTTGCTAGGGCTCCATGTTTCTATTTTTCAAGTGGCTGGCCCAACATATTGTACCAACAGAATTAAGGAAAATTGATTCATTGTTAGTATTTAGAAAACAATTAAAGACTTGTATGCTGTAAATTATTTGGAATGACCTACAATCCAAAACATTACCTTATATAGATTTTATTATATTAAACAGTTAAGAGTGACAGTTGATTTTTTTAAACAAAATTTTATGGTACAAGCTTCATAAAATTTTATGATTTGAGATAATTGAGGTTTAAGTGTTTTGTTTTTAGCTATATTATTTTGTAATTGCTATTTTGTTTAATATATATTTTGTAAACCATCAAGAACTTTAGACTATGCAGCAGTATATACATTTTTAAAAATAAAATAAAAAAATTAGAAAATGAAAAGCATGGAATAGCTTAGTGGGGAAAGTATTGTATTTATAATATTTATATTTCACACTATCCAAAGTTCTAGGCAGACTACAAATTAAAACGTACACAAACTAAAAAAGTACACACTATATACAAAATACAAACTTAGCACAATAACTTTCTGCCAACCCCTTGTAGTTCAGTGGCAATCCTAAATACTTTCAAGCTCTAATGTAACCATTACTTTCAAAAAGCACCAAAATAAATAACCCCACCTGTGTTAAATTGCACAGATTCACATGATGACAGTTCTTGTTGGTTCCCTCTTTGGGTATAAGACTAGTATTAAGAGATAGGTGAGCTGGGCAAAAATTTGAGAGGGGGTAGCAAAGCCCATTGGTCCTCTTCAATTTTGCAAAGTTGGGGCCCAAAACCCAACAAGCAGCACCTACTGTTGGAGCTCATAAAAGAACACATTCTCACATACTACACACCTAGAGGGGAAACAAGCACTCACAGGTACTAACACAGCAACACCAGCAGACTCACAACAAACAGGAAGACAGCAGACAGAAGTCAGAAATCATCCAGTCAACAGAGACAGAAGGTTCACAACAAATCACTCAGACAACTCAGAAGGGAAGCAAGAAATGGAAGCCCAAGGAAGTCAGAAGATGAGCTTTCCAGTCTTCTGTACCGGCTGCAATATGTATGACTACCTCCCTTCGGGGATTCGGGCATACATTTGTAGTTAGTGCATGGAGCTGGATAGCTTGAAACGGCAAGTCCGGCTACTAGAGGAGACAGTGATGGAACTAAAAGAACTCCTCACCTTTGAAGATAGAATCTGCAAACAGGAGAAGTTTCTAGTGGAGTTCAGTGCAAACGAAGAGGTCAAGGAGCTAGAAAAATTCACAGAGGAAGCTCACCAGCAACATGTGGAGATCCTAGGGCTGGAGAACTGTACCCGAGCAACCCAGGAAGATGGCTTGGAAGAGAGCAGAGAAGACACCCCTACAAATTCAGAAGAGACTGAAGCTGAGATAGGAGACGACCGCACATCAGGAGAAAGAGAGAGAACGCATGAAGACGTCCCCCCACACAAAGAGCCGAAAACAACTTCAAGCGTATCGCAGGAGGAAGAAGATTGGCCCTACACCATGGACGTGGATTTACGACCCCTAAGGAACCTCCGAATAAAGAAGATGGGGATCTTCATAGGAGACTCCATTATACGTCATGTGGACAACCACACCGCAGGAGGGAGAGAGGATAGAATTGTCACCTGCCTGCCTGGAGCAAGAGTGAAGGATGTGGCAGCGCAGGGGGAAAGGACACTGCTGTGTTTATTCACGTGGGAACCAACGATGTGAGCGGATGGAAGTATGACAGGGAAGAGATGAAGGGCCAGCTCCGCTCACTCGGAAGAAAACTGAAGATCAGGAAGGTGAAGGTGGCTTTCTCCGAGATCTTCCCGGTACCAAGAGTGGATGGAAAGAGACAAGGGGAATTGCAAGCGATCAACGCCTGGATGAGACAATGGTGCGAAGAGGAAGGCTTTGACTTCATGCGCAACTGGACAGTGTTCTGGGGAAAAAGCAAGTTCTACAGAAAGGACGGACTACACCTCAACAAGAAAGGAGCAAGAGTATTGGCAGGCAACATGAAGAGGGCCATTGAGAAGGCTTTAAACTAAAGGACAGGGGAAAGCCGATAGTCGATCACCAGTCGATGGCCCGGGCGACAGGATACCCCGAAGAAGAAACTATGGATAACTTCTCAGACACGTGAGGGAACGACCACAAAGCAAAAAAGGGAGACAACGCAGGAGCAGAAAAAGGATACCGTGAAAGAAACAGTAGAGACTGCTAAGCTTAGAAAGTCCAAGAAGGTAACACAAAGGGAACTCAAACGTATGTATACGAATGCTAGAAGTCTGAGAAACAAAATGGGAGAATTAGAGACAATAGCAAGACACGATGAATTGGAAATCATTGGCATAACAGAAATATGGTGGAATGATGAAAACAAATGGGACACAGTACTACAGGGATACAAACTATACAGAAGAGATAGACTAGGTCAGAAAGGTGGAGGTATTGCCCTATATGTTCAGAATGGAGTAGAAACTGTTAGAGAGGCTACGACGGAAAGGACAGAGAAGCTGGAGTCCCTCTGGATCAAGATTCCTAGACACAATGGTGCAGACACAAAAATTGGCCTTTACTATCGACCCCCAGGACAGATGGAGGAGACAGACTCAGAAATGATAGAGGAAATTAAACAAGAATGTAAGACAGGTAATGTAATAATCATGGGAGACTTCAATTTCCCGGGGATAGACTAGAACCTGGGAACCTCGAACTGCGGCAAGGAGACCAAGTTCCTGGAAGCGCTAGGGGACTGCTTCATGGAACAAATGGGAGAGCCGTCAAGAGGAAACGCCACCTTGGACTTGGTACTAAACGGCATTACGGGACTGACAAAAGAAGTAAAAGTCACGGTCCTGCTGGGGACGAGCGATCACAACATGATCAACTTTAAACTTGACATCGGGAAAGGGAAATGTACCAAAATTTTAACCACGACCTTAAACTTTAAAAAAGGAAGATACGATAGCATGAGAGCCATGGTGAAACAACGGTTCAAGAAAAAGATGAACAAAGTTAAAACGGTAGATCAGGCATGGTCCCTACTGCAAAATACTATCACGGAAGCACAAAATCTCTACATTCCGTGGATTTCCAAAGAAAGGAAAACTAAAGGCAAAGGAGAACCGGCATGGCTTACTAGAGAGGTGAAGGAAGCCATAAAAGAAAAGAAAGACTCCTTTAAAAAATGGAAACGCACGAAAACAACCAAAGCTTGGAACAAACAAAAAGATGATCAGAAGAAATGTTAAAAGGCAGTGAGGGATGCCAAAAAGGACTATGAGGAGAAAATAGCGCAAAAGGCCAAAAATTTCAAGCCCTTCTTTAGATACATAAAAGGAAAAAAGGTGGGACCGCTGGATGATCAGGGAAGAAAATGGTACATCAAGGAAGACAAAAAATTGCACACAGTAAATATGGATTAATCTGGTAAATATGGATAAATCTGAATTGTTGAGTGTAACCTTAGGGGTGGAGGATCAACGTCGGTTAGCTGATCGGTTTCCTTTTCGCTGGGCACCTGGGGTTATTCGCTATCTGGGGATCCGTATACCTACTGATTTATCCCAATTGTATACAGCTAACTATGCAAGGATTATTCACCAAGTTCGAACTGATATTCAACGCTGGAATGGGTTTTGGTTGTCTTGGTGGGGCCGCATTGCAGTTTTAAAAATGAATGTCTTACCCCGTTTGCTCTTTCTCTTTCAAACACTGCCGGTTGCAGTCCCATATTTGGTGCTGAAACAGTTACATGGTTTGTTTTTTCGTTTTATTTGGCAGGGGAAACCTCCTCGTATTTCTAGAGCTGCTTTGTGGGCGGCCAGGGATAGAGGGGGGCGTGCGGTGCCAAATTTGTTGTGGTACTACCGGGCTGCTCAGCTGCGGCTCTTATTAGATTGGGAGATCGCTGATTTTAAGTTGGCGGTGCGCCTGGAACAGCGTTTTGTGGGACGCCCCTGTTTGAAACATTGGCTTTGGTCTTCCTCGATGGGTATTAGGAAATTGGCTGTTCCAGGGAACCCGTTTTTGGAACATCTTTTGAAAATGTGGTGTGTTACTAGAAGGCGCTGGGGGGCTGGGGTAGTCCCATCGATTCTTGGTGCGATGCGGGAGGAGCCAATGTTCCCGGCCGGTGGGGAAAGCTCTGTTTTTGTGCGGTGGGCAAGATTGGGGTTATATACCTTTCGCGATGTGCTTCAGAAGGGGGTCCTGGTGTCTTTTGAAACCTTCCGGATTAGTGCTGCCTTGCCCGAGGGAGATTTTCTGGCCTATTCTCAGATACGTCATTTTCTTAATTCTCAGAAGTGGGATAGGGGGCCCATTCAATCTCTCGACCCTTTTGCTCACATGTGGGTCACTCTTAGGAACATGCCTAAACCCATCTCTGTTCTTTACCAATATATACGGGGCTCCTTTTCTTTTCCGGCTCTCTATCAGCGGGCTTGGGAGGTGGACTTGCACTGTACTTTTTCTGATGTGGAGTGGTCTAGAATTCACCTGGAAGTGGGCAAGGCCTCCTCTTGTGCACTTATTTTTTTTTTTTTTTTATTATATTTTTATTATTTTCAACTTAAATTTCAAGTATTACACTTGTACAGAAAGCAAGAATAGAATGGATATCAAATACAATAGTAATATAATTCCTAAGTTAACAATTATACTATTTATGCTCAAGTCCACAAATTCTCTTGTGCACTTATTAAGGAAAATGCCTATAAAGTAGTCCTCCGCTGGTACTATACGCCTGCCCGTCTCCAGCGCATGTTTCCCACTGTTTCTGCATTGTGTTGGAGATGTGGGCTGGATAAGGGGACCTTTTTGCATATATGGTGGGACTGTCCAGTTTTGAAGCCCTTTTGGAGGAAAGTAGTGGAATGTTTATCACACTTGTTACAGATTTTATTGCCTTTTTCTCCTCAGGGATGTTTATTAGGCCTTTACAATGTTAGTCTATATTCCTGGCAAACCAAGCTCCGGCGCTGGGGTTTGGCGGCCGCTAAATGCTTGATTGCAGCTCATTGGAAACAGGGTCTGGCACCTACTCATTTGGATTGGACTTTAAAGCTTCAGTTTATTTCTCAAATGGAACTGTCTATTGCAAAACGTCATGGGTACTTTTATACTTACACCCGGACTTGGACACGAATATTAGAAAAAATCGAATCTTTACATTGAGCTTCTTTCTGGGGGGGGGGATTGTGCTTGAGGGGGACGTACCTGAAGAAACAACAGGGGGTCCCTCCTGAAGGGTGTTGATGCTGGAGGGGTGGGGGGGGGTACTGTGGAGTTCTGGTTACTGATAAATATTGGGGGCTTGTTACTACTGTTGGGAGCTATTTTTGATATTTGTACTGATGGAGGAGCATTCTGTGTATTGGTGTGTTTATTAGGTGCTTGCTTCACATTTGTTGTCCCTGACATTTATATTCTGATTTGTATATTTTCACACTACAAAACTTTTAATAAACATTTATTGATAAAAAAAAAAAAAAAATTGCACACAGACTAAATTCCTTCTTTGCGTCTATCTTTACGAAGGAGGACACCGCAACAATACCAGAAGCAGTGAAAGTGTTCAAAGGAGTAATAGAGGACAGCCTCACCACAGTAGAAGTGGACTTGGACCAGATATACTACCAGATCGACAATCTTAAAAGCGGCAAATGCCCTGGACCTGATGGAATTCATCCGAGAGTCTTAAAAGAACTGAAGGTTGAAATTGGAGAGCTTTTGCAAAAACTTGCCAACCTGCCAATTAGAACTGGACAGATACCGGACGAATGGAAGATAGCGAATGTCACGCAAATTTTCATAAAAGGATCAAGAGGAGAACCGGGCAACTACAGACCTGTGAGTCTTACGTCTGTCCCTGGAAAGATGGTTGAAGCATAGTCCGGCACTTGGATACACATGACCTGATGAGAGCCAGTCAACAAGGCTTCAGGCTTCAGGAAAGGGAAATCATGTTTGACGAATTTACTTCAATTTTTTGAGACTGTGAACAAAGAAAATGATTGTGGAGAACTGGTGGACATAATATACAGTGGTGCCTCACACAACGAACTTAATTGGTTCCAGGAGCAAGTTTGTTATGCGAAAAGTTCGTTATGTGAAACGCGTTTTCCCATAACAATACATGTTAAAAAAAATAATTCGTTCTGTAGCATAAAATATGCTAAGATGACATAAAAAAAGATAAATTTTTTGTTATTATTTTTATTTAGATACATCTAAAAACATACATCTCCCTGTCCTTTTACTTCCACTATCTTCCTATCCCATCTCTATTCCCTTTTGTCCCTCTCCCCATGATCAATCATCTCACCACCTCTCTCTGCCCTCACCCTCAGGGTTCAAGATTGCTTCCACTCTTTTTCCTGTTGTTCTCTCTGCCTGTCACCCTATGATTTAGCATCCCTTCTGCCCTTGTCCAATATTTCCCCTTCTCTCCCTCCCTCTCATCCCCTGCTCCAACATGTGCTTTCAGCGGCCTTCTCCCCCCTTAAGCGTCTTTTCTTCTCCACTCCACCTTTCCTCCCTCCCTGCCTCCACCTTTGTGGTGCTTTTGCACCCGACCGACAACAGAACAGGCCCGGTCGGACAAATCTCCCTGTCCTGTAGCCGCAAATCTAAATTACCTTCTTACAGCAGCTGGATTATTGAAGCTGCTGTAAGAGGTAATTTAGATTCGCGGCTACAGGGCAGGGAGGTTTGTCGGCCGGGCCTGTTGTCGGTCGATCGGGGGACCTGACCAGCTGTGCACATTCTTCGGGGCGGACCGCCCCCTCCCCCCTCTTTCGTTCGCCATTGCCTTCTTCCTACCTGCCCTGCCGCAGCCGCACACAGCCGACCGGAAGTCTTCCTGATGTCAGCGCTGACGTCGGAGGAAGGGAGGGCTTTGCTTAAGCCCTCCCTCCGAAGTCAGCGCTGACATCGGGAAGATTTCCGTTCGGCTGTGTGCTGCGACAGGGCAGGTAAGGAGAAGGAGACTACCCTTGCGGCTTGACCAACCCCGCTGCGATCCAACCCCGCAGGAACCCCGGAAGGATGCAGCTCGGGCGACTTCGTTGTGTGAAACGAAGTCCGTTGTACGAATCAAGACATAAAGTTCGTTGTGCGCAGCGTTCGCTGTGCGAGGCGGCCGTTATGCGAGGCACCACTGTACTTGGACTTCCAGAAAGCGTTCGACAAGGTTCCACATGAAAGACTTCTCAGGAAACTACAAAGTCATGGAATAGAGGGAGATATACTAAGATGGATAGGCAAATGGCTGGAGAACAGAAATCAGAGAGTAGGCATAAAAGGGAAGTTCTCAGACTGGGAGAAAGTGACTAGCGGTGTGCCCCAGGGCTCGGTTCTTGGGACCATTTTATTTAATAGTTTCATCAATGACCTAGAACAGTGGTCTCAAACTCAAACCCTTTGCGGGGCCACATTTTGGATTTGTAGGTACTTGGAGGGCCGCAGAAAAAATAGTTAATGTCTTATTAAAGAAATGACAATTTTGCATGAGGTAAAACTCTTTATAGTTTATAAAACTTTCCTTTAACAATTAAAAGGAAAGATATATAAACTATAAAGAGTTTTACCTCATGCAAAATTGTCATTTCTTTAATAAGACATTAACTATTTTTTCTGCGGCCCTCCAAGTACTCTATTTTTTTCTGCAGCACTCACATTTAAAGTTCAATATCTTTTCTTTCTCAAAACTGGCACATTTCAATCACTAAATTGAAAATAAAATCATTTTCCTACCTTTGTTTGGTAATTTCATCAGTCTCTGGTTGCACTTTATTCTTCTGACTGTGCATCCAATACTTCTTCCCTTCTTTCAGCCTCCTGTATGCTTCCTCTCCTCCAGACCTCATTCCCTCCCCCAACTTTTTCTTTCTTTCTCTGTCTGTCTTTCTCTGATTCCGTGCCCATTTTTTTGCTTTGTTTCTGGCTCCCTGTCCCCACCCCACCTTCTTTCTTCCTTCCTTCCTGCCCTCCCCCATGCCACCACCGCCGCGGAATAGGCTGCTGCCGCTCCCGCTATCGGGAACAGGCAGAGATCTCCCTGCTTCTCTTCTGCACCGGGCCGACCAACTCTCGCCGTCAATTCTAACGTCAGAAAGGACGTTCCGGGCAGCCAGGCAGCGATTGGCTAGCCAGAACGTCCTCTCGACGTCAGAATTGACATCGGGCTGCGAGAGTTGGTTGGCCCCGCAGGGAAGAGAAGCAGGGAGATCAAAGAACACGGTGCCGGCCTGATCCCCAATGGCAGCAGTGAGAAGGGAAGGGAAGCAGGTTCGGCACCACTACTCTAGACGAGCCGCAAGCCGCATTCCAGGGAGAACAGTGGACCGCCCCCCCTTGGTACGCCACTGGAGCAGCAGCGTGTGTGGCCGGCTCGTTTGTTCAAAGCCGCGGGTGGCGGCTCCTTGCGAGATCCGTGCCTGCGTCTGATGCCTCTCTGATGTTATGACATCAGAGAGGGTTCCGATGCAAGAGTGGATAACGCAAGGAGCCGCCAACCCGCGGCTTTGAACGAACAAGCTGGCTGCTGCCTCCAGACCACGGGCCACAAATAAAACCTGGAGAGCCACATGCGGCCCATGGGCCGCGTGTTTGAGACCGCTGACCTAGAACAATGGTTCCCAAACCTGTCCTGGGGAACCCCCAGCCAGTCAGGTTTTCAAGATATCCCTAATGAATATGCATGAGAGAGATTTGCATACCTGTTACTTCCATTATATGCAAATCTCTCTCATGCATATTCATTAGGGATATCTTGAAAACCTGACTGGCTGGGGGTCCCCCAGGACAGGTTTGGGAACCACTGACCTAGAAGAAGGAACATCCAGTGAGATCAAGTTTGCAGACGACACAAAGCTATGCCGGGCAATCAGATCGCAGAAGGATAGCGAGGAACTCCAGAGTGACTTGTGTCAGTTAGAGAAATGGGCGGAGAAATGGCAGACGAAGTTTAATGTGGAAAAGTGCAAAGTAATGCATTTAAGCAGAAAGAACAAGGAACACGAGTATAGAATGTCAGGTGCAACTCTGAGTAAGAGTGAACAAGAAAAGGACTTGGGTATACTGATAGATAGGACCCTGAAACCATCAGCACAATGCGCGGCAGTGGCAAAGAAAGCAAATAGAATGTTAGGCATGATAAAGAAAGGAATCACGAGTAGATCGTAGAAAGTTATAATGCCGCTTTATAGAGCAATGGTCAGACCACACTTGGAATACTGTGTCCAACATTGGTCTCCCAACCAAGGATATAAAACTACTGGAGAGGGTGCAGAGACAAGCAACAAAGCTAATAAAAGGTATGAAGAACTTGGAATACGAGGAACGACTTAAGAGAATGGGATTGTTCTCCCTTGAGAAAAGGAGACTAAAAGGGGATATGATCGAGACTTTCAAAATAATTAAAGAAATCGACAAAATAGAGCAGGAAAAATTTTTTTTACAATGTCCAATATGACACGGACAAGAGGACATGGACTGAAGATAAGGGGGGGACAAATTCAGGACAAATATCAGAAAGTTCTGCTTCACGCAACGAGTGGTGGACACCTGAAATGCTCTCCAAGAGGAGGTTATTGCGGAATCCACCGTTCTAGGATTTAAAAGCAAACTAGATGCACATCTCCTTAAGAGAGGCATAGAGGGATATGGGTGACTAAAATTATACCAGGAGTACACCTGGCTAGGCCTCCGCGTGTGCGGATCGCCGGACTTGATGGACCAAAGGTCTGATTCGGAGATGGCAGTTCTTATGTTCTTAAAAATTTCAACGATCAGGAGATGAATATAAGGAAATGCAAAGTTCCTGAATATCTCTCAGCATATAGTCACTGGAAGGTTTTTGGTACCATCAAGACCTTGTCTAGAGGAGGCCATCATTCCCAAGTGGATAGCTGAAGCAGGTCAGTGAAGCAACCAATACGCCACCAATACGCCACCTATCATAACAAAGGGAGATCAAAATGTCCATTTGACAATATCCCAAGCACTCCATAAATCTAGCCATTACAGTAAGGTGACAAGAAACACAGTTACTCACCGTTAAGAGGTGTTATCCAGGGACAGCAGGCAGATATTCTCACATGTTGGTGACATCATCCACGGAGCCCCGATGCGGACAGCTGACAAGCAATCTTGCTTGAAGAATTTCAGAAAGTTCGCTCATGCCGCATTGCACATGTGTAAGTGCCTTCCCGCCCGACATAGGATGTGCGTCTCAGTTCAGGTAGCTAGCTAAGAAGCCAACCAGGGGAGGTAGGTGGGTTGTGAGAATATTTGCATGTTGTCCCTGGATACACCTGTTACAGTAACTGCTTTATCCCAGGACAAGTAGGCAGCATATTCTCACAAGTGGGTGACCTCCAAGCTAACCAGAATGGGATGGTGGGAGTGTTGGCGATTTAAGAGAATAAATTTTGTAATACTGTTTGGCCAGAGTAGCCACACCATCTGGAAAATGAATCCAGACAGTAATGTGAGGTGAATGTATGAACTGAGAACCAAGTGGCAGCTTTGCAGATTTCCTCAATAGGAGTAGATCTAAGGAAAGCGACAGAAGCTGCCATAGCTCTAACTTTGTGGGCAGTAACTCGACCTTCTAGTTGCAGACTAGCCTGAGCATAGCAAAACGAGATACAAGCTGCCAGCCAATTGGAGATTGAAATCTTGGCATCTGGATGGCCCAATTTGTTTGGATCAAAGGAGACAAAAAGTTGTGGAGAAGATCTATGTGAATTAGTCCTTTGCAAATAGAAGGCTAAAGCACGTTTGCAGTCCATAGTATGCAGAACTGTTTCTCCAAGTTGAGAATGAGGCTTGGGAAAACACACTGGAAGTATAATTGATTGATTAAGATGAAATTCTCTAACAACTTTTGGTAAGAACTTTGGATGAGTACGGAGTACCACCTTATCATGATGGAATACTGTGAAAGGAGGATTCGCTACCAAAGCTTGAAGCTCATTAACTCTGCGAGCAGACATGAGAGCAATGAGAAACACTACTTTCAAAGTGAGATATTTAAGATGAGCCATAGACATTGATTCAAATGGAGGCTTCTTCAGTGTAGCAAGAACCCTGAGATCCCAAACCACTGGAGGTGGTTTGGAAACAACAGGATGAGCAGAAAGAGGTTTCCCCTCTAGTGGTTGATGAAAAGCAGCAATTGCGCTGAGATGGAAGTTATGTCATGAGATACCAAGTTGTCAGATGTAGAGACTGTAGGTTGGGATGAAGAAGAGAACCTTGACTGTGTAACCAGAGATGGAAAAACTGGTAGGAGTGGTTTCCTGCTGCTGAGTTGAAGCAGGAGGGAGAACCAAGGTTGTCTGGGCCACCGAGAAGCTATGAGAATCATGGTGGCATGGTCGTGTTTGAGTTTGACAAGTGTCTTGGGCATGAGAGGGAATGGAGGAAATGCATACTGGAACCTGTCCATCCATTCCAGAAGAAAAGTATCTGCCTCCAGGCAGTGAGGAGAGTAAATTCTGGAGCAAAATTGAGGCAGTTTGTTGATGTGGGGAGACGCAAAAAGATCTATCTGAGGAGTCCCCCACTGAGAAAATATGTGATGGAGAGATGGAGAATTGAGTGTCCATTCATGAGGTTGTAGGAGATGACTCAATTTGTCAGCCAGTAAATTTTTCTCTCCTTGAATATAGACAGCTTTCAGAAAATTGTTGTGAAGAATTGCCCAATTCCAAACCTTCTGAGCTTCCTTGTAAAGGGGACGAGATCCTGTTCCTTCCTGCTTTTTCACGTAGTACATGGCTACTTGATTGTCTGTATGAATGAGAACTACTTGATCATGAAGAAGATGCTGAAAAGCCTTGAGAGCATTGAAGATCGCTCTGAGTTCCAAAAGATTTATGTGATTTTGACAGACTGTGGTGGATCAATGCCCTTGAATACAGAGACCATCGATGTGAGCCCCTCAAGCGCAGGTTGAAGAGTCTGTTGAGGACCTTCTGATGATGGGGCATCTGGAAAAACAAACCTCTGGAAAGATTGGATGAGAGTATCCACCACTGAAGAGATTGTTACAGAGCAGAAGTCACTATAATGTGCTGAGAGAGCTTATCGAAAGCCTGCAACCATTGAGAAGCCAGAGTCCACTGAGGAACTCTGAGGTGAAGTCTGGCAAAAGGAGTCACATGAACAGTAGAGGTCATGTGACCTAGGAGAACCAGCATGTGCCTTGCTGAGAGTGAAGTGAGGGTAGACACTTTTTGGCAAAGCTGAATGAGTGCATCCTGACGCTGCTGTGGAAGGAATGCTCTGAGCTGCACAGTGTCCAGTATAGCTCTAATGAACTGCAGAGACTGGGAGGGCTGCAGTTGAGACTTTGGAAAATTGACCTCAAATCCTAAATTCTGCAGGAACCAAATAGTCTGTTGTGTCACTATAGTAACCCCTTGAGATGTGGGTTTTTTAATGAGCCAATCATCCAGATATGGGAAAACCTGGTCTATGACTTCGTACGGCTGCTGCAACCACTACCAGGCACTTGGTGAAAACTCTGGGTGATGATGCTGTACTTGGTGAAAACTCTGTACTGATAATGCTGATTTCACACCCGAAATCTGAGGATCTTGCGAAAGGCTGGATGACTGGGAATGTGATTGTAAGCTTCCTTGAGATCCAGAGAGCATAACCAATCGTTGTGATCCAGAAGGGGATACAAAGATGAAAGGGACAGCATCCGAAACTCACTCGATGGCATTGAGAGCGAGCAGAGCTTTTACTTCCTGAAGAAGAAGGGGGGTTTGTGACGAATTGGAAGGAAACTCTCCTGGAGGGTGGTCTAATGGAATCTGAAGGAAATGAAGAGAATAACCCTCTTTGATGATGGAGAGCACCCAGAGCTCGGAAGTGATCAATTCCCATCGTTGATAAAAAAGTGATGTAGACAACCTCTGATGGGAAGAGGAGGAGACAAAGGCAGAGGGATTGATGTTATGCTCTGACTGAGATGGTCAAAAAGACTGTGCGGGCTTGGTCACAGTTGGAAGTTGGAGTCTGAGGTTTCCGCTGATGCTGTTGTTGCGGCTGTTTCTTAGGCAGCGGTATGGAATATGGTGCAGACTCTGGAGGATAACGACTCTGGTAAGATGAAGAGGGTTTAAAACCTCTAGTAGCAGAAGGTTTGGACTTTTGGTCTAGCCAAAGTTGCAAACGATTTTTCATGTTCAGACAATCGTTTTGTAGCAGCCTCAATGGATTTATCAAAGAACTCATTCCCCTGGCATGGGATGTTTGCCAATTGATCCTGGAGATTAGGGACCATATCTAAATACGCAATCAAGCCAAGCGCCGCATGGCTACTGAGAAAGCAATGATCCGTGAAGACATCTCAAAGGCTTCATATGCCGCTTGAACCAAATAAATGCGAAGTTGAGAGGCGGAGCTTAACAAGATGGCAGCTTGAACCTGCACTGGGACGTCATGGCGGTCATTGTGAAATAATCCTATCCAGCCATGGTGAAAAGGAAGTCTAAAAGTCCCGGGTTTACCGGGAGAGCAGGTACCTCGGACCAGCCCGAAGGACGAGTTTGTACAGCAAGGCCCAAGAGCGCAGTAGCTGGAAGACAATCCTTCGGCTGGAGGGAGCGCGCAAGCGCATGTCCTTTCCTTTTAGGGTGTCAGCTTGTCTCCAGAGGAACAGAGTCCTCCGGTCTGTCCTGAGGCGTTGGGTGCGGAAGTGGTAGCATTAGGAGTGGAGCAGCTGACGCCGAGTAAGGTCCAGGACGCCCTCTTGCTCACCTGGCAGGGCTTGGAATCAGGAGCTGTGAGCAAGCAGGAGTGTGCAGTGTCAACCATGCAGCTGCAAGGAGAGGAGGACCAGATAAAAATGGTTTCTGATATTTCTGCAGCAAACGCAAGTACTATTGCTTTAGCAGGGGGAATCAGAACTGAGTTTTTGCCCCTATGTAAACCTAAAGTCTTTAATATGGAATCAATTTGGGATGCCATTTCTAGTCTCCAGATTTCCCTGGGAAACCAGATACAGCAACTTTCTCAACGTTGTACTGGGGTGCTATCGGAAAGTTTGGAATTGAAGAATAAAGTTTCGGCTTTGGAAAATAAAACAGATGACTATGACACCAGAATAAAATCTTTAGAAAACGCAAGCACTAACTTGGGTTAAGGATAGTGCAAGTCTTCATTTCAAGCAAGAAATGGTGGAGATCTAATTTGTGGATTATTAACTTTCCGAAATTATTTTCCATATCGCCAACTGATATGTTTAAGCGTTACTTAAATGAAGTTTTGAAAGTACCTGACTCCTCATATCTAAAATATATTACTTACCTGTGAGATCTAGGTCTCAAAATCCTAATCATCAGAATTTATCTGCAGATAGTTTGGATTTAACTAATTTCCTTGAGAGGTCGGAAACTGAATCTCAAGTACCAGCTACGTTATTAGTACAGTTTGCTATTGATTCAGATAGGGAATAGTTGTTAAAATTGTTCTTCAAATATAAAGATATTCCCTTTTTGTCTAATATTATAACAATGTATCCAGATATTTCACGTCCGACACAAAAGAGAAGAAAACAGTTTCTTATATTGAGATCTAAGGTGGTTAAGTTGGGGGGCGACCTTTGTTTTGAGGTACCCCTGTAAATGTATCATGGTATATAAAGAGAACAGATATGTTATCTAAATTTATTGCATCTCAGGATACCAAGTAATTGCTCATTCTGATTCTTTTAATCCGTTTAGATAAGAAAAGCTCAACGGCAATCGAGCCTTCTTTTGATTTTCCTGGTTATATAATTTGTATGTTAAGTTTCAGCAACTTCAGCTCCGTCTCTACTTAATAGTGGACTAACTACATTGTGTAATCAAAATTTACCTTGAATTATTTAGATTAGTGATATTTTTCTTTTTGATGATATTTTCTTGTATTTCGATTGTGATTGTCAAAATTATAAAACTAATAAAGAAATATAAATATAAATGCGAAGTTGGGCCAGAGTATGATGCATGTGTTGGAACAGGCAGGCGATGAGAAGGTAAGTATTTGAAAAAAGAGGGCATGGTCTTGACCAGTGTTCCCTCTAAGCGGGCGGGTGTTGTGAGCAAACTTTTTTCACTGTGAGCTAAAAATATCGGGCGCCAGCAAGTTATGAGCCAAATAAATATGTTGCTTTCTACCACAGAACTTCCTTACGTTTGTATGGAATCTATCCCCTTTCAACTTTAGAGAGTGCCCTCTCGTTCTCCCTGCCTTAGCTACTAAGTCTATTCCCTTCAGTACCTTGAATGTTTCTATCATGTCCCCTCTCAATCTCCTCTGCTCAAGGGAGAAGAGGCCCAGTTTCTCTAATCTTTCGCTGTACGGCAACTCCTCCAGCCCCTTAACCATTTTAGTTGCTCTTCTCTGGATCCTTTCGAGTAGTACCGTGTCCTTCTTAAAGTACCAGTGCTGGACGCAGTACTCCAGGTGAGGGCGTACCATGGCCCGGTACAGCAGCATGATAACCTTCTCTGTCTCTTCAGTCCAGCATCTGCCCCTTCCATTCACTGTCTGTCTTTCCCTGCCATCTCTCCTCCTGCCCCCCCCCCCCCCCCCCCCAATTTGGTCTAGCATCCATCATCTTCCTTCTGTTCCCCTCATGGTCTGGCATCTCTATCCTTCCCTCCCCCCTGTGGTTTTTAGCATATCTCTCTTCTCATTTCCTCCACTCAGATCTGATCATTCTCTGCTCTCTCTTCCCTTTTCTTCTCTGGTCTTCCTTCTCTATTTTCTGCCTCCATCTAAATTAAATTCTTTCTTACTATTTAGTCCCGTTTCCCTCTTTTCACTGTGTCTACACACAGCTTGTCACCCCTTTCCCTCACCCCTCCATTATCTTACTATTTTCTTCCCCCTTTATTTATCTCCTCCTTCCATCCAGTATGTGTTCTTTCCCCACTTCCATTCAGCATCTGCTCTCCCTTCTCAACTGACATCCATCTGCCTTCTGCTCTCTCTCCCTTCTTCTCACTTCCATCATCTGTCCCCTTCTCTCTCTCTCTCATCTCCTCCATTCCATCATCTGCCCCTTCTCTCTCTCTCTCTCTCTCCCCCCCCCCAACTTCCATCATCTGCCCCCCTTCCCCTCACCTTTGTGGGTCACTTTCTTTCCCCTGAGGGTGGCTCATGTCACAGGGGAAGCTTTGGCCGAGCAGAACCGCTTGATTGACAGTGGAACTTACTTGATTGATGTCGATGCTGGGGCCCGTTGCCGTTTGAAGGAAAAAAAAAAAAGGAACCTGTAAAGGCGAGAGGAAGGGAAACCTCCAGGACAGCTGCTTTTTGCCCTCCTTCAGCGGCCCAAGAGTTCAGACCAGCAGCGGCAGCTCTGTATGCTTTTAACTTCGGCACAGAGCTGCCCCTAATCAATAGTTTAGCGCGGTTTCATGAGGCAGCCTCGGGGCCTTTGATAGCCGGCCCGCTTCGATGATGCGATGTGGGCCGGCCTAGCAAAGGCCCCGAGGCTGCCTTATGAAACCGCGCTAAACTATTGATTAGGGGCAGCTCTGTGCCGAAGTTAAAAGCATACACAGCTGCCGCTGCTGGTCTGGAGGTGCGGAGACAAGGCAGGAGGCAAACGCGGTGGAAGGCAGGAGTCCCGGCACAGTGACTGCAACAGGAAGTTGCAAGTCAGCTGACGCCGGCCTTTCGTTGCGGCGGGGACCGAATCCTTTGCGGACCGGCAAGATTTTGTTTGCGGACCGGCGGTTGAAGAACTGTGCTCTACACTGTGTGCGCTGTGACGAGAAACTTGTGCGCTGCGAGGTAATATTTTGTGCGCGTGCGCACGTCAACGCAGCTTAGCGGGAACACTGGTCTTGACCCAATATTTGAGATATGATGTGAAGACAAAATAATAATTCAAAATTCTATTCATAATGGCATTTTGATACAGTCTACATCCAAATTTGTCCATGGCCCTTCCCTCTCATCTGGGGGGGGAGGGGGGAGATCGCTGCATAAACCTTAGAAGGATTAGACCTCTACAAAGATGATTCAACCACTAGAGATTGGTATGAGTTGGGGCTTTTTAACCCCTTTACAATGAACCACCTTATAACAAGATTCCAGTTCTTCTGGCACTGCAGGAACTGAATAGGGTGTATCAAGGTTTCTCTGAAATGTCTGATGGAGGATGCCATTCATTGGCAATTTAAGAGACTCCCTAGAAGGATGAGGCATTTCCAGTTCCTCCAAATACTCTTTACTGAATTTAGTCAGGCTCTAGAGTAATTTGTGGATCTTTACTCATTTGACAAAGGAACTTTGTGAAGGACACTGGTTCAGATGAGGAATATTCCTCTTGAGGAGAAGGAGAATAAGAACCTGTCATTGGAGTACCTTGTACTGCTGAAAAAGACAGTGAAGCATCACGTGAATATTGAAAACGGAGTCCTGAGGTAAGGATGTAGAAGAATATCTACTCCTGGAAGGAACAGGAGAATCAGATCGTTTTCTCTTGGAAGAGCGTGCTGGTGAAGCAGTTAGAAGCTTCGAAACATGCTGCTCCGACTTAGACATCGGGAAGGAGGATTTCGAAATACGGATCCATGTTCCAGCTGGTAATGAGGTTCTGCTGAATGGTGCTTCGATAATGGAGTCTGTGACCTTGAGGAACGCCAAGGCGATGGTGAACGATGCATCGAGGCTCGATATCCATGAGAGGGCGACCTTGGTCTTGAACAGCGGCTCTTGGGAGAGGAGCCATGCCTCGACAAATGCTGCTTCGGCGAGGATGATCTGTTCCTCGAAGAGTCATAGTGAGAAGGATCCTGGTGCTGTCTCAGAGAGCGAAGTTTAGATGGATCCTAATCCTGCTTCAACAATGTATGTCGAGGTGACACCGAAACGTGCCCCGAAGAACAATACTGCTTTGATGGAGAAGCAGGAAGTTTACCTGGGGTCCGAGACCTTGGTGACCTGGATCAATAGTGTGAGGTATGACTCGAGGAGGAACGATGTTGAGACACCTTCGATGATTTGACACCCTGCAACTCTGCAGAGCGATGCTCAGGCTGGTCTGTAAGTAGCGGTGTCGATGTCAGAGCTAACTTGGCAAACATGTTACCAAATACCTTGTGCAAGATAGCTTCAAGCATATCTTTATAAGCAGGCACCGATACCAATGGAGAAGCTGGTATCAGTGTGGCAGTGCGCTCCAGGGAGGAAGACATTGATGATGATGAGTCTCTCGATGTGGAAGCATGTCACACATGGGAGGTCTCTGAGTGGCCGGCACGACTAGACTCGCTGCCTGAATGGCCTGAGATTCCGCCTGGGAAACTGGTGACATTGACTTGGACATCGATCTGTCTGGCGATGTTGGTGTCTTCGATGCTTTCCCTGAGGTCAGGGTTGATGAGGTCGATGGCTTGTCTGAAGTTAGATCCATAGCCCCGAAGATCTTTTGTTGCTGAACCAGACGCTTTATGAGAGTTCTTTTCTAAGAGTAGCACAGTGCACGCATGACTCCTGACAGTGGTCTGGTCCCAGACATTGTATGTACCAATTATGGGGGTCTGGTATTGCTATTGCGCGCTGACACTGGCTACACTTTTTAAATCTGATGACTGGACGGGACATGGAGAGGAAAACCGCCTTAGCCATATTGAAGCCCGCAGGCTGAGGCCGCAGAACAGGCCCCGCCGTCAAAACATGAAAAATGCGCCCTATGTCTGGCAGGATGCCACTCGCGCATGCGCAGTGCAGCAGTCGCAAACTTTCTGAAATTCTTCAAGCAAGATTGCTTATCAGCTGTCCGCAACGAGGCTCCATGGATGACATCACCCACATGTGAGAATATGCTGCCTGCATGTCCTGGGATAAAAAGTCTATCTTGAACTCCATTTGAAGTATGCAAAGAAATACTCAGGAAATACGGTAGCCACATTTTGCGGTCTGATGAAACTAAAACAGAACAGCATTATACCCAGTGAACAACATCCCTTCTGCAGCATGTTACAAGTATATTTTCAATCAGCAGGGATGAGGACATGTCAAAAAAGAAGAGAAAAATGGAGAAAATACAGAATTTATAAGAAAGTAAACTGGGATGCAAATTTACCTATCAGCATAAGTCAAAGCACACAACCAGTAAACTAGCTATAGAAACAAAAACAAATGTCCTTGGGTATTGATTCTGTACATTTGAATTTTTTTTTCTGAAGGCATCTCACCCACTCCCTTATTATATGCTCTTCAGGAAACTGAAATATTAACAAGACTGACCGTTGTTGACTAGAACAGATTAAAATACAGGGCACAAAGTAAATCAGTTTTCCCAAATGGAAATGGGAAATAGTGACTTAAGGGTCTGAACTAGGAACTCTTATTTTACATATTCATAAATGAGCTGAATAAAAAAAAGCAGAGAGTAAAGTGATCAAATTTGTAGATTAAACAAAATTATTCAAAGTTGTTAATGAAGCAGAGGACTTGCAAAAGAATCCTGTGAAATATGCTGGGCACCTAAAAAGTTTCAAGTTTATTGAGATCTTGATATAGCACTCAAGAACGAACTTTGAGTGGTTTACAATCCAATAAAAGGCAAGGAATTAAAGATAGAAAAGAAATACAAACTCTGACTGTAGAGACACATTAAAGAAGATGACTCATTAATTAAAAATTCAATAAAGTTTTGAAAGTAATATACATATTTTAAAAACCCACCTCCAGCAGTAGCTCCTACCCTGACCTCCAGGAGGGACAAAAGCAATGATATTAGAAGGAAAGAGAAGTATATCAGTTAATACATACTGATTGCAGCCTATGTGCAAAAGGTCTGTAGCCAAAGTATACAATTTTGGTGAGTATGTTCTAGTCTCAGATAGGCAAGGAATTCCAGAGGGTGGGAGCTATTATGCTAGAAAAATGTTTTCCTAATGGTGTCAAGACCAATAATACCGAAGAAAGGAATAATTAGAAACTATAATTGTTTTGTGTGAACCGAAATGATCGTGAGGGAACAAAGAGTGAAGTCAACGAGAGAGGTAAAGTGGTTATCCCAAGTAGTGAACCTTATGATTTAGTGTTAAGGTTTTATATGCTACGCTGTGGGTAACTGGCAACCAGATGAAATTTAGTGTGGACAAAGTGATGCAAATAGGAAAAAAAAAAAAATCTAGTTTCAGGTACAAAATGCTGGATTCCAAATTAAAAGCAACTAGCAAGATATATATCACCCTAGTGTGTGTGTGTGGATGATAAGCTGAAATTTTCAGTTTAGTACGCCACAGCTGACAAAAAAAAAAAGTTAATTGAACATTTCAGATAATTTGAAAAGGACTACAAAGAGAAACCTGCTCTTTTTCTTACCGACAATAAAACACTCCATTATGGAGCCAAATCTATATCAATTTGCACAAGAACGAACTACACCTCGGCAGACTGCATATATGCAGACTCCAAAACCCAGACTTTGTTGCCACCTGAATTTTTGAAGAATTGAAAGTCAACCCCTTGTCCTGTCTAAACTGTGGGAACCAGGATGGATATTAGCTCTGCTTACCTGTGGAAAGATCACATTACCTCTCGAGTATGCCTGACATGGTCCAAAACCAACAAAGGTTTGCAAGGCTTCAGCATTGTAGCAATCACTAAGGTAGTTGGCCATTGCCGCTGAATAAACCAGGAGGGATCTAGATACTCCATGACTACTAGACCATCAACCAAAGGGGTGGCCAGAGAACTCTGCCAACAAAGGGACAGGAAGGAATTCACACAAAGGCCCCTGCCAAAGCCAGAGTAGCACAAATTGTTTATTGTTTATTTAGTTTTTGATTAAACGCTTTCTCGGTTCTACAAAGCGTTGTACAAAGTATAAAATAACATTTCAACGAACAATGTAACAGTTAAAACAAACTTTCTATGAACTACAAGGCTGACAACAATACTTACTAGGTTAATATAGACAAACAAGCAATGGACACTAGCAATGGACACAAGTTGGAAAGGGGGGGGGAAATACAATTGATATAGTAAATGGGAGAAACGTTTAAGGTAAACACAAAAGGACTGGGAATAAGTAGAAAAAAGAACAGATTTAAATTAAACTCTAAAATACAATACTTCAGTTAAAAGCATCTTTAAAAAGAAAGCATTTTAAGTTGCTTTTAAAATTTTTTAAGTTTTTTTCCATTTTTAAATAAAGCGGAAGGGCATTCCAGATCATAGGGGCTGTCACAGAAAAAATTGAGGTGCGGCGTGTGCCAATAATTTTTAGAGAAGGAATATTAAGATTAAATTGGGATATAGATCTTAAAGATCTCGGAGGGTCGTATGGGATCAGAACTCTGTCAATGAAAGCTGGGGAATTAGTCTGCATAGTTTTGAATGTCAGAAGGGCGATTTTGTATGTTACCCTATGTGAAATTGGCAACCAATGGGCATTTTTAAGCAGTGGGGTAACATGATCATATTTTGAGGCTCCCGAGATTATCTTAATGGCCGTGTTTTGAATAAGCTGCAGGCGTTAAGTCCTTGTGATAAATTCCTTTTAAAAGCGAGTTACAGTAGTCTATTTTTGATATTACGAGCGTGTGGATCAGAACGTTAAGGGAACTAATATCAAGAAGAGGGGCCAATGATTGAATCATTCTTAATTTATGAAAGCAGTTTTTAACCAATGCGCTTATTTGTGGTCGAAATGTTAGCTTACTATCTATAAGGACCCCTAAAATTTTTGTAGTTGTAATTGGCGAAAGTGAGATATTATCGATGATGACTGGAGAAATTAATTGTGCTCCTTCTTTTCCGGGGAATATGTCAGAGCATGCTCAGCCAAGCTCCTTTCTGCAGCTAGAGCAGTGTATCTCAAACTGTGTGCCTCCTGAGATTCCAAGTGTGCCGTGGCACACTGAGGAGGAAGAGAGGAGCCTGCCAGCTGACTTCCTTATGCAGCACAGCGCCAGTGCTGCCCAATTCGCTAAAGGCCTGCACATTTCCCCCTTCTCTCTAGCGTCCTTTGGCTTCCCCCCTGGCCTCACCTTTAAAGCAAATTACAGCAGCCTGCAGAGGATCATCAGTAGGTAAAATGATTTTATTTTCAATATAGTGATTGAAATGTATGTTTTGAGAATTTATATCTGCTGTGTATATTGTGAGTATATGGAAAATGAATGGAAAAAATTGCATTACAATTAGTAAAGGGGATGGGATCTAGGGCAAGAGATTGGGTGGGCCTAAGGAGGTCTGTGGTTGGGGTACCCAGTTGATATTTGTTAGATTTAGGGGGTGCTTAGCTTGAAGTACCGTATAAACTCGAATATAAGTCGATCTGAATATAAGTTGAGACCCCCATTTTCCCCCAAAAAAGGAGGAAAAATGGTTGACTCAAATATAAGTCAGGGGCTTAATATTCAAGTGCCATGCCCTGCACCCAGTGTCCCTTCCTTCACGCCCTCCCCTGCAAGGTTCTGCACTCAGCCCCCTCCCTGCCAAGTTCTGCACCCAGCCCACTTCCCTGCCTGCCCTGCACTTAGTCCAATTCCCTACCAGACTGTAAACTAAGCCCCTTCCCTGCCAGGCTCTGAGTACTGTCCCCCTCCCTGCCAGGCTCTAAACACTGTCTCACCTTCCTTCCCTGTACCCTCTTCCCCCTAAAAAGAGCCAACATCATCAGTGATGTCACAATGGTTTGACTGTCCCATAATCCCCTCTGCCCTCTAACCCTGCCAGCAGATTACCGGTAACCATTCCCCTTAACTTAAACCACCTAGTGGTAGGCTGGGACAGGAGGGATCGGATCCCTCCCGTCTCCTGCCCCAGCCGACACCAACAATTACCACTCTCCCTCCTTCCCGTACCTGTTTGTTCCCTGGTGGTCCAGCGTGTATCTCGAGCTGAAATCCTCCAAAAGATTGTAAAGGTAAGTAGCCAGCGGCACACCCAAGCTGGCACACAACAGCAAGCTTTTTGTGCTGCCGGCCAGCCCTGCACCACTCCTTGATAGGCTTCCGCGAGAACTTGCGTAGTCCATTGTTCTACCTTAGTAAGGCCAGATGAAATGAATTGTTCTGTCTTTTGAGTCAGTGAGGTTATGGGAATAATAATTGTAATGTCATCCGCATATATATATGATTTCAGTTTTAAAATTGATAACATATTTCCCAATGGTGCCATATAGACATTGAAAAGTGAAAGGGAGAGTGGAGAGCCCGGTGGAACTTTATCAGGTTTACAGCGAAGGAACTTTCTCTCAGGCTTGTGTAGGGATGGAGGTCTGATAAATTCTGATCTAGGGCATCAGAACACAGGCAAGGTCAGAACACAGGCGGTTCTGAACCAAGCCAGGTCGGCACACTGACCTAGGCCCTGTGTACGGATCTAGGCCTGTGTTTGGATCTGAGGCTCTGTTTCTCATTCCCTCTCCCTCCTGCCACGTATACTTTCTAAGCTAGGACAAGGTTTGCACCTTGTGACAGAATGCTGAGGCATTTCTCCTTCCTTCCTATCACATATTAACCTGACACACATTTACCCTAATTCCTTATCTTGTTTAAGCATCCCTTATATGGGCAACAATCAGACTTTTCCTGAGCAGGCCTTGACTTAAGGCTAATTAAGAGAGCTTAAGAAGCATGCATTATAACCTTTGGACTGTCACATGCTATAGTAAGATTTGAGACATATCAGAAATGTACACATTGGGAATCACTTTATTATAACTGTTATTATGTATTCATATGTCACGTGAGATAGTAGCTTTGAGAAACACATGAAATATGTAAACAATAAGTTACCTTGGTCTAATCCTCACTGTAAATGCATTATGAAATTATAACCTTGTAGAGCATTAACTAAGTAATTAATGGAGCTATGATTCTCAATAAAAAGGGGGATAGACCATTCATTTGGAGCGCCTCCTCCATCCTGTGGGGTATTCCTACAGGCTTGGTGTAATCACTGTGAATACGTTTTTTTTTAAGAAACCTGTAAATCAATTTAGTGCCTGTCAAGAAATGTCAATGGAATCAAGGCATCTGAGCAAAATGGCATGATCAACAAGGTCAAAGGCACTGCTCAGGTCGAACTGCAGTACCAGTGCGCTTTTTCCCAGTGAAAACAGATGGAAAAGATGATCAGTCATGGAAGCTAAAATTGTTTCAGTACTATGATTTGTACGGAAACCAGACTGAGATTCATGTAGGATGTTGAAATTCTCTAAATATTTCATGAGATCGATGTTAACCAGTCCTTCCATTAGTTTAAGAAAAATGGTATGTTGGCAATAGGTCTGTAGTTGGCAGTCAAGGAGACAGACTCCTTAGAATTTTTAATAAGAGTCACAAGGATATGACCAAGTTCTGCCGGAAATTTGCCAGTATACATGCAAAAAGAAACCCAGTTACAGAGTTCTCTCTTGAAGGGGATAGGGGCTGATTTCATAATAGTCGATGGACAGCCTACCACTCTCCTACTTTAAATAGTAAAGAACTTTTCAGAATAGTCAACTCTTTGATATAGATTTTCCACCTTCGGTTGCGAATCTAGCCGACTACTTTGCTATAAAAATTCTTAATTTGAGATCGTCTCTTGTAGGTTCAAGCTTAGATTTACCAATCACTTTAATTCCTTTAGGAAAAGAAAGTTCAGCTGTTGATATGATCTGGAATCATTTTGAAAATCCAGACTGGAACCAATTCCTCAAGCTGTATTCAAAATATGTAAAATCCAATTGCCTTATGGGTCGCTCTTTGGCTAGATACCTTAAAACCAAATCCAAAAGAATACATATCACAGCTATTCAGGATCCAACAGGTCATTTAGTCAAAACCAGATCTTTAATTTCCTCTCAATTTGAAAATTTTTATGCTTCTCTATACCAATCCGAATCTGCTGCTCCTGAATCAGATATAGATTCCTTTCTTACCTCCTTAACCCATCCGTCCATATCGGACTCTGTTAAATTGGAACTAGATTCCCCTATAACTATATCAGAAATTGAAACTGCCATATCTTCTTTACCCGCTGGAAAAGCCCCAGGCCCAGACAGCTTTACTAATGAATTCTTTAAGCAATTCCGAGCCCTCTTAGCTCCTTACCTTCTTACATATTATGATTTCCTCCACTCCACTCCGGACAAACAATTCAATTTCACTGAGGCCACAATTGTAGTAATCCCCAAACCTGATAGAGACGCCACCTTGGTTAAAAACTTCCGCCCTATTTCTCTCCTTAACTTAGATTATAAGATAATGGCAAAACTACTTGCATTAAGACTTACCAAAGTAATCCCGTCTCTCATACATAAAGATCAAACAGGGTTCATTAAACAAAGATATATAGGAGATAACATGCGTCTCTTTCATCATATTAACGCTCACGCTAAAACAATGTCAGACCCTGTAATAGGCCTAGCTATTGATGCTGAAAAAGCCTTTGACCGGGTGGAGTGGTCTTTTCTTTTCCGTGTCCTGAAGTGGTATAATTTTGGCTCATTCTTCACGGATTGGATAGAAACGTTATATCACCAACCCACAGCTCGTATTCTGATTAATAACTCTTTATCTAGTAAATTTTCCCTTCACAGAGGTACTCGGCAGGGCTGTCCTCTCTCACCATTGCTTTTTAATTTAGTGTCAGAGCCCTTCCTTTCAGCTATCCGACAATGCCCCTTAATTAAAGGCATACCCTCCTCTAATAGAGACTTCAAATTAGCAGCTTATGCTGATGATATTTTACTCTTTCTTAGGAACCCTCTAGTCTCTCTTCCTCACCTTATTCATATTATCACTCAATATTCCCTCCTCTCCGGTTATTCCGTCAATTGGGAGAAATCAGAGATTTTCCCTCTGAACGATAATATTCTTCCCTCAGATCTAGCTCACTTTCCCTTCTCATGGTCGCATGAAGCTGTGAAATACTTGGGGATCTTAATACATAAAGATCCGATTCATGCTCAAGATCTTAATATATCCAAAGTCAAAAATATAGTTCTAAATACTACATCTAGATGGTCTCCACTTTTTTTATCCTGGTGGGGTAGAATAACATCCATCAAAATGACTTTGGCCCCTCAAATTAATTACATTCTCTCTATGCTTCCTCTTCTATGCCGAAAATCATTTTTTCAATGGCTAAATAGGAAGTTATCTGAATTCATTTGGAACAAGAAAAAACCTTGAATTGCTCTCGCCAAGCTGAAAGCCTCTAAGATTAACGGTGGTCTTAACTTTCCGGATTTTTATCATTATTATATTGCTTCACTAGCTAATTATGGTGTGGCTCACTGACTCCTCTCTCCAAAATCCTCCTGCCTGGTTTGAAATGGAGTGCTTTTTATGCATGCCTTTGCACACCTCCTGCCTACTAACGGTGTCAATTCCCAGACACTTGAGAAGGTATTCTTTGTTGAGTTCAACGCAACATGCTCTTCATCTTTTAGATAAATTGGCTGAGATCTCAATTTATGATAGTCCACTCATGTCCCTTTGGAATAATTCTAAAATTCAAAACCATGGCAAATCCCTCTCATGGAAACGATGGCAGCGGGCGGGTCTATGGTTTGCCCATCAATTGTCTACTCCAACTGTGTCTGTTCCTTTTGATGCAATTTGTTCTACATACTCGCTACATCCTTCTGTTTATTCACAATGGCTTTCACTCACTGAAATACTGTCTTCTGTGCATATACGTTTTGACTTCATGACTTCCATCCATACTATTCGTCATTGGTTTGTTCTGTCTCTACTAAAAGGCAAGGCGATATCTCTTTTTTATAGTATTTTAAGAGATCACTTCTTCACTTTTTCTCCCCAATCTATGAAACACTGGGAAACTATACTCACTACTCCGCTTTCTGACATTGATTGGGAACTTTTCTAGTCTTCAACAAATCGCCCACTTTTATCTTCTAGAGTCTCACAATCAATGTTCTTTATTATGTGGCATGCAGTATGGACTCCAATTCGCATGTGGAAAGCCAACTTAAAACAAGACTCTGTTTGCTGGAACTGTTTAAAAGATGTGGGAACTCTTGACCACATGCTTTTTCACTGTACGCTAGTCCACTCCTTTTGGACTCGCATTTGGATCACCATACAATCTATTACTAACTGCTCGGAAGAGATCTCTATGGACATTGTAATCCTTCGCTCTCAACATCCCTGCTTTGCACAATCAAATTGTCCTCCTAAACTCATTGATACCATGTTTGTGACTGCTCTCATGCACATTCTGAAAAATTGGAAATCATCTTCGTTATTAGACTATACTTTTTGGTGGATCTCTCTGTGTATGTATCATAGATTTGAATCCTATGCATATGAGAAAAAAAATGCATCCAGAACCCCCATGAACTTGAAGCTTAACAAATCACCTTGGTCACTCCTGGATACCTATGTACGTTCTGTTCCGTAGACACTCCTGTCTCCCTTTTCCTTTCTTCTTTTTCTTCCTATTCCCCCTTTTTTTTTTTTTTTTTTCCTTTTTTGTTGTTCTCCCTCACTTTTTTCTTATATATTCTTCACATGCAGTTCTAATAATAGGAACCTTTCTTACTGTTATGTTCCTCTATAGTTGAATATAGATTTGTAGGTTCTTTATACAGAAAGCTTTATTTTGATCTTATATATTTGTACTGCTTCCTGTATTCTCTAAAATACTCAATAAAAAATTATTGAACTAAAAAAACAAACAAACCATTAAGTCAGTATTGTATCAGCTGTATGATATGCATTGTTTTTTCCTACATTGTTTCAGAGATGCAATGTCATTTAAGATCTGGTCGCTAAAGTATTTCCATCCTAAAATGAAATTTGGATCAAAAACCGAGTTAGATATTAGGCTATTATACGTCCAGAATTCTACCGGGATCAGTTGTCCTCTTGTGCAAATAGTTTTCTCTTTGAAATTGTTCCTTGGTTTCGTTTTGAGTTGTCTTTTAATCCAGCATAGTTCATAATTACATAAAAGATGGTCCGACCAAGGAGTATTGGTCCAAGTTTCACCTTTGAAACTTACACAGGGAGTAATTGAAACATTAGAGAGAAATGTAATCAGATCTAAGTGGTGACATTTCTGATAGGTTTCAGTCAGAGGTAGTTTAGAAAAACCCAATGATGTAAGGAAGGAAAGTAGATCAGTTATGTTGGAGTTATCATCTTGTTCGAGGTTTAATTAACATTACCAGCTAAAAAATTGTAGGCACCAGCCACAGAGTTTGCAAGGAGGAATTCATAGAATTCCTCTTTTGTTAGCTGCCATTTGTTAGGGGGAATATAAAATACTAGTCTTTAAGCCCGTTACATTAACGGGTGCTAGAATAGATGTGTCTGTCTGTGTTTCTTTATCTCTCTCTCCTTGGCCACTGTCTGTGTCCTTCTGTCTTCCCCCCTCCCCAAGCAAAGCTGAATGCCCCCAGCACACACCTCCCCCCAAAGCAGCCCCCTTTCCCTCTCCTCAACTGTCTCTACATGGTCCTCTTCTGTCTTACCCCCCCCCAAAGCAAAGCTGTCTGTCCCCAGCACACCTCCCCCCAAAGCAGCCCCCTTTCCCTCTCCCTGTCTCTCCATGGCCCCTTCTGTCTTCCCCCCAGAGTAAAACTGTTTGCCCCAAGCACACCCCTCACCCCCAAAGCAGCCCCCTTTCCCTCTCCCTGTCTCTCCATGGCCCCTTCTGTCTTCCCCCCAGAGTAAAACTGTTTGCCCCAAGCACACCCCTCACCCCCAAAGCAGCCCCCTTTCCCTCTCCCTGTCTCTCCATGGCCCCTTCCGTCTCCCCCAGCACACCCCTCCCCCAAAGCAGCCCCCTTTCCCTTTCCCTCTCCCCCTGGCCCCCTGTATTGATCCTCTTCTTACCCTCCCTCCATCTCGGCGTCTTCTGGCCTGCTCCTCTTCAAAGCAGCCTGCGATCATGGTAGCCGGCTTTAGCGAACCTCGCAGGCCGCTCTCCAACTCGATAGCATGTTCCCTCTAACACAATTCCGTGCGTCAGAGGAAACGTGCTACTGAGGTTGGAGAGCGGCCTGCGAGGTTCTTTAAAGCTGGCCACAATCGCAGGCTGCTCTGAAGAGGAGGATCAGTGGCGGTGGCAGCGATAAGCGAGGGTGGGAGGTGTGTTCCCTACCGAAGACGCGACCAGGGAGAAAGCTTGACTGCGCTTCCGGTTGGTGAGTGAGGGAGGGAGGAGGGGAGTGGCCAGAAAGCACAGTTACTTACCGTAACAGGTGTTATCCAGGGACAGCAGGCATATATTCTCACATGTGGGTGACGTCATCTACGGAGCCCCGGCGCGGACAGCTTTTCAAGCAAACTTGATTAAAGTTTCAAGTTTGCACACTGCACCACGCATGTGCGTGCCTTCTCGCCCACTAGAGGGCGCATCCCACCTCGTGGTCCTCAGTTCCATAACTAGCAAGGAAGCCATCCCCGGGGAGGCGGGCGGGTTGTGAGAATATATGCCTGCTGTCCCTGGATAACACCTGTTACGGTAAGTAACTGTGCTTTATCCCAGGACAAGCAGGCATGATATTCTCACATGTGGGTGACCTCCAAGCTAACCAAAAAAGGGCAGGTGGGAGGATGGCAATTTAGGAAAACAGATTTTGCAAAACTGACTGGCCAAACCGGCCGTCACTCCTGGATAAAGTGTCCAGACAGTAATGGGAGGTGAATGTATGAACCGAAGACCAAGTGGCAGCCTTACATATGTCCTCCATCGGGGTGGATCGGAGGAAAGCTATCGAAGCTGCCATCGCTCGGACCTTGTGCCCCGTGACTCGACCCGGGGGAGGAAGGCCAGCCTGAGCGTAGCAAAAGGAAATGCAAGCGGCCAACCAGTTAGACAGAGTGCGCTTGGAAACTGGATGCCCTAATCGATTGGGATCGAAGGACAAAAACAATTGAGGAACCTTCCGATGAGGCCTGGTGCGTTGAAGATAATATGCCAACGCCCTCTTACAGTCAAGTGTGTGAAGCGCCTTCTCGCCAGGATGGGAGTGGGGCTTCGGGAAGAACACAGGAAGGACAATGGACTGATTGAGGTGGAAGTCAGAAACAACTTTAGGTAAAAACTTAGGATGGGTGCGGAGAACCACCTTGTCGTGATGAAAGACAGTGAAAGGAGGGTCCGCAACCAAGGCTTGCAACTCCCCAATTCGCCTGGCGGAGGTGAGGGCAATTAGAAACACCGCCTTCCAAGTCAGAAATTTCAAGAGGGACTTGTTGAGTGGCTCAAACGGGGGTTTCATCAGTTGAGCCAGAACCACATTCAAATTCCACACGACAGACGGAGGCTTCAGAGGGGGACAAACCCTGAGTAACCCTTTCATGAAGCGTGTCACCAGGGGATGGAGTGACAGAGGGCGTCCCTCCAGAGGTTGGTGGAAAGCAGAAATCGCACTGAGATGAACCCGCACCGAAGTGGTTTTCAAGCCGGAGCGCGACAAGTGAAACAAATATTCTAAAACCGAGGATACCGGAACTGATACCGGATCCAGGTGAAAAGATGAGCACCAGGTGGAAAACCTGGTCCATTTCTGCGCATAGCAAAGCCTCGTCGAGATCTTGCGGGAGGCTTCTAACACCTCCTTCACCGATTGAGACAGGTCCGGAGGAGTCAGGGAACAAGAAACCAGGCTGTCAGGTGCAATGACTGCAGATTGGGATGTAACATGGATCCTTGACTCTGAGACAGCAGAGAAGGAGAGACAGGCAGGGGGAGAGGCTCCCTGGTACTGAGCTGGAGCAGCAGGGAGAACCAGTGCTGACGCGGCCACCGAGGTGCTATGAGAATCATCGTGGCCGTGGACGATTTTAGGTGTACCAACGTTCGCATGATCAGAGGGAACGGAGGGAATGCATACAGGAACCTCCCTTCCCAGTCGAGTAGGAAGGCATCCGCTTCCAGACGGTCCTGCGAGTACATCCGAGAACAATATAGTGGTAGTTTGTGTGTCTCCGGAGAGGCAAACAGATCCACCTGTGGCGTTCCCCAGCGAGCGAAAACCTCGCGTAGAACTGCTGAGTGTAGAGTCCACTCGTGCGGTTGCAGAAGTCGACTCAGTTTGTCCGCCAGGCAATTCCGTTCTCCTTGGATGTAGACCGCCCGGAGGAAGATGTTCCGGGAGGCCGCCCACTCCCAGAGGCGAAGAGCTTCGGAGCAGAGGGGCCATGACCCCGTTCCTCCCTGCTTGTTCACATAATACATTGCCACCTGATTGTCCGTGCGGACGAGGACCACCTGGTCCTGCAATATGTGAACGAAGGCTCGAAGTGCTAGGAAGATGGCCCGCAGCTCTAGCACGTTGATGTGACACTGACGGTCTTCTGCCGACCACAGGCCCTGCGTGCGAAGACCGTCGAGGTGGGCTCCCCACGCGTACTCCGAGGAGTCCGTGGTCAGGACCTTGCGAAAAGGCGGAGTGCGGAACAATAGCCCCATGGACAGATTTGAAGAGTCTGTCCACCAACGCAGCGATTTCCGCAAGGGCGGAGTTACCGAAATGAGGCGAGACACCGGGTCGCACTCCTGACGCCACTGGGACGCGAGGGTCCACTGAGGGATCCTCAGATGTAGCCTCGCAAACGGCGTGACATGTACCGTCGAGGCCATATGGCCCAGCAGCATCATCATGCGCTTGGCCGACACCTTCGACTGTTGAGAGACCTGGTGGCTCATCCGTACCAGGGCTTCCAACCGCTGGGTCGGCAGGTAGGAGCGTAGGCGCACCGTGTCCAGCACCGCACCTATGAATTGAAGAGACTGCGACGGCCTCAACTGAGACTTTGGAAAGTTTATCTCGAACCCGAGAGTTTGCAGGAAGGCAATAGACTGTCGGGTCGCTGAGATAACCCCCTCCCTGGTCGGGGCTTTGATGAGCCAATCGTCCAGGTAAGGGAACACGTGAAGTCCACGCGACCTGAGGGCTGCTGCAACCACCACCATGCACTTCGTGAATACTCGTGGGGACGCGGCCAGGCCGAAGGGTAGTACCCTGTACTGGAGGTGGAGGTCCCCCACCTGGAATCGTAAGAATCTTCGACAGGCGGGGTGCACCGGAACATGGGTGTATGCTTCCTTCAGGTCGAGGGAGCACATCCAGTCCCCTTCCTCCAAGAGGGGATACAGAACCGGGAGAGATAGCATTCGAAACTTCTCCCGGGCCAGGAATTTGTTGAGCTTCCTGAGGTCCAGTATGGGGCGCAGGTCCCCGGTCTTTTTTGGGACCAAGAAGTAGCGGGAGTAAAACCCCGTACCCCACTGGTCCTTGGGGACCGGCTCGACCGCCCGAAGCTTCAAGAGGGCTTTGGCTTCGGTTATAAGGGTCGGTAGCTGCGAACGGTTGCAGGGGACTAAACTTGGGGGACTGTCCGGCGGCGAGGACACAAAGTTGAGCGAGTAGCCCTCGGAGACGATCCGGAGCACCCAAGCGTCTGAGGTAATCTCGGTCCATGCCTCCCGGAAGGACCGAAGACGGCCCCCGATAGGAAGGGGTTCTTGTGAAAGTGCGGAGGGGAACCCGCCCCGTCCGCTCAGCCCGTCAAAAGGAAGGCGCTGGCTTAGAAGGGCCCTGCGCCGGGGCTTGGGGTTGTCCCCCTCTGCCTCGCTGAGACGGACGTCTCGGAGGCGGTCTCGAGAAAGCCGGGGTCGACTTCTGAGGGTATCGGCGCGGCGGAGGCCGAAAAGGTTTCTGCGGCGGGGGCCTAGGTTTGGGGCGGACCAGGGATGCTAGAGAGCGCTCCTGTTCCGACAAGCGCTTGGTCGCCGCGTCCAATGACTCGTCGAATAACTCGGACCCCACACAAGGCAAGTCTGCCAGGCGTTCCTGCAGGTTTGGGTCCATGTCGAGGGTGCGAAGCCAGGCCAAGCGGCGCATGGCCACCGCGAGGGCCGACACCCTCGAAACCAGCTCAAAGGCGTCGTACACTGCATGGAATAGGTACAACCGCAATTGAGACAGGTTGGACATAAACTTGTCGAA